>NC_046338.1:19068942-20458317 GCF_000738735.6 Corvus cornix cornix | reverse complement strand
GTTAATAAATAAGTGCAGGAAGCAAGAAAGGAAGATTTGTTTGCAGAAGGTAGATACTGTTTTAAACATCTGTTAAAGTGAAAATGGGCTGAGTATGAAAAGAAATCCTGTTTGTCCTTTTTACTTTAAATTATCTGTTCCATAGGATATTGATAAGGAATAATATAATTCATACTTAATCAAAATAATCTGGTCTGGAAAGTAAGACAATTTATAGGTGTATCATATGGATCAGTGGCTCAGTAATCTGCCATAGTTTGATAATCATGCATTTGTTGCAAAATACTCAAGAACTTACCTAAGAGGCTAATACTGATCTCTGACATTTGAGCTTGTCTCTGTGTGTTTATATAACACTTCTTAATTACTTAGGTTTTCCTGACAAGTGCTGCTTTGATTGCAGCCTCTGTAAGATCTCTGCAAAATCAGTAAAAGCTGCAAACTATGAATGAAATGTTTATACTGGAAGGTTGGAGGGCCACATGTTGACTGGTAAATTTTTAAACTCTGCTTCTATCAATGGGAGTGTGGCAGGGTCTTGGCAACTCTCATGCCTTTGTAAGCTGTAGTATACTGCTTACAAAGCCCAATCAGGGCTTTTCTGTCAAGACTGCTAATTGCTTGGATCCTGCTTCTGTCAGTGCTTGTAATGCCTGCTCAAAGGCAAGTGGGTTCATTGACCTGAAGCATGTATAAATTATTTTCAAATTTCATTGATATTCTGTCTGAACAATTGAGAAAGAGGAGAAAATGCATTTCATTTTCTCACTAGGTCAGTGGAGATGATGACCATTTGAAGCAGCACAATGCTGCCAAATGATTGCCAGGGCAGACTATTTCACTGACAGCAGGTGCTCCAGTAGAATACTCAACACAAGCAGTGGTTAACACACGGAGAGGGAGAGCGAGTTTCATGGGAGTGAGTTGTGTTATTTTCTGGCATTGTGGAACCAAGTCGGTCGTGTCTGGGTGATCCTGTGCTTTGTTTATCACAGGATGATGAAAACTCATGTTTCTGAGTCTTGCTGCCACAGGTTTTGGTGTAGTATTCTGTAATTCTGTCCCTTTGTGAAGGGAGGTGACACAGATGAAAGGCTGACTTTCTGAGGCTGTGTCCTGTTGTGTGAGGATGTGTGTATGGGATCTCTCTGGAATCACCAAGGGGAGGGAAAGCAGTGTCAGTGCTGGGCTGAACCATGCCAAGGCGAGAGGGCAGCTCTGCAATTGCAGAAGGACTGAGGAAACTGGGCTCTCTGCAGTGGGGAAAACTCACTGCTCAGGCCATGTGTAGTTTAGAGGTAGATATTTCCACATTGCAGACAAGAGAGGGTACCTTTGTGCCATCAAACAATGGGGTTACTTGGATTTTTATAAGTATCTGGCCACAACTAGGCCAAAACTGGCAGATAGCACATACCTCATCAGAAAATGCAGGTGTGTGTAAGATTTGGTGGTTACTGACTGAATCCAAATTTCTCTTAAGGTTTGTTAATATAACAAAAATTCATGCTTTTGACTGGGAACGGGTTTGATGATTATTGAATGTCCTGTGTAAATCAGCTTCTGGTCTTTCTCTTCTGCAATATGGATAGCTATAAACTAGGTCATACCTACCCCTTCTAGCTATTTCACTAGCTGACAGTCTTGCAGGAGAGAACAAGGTTAGGATGAAGACAGAAGATGAATTTCTGTTTTATCCCTGCAGGAAGGTTGCCCCTGCCAGGTCTGGGTTTAGCTGTGTGGCTGGTCAGTAGCAGGAGTTCGTGCTTTCTAATGCTGATTGTACTGAGCTTGTTCTGGGAACAAAATGGTTTGGTTTCTGCTGATGTCCATCTGACTCCTTTTCAGAAGCACTAAATTCAATCAAGCAGAAAAAAAGTTTTTTGGCATGCTTTACCTTAATCTTTACCTTTATGATGGGGTGACTTTTTTTTCCTTGTCTTTTATTTTTTTATAATTTGATTATTCATTTTTTCTTTTGATTGAATTTGACTTGATCACCTCTATGTTGCATCAAAAAGTGTTTCAGACCTGAGGACAGCTTGACTTCTCCAAGTTCTTCCTTTTAAATTCCAACTCTAGATTTTAATGAGCATCCATCTGATTCTGCTCAAGAGGCAGCAGGTTATTATGTCTGCTGTGATTTGGGTTTAATTGTGTGCCTCTGTTACTATGCTGAGATTGCTGGAATCTCTTTAACCACTTTGATGTAGTGTATGTTTGAAAATTGTGTGAGTTATATTTTCCCCTCAGAGGTAAGGAAAATGTTTTGTAATTCAGGCTGAAGTTATAGAAGGGAAAAGGATGATGGGAGGCAGTGAACATTTGTAGCCTTTCTGATCCATTGGTGGTAAGAATTTCAGCTGCAATATATCAGAGACCTGCTCCTGGTAACGTGTCAAAGGATTTGTCATCATTGGCATCTTTGAGGCTGAGTTTTATAAGGAATTTGTAACCTCTTCCCCTTGATTACTTTAACTGGTATCATCTCTTTTGACAACCAACATTATTGCAGCATTTTTTGCTGCTGGAAGTGCCGTGATTTACATAGCTGAAAACCACATATCTTTACTAAAGAGGAATTGCTCTTAAGGCTCTTTTATTGACAGGAAATCCAAAAATATCATTAAAATTATCTGAAACAAATCTCTGTAGTTGATTTTAGCTGTGTGGAGAAAGAGTTCCTGTTATTGCTGGAATCACTGTTGCTGTTCTATTACAATAAAGTCTTACTTTGATTTCCATTTATATTAATTTCCTTTTACATATCTGTGGTCTGTGTTTTGTTGAGTTTTTTTTTTCCCCATGAAATTATTAAGGGCTTCAGATCAAATAATGATTGCATTATGTAGAAATAATTTATGAAAAAAAAGTGTCATAGGCCTAGTACAGATAAATAAACAGTATATTAGTGAGTTTTCTGATAGCCCAGTTAAAATAATTTTCTACTGTTCTTTGGAAATAATAGAAGGAAGCTGCTATGTAGCAGAAATTAAAATACCTTTCAATATAGAAAAAACCCTCAAATTTCTGGTTTTGTTCTTGTAAAACTTTGATGCTTTGCTTAAGAAGAGGGGATAACAATTTGTAAAATCAAAATATTATTATGAAAATGTTTAAATTTCTTATTTAAAAAATCTGGAAAATACAGGGACATCAGTTTGAAACAGGAATGTCACTGAATAAAGAATGGTGGAAAAAGATTTTTTTTATGGGGAGATTTAATTCCTTCAATGAAGTAATGAAATTGCTTTTCTATTTGAAGTATCGTTGTCACTTTCTATGTAGCCAGCATATTATGTTAACTATTTCTTTGATATATTTTTGCAGCTAAGTGGTTTTAATCCCTTTGAATCTCACAGTACTAATTTTGTGTTACACAGTGATTTAAACACAGCACTCTTTCAGAAATATCTGGTTCCCCTCATTTAATATTTATATCTGAGAATCATAATTTGTTTTTTCTTTTCCTGAGGATGATGTACAATTTCATTTGACATTTATCTTGATTCAAGGACAGTGTTAATTCATTTCTGCTTGGCCTTGTAATGTCTGTTATTCAGTGGAAGGGATTGTCTGCACCTCTGTACGAAACTAACTTGTTGACTTGCAATATAATGCTCTTTTAAATGGAAGGATTTTCAATTTTCCTTTATATGACACTATGTTGTTGATGACTTTACTTCAGATTCTGGATTATGCACTGCTGGTTTATTAGCAGACAAGTTCAAATATTGCTTTTGTTTACAAAACATTTGTGAGGTATGTTTTCTCCTTTCACTTTATGATGATCTAAAATTCAAGTTTTCTACTTCAGCTAAGTTTAGGTTTTAGTATGCAGAAGGGTGGACATGCCTTTTGTCAGGGAAAAGTATTTTTACATGTTTATTTTCTGTTTATGGTTATGATGATTCTTAAACCTTTCAAGTCCTTTTCTGGAAGACCATGGCATTGATGATTTCTCCTCTTTCAAATTTAAGTACACAATTGAAGTTAGTTTCCCATGATCACTAGCACAGTCTGTTTGCTCTTTCTTTATTGGTCTGTAGTTCCTTATTATATTTGTTGGTCCCAGAATAATTTAGGTTTATACATGTGTGCAAAGGGAAAAATTAATTGGTCTAAGTGCGAAGTAACAGGGTAATCCGAACTTCTCTTAAGAGGAAGGCTGCTGTGTAGCCAGGAAATTACTCCAGCCTAGCAACAAAGATGAATTGCATCACTTTGTTTGAGATAATGCTTAACTCTCTCTGGTATCAGATCATAAACTCAGCCCTAATATGGCCCCTCTGTATGCATCATGTACAAAAGGCATGCAGAAAACAGAGGCTTCATGGGGTTCGTGGGACTGCCTGAAATATTTTCATTGTTTGTGCTTAAGTGCAGTCTCTCCTTAACCTTTTCCACAAGTGCAACAATTAAATGTTAATCTCCAGTTTTGTACAGGCCTCAACAATGGAGTGCCTGCTTGTGTTAAATGCCTCTTTATTCCTAAATTCAAAGCTGCAGATTCATTCTACATTACCTTTTAAAGATAGAAATTAGTTTGGGACTACCTCTTAAAATCGACCAGTTGCTAACACATATCAGTTCACATCTTGCACTCAAATGCAGAGAGAAACTGCTCTGCTTTTAGCTCAAAATATTTCATTTTGCTTCTCTCTAAAGCTTTTTCTTGAATTCCTGGTTTGTATTACTATTGATTTAATGGTTTCTCCACTTAATTTTATTTTCAGTTTATGCATCTTAATTTTAGATTATTTCAATTGCAGAGATTTAAAAAGCCCTGGTTTTGTGTTTCTTACCTATAATTTATACATTTAGACATGCTGTATTACAGAGATAGGTAGGGATTTTGTTTTAGTCACTTTTTAAATTATGATCAGAAAACATGGCTACTACTTGTGATTTTTCTTTCAATTTTTTCTAATGAATTGTGTAGACTTGCTGAATGATATGCTTGTTGCTGATGCTTATAATTGCATATTGATCTATTTATTTTTCAGTGTGACTTTATAATAGAAGATGCTGAGGAATACTGTGACGATGCTCAGTAACCTCATGTTGACAACTCCAAGGAAATTGTAATTAAATTGGCAGATGTGACTAGTAAGTAACTTAAGGTACAATAGTCTCAATTTGTGCTTAAATGTGAAAGAAAAGAGAATTTGTGGTACTTGAATGACCTGAAATGGTTGCAGCTATAATTCTTTATGCTGAATCCTCTTCAAATGTTATGCCTTTGTTGTCATGTAAGAAATTGTGAATTATGGTTATCAAGCCTGGGAACAAAGGATGAATTTAGACAACTCATTGTAGAAACCAGGTAAGCGAACTATTCGACTCCTATTTATTGTAGATTTTACAACTATAGTGGGAAGAAAAATGTTATATTTTATATATCATCTGAGATGTTGTTGGCTATATGATGCATACAGCATGAATTCCTGTATTTGTTTATTATTGTTGGAATACTTTTTATTGCAGGTATTTTTACAAAGTTTCAAAATGTTGCATACCTCAAGGGTGTGGATATTACAGTTTTAAGCATTCCTTCCAAAGATAAAAACAAGCAAACAAACAGACAAAAACCACCAAAAAACCCAAACCACAAAACCCCCTGTTTGTCCCAGGCTGGTGTACTGTACTAATAAAATATGATCTCTATTATAATAACCTACTTTATGAAGATTAAATGGTTTTGCAATTCAAACAAGGTAAAATTGGTTTAAAGCAAAATCAAACACTAGTTTGCTAGTTTAGGATTTGAATAGTGGAATGAGAAATCTTTTTTTATATTGCTATTGTGCACTGGTCAGCTAAGAAGTAATTGCTTTT
This sequence comes from Corvus cornix cornix, assembly GCF_000738735.6. Classification (NCBI taxonomy): domain Eukaryota; kingdom Metazoa; phylum Chordata; class Aves; order Passeriformes; family Corvidae; genus Corvus; species Corvus cornix. The sequence continues at coordinate 20,452,479 of NC_046338.1, read as the reverse complement.
TATAAGGCAAATTTGCTTTTACTTTTCCAAGGTAATGAAATGAACCTGAAACATTTCCTTTGAAATCAAAGTCACTATCACTCAAATGTCACCAGCAGAATTCCATCATATGGGCTCTGCAAATACATAATGAGAAAATAGTGCTTAGAAATGATTGACAGGATTCTATTAAAAAGCTTTACTACACATTCATCCCTAATTATCTGTGTTGTAAATCAATAGTGATTTGAGTTTTTTTGATATTTACATGTTACTAACATGTACAGACAGAGACATCTGGATGCTATTTGGAGCAGAATAGCTTGAAGGTGTAAGTTGGAAACTGCAAATGCATTGAGGGAAGAAGCTCTGGATTTTTTTTTTTTTAAATACCTAATGAAATTCTGTGCAAACAAAGTATGCTCGTTGACACAAGAAAGTCTTAAAATATAATATGCAAAATTATTCAAAGAGGAAAATAATCTAAGATTGAATCAAATCTTTAAACAGATATGTGTAAAGGTCTAACAAAGAAATTATTCCTGAGAGTAAAGATATTCCATTGCATAAAATCAAAGCTTCTTAAGGAAACAATTATGTCAAATATAGTTTAGCTCCTCTCCAGGCTAATCATCGGTTCCGAAGAGGAGAATTTATTTGTGGTTGGGGAAATACTTTTTAGGGGCAGAAGGACAAGGGATGTAAATTCAGTCGCAGTGAGAGGGCAGCATACTTTTAACAAAATAGGTATCAGAAGGAATCCTGCAGTAGGGCCATAAAGTAGAACAATTTTCAAGCCCATCCCAATGATTCTGACATATTCCTCTTGTAAACAAGACTGGAGTGAGGGCTGTAAAGTTAAAAAGTGAATTTAACAAAAATGGTTCATGAGAATTAACTGCTTCTTGGCATTATTCACAATGAAACTGTATTTAGAGGGCATCCTAAAAGTTGCTCAGCAACTGAGGAGGAAAACTAATAAATACAATAAATACCAGTAGGCAACACTGAAGTCCATCAGCACAACTCTCAGGACCCAATATCTAGCATATTGGGGAAGAGCTATGTGGCAGAAGGGGAGGAAAATGATACTTCATGCCAAATACAGTTCTAGCCATTCGAATTACCAATAGCTTGGGAAGCTTCCAGTGACAGTGGCTACATCTTCCAAGAACTGCAGTGCAAACTGGCAACAGAGGGTGTCTGCTTTATAATGATCAGACCCAAGAACAGAATCACTGCTCTGTAAGAGCTTGTTTATATGTGACAAGTAAAAATACACCTTATTGTGGAGATCATGGGAATTTGTTCATGAAGTTTTCATGCTAGATCCTGCATTCAACTAAATTGAAAGTAATTTCAAAATGCCTGAGTATCCTAGAACACAATACTTGACCCAATTGTAGCCTGAATACTACTGATCAAAAAAATTAATTTGTGCCTCATCCAGACTGAAAATGAAGACTGTCACAGCTCAGTGCAAAGATTTTGACAGTGCTCTGCTCACTTAAAGAAATATGTTTAAATTAATTAAAAGACAAAATTAAATTAGAATAAAAACTGAGAAATTTACAGACTATTTGGTGAATTACCTAGCAAAGTCCAATGCCATATATTATAAAGATCCCCTTTTACTTTTGAAAACAACAAATAAACCCAGCTCTACTTCAGGGAGCAGTTAGATACTCTGTAATGTTATCAAACAAGTTTTAAGCAAAGGAAAAGTACAAAAATAGAGAAATTATAAAGTAATAGTTAATAATTACAGAAAGTAAGATGATGAAAAAGAAAAAGACACTAAAAATACCGAAGACATGAAGGTTTTGGTTAAATGGGTATAGTTTGACAATGGTATTGAGTTGATTTAATGTACTTGAAATAACTAACATGTTCTGTTACATTGAAATGGAAGATGTGTGCAATTACCACAACCAAGGTGAGGATGAATTAAATTACACATCTGTATCACACTTGTGATTGGTGATGCAGTTAATAATACATGGCATGTAAATACACTAAGAAAATTGTACATAAAAACATTGTATGGCAAATAAATGAATGAGCACAGCAAATGTTACGAAAATTGGAAAAGCATTCAGAAAACCTACCTAATTTTCAAAGATTTCTTTCTAAAGATTGCTTTAAGAGGAACTTGGACATTGATATTGTTGGCTCTTTTTCAGAAAAATGAAAAAGGTTTCCTTTGAAAGATCAAAAGAAAATTCACACTTTTTCCATTTGTTATGACTTCGAATCTTCATCTTTACTGCAGTCCATGCAAAATAATTGAATGATTGAAAAAAGGCTTGAATAATAGCGTTGAAATTGGGAAGTATAATTAACTACTCCTGAACAGACTTGATGGAAGATAAATCTTGCCAAGTTGGCTTGGTATAATTTTTAATGTGATTTAGATTGGTTGATACATGCAATGGTGTTTTATGTGACAAATTCCTGTAAGCACTTGTTTAAGATTTCAGGTGAGAAAACGTAAGGATGCTAAGTCAAGTGGTGGATCTTGCATAAAAGGAATTCCTAAGTTAGTAGTTTTAGCAGTATTTGGGGTATTAATAATTTTTTTTTTTCAGACTAATATTTGGAACATCTTTTTCATTGACCAGGAAGAAAATATATTATTAAAAGTGATAGTGCAGTGAAGAGGTATTTGGAGGAATGATGAAAAAAGATTACAAAATTGTACTGGGGTTGATCCACAGTGAGTTGAATGTACACTGCTAAGGTGATGTTGCATCAAAGGATAATGTATTTTTTGGTGTTGAAAAAAACCCCAAACTACATTAGAGACCTTATTTTTGTTGCATCTGTCACCTTTATAATCAAAATAGAATAGTGTGTTCATTTCTGGAGTCACCAGCTCAAAACGATGTGAGTAAATTGAGACAGGTTCATAAAGCCATGACAGTGATGTAAAACGTGCCAGTGTTTCCTGGTGAAAGATAAAACATTTCATGCTGAGTGGCAGCAGGCCATGGTGCCACTTAAAGTCCTGTATTGAAACAACTTATCAAGAATATTCTACTAATAATATCTGAGGAAACTGAAAAACTACAGTAATGTTGTTCCACTGCTCAGTTAATAAAGTACAATAAACTTTATCTGTGCCTCTGTACCTGGCAAAGAAGAGATGTGGGGTCTGATTCTGCCATGCTGTGCTCCTTTTGTTAGAAAATAGTTCTTTGTGTTTCTGACTTCTAGTTTGCCCAAGCTGTCAGCAGCCGAGCCAGGCAGGGTGACTGGTGGTGGTATTATCCTGCCTTTCTCCAGACAGCCCATGGCAGTGTGGAGCCAGGAGCAGCCACTGAGGCTGTTCTGAGATAATGAAGACCCATGTGTACAGTAGCACTCAGCCTTCATAGCAACGTGTGCACTTCCAGAAATAACACAAAGGTTTCCATGGGTGTTACCACAGATGTAGCTGGATCAGGCTCAGTGAGGTGGGAGCTCTTGTGTAGATGAATCTTCAGCTGATTCTGAAGTTTGTTGGCAGTAGACATGGTCTTTCTGAAGATAAAGGAAATTTCTGGAAACTTTCTATAAATGTGCTGATGCTTCCCCTGTACCACTGAGTGTGGCCATGTCTCCTGGGACAGGTTTCCTTTTGGAAATAATGTGAGGTCTGTGAATGGTAAAATGAGATACAGATCTTATAGGAATTTGCAGTGCTCTTTATTTACTGGAATATTCTAGTTTGCAATTATATCTCACTCTATTTATCAAGTATATTTCAATCCCTCTCACTTATGTTTTGCAGGAAAAGGAAGACACAAATCTGGATTCTTTGAATAAATTTACATTTTTTTCAATAGCTCAGTGAAATAATGCAGATTTAAACCATCTGTCCTCACTGGCTGTAAGGATGGAAGCTGTCAGAAATTCGCCTCCAAGGCAGTTTAAAAAGTGCCTTGTACAACATCAAACCTCCTAGGTTTGTCATTGGAGACCGTTTTTCTGTAGTCTAGGTAAAGTAGTTTTTTCTTCTTTCTAACCTGTAGTTGCAGTTGAAGTGTTAAAATTTGCCATGATAACATATGCAGTCTTCTAGGAGGGTAGCTCTTATGAAATTTTTCACTTGGGAATCATAAAAGAGAAGCAAGTAAACTTTTCTTTGTGCTGTAAGGTAATTTTTAATATGGGCTCTTAAGAGAATATGGCAATAGAAGTGGTAAAACCGGTCCTATGTTAAAAAGATCTTGATTTCCACAACAGCAACTTTAACTGGGTTTATGGTAACTTGCATGTCCTCAGCCCTTGATAAAATTCCATGTGTATTTATAGACAAGAAACCTGAAAAGAACTTACAGGAATATGTGAATCCATCTTCAGCAGTTTGTCAGTGTGATTTCATTTTGGTCCAGCTGTCCTGGGTTGACATAATAGTAAAATGCTGGAGTGCTGAGTCATGTTTGCAGGATTCATGGTGATGTTTCTGAAACTACCAGCTTTTAGAAATTTTGCATATCTTAAAAACCAAACTGCAAGTTTTCGTTTGAAAAAATTGTACTTACAAAACTACTTCATAAAGATTTCACTCAAGAAACAGGCATTTACAGTATGTAAATGTTATTTTCTTTGATTTACTTCAGGTAAATCAAAGAAAATATCTCTAAAACAGAGGACGCTACAGCTTCTGTTGTTAGGGCATGTCACAGCTGACTTTTTAAATTAAAGGGATACATGACAAATTGACACAAGGTATAAATTTGATTGAATCATAAGTACCTAATATTTTTAATTATTTTTATTAAGGAAATGCTTCTGTTGGAAGGAAAAAAATATCAGGTCCTACTTAAACTGAAGATAAAACTCCCATCACCTAAAAGTGTTTGTAATGCATCGTGCCAAAAGCTCAGGTATTCCTTTGTTGATGGAAGTCTTTATTGCGATTTCATTAAGAAATTATTGGCTTCTTTCAGTAATATGTATTTTCTGTAACTGTTATTAGGCTGGCAGGAAGTTTCATGCTCTCTAAAAGTGAAAAGGTTTTCTTTTTCATCCTTTTAAATCTGTGAATCAGCAAATCTTTAATAGATAAAAAAACTCCCAACCAATCAAACAACTAAATAAACCCACTTGTTGGAATTAGTTCTCTTGTGGCTGGGAATGTTCAGTGATATTTTTGGGACCCACATGGGTTTTTCTTCTAAGTTTTTCCTTGCTACTTGGTTGATAAGCAGAGCAGCTGTGCCACAGGGCTTGAAGCACAATGCTGTGGCACTTTGTAGTGGTGCTTGTTTGGGACTGTGTGTAATCCTCTGGGTCAGTAATAGGCTGTTGATGCACTTGATTTTTGTGTTAACTATGGAGGAATGCATGAGGCACTGAGAAAACAGATGCAGAAAATGAAGCACATTGCCCACTTCCCAGGTTTGTTTATTAAAGTCAGTAGTTAAAACTGCTCAGAAAAGGCCTTTAAGCTGGCATTTGTGAAACGCCTTTGCGAAGTGAAGGAAGTGTGCAAGATGGATTCCTTACGTTGCTACGCTTCATCAAGGGGTTTGCTTAAGGTTTAATCAGTCAGCTTGGATAGTTTAGAAGCTATTCATGTCATGCTCAGTGTGAGGCTCCATCTGTATATAAATAGGCAGGATATAAGTGGTGCTTTATTTTGTTTTGATCTTACAGAAAACTGCAATGCAGGTAATAATATAAAAATGTCTAAAGATACAGTGAAGGTGACTGGAACCATTTTTTTCTGCTAAAACTAGACCACTAATCACAAAATAGGTCAGGATTTTAGTACAATAAAACTCTTCCTCAGAAGAAACAGAGGAAAGCATTTTGCAACTCAATAAGTTCTCTGTGCATAAGGAGTAATGCAGCACAAGGCAGCACAGATTGGCACCTGCACCTTTCTTTCATTCTGCAGCCTTTCAGCTACAAATGAAAGATACAGGCAGCAGGGTAATGCAGGTTGTAGGCATTAGGAAATTTGAACCTACTTTGTGTAGTTTGAGTCCTCCATAACATTTTGGGAGTTGTACATAACATATTGTTGTGTGTGATGCTAGTTCATCCTTACAGTTTTCTAGCTTGTGGGATGCTATGATGTTGGCATGCTATTGTAGAATGTTATTTTACAGGTAACACTTGTATAGTTCTTTTACTGTTAATGAAAGATATCGCTGACTTTTAGAGCCATATGAGTTTGTTGTGTGTATCATAAGTATTCCTATCAAATTAATTTTCATATATATTTTAAGCTGAATATTGTATTTTTTGACCTTGCAAGCAGAAATGGCTAACGGCATTTCTTATCTATGATATGATGTCTTATCCTGGAGCTGGGATAGCTCTTGATTTCAGACTGTGGTGATAGTATGAGTCTGAGCTTTCCATGTCTAGCCTCAAAAAGAGAACAGGAATCAAAGGTTTTCTTCAAGCATTGCACAGAAGAGAGTAGGTACTGTGAAAGCAGTTATCTGCTGTAGGTAGGACGGTGTATGAAGTAATTATACAAGATACCAACAGAAATCAGGGAGCTGATTCTGCCCCTCCACTCTGCTCTCATGAAACCCCAGTGGAGTTCTCAGCTCACACAGGACACTGACCTGTTGGAGCAACCAGAGGAGGCCACTATCTTAGCTGGAGCACTTCTGCTATGGGGAAAGGCTGAGAGAGCTGGGGTTGTTCAGCCTGGAGAAGAGAAGGCTCTGGAGTCACCTTATGGTATCCTTCCAGTATCTGAAGGGAGCCTACAAGAAAGAGGGAGAGAGACTTTTTACAAGGGAATGTAGTCATAGGACATGGGGAGTGGCTTCAAATTGAAAGAGAGTAGGTTTAATTTAGATATTAAAAAGAATTTCTTTACTTTGAAGTGTTAAATAGCAGAGCACAGGCATTCTGACAAGGCAGAATGTGAGGATGGTGTGAGGATGGTGAGGCCCTGGACCAGGTTGTCCAGAGAACTGGTGAATGCCCCATCCCTGGAAACATTTGAGGTGGGGTTGGATGGGGCTTTAAGCCACCTGGTCAAGTGGAAGATATCCCTGCCCGTGGCAGGGGGGTTGGAACTGGATGATCTTTAAGGTCCCTTTGAACCCAAACTGTCCTATTATTCTATGAAATTATCTGATTTATTAGTATGTTTCCCAAATACATAATACTCAAATATATACATGTATTTCTAGGAAGATTTAAAACATCAGTGATATGTTGCCATAAGCAGAGGAGAGTCTTTCCCTTTCTGTGTTTCCTAACGCTGCAATCAGAAGGATCTCGTTTCCTGGAGCAATCCATCATGTTGATTTACAAGTGCTGCTACCGCCTGTATCGTGCTAATAGGAAGCTCATGGCATCTGTCTTTGTGCTGAAAGCTAGCCAGCAGCAAGGAACACATGATTACAAATGATGTACAATCAGTGGACAAGGATGTTTGGGCAAGATTCTGGGCAACTTCTGGATCTTAGTCAATGATCTAGAATTACATTATTCTCTTTTTATATAAAAAAAAGTCTTTTCTGATTAAGACTCTGCAATTCCTTTATGTTCTGTTTGATCATATCGTATTGCATGTTCTTGACTGTATTACAAATGAGCAGGAAAAATTTAATTCTTTCCCACTGCTGTGTGTGTGTCTGCTTTCCTCATGGGCCCAGATAAAACTACTGTAGTTACCTCTATCCCTTCACTAATCACTGTGGAGAGGGATAAGTGTACGATTTCTCCTCTGAATCCTATTCTATTCTACCTCCTACTGCTTTAGTGAATGAAGAATTTGATTTCTGAAATGAGGAATTTGACTTTGACATCTCAAAACCAAACTGTTTTCAAGTTCTTTTCTTTTTTCTCCCCTTGTGGATGCCTTTCCCCTCCTAAATTCAAGATCTTGGTATCTTTTATGTGAATGCCATGCAGCGTTTTACTTCTGTTTGTCTTCTGTTATTTCTCCACCTTTATCTCTACAAAAGTCAACCATGTCCACATTTACAGAAAGAAATCAGAAATGTTTCCTAACTTTTTCAGAATTGGAAGCTGCAAGAGCTTTGTACTCCAGCATATGGAGTACAAAGTCTGGATGATTGCAAGGCCTTTAAGAATTTTTCAGTATTCTAAATGACCACTCAGCCAAGAAATCTCCTGTTCTAGGCACTGCTTGTGTGGACAGGCATACTTTGGACCTGAATTTTTGGATGATTACCAGCACCTGATTGCCAGCGCACAGTTTAAGTGATGTGTTTTGTGTAGTCTTTGATTGTTTTGATGCAATTCAATCACTTTAAACATCAGTTTCTCCTGGTAGGATTTCAAAAGGGAGGGTCGTAAGGTTGTAAGTTTCTTACTGTTCCTAGAGGCAGTTACAACCCTTTTGGGTTGCCTTTCCCAAATGGTTAGGGCTTGAAATAGCCTCCCCTCATAGTGCTTGTGATCAGCAAGAAATGATGCAAGTAGGATAACATCTGGTAGAAACAATGGCACAAATCTTGTGATAAATGTGGCTGTATGCCATGGCTGTGCTCTGTTCTGTTAAAAGTTAAGCAAATGCAGGTAGCTGACAGCTTGTTTAATCTAGATTCCCTTTTTCTGTGAATTAATTTGTATGGTCCCATGATGAGGGAAATGTCTTGGTTTGCAGAGACCAGTCTGCTCCAAATATCTGCTACTTCTATAGCAACAGGACGGAAACTTCAGGAGATGAGTTCTTTTCAATTTCAACTACAAATTGGATTTACTCATTGAAGTTACAGGTGTTATGTTCGCTAACAAAATCTGCTCCTTGGATTTCTGTCCAGTAGCCAGGGAATACTTGATTCTTTGCAATGTAAACAAGTAATCCTAAAGACAGCAAAGTTTCTTGGGAAAATAGATGTTTCTTGGGAAAGAAAGAATGTCATCTGTCCTGTTATTCAACTTTCTTGAGAATTTTGGGACCAGTTTATTTTATGGTTGGGTGCATATGTGTATTCTTCATGTAATATCTTGAAAACAAGGCTAGAAATAGTACAATTAAAATCAAACTCATGAGCTCAGCAGGCAGTTCATTATGTTTTGGGAAATATTCTTAGTAAACTGCTAAAGGTGTTTTCGCACTGTAACTATGCAACTCACTTCTCTAATGAAGCTAAGAAATACTAGGCTGTAACTAAAGATTGAAGTAAAAGCATTGGGACATTTTCTTGTTTGTATTATATTTTATTCTTCAATAATATATGTTTTTTTTACATTTTATTTTATATTTTAGGTCCCTCTATAATATTTTCATTGAAATACTTTAGTTATTATAATTAATTATTCTCATTCTTATTATATAATTGACGAATTATACCTTATTAGACCATATCTACAATCTTCAAAGTGTCAAAAATATATAAAAATATGTATGAATATATCAACCTGCTTACTTTTATCACTCTTAGAGTCTGATTTAAGTGTCTGCCATTACTGCAGTTCTTTGGGGGTCAGAACAATCAAAAACATCTACCCTGATGATTGCAGATCTACCTTGTCAGAACGCCTGTGCTCTGCTATTTAACACTTCAAACAAACAACTCCACCTCTCCTGTATCTTTTCTACAAGCCATGCTCTGATGCTAAATGGTAATTTTTGAAGAAGAGCAAGACTTTACCAAAAAAAACCTGTTGTGTGTTTGGTGTTCAAGGAACTTGAAAAATCCACTTGTTTAAAGCTTCCTTGACAGAAAATGAGAACATCTTTTGCCTTTTGAAAGTCTATAGAGGTTTGGTGGGTTTTGGGCTTTTTTTCTGATTTAAATGAAAGGCATACTTGGCAAAGTAGATATTTGCTATACTTAAGCAGAAAATTGTACAAAACATTTTATGTAGAAGTTTTCAAAGATGTCTTACAAGTACTGGGTATTTAGGGCCATATTTTTAAAATTGTGGGGGAACAGGTTGATATACTTCCATTGGCATCTGTGAAAACCCCAAACAAGAGTCCAGACTCCTGAACTATATCAAGTATAATGCTGATGGCATAGGTAGCATTACATCAGTCATCACTCAGTGCAGAATATGGACTTTTGAGAGAGAATGTGGGAAGTATTTTGCCGGAGCTGCATATATTTTCCACAACAGGTAGTCACAGAATTACTTAAGAATAACAGATTTGTAATATAGCAAATCTTCTGTGTTCTGAAGGAAGAGCTCTTGTTTCAAGAGCATAGAGTTGAAACTTTTGGGATTTTTTAATTTGGCTTAGAAAAGGGCATGTGAAGACAGGAGAATCCATAAATAAGGCTGAGGTTCTAGGCAGCCTGCCATTCTGACAGCATATTTTATAAACAACCATAAATAACACTCACTGCAGCATATCAGAGACAATTATCCCATGCCATCAGCACCATTGCTCTGATTTACTGAGGTCTTTGAAGAAAAGAAATACTTACCTGTCATGCCAAACTGCAGAGCTCTAATATGGTTGATATTTTTTCCTCAGAATTCATTACGTTTGGCTCTTGTTTTCAGTGAATTTCTCATGTTTTGTGTTTCAAAACACAGTCAAGAATGAACTTAGATAAGGGTTTTGGAATTAAAATGTCTGAATGGCTTCAACAGAGTATAGGTGCAAATCCTGTTGTGCTGCTAAATAAGAATAATGCTCTTATGAGAAGTGTTTTTCTTTGGTCTCTTTTGAGCAAAATCTTTTAACAGAAGAAGCAGAAACAAAATACCACAGGGTTGGAAGGACAATGGGAAGTGGTGCTGCAGGAGGGCAGGATTCCCAGGAAAAGGTGTATTTCTGTGCTCTGGTGCTGAGGGGTCTCTGGGGAGGAAGTGATGCACTACAAGGAACAGCACAGTAGTTTGACTGGGAGGTTCTGCAGATGCCAAATAGCTCAATCAGCAAAGGGGTGACCCTAGGAAAATTTTATAAGGGTTGGATTATATAAGGCACCAAGTCCAATTGGGAAATTAGTAGAAATGAGATCAAACAACAGAGGTGGGAACCTTAATATTTTAAACTATAAATTGAAATGTCTAGCCCCTTACCTTGGATGTCTAGCACTTTGAGACCCACTGATTCTGTGTAATTTTTTTAGACAAAAAATGGGCTGGAAGTTCGGAGGGGTTTTCCTGGGCGAAGGGGTCAAACAAAAGTTCAGAAGTTACATGTGGTGTAGTGCTCCAACAGGTGATATCCACACTCTCATTTTTTCCAGTGTCAGGGAGGCAGGCTGCATGTTATGGGGTAGGTCTGCTTTGCTGTGTGACACTTGTGTAGGCAATACTTCCAGTATGGAGCAAGGTGGTGTGGATGCTGCAACAACATATCCTTGACAACCTTGGCCTGAGCCTGTGATTGTCGTCGCAGGGCTTTGGTTTGGTGTGTGCTGAAGGCCATCCAGCCTGGTGGTGTGTGCTGGTTAAATGGTTATATGGTTTGTTTAGGGGTGGGCAGTTTGTGGTTTCCTTTTTTTTTTTGTGTGCATGTGTTTTTGTTGTGTTGCATGGTTTTGGTGGTTTGTTGGCTTACTTGTTTGCCATTTTTGTTTGGCTGGTTTTTTTTGGTTAAAATTGCATGTCATATCTAGGTGAATCTCAACTGTAGTCTGGGGAATTTAAGAGCTCAGAGATCTTAACACAGTTGCTTATAAGGCATCCAATGCCACTTAACAAGAGAAATCTTGACCTGATAGTTTGGCCAGAACACAAGTTAAACAATTTCTTTTGTCTGCTTCCAGTTCCACAGGCTGATGTAATCTTTGGCCAGTGTTTTGAAAAGCTCTTTAATATCATACATAACTTAAAAGTAGTATTTCTCAGGTGAATCAGTTGTATTCCATAGTTCACAGAGCTTTTGAAGAAGGGTTTTGGGAAATGGGAGAGCATTATTTAATGTCACTGTGTTTCAAAGCTGGTGCTATTCTTCTGGAATAGAAAAAAAAGACACGGCATTATTTAGCTAACCCAGAGCATGCAAAATTTAGAAAGGAGGATTTCATGATTTATGGACACTTGACAAAACAAGATGATCTTCTGTCTTGCAGGAAGTATGTGTCAGCAAGGAGTATAATTCTTCAAATTAATGCAAATAGATGGTTATTAGATGGTAGCCATCTGGAGTAGAAGCAATATTGCATGGCAAGTTTCATGAGAACAATTTTGTGTGCAATGAATAAAAGGTCACTAGGAACTGTCTGGTTTGTACAAAAGTGCCCGTATTTTCTGAAGTTTCAGCATTCTTGTATATATAAAACTTCACTCTGTAAATCAGTAATCATAAAACATTTCCTTGCAAATGCAATTTACTTTATCACTTGTTGGTTTCTTCTTAATTCTTTATATTGCACAAAATTCAGATTTTTCCAGTCCTAGTGAAATACTTGGGGTATAGGATGATTAGAACAAAAAGCTACTAAAAATACTAATTGAGGCATGATGCTGCTGGAAGTTTATCTAGTAAAATGGACAGATTAATATAACCTTGATAAAGGGGAATCCTAGATGATTACTGAAGTGCACTTTGAGCTTGTTATTTTGGATTTATTTCTGATTACAAAAAAAATCCATGAGTCCTTCTGATAAATAAAAATCTTGGCTGTTTCTTGGCTTCACAGACTGTTTACAAAACAGACCAATATAAATTGACAATATGCAAGATTTCTATTGAAAACTCACAGGATTTATGATTAAAGAGTTTGTGCTGTGATTTTTTTTCATTCTGCATACTGCTGTGGGCACTAGAGTGCTAACTTCCAATTGTGCAAGATATTCTCACAGGATTTTTCCAGTATACTCAGTGTTTAATCTTTCATAAGACTCTTCCAGCAGATGGTTTCTGCATTGTGCATATTCATTGCAATTTCTATGAACACAAACATTTAATGACTTATCTCTGAAAAAAATACAGAATTCCATACTGGTTTCCATTGAAGTTTCTAATTTAAGGAGGCATTTCAAAACTTCTTACTTCCCAAATGGCTGTCTGTCAAAGTCCAGGACCTGGCTTTTTATTGAAACAAAACCACAACCAGATGTGACTCAGATGAAACCTAGTTATCAGAAGTAACTGAATAGAATCCAGCACTCAGTGGATTCACTGTTTCACTGGACTATATCCAGGTAAACTAGTTCACATTGGAGAGGTACAAATTCACAAGGTCAAAAATGATAAAAAAAGATTAGGCAGAGAGTTGACCTTCTGTGTAGCATCTCAAAGTCTAAAACTGGAACCATACTGCTAAGAAAACTATTAATAATTATTAAAATAATAGTACAAAAATGTTAGGAGAAAGATTTGATATTTGAATAGATACAGAAAAGAGACTCTTTTTTAATCTCTTCCTAATATCTTTTTTTCCCCCTTTCCCTGATTATGGCATATGATTCAGGGAAAAATGATTCTAAAAACAATCTCTTTTTGTTATACTGATGTGAATGATGTTCTAGTGAAAATTATGTGTTAAGGTATGGTGTTGCCTAGCAAAAATGTCAGAACTGCCTGTGGGAAGTACAAATTATTGAAGAAATTCATTGTAATTTTTTTGACAGATGAATTCCAGAGAACAGAAGAAATATTAAAGAGGGGAAAAGGAGAATCTAGATCTGTCTTTGTATAGCAGTGTATTCTGGCTCAGACATTTGCTCAGAACCAGGGATACCTGGCTGACATTTAATTGAGTGCTAAAAAAATTAGGCTGCAATTCCAAATCAATGCCCATGTACAGAAATGCCTGGAAATTAGTAATTGCCTTCATTCCATAATTAAAAATCTACAGAGAGCTCTCTGACCTTTTTTTTGTGCCTCTTCTGCTTGTGGTAAGCACCAAACCTCTGCTGTGGCAGGGAAACAGGTACAAAACCCCACATAAGCACTAGGCAGTGCCTGGGGCAGCACAGATGGCGTGTCCAGACACAGGAACTCAGATCCAAGAGCGGGGAAGCTGTGTCTGAGTGGACAATTTTGGCACGTTGCCGTAGCTGGGTCGGCTTGTGGCTGGCAGCAGCTCAGGTAATCCTTTGCTTATTTTCATCACCTAGTATAGATATGCATCAGAGTTAGGTCTGTGGTCATAGCTCATTTTGAAATAATTTTGACTTGTGTCAGTGTCTGGAATCACAGGAACATCCACATATCCAGAACAATCTCTTCTCTGAACCATGAACCCTATGCTGGCTCTTGCCAGTATAAAAATTTACTTTTATTTCTTTCAGAGACTTGTTCCTTGAGTCCTGTGTTCAGTAGTTCTGCACCACTTTAACTGACAATCTGGATCACTTGAGTGGCTCTAATGAGAAGTCTAGTTCAGTAGGTTTTGAATTTGAGGGAAAAATCCCCACGATCCTGAAAGTTATTTAGGCAGAATTGTTGGTTGCTAGTTATTATTTATTGAAAATAGACAATAATAATGAAGTTCATGACTGAAAATATTTCAAAGCCCATATAGCAAATCAATCACCTGTAGTTAAAGACAAGTAAAACATAAAGACAACATACTATAGGCCTGGGATGGTAGGATCCATGGGTACCTGTGAAGTCTGGTCATAAGATACATGCAAGTGAAAGTTGTGTGACTATTTTTTTTTAAATCCTCCCTCACATTTCAACCTTAATGTTTTAAATATAGCAGAATTGTGCTTTTAGGATTGTACTGATGTCTGCAATATACTACCATCTCAGGATGACTTTTGTGTAGTTTTGGGTGCAATTAAGGTTAGAGAAATAAATAAACCCATACGTTGAAATATTTAAATGTAGTATTTTGTAATGTTAATATTCATATACTGATGATTAAGCAGAAGATAGAGCTCTGGTTATTATAAGCATGTGCATTACTGACAATATTATTAGAACCATTAAACTCTGTTGGTAAAGTGGGATAAATTAAATTAAAAGTGTTTGTTCGATTTTCCTTGTGTGCACAAACTCCAAATTTAGCATGTTTTAAAGCCCTTTTAAATTTTGTTGCTCTTAATATTACTGAAGTCAAAGATGTATAAATGTCAAATTATACTCATTTAACCTTGCTAATAAAACATAAACGTATACACACTGTGGTAGGGGTGCAATTATTGTATATTATAGTGGCAGTTTTTTCATACTAATTCTGGGGGTTTTTTGGGTTATAAAGATTCAAAAGGGTCTTGCTCCAGATGTCTTTATTCAGCATATTTTATTTATGACAGATCTTTTCTGTATTCAAAACTGAATGCAGACTTCTTAAAAATATTGTTATTTCATCACAAGAAATAGGACAAGAAAAGTTTGGGGGAATAAAAAAGAACCGCAGACCTGTGGTTTTGAAAGCCAAAATACTTAGCACACTGGTAGAATTACAGTTCTTAACAGAATAATATTTAATGTCAGTCTTTTTAAAGTTTATTTCAGCTTTTCAGCTACTTTTGCTCAATAATAGTATGAACAGTTTTATATTTTGCTAATTTTGCAAGAATCACATATACACACGATAAGCGTATCAGGCTTTTTTTCAATTTTATTTTAGTGGATTGAGTAGGATCACGAAATAGAGAGTAGAAAAGGAATGGTGTAATCTTACCCAGAGCACCCTGGGCTGTCTTCTTTATTTTTACTAAGGTATGTCAGAGAATCATATTTTGCAGAAAAATCTTGGAAAAGAGTGAGGCTGGAAAGGTGTGGCAGGAGAAAACAGAAGATAATTGCTAATAAATATACATGAAGTAGACAAAATCATAAAAGATATTTTTAAACAAAATCTCACTTATGGAAATACCAAAACCCTACATATGCATATCATATTTTGTATTTTTTCAATATGATGCGAACAGTTCTTTTTCATTACTAAGGGTCTGATTTGGTAATTTTGGAAGTATGTTATAATGTTTTAATGTTATAATGTTAAAATGTTTCTGAGATGTCTCTCTATGAGAAAGAGCTACTCACCAAATGAAATATTCCAAACTGTCACTAGATAATCTGCCAGCAAACAGCAGCTTAATGTATGTGTGATATATATGAAGGTATATTAGTTTTCAAACTTCATTTAAAGAATTGGTGTTTTCTAACCAACCTATAATCATTTATGTGGAAGCTAGTTACAACTGTATATTTACTCAGTGCTTAGAACTTATTATGACCTGCCCCATAATATGCCCTTGTGTTAAAAAGTACGATTTTAACTGTATTGCACCCTGAAATGTAATACAGTGGTCTGCAACAATTGCAAGAATTTTGAGGTTAACTTTATAGCATTTAGCTGTAAGTTTTACAATCATAGTGTCACTGATTGTGAAAATTGCATTGACTATAAAAATCAATCACTTACCAAGTGAAGTGATGTCCATGCATGATTAAAAGGAAATGGGAGCCTGAGCCTCACTTGAAATGATTCAGGCTGTCATGAGACAAGACTAGACAGGAAAAAATAAGCACATTGTTGAGATATTTTTCTTATTTTTGGTCCAGAATCCTGAGGGGTTGCGGAGTTTGTGGTGTCCTTTCTGTGCTCCTGAGTGAGCCTATGGCTCAGTGACTAAGCAGAGGGGATTTAAAGCCCAGCATTTTTGCTCTTTCCAGTAGCAGGCCATTGCTTGTCTTGTCTGGGCAGAGCAGGGCCCTGAGAGCGGTCTGGGGTTGTGCTGGCCCCTGCTGCTGGCCCCACTGGTTGGGAATTCTTTTCCTGTGTCCAGCACCTGGTGCCTGTGGCCTCCCCAGCTGTAGCTTTGCCTTTGCAAGTGCAGAACTGGGAAAGGGCTGGCAGCCCTGGGATGTTGGTGCACCGTGGATCCAAGGTTAGTGGGTGGAAAAGGGAAAAGCCCCTCCCTCCCCTCCCCTGACCCTGGCTCTGTGGGTCTACCCAGCCACCAGGCACCCCAGCCCAGCACTGACCAGCATAACTGATACTGGTGTTTGTGCAGACACCAAATGTGACAGGGGGAGGGTTTGTTTTGCCACAAGATTCGCTCAGTTGCCATTTGAATATCATCAGCTATTGTTAAAGTCAAACACATGCATTACCAGCTAGCTGTAAATTTAGTGAAGCTTAAAAATATTTTCACTCACAGGCTTGTGAATGTACAACAAATATGCTAACCAGGACCCTGGCATGCTGGGAGCATGTTTTAAAGGGATTAATTAACGTGAGGATAGTGTTCTTCCCGGTGGCAGAAAAGCCAGTTTATGGCTTCAGGATCCAGAGGCAGCTGAGGAATACATTATCTGTCTGCAGATCAGCAAAGCGTGTCATGCTGGCAGGTCAGGAGTGGCCAACTTTATTACCACCTAGTACTGAACACCTTAATAAGAGGAACCTTCCAGAAACTTTTGGCATCCTGAAATTTGCTGTAGCGTGGTATAAATTTTCAGCATCCTAAGTGAAGTAAGTTCCAGGGTTCTGGTTTCCTGGATATAAAATAAATTTCTCAAAGCAGTGAATCACAATTAATGAACAACCATGCGTCAATTATTGACATTCCCTTCAGATTATGCTGCAGAGCAGCAAGATACTGTCTTCTTCTAATAAGGCTTAACATGACATAAGGTTCTATCTGGAGGACCTTCTTGCTTTATTAATCTCATTATGACCACTTGAATTGCTACATCCTCTGTAATGCTTAAAACATTTGACTCCCAAGTGTGACATTATAATGAGGATGGAGTTCACAGAATAAGGCATTGTATCATTCTCAAAGGCTGGCAGCAAATGGAAATATAAAGTCAGACTCCTCGTTGTCATTTCCTTACTGTTTCCATGGAAAAACAAACTAAAAAGTTTTACATTCTTATATATGCAGGTTTTCAAACACAACTAATCTCTCATGGAAGATATGTTTTTGCATATTTAAATCTTAAAAAATATAGATGCCTTGAGCACCAATTTTAAAAGGAGTACAGTTTACTTATGTGAAGTGCCAAACTAAAATCATCCACATGTAATATAGTATGCCCTTCTCTTCCCACCACGTGTATATTTTTGGGAAGGACTGGGACTGACTAACCAAATTCCAGTTTGACAAATTATATATATTCTCTTGTTCTTCGCACTCCTCCTTTACTTGAAAATTTATAAACTGCTCTACATTTTCTTGAATGTACCATTGCTCTGTGGGAGTATACAATTATATACATATTCAGAAACGTGCTTTCATTAAAAAAACCTCATCTCTAATCCCAAAACTAAAAAATTCTGTATAAAATTTGAAATAAATCTTGTTTCTAAGTAATAAAGCTATACGAAAGAAAGGAAATAAAATTTTATTCTGCCACTTTTTCTTCTGCAGCAAACTTGAGGAAGAGAAATTGGACACTCTTCAGCATGATGATTTGGAATAAAAAGGCATAACACGTGTTGGTGAAGCAATCCTGAGGTATGAGACGAATTAGTAACAGGAACTGAGAATAATAAGACTTCAGGTCTTTCTTGTTTGTTTTTTTCAGATGTGTGGAGGGGGTTGTGTTTTTTCTGATAGAATGAGTTAATCCAGCATTTTTCTGGTTCAAGAGAAATTTCCATGGGTGCAAATGTTGCCTTAAAAGCCTTCAGCCTTGGCTCTAATTGTGATTTTCTGCCAGCAGTTTGTCTGTCCCAGCACCAAAACCCCAGTGACTTCAATTAACTGCATGTTCAGTGTCTTTTCTTATGCTCTCTTTTTTCGGTCTAATTACCTACCTAATGGATACACCCAATTCCACAAGTTATGTGTTGTTTCCTAATCTTGGTGAAAGCAGGAAGGGAACATAACAGAATACTGTATTATTGGGGAAAATGTTAAGATTTGAATGCAACTTGAAAAAATATGGAGAAATTCCCGCTTTTGAAACCTCCTGGGAAATATTCCCCAGGTAGTCAGGGAACCTGGGGTATATTTGTTTGGGGTAAAATTGATCTACAAGGGGTTAGAAACCTGCTGACCTTTCAGATAAACTTCTTTCCAGATTATGTTTTTACTGCTGTTTTGGCTTTGAACAGGTCAAATTTTGCTCAGACTTTTGCCTTTGTCTTGCTATTTGGCAAAAATTCTGATGCTCAAAACCATTAAGGGGAGCAACAAATAGATAAGTGGAATCTAATTATCAATGAGGTAAAGAAAGTGCCATCTATCATCTTGGGTTTAGTCTTGTGAGAAACAGTGTGTGAGAATG
This sequence comes from Corvus cornix cornix, assembly GCF_000738735.6. Taxonomy (NCBI): domain Eukaryota; kingdom Metazoa; phylum Chordata; class Aves; order Passeriformes; family Corvidae; genus Corvus; species Corvus cornix. Next base: position 20,433,461 of record NC_046338.1, on the reverse strand, counting down.
TAAAAAAAACCCATTAGGACATCCTTCTCTGCATTCCTGGGCATTTCATATTGTATGTATTAGAGAAAAAAAAGTAAAAGACAGTCTTCTCTCTCCCCTGCCCCTGATTACTGAGGTAAAACCACAGAACCAAAAGGATGCACTATAAACTATAAAACAGTATTGCAAGTGAGCTAGAAAAAAAATGCTCTGTTATACTGAGAGATTTTTTCTGAGGGTCATTTTTACTATTATTTGGTTTATAAGGTCACTTTCCTATGTTGCTATTTGAGAGTGTCTTATGCACAGAACTAAAAAGAATTTCCTTTATTTACTGCATGGAAGGGACTGTGAGCTTTTGGAAGCTGTATGGTTTGCTAATTATATCATTGTCATTCAGTTGTCAAGTTAACTGAATTTTCCACTTGGTCTAGGATTGGGTAGAATTTGTTCTCGTTAGTCTTAATAGGAGAGAGACAACAATTGCACCAGAAGGGATCATATTCTCCTTAATGTTCTTTGAAAACATAACTGCTTCGGGTCATTACAGCACATGTGTGCATGATAAATATTTTATCACTGTAAATTGAGCTAAGGCTGAGTGGTTTGGTTTGGGACGTTGATTCAAATGTCAACAGTGACCCTGACTTCCATATTTCTGCATAGTTTTCATGTTCCATATTAAATTCATCCTTATATTAAAAGGAAGTTTTGTTTTATCCCGTGGAATGGAAATTAATACATGACATATAAGGAAGCTGCAGTCTTGTTCAAGAAGACAAGAAAGCTGACATTTGGGTTCTAGTGGAGAGTTTTTAGAAGGAAAATTGTGGATGGAATAAGGAGTTCTAAGCTTCATTTTCCTGCTGTCATTTCTTAGTAGCTTGTTCAACCTAAAGTTGTAACTGCACTGGTGCAAAGCTGGGGTCGTGACTCCTCTCATACCTTATGGAGTTTGAAAAAAAGGAGGGACTCTAGGCTCAAATTCCTTTGTTGCTATAGAGGATTTTTTTTTTCTCAAGAGTCCAAAATATGATGACTATTTGACGTATGTCCTAGAAGCTGATGATATACCTAGTCAGCCACCAAAATCAGGTAAATCTCAGCAATCCAAGGTGTGCTGATCTGGTTGTCTGGAAGTGGATATATTTTCAGATTATATGGGTAGTATTTTATTGTGATTTTCATATATAAAACTGAAGTGATCAGCCATGGTAGACAAAAGAATTTTAATTTATTATCTCAAGAAAACAAATAAGTGAAATGGAGAAAGGAAATTATTCCATGCATTAGTTACGAATGGTGAGCAAGATCTTACATAGTGCTTTTTTTACTCTATCCATACAGTAAGAACTCACTTCAAGAGGTTTCAGGTGTGTCATTGCCAGTAGCTGGTTCTGATTTGTGCCAAAAGTTGTTACAAGCCTTCATCTGTTATAGACCCTTTTCTCTAATACTTAGCTAATGTTTTATTCCAAGTAATGTAGGCTGTTTCTTTATCAGTAGAGCCCTGGTTTTAGTTTGTTACTGTCTTTGCTATTCAAAGATTGTTTAATCCTTACTGAAATACTGGAATTATTAAAAAGACAAACATGCTTGGAAGTGGACAGAGTACCTTGGGAATATTGAAAGAGTGTAACGTATATACATAGTGTAGTTTTTGTGCCTGTAATGAAATGTCTTTGAAGTGTTGGTACGGTGCCATTGCAAGGCAGTTCCAGATAGCAGAGGCACACAGGATGATTTGCCATTTAGCTAATCCTGTAAGATAGGTAGTTGTGGGCTTGTGGCAGTATCCCACTGACAGTGCTGTAACTCCTCCAAGGCTGGAAAGCCCAACTACTGCACTTTAATTAGCTAGAACTACAAAACTCCCACTTGAAAATCTTCTCCAAAAACTGCTTGGTGTTTGGGGTTTTTTTTTGGCAGGGGGGAGAGCATAATTTATTTAACTCATATTTCTCAGTATCACTGTGTTTAAGACAATTTAGGAATCTAAAAGACAAGAATAGCAAAGCTCATGCTGAGAAAGGAGTGAAGTCCATGTGCTTTGTTTGTATATACATGAAACTCGTATTCAGATGGAGTATTTGTCAAACTGTAATCCCTTAAAATGAACCTCAAAAACTTCTTCAAATAAAGATTAAAAACCCCAAACAAACAAAAACCAAAACTCCCACAGATCCTTTCTGACAACACTGCAAACATCTATAACAGTGTAGATTATAAGAGTTTAGTTGTCCAAGCATACCATATTTAATGTTATAGGCATATTCCTGCTGGTTTAGGGCAGAGTTTCTGCGAGTGCTGTCAGTGGTGGGAGGAGTAGTTGGGTGGAACGGCTTATTTTCTGAGACTTGACTAAGGATTGTTTTAGTTTGCTGTAATACTCTGCTGTTTATACTATTGTGTAAATAGATGTCCTTTTAGCGAGAAAACAGAAAGTGATGATTCAGCATGTTGTCATTTTTGGAGAAACACCTTCTTCCAAGAGAGGTCTGCTCTCACAGGCCAGTTTCTCTGTCTGTGAGGCTGACTGGAGATCAGCTGTTTCCCCATTGCAGGTCTTAGCAGACTTCTCCTTGGATTCCGTGTTATGGAACAATCTCTGTCCCTTCTCATTCCTCCTGTCCTGATGTATTTTTGTCCAAGATACCATGTGACTGAGATTCTATGGCACCTGAAAGAGTTACCAGCACATCACAACAAAAGTTCTTCTCTCATATGGTAGTTGCTCCTCAGCATCTGCATAGCAGGCCCTCACTAAATTTAGGTACTCACATTCTAAGTCTGTTAATATATCTGCCAGGTAGGTTGACTTCTGCTTTACTTGAAACTACCTCTGAGTTCCACGGGACTAAGGAGGAGAGGATTGAACTGTTAATATAATTTGTAGTCCCTTTGGGACAATGAACAGGCTTTTTTAGTGAACTCCACCTGTTTTCACTTCTGTATCCTTGTGATTACTCTGAAGAAGAGGAGAGTTAAGGTGGGGTAAAACCCATCATAATTTTTAGTTTCTGATAAGCTTTTTCTGTAGTTTTGTTCTTAATTTCTTATCTTCTTGTATAAATAGCCACTAAGAGCTCTATTAAAAACTTCTTTGATCAGGGTCAAAGAATTGTCAAAGCCAGCAAACTAAAAGTTGAATTGGCAACCAGATGCTTGGAGGAAATGAGCACCATTTGGCCATGAACTACCTTTAACCAAGACTTAATTACAATATTCATTACTTCAGAGACTAGGAAAACTCAATATGACAATCTTAAGGGACCAATAGTAATAAAATAATGAATGAAAAATTCTAAAATGTAAGCCAAGTGAGAGAGTGTATCTGTATCAGTAAAAAAAAAAAGTAATTAAAACAGTCATTTAATTTCCAACCTGATTGTTTTGTGTAGCCTTTAGAGAAAAAGGATAAAAAGAGAAACCACTGAAAAATCCACTGAAATATGTCTGCTTTTTCTCCTGCTGGATGCTGAAAATGGTTATTCTGCTAGCTATGAGAGCTCTCTGTGAATATGGGTCAATTGTACATATATCTTGCTATAACCACTGTACTTTTTTATTCCTTGTTGGCCCAGTTCCTTTGCTATCATACTAGTGTTAAATTCCAACCCATCTGCTAAGTTAGAGAAGAGCCCAAAGGTCAAGGGGCTTCTTCTGCAAAATATATCTGATGCCTAATCATAATGTCCCTCCTTGCAAATTGCAGATAGTTATTACTTGATTTTGTTTCAAATCAGGTAATTTACATGACAGACACTCAGATTGTGCAGCAGAGGAATATTTTGAGTTTTAATTCAATTACAATATCTTCAGAATTGGTTTAATCTTTGATTTGTGAAAGCACATGCATTTTAATGAACTGTGCATCTGATCTGGACACCTCATATAAATTGTAAAACTAATTCAGGAGTTCAAGTGTCAAGTAGTTTGTTTTCCAGATGTCAGCAATTTCTGAAACTGCATTTATCCTGGCATTAATATTTTCCCTTGCACTATGCTGTGAGATAGTGACATTAATCTATTACTGTGTATTAAAGCCACATCTTTTGCAGATAATATTGAACTGCCACTGAGTGGTTTCAGGTGCTGGTTCCTACTGTTATTTATATCAAACTGCTGAAATTGTCATCACCTGTAAACAGCTGCGGCCTTTCTGAACTACTCCCATTGATCTCAGAGAGGTTCATGGTAACCCATGGAGGAGAACAAAGGAGACTTTTTAAGACAGTACTTGGGGTATCATTTTTACAGTTTGCTACCCCATCTACTTTTTCTGTTGTACAGATTTCTTTTTTCCTCACATCACAATCAGTAAAGGTTGAAATATGTATTTAAAACCACTTTTACCTCCCACTTAAAAGATTTTTTTGTTGTCATTTCTGAAATGAAAACCTTTCAGCTGACATTGTTTTATCAGTTTATCTACTGAGGTTGTAATTTTCTATGCATACTGCACAAGGCATTTTTCCTTCTGTATGTTATGTACATATGTGTCTAAGAATAATGTAGTCTTGTGATGGCTATTATCTCTTTCACTCATTGTTAAGTATTTCATTTACTGCCATATGTCCCTAAGGACCAAGGCTGCTTAGTTTCATTTGATCAGATTTTAAAATCTATTTGATGAATTACGTCCACCGAGGCACGCCTCTGATGTGACGTGAGTTCTACAAAAATTATTGGGGATGAAAAGAAATGTACTCAGACAATTGCTTGCACAGCCTTCTCCTAAAAATGGAGTGGATTTAATCCAAACCAGTGAAGAAGCACAGAAACTATATATTGTTCCCATCATGTTTTCACCAACAATTGCATATATATCCTTTGAAGTCAATCCCGTGCTTTTGTGCTCCTCCATAAATCTGCTTTAGTTAAAGAAGGAAGGGATGTGGGCAGAATATAAAGAGGTGGTAAACCTAAGTAATTTTTAATGAACAGCCGAAGATTGTTTTGCTTTGAAGAAAATATATGCAAAGAAAATTCCTGCAGTCATATGCTTTGGGCTGTATGTGGTCAATAGCACTTCACTTATGAAAGACTATAAAATGTCTGTATTTTCCCCACAGGCAAACATCAATTTAGATTCTAGATAAAACAAAAGCAAAACTTGGACCCAAATAAGGATTCAACAATGTCTGAGGAGGAGTTGTCTGTAAAAAGTGGATCTTGGATTAGACTTGGCAGCTGGACTAAAGCTTTTCTGGACCTCTATGTAGAGAGTCTAAATGATGTGAATGTTTTTGGAAATGTGTTGCATCAAACATGTACATTAACTTGTTAACATCTGTTAAAATGTAGTAGTTTAGTTGTTTTTATCCACGTTGAAGACATACCAGCATATAGTTGAGGGACATTTGCAACTGCTGTCAAATTGACTGCTAAAGAATATGATGTATTTAGCAAGGTGCAATACTACCTAGGGCAAAACAGATATTTATTTCCATTCATGTATGAGAAATATTGCTCCAATGTACTGGCCATCTCTACACTGGAAAAAAATAGAAGTGATGGCATAAAGAAAGTGCTTTGTAAAAAATGCAGGATGTCTGTGAATGGCACTGGTTTTGGAGCTAACTATGAAAGGAAATATTTAAAATATATTTACAGGATTGGAGGAATTTAACACCTTAAACTACATCACAAAATTTATGCACTCCCTCTATTGACAAAGGAGCCATGAAAATTCAAGTGGATTTTGAAATTTTGTGAGATGGTCATGTCTGCTTGATGGGAACAGCTGGACTTTATGAGTCAGTATACCCCTCTCTCTGGGACAGATCCTACCTACTTATTTCCCAGTTTGTACTGCATACTAGTGTGCAGAACCCAAAGCATTTCTTCTGTCTGAGCATTCCTTATTCCCTGTGTTTGCATTATTCATCTCCTTTCTTTATCTGCCCCCAGATCAAATATTCTTTGTAACAATCATTCTTTAAGCCAGAACCTACAGTAGTAATAATATAGCCTGTGCTCTGTCTAAAGAGCAGAGAATACTTCAAACTTTACAACTCTAACACAGCAGAACTAAAACTAATAGAATAAATCCTAACAATATGATCATAGCAACAACTGGTACATGGGCCAAAATTAATTATCGCAGAAATATTTTCAGTATATTTCATTAGAACTCTGTGTACAATGTGTTTGCCTCTACCTCTTCTGAGAATGATTTCTCTTCCCTGTCAACAAGAGTATAAATTCTGTGTAATACCAGCAGTTTCTTTTGCCATAGGTGATGCATGTCACATGGTTTATTACCAAGCCAACTTGGTTGTAAATGATTTTCATCATTTTTCAGTGTGATAGTACTTTCATTCAGTAGTAGAGTAATTTTGTGTGGAGCATCCTCAGTTGCATGGTTTAGAACATCTCAGAAGGTAACCAACTGAAATTACTTTATACTGAGTTCAACCTCTGATCAGTCATTAGCTTGGCTAAGTTAAAATTTTTCACACTATTATATACAGTTTTAGTAGGAAGTTGTGTACTTTCTTTTTTCAGACGAAGAGATATTTGTGGTCATAATTTAAAATTAATAGTGTCTGCTAGAAATCTTGAAGAGTTTCACCTGAGATCAGATAAGATTTTCATTGAAGAAGTTTAGGAATCTTTATTAAAATATTTTGGATGGTTCGCCCAGACTTCATAGCATCTGGATTTTGCTACTTACAGCAAAATTTGTAGGTAGATTCTGGAGATGTGTTATCACCATCCTCACTATTCTTATAATTAGTACTTTGCAGTTGACAGTATCAATGATATGTGTTTCATTCAATCCAGATACCCATCTGTGAAATATGGTCTGTGTATTCCCTGAGTGTGCTGCCTTCCATGCCACATTAACACTGCAAAACCATATCCACTGGGAAAGGAGGATGGTTTTGCTGCCGGTAATTTCTAGGAAGGGGAGAGCTGATTCCATGAGAGGAGATGAAAGCCTGTCTTATTTAGGCTGGGAGAAGTGTTAATGCCAATACAATTGCATTCTATAAATAGATTTGTATTAGGAGAGAGGGAGAAGAAAAGGGGGCTTTGTGTGAAAGGTGAAAGTCTAGTTTGCGTCAGAAGAATGAAGAAATTATTTTAAAATATTCATATCTAGGTTGGAAACTACAATAAACATATATTTGTTACCGTGCTAACACAGGGATATGTTCAATACTCTTCTGAGAGGTAGAGGAAGGGTAACATTGCAAGACTGTTACTGGTAGTAAGTGCTCATGGCCTCTAACATAGGCTTATAAAATATGAACCATTTTTTTACAGGGGTGGGGTGGGTTGTGGTGTTCATGGATTTTTCTTTTTGATACCACTGTTGTCTTCAAGAAGTAAGATTGCTCCTTCCATTTGTGTATAATGTGTTTCCAGTGCTGCTGATCAGTGCTTAGGGAAGGTTTTTCAGTTTGCTCGTTTTGACTCACTAAATTTTTTATTGCATTTTCATAATGTAAAATGCAAGTTACTGACCTGTCCTTGATTTTCTGTCCTACTTAAGTCTTGAATACCCTCATATTTTGAAATTCCAAAGATTTTTTTAAAACCCTCACTGTTCTTAAATTGTTGTCACTCGCTGTCTGGAGGTGTTTTTGAATTGATGTGCTCTGTGGAAACAGTATAGGATTTGTCTTTACCCCCAGAATATTTGTGGCGGTTACATCCCTGAGAACATCAGGAATCTCTTGACTGTTGTATAAAAGCTGAGTAAAGAGTACTTCTCCAATATTGCCAGTTCTTCTTCTGACAGTGATCTGTTTCATAGGGTAAATTATGATGGTTTGAGAGTTCTACAGATTAGCTGGATGATATTCACTCTAACTACTGGAGAATACAAATTACAGTGTTCGAAGTGACTGTTTCCATTTTCTGCTTTCAAGGTCAATGGGTATTTTGGGCCCACTTGATACCACTTACTGAAAATTCTTTCTGAGTGGCTCACTTGCCACAGAGATAGAGGATTTGAAAAGCTGAACAAAAATGAGCACTTTGCAGAGATTCTATATTAAATTTGGAAAGTGGTTTCCCATTAAATAAAATGGTTTATTTAAACACAAAATTGAGAACTGGGAATTTACAACTCTTAATTCACTACATGATTATACTTGAGATCACCACCCTACACTGAATTTTGGATATGTGGACATGTGCCTTCATAAATGCCTAGAGAAATCAATGGGAATGCCGTTTATCTGGATATGCAGAGTTTAGTTTTAGCTTCTTACAAAGATATGCTGAATAACCTTTATAATAAATAGAGATGAAACAAAGTGTTCATTATGACATTGCTTTCCTTCCAATATATGTTGAATATATTGTATTTTCAGGTAGGAAGCCTCCAACTCCCCTGCCATGGGTGGGGATGCCAGATCAGGTTGTTCAGGGCACCATCCAACACAGCCTATTGATTTAGGCTCATTTGGCATCCAGCTGGGGTCTCATTGCAAAGCAGTAATGCCAGATACAGATTCATCCTTTAGGTGCTTCCTCCTCCTTGGAGATGAATTGAGTTTCAGCTGTATAGATGCTCATTTAAACACACAAATTGGTATGAAATTTGGTAGGATGAACATATAAAGTGTAGTACTTTATTAACATTCATGTCATCATATTATATTAAAGTTAAGTTACTTTGGAAGTTCATTATCTTAATCAGTAAAAAGACACTTTTCTGGACTAAAAGGAGTTTCATGTGTAAATAAGTTGTAGCAGGAAATGCATAAGGAAGTATGCACATAAGCTCACTTTACTTTTTGAATCAGTTTTGGTGCAGGCATTTTATCTGGTTTTGTTTTGAAGATTATCTTTGAAGCTGTCTTTGGATTTACCAGAAGTCTACCACCACATTCCTGTATTTGATCATTTATTCTGTCAGTCGTTACACCAAAATTGTTTTTGTCTTCTTTAATGGTAACGTAATGAATAGCTTCATTAACTTGTACATGAGAAATGCCCCATTGAGATCCAAAGTAGGGATTTGGCTGGTTCTGGCTAGGTTTTGGTATGGGGATGTATTAATCTGATATATTGCGAGTCCCACCTCATCCCAGTGAGGCAACACAGCAGCCCAGGGCTGTCTTGAACCTCGCATTATGAGATATTATAAGTAAATCAAGTTACTCCATAAAGACTAGACTGCCCACAGCCCTTTGAGCTCTCCTGCCCAGCAGTGGGCTGCACACCAGGATCTCCCCTGGAGTAGGGATAGTGTGCCTCTTAAGCTTTCTACTCCTCAAGTTTAGGAGAATCCTCGTCAGTTACTCAGTAAACACACTGGGAATAAGAGTACTGAAACTCTGAAAGCTAACAGATAGAAAGGATCGATTGTGCATATATGAACCTTTAGGCATAAACCATTGACCAGCTCCAGGACTGTCTGCATCCATCTACTTGTGGACTCCTCTCTGAGAAGGTGTTTAGAACACAAGGGGGTCCTTTCTGAACCTCATGGCTCAAAGGCAGGGTCTTCCAGACAGTTTTGTCTGACCCTGTGCTTTACTCAGTAAATACTTGTGTACCTTGCCATCAAATCTTGTTAAACCAGTACTGCCTTTACCATTGAAGGCTGTTAACTCACTGTCTTAATCAAATACACCAATGCTTCTCTTTTGTGAGTGAAGTACATCGCTCTTTATGCAATTCTTCTTTGCAGAAAGATGAATATGGACTAGGAAATGTAAGGAGCTCTTTTCAGTAGCCCAAGGATGACTGTGGTAGAAAGAGAGAAAGGAAAGGAGGTGTCCAGATTCTTAAGCATATCTTTAGTGATTTCACGTGGTCCTAAAATGTGGATAGATATTTCTTTGGAGAAAAACCAAAACTGGCAGGATTTCGACTGAAAAAAATAATTATGAATCTTAAGAACTGCCTGATATATGCCTGTACATAAAGGTCATTCAGGCACAGTACAGAAATGGGAGTAGGAATTCAATGAGGGTGCAGATTCATGACAGAAAGTCATGACCCTTTCATGCCTAGAAGAGTAGAGGATAATGGATTTCTTGTGGTGAAAGCCACTATGCCCAGTGGAATAGGTAGTGGCATGCTGCCCCGCCGTGCCATTTGTAATGCTTGTTGTGGTTTCAGTGAAGGCAGCTCTTTTAGATTCTCTGTAAATGTGAGCACTGTTTCAAAGGGTAATAGTGCAAGGATTTGTTCTCCTGGTCCAGTGGAATAGGAGAATGTAGGAAGCAGTCAGTGTGCAAACAGTGGATTGGTAAATATAAAAACCAGATGCACATTGCAAATGTGTGTAAAAATTAAAATGTAATCTTTATTTCCATCTCTTGTCAGAAGCCTGCACTGTTCTTTTCCTCCATTTGACTCAGTGTGCTGGTTTATTTTTTCAGTATTTAATCTTGGCTCTTTTCAGATTTTTATCTTATTTATGGGTGCAGATTTCTTCAGTCCTTGGTCTGAAAACAGGTGAAAAAGCAAATTTTCACTTATTTGGCCATGAAGTATTAGGTGATGTTCAGTTAAATTTTGTTTCATTTGTCAGTAAACTTAAATATTATCTTGATCTGAGAAGTACTGTGCAACTGTGGAGTAAATTAAAGAAAATTGCTATATTCTGGATTTTAGAATTTCCAAAACAGGCCCAGACAGAATTTAAATTAAAAATTAAAATAAAATAAATCACAGAATATTTTGAGTCCAAAGGGATTCCCAAGGACCATTGAGTCCAGCTCTTAAGTGAATGATCCATATGGGGATCAAATCCACAACCTTGGTGTTATCAGCACCATGCTTCAACCAAGGGAGGTCATCTCAGAGGTCAAAATAATTAAAAATGTGGCATATATATGCAGAATAATTCCTGTCACCTTCCCAAACCTATGTAGTATATGGTTATCACAGACTAAAGTAAATTCCTTGCATAAGAATTCCTTCAATAGGAATGGTAGCTGTGCTTTAATAATGTTTAGTCTTTGATTATATCTGTAGATTTTTCAAAACAAGGGCTCTAATATTTCACCAAAATCTAATTTCATATTCCCAGATCAGCTGAGTAACTCATTTTCAGCATTCTCCAAGGTGAATTTTGTGCAAGTTTTAACCTGTATGCCTTTTTGATACATGTGGAAATTGACTTTCATTTCCTGCATGCCTAAAATAATTCCGTGTCTTGTTAGATTAATGCCATACATCATATTTACCTTAATAAGTTAAGAAAATGTCTTCAGAGATGTCTCCCTTAGAGCTAAAGCTGGAATTGGGTCTTAAAGATTAATCAGTGGGTAACTTGCATTACATAAGGTGGAAATACAGGCTGGAAATAATCATGTTTAAAAGAGCATAGTTATTCCTTTCTGTGATGTATTTTCATATGTTAATAATTTTTTATTTCTAACTTGGATAATTGCCACTGAGACCAGCACATTATGTCTTTTTTGGTTTCTTCAGAAAATATTGAATTTAAACCCAATTAAAAAACTCTTAATCTGTCACATTTTATGATTTCCTGATCTGGCCTGCAGTTGTATTAAATAACATGAATGCCAGTGGCACAGACCAGGTGACTGATTTTACCCAAATACTTTATACAATAATTTTTCATTGCTTTGGGTTTTGGTTTTTTTTTTTTTTAATTTTCTCTAGTTGTAAATATGGGTATATAACCAAATGGTACCCTCTCAGCCTATTTCATGATTCTTATGGGAAGCAGTAAAGGAAAAGACCTATTTTTTCAGTGAAAGACACTCTACAGAATGGAGACATGGAACTAAATGGAAGCTAAAATTTTGAACGTTGAATGTATGCTATTTCAACAAAATCAACAGGCTTGAAAGCATGAGCTCATATTAAACACATGATATGAATGCACAGAACACAGAAGTGTTGGTAAGTTTCATTCTGTCAGTAATTAATTATGGTTAAGAACCATAATCTTTACCCTGTGAGCTAAAGTTTAAGCACAGCCTAACTCCCAGTTGAAATGAAGAGATAATAATTTATGGGTTAAATTTACACCAATAAAGGCTCATAGATTCGATGTATTTTGTTAAAATTTGTCTTAGTTCCAGTTCGGCTCTGCAGTAGCAAAACTCTTACAGAAAGGAGTTCTGCCTGATTATTGGTACATGATAACCCCCCTTAAGGGTTCACCTGAATTCAGCCTGTGAGACCCACACTGCCTGGCCAGAAGGAAGAAAAATGAGTAAACATTTTCAGCACCTCTTGTAATGCTGTCCTGTCAAAAACCATAATCAGCATTTTCCAGTTTGGCACATGGAATACAGTGCTCAACATGCATAGCTGCAAGTACTGTTGGAATGCTGGCATGTTTTCAGATGGGAGATGTCTCTTGCTGTACCTTCACATCCAAGTTTCCACTGCATGAATGGAAACTTCAGGGAAACTAAGGTCACAAGGAAAGGTTGTATGCTTGGCAAGGAAACTCCTTGGGTTTTCTGAGATCAGAGATTAAATTCTGGTAACTTAGATACTAATTGAAGAAAACATCCTTATTTGGGATGTTAATTAGATGTTTAATCCCACCTTTATAATCATCTGCTTGTTTTTATCCAGATGTGAAGGGCTTGCATGATTACTGTACTGTTCTATTACTGAACTGGTTTGTGTTAATAACCTTGCCTAAAATGGATCTGTCTGATGCTGTGCTCACATCTGCAGACTTGGTGGTATTCATTTTACTGTGGTGATATTCTGACATATGTTTGCTTGTCCACTGCATGCTTATGACGCTATCAGTGAGATAAATTTAACTTCCCTTGCAAAACTAGTGCAGGAGGGGGATGCTCTCCATCAGACTTGGATTTTATCTACAAGTTGAAAAGAATGAGAATGTTGCACTTAAAAGCACTGTTTGCCTTCTCAAAGGGCTGCAGGAAGCCTCTGTTGAAATTGTAAAGCTTTTCAAACAGCTTTTTAAAGGTTTTGTGTGTGTGAGAGAGGACTTTGTCCTCCTGTTTCCTTTATGTAAAAAGCAGGCTGTGTAAAACAGGGAAAAATGCTTTAAAAGTTTTACTGCAATATATTTCTTTGCCTAGGAGGATGGAGGACTTTACACTTTTTGTTTTGCCCCTTTATCTTTCACAATATGTTCCCTGGTCCTTGGGCTCTGTCAGAGGGAGTGATGACGTTCTTGAGATGCATCCTGCCAGTGCTGGGTCAGATGGTTAATAGCCTCAGATTGGGGAAACCATGCTGCCTGTTTCTCATACCTGTTTTGCATTTATATGAGCCATTGTTCTGTGTGGTTGAAAGAAGAGCCCCAGCTGAAAAATACCTCACTTGCAAAGCATTCAAGCAGTTTTAAACAAGCATTTGGCTGTTTTTCAGACTGTTTCCTGCTGTAATTTCTGCCCTTCAGGGAAGGTAGAAGGTTCTCCTGTATAATTATAGCTGTCATTTTGCAACAATCCAAGGATAACTGTGGGGGGGGAGATCTTTTCTACAGAATACATATAAAAGGAAATGTATATTGAAACAGATAAGTGTAGTTGCTATTTTATTTCTCTGAACTTTCGGAAGAAATACCAATATAATTTGGAAAATATTACATGAAATTAGAATAATATGATGCGTATTCATACAGTGTTTCCTAAGGGATCCCTGCCAAATTATACTGTGCAATTACAGGTTTATTCATTCCAGAATCAAACTTTAGAATTGCTAATCTACCAGTCTCGATTAGAAATTGGTAATATATTTTGTTTATTTTATGATTACATATGACAAATATTTTGCAAGGACAGCATGACTTCCAATTATTCACAACCCTGAACAGATGAAGGAGTAGTAGACTGTTAAAAGCCATGGAATGAATAGCTTCTGGCAGGGAAAGAGATGTTTTTCTGAATATAAAATTTATCAGTGATGAAAAAAGATTCTAGGCACTGCATCTAGAAGTTGAGAGTGGTTTATAGTGGTAAATACTTTTACCTATTCAAGAACTGACTTAGGTCTTAAGCTAGGAGCTTTTTTTCTGTCTTAAACAACCTTGTTTGTTAACTAGCAATTATGACATCAAAAAAGAATTCCCACCTTGCCCACCCTCCGCCCCGGGATATAAGAAAGCAACCTTTGATTCAGTTTGCATTTCTTTTCTATGATCATCAGTTCAAAGCATTTTTTTCTGATCAGTTAAGATTTCCTAACCACCTGTGGACTGCAGTTGATCAATCTTGTCATGAGGCCTTACCCCACCTGTAGGTGTAAAAATATTACGGAGGGAATGACTTTCAGTAGTAGTGGTGAATAGCATTCAGATCTGGTTTGAGTACCTGTCAGAATATGTATCATTGTGGGCCGTGGGGAAGGAAGAAGGCCTTCCTTCAAAAGTTGGTTCGAAGCACTTACATTTCTATTTGAAATATACCTTGGAGTGATGATCTTTGGCAGCATTAACTAGGGCTGCTAGTCTCCTAATCAAGCAGCATCAGTACACTCTCATAGCTTGCAGAAATTATTTCAAAACCAGACAAAATTTAGGCAGGAGAGAAGTTATTGGGCAGAAGTTGGGCTTGAAGAGTACTTGTGAAGAACATCTCAGTCTTTGTGCCAAAACTGTGTTTGAATTTGGGTTTTTTACAATTCATCTTCATGTCACTAGTGATATATGTGCTTTATTGCATGCAACGAGCACCAGTTTACTTATTCTCAGCATACAGGGTATATATTAAATTCCCTGGAGTTGTCCCCAAAGAGAATGATTGGGCATGATTTTGAGGTGTTGTGGGGAGTGAAGCTGAAAATCATGGAGAGGGATCATGGATATAGTGGGTGTAAGAATGACAACTTCAGCAGGACCATCTCATATTTCCATTAAAAAGTTTTAAAAAGTTAAAATGTCAGTATAAGACTAAATATGGAGAGGGAATCATGTCAGTTCCCCTTTAAGTTTTTTAATTGTTTTCTTCCAGTGCATGTTCATGCTGTCCCAGGAATTTGGGTGAGCCCTTTTAAGCAAGCACCAGCACACAGGTGGAAATTTTTATCCTTTAGCTGAATCATGATGAGTTTCATCATGTCTTAGTCTGTTGCAGACGCCAGGCAGCTCTGTCTTCATAGCAGCAGCTTCTGACTAGAAGCAAGCTTGTTTGTTTGGTATGACAGGTGTGGACCACTACCTTCTGAAATATCTCTGATGGAAGAGAAGGGAATGGTGAACTATGAACACAGTGCTGCTATAATCACTAATCTCCTTATGATAAACAGATGAGAGGAAAGATAATGTACATACAGAGAACAATGCTTTGAGAATGCAGTTCATCCCAAACTTTTTTATTCATGCTAGTGGGTACAGTCACCACCAAAGCTACAGTTTTCACATACAGATCCATTGGCTCACAAAACAACTGAAAATAGAGCATAACTGAGTTTCCTGCCTATTTGTTTCCAGACTCGCCTCCAAAATGCTTCACATCAAGATGCAGCTTTATGGTCAGTTTATATATATATGTTCAATTTGTCCACAGAATTTAAATTCTATATCATGCTGGCTATTGTCTCTCCCTAAGGGTGCAGTGGAAGAACAGATAACTGATTTTAAATAATGGTTCAAGGGTGTTGGTGCATTTTCCTACAACAATGTAGTCTTAGACTAAAATATTCACTGAAAAGCTGTTTTGCATTATAAGAATATCAATATGCTTACATAATACAAATCTAAAAAAAAATTAGTCTTTGTTCCATGCAGGCTTTTATAAAATAGTATGGCTCTGAGTTATTTGGAGGAACCTCAAATAAGTTTAACATATTTGTAAAATATGTGTCTTTATATATTTTAAACTTTATTTGATAATTTACTATGTGATCTTTTCCATTTGTTATCTTCTTCCTCTGCTTTCTAGGAAGCTGTTGAATTCAGAGCAAAGGTGTTAATTGGTGGCAACTTGAAGGTAGAGTTTATATTCTAATAATTCACCTTTATTTGGTCTTGAAAGGAGACACACTGTGTTCTCAGGCTGTAGGAGGTCAGGATTCCTGTCTTAACTTCTCAAATATGGTTTGCAGAACAAACACTGTGAGGAATGGTAGGATCCTGATAATAATCTGAATATTCTTTAATATTTTATCAAATTCATACTTTTCACCTCTGTTTTGGCCTAGCAGGAAATAATTTATTTTAGACTTCATTAGAGAAGTTTGAGGCAGCAAAGAATTGGATATGATGTTCCACTGAGAGAATGTTTGTGTAGAGCGCTTAAGAGGAATGTAAGGTGCTTGCTGGGTACTCCCTTTGGGAGAGGAAGCTGTTGACGAGTACTTCACCTCAGGGATACCTTTTGTGATTGGTGTTCTAGAGAATCACGTCATAAATTTACATGAAGTGCCACTCTCTGTATATTTTCAGGCCACCAAGCCAAGAGCCATGTCATGTATTGCATTTGATTTTTGAACTGCAAGGTGTGTTGGTCTTGCCAACTGGCAGCACTTATTTTATTTATTTATTTATTTAATTTTATTTTTTGGTAGAGCAGCTTGTAACGGGTACCTTTTCACTGTCTTTTGTATGATACTGTATCACAGTAGGATTCTCTATAGCTTGATCTTCTTTCCTCCACATTTCTCATATAATTTTTGTATTATGTCTTTCCATATCTTTTCTGTCATTTTTTCTCTTTCCCACTGCTCTTAATCTTTGTAGAATTCAGCAGTCTTTGTTTCCTGTGCTCTCTCAGAGACTGGACCAGGAGCACTGAAGATGATGGAGATGTTTTCAGTGAATTCAGTGAGAACAATTGAAAACTGAAGCCGTGGCTGTACAAAGGGATGTATCATGGGACAATACCATTGGGTCTTGGTGATACCCAGTTCATGGCATCTCCTGCCTGAAATCCAGATCTCATGAGGTACTGTTTTGAAGGCAGCTGCTAATGGTTCCACTAGATGGTTTGGGCAAACACAAGAATCTGTGACGGAGTAACAGATTCTGTGAAACTTTTAAATTGACCTCAGTCTTCTGGTACTTAATCTCTGTTACACCTCCATGAAGACAGGTAGATGAAAAAGAATCCTGTAGCTATAAAAAAAAAAATTAAAACAAAACACTGAAGTTGATGTCAAAGATTGATGTCAGTGAAAAATGTTGCAAATTTCAGAATGCAGCCATGCTGGATTTTTAGCTAGTGGGAATCAATGAAGTATCACTGATTTCAAAAGGGCTAAGAATATTTTCACCCACTGAAGTTTTGTGATAAGATCAGCATTTATATAATAGCTTCTGAATGTTTGGTTTGCACTCAAGAAAAACAGAAAGCTTCATCCTATGTTCAAAAAGAGTTTCCATAGTATAAACCATCAACTGGTTTGAAAATCCAGTATCTTTTTTTTATACAAGATAGTAATCTAAAGCTATAAATTAGTGACTTTGTAAACAGTTAATAAGTGTAGGTCCTGAGATTTCCTGAAACAAATAGCCTTTATAAAACCAAAAAAAACCCCAAACAATCCCTCTACCATAACTGTAGTTTTATTGCTGTTAGAATTTTGTGGTTTCTCAGGTTGACTATCAATTGTTGGTGGTTTTGTTAGAGAATTTCTCTTTTGTCACTTGCCTTCTTTTTCCCTCTGCTTTTTTTTCCTTTCTATGAAGAAGGAAAGTAAAAGAACCATAATGTTTGAGACAATTAAGTAAACCACCAACAGCTAGTATAGACAATGTTCAGAAGTTAGTCACAAAATGAGAGGGAAGTTGCTCAAAAAATGGAGGTTAAATCTCCCTGGGTATCAGAAAAGAGCTGGGTGAGGTCACAGATCACAGATAGGACAAAGCTGTATTTAATACAGAAAGAAAAAAAAGGGGTTTGTTGAAATCTGCTTGAGTCCAAATCTGGAAAACTATTTTTACCGTTTATCTTTCAGTGTGTTTCTCGTCCATGCCTTTCTCCTTGTACCATGCTAGTCTGGCAGCCCAGAATATACTTGAAATACCTTCCCTTACTGTCTGAAATGACAGCTTTTATTTCAGGACTTGGCTTATTATTTGATCCTATAACCCCCTAAGGCCAGTATTAGCAGTTGGTGTCAGGAAATCCCAATTCCCAGTGCCAAGGGGTTAATTGCTTTTTACTGTTTGATCTTTTCCTGCCCACTTTATATTCTACCTGACCCTGTTACCAGCTATAGGAGGTACACATACTTTTCTTTGCTGGCCTACTTCCTGAATCTCCCCATAGTTTTCCTCACTGCTTTCTTTCCAATTACATTACATATTTCTCAACCAAAAAATTGCAGTTGACCTGAATTTTTCCTTCTTATGCTATCCAATTTTCCTGGCAGAAAAGGTGCAGCATGTGGTTATTGTATTTCTAGGAACTGAGATAGATAGGATGGGCACGTGATATATTATAAAGAAAAAAAATTGAATATATATATAGACTTATGAAATTGGACTGCTGATGTGTTAGATTTGGAGAGTTTTGCTGCATAAAAATAATTTTTATGTCTTTTTAAACAATAAAGCTAAAGTATGGGGGATGGAGGAGGAAGAAACCCTCAAAACTAAATAAAGACATCTCAGATTTTATTGCTAAGTTAAGTAACCTTATAATCAAGCAAAACATGATCAAATTTGCCACAAATATTCCCCATGTCAAGGCTTACCCTACATTCATTGAAAGTTTTTTTTTCTTACCAGGTTACAAACATAATACCTGAATTTCTTTAGGGATACTTGTTTTAAAATAGTAATTTTATTTATGTTTTCTTCATATCCCAGGAAGTTAGCAGTCAAGCTGATATGATGCCATAGCACTTTTTGAAATCTTTGCAGTTGTCAGAAACTGACATTTTTGTGGCATACATTAATTTCCTTAAGAAAGTGAGAAAATATTCAAAATAGCTGAGAAAATTTATGAAAACCTATCACCATAGATTCTAATGGCTATAACTCTGATAAATACTTATCTTCTGTAATTTCACTGTCTCTGAAGCTATAATGTGCCACTCCAACTTTCAGAGTTTTTAAATAACTATGTCACTAGTAAGGTAAACCAACATAAACAGAGAGAAAACTTGAATAGTACATCCATATTGGATGGTCAATATCAGGTCTTTAGTATGGAAAAAAAAAAAGTTTAGATGGGGAAAAACAGTTCTACTAGCATTAAAAGTTATACACATTCCAGTGTATCTGTATCTTGTGATAAATTGGTCTCAATTTTCAATTTTCCCTCCAGCTTGTGATTTTATTAAATATTTTCCATGATGTTTATCTGGTCTGACAGAAGGCGAACTCACACATCAAGATTTTTCCTCTAGCAAGGTGCTTAGGTCTTGTCACTAGTCTTTTAGGCTACCTGTTTTTCACAACAGCAGTAGATATCTGATTCTCTTGAAAACCTTAGTGATATTTGGCTTTGATAAAAATGTGTTGCCAAGCTAATAAACGATTTTTTAAATGGAAGTGAAATGCAGAGAAAGAAGCATTTGTAAACCTAGTGCAGTCATGTGAGATTTATTGACTTCAGAAAATAGATTAAAATTAAGAGTAAAGTTTTAGCTTTTGTGGATCCTGATGTGTTTAAAAGCTTAGCTGAATTGTGCTGGTTCTTTGAAACATATTCAGTTACACTGTGCAGGTCTTTCAAAATGAAACTTGAAGCAAAGTTTACATGCTCTTGAATTTTAGTATGAAGATAAAAACCTGCAAAGGTAATTCGAAAATCCACAAGGGAGTTACAAACTTCACAGACCTTTTTGCTGGTGAATTTTGTCTATTTGGAGTTAAATGATCTCCTCCTCAGCTAAAATTTCCTTCCTCTGCAGGAAAGGAGCTAATGCTTTATCACCTCAGAAGAGGCTGTTGTTTTCATGCTGGCATTGGCCTTTAAGAGGCCGCAAGGATGGAGCCTCTTTCAGTGATGCAATTGCCTGCTCTCTCTTCAGTGCCGAGCTTTCTTCCAGCTCTTGTTGAGCGGTCAGGGTATGTAGATTCTTAGTCCAATATTCAGGTGCTTCTGTGCCAGATCCTCCTAACTCTGGGACTGAATATTTGGTTAAAGAGCATATGGCCCTTGTAGGGATTTATCATTAAGTTTGTATAATATCTACAGCACTTTCTAACTTTCAGAGATGAAATGCTGCTTCACGGTGTGAGTCTGAAGGAAGAAGAGGGATCTTAATGTGGGTGGGGTGGCCTGGTCCTGCCAATCCTTGTTTTTACTGTCTCTCAGGATGTTGCATGAGGAAAGTCAGAACTGGCTTCTCACTAACCAAAAATGAATCATGAAAATAAAGTATGGCATTAGTAGATACGTGACGTTTGTAGAAATGTTTGCTATTTTCCATAGAAGCACATCATAATGTCAGGAATAGACTCCTTTGAGGTGAAAGCAAAAAACACAGATCCCATCTAACAGCCATTGCTGGCAGCCCACAGAAAATAGTACCCCATGAATTTATTTATATTTATGACATTATAATCCCTGACTTAAAAATGTTTTCAGTTTGGCTGCCTTAGCAATGGATCAGGAATCAGGCTTCTACTACCTTTCCCATTCATTATCCAGATTTTACCTTGCTACACAATAATTTTGCTGTTAGGAAAGTGCAATTGCTGTATCTTGAGTTCCTTTGTGGATGTCAGAATGTTTTTCCCTCACAATGCAAAGAGAAGTACAATTGGTAAAAAAAATATGAGGAAAATAGAAATGTTTCATTTCCACTTCTTGACGCAATATTTCATATCTTTCATGTTGACTTAGCTCAGCAAAATTCTTTATTGAATTTTTTTTCCAATGGGCAAACTTAAGACTGCATTTTCTAGAAACTGTTTTAAACTGGTCTGAAATGTTGCAACAAAAGTTATAGCGAAGAGATATTTTGGACTGACAAAGCAAAATCATAGAAAGTGCAATAGTGAGTTAGTTTGCCAGAAATGTCTTACTGAGTCCCCAGGTTGTTTTTCCAGTGGCATGGAGATGTACCTGTTAAGAAAGGGTTATCAGAGGTGGATATCCATGACACTGGGCTTCTGACTCTTAGCTAAACCACAGCTGCCAATAGATTTATGATGAACTATCCTCTAAATAAGTGGCAACAATTCTGAGCCACTGAATGACATAGTTTGCTCATCTCTTTGTCCTTCATAGGAGTAAACAATACAGAAATCACAACTGGCTTGAGCAAAAGGGTAGGTGAGATGCACTCCTCTGCATTTTTAATCTGCTCTCCTGACTACTTCCTTGAACCTTGCTAAAAAAGGGTTTTGATTAATTATTTACCTTTGCCATAGCAGCAGATTGCAAGTTACAAGATCAAGGTACTTATCAAAATCTCTGCCTTTCTGTGTGCTTGAAAGCCAAGGACAAACCTGTGTGATTTCCATGGACTACAAACCTCTCTATTGTGTGCCACATGTACACTCTCAAGCTATTACCTGAAGTGTCTTGTAGCTATTCCACATTTAAACCTGACTTTGACCTTTTATTATTTTCATTCCCATGACCTCTTTTCCCCTCTTGTCCAATTTGAAGGATGTCATATCTGTCTGGCACTAAATTGTGCCAGTACTCGGGAGCCTGAGTAAATGTTACAAAGTAAGAGCAGCTAATTAAAAATCTGTAGTGTTGACATCTGTTTAATATATGCAACACTTCCAGAATTCAGTAGCAGACCACCTTATAGTAGCAAGGGTCTAAGTCAGACTGTTTAAATAAAGTAATAATGAAGTACAGTGATATGGTTGTAAACTTGGAACTGTTCCAAATGGGGTAATAAAGTGTGCTAATTGGTTCTGAGAATTGGAATGCCGTAAAAGTCAAATTTTACAACAGTGACTATTATACAGTGGAATTAACTGGGCTACTCTAGAGGTTTAAAATATACCTAGCCATTAAGAGACAAAGTCACAAGATTATAGGGATTTTGCTCAACTAACAGAGATTGACAAGTCCGTTTCCATTGTTGAAGATTAAGATAACAAGAACATCCTAATTAACTTACTTAGTTAAATGAGGGGTATGTACAATGGTATTTGGTCAACAAATTAGTAGTACCTACAGGCTTGATGAGGTAACATGCTGGAACACTACCTAAAACTTAAGTAATCATTTGAGTCACTTGAAATATATGTAATTATTTGTTCTACCATTATTCAGTCAAAGTTACAGAGCAACTTAAATTCATTAAGTTAATAAGAAGTACAGAGATTACAGCTTTGGCAGTGTTGAAACATCCATAATATTTAGGACTATAGAACACAAGCAAAATAATTTTGTACCGAAGTCGTGATCTCAATGAAATGCATCACAAATGTCATAGCTATTTAATATATTTCTGTAAATTTTAAACCAAAAACAACTGCTAAAGGGTTTCTACTTCAGTGTCTGCTGTTACTTGAGGCATTCCGTTTTCTGTGGCAAAAATCTCTCAATCCATTCAAACCATTTTTCTACTAAAGTTTGGTGTGGGTTTTTGTTTTTTTTTTAATATTCCTGGGGGTTGATATGATATCTTATTGCAACTTAATGAAAATGTCACCTTTAGTGCAATGTTTTCTGGATCTTAAAGGTAATGATTACTGGCATCTGAAAACAAACCTAGTGAGTAAGTCATGGTTGTGGCAATCCAGCGTAGCAGTCCTTGCAGCTCAGATCACTGCCTGCCCGTCTTTTCTGACAGTGGGGAATACAGACTCAGAAGGAAAATGCAAAATGCCTTTTACTGGATAATTATACTAAAAGTGGCACACAGAGAGCTGAACAAAGGGAGCATTTGGTTCCTCCCCTGTTATTTTCTGAGTCTGTTCTAAGCTGAACTAATTCTCTAATATGAAATGCAGTGTTAGTAGTTTGAATAAACCCAGCTGTTCTCTGTCCAGTCTGTCCTGGTGGGTGGCTCAGTGGTATGTGTTGGAACAGAAATTTGATGGACCTTATAGGATCTGTTTCCTGCAGGGGCATCTGCTACTAATAACCAGTTTCTGAACATGAAGAACCTGCCAGGTATGGAGAAAATACCTGCTGGAGAGAGAAGAATAGGAAGGAGTAGATGCAAGCAAGAAGATCTCTTTCTTCAAATCTCTGAAGTCTCCATATCTGAAGTAAAATGATTTAGAAGAATAGATAAAATATGAGGTATAAAGGTTCAAAAGAGATAGACATTGTATGCAGTTGTCTTCTTCAGTTGTACTGAGGCAAATGAGAAGACAACTGCAACAGACAATACGACTAATAATTCAATTGGAAACAGGTGCAACAGTATTTAAACTGCACAAAGATTATGTTAGTTTAGTATCAATCAACAGCTGTGGAGTAATTGCCCTTTTAAAATGATGTTATGAAATTTTTTGGCAACAATAACAGTAGCCCAAATCTATGACAATGTTGCTAATTTGATACTCGGATCACCATCAGATGCTCAAAAGAGCAGGTTTTCCATTGATAATAGGATTTGTGGAGAGCTTTATTGCAAACAAGTTATTGTAGAAACGATCAGGTAATAAAATGTATTGACTTAGTCTGTTAAATTTAGATAAAACTTATATTTTCCATGTATTCAACTGTCAGCACAATATTATGTGAGGAAATCTTATGCTTGGGCCATTTATTTTTAAAAGAAAATATTTACATTTAAACATTGCAGAACCAAATATAAGCATTGTAAGAGGAGTGTGATTGATATCAGATTTACTCTTTTCATGAATGAAAATGTACACAAGGTATAAAATCAGTTGGTTATTTTCAAACTTTTAACTAAATAACCCCTCTTTAGACTGTTATTTTTCAGCAGCTTCATTTTAGATACTTTTCCTGCAAAATAAACTCCATATTTCTGAAGAAAAGGTTGGTGGAAATACATCTCTGTTGCAAAGAAGTGACATCTCTTCTCATCTTTCTCAACTATTTTTATTTTCTATCCCCCACTTTTGTTTTTGTTTTCCTCTCAGGCTACAGATATAGTGCAGAATAGTGATGAGGCAAAATTCAGCATAAATCCAGACAGTCAATTGCAGATAACTGCTTTGGTCTCTAATCAGCCAAAGTGTGCCTATTTGCAGGAGATGAAATTGACTCTATTCCATCCTCTGTAGCTTCCATATGAGCCATTACCTGTTGTCTTTTTTTTTTTTCAAAAGCACCTCTTGGCGTTGTGTTCTCTTCCATCATGAGAGTATAGCATCTCTTGTTTCTGGTTCTCTCTCTTCTCTGTTTAAGATATTTAAGTTTATGAAAGTTTAAGGATTCAGGGCAGATGCTACAACTGCAAAGACATGTATATGCCTTGCACTTGCCCTCAAACAATATTTCACAAAGATAAAGTAGTTCAGACTATGAAGAGGTATTAAAATGGGGATCTCTGCTTTTATGTTATGTACTAGTCAGTTTGGAAAAGTTTGGTTGTAGCATCAAAGTGCTTGCATCAAGATAACTCTGGGAACCATTTTTGATGTTGATGAGATTGTTTGTCTAAATAATCTCATCAGATGTGTTATAAATGCCAGTTATTTTCTGAAACAAATCTTACTTCTGTGCTGCAGAGCCTCTAATGCTGTATGACAGTGGATTAATCACTTCACCTCACCTTTAAATCAATTTTTCTTCTGAAATACTATTTTTGATAACTTTATGGAGAATAACTGGCAAACACTTGAACAGGATTTGACCAGAAGCATGTTAAAAATCCATTAGTAGCCATGCATGCTGAAATAAGTAAGAAAACCCACTCAGTTATTTTCACCAGCCCATCATGAAGAATTTAATGATCTGTAATGTCAAGATGGGTCTCTACCATTGCCAGCCCTTGTGTGTAATCCATTTGACTGGGTCAGTTTAGGCTTACCTTGTTATGCAAGTGGACATTGGTTGCGTGTCCTGTGTGAGGTGTTGGGTTTGCTGTACACAAATAGCAGATCAGATGAGGATATTGTATTTACCATTAAACCTTCTGATGTGGACAGGCTTATATCTTTTAAGAACCTCTTGGTCATAAGAACCCAAACCAGATAAAAAAAAAAATTAATAAAAAAAAGACTTCTGGAATATAATCTCTGCTAAGAGGGAATATGACTCCTGCTGGGACACTGCAATTGGAAAGCACTAGCTTTGTCACAATTCCCAAGATGTGCTCTGGCTGCAGACAGCGCAGGATTGGTACCATTCATTTTCCTGCTAATAATGGATTCTCTTCCTTTTAGATTACAGCATTCTAATAGCTGAAAATGCAGCCTGACTCAATACTGACCCCACTGATCTCACAGTAAGATAACTTGTTAGGAACTCAGCTGAGCTAATCTGAGAATCAAATTCTTTAGGCTACAAAAACACATTAGGACTGGACCAAATAGCATCATTCCTCTTTTCAGGCTTACAGCTACTACATAGCAAGTAAGGATCTAGTCTGTGTAAGCAGCTGGAGAGGTTAAGGGGGAATCAGGAGAAACAAATAAACCACTCTTTTCCCCTTCATTTGTCAGACCCTCCTGAAACTTAGTTTACTGTAGAGAAAATACCCCTGCCTAGTCTACTTCTCTACCTGCCTAGAGGCCTTTGCTGCCCCCTGATGTTTCCTTTATGTTTTTATATAAAATGAAGGTTGAAGATAATTTTTCCCAATCTACTGGTCTTTTCTATGCATTTCGATAGTGTCAAGTGCAGCAGAACTCCTGTCTCAGTTAAGGTCTGTGTGTGTTAATATCATCTGTAAGTTTTGAATCAACCTCTAAATGAACTGCTTCCTAGAAAAACCTCTCTGTCCTCTAATGCAGTTAAAAATAGGGATAGTATGTTGATACATTTTCATAATATTTTTCCACTTCGGGGTGCACATTTTCATGTAAGTACTGTGAGACACTATAAACTTACACATTTCTGCCTAATTCCTAAATTACACTCAAAACCCCCACCTAACAGACCCTCTTTCATAAGATGATTCAGTCTGTCACCCCAAAAAACCACCCAGAATTTGTAATCTACTGCCCTAAATCTTTCCATGATAAACAGCAGGACAGAGTAACTACAGCTGACAGATGCTCAGTTATTAGGGTAGTTTGATGAAGTAAATAAAAATATCAGTTTTAGCATACAAGATTTCATTCTACAGGCTTTGAATGTTCTGCAGGTAATTACTGCATCTACTGGTCAGCAAGGGTGCGATGTGATGAAAGGCTTAATTTACAGAAGAGGCTTGTGAGTTCCTCCAGAAGCTTTCAAGAATGAAGATGGAAGAAGAAAAAGCTGTCTTTGCACAAAAATGGACATTGAATCTTCTTTCTTATTTCTCTTTGGATGGTCTGTAGACCAGTTTGTAGAGATCACTATTGCTTTGCAGCTGTTGTGATGACTGAAATAGGTGCATTTCTGAATGGCAGGTCCCAGACAGTTGCATGTTCATTTTCGTGGGCTTTCTAGTTACACAGGATAGCATTGATTAAAAAAAAAAAAAAAAAAAAAAACCCAAACAAACAAACAAAAACAAAAAACCCCCAACAAAACAAACAAACAAACAAAAATCCAAAAAAAAACCCAAAAAAACCACCCCAAAAATTCAAGCCTGAATAAGATTTAAAAGTACCTTAAAATTTGAATGTGGAAAAATCCTACTTACTTACAGTTCTGATTTTCAGAGACTCTGGTTTTTGAGCAAATACACATGGTATTCCTATGAAGGAAGCATAACTATAAATGGCAATGTTATTGTCTCCTATTCTGAGCAAATGCTCAAAGGATAAAATATCAAAAGGATAAAATATATTATTATATATTAAATTATTATACTATATATGAAAACACATTTTTATTGGTACCTCACAATCCAATTTCAGTAATATATGTTAACTAATATACATGGTCATTAAACTAATTTCCTAGGTTTTTTTTTATTTTAGTTGAATCTATGGAATGAAAGAAGGAAATGTAATAATTGGGACAAGAAGAAAATTTTTATTTTCCTGCCCTGCTATGAAACTCTTCATCCTCTTACTTTGTGAGCTTGCTTGAGTAGCACAGAATGAAGAGTGGAATTGAGCTTCAAATTACTTATCTTTCTTTCTTGACTATATTTTCTTTCCAGAACCTGTCATCTAAAGTGTTTCCTTAGGTCATCTTGACACCTTTTTGTAGGACAGTTGTCTCTGCCCTTTACTTCCCGAAGTATTTTCCTTTTTTGGACCCACAAAACCTAGTTCCTTACCCATTTTCTCAGATTCATTTTCTACTATCTGATGCATATGTTTCCATACTATTGATCAGTATTCTTAGCAAACTTCATTAACCTTGCAATTACACTGGGAGTATGTAATTGTTGCTTTTTTTTTCTTCTTCTTTTATCTTTAACCTCAAATTCATTGGAATTCTGAACAGTCTGGTTTTGTTATGATGTATCATTATACATTGTTTTTGTTTACCAAGACATACCTTGCAGTTTTATGTGTAGCTTCTAATAGGCAATTAACTGTGGTAACTTTTCAGTTAAGTGAAGTGATTCTTTCAGGAATTAAAGATCACTGTTGTGTGTTCAGCTTGAAGTCCTCCATTCTGCTCTGTACTGCTCCTGTGAAAAGGGATGCAGCTTGGACAGCCAGGTTGAAGAAGTGATGCTTCATTAAGCTCATGTGATCATTCTGGCTTTATGGGTACTGTGGACATTCTATATGGGGTCTCCTGTGACGGGAAGTAAGGATGACTTTAAGATGCAGGTAGGAACCTGTTGAGACACTATGGCAGACGTTGAAAATGACAAGCTGCTGCTAAAGCTTTTCTTTTGAGCCAAAAGGTCTTAAAGTCTCCCAAACTCATCCCCCAGATATGCTGAAGCTCTGATCAGAGAAGAACAGCCCAGGTTTGAGCACATCCTGAAAGTTCACCTGGTGCAGCATTTTGTGGGAAAGGAGCCTAGGTGACATTATCTGGTGTCAGCCCAGTTCTATCTTGAAAACTTCCAGTGATGGGTATTCTACCATGCACCTGGGAAGGTTGTTCCGGTCACTGGTTGCTCTCACTGGAAAAAAATTCTTTCTTATATCAAGGTGGAATCTCTCCTGGTGCAACTTGTACAGATTGTCTCTTGTTCTCTCCATGTGGCCCCCTTTGAGGAGAGACCTTCCTTTCATGTTGTAGCTGCCCTTTAAGCACTGGAAAACTCTGATATTGTTCCCACTTAAGCCTTCTATTCTCCAGGGTGAAAATATCTACCTTCTCAGTCTTTCCTCAAAGCACAGGTTCTTCAGCCCTTTGGGAAGCTTTGTGACCCTCCTTTGGACCCTATCCAGTCTTTTTTAATTGGAGGGAGCAGAAAAGGACAAAGTAGTCCAGACCAATAAAGCCTGGCCAATGCTGAGTAGAGGGGTCAACTGGCTCCATTCCTGTTGTTGACTTGCTGAAGTAGATTGTGTTGTTGGAATGTTTCTGTGGTGAGCAGTGAGCAATAAATATGCTTATAATTACCTGTTATGGGAAAACACTTTATAACCTTCGTTCCCAATGTGAGTCTATCTAAATTGGTTCCCAAAATCAGGGCTACTTTCAGCTATAAAATACATATTCTGTACTATAAATGGGTCATACATGCGTGTGAGAAGGAAATAATGTGGAAAGAATAAAAATAAATGTATAGCACCTAGTTTGTGTAGTGAGTGCTGCTCCATAAATATCTTCAACTAGAATTAACATATTCCAGGTGTAAGTGGAAATATACCTAAAAAGGAAGGGAGGTGACCAAAAATAAAGTGGAGGAGCCTGTCCAGTAAGAAAATATCTAATAAGAAAATACTGGAGAGACTAAAAACTGCATGGCTTCATAGTCCCACATCGCAGCACAGTTAGAAAAGTAAATAAAACTACAGAGAAGTTATCACAATGGTCAACATTAATCTTTGTTAAAAGACCCATTTCTCGTGGCATGGAACGGTTTTGTATTCCAGCAGCACTTGGGCAATCATCAGCATTCTTGATAAGTTGGATCAGGCTACAGGGTCAATCTCCATTGTGATGAAGTCTGTTTGCACCTAAAGAAGCAAATGTTCCAAACTTTATTTTTTTTAATAAAGTCGTACTTTACTGCTGAATCAACCATTTGACTTTGGAGTTATTATTTGAGTGGGGTTGTCTGAATTCTCTGAGGATTTCCCTCAGAAGAATGTGGAACAACACAAGATGCAAGCAATGTATTTCTGATACTTAAGGATGTTTTTATAAGCTTATGAAACAAAGCTTTAATCAAACAAAATTGTCCTAAAAGTAGTTTCCTGGGCTTTTACCAGTTATGACTTTGTTAATGTTTAGCACAAATAGAGAAGAGGAGCACAGACGGGAAAAGAGAGAACATGAGAGCTGTGAGAGAAAAAAAGATGTTTTTTAGTTGAGAAAAGGAGAAAATAAAATCACAATCAGAACTTAGTTTAGGAGTAAAATTTGGGAATGTGTTGCACTATCATTTTAAGAATCTAAACTTTGCCATCATATATAATTTATTAGTCAGATGCAGGATTAACTTCATGTTATACTATTCCTTTGTAATTTGGATAGTATCACATAATCAGATTTTATTTCAAAATGCATGCAAAAAGAATCTTTAAGTGAATCCAGTGTTTTATTTTTTAGCTAATTTTTTCAGTGTAGTGAGTAGTAAATTATAGGTCCAAGATGAAGCATGCTTCTTTATGAGAGTTGTTGTTTTTCTCTTTCATTGGGGTTTTTTATTTCCCTTTTTTCCCTTAAAGGGGAGAGGTTACATTTGTGGCTGACTCATATGATATTCACATTATTATGAATTCTGCTACATTGTATTGGACACCACATCAGTGGCCTATTTAATACCCATGTGTATACACATGTGGGCTACTTTTCTAGTAGATTTTGCTTTTGTATTGGATAGCTCAAAACTTTTTCATAAAATTTATTTTCCCTTTGTTTTCAGATACATCTAATGCACTAGGTAGCACATACAGCTCATTTGCTGTTTTATAAATTTGCCTGTTTGATATATTCAATACTGTTTAGCAAGTCAGTAAACAGATCTCTTTTTTTCTTTATAACTCCTCAAAACAAATACTCCACTGACAGAAGCTTAGTAATTGATCTGAAATTGGATGGACAGAATCATCCATACCCAAACACCAGCTCTTTAGTTCCTGTCAACTTCTGGTCTTTGTTTAATCAATATATTCAGCAGTAATATAAGGTGAAGTGGTCAGGTCTGCAATGGCCAGTCTACAACAATTCTGTATATGGAATTTGTAAAACTGAGAATTGATTTTGTCCCCACTGTGAAATGTTTAAAACAAATTAATTAAAAGCTTGATCTGCACTGTGGAAAATTCCTATTTAGATACTCTTACCCAGTTTCAGACCAGGTTTTCTTCCCAGGTTGTAGTGGGAAAGTAAAACATAGCAAGGACCGCTTTTGACTTTAGAGAACACTCAAGATGGTGATGGGAAGAGTTATTTTTGTAATCTTTGTTTTGCAGTTGGTTTCATATGACTGAAAATATCCTGCCTGGATCCAACAATGACTTTTAATTTTTGACATCAGGAGTAGTAATGCATATTTGAAAAGTGTATTGCTTTGCAATATATCGGTCCAAACATACAAGTAAGAAGAGAGCTACAGAATGACAGGAATCTTCTATGACTGCCCCCTCGGTAAAATCAATTTATTTTTTTTACAGAGTTGCATGTGCATGTAGATAGTTCAAATAACAGAAGGGTTTGCAATATTTTTTTAAATTATAAATTGTCTGTAATAAGCTGCTGTTTTCTACCTGCTTTTCTATTGTCTAATGCATGCTTGTTCATCAAATACTTGATAAAATATTTAAGTGTAACTCAGAAGAATAACTTTCCCCATTAACTCGTATATAATTCTGGTTTTCACATATAAACTTTGAAATATTTGTTCAGTAAATTTTTGTCCTTCAAGAAATGGAAAAACAAGTGAAGTTCTCCCAAATCATCTTGCAGCACAGCGCTCAGGCCAAAACCAGTAGCAATATTTATTCAGAGTGCAGGGCTCAGTTAAGCTGTGCCATCTCCTAGGGTCAGGGATTAAAATATGTAATTTCAGTTAACCCATATGAAGAAGGTGTTAACATAGCAATATTGAAAATAATGACCTAGAAGTTTGGAGTTTAGGTGTTGTGTTTTGCTTTTGGTTTTTGGGTGGTAGTGGTGGTATTTTCCTTCAGTTTGTGGTGGTGTAATTTTTTTTCCTTTTTTTCACCATTTCATTTTCCTTTTTCTTAGTGAACAACTAAAGGTCACTGTAGCAATAAATTTCGTTCCTATGGAACAATTTAAGCAGCTAACTCTTTGCCTCTCTCCTTTCACTCTGTGCATTCCAGTTACTCCTACAGTACATCAGCACAGCCAGAAGTCAAACAAAAAGGTCACAGCCTGGGTTACTTGTGTTTTGGTCCACCATCCAGTCAGCCTGCCTGCTGCATTACATTGTCAAAGTTAGCCTTTCTATTGACAAGGCTATTGATTTCCTGATTAATGTACCTCTGTTTTATTGGCGTTTACTACAGGGGACATAATTTTAATGTTTGTATGATCAATAGCTCCATCAACACCAAAAATTCCTACTGTTAGCTTGCACAGCTCTAACTATGGGGAGTTGTATATTTCTTGATAAACACTACAGGGAAGTCATAAACATTAGAAAAGCAAAGAAAATTGATGTTCTCTGTGGATTCCTATTGTATTTCAGCCCTAGGAGAGGATGCAAAAACTTTCAAGTAATTCTCTGTAAGAAAGGCAACCAACAGGTATTCGATCTCTGGGCTGGAATATAAATGTATGGGAAGTAATTACTTTTAGAATTTCCATTGTGTAATCACTTTATCTCAAATGTGTAAATACCCATAAGAGAAATTACGGCTTTTATTCAGTTTTAGATTAAGAAATTACGTTTTAAATACCCTTAGCTAACTTCATTATGGGAAGGGAATACTGTGGCTGTCATATATGCTTCTAAACCTGCATCTGTCCATAAATTACACAAGGTACCTTAAGGCCTCTACTTCAAATGTAGCTATTTTTGTCTTGGAGTTGGTAACAGACTTCACATTCTCCTGCTTGTTACCAAATAGTTTCTTTTCTTCCTTTTGCCTTCCCACCTGCCCTGTTTCTGACTTTTAAAACCTTCAGAGAATGAAGAGACTGATTTTTCTTCCACTCAGATAAAGTAGTAAACTTAAATGGTCACTTTTTGTTAAGAATTGAAATTAGCTAATGAGAGAATGACAATAAATTGTGCCATTTACTAGAAACTTTACCTAAATATTTGTCAGATTAGATTCCTTCATTTCATTGAAGTTTTTATTCCCCAGTGGCTGGCAGGTTTCCTGTGTGATCTAAATGAGATATTTCAATGGCTTTTCTCAGTATCTGAGAATATTATCCCTAAGAGCATAATTTTGTATGAATGCCCTGGTTAAATCAGTGCTGGTTTAGCCTTACAGACAGGGAGATGATGGCTATTTATCAGGTAATTTATGCATTATCTTAAAGCTTGTTCTTTCAGTCAAGGATCAGGACAAAGGCTATGTATCTTGAGAGACAGAGTACCTGCCATTAATTAAGAAAACAGAAGGATGAAATGAAAACTATTGCAAATTTCCCATCTCCTGAGAAGCAGGAACTCTCCCCTAAATTTCTTGCCAGTAAGGACTAAAATAGCAGCAAAAAATCCAGCAGTTTCCAAGCATGCAATTTCAGTGTTTTGATCTTTTGGTACAAATTTCAGATGCTAGAGTGTTTATCACTTACTACCAGCACTGACATATCCCAGTGGATGAAATTCTAAAGCAAAAGGAATCTTAGTGTGATGATTGAATCTAACTAAAATTAGAGCTATGAAGATCACTGAGGAAGGTGCTAGTGACATGCAGCTAAATCCTCTGGTACATGGAACTGAAAAGAAATGAGGTCAGTAATGAAGGTTTAGTTAGGCATTAGTTTCCCATATTTGTCCATGGAACCATCTTCAAATATGCCTGTATTCCTGAAATAATTCACCAACCTGATGTCATAGAAATCTAGAAATATCTCTGCCTCTGAATGTGCAGAGCAGTAGTGAATGTTTGACTAAAACAATGACAGAATATTGTAAATAGGTGCTACTCCTGGCATCTATCTCTGTGGTTGATTTTGATAGAATCCTAATTATTGCACTTGCAGCAAGCCAGCTAGTTTGAGTCATAGCTTTCAAGTGGTTGTTTCAACTCTTGGAGAAACTCTTTAAAGCCACAGGGTTCCCTTAGGGGATGCTGATGCTGCCTTTTATGTCAGTGACTTTGGGTCCCAACTTGTGTTTCTATCCCCTCTTTGGAGTAGAGACTTGCTGTTCTGAGGTTTCATTGATTTATTTTGAACTCTGTGGGACTCTCAATTCGTCCTAAGGGTCTGCCAGAGAAAGGCTGTTGCCTTTCTCTCGGGCTGTGGTGGGGCAAAGGGCTCGGCAGGGGATGAAGTGCTGTGTAGGTGGTGCATACACCCAGACTCCAGTGCAGATCGGGCTCTTCAGCTTCACTGAGGGCAAGTGTGACAATTTAAGCTTCAAACTAAAGGATTGTGAGGCCTGAAATGCTTACTTTGATTAGATATTTGGTTATAATTTTGTGTTCTCTCTATAAAATATATGAGTGTATGAATGTTCATTACCTAAGCAAGTGCATGAGTCTGTGTACATCTACATTTTTGTTAAGGACTTTAACATATAAACCTTTACCTGAAACAGTAATGTAGAGTGATTGAGTTCAGGTCTCAGGAAGTAATGACCCTTTTTAGCCTTAGGCATCTTATTTAACTTCCTTGTGATTCATATCATTTTGTGTTACATAAAGATAATTTTAACTCCATTTGATCCTGAAACAAAGATATTGGATAAGTACAAAATTAATATACAGAATTTTTTTCACCGCTTCACTTTAGCCCTTTTTTTGTGATACCACTTCAACACAGGTACCAATCAGAAAGATTTAATAGAAGAAACAAATTGCCTTTATTTCATAAAGGAGAATATACTCCCTTACAAACAGCTCCAGCAGAATTCAGGAAAAATGATACTTAAGTTTCATTTTCAGGATTGGTAATTCATCCATCTTTTAGCCTCAGGGTTATCCACAATTCAGCTTTCACTTTTTTCTCTTTTTTAAGCAATCACTATAGCAACCTAGTGTTATCTGATGAGCAGTGCACACAGAGGGCAGATACCCATACCTGCAGCATAAGATTAAATACAAAAAAAAGAGAGCCAGGTAAACTGGTGAGGTGCTCTATTAGCCTGTCACACAGAAGATCTGAGCCCAGGCTGCAGTTTTGAAGTTCATTAGCAGGGACAAATTTTTTGAGATGTCATCCTCCTTAGTAGAAATTTCAACTTGATTGGTGGTTTCTGCTATAAAATGGTCTCTGGCTGAAATGGCAATGCAGCTGATGGATTCTATGATTGCATAAGAGCTGCATGAAAAATTGACCAGCTTTTAAACATTGTTTATTTACTTTTATTTGCAAGCACTTCAGTGGCACAGGTATGGTAGGGGTAAAACTATGCATTCTTCTTGACAGCTGTGTTTAGCCAAGTGAAGATGTGTGCGGACAATATGAGCTGAGGAAAGGTAGGCTTTAGAAAAATTTTAGGTAAAGGCTTGGATTTGATTTTGACTAATAAACTCCATAGGATCTGACAGACTATGTCAACCTTTGAAACCTGCAGTATCATAATACATGAATTCCAATGACTCAGTTCTTCAATCTTTATTCTTGTTGATTAGTTCTTAACTAATATTAATTGTGACAAAGAGTTGCATCGGAATGGAGTAGCATCCATGAGGCAGAGCAGTGCTGTACATCTCAACCCCAGATCTCCAGAGTTAATGAAGCAGTAACAGGCTGCTCTATGAATAGATCACTTCAAGGAAAGGTGCACCTAAATTCACCCAGTGGGTACTCCCATGGTTTTGTCTCTGTTCAGGAGGAATGTATTATTTTAATTGCATGCTTTTCTTCCCCTCTTTCTCCTGCTGGATAGTAGAGGACTTTCTATCCCTGTACATCTCAGGTTTGTTCTTACAACTCTGTGCTGCTCAGCCTACTTACTCAGCACTTAGAGTGCTCAGCTACTATACACTTTCACTTCAATGTGGAGTTTCTCATAGCCAAGCATTCTTGTTTCACCTGTTATATTAGTTGCAAAAGAAATACCTGAAAACTTCTATATAATATGTGAAAAGAAAGAGGAATTTTAATGTGCTTCATGCTTTGTTCTAGACCAACATGGACCCCTGTGTCTCTGTGATGCTAATTCTCTGTGCAACTGGAAAAGTGAAAAGAGCACATTTTTACTGTTACTGTGAAAGAGGGGATATGTTTTAAATAGTGCTTTTCAAGAAATACCTTTGACTTGCTTTGATCACAGGTGCCATAGCTCTGCCTCTACACATGCCTCGATTGCAAAGCAGAGTTAATTGCACTTCATCCTTCACCTTCTGAATAGACATTATTTTGCATCAGTTGATATACTGGTATTTTTACCAAGGGAGGTCACTATTCTTCAGCCCAGAAGTTGTCAATTTACTCTTTATAGCCTTACTCCAAGCTCTACAAGAACCAGGGAACTCAGTGAAATTCTCTAATTTTCTGAAGGGGCAATGCATGCACCTGCCTGTATCGGGTCCCATTAGCAGGGGAATATCTGATTTGGGTATTTGCTTTATGGCTCATGAGGTGGGTGTGTGCATCCGAGTTAGGCCATCCAGAGGGTCTGGAGGAGAAGCTCTGCTGTTCTGAGCATGTGAGCCCTGCTAGGTGCTCTCCCTACAGCACACAAACCTGGTGGCTCCCACTCCAGGTGTCCAACATGGGTGATTGGCACATGGATCAGGAAGAGGAGACAGCAGGCGCTGAATGTTGCACTATGAAGGTTTTGGTAGGTAGCAGTGTGGAAGAGGTACTGACAAAGAGACAGAAAAGTGAGAATTGAAAGGTCTGTTATCGACAAGTTTAGCCACTGATTTTCTTCTAACCTTGAGCCTTAGCTATGTGCTCTCCTGCCACATAGCTGAGCTCTCAAGACTCATGACTTGCTCACACTCTGAGCTTTTTTTCCCAGTTTTGTCCTGCAGACATGTAAGGAGAGAGGTCATGTTAATCAGGTGGAATTTCTCATCCCTCAGCTCTTGTGACAAAAACTGTAGAGCAGGAAGCAACTGTGGAAAACCACTTGCAGTGTAGGGGTGTTGGGATTGCCTTGGCTGTAAAAGGAAAAAGGTAGTTCTTTACCCCAAAAGGACTACTTTTTCCTTGTATTTCAGAGAAGGAGGAAAATCTCATGGTGGAGATGATAAAATTTGGGTAAGGGGTATGACTGTATCAGCTCATGATTTGCAGGGACATAGTTGATTGGATAAAGTCATCAGTTTGCAGTGATATGAAGAAGCTTTGTTCAGAACTGTTAGCTGGGGTAGTGTTTTATACTATACAGAATTAGGAAAGTCTCAAACTACTTCTGTAGAAAGTAGAAAATTAAGCTACAAATTTGGCAATTGCATTATAAGTAAGATCTTCACCTTTAAAATCTTTTAAACCTAAGGTAGAAAAGAACAGGTTGTCAAAGTATACCTAGGCATTTAGACACCAA
The DNA here is from genome assembly GCF_000738735.6 of Corvus cornix cornix. Taxonomy (NCBI): domain Eukaryota; kingdom Metazoa; phylum Chordata; class Aves; order Passeriformes; family Corvidae; genus Corvus; species Corvus cornix. The sequence goes on along the minus strand of NC_046338.1, from coordinate 20,396,930 downwards.
GTTTACAACCCTCCACCCTCACCCTGCAGCAAAATCTGTACACTGCAATGCCTATCTTACCAGTAAAATGAAATTTCATTTTCAAGCCTAGGTTACTGAGTAAGACAATGTTCTTCTGACATTTCTTGATCCTAAGTATAGGGGCAGTTTGGACTGCTGAGAGTGGCCTGATGTATACAAAACTAGCTTTATTCTTGTCTATTTAAAAACAGCAAAACAAGCTCCTCAGTCTCTGCTTTCAGCCCAGTTATCTTATGGTTTTAATTGAACATAAATCAATATCAATTTAGCAGAGGTCTAAGAATCTATGACTTGAGCAGCAGGTATCTGATGTGAACAGTAGGCATTTTATGAACAGCCTTTTAAGGGTAGATACTCAAAGATCAGATGTTTTAAACCAGAGTGCAACAAGCTATAAATGCATTTTTGAAAGGTGGGGAGAGAAAGGGGTGCTGGTTCAGTGGTGGGGTCAGTTTAGATTGCTTTTTCTGCTGAACTTTGGTCCTCAATCTTTTACTATTGCAACTGAAATTGTTTTGGAAACCTGTAAGGATAAACAATATTGAAACTTTCAAGTATGATTTAGTGTTACTAAGGTAACAAATTGTAATTAATTTTAAGCACCAGCTGGCTTGTGATGAGCATGAAACCTGACAAAGACTCTCAGAAGGACTGCTTTTCATTTTCTTGGCCACAGTAATAAGTCTATGAGAAATTCCTTTAAATAAAGTATCTGCAGCAACAAATTAAGGCACAACTTTGGTATTGGTTAGTTAAAAGGATTCCTGTTATCTGGGAGAGGAGACCAACCCCCACCTGGCTACCCCTCCTTTCAGGTGGTTTTAGAGAGTTATGAGGTCTACTCTGAGCCTCCTCTCTCCAGGCTAAACACCGCCAACTCCTTCAGCTGCTCCTCATCAGACTTGTGCTCCAGACCCTTCCCCAGCTCCATTGCCCTTCTCTGGACTCGCTCCAGCCCCACAATGTCTTGTAGTAAGGAGCCCAAAACTGAACACAGGACTCACTGCAGCCTCACCAGTGCTGAGTATGGGGAACATGATGGGCCAGGGAGGCTGGTTAAAAAAATATGATCCTTTAGGATCATATTTTCAATTTTTTCTTTCATCCCATAGCACTAGAATTGCTTACTTTCGTTGCTAGTTTTACTTGAATTAATGTTATGATTATTGTATAATTCCTGGACTCCATCATTTAACATTTTGGACAATCATAATTAGAAATATGAAAAAGTTCTCTTTGAAATGGTAAAGCAGAAAAAGAATGAGAACAGCTTTCATAGTCTTTGTGTCCAATTAAAAACACAGACAAAAGCAGAGTACCCAAATATTTAGAAACGGAGCTAAGTTACTGACATGGCTTGATCATTTGGCTTTCTGAATGTCAGCTTGGGTCTGGAGAGCTTGAGTTATTCCATGTGATGGGGAAATATAACATCAAAGCAATCACAAGTGGAGTGCTTTTTCCCTCATTTTTGAAAGGGAAGGTATTCAAAGCCAAAAAATTGCCAATACTTTATGTGAAAATAAATATCCTATCTTAAATTAAGGAGTTATTAAACTCAAAGAAGTAAAATTGCTCAATTTTTCATTTGGTTTTGATGCTGATCTCCTTAATCACAACTGAAAGCTCAAGATTAGTGAAAGCTAAAATATTACTTCTGCTCAAAAGGAACGTCTTTGAAAAAGAATTTAATTTCCCAATCCTAGAAATGCGAGCAGCACTGTATTAGGTGTACATATATCCAAGTCACAATGTAGAGTCATAAGGAACTCGGGGTGAATCAGCATGGTTACTACTATAGCCCAGTGCAAGACATGTTATAAACTGCTCAGATGACCCTGATCCTAACCTTCTTTACGCTGGATACATCCACAGGAAACTAATGAATGATACTAACACTATGGAAGACAGTGAAATTAGAGCTGAATCATTCCATGGTGACTGAGATAACAATCTGTCCTAGTTACTGTGTCATTTGGCACAATATGTCACTAATGAGCCACATTTCTCTTGTCTTTAATTTTGCTGGTAGGACTTTGGTTGTAAAGGTTACTTTGCACAAAATGGTGACTTTTTTAGAGACAAGAGGCAATTGCAAATTCTCATTCCATAGGCAAATCCACAGCCAGAACTACATATGGTCCTAGATATAGGACTAGAGGCAGAGCTTTTGTTTGTTTATCAGCTGATGCACAGCATCCCCTAAGGTGAGTGCTGTGCCCATGCAGTGGCTCTCCTCCAGGGCAGAATGGGATGTCTCCGGCAGGGTGGTGGTGGATGTGTCAGTTCTGCACAGGCCCATCCTTTGACTGATGTCTCTGGCCACTTACATGTCTGGCTGCATTCCAACTTAAAGGCAGAAATTTTACTGAGATATTTTCTTCCTTCTTTTGTGTGATTCTTCTCACTATTGTGGGAAGGGGATGCACCATATTTAAAACATTTTATCCCCATTGCCTTGAAGTGAGAGGGAAACATAGTATTTTTATCTATATCTCAGTTGTCCTTTGTTGTTGGTAGCCTTTCAGAGTAGCAGCCTGGAACTGATATAATTCTTAAGGGTTTTACTGCTCTCAGAGTTCTGAATGGCAATAGTAGAACAGATCCATGTTGCTAGATTCATTCTGGTCTTATACGGAAATGTAAAAGCACTATCAGAAGCACTAGTTATTAATCTGTAGTATTAGAGATCCTTCTCCAAATCTGTGTCATGAGCAGTACTGAGGGTTTAAAATCCTTGAAGATGGGGAAGTTTCTGTTGGTGCAGGTTAGCAGAATGAGTCCTCCCTGTGCCAGGACCACCCATAAATCAGAAACAGAGTGTGCAGTAGAAAGAAAATGTGCAGCTTTCTTGTTTGCTTGCTTAATTTTGCATGTAAGGATTTTGGTTAGTTGTTTTTTGTTTTGTTGTCCAGCTACAAACCACGCTTGCTTTCAAAGCATGCTTCTGAATCTAAGTATTTAATGCCTGTTAACTAATTATGCTTTCAGAACATGAAAACTTTGAAAATCATATATTTATTTTGAAAAGTATTGTTCTCATCAGCAGTTAATATGTCTTATAATTAATGCCTTTTGCAGCTCTCATGCTGTATTTTTGTTGTGAATTTAGAAAAATAACTATCCAAGTAAAATTGTGTATGTATGGGCAGATAACTGTTCCCAGAATATAGGTGGACTCTGGTTTACCCTTAATATCAAGTAATTCTTATGTCAAAAGTATCTGTTTCCTACTTTCATGAAACTTGTGTTAATTTTCCTTATTTGTCTCTAAACATTTAAGGAAAATGCAGAAACATAATCAGGTGGAACCCTACTATAAGGTTTTAATTGGTTTGTCCACAATTGTAAACTGACATGGGATAAATCAATGTTAAAAATCTTTTTTTGAAGTCAAGTGACGTTTATGCACTCATTGAGAAACTGGCCTTCAGTGCCCATGAGCAGAATGCACACCTCTGATTTAACAATGAAATGCAGTCAGCATATGCTATATGTTGTATTTTCTATAATTAATTATTTCTAAAGGCAGAGGGATTTTTAATTATTTTCAGTGGTGGCTTGTGTGAAACTTGTGTTTGAGACTCCATGTGATAGCTAAACAAAGAATTGAGAAACTTCTGAAAACTTTGAAGGATATCATTTGAGGTCTGGGAGCATTTGTAGCCTCAGGCTATGCCATGAAACAGCCACTGCATTAGTCTGCCTCAAAATCCGCAGCAGAGTTTGAAAGAATTGTTATGGGAGTATTCTAGGGAGTAGGGGGGAAGGCTTAGAAGTGTTTGACTTCTGGTATTTCTGCATACATATAGGATAAAAGGGCTTAGATCATTACCATATCTAAACCAGTTTCATTTTTGCGTTAAAAATCTCTTTGGATTTTTATAAAAGAAACAGGGATGAAAAGATTGAGACTGGGATGGTGGGGGAAAAGAACACTTCCATTTTCATACTAGAACATTTTTAGAGTAGGACTTAGAGACTGTCCAGGATTTTTTTTAAGTTCAGGAATATGTCCACATGTCACAAGAGTCTCTAATTAAAGTTACTCACAAGTTTAATGGCACATACTTGTAAAAATCACAGACATGTAAATCAGAATACTAAGTTTTGTTATCCAGATTTTATTTCTGGCTGATCAATCACTGAGTTGCATTTTCTCCATATTTGTGTCCGTTCAGTTTTAAACTGAATCCTGGAAACACAAGCTCTGTCACCCATGAGGCTTACCCTGAATGATTGTTTCTTAATAGCCCTCACACTGAAGTTGTTTACTGCCGGCAGTTGAAATTAAGGGTAGTGCATCAGCCCAAGAGAAACAAAATTTCCAAATTAGAGGCTCAGCCCTTCTCATTTCTCAGGTAGCCTTTACATCAAATGTTCTCAGAAAGCCAGTAAGAAGGGATTTTAGCAATTTAGGTCTTGGTAAATGATTTAAAGTTATTTATTTATTAAATCAGGTTTAGTTGCAAAATGCTCCTTAAAATCAGGTAGGATTTTGATATGGATCTGGAATAGGAGCATAAACGTAAAAACACGCCGTGCAAAGCTGCCCAAGTGGTTTCTTTGCTTTGCTTGGCTGTGCCCTACAGTGTCACTGCTGTTTCAGAAACAGGAGGTCTGTGCTTCTGTACTAGAAAGTTCTATATTTCAGAGCAAGGTGTACACTTAATAAGTGGTTTCTTAGGTTGTACCAAAAGTTGGATGTTTTTTCCAGATGAAAGCTAAGGTCCAAATGAGGCAGTATTTTTTTTCAAATGGAGGACAATGCTGATCCCAAGGTTTGCTTGCATAGGCTAAAAGAGAGACACAAGGACAGAGTTTTTCACAAAGCAGAAGACCAGTGAATTGCCTGTTTCTGTGCTATGGACAGCATGACTGTTTTACAGAGTGTTCACAGTAAAAGCCTGGGCCTCAAGAAGGGAAGTGCTAGTATGGGAAACAAGCCCTCAGAGAGCCAGGCTGAGTCCTGGGCTTGGGGTCTGGTGTAGACATGGAACATTTTCTTCAGAAGAGCCCTCCTGCAAGGGTTCCTACTGCATTTGGGGCAGAGGTGGCAGCTTCACGTGCAGTGTTATTCCTGGCTCCATGGGCTTCCTAGGAAAGGTTCCTGTTGGCTTGGAAATCTTCATGGTTGTCTTATTTCACTGTGGCTTGGAGCTCGGTGATAGTGACAGAAGGTGGGCCTGCCTGTAATGTTTTTATCAATTCTGATGGAAACTTTTTTATTGTGGAGAGCTGCAAGGTCTGTATCTGTCACACAATGAAGGGAGGGCAATTTAACAGTGACATATGTATATATATACATGGACTCTGTTGAGGGGGATGAGCTTCAGGGTGGGTGGGTGCAGTGTGTGTGTGATATTTAAAATATTGTCTAATAGTACATGCATAAATGCAGAGTGGAATGGGCTGGGAGAAGGAGAGCTATGAGCACTGAGGACAGAAGAACTGTAAATAGCAGTAGAAGAGGAGGCTAAGAGTTAAATAAAGAAATAGTGATAGGAAACAGGGATGGGAGAAGAGAAAATTTATTTTGGGCATCTATTTTTTCCCTGAGATGAACAGGTGATGTATCCATTAAAAACACATTCAATTATACTCCTGGCATTACTGCTAAGCGTTAATATCTACACATGATGTTGCTAATCTATCTCCAACATCTTCCTTTTTGGAGAGGAAGAACTGTAATTTGTTCAGTAATTAAGAGTTTTACTGTATTTACTTGACACTTTGGAATATACCATGGATAATGGATTGTGAATAAGGAATGCTCAGTATATTAAAGACTATGAAATTTTAGGTCAGCAACTCTGATCAGGAAAAGATTTATTTTGTGTTTGCTATGACTTTTTCTTGCCACAGATAGATTCTAAAAGATGTCTACAAGTAGTCTCAAAATAATGAGGACCTGATAATGGTGAAAATATGCAGTCAATTCAGAAGGTCTGTGTCTGAACAATGTGTTTTCCTTATGTGACATGGCAAGCTTTTTTCCCTGAGGTCACTGTTATGGACAGAATGATTGACCTCTACTGCAGAAAACAGGTTTTAAATGTAAATCGGCTACATGTGCTGCTTTCTGATTTCTAGGTGTAAAAAGATGTTACTCATTTTTCCTAAAATTATGTAAGGTGATGGATATAGGTTCCTTCCAAACAGGAGAGAACTTTTAATGTCACCAAATTTTGTCCCCTAATACTGCAAATTCCATGTAATGTAATTTCTTTCATTAATTTAGTGAGCTTTATGTTTAAAGCAGTCAGGAAAACCGTGAAAGATATCATTGATCTAATGGTTTGGATTTTTCTCATTTCTAGCCTACATTTACTCACAACAAAGCATTTCCTGTTTGTTTGGGTTTGTTTTGATCTGTTTTTTGTTCTGTTAGACGTATCCTTTAGCATCAAAGTAGTTCTTCAGAGCCTTGGCTCTACTTGTTGCAATTCTTTTGTTTAGATACTTAGATTTAACATCCCCTCCCCAAAACCAACTAACCAACCCAAAACCCCCTTTACTTTCAGCTCATTGTTCTGTTCCATCGAGGGTCTTGTTCTGTACCAATTCTTGTTCTGTCTTACTTGAGGACAGTTCATGAGTGTACTATGCATTGATCCAGAGAATGTCTTGTAGAATTATATAATTTTTCTTACTTGGTGTGTCCTAAGGCCATAATATAATCTCTTGGGTCTGTATCACAGTTCTATGATCATCCTTCCTTCACGTCCTTTCTTCAGGTACTTTCTGGGCCTGAATTCCAAGTTAGCTAAGAAAATTACTTTCTTTTTATGCAATTGAATTTTGGTGCTTCTCTTACTGCAGTCCCCAAGATTTCAATCTCTCTGACAACTTCCTCTTTATTAAAGATAGTGTTACTTTCTCACTCCTATTTGGGTCCACGCCATTGATAAGAGTACTAAATGAAATACTTTGTGAGAGTAATCCTTAGGGAATTTGAAATAGCCTGTTTCTAACCAGATGTGTTCCCTTTCACTGCTGTCATTTTCCTTTCCTTCAACTCCTTAATTCCTTGTATGTTTTAAATTCATCTGCTAATCCTGGCTTTCTGACTTTAATGCGAGCTCTAATGTGACACCATCTGTAATGCGTTCCTGAAATCCTGTTAGATAAGATTTTCTTTGTACCTCAATTATGTTGTATTGAAAATCTATTGAAGAAAAGCTGTCAGGTTAGTCTAGTGTGATCCATAGCTGGGGAAATCACATTGAGCTACATCTTGTTTTCCAGGTTCATCTAAGTCTTTAATTAGAGTGTTGCCTGCTCTTGAAGACAATCTGTTGCATGGTGAATGTTTTGGGGTTTTGTTGTTTATTTGGGGTTTTTTTGGAGGATGATGGTGGTGTTTATGTTTGAGAGTGTACTTTCAAAGGGGCAGTAGCATTAGTGGAAATCAGCTCCACAGGTAAAGGCATTGCCAACTGCAAGGCTCCTGAGTGTCAAAATTAATTTGTGTTGGAAATTAGGTTTTAGACTTCTAATAACAATGCTAAGCCACTTAAGTATATCTAAATAAACCTGAGATTTACTCATATTAAACACTACTGGACAAGGATTTTCTTTTTCTTGTGTGTAGTACTAGCGACTCAAATGAAATTCAACAGATATAACTGAAAAGGCAGAATTTAATCTGTTTAAGTTTCATCTGAGCCTTTGGATACTACAGGTAGAGCACTTCTGGAGAACTTAAAATTTTGCCAAAGGTCAAGGAGCTTTTTTGCATCCCTAGAACGCTTCCACTCGATGTAAAGAAAGTTGTCATAGTAACATTAAGAAAACCTAGAAGTCACACTTTCTTTTTTTAAAATCCTTGCAGTTGAAAATAATGTTCAAATTATTGCTCTAAGTTTGCTTCTTCCCATCCCATCCCATCCCATCCCATCCCATCCCATCCCATCCCATCCCATCCCAGTTTTTTACACACTGTGCCGTTGCATTTGTTGTTCAATGCAAATATTTCTACCTCAAGTAAAAGGTATTTAATTGCAGAAGATTTTGAGTCTATGTAAACATTAATTTAGCAATTCAAGGCAACTGTGTATGATATTAAGTAAAATGCTGGGTAGGAATAATTGATGGAAAGTGGATTTTAATCATATTCTTTAACTTTCTGGAAAATTACTGCTTCTTATGCAATGAACCAATGTCAATCCTGTGATCATGGGATACTCATGAAAGATCTGTACTGAGTACTCCATTACCCTATACATTATATGGCTATGAGATGGAATTTAGGAAGGGAAACAACTGTGACGACATCATTTGCATCTCTCAGTATTTGAACAAATAATTCTCATTCTCACTCCCATAGAGAATGTGCACATACAATGAAAGAACAATGCAATCTGCTGGAGGTCAAAAAATCAGCAGGCTTCATTATGGCCCACTCTACTTAGTATTCTATTTAGTATCCCTTTCATGGACTTTTGAACAATTTTGCAGACTTTTGAATGCTATGAGGTTTTTAATTCATTTAGAGAGGTTTCAACTTAAACCAATTATTTGTCCTTTTTTTCCCCGAGTTAGAAGTAAGAAGTGACATCCTTAAAACTGCAATTGTAATGACTGTTGTATAACCATTTTTTACAGCTTCCATATAGCTGACTTGCTTTTGGTTCGGCGTTCTAATAGGTAGATTAGCAAATAGGATTTCAATTTGTACTTGTTATGCTGTCCCTGGTTTTACTGCATCTTGCTCTGCCACCTGATATACTGTGAACTGATCCCATTGAAAAGGTGGGATACCTGCAAAATTAATTGGTACCACTCTAAGATTCTGTTAACTGAAACAGTTATTTCCTGACCTAAATCCACGTGTTCGGATTTAATTAAAACGAAGGCATCTGCTGTTTTTTCTTATTATCTTGAACCTAATCAAAGTCTAATGGACTTTCTGGAAGACAAACAGGCACAGTATTCAGAAAAAAACCAAACTGAAACAAGCAAATAAACAGTGCAATGTGGTGTTATAAATATAGGCTGGTTTTTATTTGAGAGCACTCATTTCTGTCATGATGAATGAACATCAGTGTTTGCCACATGAATAACAGTGATAACATTTATATGTAAATGTTAGCAGGAGTAAGTTTCCAATTCATTGCTTATATTAAAGGATTTTAAATCTCTAGTCCTCTAATATGTTGAAATGCAAAGTTTGGGATTTGGTGGTATTTTTTTTTTTTAATTAAACCTAAAAGCTTAATTCATACACTTTAGAATAATTTACCAAAGTATGAGAAAAAATAATGACTTCTTTTAAAGAACCATGGCAATTGGTTTTTCTTTGGTATTTAATTGCCTCAATCTGCCTCTTGTTTTGAGTTTCTATATTTCTTCATTTCACTATTTGTAGAAATATGTGTTAGGTTTTACAATAATGGAAAGTTGGCATGATGTACAGTCTTAGTCCTATTGATGTCTGTATTAGTGTATCTCAGTTTGGTCCTAATAGGTGATATTCCCAAAAATGACATGAAAAGATGATAATGGTCCATAGTGACAGAAACTGTGGTTATAAGAATAGTTGTTGCTAGACATGGTTGGTACTTCTGTGCTCAGAGGTAGTTTGAGTGTTATTTTTTAAGTGATGACATAATGCTGGCTTTTGAGACTGATATCCTGGAGTACTAATTGTTATTCAGTGAGTGATGATGAAGGTTAAATAATGCAAGGTTGCTGTTCTTTTTGGTTTGGGAAAGCTGATTTTAAACAGTCATTTTCTCCTCCTTTGCGAGACAAAATGGAGGACTTAAGTTTCGTAATGGCTGTGACATCTAACTTGGCCAGAAACACCAGGAACTGAAAATGTTTGTCATGAGTTCTTGTGGACTGTATGGATTACCTTGAACTGCCATTCTAGTGATGTGCTTAAACAAGTTGGTGCTGGTTGAAAACGTCAGGGTTATTGTCTTTTTGGTGAAATGTTGTTTATGTATAAATTTGGTATTGGGCTGAAGGAAAAGCTTTGCAAAACTTGCCTTCCCTTCTATGTGGTTGGTCCAACAGTGTCTTGGTCAAGGAAAAGTAGGAACTTTTCTCAGATGCCATGAAGGGATCAGTGTGACAGCTTGAAGGGAGATAAAGGAAAGACCTTTCAAGTTATGCCATCAACACCCACATACCAGTCCACTGAAAACAAACTATTCAGAACATAAAGCTGCCCAATGGTACAAAGAGTAGTTATAAACTTTAAGTTTTTACGAGAAAGTTGAATTTCTCTGCTGAATAACCTGGCCTTCGGTCATGCTGATCCAGAAACACAATAAAATGTAATTAACTTTTATAAAAGCAATTAGGCTGATTTTCTGTAGTTTTGTTTTTCTAGAAGATCTCAACAAAAAAACATTGTTAAATTTGTTTCATTTATTATTTCTACCAAAACAAATATATCTGAGCAAAATTAGCAACTTGCAATCTTTACAAAGGAGGAATGTTGGCTACTTTGATTATAGTATACCATTTTTAAAAGTTCATATTTGCAATACCCATGCAAAAAATCTGGAAAAATAAAATTATTAATGAAAATGGAATATACATGCCCATCTTGTTGTAAGGCCATATTTTTTCACCTCGCATTGAAGTTTCAAATTTTCTATCTGGTGGAACTTAGTTTTTTCTTCTTATAAAAGTCACTGTAAACTGAGCTAAATTCAGATTTCTATACCTCCTTGATACAAATTCATTCTTTTTCTGCTGAATAATGAGAATCCTGCCTGGATTCTTGAAGAACCATTCTTGCCCTAACTTTACTATAGTTTGAAATGTTTGCCAGGATGTCCCTTTGCTTTGTCTTCTCAAAGAAAAACTGTCAAGTATTCCTAAAAAAACCCCAAAACACAAAACCCCACTATGTTCCCGAATTGTTAAATCAGAATCTGTGTGACATTATCTTTCTTTTTTGACAATTTTCTTTTCAATAGTTCAGTATGTGGTAGAAAGGATATGATATTTGCAGATATATAGTCTTTAGAGAAATGCAAAAAATGTGCCTGAAATGAATGAAAAGGTAGAAAGTTAGAAAAACTCTCTCTCCCTTGGGGCATTCAGGTTCTAGATAAGAGTCAGCAAGTACTACACCTACAGGAGAAATAAGGAGAAAAAGAGAGGAGATATTAACTAGAAAATCCTGTACTGCAATCACATTCTGGACTTGACTTCAAAGGGACTGTTCTAAATTAAATTGCCAGTAGTTACACTCTTCTACACAAAAATGTCATTCCTTCTTGATACGCTTTTTATATGCAAGATGTCCAATTTTCTGATGTAGACTTGTACTTATATATATATATATATATATAAAAGACTCAAGGGTGGGTAGTGATGAATAAAAAAGTGGTATCTACACTTGCAAAAACTTAAGGGCCAGTCTCTGACAGCAAGGAAGCAGCTCGGATCTGGCCTTTTTATTTAGGAGTTTAAGAACAAAAACTCTCCCTGTTTTTCCCCTACACTTTTTTTAGCTATGTCTTCAAAAGTCACATGATTTGACCTTCCAGTTCTAGCTCATATCTGAATAACTGAAGTAGTATTAGTTTCTTAATTTCTGTAACTATGCTCAAACATGGTTGCAGTTAAGGAACTGGAAATGTGTAGGTTGAACATTATGTTTTTTCTGCCACTTATTGAGGTACAAAAATTTTGCGGGAACACATCTGAAGGGGCCTGGAAAAAAACCAAACAGTAGAAGGATGGTAATAGTGCAAGAATCTCTGTGTTTTCAGCAAGTTTCTAAAGTGGGCCCACTCATCTCTGGAGCCCAGGAGACTACAGAGCAAGTTTATCCTGGAGAAGTGCCCTCAGAGCAGGGAATGCTCAGGGTAACCATATGGAGAAGCCAACTTGTCAGAGTGATTCGGGGGCAGATTTTGAGTGGCTTGTTGACATAATCTTCACCCCTACTATTGTTCTAATAATCTGGGTAATACTTTGCACTTTTACTAGATTGGTTCCTTTTTCCTGCTGAGTCCAGAATTCAGCAGGGCCCAAACACTGCACCAGTGGTTCCCAGGGAGTTGCAATTGGCACATTTAACCTCCAGCTGCAGCATTTCCCAAGTTTCTTGGTTGCCTATTGCATTAATTTTCAGGGTTTTTTTGACAGGTAGTTTATTTAGTGTGGAGTGTCACTATTAAGGTAATAACTCAGTTCACTAACTTTAGCTCCCCAGGCAGCAGCCAGGGGGGACAGAATCTCCTCTAAAAGTACACTTTTTAAAAGAAAATGTATTTTTATTGAATTTTGGGAAAGAGAAAAGGGAAGATCCAAGGATAAGACACACCAGAGTTAGTAGTCCTGCTGAAACACAGTAAGCAAAACCAATAAGAAAAAGCTATTTTCTTGTCTCCACTTTGTTCTCAATGTTATTCACCCCAGTACATTTTCATTTCAGATAAAATTATGCACACTTAGTGCTGGAGACAATATTTTGAGCATGAGTGCTACTTATTGATTTTTCTCCTCAGGCTTGCCTGAAATCAGGATTAACACATCAGGATATCAGGAGAGTGAATGGTGCCACCTGTTGCAAGGACGTTTACAAGATATCCTGTGACTAGTGGCTCAGGAACTTTTCAGAGGTGGGTACAACTTAATCACAGCTGGTGTTCTTGAATTGACCGTCTCGTTAGACTGACCACATTGTCACTGACAGATGTACTGGCTAAAGCAGCCTGAAAATTGCATCAGGACAATATTGGTTGAAATCGCTATAAAAATTAAGCCCAGATGTTGAAGGTTTTCAGTCACATGGTTGAGATGCCACTAGATTTTAAACTCTTGTAGGCAGTTGTTTGTGAAAGCAATTCTGAGAAGACTCATAGGAACACAAAATTTGGCATGTGACTTTATCATCAGAAAAAGAATTATATTTTCCTGTGCATTGCCAGAGTTCCTATAAATGTTGACTCTGTCGGATGCTCAGAGCTTTGGCTTTCTCTGTGAACATGCAGTATATGCACATGCCCACCTGTGGAATGAGTGCACATGCATGTGTCCATGCATACTTTGCATGTGAATTCCAAGTGCCCAAAGGAATTAAGTAGTCATAACTGTGAAGAATTTCTTGGCTATAAGCCACTCACCCAACTCCAAGAAGCAGAAAGCAGAGCTGAGTGAGCAGAGACTAGAACTACCCAAAAGTGAATTGCAATGAAACCCATACAAAAGCTCTGCGGATCAGCCACCTGGGATTTGCCTAACTTGAGCTTGAGCCAAGGCTCATCAGGCCTTTTATGAATACAGCACAAACCTGGACTTCAGGCTGCAGAACTACTAAACCATTACTTTTCTGTCAGTTATGAAATGTTGCTGTGTTTCCTGAGCACAAGGGGAAGCCTGTGCAGCTTTGAGCTCGCCTGTGCTCCAGTGTGCAGCTCCTGAGCAGCTTCTTAGGGAGCTCCTCAGGTAAACACCACACCCCAGGGCTGGCAATTTGGTGATAATGTTTGTGTCTAGGCAAACTTTTGCCTTTGTTTCTCTCATGCTTTGGGAAGATCATGCTCACTGTCTTCTTACTGAAAAGTGGGTCTAAGGTTGCAAAGTGTAGGAATATTCATGGGGTTTAATAATTTCCCCTCTGTGTCCACCTAATTGGTATGGCATGCATTTACCATTGGATTGGATGAACTAGTTATAAAAGATAGTCTCCCCAACATCTACTGAGATTTGGTGCAAGATTTTTCAAATTGTATTTTCAAAATTGGCAACTCCCATCCGTATTTTCCTCAGTCTTTTTAGAGATTTTACTTTTATAAAACAAATATGTTTTTGTTTTACAAAAGTAAATTTGTACTGAAATTTTGCCCAGTATGCAGCTATAATACAACTCAATAGTTCTGTTGATTTGGGATGCAGCAGACTATGGTCCTCTTTCCAATAATTTATCTCCTCTGATGCCAAAATAACTCCTGAGAAGAGTTAGGAACTGTTTTTGTAGATAATTTCAGCAGAGATGGTTTCAGATCTTATTATCTTGTTGAGTGGCAAGTCAAAGATGAAAGAACCCCTTCAGTCTTAAAAGTGTCGCTCTCTAATACTTTTATTATTTACACTTGTGCATATGCTAAGTATAGTTGACTTGTTAGTGTCAAAGAGGAGTTGTAAGCTGACACAGAAGTGTGTGATTCTTTCTTTTATTAGAATGACAATAGGGTGTTCTGCTCCCTGATGGATGAGGATGGTAAATCTGCAGTGTGTAATCCAGCTACTGCCATAACAGAGTCAGTAGTGGATGTACGGCTTGCTGAGACCTGAAAGAGTAAATATATTAAAAGGAAATTATGTTTGTATTTTCTCATTTATTTTGCCTTCTAGATGACAATAATAAGCCTTTGTATCAAGGCAGTTATAGTATCAAGGCAGTTCTATAGTTCAGACAGGTAAGGAGGCTTTAATGGGAAATCGTAGGGCTTTGAGAATATGGTCAGGTGGCACCGTTTTTAGCCTGTCTACAACGTAAGAAATCTATACAGAATCTACTTTAAAACTTAAAGCAGGAACATGAATGGCCATATCTGAACATCCTGCTATTACAAACCATGCAGTTTATCTGTAGTATGTGGTTCACAATTTTCAGTTACTTGTAAAGGAATTGATGAATTGTTACACTGTATAAGATTTTATTACTTCAGATTTCTGATTTCTTCACATTTTGTTTAAAAGGTCATATTGCAGGGTGGGGATGCAACTCAAGCACTGGAACTGGTGAAATGTCACATTCAGTATGGTTTGCTTTTGATTCCTCTGTGTTTACTGAACAACAGCTTGATCTTTCCATTTGACCCTTTCTTGTAGAATTCCTCTCTCCGTGTGCTATGTGACCTGTTCTGTCACTTAACTTCCTTACATGCTTTACCTTGGAGATACTGAGAAGTGTTTGCTGAGTATTTTCAACACCCCACTCCACTCCTGGTTTACATTTTTTACATCTTTTACATCTGGGGTGGCAGTTGTATTCTGAACTCTCTTTTGTGTTAAAATTTTATTTGTATCATAGGTTTTGCATCACTGTTGATGCTGCAGACATCTCAGAGTGTGTGTGTGGGGGGGTTATTCTAAACAGTCTCCAACTATTTTAATCATGTAATAGTAGTCATAAGTTTGCTGGTTTAGTTGCACTAGATGAGATGTAGGTCACTAAATACTTGATCCAAAGCTGAGAGAAGTCAAGGAAACACTGTTGGCTCTGAAGGGATCTAGAAAAAAAATCTGCTAGGCATAAACGTTTTGTAAAACATCTCTAAACAAAACAAAACAAAAAGATTCCTGTTTCTCAGATTCATATTAGTGACTGATGTAGATTTGACATTACAAAAAATAGCATGTGTTGGGGTGCTCTTAGTCTATATTGCAGAGCTGTCAAACAGTAAGGATGAAATTCATATCTGATGATAGTAGTTTTGATTCTGACCTGACTAGGGCTAGGGTTGATCTTTGGAAATTTAATCATGTTAACTTTTCAAGTTATTCTGCTCTAAATTCTTTGTTGCCATTAGGATTTTATCCTAGTGATTCCCTATGTAATAACAATGAATTAAAAGCAAAGGCTCGGGGAGATCTTACTGCAGCCTTTCAATACTTAATGGGGCCTTATAGAAATGATGGGGACAGACTTTTCAGCAGGACATGGTAAGTAATACAAAGGGCAATAGTTTTGAACTAAAAAATAATAGATTTATACTAGATTAAAAGGGTTTTTTTGTGATGAGGGCGATGAAACACTGGCACAGGGTGCCCAGGGAGATGGTGGATGCCTCATCCCTGGAAACTTTCAAAGCCAGGTTGGATGGGGCTCTGAGCAACCTGGTCTAGCTGAAGATGTCTTGGATCATTGCGGGGGGGGGGGAGTGTGTGGATTAATAATCTTTAAAAGTCTCTTCTAACCCAAGCTGTTCTATATTCTAATGAAAAATTTCTGAAATTCCAGCTCATCAGTGCTTCTTTTAAAAAAGCAAGAAAACTTTGGGACCGCTCATTATAGATGCCAGACTCTGACAGGAGAATTGTTATAAAAGGTAATAAATACACTGTTCCACTTTATATTTGGCTAATATCTTGATCTGTAAGATTTTTTTGAATTTAAGCGTCCATAACCTTGATTTCTCATTTCTAGAAAATACATATGTTTTACATGTATTTAATTGCTTACTAAAGTAATTGGTGGCACTATTGTATTGCGGTGTCAATGCCACGTTAGATTAAAACATTGATTCAAAATTTGACACATCTGGTATTTCTAAATGTTCAAGTAATTATCTTTATTGCTGCAGAAATAAATATGAAAATTATCTGAGGCAGTACAATTTTGCAGTTTTCTCTTTAATGCTTAGGTGTACTGGAATTATTTTCATGCACAATGCAGTTGAAACAGTATGCTTTTCATTCATTTCAGATGTTGAATAGGAAATCTAAATGGATCAATAACTGATTAACCAAAATCCTGAGAATGCAGTTAAAGGAAACAAAAATCTTTCTGTCAGTAACTTATAATGGCAGCTCACAAATTGCAATTAAGGTACTCTGAAACTCTCTAAGAACTCACTAGTGAAAATAATAAAAACAACCCTGAAAACACTATTTTATTTTGCTGCATGTGGAAGGTCAAAAGATTCAACTGGACAAGATCACAGTGGTGGAAATGTTTGGGTTTATTTTTTTCTGGGCTACAGCATGCTTGAGGAATATCCTAGCTTACATTTACCACGTTTGCTTTTTCGCTGTAAACTTTGCTCAGTAGAAATTGTGTGGCTTTGCTGAACTTAGAACTTCTCAGTTAGTAAGGAAAGGAAGGAATTCCTGCAACTTCACGAAGTTTTAATAACATTTTAGGTAGGACTGGCCATTCAGCTTGTTTTGTTTAGTTTTTTTCTCTGCTACATGGGTCAGATAAATTATCAGTCTAACCCAGCCTGTGCCTGCAGCAACAGGTGATGATACTTTGGGAAGGCACAAGAGCTGGGCCACTTTCTGCTGTCCCATCTATTTCTACTCTGCTCTTCACCTACCTCCAGCTATAATGATCATGTCAGAGATGTTGTGGGGTATACAGTGAGGATGGAACAGTAGAAATAACAGACAAAGCTGCCTGGAGTTTATTTGAAACTTTTCTTGCTTTGTAGTACAAAAAAATGTTAGTTTTTTAAAACAAGGTGACACAAAACAATCTTTCAGTTGACCCTCACAACCTCTATAACCTCTCACTTCTCCACTTTTTAGCTAAATGTGTTGCTCTTATTTTACAGCAAAAAAAACCCAACTTGGTTAATACTTGCAGAAAACATTCCTCTAAAACAACTTGGGCAAAAGCAATGCAAGAAGAGAAGTACAACATTTAAGTAGTTCAAATTCCTGCCAAAAAAAAAAAAAAAAAGTAGAAAAGAAAAGAAAATCTGTGCCAGACATTGAAGCTTGCCGGATTTGTGCCAGGAAAGTTCTGGAAAGTTCTAGATTTTTGCCTTTGGCCACGACCCCAATCCTCCCTGACAGGCTGAGCAGTCAGGCTTCTGAAGTGCACTGGGACACTGTTCAGAGTCACTGATAGTGATGAGAAGCTTCCCTGGAGGTGGACTCTGGTGACACAGCCAGGGAAGCTGTCTGTCTCCTGTCAGAAGCCTGGCTGCTTGGAATGGAGTGGCAGGACAGCCTGGCCAAGAGGGAGAGAGCAGGGCCCTACGGCCACATCGTTAAAGCTCTACATCTGCTTTGGCTTCAAAAGATGTTTGGAGATTGTGTCCCTACTGGAAATCAGTGGCAGGTTCCCAGGACTTCACAAACTTGTGCCCTAACTAGTGCCAATCAAAGAAAAAAGGCAAATACAAACTAGCCCCAAATAGGAAAGCACAGTAGAATATTCTATTTTGTTCAATTTGTTAATTTAAAATTAATGGTTGTCTGCTATTTCTAATGCTTTTGTAACATTAAATAAGCATATTCCATTGAGATGTGACTGAAGGGTGTCCCAATGCCCTTACTGAGCTGCTACTGAACTCAGGAGGTGCTACTATCTCCTGATCATCAAGCAAGGAGAATTTCTCCAAGAAGAAAGTGTCTTCAGAGAACTCATCTGCATCCTCGAGCAGAAACAGGTATCAGCCAGGGCCTAAACCAATCATTATGGTTACTCTTGGTGAAGCAATAATGAGTCTTTGCTAACAGTGTTTAATTCTTCAGTTAGACTGCATAAATTACATCTTCTTTTCTGGTGCAGATTATATACTAAACAGACATCCAGGATTTGTACTCTCACTTTCTCAGTGGGAAGTAGAAATCAACTGTATTCCTCTCTCAAGAAATGTGAGGGGCTGATGAAGAAGTTGTAAAAAGAATGACACCTCTCCATCTGGTGCTTGTGTTTCTATATTTTTACAAAAATTGTTCTATCAAGTGTACAAAAAATTAAGCCCATATTTCAAGTTCCTTTGGCCCTAAGTATGTTTTTTAAGTCTCAGTAAAGTGGAGGTTGACTCTCCATTGTTTATCTTGTACATGCTTAGTAATCTGATACTCACTTGAAATGTGAAACTCATGGGTGGTATTCTTTTATCTCATTTGATAAAATTTTTAGCAAGTTCTGACTTCTGACAGATACTCTATCACAGTGTTTCAAGGGGAAAAAAAATGCAGCAGATAAATTCCAACTTCAGGCCCTCCTCTAGCATCTTCGACAGGTCTGTAAAAACAAACTGATGGATGATGTCACAGGAGCCCTGAAGGGGTTGCACAGTAATGACCACGATCATCAGGCAGAACACTTTCTCATCAATCTCAACCAGGAGAGAAAGGACTGTTATTTTAATGCAGTAGAATCATTTTTAATGGGGTGTATAACGGGGTTCTACGCATATCTTATTTACCAGTAATATATGGGAAGATATAAGGGGAACACTTTCCATTAGTAATATTTTTAAAGACTCCTGTCTAGAGCTTGTTTGTTTATCTGTGCATTTTTTCAATTATTTTGAGCTTTTCCATCCTTTAAGTTGTCTTAAACAGGACTGGTAACTGATAGCTAATTTTCTTGTCACGCAAGGTTGAGACTGGACTAGTTCTATAGAAACAGTTTTGTGCCTTTGAAATTTGTTGGCAAATTTCCTGAGAGGTGATACGTTATCTGATTTGCAAGCAGGAAAAAAATGATGTGGAAATTTCAGAAAGTGTTTATTATATAGAATAAAAACACCAACAATTTTAGAAGTTAGAACTCTTTTTCATTGCTATTTTCTGTGTAATGTGTAACGTAAGTTAATAATAATTTACTTTTTCTTTTTAAATTAGTTATGTAATGCATGGAAATAATAGGAAACATTTGTTGTAGTGGAAATCATCTGCCTGGCTTTTCAAGCAGTGCTGTTTATGTGTGTCTTGTTGCACATCCCTGGCAGAGGTTTGCACACTGAATGATATGCTGATTAGCTCTGTGCCCTCTTACACAAGGTAGTTGGATCTGCAGTTAGTTACATGTGTGTCCTCTGTACCCTCGTGGTGTCCCTGGTTGTACTTGGCATACATTGTTGAATCTTTTCTGGAAGGCTGTGTAATTTCTGAATGCTCAAGTAGTATGACAATATAGTTTTTCTCCTAAAAGAAATGTTTATGTTTAGTCAGTGAGCATTCCTGTGTATTTCCTTCCAAACCAAAGCAGAAATGTACCTCTGCTGTCAGCTGCTCCAAACCTGCCCCTAATCACACAATTTCCAGACCCAGCACTCCCTGTGTACCTGTAACATGGACATACAGGGAACCTTTTATTATCCCTTTAGGCAGCCTGCACAAAGATCAGCTGTGCTGAAGCCCCATGGTATCAGGGTCAGCTCTATCTCCAGAAGACATTACACTCCAAAAAAGGCAAAGAGACACAACTCTTCCCTTTCTGAATGAAAACGCTGGTGTGCCTCTTTCGGTGTCATTGCTTTGGAATCTCTCATCTTACATAGGCATGGCTGGCTTTCTGCTTCATTTCTTTTTTTAATTGAATGCATTTAAAGCAGCCTACCTTGGTTTTTTCAGGACTTTAGTAATAAGTAATCTTGCTTCTTGAAGAGTGGACTTGCAGGAACAAATACGCCATATCTTCTTGGAATTTGAAGCTTCTGTGTGATGCCTGGCTGCTGGAAAGTATATATTCTTGATGAGCTAATTTTTTAGATGAGGTGGGGCTTTGTACCCTGACTGAGGCTGTAGTCAGTGGCTGGAGGATTGCAAAAAGGGTTTATTAATTTCTCTCTGTTATCTAGAATTTGCCTGTTCTTGCAATCAAACAGATGAGTAAAATAGAGATGTGGAGAATACAGATCATGAATGGATATTTTGTTCTGACCAGTAATCTAATGGCAGACTGTCATGAGTCTTCACTGACGCTATTTACAACTGCCTGCAATTGAGACAGATCTTTTATTAGTTAGATAAAAGATGAATTTTTCATTAATTATTCAGTGATGTCTAGCTGAACTGGAATGTGTCCAATGGGTACCTGGAAGTGCCCCTTCCTTACACTTATGATACCATGAGTTGAATGAATTCAGCAGTTGGGTCCAAGGAGGGTGTGGTATATATCCATTCTCCTCTAAAAAGTATATTGTTGACAGCCTGCTGTTCTCTGTATTCTTCCTGTGCACTGGACTGAGATTTTTTCATTTCATGCATCATCATTCACAGCTTGCTGGAGTAATTCCATGAAGTCAGTACATATCCCTCATACACACAAACAGAAGAGGGAACAATATATTTTTGCTGTTGTTTTTGAAAGCTGGGCACATTTGCATAGATTTAATTTTCCTTTTCACCTGCTAGTGAAGTCTATTTGATGGGAAGGAAGAACAACCTCTAGTTATTTTAAGCTCTTTGTAAGCTTGAAGTCCATTACTAGTTTATTAGAGAGTTTGGTTTTCTTTATGGTTTTTATCACTTCAGTTAATATGGAAAACAAACTTGATTTAAAAGAAGAGGTACTGTGTAGTCTAGCTGAAATCACCTTGATAGTGTTTCACCCCTAAGAGGAAATTAAATTATAACTTGTGAAGTAAATGGCTTTGGTAAATGTCTTTGCTAGGTGTGCATAAGGACTTACAGACCCATTTTCTGCAATGTAGCCTTTTCTACTGATTCATGAGGATCAGCAAGAAACTGGTTCTTTGCTCTAAGAGTTTCTGATTGAATCCTTAGCTAATGAGGAGAGAGTATCACAGATGTGGGGCAGGAAACTGCTGTTCTGTGGGTTTGACCTTAGCATGCCTTTTGCTACCTAGTATTGTTTAAAACATCAAAATTACCTTAGACTGTAAGAATGGGCTGAAATCAAGCTGGCTTTTTGTATCTTTGTGGTGGGAAGTGCAATATCTTTTTCCTTTAGTCAAGGTGTGCAGCATGCTGCTCATGCTGCTCATGCTCCAGGCTGTAGCTGGAAACCTTTGGCAGCAGTGTCAAACTGAGGATCTCCCACTGCTGATTTTCCTTTCTGTCCCTTTCTCGATCTCTGACTGCTGGTTCATGGCTTTGTGATATCCCATCAGTTGTGGAGTCGTACAGAGAGAAGGGCATGAATGAAGAAATAGCATCCTGTGGTAGGGATGGCAGATGGAAAAGTCACTCCTTGAACTGCCTGTATCACTGCAAGCGTCTGAAACCTCAGCACCACTGGGTGGAAGATGTGGGGATATAATGACCAGGGTATCAATGGCAGAGAAGGGGGATATGTTGATTGCTGTCATATGCTATATCTGCACAGGGATACCCAACCATTTCTGTAAAAGATAGCTGAAAACTCTCATGAATCTTGTCCAGAATACAAAGTGTTAGGGTTGAACTGAGACTGAACTGCATGGTCTGGAGACTGATAAAATAAACATGTGATTTAGGTGCTGATTAAAAATGTATGTGTTTATGAGGGAAAACAGCAGGGAGTTCTGGGAGGCAGATAGAGTAATGGGGAATTGACAGCATCAGTGCCATGTTTCAAAACAAGATGGAAAAGAAGGGGCTGTTTTGAGCCTTATTGCTGACTGTGAGAGACACAGTATTAGGAAAAATCTTGCTGATTTGAGTTTTTCTTTGTTTCAGGAAAATTACCTCATATATTCTTTATTATTAAAGACAACTGCATCAAATTTATGTGAGGTTGGTCTTTCTTATTGGTCAATTGAAAAAGTGTTTGGATTTTGATTTCATTTTTTTCATCTGTTTTCAAAATTTGGATGTTATTTTTTTAGAAAAATGAAATTTATGTTATAAATTCACATTTCCTGGTTAAACATGATTCAGCACTTAATATTGCTCACTTAGGATAGGTATGATTACCTATGGCAACTGAGCCCTGGTTTCTAGAAGTCATATTATTCCTGTAGAATTGTTTTTTAGTTAGTTGATTGGTTGGGTTTAAAATTATTGATCTGTGGCTTTGAAACTGCATCCAAAAGCATAATCTATGGTCTAAAGTAATCTATGTTATTTCATGTTTATATCTCCATAGATTTCAAGGGAATGATTAATAAGTATAATAATATCTCAATAACATCTAATAATATATAATTAACATTTTAATATGATATCTATAATAATAGCTCCTAGTTTGAGCAAACATCTACTGTATGTGCATCCAGCTCATGCTCTGAGGATGTCTAAGTCCCTGGATGGTAAAGGGGGGTTAAAGGCCACATGGCAGCTCACAGCGATGCAAACTTTTGATAGAGCTTCTAAGCCAAGACTGAATTCTGCTTTGCACTGTGTGGAAAGTACAAGCACTGCTCGAAATTGCTCTTTGTGAATCAGCCTCAGTCTGTGTGTGCTGTGCAGTGGCTGAGGTGATGTGCAGTCACTGCTGTACCTGTGCAGGTGTGACCTCTGCATGGCCTTTGTCTTCCACATCACAGGGAAAGTCATCATTGTAATCAAGGCACTTTGGTGTGCTTCAAACTTTTAGAAATAATATATATTTAGCTCTCTTGATATCCTGACAGAAAAGACAATTTCTAGGTTTTTAACTGTAAAGTTTTGTTTCAGCCTTTTTTCTAAACTCAGCTTAAAGGGAAATGTGAATGCATACTCTTGTTGATGTTTCTGACTGTATCTATATTGTGTGTTAACATTCTTTCCTTTATCTAAGGAAAGAAATTAAATCCTTTTCTTCCAACTTCAGCAATACTGCTTGAATAATGTGCCAAGTACAGATTGGACTCTGCTCCCTTCAGCAGCACAGCACTGCAAGCAATGATCATGTACTGTTTTGAATGCTTTCTAAGTAGCTCAGTGTTTCCTGATACCAAATAGTTTGATAAAGTGTTAAAGAGAACCAAGAGTAGGGACCAAAAATATCCCAGGGATTGCAGGCTGAGCCTTTCCTCAGCACTAACAATTCCCTCACTAGCTGCCCTTTTTAAAAGAAACTCCAGCCCTTGGGAGTGTGTGGCAGGGTACTGCCAGTGAGGATGAGGGGCCCAGCCGAGGGGCTCCATGCTGAGGCAGTGTTGTGGGAAGAGGCAGGAGTGTGTGGCCGTTCAAAGTAACAACATATCAAGGTAAGATAGACCCTGGAAATGCTGGTTCTCATACTTTTTCCTGCTAATGCTAGTTTGCCTATGTGGCCAGTACTGACGGAGAAGTTAAACCTTAGGTGTTAGTTCTTCCTTTCTTTTTTCTCTTTTGTGAGGTAATTTAATCTATGGTGTGGACAGTTTGAGGCAAAATGAAAATGTGGGACCTGGGATCTTGCTTGGGAAACCAAGCTGCAGTGCTACCCCTTGTGTGCCTGGGAGCAGCCTCCCAGACCATCACTCTCGAGCATTGGGCAGGACCAGGATCCTGATTTCTGAGACATGAAACCAACTAAAAATCTGCCAGGGAAGTCATGACAACTGCTTTCCTAAAGGTTGCAAATGGATAGAAGTGTTGCTTGCTGTCTTTATTTTTATCTAAGCCACCATATTTTAGGTCAAGAATACTTGCCAGAGACTTGCAACGTTGTGAAATGAAATATGCCTTGCCTCTGCTTCCTCTGATGATGAGCTACTTCCATAAAAATCCTATACCATGGCTGGAAACTATTTAAACTTATCCTGTAGCAGAAAGATCTTTTTCTTAGTGGTAGTTGAAAGCTTTTAAAAATTACACTAATAAAATACGATTTTAAAAGCTTGATCTTGCATTTGACAAGTTCAAACTAGCATGCCAAATTAGTCCATAATACTAAATCTTATTTTGTTTTCTGAGTTTCAATTCACTTAAAATTCATGACACAATTTGGTTTTTATTTTCAATGGGAAAAAAAGAGAGAGTGAAATATTTGTGTAACATTTTTGAACACTGAAAAGATATCATTAGTTCTACTTTCAAGGATGATCAGTTTATGTTAGTAGGGATAGGATTGAGCTCAAGGAAAAGAAACCAAGTACTTTCTAGTGAGAAATTACCCCTCTCTGAATGTTCCTTCTCTTTTTTTGGACAGTTTTTTCCAAGTGTGAGAAAGAATAAAATATTCAATCATCATTTAATACTTTCAGAGGAATGCAGAACAGTAAAAATTTGTACCTGAACTGCAAGCATTTTTGCAAGTCCTGTATAATAGAAATAATTTAGTAACAGTTCATGCTCAGTTATAATGAGACACGCACACAAACCAAGGTAGATTGAAACTCAAAGTCCAAATTCTGATCTTAATTAATACCAGCATAAATCTACAGTAAATTCACTGAACACAATATTACAGCAGGATCACTGAAAATAGATTGGGGTGTCAATGTACCACAAAATACTGTGCTCTTCTCGCTCATTTAACACAACTCCATTTGTATAATAGTGTAAAGCTAATTGTCCAGCCCTAAGTTAGCCCATTATATTGGTCTGTAGCTCTTAATTAACAGAACAGTCTTTTGAGTAATTTGGAAGTACACTGTATTTTAAGTTCACAAGGAATTTAAGATGTATTAAATTAGAGATAACATCGCACATAAGTCATTAGAGGGACAACTTAATTCCATATCCTAAATACTTGATTTAGCAGCACAGTTCATCGTTGCCAGCTACATAAGCAGCTCTCATGCATGAAGAGACAGCTGCAACACTTCTTCCCCCCAGCTGCAAGGGCAACTCTTTCAGGAAGGGCCTGGAGGCTGCCTGGGCCATTGCCAGCCAGGCTGCTCTGGATTAAAATAAAAAAAATTATCTCCTCTGTCCTACCTCTCCAAAGGCAGCTTGTGCTCTCAGATTAAAATCTGACAAATCATCTGAGTGTCAGAAAAAGCAGCAGAAATAGAGAGTAATTATGTCACATTTTTAAAATTCAGTTGGCATATTTTATGGTTAAGAGCATCTCACAATTAACTGTCTTTGCAGAGTCGTAACAGTGAAGCTTTCAAAATCATAGTAAGACAGTATTACTTGCATGAAAATTCCTTGTTTAAAGGTTTTTTACAGTGTTACCAGCGTTTTTCAACACTCAGTGGTAATAAGGCACCTCGTTATCACAATGACAGCAATGCTATTGTGTTCAGAATATGTGATAAATGACTGTCACATCTTATGAAAAAGAAGGCTTTTGTATCACTTTAACCTATCATTAGGATACAAGACATACCATGATTCTTACTTTCATTATGGTAATCTAACAACCATCTAGAGACCCAGAAACTGCCGTGTCAGATATATCTTAGCACCTGATGCAGTGATGAGAAGACAGCAGGTCTGCATGGCATTTCTTGCATTGAAGGGGTGAACTCTTGCCCCAAAGTCTGGACATCACCAGTTCTGACCAGTCTTTTGTGATTTTGAACAGCATATCTTTCAAGCCACTGTAGAGTTTTATTGGAGAAACTTTTAAAAGACCTACTTGGAAGTTTGAAGTTGCTCTAGTTGTTAGGAAGAGGGATGGCACATTTCAACAATAATTTCATGGCAAAAGGGAATTTAAGTTTTCCTCTCCGGTAAATTTTCAATGGAAACCAAGTTGATGCAAAGACATTTTGTAGATCTTCCCCCCACTTCTTGTAATTTGTGTTCTTGAACAGAAAATAGAATCTGAACACAGATCTGACATTTAAACTGAAATTCACCTCTTTTCCTCCTTTCTTTTCCCAGGAGACATGGGAAAATCAAAACGAAAATTTTTTAACTTGCTTTCACTGGTTTCCCAATACAAGAATGTACATCTTCAAAAGGATTATTCTGTTAAAAATGTATAATGTACCTCAGGAAGGGTGGAGATCTCCTTCAGTCATGGCTACAGCCAGGGAGACCACAGGCACAGGACCACCAGAGATGGGACAAGTCCCAGTCAGCTCTGCCCAATGCAAAGCCCAGAGAGCTCCTGGGGCTCTGCTCTCCAGGACAATGCAAACCTATGGCCTTCTGCTGGCAATGACACAAGTCATATGGACAAGGCCACACCAGTCATATTTATGCTGGATGTGAGAGAACTACTGGCATTAGCAAGTTAAAAATTAAAAAGGAGCTGTCCTGTCTGGCAGCCTGAGAACCGGAGTACTCCCTTCAACCACTCTTACCTCGGATCCAGTGTTAAAGGACTAAGTATAACATACTCTGTTTGGATGCATTCCTTTAGGACCACTCAGCTTCAGAGAAGATTTAATATGTTTTGTGGCTAAAGCAGGAGACTCTCAGTAGGTATTTTTTCATGCTTGCTGTGGCAGAGTCTCTGTGGAAGAAGGCATTAATGTATTTTGTCCTTCTCCTACTTTTCTGTAATCACCCAGGCAAAACTACAAGAACAAACCAATCCTGTGTATGACAACAAATGCATTTCAGGATATGGAAACAATTTCACATTTACTTGTCATCTGCTTTTTCAGTTCAGCAGAAAAATCTGAATCTCCCTCACCCAAGCTATGCTAGATGACAGAAAGATATTTACTATTGTATTTTCTTAGAAAAACAGAGGAAATGAGTTCTCATGCTCCTATTTCCTGCATGGGTGTTCTGTTAGATTTAGAGCTGTCACCTGGAAAAAGTCAAGCAAAAGGCAGACTGAACTTCCTTCAGTTTTTTAAAAGAATAGAAGTGAGTAGGCATCTTGTTTTAGAGGAAATGTGGATATGAGCTAAGAGATGCTTCCTCTTCAGGGGTAGGACACTTGGTATCACTCTGTCTTTATTTGCTGAGGAAAATAGTGTTTAGGCAGCTCAGCATCTGCAGGGCAATCAAAAGTGAATTCTGCCATGTTCTTACATTGCTCTCTGCTGAGAACCTCAGTACCATGTTCAGGGCTCCAGATTTTTTTTACATATCTTTATTTAATTCTTTGTTTTATAGGCATTTTATTACATCTAATGCTTAACTTCTTTGTCCCTTCCTCCAATCAGGGGACAAAAAAGAATGCATTTTTACTATAGAGGGTGCATGCATCAGATGTAAAGCATTCAGATAGTTTGATAAAATCACCATTATGGAGGAAGATGAATGTTTCTTAGAAATAATAACCTGAGCCTGATGTTGTGGAACAGTTAGAACTAACAATATCGGTTTTGAAAAGGTATGTTGGTGTTCAGTCTGAAGTCCAGTTTGGACTGAGAAAGATAAGAAAATTGTTCTGGCAAATGTGGTGGATACAGAAAGGTGTGGTGCTTCTGGCTGAAATAATCCTTCAGGAACTTAATCTTGCAGTGCTGGTAGCACTGGCATTTGGTATGCTACAGCTGCAGCAGCATGCCCAGAAAATTTAAATTCAGTGTGACACTTCGTAAGGTGGCGTTAAACAGAAATTAGCAATTTTTAAAAGTGTTTTCCGGAGTTTTATCAAAGGAATAGTGTCGCTGTTGTGTGCAGGACGGCGTGAAGAACGACACGGATTCAGGATCGGGTTCAAAGGCCAGCAATGGCTCCATTTAATTGTATAATTCAGCTTATATAGCTTTGTTTGCAAGGGTGGCATGACACCATGGGGTGCTTGACCATCCACCTCTCAGAGGGATTGGCTGAACAGCATAACACCCATTTCCAAAATATTTTTCCCAGTGTGGAAAACAAAGACACAAACAGCCTGCACCTGTGAGATAGTTTACAAAACCTCAAACCGTTTTCCCAGCTGGTTAGTGTGAGAAGGGAGACTTTCACAGGCGGCTGTAAAAACAGGAGAATTCCTCTGCCACCTCTCTTAGCATCTACAGAGTAGAAGATGCATAGGACAATGAGTCAAGTTTCAGGAAGTGTGTTCCAAATAGACTTTTGGAAATATGATTGTTTTGATTCATGTGGGAATTGCAAATAAGAACTACTGGAGCAAGAGGCTCACTAACAATCTGAAACCAAAGTATTGTTTTTCACTCCAAATATTCAGCACACTAAATTTACTCTTATAGTAGTATCATATTGTAAATTTTGAAAATTAATTTCCAAAAATGTGCTCTCTTACCATTATATAAAAATAGCATTTTTGTTTCATGAAGGACTATAAAGATCTATACAAACAGAGGATTTTAAAGTGCTAATTAAGTGTATTTTTCACTTTTAGCAGATTGATGGATTTTTTAAAAATCAGGCTAGTCATATCCCTGAAACCTAGATTATGTCATTTTACTTTATAAGTTATATATTAAATCTCCTTTATGTTGTTTTTAAATAGAGTAGAAATAAAAAACAGTCTAATGAGTACTAATTTTTCAGTTTATTCAGTCCCTGGTTCTCTTTGTTGCTTCTAGTGTGCTAATGCTTGTGTTCCCTTTTGTGAATTTTTTTAGTTAACCTTTGTTTACACTCAATCTTTTTTAGATGCAGTTCGATGAAGGTTAAAAGTATTTGACATCTATCTGTAAAATGAAGAGGGGGAAAATGTGGCTATTTTTATTTTGTTTTACTTTGTTGGTTTTTTTTTTCCTCTGGAAATGTCTCCAGAAATACTTTTTTTTCTCTTTAGTTCAGTATTATATCAAATGGTATCATCTCAAATAGATGTTTATATAGTATGTTCTAGTCTTGTATAGGCAGAAGAATTAATCAAAGTACATTTTTGGACATTGTTACTTAGGAAACACATTGTCAATAAATAAATACTTTTAAACATGCAAAACCCTTCATAGCCCTTGTTCAGAGACATGCTGTGTTTCCTGGAGAACAATGATATTGAAGGAACTAGCAAGCTATTTTGGAGGACACTGAAAGCTTTTAGTGCCACCTCAATGAGAAGGTTTTATGCTCTTTTCCTTTGCTGCAGACACACAAAGATGGAAATGATTCAATTTGCCTTCTGGGTCATTTTAGACACTCATGGGCAGTGTTTGTTTAAAGAAATCCCTAATTTGTTGGGTTTTTTGCATAGGGTACAATAATCAGTCCATATCAGAAGTCCCTTCTGCAGACTCCCCTGTAGCAGTTATTTATCCTGGGGGCAGCTGAGAGTTCACTCTTGTCTCCAGCTGGTCTATTCCCACCCATGTAGGTGACTACTGGGGAGTTTCTGGATGATCCAGAAAACTAAGTATGCACCCAGGCACTGCTTTGTCATCCAGTTATGCAAGTCTAACAAAAGGACTTACAAATTCCATAGCTTTTACCCCAGTGGGAAAATTGTTCTCATTCGTCACGGTTAAAAACCAAGCATAAGTGCAAAATCAGTTGCCTGCTAAAGTCCATGGATGTACTTTTGCAGTAACAGAGGATGGATACATTAGAAGAGATTGTTTTCCCATTATTTCAAAGTGAGGTTTTAATCTTAGTTAAGAAGGTTCTTCAGATCCAAAGGTTATATGGGCTCATCGTGATTTGCTTGTACTTTAAAAAGATGCACATTGGTAGTCGATGTGCTAGTCGAGTACTTGCAGTTCTTAACTTCTCCCATCTGTGATCAAGATGACCTTGGTTCTTACCCTTTCCAAATAAAATGTACGGTTCTTTTGCTGAGATTTCTCTTGGCAAAATGTGTGACCATAAAGTAGTTCAGCATTTTTGCTGAATGATAATCTACTTGGAGACACTAGAGAGCTGAGGGAAATTGAGTCCTCAAGTGTTATACTCATGTGTGAATCCAAGGCTGAATTTCTGCTTTCAGTGTCTTGACTTTACAAGTGCAGGCACCCTCAAATGAACTGCTGCTTGTTTTATAAGTGAGAGTAATTATTGCACTTATAAGTAAATTTGTGATTTGTCACTCTTAAGTGCTAACATTTTTAATTACATTAATTTGATTACATTAAATTATAGGCAAATTAATTACATTACAGTATTTAATGTACTTTTCTGACTTGGGGTGTTCTCAAGTAATTGCAAAGACAATTACTTCATTTTCATGATTTTTTTAATGTTTTTGTAGCCGCTTTCCATTTAGAAATTAAATGGAAAGGGGGTATAAATTTAAATGGGGAGAAAAATGCTTAAAATACTTCAGAGAGTAGTTAGAAAAATCTCAAATCTTACTTGCTCCTCAAGACTCCTGTGAAATCCTATCTCAAGAAAGATATCATAAAAAAAACCCAAACCAACTTAGAGATGGTAACAAAATTACCTTCTTTATTGCTTTAGGCAGTTAGTGAAACTTCTTGAAAAGTCTTCAAAAGTAAGCCAATAAGATAACAATAATAATAATAATTAAATTTCCTTATATCTCTTAATATTAAAGCATTTCTTATAATAACAAGCATCTAGTGATATAAATGATAGGTACAGCCCCTAACGGCCAGATCCAGAAGAAAATGATCCTATATCTGAAGTCAGCTTATTTTATTGCAGAACTTAAGAAAAGTTGCAATCTGCTTTCTGTGCTGGGGTTTGTGAAAATGAGCTAATTTTGTTAAGGGCGTTGCTCCCTAATGACTGCTTAATTGAGTTAATGCTAAATGCTGTAATAAGACCTGGGGTTTGTATCTTCTGATGTAACTGTTTCATCCATGTTGGTAACTACACCTTCTTGCCATGTCGGGGAACAAAGAGGTGCATCAAACTATACCAAAGGGAGAAATAGTGACAAATATTTTTGTGTAAAATCTGGCTTTGTAATATTTGCTGGAATGTTTACCTAGAATGTCTTCAATTGTTTCTGCTCTAAGGTCAAAATTTTTCAAAAGAAATTTTATATAATGTTAAATTTAAAAAGAGAGACTTAAAGACATTTAGCTTCTTCGTGTTGAGTTTTTAGAATGCTGTCTTGGGTATTTGAGCACTGCCATGGTATTGCAAGTGGAAAGGCTCTCTTCAGATGAACTGCAGTGATCCCTTTCAGGGTCCTAACACAGACCAGTGGTTTAAATCATGGGAAATAAATTAGGGAAATAAAGCTAATAAAAGTTTTATTAGTTGTAATAAAACTGCCAATGCAGTTTAGATATGGTTTGGTCCCAGCCAGTAGTACTTTTTATAGCTGGGTTGCCAGACCCTGCCTTGACTGCTCCTCCTTGCTGGGCTCGGAATGTAGCTCAGGGAGACCTCATTCGAAAGTGTCAGTGGTGCTGCCTCTGTACTGAAATCTGCCAGCATTGCCAATCCAGACCTCTCTTCATGGCATGGGTAAGAAACATGTCCAGGAGATGATTTCCAGTTTGATCTAAAAATTTATTTAGAGTAACATGAACTGCAGCTGCCTGAAAGCTTAACTACTTAATTTATGGCTCCTAGACAGTTTTTTATTCAACATGTTAGTAATTGTTAAGATATATTTTATCTTCAGCACTAATTGCAGTTTTTTAAAGAATAATAACAAACATGCTCTAACACAACTAAACAACACAACTAAAACACAATTAACCACAACTAAAAATCTTTATCTTAATATAGACCTAGAATAAGCTCTTCCTGATTAATTTTGAATAGTTTGCCAAATAAAAATGAACTGCTCAAAGATATTTCTGAAAAATAGTGCATTTTGCTTTCTTTTTCCTATTTCTCAATCACTGCAGCTCAACAGCTTCATCTCTGAGTCAGGTTGCCTTCTCAGCTGCATCCTTTAAAAAGTACTAGTTTCTTCCACTAGGAGAATATGAAAATGATCAATGCAATGATGTTGATGTGTTGTGGCAGAGTTCCTAAGTTGAAGTCTTTTGGGGTTTTGGCTGTAATGTTTTGGCATACACACTTCTGTTGAAAATCTGGTGCCTGATTAAAAAAACAACAACAAAAAAAAGTTGAACCCAGGTTTTGAAACAACAAATATTACACCTTCACAGAAACAACTGGGAACATTTTAAACTCTGTTTAATACATTTTAACTGAGCTATTTGAAAATATGCATGAATGTAACTGTTCCTGCTGTGTCCTGCATAGCTCTCTTCCAACACTTGTTGAATGCTTTTTTTTTTTTATTCCTAGTGGGAGAAAAAGTGTACTGGAACCTGTTAAAATGTGCAAAAGCTGCTCATTGGGAAAACAGACCTTTGGCTTCCCTTAGCAACAGCACGGGATTATGGATTCGGAAAGGCAGTAATTGTCAAGTGTAAGATACATGTTGGTCTGGTGAGTACAGGTGCATATAAAATGGCTAAGAAACAGCTACACAGTGCTTAGATAGGGACAGGAGTATACAGAATATTTCTTTCATACAAGAGGTAGAGCAATTGAATTAGTTTGCAAAAGCTTGTTTTAGTTCTGAAATCTACTCCATGAGAAATGTAAAGGCAAAACCTTTATTAATTACTTCAAAGGGAAGATGCTTGAAATTATTGTGTTTTTTAAATTGCATTTTATGTAGTCAGTTTCCTTCAGGATTTTTATATCTTTCAAAAAATTTCAATATTTTTTAGTTCTTTTATTCCAGTTTTATAGAGAGAAGATAACCATGAGCCCATTCTGTTCCAACTAAGTTATATTTACAGGGGACAAGTAGCAAGTGTCCCTGCTGAGCCATGATTTACAAGGTAAATAGCAAATGCCAAAGATTAAGTGATGGTTTTCCCTTGTTTGGTGCTTAAGGGAAGAAATAGGGTTACTTCTCTGTTTAACTTGGGCTAAGTAATGCCACTCTTACAGTGTATCATTCTGTGCAGTGCTTCAGTTCTTCAAGATGGGCATCTTGGGAACTGAACATGTCAGGAATCAATGTTTTAAGCATGATGCCCTTTCTAGTTGAGGGAAATAACTTTTTTTCTGTCCTCTTCTTACTTCAGACTGCAGATTTTAAAATTCCTCAACAAGAAAAACAACTTGTGAGGTGAGGGAAGGTTCCTACTAAAAATCTTTCCAGCCTGGCTGTGATCAACCTGGCTGATCATATAAAATACAACTTCATGTTACATGTTGATTGTTGCAATATATAAAGTGTATGTTAACACAAAGGTAATAATACTGAATTTTATCTGTGGGTGAATTATGCAGACACCAAACATAGCAGACTTCCTGAAGTAAAATTCCTTAAACACAGTGAATTGTCAAGTTTGCTCTATAAAGAAAGCTGCTGACATGGAACTAAGAAAACCAGAATAATTCTGGGCACATTCCATGTGCAGAAAAACCCCAATATGCTGAGCCAGACTGCATGCTTTCATTGCTGTCCTTTGGATAACAAAAGCACTGCTTCACCAGCTCGGAGCAATGTACAAACAGGATTATTACTTTAGGAACACTTCACTTTCATATGCTAAGGGAATAAGAATCTACTGTGAATTTTCAGCAGCAGCAAGAGACAGAAATTGAGCAGTGAGAGCTTTAAATTAGGGGGCTGGAAACCCAGCCCACAGATGAGGTGGGGTTTAAAAGGAAAGCGGGCACAAGGCATGGTTAGAGCTATGGCATCACTGGAGTTACAAAACCAGAATAGATATCATGTAACTGAGCATTCTGTTGGACAACTTCAGGGCACTTAAGAAAGTCGGGAAAGATGAGAAAGTGGGTTGTGCTGTAGAAGTGGAGGGATCAGGTTATAATGTTGAGAGCTTGTAGGAGGAGTCATAGAACGGTGTGGGTTAGAATGGACCTTAAAGGCCCCCTCATGGGCTGGGATGCCACCACCTAGATCAGCATGCCGAGGTCACCATCCAGCCTGGCCCTCAACACTTCTAGGGATGGGGCATCCACAGCTTCTCTGGGAAACCCCCACTAGTTCCCTTTAAATACTGGAAGACTGCAATGAGGTCTCTCCAGAGTCTTCCCTTCCCCAGGCTGAACAACCTCAGCTCTTTCAGCCTGTCTTCACAGGAGATGGTGCTTCAGCCCTGTAATTGTCTTTGCGGCCTCCTCTGGACCCACTCCAACATGTCCAGGTCCTTCTTGCTCTGAGGACTCCAGACCTGGATGCAGTGCTCCAGGTGGGCTCTCACAAGAGCAGAGCAGAGGGGGAGAATTCCTTCCCTTGACCTCCTGGTTGCTCCTCTTTGGATGCAGCCCAGGATGCTGTTAGCAGTCTGGGCTCAGAGCATGCACTGTTGGCTCATGCCCAGTTCTTAGTCCACAAGGGCGGGAATTATAAATCAGGAAGAGGTTTGGAACAAATATTCCTTCAAATTGAAGGCAATTGGGCATTTTTCAGTTAATGGTGTCATGCTGACTTGCTTGTGAACAAAGTGGAGCATGTTGCCTTACTTTTGAGACTTATTGACTCTTGTGACTTGCAGGTGTTTGTTACCATCTAGTGGGAATTGAATCTCCAGGTGCTGTACCATCTGTTTGGGAAAAAGTGCCCTGTACCTGACTTTCAATTTTGTAAATTAAAAGTAACACTTAATATTTGGGGATTATTTAGAAAAGCAAACATGTTCATAAATACCAATGAATATCTCTCCTCTCTAGTAAGGAGGCTTTTTTATTTCGTTTAATTTGAAAATTACACTGGAATGTCAAAGATTTTCAGTTCCCTTTCCCTACTGCAGAAAAAAAGGAGCCTAAATGTTTCCAGGAAATTATAATCATGAGAGCTTTGGTAAAATTAGTTTGGATCCAACATTTCACAAGTTATATTACTGTCTTTGTTAAAAAATACAATTTCTTGTTCAAACTACATAATCAATCATTAATATATACTAGTTCCAAACTCTAAATATTCTCTGCTAGGGCTGGGCAGTGGAGTCCTTAGAAATGGTACTATTTTGTTTATGAAGGGTGGTTAGAAATTGCTGGTGTATGTTTTTATCTTGTATCTTCTGTACTTCACCATTTTTTCTCCTGAACCCTTTAATTTTATACCTATTAAAAGAGTACATGCAGCCTCTCAGCAGAAATTAGAACTTCTGTTGTATTGAGTACCTCCCATCTATACAGTAATAGATTATCCTACTCCCATCTGGATGGACAAAACAGGCAAATCTGGTATTCAGGTAATGGTTTTATACCCATTTAAATTAGAGACAGATCTGCTCTTTTATGAATTTTTATCTATTGAAGTGTTTTAAGACTCAAGAATTGTTACATAATTGGTGAGGAAACAGTTTAATGGGACAGTTCCATTGATTTAGGATTATAGTGAAGGTTTGTGGACAAGTTCAGCTCTGAATCCTAACTGACTCCATTTTTGGCCAGAAATTTGAATTCCAAGGCCACCTTTCCTTTGCCCTGGAGTCTGTGGTGCTGCTTTGTTCTTGAAGGCAATAAGGTGTCAGCTTACTCTGTCAGAGCAGCTCTGCACCTTCGTGTCCTGGGATTTCCTTCTGTGTACACATGGTTCTACAGGTCTGAAAGAGGGGGACCACAGAGACTTAATGAACGAGGGGGTTTCTTTCTTCAATTAGTATTGTCTTCAGTAATTTCTGAGAGTAGGTGGAGAAGCTGAAATAGAATGTTTCACTGGATAAGGTACATAAATATTACATAAAGATATGTAATTTAACTCCTTTTGATGTAAGAATTGGTCCCCATATAACACAGATTGAGCTGTGTGATACAGGGATGGATTATTTATGTGCATTATATGCTTTTCCATGGCAAAGCTGATGGAAGGCTAAAGACTTAAGGCAGCATTCTTGAGCTGTTGAGCTACTAATGGGCCTCAATGCAAATTGAGTCAGTTCTGATGCAACCAGTAAACCAGTTTGAGAAATACTAACAACAAAGAACAGCTTACTGTGATCACATTGCCATCAAGCACTTCTCTGCTCCCAGATTTTTACAAATATTTAAAAGGCAGTATGATACACAAGTGAAAAAAAATAATTTCAACAATGAATTTCTGTAGCATTTAGTCATTGCTTCTATCTGTAAGGCTTAATCTCTCATTGATAAATATGCTTTACTCAAAGGTTTTTCTGAATTACTTCTACAGTCTGAGGGGGATCATATACTAGGGTAATCTTGAATTTCTTGACAATGCCTATTTTGCTAATAGTAGTTAAAACTTTATCCAAATTAAACCAGAGTGAAAGTCTCAAGGTGTATTTTCTACAGAAGAAATAATCCAAGAACCAGCCCACATGATGAACATAGATTTCACAATGTGTTAGGTTTTGTTAAATGGGATTTGGCCTTAGGCTTCTTGATTCATTTGCAAACCTTTTACAAGTCCAGAGGAACCAGAATACAGCTGGGCAAAGAAATTTGTTGTTGCTGAAAATTTTTAAGAGATCTTTCTAATTGTGTCAAGAGTCCAATGACAGCTGCAGGTTATGAATTGTACAAAATGTGTTCTCTTCTTACAGTTGTTTTTATTCATTGCCACCAAGAACAGGGAGAGTGAATTTTCTTGTTATAAACATAATGTATGGATCTTATTAAAGACAAATATAATCTAGTGAACACTGAACTTATAAATGCATTTTTACAAGATTGTTAAAGCTCTACCTAAATTTTAAAAATTGATGAGTAGAATGAAGCAAAGTCTCAATGTGAACACCTAAATGTTTTCTTTCTGAAACTATAGCCTTTATTTCTACTTTGCTAGATTTATACCACACAAGAACACTGGAACTATTAATGCCAGATGTAATTGGTTTCCAGCTTTTTCCAGCTAGGAGTATGATGACATGTTTTATTTTCTTTAATTATGGGACAATTATTTGCTACTCACAATCTTTGTATTATAAAGCTGCTTGACCTTTTCTTTACTAGTCTTGTCTTTTGCCTCTCAAAATGTGCTTTCCAAAGAAATACCTGGAATTTATCCACACTATTATTTTTGCAAATCTGCAAAATGAAATATGACATGGAGATACCATTAGCAATATACAGACATTAAGCTAAACACTTTTAACCAGTACAAGCTTATGATAAAGTGTCAGGTGCTCTACTTCATTAAATAACACAAATTGAACAGATCAATCCAGTAAGCCATTAACAGCATTATGCAGAGATATTTTTAGACACTGCAGCTATGCTTCATCAAAATGTGTCTATCATCTTCTTCCTCTTGCTGTTTGAATCTCCTCACCGAACTATGCATTGTGGTGTCACCATAAACTTTCAAACCTAAAACTAGAAGGGAGATTTTGTTGTAAATACAAATGCAGCTCTAGGAAATTGGCTTATCAGTCAGGACCACTTGAAACTTCACCTTTCAAGGTACTTTTGTCCTTTTTTTCATTTGTTCCCATTGCAGGTAAAAGTGTAATGGACCAATTAATAAAATACTTGGCACAATAAAAGGATTTTCTTCCATGTCAGGTTGTTTTAAATAATATCAGGAATCCTGGTACTGATTTTTGAGACAGTGCAAAAGCTACAGTATCAGATCATTTTTGCATTTCCTTGGAGGGATTGTCAAAGGGTACACTGCACCAAAAAGGCTTTTAATGAGATGTGTCCCTGAAGGGAAGAAGATGAGTTCATTTTTTTGGTCACAGAATGCAGTGATTTGAGCGCAACATTAAGAAAAAATACCCTTTTGAATCAAAGGACAAGATGGTTGAACATCATTTTGGGTTAAATGGTGTATATATGAGGTTTTATTTTGTCACTAGTATGTGAATGGATGCGCAAAGAGAGGAAAATAAAAGGATGTGATCTAATAGCCAAAGTGTAAGCTTCCTACTTATGCATGATTTGTGGTAGTTCTCCAAGAACATTAGTAACAACCTTTCAAAAGTCCTGATTACAGAGAGGGATGCTGTGCATATTAACAGCATTGCCCAAGAGAATCTACAACCAGACTGAAAAAAGCAAAAAAAAAGCAGCAAGTCAAGGGAAAAAAACAAGGCAACTGTGTTTGAGTAGAATGATAAAGATGCACTTGAACTAAACCAAGTTAAGTAGATGACATTGCAGTGGAAGAGAGTAGTTTAAAGTGCCTCTAACCTAACAGATAATCTTGAAAAAGTGGGAAGCTAGTAGGTTATGTTTTGTAGGAATCTACACAGTAAAAGATATCTGAATTTTATCTCGCTGTTTTAAGGAACATGTACAAGCTTTGTTCTCTGGTTGCTTTATTCCAGACTCTAGACACTCACCAACCTAGCTTGCTTCAATGAAATGTAAAACTACTTTTCTTATTTGGAAATTAATGCAGAAGTTTATATAGTTCAGATACAAACATTTCTTTTTCCTAATTAAAAGATAACCTGTAAAGTGCTTTTTTAAAGGCTTATGAATTTTTCACTTTGCTTAAAGAAACAATATCACATTACAGTGTCTGATCTGATTTGGCATGAAATAAGATCTAGGCTTTCCTAATAAAACCATTTTATCATTACTCACAACAAAAACTACTAAGAAGTGTTGGGTTTAAAAATGTTTGCAAACTGTGGCAGTAAATTGCAGTGCAGGACATATTTAAATTGGGCATTTAGTTATCCATACACTTCGTTAAAAATTGTCTGCTGCAAGAAGATTTTGGATATCAATCAGTATGAGCAGAGTTATGCAAAAAGAAATCTAAAAATATTATGGGGCAAGATTAAACATATTTGCAATGATGTTTAAAATCCTTGAAAGAATATAATTTCACTTAATTAGGGGTTGCCCTTGTTTTGTTACAGTATTACCTTAGGTCTCACTTTATTAAGAAACATGTGTGACCCAGCTCCTCTCAGTCCCCAGCATTCGAGGGTTTTTAAATCCATATAGTTTT
The DNA here is from genome assembly GCF_000738735.6 of Corvus cornix cornix. Taxonomy (NCBI): domain Eukaryota; kingdom Metazoa; phylum Chordata; class Aves; order Passeriformes; family Corvidae; genus Corvus; species Corvus cornix. The sequence continues at coordinate 20,358,049 of NC_046338.1, read as the reverse complement.
GGTGGTGTCAGCTGTGTATTGCCTTCATTTTTCTGGATGCTGAAACTGATCCAGGTTAACTGACCTGATCTTCCCAGCCCTGGAATGAGACCAGCAGGAGCTGATAATGTTTCACTCGGTAAGGGAGAAGCTGAGTGTCCTCCTCTGCGTGGGCCAAGGCAGTGGAGGGATCTAGAGGAGATGGATGACTGTATCCTCACAGGGGCTGCTCTCTGTTTTGGTCCTGTCAACATTCTCATCTGAGAGTTTGTAAAAGATAGAATATGTGAGGGTGCAATACTTTCAGTGCACCCAGCTCTCATTTGGGTTTGCAAATGTAAGTGGCCATCACATGCCTTCAAAGAGATTTTCAAGAACCCTTTTTCTTTTTCCTTCTCATAACCCAAAGTTCCCATAAGGACATAAGAAAGGTGACCAGTGCCATGGGAGTGGTATCTCTAAATTCTTTCAGCATCAGCTCCATGTGTGCAGAGAGGACAAGTGTGGTGTTCTTGTTATTTTGAGAAGAAATCCAAAAATGGATCAAAAAATATTCATGCACCTCTCCAGTGCAGGATAAACAGGATGCTGCAGGTATTTCTCATTCTCATTCTTATGCTTTTCAATTTTATTCATCTTTGCTTTTAACCTCAAAGGAAATTTTATTTACATACCTGGGAGAGCACAGTGGCAGTGGCTCTTCATGGTGGTAGAAGTCCTTTCTGTTTATTTCTGCAGATGGAATTGCAGCCAAGAGCATTTCCTTCAGCACAGTTCTGCTTATTACTGTTGCAGATCTTGACAATGCTGGCTTAAATAATTATTAACTAGGAGAAAGCAGACAGGGCAGTAGTTTAAATTTTTGAATTATAAGCTCCAGGTCATATTAATTATTCTGAAAAGCATTCAACAGCTTAATAAGACAAGGGTTTGACCATAAATGTTATTTTCATTTGTTTGTGTTATTTGAAACTGTTGTAACTGGCTGTTTAATGGTCTGTGTCATGTAGGTGTATTATTATCTCTCATTGGCATGTTTTACTCAGTTGTCACTAATGGCACAGAATGTCTTTCCTATCATTTTCTCTTGGAATCCCCAGATAGAGAGCAAGTTCAGTGACAGTTTTATCAGTGAGTTACATTAAGCTGCTCTTTGCCACTCATGAATCAATGTATTTTCATCTCAGACTGGTCCCTGCTCTACATATGTCAGTGCTACTCCACCGTCTCATTTGCCAAATGAATAGCAGAGCTCTCATTAAATTAATGCTGTGATTTTTTGCACTGGATTACTGACAATATGTTCAGTTTGCTCTTTTGATTTTACTGAAAAATAACTCTCAAGTACCAAAGAATAAATAACCACAGTTATATAAGAACTAAAGAAAATAAAATGGTATTTGAGTTATAAAATCAGTCATGGTTCTTGACTGAAAACTCAGCAGTAATTGGGGAGATTAGAGGCAGTGAAGCACATTAGTTCAGCTTCCAGACTACAGTGTGGTCACTTGTCTTTTTATTTGTGCTAAGTAATACAGCAGGTAGAAGAGAATAAAGAACAGCTTCTTAGTGACTCCTGTCTGGCTAAGTCTGCACCTGACAGGTTTATAGTCAGAAAATCTTACATATCCATGAGCTTTAAAGGAATGAAATTTTCATTTTCTGACTGAAGAAATCCAAAGCACCCAAGTATTTAACCCCCAGAGGAACAACAGTCCTGCTATAATCAGGAGAAAATGATGTGTGCTCTTCTTTCATCTTAGATGTGGAGAAGGGTAAGCAGGAGGAGAAGCAACCAGTTTGCAATACTCTAGCATGGCAATTGACTGGAAGCCAGGAAATCCAACCACATAGTCATTCCTTCAGCCTGGTAAGCCCTTTCTGGTTTGAAAGCAGTTCTGTGTCAATGTTTGTTGACTGTTGTCCAGATGTGAGCATTATTGCCAAGGCAATGAGCTAAAGGCTCTTGAAAACTCAGTGTAAAGCAAGGTAAAAAGAATATTTAACTGTTAAAGAAGAGATGGGGAAAGAGTGAGAATGTTCATGCAGGCTTTAGCAGCCAGTTTGGATTACCAATAGCACAGAAGCAGTTAGAAGATAAGTAAAGGAAGGTGAGCATGTAAAAAGCATATGGTACGACATGAAGGTGAGAGAGTCAGAAGGCTGTGGGAGAGATGGCTCTGAAATAGCAAAGACTTTTGAGATCAGGTGATTTTCTGAGTCACAAATCAATCACTAATTTCGTTTCAATTAAAAGGAGAAATAGGAGCCATAAAAGTGCAGAACCAGGTTTCCAGAGTTACTGTGGCTTTGGGATTTGTTAAAATCAGGCACATTACTGAGTTTCATTGGTCATGATGCCATATCAGAAGACTCATGACCTGAGCATCCCTTCAGGTTTAAACTGTCATGTTGTCTCATTCTGACCCCACAGCAAACAGTTCTGTGTGTACAGGGATGCCATGGCTGGCACCACCAAACAGGGATTTGCCAGTGCTGGGAAATTTAAAAAACCCAAAAAACCCAGATTAATAGTACAAACATGTACACTGTAAAGGATATTTCTTGTCTGGGAAGGCTCATGCCTTGTAATATTTCATAGATTCATATAATGGTTAGGACTGGAGAGGGTTGGAAGGGACCTTAAAGATTGTATAGATCAACATTGGATGGTTTTAAGAATTATCATCTGGAATTGATTAAAAAAATAGGAGACAGGAGTATATGCTCTCTCTGGGAAATTTCAGCATTTGTTATGACTTAATCAGAAGTATTTGTGCTAGCTAGTAATATGAATGTTTTGCCATTCTGATCAAGATTGGCATTTCTTTACCTTGTACACATTATAGTCCACCAAAGAACCTACCATTTCAAAAATAAAATGAAACTAAAAGGCAAATGGAGCAAATTCTAAACAAAATTTAGAAAGCAGTGATTAGTTTTGTGCAATTCAAAAGATGTAATAATTTTAGATATTTTCTCACTTTCAGAAAATGAATGACCATACATCAAATGCCATCCTTTAATTTTAAGAGCTACTAATCTCTTTATGCCAGAGTCTCCTAAGGGCAGGAGATGAGGCCATTTTCCTACCCTTCTCTGTAGCAACCAGGAAAAACATACATCTGCTTCAAGATGCTCTAATCTGCAGGGGATGAGACATCCACTGTTCTGCCCAAGTTGGTTTGTGTCATTGTCAGCTTCCAGCTTTTTGCACTGCCCATTTTTAGGCACTTATAATGCATTCCCACCTCTTCAGTGCCCTTACATTTTTTGAATTGAGCAGGATAATTCACTGAGAGAGAGTTCTAAGAGAACCCAGAGTATAAAAACTGGTTTGGCATCTGGGCATGTGGTTACTGAAAGAACATTTCAAGTTGTGTGCTGACCACATTATTGGGAGCAATATCTCATGGCAGATTTGTGTGTGTTACTAGGTCACCATCAGAGGGTTTGTATTACCCTCCTAAACTTTGGTTATCAGAGGAACTTTCAATCAGATAAAGATGGGGGGCTTTTTTAGTCTTTGCAAACAGTCCGCTGTCCCTTTGCTGAGTTTTTTTCTAGAGTCTGTCAAACCAAATGAACCAAATTCCTTGAAGTGTAATATCTGACATTTGGAGCTAGTGAAAGGAGTGGTAAAGATCAGTGTAGGGCACAGACATAATACCATGTTGAAATGAAATTAATAAACATGGATTTTCTGATATTTATTTCATCCTTGAGCTTTTCACACTTATCTATGGTGTCATGATAGCTTTTATCAGCACCTTTTTCATTCTCTTTTCCCGTAGTGCCAGAAAATTGTCAAATGCATAGGTAGAAATAAAGCAATATAATTGGAAATTAGAATTCTTTAAACTATGAGGTAAGATGCCAGTTAGCTCATGCTCTGGAGTAGGTTGCCCAGAGAGAATGAGGAAACTCCAACCCTGCAGATTTAAAACTCTTGCCTGAATAAGGCCGTGAGCAACCTGATAACACTTTAAAGCTGGTCTTTGCAGGCCTTCAGATGTGCCTTCCAACTCAAACTTTTCCATTCATTTGAAGCATCTAATCTGGCTTAAATATTTTGAGCAAGGCTTCCTTTCTGAGTTTGTCATTTCCTGAGGTCTTTGTAGAAGCCTCTGAGAAATGGGGTTGTGGTGTTTCAGCTGTTGTTGCACAGGTGTCAGAGATGGCTGACAAGTAACGTGATCAAAGGGATGCTTCCTTCTTGATAGGAATTGATAGGGATCTGTAAAAGAAGTGTGGAAAATCTTTATGATAAGCCTGTATTACATGTATAGTAATACTTTCTTTTCTTCTTTTTTTTTTTCCCTGCCAGGCATATATTAGCATGATTTACATTTACAAAGAATATAAACTTACCTTTTATTTTTATTCCTATGATAAAATATTTTTTTTTAGGAGACATCTCGTAGTCCACAGTTTGTTGCAGAATGCTTTGAGCTGCACTTTTTAACTCAAAAAGCATGACCCTTCCTAGAAAGGAATATACACAAATAATAAGTCTCTTTTACCAGGAAGATGGAATTTTGTTTCTCATTTTATTTAATGCTAATTGGCTTCAAATTGTCAATAATAACATAAACCGTACAGAAAAATTCATTTTAAACATGTTGGCATATCAAATGCTTGATCTGGAATTTTCTCTGCCATGTCAAGAACTGATAGCTGGGTCACTTTTTAAACATCTTTCTGGAGACTTCATATCATTCATTTTGTAATTCTGTAACTGTATTTTGTCATATCAGCCTTCTTGTTGGAAATAATATTCTCTTGCTTAATAGAACAAGAAATTACCCTTGAGATATTTATTTTGCTATAAATTTTCCTGGTCAGTAATAATATGCTGACATTTCTGCTGAGAGAACTTGATGAAATCTTTTGGGTTTGACCTATCCTTGAGAATCACTCCTGGGAAAAGTGCACACTACAGCAGAAAATGTTGGAGCTCTGGTGTGATGATGTCATGTTAAATTCATTAGGAGTACACAAAAATTGAAATTTTGTAAGCCTCAGAAGAAGTAGAAGTATAAACCTGTGTAGTAGAGGGGAAAGAGATGAGTGGAAGAGAAAGAGAAAAATGGTTTGTTCTCGCCTGTTTTCTGGCCTTGTTGACCTATGCTGCCAATATGGATGGAGAAGAGCAGTGAGCCTTCTTTCTTTCCTTCTGTCATCCGTTTTGGATCAATCTGAATCTTCTTGCACTTCAGTTTCTATAGAAAGTATTTCATTATGGTTTAACTTAGGATATCTGCTGTTAGTTTGTCACTTGATTTCTGATTTTAATAATCCAAATAATCATAATGAGAGTTACAGAGGTACAGAAAAACAACCTAAAACTTCTTTATTCAAACTGTATCTTAGGTGACCTTCTGTACCTTAGTGCTGCATTCCCAAAATCTCAGGTTTATTTAGGTGAGCAAGGTAGGATTCATCAGTCTAAGCAAAGATATGTCCATAACAACAAGTTTGGGTTTTAGTCTCCCATTGAGATTAACCATTTTATTCAACATTAAAGTCTAACACAGATCAGCTGCATAGTGTCTCTCCATGAGCTGCTAGGGAATGATGAGCACGGGTGGCAGCACTCAGAAGTCAAGTGAGGTAGATCCTTCTCCTGCCCTTTAGAGATAGGGAACTAAGAGAATGCTCATACAAAGAACTCATCTGGATAAGCAGAAACTTAACCCTAAATTAAGCTAAAATGTCTTTTGAATATTGACTTGCGGTCAAAACAGGATCCCAAGACACAACAAATTGTTTCACATGCTCAGACTCTGTTTTGGAGCCCTGAACCTATGTAGGTCATTGTTTCTGTCTGTCTTATTTGAACAGTGCTGTGACACAAACTCTGCCTTAGTGTCCCAGACACCAAACTGGTTTTTCATTACAGAATGTTCTAGCATTAAGCCTAGCAATTTCTAAGGGACTGATAGTATTTCAGGTTGTCTTTATAAAGGGAAAATAACTTCTGAAAGCAGAATGAAAGATGAAGAGCTCTTTCAGAGAGCTGTGTCGTGGGAAGGCTGCATCCAGAGCCTTTGTTGAAACTTGCTAGAGAAACACTTGACTGCTGAGGAAGGCAGGACCTCAGCACCTTGGCAGGGCTCTGGCAGATGGGTTATAAAGTGTACAGAATATACTCTCTCTTGTAAGTCCTACATGAGAAAGGATACATGAGATATGATACGTGAAAGTTCTCCATGAGATATTTGTTGGTTCTGAGGATTTTTTAAAAGAATTTTTATTACCAACAATAAAGTAATACAATTTCAGAACACACTATGGAAAAACATCAAAGTTTTCAACAAGATTGAAAACTGGTTTAATTACTGGTTACTAAATTACTTGACATGGATTGGTTTCATTCTTCAAGCTTTCCAGGGTTTATTTATTTCTTTTTAATGTAGTTAGCACAACCCATGAGGAACATACTATGTACCAGTTTGCTATTCTTTAGCAAATAGTTTACTTAAACTTCTTGGAGTGCTGCTATTGAGGAGAAATTAATTGAGTATTGCTGACATAAAGTGATTATCTTTTCCTTTAAACTTGTGGTTGGAAATAGATTTTACTTTTGCTTGAGGCCATGTCACTGCATTTTAAATCAAACAATAATATTGTTTTCTGAAATGCTATATTCTGTGATTCAAAAAAATTGTCTTTATTAAGACTATGTTTAATCAGGACTGACTGGGAGAGAGATACGTGTCAATATCCAGATTTGGGGCTTTTTGCTTTGTATGCTGTGAGGGAGCACATTATATCTGTTGGTAGCTGGGCTTTGTTTCAGGGTGAGCAGTGGCTTTGTAACAAGCATGATTTTGGTTAAATCCTGGGTAGGTCTCATGGCTTAAGCCCAGCTGGCAGCTAAACACCCCACAGCTGCTCACTCACCCCACTGCCAGCAGGATGGGGAAGAGAATCAGAAGGGGAAAAGCAAGAAAACCCATGGGTTGCAATAAAGATGGTTTAATAGGGAAAGCAAAAGCTATGCACACAAGCAAAGCAAACATAAGTAAGTTTTCCCATGTTAAATAATTTACTTTTCTTGAGCCCAGTGTGCTTTCCTTCCTCCCCCCACCCTTCTACTTTTTTTGTTTTACTTTCTTGTCAATATTACATTATATTTTCTATCAGTCTCTTTTAAATGAAAGAGAAAAAAGAGGAAATGGGAAAAATAAGCACAGTTCAAATAGTGATTTTTTTTGCAGTGAAGTAAAAAAACCCTAATTAAGACCAGGTCATTCCTCCCAGCTGTGTTTATCAGTCCCTGTAAAAGTCAGTGTGGTATTCTTCAGATTGCATCTACCTAATGCTGCCCCATTGGAGGAATCAGAAGTTTCATGAGCATTTAATCAAACGAAGCTAAAAATAAGAAAAGAGAGATGTGCTAGCTGAACCGTGATTTCTTCTATGCAGCTACCTGGATTCAAGTAGCATACAAACAAAATACTTCATTATTGCATGTCAGAGGCATAGGCACAGATATTAGAATGCTTCCAGTAACCTTGTTATAGAAGCTGTGAACTGAAATGAAAGAAAAGGTTAAACATATTTCTTTGTATTTTTTTTCCACTGGGCACACAGCAAAATCAGAATTTTTCAGTAAAAGTTACAAATGCCACTAGGGAAAAGATAGGAAGAGTTTAATTGTTCTTCATTCTTGATGAAAAAAATAAGGTTTGAAATTATTAATAAAATAGTCATTGTTGAGTTTTGAAGCTTACAATAATGTGATAGTTGCCCTTTCTGAGACCTGATCTATTGTGCCTTGGTTATCTCCAAGGAGATGTAGACATGGGTCTGTGTGTCTTCTTTTTCCTCTATAAGGTGTTGTATTTAATCATTCTCAAGTGTAAATGGGTAAAAATGGCCTTTTCTAAGATCTGGAATACTTAACTTTTTCAGCTATAAGACAGAAATAGTATCTAGTGAGAAACCCAGGGTTGCTGAAATCTTTTAAGAATTGCAACGATTCTGCCATTGTGAATAGTGCTTTTTAAAAATACAACTATGAAACTGTTTGTTACAATACATGTCATGCTGTGCTACTTGCCATTCCATTTATTAGGTCAGAAATAAGCAGTATCTGAATTTCATTTCATGACTGCTATTTGTCCCCCATCTTTTCATTCCCTATTATTGCTTGTAGGGTATTTTAATTCATATGTTATTAAAACTTGCTTTTGACTTTAAACTATTTCAGATTTTTGGTTGTCTTCAGTGCATGACTACTTCTCAGAGTCTTTGTTCCAATTACAAAACACTCTCAATTACAGTCTGAGGAGCACTAAAAGATAAAAGGAGGAAAGTATCTTCTGTAGAAAAAAAACAAACCAACTTTTTGATACAGAACAAATATTTCAGTGAGTTTCCTGCTGTGACAAGCAGCACAGAATTTTAGTGATGGGAGTTTGAGTACCTCTGTTGTATGAAAATACTAAGGTCAAAGTCTTTCTTCAAACAACAAGCAGGAGATTTTATTGCAATAAAAAAGATATGATCTTGCAACCAAACTTCACACCTTGCAGCATGATCCTTACCTGAAAGGGCCTGTGTTCCAGGTTAGAGAATTAATAGTTTGATTTGGCCTTATTGCAATTAGGCTTGGTTTGATTTCTTAATTTTAATGTGCTTATTTGCATGTCATCTTAAAATATAAACACTATATTTATTATATATTTCCTTGTTATCCCATTAGCAAGAAAAGGTGTTATGAAGAAACATCTGCCATTATGTGTGAGTATTCCTAACTGGGTTTACAGTCTCCTTGTGAACTGCTGACCACTGCTGTTTGGTAGCTGGAAGGGTGGCCTGATAAATTAAGGTATGTAGGTGTGTTTATACCTAAATTCAAATGTTAGTCCCATTAATATCAATCTGTATGTGAAAGTCTGTATGCAGACAGTAATTTGTCCCATGGAAGACTCTTGGAAACTAGTTTAGTTCCGTGGCTGCAGGACATAGTCAGAAATATGATCGAATATGTTGGGAACTGAAAAATCCACTGAGTCAAGTCAGACAGGGATCACTGTCTGCCACCATTGATTAGAGCAGATATTCAGCAGCACTTCTGACAGTTTGTTATACACAAAGCTTTTAGTTATGCAGCTCCTATCTCCTTTTAAGCTGCCTAGAACATTGCCAAACAATAATTTCTTCCTTGAAGTTATATTTTTTGGGTATGGGAAACCTTTTGACATTGAGGATAACTAGAATTTTGCTTTGATGGTGAACTTGCTCCTTCTTGCCTGAGAACATCTACAGAGCAACTTGCCAAGAGGTTTGTTGGGATTAGGAAGTTCATGAAAAAGAGAGAAATGCAATTTTACCTTGAGGAAATATTTCTTCAAAGACACTTCCTTTCATCTCATCTCTGTGTTTTTCCCACCCTTCATGGAGTGACACTTAGTGCCAGGGGGATGAGAGTCTTTTTCAGGTAGGTATTTTTGAGAACTGAATTTGACAACATAGTTTTGTTTAGAGAAGGGGCTGTGCAGACAGCATTTGACATCGTTATTCATGTTGGTATACTGTTAATGAGGAAATGTAAATAGTTATTAGCTGGAGAAATAGTGTACTCAAACCTGGAATGCCTGTTGTTATCCTTTCACAGTACAGGCATGCTATGATGTTTTAAAGGTTAGGAACTGGTAATCCAGATGCTGTGATGGGGTGTAAGTTTACACTGATATGTATGTGTTATTCATCCATAACTCCTCAAGACTTTGGACCTACAGATTTCTTTGCTTAGTCTCATTCAGAGCTATTTTTACTTTTGAGAGTTTGATAAAATTCTTTTATCCTTTTTAATTATACTGGAAAATAAGGCTTTCCTGATTTAATGAAGCTACTTGTTTTAGATGGCAAAGCAAACAAACAAATCAAGTAGAACAAACCTCAGGGCTAAAGTCTTAGAATAAAAATGCTGAAGTTTTAAGTAAGGCATGATTCTTAAAATTATGTATGACTAAGCAGAGGCTAAGAGCAGCAGTTCAGAAACACATTGGGCTGATTTTAGGATGATTACAGTCTCTACTGCAGTGCCCAATAAATGACATTAAAAATGACATGTTTCTAGATAGAGAAATAACAGTCTTTGCTTCATCTTCTTTGCCTTGGGAAGTTTTCAGAGACCAAGTTTTTTGTGTGTTTTTCTGTCCATTAGAGGGATAATGTTTTATGTAAGCAATCCAGACTGGAAAAGAGACTGGTGCCCATTGCACTTCACAAAGTAAAGGTTTTGATTCTTCTTTCTTTAGCTGTCAGGTCACTTTATGACATGTAACATTTCCTGTGAATACCCCACCTGATCTAGGCAGAGCCAAGAGACAGAGGCAGTGTGTTACACACCTGCTCCCTGTCACAATATGTACATGGACAGCTCTGGGACCGGACAGCGAGGGAAAGGGGCACACGTAGGATCCCCAGGAGCTCCCAGGAGAAGGCTGTTCCTGCAGTTTGCAACAGCCTTTTTTTATGTGTTATCTTCTGTTCCTGACTGCAATCAAGAGCTCAATCTGAGGGAGCAGCACAGGAGTTCTCCTGCCATAGGGCTGCAACACTGTAGTTGCAACCTGCTTCCAGGTAGCCTCTTTGCCCTGCCTACTTAACAGGACGGGGTGGGGTTTAGTCATTTAATTTTAACACAGGGAAGTTAGGTTTGGTCAGGAGAGATCTTTAGAGGCAGTTTAGGTGAACAAAGAGTAATCATGGACCGTAGCCATGATATTCCATACCGTTGTGAGAAAAAGTGAGAAAAGGAATCAGTTAAGCGCTACCTTACTAAGACCCCCTCCAGCATGCACTGCATCATTAGTACAGAACTGCACCCTGTTCTATTGTCATTAAAATGGGTTCAAATGCTCTTTTCTCTCTCCTGTATTTCCTACTGGAGAAATAATAGCACCAAGCAAGTGTTGTTTCCTTAATGGTTGTTGTCATTATATCTGATAACTATCACAAAGAGAAGAAATTATTTGTTTTGCATAATGTATACTGTTAACATCCTCTACTTGTCAAATCCTACAATACTACAGACAGGGCTGTCACTCCATATTAATTTGCCCCTCAGTAAAACAAAGGTACAGGATGTACTCAGTGTAAAGCTGAAGTGACAGAGTCCTTTATGCAACTAAAATAAATACATTCCTGTCACTTTGAAATCAGCAGTGTTCTCTGGCATTATTTTGCAGGTGCTAGTGGAGGTTAAAGGAGGAAGTGAGAGAGAGCAAACTTATTGACTTTCCTTGCATATATGTGTATCTATACTGATTTTAACCTTGCCTATAAAAGGTCAAGCATAAAATTATTTCCTAAGAGCAGCTGTCTTCAGGGGGTTGAATTAACATAGACGGAGAGTGCCATAGAAAAAAAGTTCATTTTACCCTAATTGGATTAGGATCAGGCTGACACATACTGCAGGGGTGAGGTTTCACTGGAGTACAGACTGCTGGGTTGACAGAAAAGGATTAATTTATGTGCCTCTTCTCAGGTTGTTGACTAATAACGTATTGATTGTATCTGTAAGATATGCAGAGTGTCTGTCAGAAAGGAAGGCACTCTGGAATTGAAAATTGCCAGCATAACTGACATGATCAAAGCTAGATTAATACCATTAAGCAGCATTAAGTAGGCTGCAGCATGTATCAGATGCAGAGTTTTATGTCACATGTCTCAGAGCAGGACGCCATAACCAGGCATAATTCCCAAATTCAGCAATGAGTTACTGATTTGTGAAGTTCCTGACTTTTTTTTTTTCTGCTTTTCTTTTATGTGCTCCTGCAGACATATTGAACTACCACAGTTTAATCCCAGAAGAGCCTGCAGGTGGTATTGTCCTTGCATTGCGGAGTTATTAAATTCTTAAGGTCACTATAAAAAAGGTTCCATTAAACTGAGTTAATAAAAACATTGGGCAAAGGTTTGCTAAGAGTGCAGGTATCAAAGCCCTGGGAATTGGACTGTCTATTATAACATCAAGGTAAAAGAATATTTTAAACACATAGCAGTATGAAGATGCCAGATATGCTGCTTCTGTGAAGTTTTGGCGTGGGTGGGATAGAGACACTTGTGCTTTGCTGAAGGAAATGTCCTGTTTAATATTCGGGTATTTTCAGAAGGAATGGGCTCTAGCAATTTTCACTGAAGAAAACTTTAAACTTTCTACAAAGACATACTCTTCTGTTGTTGGCCTCACATATTTCTGCATAAAGAGACACAAAGATAAATAGGTGCACATAAAAATGCAGATTAGATATATAGATCCATGGGTGATCTGTTGTTAACCCCGGTTTTGTATTTAACAAGGGTGACTGTGCCTGGTGTTTTTCCAGTAATACTAAGATATTCTGAAGGATTTTAGTCAGGGAAACTCCTGAGGAAGAGCAGGATTCAAAACCATTTAAAGCTGCTTGCCTCAACCAACTCTGGTATGAAGCCTCTGACGAGAAAAGTAATAAAAAATTTGACTTCTCTTTTAATATGTCTTTTTATGACTGATGGTTTATTTTCTTTAAATGTTAGTGTGAGATTTCAGCTCCATTGAGGTAAACAGTGAATCCTTCATTTACTTCAATACAACCCAGTTGTTTCTTTCAGCACAAGAAAAAGCATGTAGTTTTGCTGAAATAAATTATCATGGCTTTAAAATGAATAGCTAGTGCTATTTTCAACTCCAAAATATCAAGAGGTGATGAATTAAAAACTTTGTTTGCTACATTTATTGGCAATGAAGTAAAAGGAAATTGCTATATTAGCAATTAATTTAGGACTAGTCTCTCTAAGGTTTTAGTTTTGGTTGACAGGACTTGCAGTAAATTACATATTTAATTATACAAAACAATAAAGCTCTTTCATGTGGTGAATGGGAGTTGCATAGGATAGTTTTAAGCAATCAGCTTCTTCCTTCATAAGGGTGATAGAGTTCCTTTATTTGTAGTATGACTCCTTTTCTTCCTTTTTTTTTTTTTTTAAACAAAAGAATTTTAGCATATATAAAATGTAGGGATCTTTTTGTAAAGGTCTGCTTTGTAAGCTATATTAATTTTTACATTTGTTGGTTAGAGTTTGAGATGTTTTAAACATCAGATATAAAATTGATAGGAATTCTGCTCACAAATAGTATCCAATTCCATGGATTTGTGTACAGCTCGTTGCAACAAGCAAATGTCAAGCATTGCTAACACTTTATTGTGTAATGAGTGAATACTATGGGACTCAATGCACAGCATGTTAATAATGAAAATGGATATAAATAAAATAGTGATAAACAAAACACAGCTGAGAAATGCTTTATGGGTGGAATGCAACCCAATTAAACAGAATGGATCTGAAAATCCCTGTGACTGCTACACTCAGACGAGTTTCCCTAATTCTTCATATACTTTTTTAAAAGGATAATTTTTCATTGGGTGTTTGCTTTTCCATGGAAGTATATCAATTTAGCCTTTGTCCTTAGGTCTCACCTCATATTAAATCAGACTTCCTAAGACTGAACTAACATCTTGGCATTCTTTCTCCATTTCCAGTCACAAGCACATATATCTCAGAAGCCTCGCAAATTAATAAATTCCCTTACTGTATTCAGAAAGCAAAAGTAGCAATTATTAGGAGAACATATGGCAGGTGCTTTAAAACTCCAGGGTGACAGTAAAGCATATGACTTCTACTCATTATAAGTATTCTCTATGCTGTTAATTCTCTAGTAATTAATATTCACCAGAAACTGTGAAAATGCCAAACACTTAAATAACACATTCCTAATGTATATATTGCATTTAATAAAATATCTGTATTTTTTTTAATATTTAATTAAGCTACTTAGTCATCTGTGTTGTTACAGGGATTGATTTATTTTCATTTTACTCTATCAGCTTTTTACCCTTTTTTTAATTAAGAAATTATATGTTTGAACATTCAGGTAAAATGTAAATAAAACTAATTTAGCTGAGGCTGTCACTGGAAGCAAGAGTAGTATGTGCAATAAACGACAGATGATATCTATGGAAGCAGTGTGATTAGTTATTGGTAATGAGAATTCCACCTGTGTTCAATGAACAGCATTGAAAAGTTCTGATAAATGGTTTACAAATGGTCTTGGAAGACTTTGGGAGGTCTTATTCAATGTGACGTTTCATCAAAGTCACTGATGTTAAAAACAACTTCAGGACCCGAGAGTGAGGAATATATGTTAGAGGCAGAGTTTGAGCAGTTTTGACTGAGATGGGAGGACTGGGTTTGTAGTAAACAGAGTTATTTTTGCGTATGAAATTGGTTTCTTAAATGCAAACCTTTAAATGTTTAGTGGTCTTAGAGGTTAAGTAATACCCTTGAGGGAACAGTTATTTTAAAAATACAATCTAAAATGCATGGCAGCATGGCCATTGCAAATTGCCTTTCAAGAGAAGGTTTAGTTATTATGTGTTTAATCAATCCTAGCTGTAAGCAAATTAAGGGAATAGTGTAAACAGAAGAAAACACAGCTCTTTCTTAAAGGCAAAAAGAGAGATTTACAAATAACTGAGCTTTTACAAGGTTTAAAGAAAGTTATTTTTCAGGAGTTGAGAGGGACAGAGGAAGAATTGATTTATAGGCAATATTTTTTTACAGACAAAAAGACCTCCAGCCCTTCTATTGAATAGAAAAATTAAAAATTACATTTTTAATCTAAGCACTCCATCTAGAATGACTTTCCATGTAGCCCAGGTGGTGTTTGCTGGGCATCCAGAATACGAAGAGACTGTAATTAGTAACGAGGAGAGGAAAAATAGTATAAGTGTCTTCTCTGCTTTGTAAAATTCTGTAACTATATTTTTTGGGTACTCTTGAGGTGCTGCAGGCCTGAGACTGTAATTTCAGTTTCTCATTTACTGTGTAATTTGCGAAGTTGTGAATGCATTTTCCCCTGCACCTTTTCTTTACACTATTCAGCATTATTAAGCCTCAACAGAGAAAAAAAGGCTCCTTGGGAAGGAACCTATTGATTAGGGTCAAAATCAGCTTTATAGACACCTCTGCAGAGCAGTGGATGCTCTCCTGTGTTCTCCTTTAATGTCTTCCGAATTTCTTACTCCCATGGCCTTCCTTCCATCGCTGTTTATGTTATTGTTCCTCTGCAGTCATTTGCACTCTGATTTTATGCTTCCTCCCTTAAACCTGTAATAGCAGACCTTTAACTGATGTGCCACCACGTTCTGTAATAGAGAGAAGCTTGTAATATCTTCTGTATGAAATTAGCCCCCTGCAACGTGTGACCCAAGTCACTGTGAAATGCACACCCTGTCTGATGAAATCAGGGTATGGAATTGGGTAATTTAGAGGCTGTCTTGGGAAACCTGTGTGATCAGAGGCGAGGGAAGCTGCAGGGGCAGCCATTGCTGTGATGTTTCCTAAAGAGCCTCTGCCCCATTTTGTCAGCCGAGGGCTCCATCAGCCAATGCCACCTTGGAGCAGCTGCAGGTCTCAGCCCTGAGGATCCATAGCTCAGAGCTGTGTTGCTCAGCTGCGGGTAAAAGGCTGGTACAAAGAACTTGGTAAACCATCAGAATTGCTCATGATTTTCCCTGGTTTGCTGATGGTATTACTGAAGTTCCACCTTTCATAAACTTGTAAGGTGCAGGGGTTTTTTTTCAGATTTTTCTTTTATTTTCCTTTAAAAATGGTGATTATTTAGAGAAGAATGCTAAGGTGAAAAGATGTTAAGTCTTGAATTAGACTTTTTTACTTGGTCATTCAGTCAGACTTGCAATAAAACACCTGCTTTATACGTAGTTTAGCAGCTGGACTAAATCTATCATAGATACAGCTGTTTATGAGTAGGGAATTGCTATTGAACAAGTCTAGAGCTGTTTGTGTACAGCTGTTGAAAGAAAAGAAAAGAAAAAAGGAGGAGAGGTTGTCCATTTGCAAGGTTGCATCCACCTGCTCGCTTTGTTCATCACACACAAGAGTCTCAGTCAAGGTGCCCATTTCCTTCATATACATTCTGTCTGTGCTTACATTGCACAGAATTGCCTCTGTTGCTGCCAATTCAAGCAGGAAACCTTCTCTGCCTGTAGGTGAGTGCCACTGGAATGGCATTTCCTAATGAATGTCTGAAAGATTGCTATGGAACAGTCTGGGGTACAAGTAGAAACAGAAACCTGAGATCAGAGGTGTTTTGTACTTGATTTACATCAGTGTAGCACTGAGAAAGTTTGACAGAACAGAACTTGTTGAATACTTTCATTTCAGTGTCATTTCCATAAGAGTTTTCTCTGAAGGTATTTCACCAAAATAGAGAATAACACTTGATTAAATATTTTTGTTTCACACAGAATCGAATAGTATTCAACAGTGTGCCTCTACTCAGTGAGCAAGGTGCAGGACTTTTGCAATGGCACCTAGGTTTCCCATATGAATTTGGGTTTGGCCACTGTTTTCCACTGCCTCAAATCCTCTTCAGGATTAGAAGATTGCATTGATTGCCTGTCAGGAAAGACTTTGGGTCTGATTTTGAGTAGTAATTGGCCCTGTTAGGTTACCTAAAAAGTATAAATTGTCCCTTGCAGGTGTTTGCTTAATGAATGTATGAGCTTAAATTACCCAGGGATTTGCAAAGATATTAAAAAACAGCAATAATGCTAGGCAAGTAAAGAGATATTATTTAGGATCTTGGGGATAGTACTGCTTTATGTAAGTCTGAGTACACATCTTCGTTGCTGATTTTGTTGTAGTTTTTAACAGTTAAGATTATATGAAAGTTTCTGTATCATGCTGCTGTGGATATTTCTGTCAGCCACTGTTGACAGGAAAACCCTGACCATTATTGTTATCTATATGCATGCTTGGTAATGGAGCAGCTAGTGGTTGAACATTCAGGGAAGCTACTTTATATATATATATATGTATATGTATTTCATTATTTCGTCTAGTAGGAGCTAGTGCTGAATTCAGGTCTAATTCCACTTTTTTCTGAAGTTGATAGTTTGCGTTATTAGAATTTTTAATACGAGACACCTTGGGATTCAGGACTTTAACACTGCTTTCTGCAGTTTCATCCAGAGGACTTACATTCAGCAGGTAACAATTTATTTGTGTATATATAATATATGTAAAGGTACACTGGAAACATAAGACATTTCAATCCTTTATCTTGCAATTAAATAGTCATCGAAAAAATTCTTCTGACATCAAGCTTTTATTCAATGGCTAACTTTGGTCATTAATATTTGTGTCATTTGGCCTAATGAATTGGTCACACTAAGATGAAATTTGGGATCTCTGACTGTATCCTTCTACCTGTGAGAAGTAGCTGTGTTGGTTTTTTGTTCTAATTCCAGTAAAGCTCAAATAGACTGGCTGAGTTTCAGCAAGTATTAATGTCTATGAACTTTATTTTGCTTTGAGGTATTGGGCAGAACACTGCAGTTTTCAATTAATATAGATTGCCATGGTAGCTTGGAGATCTTTGGAGAATACTGATTTTCTTTCACCCTCAAAAATAATAATAAAAAATCTTTTACCTCTGTGAATCTTGATTTACTTTTGTGGAAAGGGAAATGGTAATCTGATAGCCAATAATATTGGCTTTTTAGGGCAGGTGATTAATTAATGCAGGGTTTTATTTCAGATTTAGTAATAATTTTTATTTTGTTTCTCAACAGCATTGTAAAATCCCAGAAGACTTTTGCTGAAACGAGAATGAAAAAAGTTAGCAGGTGTTATTAAGAGAACATGTCTGTTGCTTTTGCAAAATGCCAGAAGTTGATTGCAGACCAACTGGGGAAGACCTATGAGATCCTTCCAGTGTACACAAAAGGAATGAACCTATAATTAAATTACAGTTAAACACAGATGGTTATTTTACAGCAGGTGCTCAACTTTGAAAGTGTATCTCTGGACTATTTTTGTTCCAACATGGTGTTTGGTCCCTGTTGGGTTTCTGGCATCATTTTATGGTTAGATAAAAATATTCCTTTGTATACACTTTTTTTCCCCCTCCAGGACACAAAGCTATCAAATGCTGCTGTGTTTTAAAGGAAATTTAGAAGAAAAACGTGAAACAGAGATTAAACATAGCACAGGGAAAAGATAAATAGAGTACAAAAATACAAATAATATAAATATTTGTGAGATCTAAAGGACTAACATGTAAAATTAAATTAAGAGCTCAGCATTTGTAGTTATCCAAGGTGAAATAAGCACAATGCAAATATCATAACTAAACATATTTTTATTTTAATGCCAAAAAATATTACACTCGAATGTTAAATCATTGCGAGGTATAGTTATATGATTTATGTAACCTATAACATAGGTTGATACTGAGGGAAGTCTTAGTGAAATTTGTGGCTCTATTATTACTAAAACTCTGTATATTGAATTAGACTTTAAAAGTTTGGTTTGTCAAGATAGCTCAGGTTAATAGTTCAGCTTGGGTATTTGATGAATGTCCAGAGGACATTTTACTTGCTGTAACCAATCGGGTCAGCTCCCATAAATAAACCATGAATAGAGAAGTGGGAGTTACAGAACAGTTTTAAGAGCAGCTTAGGTGAGATTTCCAGGTCTCTCATTGTTCATCTTATGTTTTTAATGTGCACCTCCACCTTCAAGCACAGAGTTAGTTTCTGCAGCCCTGAGGCTGGAGAAATCTCATGAGAAGTCCAGCGAGTGAGAGGAATTTTGATGCCTTTATCAGCACTGAACAAAAGGACTCCACATTTACCAGGACAGTAAAATGGCTCCTTTCTGTAGCTGATGTGCTTACTATTTCTGGGTGTCTAAGTAGCTTTTTATTTTCTTGCAGGAAGAGGAGTCTGTCTAAATATCTTATTTTGTAACCTATAGAAATTCACAGAAGGATGTCTTCTGGCACTATCCTTTTGTCTTATTTGCTTAACTAAGCAATGAAGATGCAAGCAAAGAAAAAGCAATTTGTTTACAGTGGACAGGTCATAACTTACAAATGGTCAGCCTGTCTCTTCTTTCAAGAAAAAGCCAGGACTGCTGTGCATACATGGCGAGAAGCAGTCCTCATCCTGGAGAGTCTGAAATGCAAAATTATCAAAGCTAACAAAGCCTGCCCTGCTTTTCTCCTCTTATTCTTTTATATATGCGTGACATGTTTAGAAATGCCTTATTTTGCAAATAGAGTACATCCCAAAAGCACTTTAGTGTTTGTCATTTACTTTTTCCCTTTAACCAGTTTCTGGGATGACTAGTGCTGTTATCTTAGTTACAGCTTGGACTGTTTTCTCTTATCACCCCATCACAAGATGATGTATGTTACGTCTTTATGCTTACAATTTAAATTGGTAACTTTCAAAGACATTCCTTACTGAGCTTTAATGCTTAGAAAGGGTATTTTAAAATTTTAAAAAATGTACTAATCCAGAGGTGCATTATGTGTTAAGGGATGATTTTGTTTGGGATTTTATTATATATCAATATTGTCTAGTCACTTTTTTCAGGACCCATCCTTAATTTACTTTTAAGGTTTTTTTAGCTGATCTAAACTAGCAACACTGAGATTAAAGGTTACCTTGTTACAAATGAAATATGACAATTTTGCTTGAACATTAGTCACATGAAATTCAGTGCTTATTTTTGATATTTAAGATGAATTGCAGCATTTATTCTGTTAGAGTTATGTGAAAAGACTACAGTGTTTTGAGTGAGCATTATAGAATGTTGACTAGCTTTCCATTGTTTCTAGTTGAGGTTCACCTTTATGGATTTTGAATTAAAATGCTTAACCTTATTGAGGCAAACATTATAGTTTTATCATAGGTCAATAAAATAAAATGGAAAATGTAATGGTAGCATGGAAGAAAAAATATTTACAGCATAATAGATACAAAGGTCTTTTTCTTCTTTTTAAAGATCAATTCACATTCTTTGATAATATTTAATCAGTCATACTGACACAGTGATTTACTTGGCATTACTTCTGATGCATTCCACTGAGACTTTGATTCTTAAATTATTTGTCTTTGAACTCACCATGACCTATATTCAGTCTTCTGTGGCTGATGAAAATTACTCCTTTACCTTTCACTGCTGATGACTAAACCACCAAGAAAAGAAATATGCTTTGACAATCTTAATAGCCACATTAAGTTAGTCTTAAAGTATTAATATCTGTGAACTTTTTCACGATGTGTACATATTGTTACTGTAGTGAAGAGCAGCAGTCCAGGTCACAAAGGTCTGCAGGACTTTTGGGAAGGCCAGCCTGCCATGTGCATTTCAGCTCTGGTAGCAAGGAGAACAGAGATTCTGGAGTTTGCAAAAGTGATCTCTATCTAACAGTGGTCTCTGTGGGAAACCGCCGGAACAAAGAGAGCAAACCAAGTGTGTCACAACAGCAGTATGATAGACACAATCCAATTACTGTAATATTATGCAAGATAAATTGAATTGTTAACACTAATTTGGATTCTTGAACTTTATAGTCTGTTATCTCCCCTTTGTCATCTTGGTTTTTTTCCATTTAGCTAATGGACATTCTTTCTTTTACACAGGAGGGCTTTTTTCCTCTCTCTATTTGCTTTTGCTGCCAACTGCTGCATCTCAGATCTGGGAAGGAACAGGTGTGTGAAAATACTAGATTTGGAAAATATTCATTTCAATCACACATATTTGTATAATTTTTAATTAATTACCATATTTCCTGGAATCTCAGGCAGACATTATCCACAGATTTAAAAAAAACCTAAACAAACAGGAATTATGACACTATTTATATCCTGGGGATACTTTCCTCAGATGCTGACACTGCCATGATCAAGGACGTAGTGGCAGTGATGGAGGAAATGTCTGATGATCTTTTTGCTGTGGCCATGTGTCTTATGCACAGAAGATGTAACTGCCTGTAGTAAGAAATAAAAGGCAAGCAGTTATGGACACTCTGTTTACCTTCCTGCTGTTTACAGTGTAAAACTTCACTCTTGTAGAAATTCTAGTTCTCGGAACAGATCTCCTTTCTCTAAATCTTGGCTCTGCAAGTGAGTGTCCCCCAAGCCCACAGTCAGGCTCTGTGGGTTAGTGCTGCACCTACATCTGTGCCTCTTTCTGTTCCCCACCCAAAGTGCACTGTGGAATCCTGTGTCCTGCTGACACAGAGTCACAGGTGATGCTGGACACCCACTCTGAGTCTTTGCTCACCTGAAAAGGAAGAACTAGAAAAGTCTTTGTTTAGTGAGATAATCCATCTTGGAAGAAGGCACTAAATTACCTCTTCCCTATGAAAGGAAAAAGTGGGGAGTTTTTTTGTGGGTTCTTTTACTGCCTCTAAGACCAATAGACAGAGAGGAATAATAGAGAACCCAGTAAAGATAAATAAGTCTGTTGTGATAGAGTTCTCAAGACACTGAAAGAAGCTCTCTGAAGGCTCTGCATGGAGTGCCTGCATGGAGAGGGAGGTAGGAAAGGTAACTGCAAGGCAAGTAAATCACTGCCTGCTTACCTGTGAGAGAGCCCATGGTACAATCACCTTGTCTAACCTGTGCTTGTTTGTTTTATTTAAGATCACTTTACTGTTGATGCCTGCATCTTAGAACTAAGCTGTCTTTCCCTGTAGAGTGCCCTAGCCTAAGTTGTCTGTTGTCTTTTGAACCTGTCTTATTACTCTTTTTTGTGCCTTTCACTTCTCTAAGCCTTCCACTTTGCCAAGCCCCCCACTCAGAAACTTGACCTGTCTGAGAGAAATGGCTTCCTGAGTAACTTTTAAAGGAACACAGCCCGATGTCTCTCAGCTGTAGTTAAACAAAGAATATTACTATATATAATATACTTTCTTTAACTACAATAAAGCTGTAAAGATAGAGCATATACATTAAAGACCAAGCACCTTTCCTTAAAATCTTGTTTTCTGGCTGGCATTGCAGTCAAAAGTCAGAAACTCTCAGCAGATAGATGTTGCTGAGAAATTTCTCATATAGATAGAGTCTGTCATATCTCTAATACTTATCTACAAATAGAATGCATTTCATGCTCTTTTTATCTGTAAAAGCATTATGTTTGTCTCCTTTTCCTCTCTCTCTAAATACAGTTTGAGACTGTAAAGACATCCTACAAGTTGGGTCTTTCAACATTTGAGCATGAACCCCTGGGTCTGCTGCTCTCATTTGTAAAATGTAAAATGGATTCAGTGCTTTATCAATGAGACACTCAACAATCTCTTCCTTTGTATCTGACTCACATGAAATGTTATGCTTATTTATTATTACATTTTTTCTATTGTTGCCTTTAATTAAATTGTAAAGCTGTCATCGTTGTGTACTTGGCTCCCAAAGGGAGAATTATAGCTAGACAAAGTATTACTGACAATATTGTCTGAAGAGAGATGTGGAGATATTATATTCATAGTAATAACAGAAAAGGAATTCCCAAAGCTGACTTTTAACGTGTATGCCATTCCCATTCAGAAAGCAGGAATCACAGCTCAATTCTTCTTTTGGGTAAAGAGAATGACAGTAGGAGTTAATTTCATCTAATTTCTTAGTGGCACCAAACCTTCTCTAAATCAGCTCTGTGGAAAACACAGGTGCAGCCTTAAGTCTGAGGCTGTGGGGGCCATTATGATATGCTGAGTAGGTACAGCTTCCACTGTTTGTTACCAGAAACAATGCACATTGTTCTTAAAGGAAGAGAGAAAATTTATATTTAAAGAAGTGAGCTTTTCCACTGAAAGCAAAACAAATATTTAGAAATCTAATTCCTTGTTTGTATCCCTAGATTTAGGAAAATTAGCCCTAACTTTGCTATAGTTTAGCTTTTCTACTGGAAATAGGAGTGGTATTTTGGGAGGCATCAGGGAGCTGAATAACCACTGCCTGATTAGGATGCTTGTAGGAAGCAGTCTGTCTGGGTATAATGAGCACTCTGAGGAAGCAGTGATTTCCAAATGGATTCTGGGAACATATGGACTTATTTGTATGCAGCATATTGAAATTTAGTACACGAAAATGGGACAGGACAAATATCCTCTCCACATCTATAAATTTCTATGATCAAAGTCTTGTTTTGTGCAAAAAGGGGGGTGCATCAGGTATACAAAGCCCAAAATTTATTGTTAGTTTAATTAGGAGTAGAATGAGAGTACAGTGGTGATTACTGGTTCAGTTAAAATGCTGCTCCTATTCACAGCATTGTGATAGACATTTTAGCTACATATAAAATTTAAAAGAACTCTTGAACGTCGAACCTTTCTGCTTTTTGGTGTTATGCTCCGCCTGCTGCTGCTCTTCCAGGTGCAGAGGCCATCTCGGGATTGCAGTGCATTGTCAGCAGCCTGCAGGGGTCCTGCAAGGAATTACGTGTTGATGATGGAGGTTTCTTCCTCCCCTTTGCTGGGGCAATCATGCTGATGTTTATGCTCCTCTCCAAAGGTTTGGTCATTTCTGTGTTTTATGAAGCTTTCTACACCTTGCTCCTCATGGGGCTGCAGCTTCACCTTCGACCTGCTTTGCTACACATGTGATACGTTTTGTTGGTGCTCGGTGGTTGTTCCGTGTCCTTTCTCTTGCCCCTATAACTGTTATGAGTCATTTTCATCTATCACTGTTGATAGTCCTAAGCCTGTGGATGAGATTCAAGGGAATGGTCCTGCCTGGGGAAAGCTGTGAGCTGCACCTGTGGGATTTTCTTTCCTACCACACTGCCCACAGCAGTCTGCGGAGCTGCATGGCAGCAGCTGGGAAACACCTAGAGTTTCTTAAACATAAGTCAAATACAGTTTGAACATGAGCCACTGTATTTTTTAATACAATACTTTGTAACTCATCAAATAAGAAATTTTTGAATTATCCATGTCACTTGTGCGGAGACAGAAGTATGAGTTAAAAGTTTGTTTTTTAAAAGCAAATTTCCAGTTGTTTGTTTGAGTCTCGAGAGGGTATTAATATTTTCATTAATGTTGAAATAGTAATTCCTAGGAAAGTTGGGGATAGTGCTGTAACCGTAATTAGAAATTAATTCCAGAAGAATGCTCAGGCAAAATGACAGAAAGCTCAGATTGTGTTAGCATTGAGTTGGTGTCCTAGCGCTTTTAACTGGAGTATATTTATGTGCTTGAGTGTTTTGATGAAAAGAAAGGAAGCATGCTACTCTCTTTCTTCTTTTGAAATGTATCCGGAAAGACATTCACCGTGGTGTGGTTTTGTCTGCAGTTAATTCAAGTAAAATTTTGGGGATATGAAAATAGAATTACACTTAATTTATAATTTTCATATGTAAATAAAAGGATTTCACAGATAAGAGCTGACATGCTGTATTTCCAAACAATTTCTTCTAAATCTAAATGAAGGACCTAAATTAAAGCATGAATGGTTATTAGAAGGCAGTTTCTACCTGTATTTTATCATTTTATTGACTGCAAAAAGCAGAGGTTATGAAAGGTTTGATTTTGTAGAATGTAGTACATCCATTTCAATTTGCTTTAATCCAGTGTAGTAAATCACTTCATTTCTTTGTAACTTAAGTTACAAGCTTAAATTAATATTAGATACTTAAAATACATTTACATCAGCAGTAGTATTTTAGCAATATTATAACTAGCAGCAGCTTTTAATTACTATGCTTGGAGATGTGTTTCTCTTCAAATAAAACAGATCCCTATAATATCCATAGTAAGTTGTTTAATACTTGGACTGTTGTTCGAATCACTGATGAGGAGTATAACATGTTCTCTAAGGTTATTGGTTGATGAATCTGCAGTCTAAATTTATACAATTTGATTAGTTCCACTGGCAGATAATTGGTAATTAGATGGTACACAAAATGTCATTTTCTTCCATGCTTCATCTTTCAATCTTAGTTCCCAAATAACATTTGTTGGAATATAAAATTATAGGCTAAAATGAAAACAGTTTTATATCCTAGGTAATCCAATGGAATAGAGAATTTGGATTGATTCATTGATATGATTTGGTACACTGATGGTAACAATTAATTTATTCCCTTTACAGATAATGTGATTTAGGTTTATTTTTCACCCTAACATTTTAAAGACAGATCATCTAAAATGCAAACCCTTTAGCTTGCAGGAATAAAGCATGAAATGACACTGCCCATGTTGTTTGTCATGTTCAATTTTCTTTTTATTTTTCAAATTAAAATCTGTTCTCTCTTGAAGGCTTTCACAATGGATTATTTTGACATATATGAAAATCTTACTGAAAGTTTGAGATATTATTGGTTAGTTATAAGACAAATGACTGTAAAATTTGCCTATTAGCATAGCAAAGCAGTGGTGCATGTCCCATTATTTCAGCAGGATAAGGCAGCAGTTTTATTAATTTGGAGACCAACAGGAACTAGACAAGGCAAAAGTTGTCTTCAGACTGTTTGGCTTCTTGATTTCTTATTGACTGCTCTTCTAAGGTGTGGTTTCCATTGAAGGTTGAAAATCAAGGAAGGGCAGCATTTTTTACTACGGGAGACTAAACCCCTTAGATTCTGAGCCTGTCTTCAGAAATATGTTTGTGAGACATTCCTTCCTGCAGGTGCGGGGGAAGTAGAATTGCAAAATAAATAGAGAATAATCTGACAGAGAAAAGAACAGAGTGAAATGAGTGTGGGGAAAGTTGCATGATTTGGGCTGTACCCAAATTTAAAAAGCAATCAAGCCCAAGTACATGGAAAGTTATACTAAGTTGTTGAATCCCCTAGTGTTTCTTTGGCAGTGTATACTTGACTGGGTTTATTTAAACTCTTTGCTTCCACTTCACTCATAATTAAATAGCAACAAAGGGAAACAAAGGGAAACAAAGGGTTTGAATCTGCAAGTTCTTGCACTACCCATATTCACCTGTGTGCTAACACTTCATAAATCATTACCCCATGAGGATGGCTGTACTCTGAACCCATTTGGAGCAGACATAAATTATTTTCAAAGTTGAAGCCAGTAGAGAAGCAGGTCATATGAAGCTTATATCATTTTTCTGATTTAATTGATGTTTTTAAAGTTCAAACCTGGTATAGCTGAGGAAAAACTCCAGTAATGATTTGCACATCTTTATATTGATTGTGTATAAACCTATTTATGAGGCGTAGTTATTGCCATGGAGATCACAGGGCAGCCTGATCGTCTGCCATGGCTTTTGCTGAGAGAGATGAGAAGGAGGTCTGAGGTACTGTAAGGAAGAGCAGCCTTTTCTGGGCCTTTCCTTGTTGGAATGGAGAAGGGCAGAGCAAAGCCTTGCTGCTTGGTGCTGATTAACGTCTGAATAATGGGGAGTTTGGCTCCACTGATCCCTCTGCAACGCCTGGCGAGGCAGCTTTGTTCTCAAACACCTGCTGGTGCATCTCCTGCTCTGTGTCTGGAAGCAGTGGCTGCATCACAGCCCCAGGTGCCACCAGAGGCACTTCCAGCTTGGTTCCCTGCTTTACACCATCTCCAGCCCATTTGGAGCTGCGGGACTTTAGTGCTAACAAACTCAGGAGAACATTGGTGGTTTGTGTCTCCTTTGAGCATAGGGATAAAAGGCCCAGCTGTACCAAATCGAAAATGCAAGAAGTGTAAATGATCCCAAATGTTTTTTGTAGTGGTGGGATTGGGTTTTTGGGCTTTAATTTGTTATTTTTTGTTTGGTTTGGTTTGGTTTTTTGTTTGCAGATTTTTTTTGTTTGGATTTTTGGCTTGTTTATGGTTTGTGGGGGTTTTTTTGTTTTGTTTTTGGTTTTTTTTTTTTTTTTTTGCTTTTTGTAGAATTTTAATAAAAATGGCTTCAGTTCTAGTGGAAACATTCACCAGTCATGTATCCAGTCATTCACCATGCAATCAGTCTTGCAGCCTTCTGAGGTGTCTTGGTCTCATAAAAGACCATTAATAGAGTGCTTTTTAGTTCTTAGAGTTTCAAGGAAAGAATGAGTATTGGTCAATTGAACAACAGATTATAAATCTCTGTTGTATGCTTAATTATTTTCTAGATTATGCATTGAATCTTCAGGTTGGCATTGTCTTGCATTTGGTGCTGCAAGTTTAAATATTATGTCACAGCATTCCCGTATCTATCTCTCCTCATGTACAGAAGTATTTAGTAACCTTTGAATGCTCAGGTGTCCACTAATTGTCCCTTAAAAGCAGTTTTATGTAATAAGCTGTGGATTTATTTAAATCATCAGATCTAGTCAAGTTTTACAGCAGTGATGTGGAATTTGATTTTTAATAATTCAATTGACCTTTTTCTTTGATGGTAGCTTGGTTTATTTTTCCCTTCTCTGTAGTAATTTTAGTCTCTCATTGGTTAGAACTTTCCAATGCATAAATCTTCACTAGATATTTTCAAAAACCAGAAGTTTTTTCGTACCCAGGAGGCTTTACTACTTTGGTTTTCATCTTTCAAAGCAATTTTGCCTTTATATATGTTTTAATTTCCTGCTGTTTGCTGTTCGTGGAAGTCTTCTTTAATTACCCTTTTATTGGTATCTGAATGGAAATTAAGATGGAATTATAGAATTATTTTGTGCTTTTTTTAATTAATTAAAAAAGTCAAGATGTTTTCATAGAGTTAAGTTTAATAAAATTTAACAAATTTATGCCAAAACTGATTTGTTTTGCAGGAGTTTTATAGCAGAGTTAAAATGCTGAGCTACTCAGATCAGAGTTATAGAACTGGTAGGTCTCATCCTCTGAACCTCTCTTTTTTAATTGTGTTATTAAAAATGATTAAAAAACCTGTGTTTTTTTCATTTTTTTTCCCCCCTTGGATAAGCTAATTAGTAATTGAATCAACTGAACCTTCTTTACCTTCAGGAGGGATGGTGTTTTGAATCAAAACTTTCAAACCTGGAAGTGTTTGAAAATTCCCACTTCTCACTATTGCTGAATTTAGGTGGTTTTGAATGACAGGACATGATTGTAAAAATTCATCAGGTTTCTGGTGCCATGTGGCTACATTTATATATGAAAACATTGTCTAGAAAAAATGAAGAATTCTCTATATACTCAGAAATCAGAAGTTTCTCCTCATGCTTAGAAACAAAAAGAAGCCTAGGTGGTAGTGTTTGTGAAAAGTCACTGGTTCATATTATTCTTACAGCTTTAGGGAACTTGTTTTTTTTTTTGTTTTTATGCATGCTTCATGTTGGCAGAACTGTGCTGGACCAGGCAGAACTGTACTGCACCAAGAGCCTGGAAGGAGGGGCTTGGAATATGTGAGGGGGTTTGGCAGCAGACGCACATTTCTGGACTGAGCAAAAGACAGGGTGAAGAAAGAAAGAGGATCCGTTCTCCTAGAGGAACAGATCATCTAACACAAGCTTGGTCCCTGTCCCCTGCTTTCCACTTTTCTGACCTGCCTCCTGTTAATGAAACTGGTACAGGTAGAACAGCCCAGAGGTGTTAATGACTCTTTATGAAATGCAGTGGAGTTTTCGTAATAGAAAAGCAGAGTCAGTATGGATAGATGGAATATGGTTGTTCACTTTACAGTAGATTATGTATTTTCTCCTTTTAAGAGCTTCATGGAATTTAGAAACAGTGTATTTATGTATGTTCTAACTCTACTGGGGTGTATGTTGTTTATAGCAAGTTCATTTTAGAAAGACTCAGCTTATGTTTGCAAAACAGATGTTCTTGCCTGATATTTCTGTACTAGAAGATGGTGTTGCTTGAATAGGCTAAGGGTTGCAAATTCTTATAACTGGCTAATCATGAGCTTCTAATTTGCTTCTCTTAGCTTTTGGCATTATTAATGTAAGTTTTTTGAGGAAGAGTCTGGTTTGTTAAAAGTCTCAAGAGATTTTATTGCTTCAGAAGGCAGGTTTTCAATACATGAAAGAGTCATGATGATGTGTTTTTAAATATATTTATCTAGTTCTTTTATCAACAACCAATTTTCAGTGCCACAGCCAAGCCTCTGGACAGTAATTTTAAAAATAGCTACATTGCTTGTCTCATTCCCTACAATTAACATCTCTCTTTCCCAAGATTGCACAAGGCAGGAGTTATGTAACTTAGAAGTTTTAACTTAACAACTATCTAAACAAATAAAACATATAAAAAGTTTCAGAGCATGTGGTGTTAGCAAAAGTTTACAGAAGCTTGTGTGATATAGTATCTGTAAGAAACTGGGACAGAAGTGACTCAGGAGATCTCAGTTTGATGTTCAAATTTGTATCAGATTTGCATTTTTAGGATAGGATGTGTGCCTCTAATACAAAAAGTACATTATTTCCTTTTCTTCCTCTCAGCCACGTGGTTTCTTTCAATTTGTCTTGCTTATGGTCCTACTAAAGGAGGAATAGCAATGTTTGCCATTTCTTTGCTCATGGATTAAACCAGTCCTGCAAGTTGGCCAAGTTCTTACATTTATAGTGCTCACAGTTTTCAAGTGTAAACGCTTCATAGATAAAAGTATCTTTGTAAATATAAAACCATCAGAAACACACTTGTATTGCTCTTTGTGGATTCATGGGTTAGTGCATGTGCTTTGCAACAGAAACAGTAGGCAGACCCTTTTTTAGAATATCATCCCAGTCCTGGTCTCCTTCATTGTGATTGTAAAGAAAACATCTTTTCTCCTGAATTTGTGTGAGGCGACCAGTGTTTTTGTCCTGTTTGCCAGTTAGGTTTATTGTCAAGCTCTTCTCCCTTGATCATCATAATAGTCATCCTTATCTTCAGAGATTTGTTTATTTCCTGAGCAATAGATTTTCTTGTAATCTGCATAAAGATGCTTTTTTTCCCCCCTTCACTGCAATTTTTGCTACCTGTTAAGTTCATGTTGCTGAGTTGCTTTTCTGTGTTTCTTGGCTTAACCCACTCTGGGGATAAAATCCCAAATGAAACCATGCATTATGAATACAATGTGGGAATAAGCTGTATTTTGAAAAGCAACCCTTTCTAGGTGCTTTAATGTGTCTTAAAATGAACCACAGCTAAGCAGGTTACTTAAACCACTATCTGCACAAGCCCAGATACTTTTTTTGTTGGTTTTTTTTTTTGCTACAATGGGGCCACTCAACTATAACGTGTTTGATTATGCAAAATAGATAATGTCATATTGTCAGTGCCATAAATAGAAAAGAGAGGAAAAGCAGTGATATCTGTGACTTTTGTTATTCTTCATACAGAAAACTGGGGCTTTGATTCAGCAGAGAGATATGTCCTTTCAGAGACAGCACAGAACCAGTGCCCTTACACAATTTCGTGTTTCCAATGGCAAAGGCACTGTGGCATGGACAGCATGGAGCAACTTCAAGTCACAGTTTATTGTGTTTTCTTGGGGTGGAAGGGAGGGTGAATGGTAGGGATGGAAGGAGGCAGTTCAAAATTCCATATGAAACCATATACCAGGCAAACTTCTCCAGCCTGAAGCCTGTTTATGCTCCATGACTTACTGTGGGAATCATGACTGGCTTGATTTCATTACTCATCAGGGCCGTACAGAAAGGTTCTCTCAGGTAGTGTCCTAAACCCTGGTGATGCTCTGTGAAGAGGAGGATGAAGAAGGGTGTAAATTGTTTTTTATTGCTTACCAGTTGGTCAATTCTGTCCCAGAGTAGAGGAAGTAGCAGTTGTATAAAAACTGAGCTTGGAGTACCTCTGAAAGACAGACTAATGACAGCAGCCAGTAGATCATTACAGAGGTTGCAAACAAAATATTCATGTCCTGAATCAGATTCATGTTGAGGAAACTGTTAGCCAGAATACTGAAGGAAAATACTGAAGATAAAATATTTTATCATTAAAATATTTTAATGATAAAAGCCACTTTTATCATTACTGTACTTTTTTAATAAATAGAGATTCTCTTCTTAATAATTTTTGCCTCTCATCCCTTTGATATTTTAAATTTTTTGTGTATGCAAAAGTTTGTGTGCCCTTAAGCTAAACTCTAATGGCTATTGTTGTAGGTGAATCCTTGATCCTGTAGATTTTAGGTGAATCATGAATTCTAAATTCCTTTTGCTTAGCCTGGCCTGTCAGGGGTTGCACCAGAAACACGTGACTTGCTATTTGATTCCACACCAAGTGTTCACAGTGTTCTGTTCCAAAACGATGTTGTTTTTTTTTTTATTAAGCCAAAGGAAGTTAGTAGGAAATCAGTAGGATTTCTCTTTCCAACAGTTTGAAAAGTTTAGCCTCAGAAAGCCTCTTAGAAATGATCTATCATGATCTAGAAAGGGAAGTTTTTAAGTCATTTTTTAATAAATAGAAGGTAGAGTTTTTCTTTCCCTATGTTTTCTTTCCCTCTGCTTAGAGCAATAAAATAAGGATGTGGCTATAGCCCTTAGTGAATACCCAGATGGTAACAGGGAAATCTGAGTCCCAAAACAAGGTTATCCTTTGTTATGGATCTTTCCTTACTTCCTGATTGAGCTCGTTTGTACATCACATTCTTCTACTTAGAAGTGTACACCAGGTGAAGTTCACTTTGTCATACACTTGTTGCATGAGTCTCTCCCTTCTCTCTGAAGGGAAATTGAGAAGAGTTTTGAATAAAGCTACATCCATGCATTGCCAACCTAGCTGAAGGTACAGCTTGTGCCATCTTGTTTTTTAAATTAGGTTTCAGTTTAAAGTGAAAGCATCTCGTTTGATTTCAAGTGCATAAAGTTTAGGTGAGCAAGTTCCTTTCAAACTATGTAGAGGAGTGAGCTGATGTGGGGCAGATACCATTTATGTAGAGGTGTTACAGCACTGTCTCCTTGTGAAAGCTTTATTTTAGGCAGTAGCTTTAAAATTTTAGCAGTGGGTGTTGACTGCATTTCTTGCATTTTTAAAAAAGGCTGCAAATGAGGTGACAGAGAAATGGCAGCTTCTCAAGGCCTCATGCTGTTTCAGCAGTCCAGGCTACTGGGACTGATTTTCTAGAACAATTTTCTGAGGGACAACCCAGGACATTTTGTCTGTAACAATTTCTCTTCTTAAGAATTTCGTGCTTTAGAAAGTGAGAGAATGATAGGTTTTCTTCCCCCATCCCACAGTAAATGTCATGAACAAATCTCCCCAGCTGAGGGGTGTCTTGGGTGCAACACAGTCACTGGCATTTCTGACAGTGACTCTTCCCTTTATGCCGACTGTGGGTAGAGCTGTGCCATAGTGGGCAGTGAGGACCATCAGTACAGGAGCACGAAACCGGAATTCTGCAAAACAAGAAATCCTTGGTTCTGTTAGATTAGCAAATGTTCTGTCACTGTGGGCGTTTTCAGTTCTGTCATCAGTTAAGAGTGGAGTGCAAAGCACAGGCAGACACAGTGTATGATACAGACCAGTCCTATGGAAAAAGGTGATGGATCAGATGACTCATTCTGCCATTACTCAAATTTCTTTCTTACAGGGTAAACAATCAGAACACAGTGGGGCAAAATATGCAGCTGGCCCCTGCATGCATACTCAGAAAAGGGCTTGGCCCAAGGAGAAAATTTGCTTTACATCAGCTATAAAACACATGAATTTTGTCTTTCTAAAAACCTTTGTGACTTAAGCTGTCAGGTTTTTTAAAATTCTGTTTCCTGACAGACAGAGGTGGAGTAAAGATGAGGGAAAATTTTTTCTAGGAGTGTAATTCATTTTCTTTTTTTATCTTGCCATCTTTCTGTACTTATGACTGGAACATTTTGGGCTCCAAAGTATATGGGAAATGGTTCAACTTGAGTTATAATTGGAATGAAAGGCAGAATAAATACTTTAAGGTGTGAGTTTATTATTTTACTGCTTTAGAGTTGGAGTATACATAAAGAGAGAGTGACCAGTCAAGTTCATGAAAGACAAATCCACTGAGGACAACACAACATGTGCCTCAAGAACTTTCTGAAAACTGTATTGCTAAAGGATAAGAGAATTTGAACGAAAAATCACTACACACTTGCCTTTCCTGATAATCCACTTCTGGCCACTGTCAGAGAAAGAATACAGGCTATAGAGAGCTTTGTTCTTACCCAGAACAGCTGGTCTTATGTTCTTATTTCATTTAATTTCATTCATCCCATATGCTACCAGTAAGATTGTGGACTTTTTTCAGAATATACCTCTGAAGAGCTCCTTACAGGAAGATTTCCTTGTTTAAGTATTATTATCATATACAGATAGTCTTTTATTCATTTCCAGGCCTTCAAGAATGTTAGCAACTTATTAAGAATTTTAATCAGAGTAGCATATTGATGACTTTTTTAAACTCCTGAATAATTTAAATTTTTCTTAATAATGAACAGTGCTAACTAATTACATTGAGAAATCAGATCATGGTGTATAAAGGAGCTCATCTACTGGTTAATTCCCTGATTTGTGGTTATAGTAGGGATTATAAAAATTTGAGGGACCAGTGTGGTGCATTCTGTGATGGGTGAGCAAAGCCTGAATTCCATCTTGCATAGCACTGTCGCGATATTTGCAAACACAGCACTGTGTGATTTGTACATTATATCTTCACATTTCTTCTCCTACAGCAGTTGCACCAGTAAGAAAACACTGAAACATCATCATAGAAATTTAGTGCTTAATATGAATTTATCTCATCAGTCTTATTAACCCCCTGCCCCCTAAAGTAAGGTGTTCTTACTGAAACAATGCAGTATCTCTTTGTGTAACCTGACTGAATTTGATCAGAATTCTTCCTTCCAAATGTCATCTGTCTTAAGGAAAAAAACAGATAGATATAGACTAAAAAGGAATTGTTAAGATATTGGAAGTGAATTTTACGGATGGCTTTCAAGGCATAGAGGATCATTTGATAAATTTCCAGATGGTACCAAGCTGGGAGGGGGTCCATGCACTTTGTAGGACAGAATTGCAACTCAAGGCATTTTCAACAATTGAAAAATTGGTCTAATATGAAAAGCTATAGTTGATTAAGGAGAGTTCAAAGTACTACTCTTAAGGAAGGAAATTTATGTATAAAAGTTAGAGACTGACCTATTAGGTAGCAGTATTTTGGTCACAAGCCTAGTGATTTGCAAGTGCCCCTTTGCAAATCATAAACTGAACCTGGATCAGTGTTGTTTTTCTATTGTGGAAACAGGCAGGCTGGCCTCATTCTGGGATGTGAAAGCTGTGAGTGTATTCAGAAATAGGAAATAATCCTTCTGTTCCACTCAGGGTGAATAAAGCCTCTGTTGGAGTCTTTTTGCTATTCTTTGACATAAACTTCAAGAAATGTAAGGACAATGGGAGGATCGAGTGACGCAGAGAAGGAAGGATCCAAAGAGTAGCAAATGTAACTTGTGAAAAAGAAATAGAAGGCTATTGTTGGTATTAAGAATAGAGAATACAGGACTTGAAACATGGTAGGTCTTCAAATGATTTAAAGAAAACTGAAGAAAAATGCAAGAAGCTCCCCCAACCTCCAAGGACAGTTGATCTTCTGTTGCAGGAGGTGAGATTTATATAAAAGCCTTAATAAAACCTTCCCAAAGTAAGGTCAGTGGGAGATATTCTCTCACATAAGTTTCATAGAATACAATGAAATCTCCATCACTGAGGGATTTTGTAACAGGATGTACAACCATCTGCCAAATATAGGTTAGATACTTTTAATCCTTTGTTGTGGTAGGAGTCTGAGAGTAGAGGACTGCTTGAAGTCTCTTCCAGCTATTTTTTTCTATTATTTTCCACAAGTATTACCCATATATTAAAAAAACAATCAGGAATAAGCATTTTTTTCTCTGAAAAGTTACAGATTTCTTTTTTATAAACTGTTTTGCAATAATAAAAATACATGGGTTCTAGTATCAAATTTGACATACAGTTTGCAAAAGTACATGTACCTTGCTGAAGAACAATTCAGTTTAGACTTCTACCATAAACATACTTTTGTAAATTTTCCCCTTAGTGATATATATATATTTAAAAGTATGCAAATTAATTAAGTTTAAACATTATTCATAGACCATTTTCCCAAGGGAATGCACACTATTAGGTGCTCCCATGCTATGAGTACTATCCTTGAGCTGAGAAGACGAGCAGTAAACAGGCTGAAATGTTTTATAATGCAAGTGGAAGATATACCTTAGCATCTGAACTGATTTAAATACTCCTGAAAGTAGCAATTCTGATGTTTTAAAAATACGCTCCTCTATAAATCTGCAGCTCCTATTAGGACAGCAAATTCTTGAGCATCTGTGTTAGCTGCAGGATTTACATCTTCCCACATAAGCTGGGAGGAGTGCTAAAAACAGTGCCCAAGGGCTGAAATTCAGTGCAAGTGTAGACTTCAACAATGCTGCAACACGTACTTAACAAGAACTCGGGGCAGCATTAAAGCACCAGTTACAACTGTTAACATTCATGGCATGGCAGATCACTTTGTCTGACATTCCTCCAAATTATATGCACTGGGCACCAGTACAAGATGCTACAATCCTGCTTTTCCACTGCAAACCATTTAAAAGTTTGATGAAAGCAGAAAAAAGGCCAAATGGACAGTATTACCAAATATTCTATCCATCCCCTCCAGCTGTTTACTAGGGTCCAAAGGAAGATCTCCAGCTGGAAAATATGCCCTCCAAATTACCAAATATGAGATTTTCTGTTCAATCATTGTTTTAATGTTTATCACAAAGTCTGTGGAAAAACATGGTCTCTCTTTTTGATGGCCTGCTGGGGTTTTTTTGTGGGTTTTTGACATAAAATTTGGAATATATTTTCAGACGAGCCTGCATGTGTGTCTGTATGCATATACAGAGGGATAAGAGCCTATTGGGCACAATGATTGCTACAGAGCATTTACCTGAATCTTCAGTAGTTACAGCATTTTGTTCATTGAGCTGTTTCCAGTTGGCAGAGGTTGTTCTTGAGGGAAAAATCTGAGCACCAACAAAATGTTTCCGGTTAGATAATAAAACCTTGGTGGAGTTGATCAGCTGGCATTCTTCCAAACCAGAACCTGACATGCACCTGCTTCATTTATTTGTTTTATGCAGCTTCTCATTTAACAAACTGTAAATGAGAAAGGGAAAGCAATCAGGTTCTACTGAGCAAATTGCTCACATTTTCTTTATATAGTTCAAGAAACTGCACACTGTAATGTCAGGCTGCAGTTACAATACAGGGATTCTCTCCAGAGGATTGGAAAATAATTAGAAATATGCCAGTTATTTTCAACAAAAATTCTCTAAAACAGAAGTCTGCAGGCACTGATGCTTTTGGTGACTAAAATTGCTCTAGAGATAGATGACTTAAAATACAGCAGAGTTGAGATATTAAAGACAAACAGCCCTACTACAACTTCAGTTTGATCTTTCATGTTTTTCACATGGATAGACATTAAAAACCCAAACACAAAAATATATAGAGAATGTAGGCTTAAATATGTTGTCTGGACCAGTTTAAGAGACATATCCTCTTTATCTGACATTTCTCCTGAAATCTTTTATCAGTTATTCGTGTTCTGCCTGCAGACAATTCAGAAGTCCTTCAAGTCATTCTATATTTGAACCCGTTATCGTGTGTGTTGCTGTTTGGACTTACTTGAATCAACAGAATGTTACTAAATAAAAAATACACATACTCAGAGAAACAGTCTAAGATATATTATTAAAGAAAATCAAGCAGCAGAATTTTGTAGGATGGCTAATGAATTTATTTCTACTCTTTGACTCTACTTGGACTTCTCAAATGAATCTGTGTAGTAAAGGCAATGGAAATCATGGTCAAATTCCAGTTCACTTACTAAAGGGGGTTTTAGATAGCAGCTTTTATGTATGTAGGCAGATAGGTGTAATAGATGTAAAAGTACTTACCTGCCTATCATGTCCCTAATTATTATGATAATCTGATTATACTGCTGAAGATTTAATTTCCTTATATTTGTGGTTTTGCAAGTTTGATTTAATTGTCTGTGAAAAAGTTTTCTGTCCTGTTTCAAATTCTGGTTGATTTTCCTTTCTAATTAACCTTTGTTCTCTGCTTCATAGACATACTTTTTAATTGTTTAATTGCTTGTAAAGCAGGGACATTTTTGACTTAGCATTCAACCATGTCCCAAAGTACATTGTTGAGCTTTGAGCTCAGGGTGGGAATTCAAAAGTGCTTTTGTGTGCAGCACTGTTTGAACTGCAGCTGCCTGCCTGCTGACAGGTAGGGAAGTCACTGTCAACAAGATTTAAAGTTGCTGTCATGTTTACACAGCCGCATAGAAAAGGTTGAGAGAGTATTGTGATTTTGTTGAAATTAAGTACCAACAGTTACTGGGCCATAGCAGTGTGCCTTGGTTATGATTAATGCTTGACATCTGCATCTTTTTGAGATATTTTAGCCACTTTTCTTGTCAGATGAAAAGTGCACTGCGATATGTTTCCAGTCATGGGGGAAGGTTCAGTGTGCTGAGGTTTCTAGTGCTTAAACTGAGCTATTAAAGTCATGTAAGTTCTTGCTTCTGAACCCTTGTAAGGATTTTCAATATATCTGAGCAGTTGGGAATTCTGAATTTCGGTGTTAAAAATCCCACTAGGCTAAACAATGTTTTAAGCTACTGAATATTCTCCCTTGGTGCTCTCTGTTTTCTACTTGGATCTCCTGGTAGCTGGTGATGAATAGTACCAATACAGATCTGCTAAAGGAATTGTTTCCCTTTACATATGAAAATTGCTACCAAAATTGAGAAATGGTTCAGAGACACAAAGGTTTTTTCATGGATATTTTCAATTCAGACAGATATTGAGATATTAAGAACAAAGATTGAAACAGTTAAATACCGTTTTTGACAGAGTTTGTGTATGTTTTATTAAAAGTTCAGGGTAGCCCAACAATGCTCTTCTGCACTCCACAGCTGTGTGTAGACACAGATAGTGCTAAAGAAACCAGCTTACACAATGCTACTTTATTTCTGTCTCAAAGAAACAAACATTGCAGTAATATTTTTGAGTGGATGCTGTCCTTGTGGTAATTAGTTGGAGAAAAAATTAGGTGTGTGAGTGTAATTGGATCATAGAATGGTTTGGGTTGGAAAGGACCTTGAAATGGTCTGGTTGCAATCCCCATTCCAGGGACAGGGACACCTTCCACTAGACCAGGTTGATCAGAGCCTCATCCAACCTGGCCTTGAACACTGCCAGGGATGGGATATCTGTAACCTCTCCAGGCAATCTAAGAGTGTTTTTATCATGCATTGAGAAGACTCTAAATAAAAATGTATATATCTTAATCCCTCTGATATCTGGACTAGTTTGAAATCCAGGTCCAAATTTTGAAATTACTGAGATTTTGATCCTGAATATGTATTAATTCAAAATATATATTTTGATATATATTTTATATAACTAAATATATATAATTTGGATATAGTATGAACTTGCTTCTCTGGCAAGACTGTCCTGTTACTTCCATGTGAGTTTTGTCCTACGGGAAAAACCCAGAAAAAATTTGATAGTAAGCCAGAACATGCTCTCTGTATACATTCAACTGTTCTTATTTAAATAAAGCATCTTAGTATGAGCTTTCTGCTGGATTTCTGAAGAACCCCCATAAATATTCTATTTTAGTCACCTAGTAAATTTGAAACCTACCTCTGTGTCTTGCTAGGTGTTACCAGGTTAATCATCTGTAGTGACATCACTGCCAATGAGCAATACTTTCAGTTTTTATATCTGGAGTTGATGACCTTGCAGTGAAGGCATACTCAGGAGACACATTCTGAAAGGCTGAAAATTTGTCTCCTTTACTGTTTTTGTGATTTGGTGCTGCTGTGTCTACTTTGCATTAATACTGATTTATATTTCACTCCTCTGTATGTGATATGATGCTGCTGCTGGCTTTCGTTCTAAGTCATAAAGATATGTCTTTTAAATTATTAGAAAAATATAAATTATTTATAATGATTATTTTTACAATGAAGTAATTATAACCCATCCCTCATTTATGTGTTGATGAAAACTATGCACATTAGTTACAATAGGATTAATACTACATTGTTTATATGTTTGGTTTTTTCCTGTGCTATGATTTCTGTATGTGTGATACTGAGGGAGATGTGATCTGTAGCTGTGTGTTTTGCATATTAATTTTATGCAAAGCATGAAAAATTAAATTAATGATATGTTTCAGCATTATTGTTCGTAACCTTGTGACAAAGACAAAAAAGTCTTAGCATGCAAAAGAGTTAGAAGGGCCAGAGGACGCACAAACAGGTAAAATGTGGCAACTGATAAAATAGTTGGGAAGCAGCCATGTGTCTTGTGATACAGACATCAGGGAGAAATGTTAAGCACTTCGTCATTCCTGCCCTCCAGTGTCTGATGTTTCTGATTTCTTCTTTATTGATTTCAACTAAAGAAAATATAGAGGAGTATAGAGGTGACCCATTTTGTTGACAGATACACATGTTAGTCTTGTACTCCCAGCAAATAGTTTAGACATCAGGAATAATGGCTTATAGGTAAGAGATAAACACAATTTCCTGTGATTTCTAAACCTAGTGAATCAGCAGACGCAGTCTGCTTTCAGAGTCTCAGTTGTTTATCTTTTATTCAACAGATTGAGGATTTAACAGGACACTGGAAATTAAAAACAAAACAAAACAAAACAATAAACCTCCTAAAAACCCCAACTGACTGACTAACCAAAACCCCACCATGAACAAATTGCTGCAATTATTGAACTTTCATTGTTTCTGAAATGTATTTTTCACTCTTAACAAAAACAGTGACAGACTACCCCCCTTCAACCTTGTGTGTTTATAAGCTTGATAATTTCATAAATTTCAAGTCCTGCAGTACATGTGACTATTTTATAAAAATGAAAATTGGGCATAAATTGTTACTATTTAGGTATGAATTTCAGTCAAGGGCACGGGTAAAGGATTTTCCACTCACATTCCATATACAGTCAGTATCACATCTTTCCACACTGTGGTTACAGAATGTCAATGGCAGTGGTTTGGAGTCTGTGTGCAATATTGACCATCAGGGAAACAATTCTTACATTTGTCTCACGTGGTAAAAAAGCATACCAAAGCAGTGAAGTAAAACACAGCATCTGAAACAGTGACAAACTGTTGCACAGTGATACTATTATCATTCATTTTGATGCATAAACCAGTCATGTCCTACTTTCACATGGCTTCCTTTGTTTATTTAGAAAAATGCTCTTTTCAGTTTAAGTTATAGCTTTAGAAACACATGAAACCCCTTTCCTTTGTGCTCAGCTAGTCAGTTTTCCAAACTATTTACTAAGGAAGTATGAATTGGGGAGCTAAAAAGAACATCCTTCTTTTTTCAGAAGAACAATCCTGTGCTCCCCTCCCCAGGAGAGACTGTGTCCTAGATGCTCAATGTATTTCAGTGTGACATAGTTCCAGGGCAGAAAGATGCCTTATTGTATTTTATTGCACATTAGAAGAGATTGCAAATGAGAGATCCAGGTGTTTACAGCAGGGATTTATGCAGCAGTGTTGGGATTAAAATGTCTTTGAAAGGGAGATTGTGCCTGGTCCGTAATGAGCTGAGCACCTCCTGCACATCGCTCCACAGCCTGAGCTGTTCCCATTCTGCTCCTTGGAGATCAGATGCTGTTGATACAGGAACATGTGCAGGAGCTGTGGAAAGTGGAGCTGTTGGCATTTTTTTAAAAAGCTGCCAATAAGGTGCAGTTCCTAAATAATATGAATGAGCTGCTTTTTCATGTCTCTGCTTACCTTTCAGTGCACGTCCCACTCTCGTGCGTTTGGGTGGCTTTACTTGCTGTTTGTAGTGTCTACCAGAGGATATTTTGTGCAGCTATGAAACTTAGTGTCCTGCCTTCCACAACCTTAATTCCTTTAGCAGAATATTTACAAAAACACTTGGTGTAATTTTTCCCTGACATAGATCGTTTATAACACACAAAATATTTTTTACTGATTTAGCATTGCTAATTGTTTCCATGTAAATGTCTCTTGTGCTTTGATTTTCCTATGTCAAAGTAAACCATAAATTGGAAATTGATTAATTATCTCTAAGACTCTGTATATTCTAATCCTCATTAACTTCTATTACTTATTGTTATTGAGACTGGAATGAAAAGTTATTACATGCAGAGATCTAAATCTAGAACTGTAATTATCTACCTAGTAATTAAAGGAGAAAAGACCATTAGAAAATTTTGTCATTTTTTCTATGGTTACAGGTACAGCATTAGACTGAGTATTCTAATTCAACATCACAAAATTAAAACAAGAAAAAGGAAAGAAAAAAGTAATACTAAAAAATCAAAAAGCTAACAAGTTAACAAAATAAGCTTAATGGGGACCCTATGATTCTTTGACTGACATTTTTCTTGTGAGA
This sequence comes from Corvus cornix cornix, assembly GCF_000738735.6. Classification (NCBI taxonomy): domain Eukaryota; kingdom Metazoa; phylum Chordata; class Aves; order Passeriformes; family Corvidae; genus Corvus; species Corvus cornix. The sequence continues at coordinate 20,316,868 of NC_046338.1, read as the reverse complement.
TAAAAATTTTTAGATATACAGATATGCTGTTGTATGATTCTTTTTTAAACTAAGACTAAAAATTTTTCATGTTATTGTTTTCAAAATGGAAACAAGAAAAGCTCAAAGTTGTTACATCTATATAAATCTCACAATAATCCTTATTTTACGTGGATGAGTTATTTAATTGCAATACATTCTAAAAAAAAGGGTGTAAGCCCACATTAAAGTAGTGAATAAAGAGGTAGGTTAAAATTATGTCTATTTCTATAAGTCTTTAAATAACACTGCAGGAAGCCAAACACCTTCTGTTGCTCTTGAGCTGAAGTATGTGGGTGCAGGGTAATGACAGAATATTTTTAAATAAGACATTAGTCTTTAGTTAACCTTAGTGAACCAGTTAATGAGTGAACACATGTTAAGAAACCAATTAAAATCACAGGAAAATCTACATTGAGATAAAGGAAAAAAAACTTACAGGACCTGTAAGAGATGGTTTCTTTAAGTTTTCTAAGCAGGGATAAAAGGTCCCTGCTCAGTCCCATATATGCTCAGGAATAGATTATGTTTTGTCCTTAGTGTCTCAATTTCTGGTGACAAATTCTCATTTACACACCTAACCATGGTGTAGTTCATAAGGTAATAACTGCAGGAAAATAATGTGAAGAAATATTAATTATTTGCAGACTGTGGATAATCTAAAACCCCAGACAATTAACAACAAGAATGGTGTTCCAGAACCTTTATATGACCTACCACCAAACCTGAGTGGGTTTTTTTCCCCCAGTGTCTGACTGTTTCTCTTGAACCAAAACACTTTTCATGAGAGATTTCACTTGCTGTTGGTTTCTGTCTTTAGAAAGAAACCAGAGATGCATCTACCCTCAATGTGGTCTTGAGACTGTGCACAGCAAAGCTGGATTAAATGATTAACAATTATACCAGCCTTAAATTTGTATAATCCCATTTGTATAATTATAATTACAATTATTAATTATTATTATTACTTATTTAGTTCAATTAGGTCTGAGAGCACAAACATAAACACGTGACCCATTTGACTCATTAAAGTGTGATAGAATATTCACAGTAAGTAGCTATACTTGCAGTGGAACAACACTGAGAAGTGATTTGCAGTTAAATCTCCATGTGAGAACCCAGTTAGGGACCAGGTCTTCCTTAAAACCTGTAGCTCCCCAGGAAAGGGATTTAAATTTAGAGAAGAGCAAGAGTGAGCTTTTGTTTTTAACTGGACTTTCATATAACATGTCTTCACTTTAGAAATCATAAGGTGCCTGACAAAACCCTAAATTAGTTCAGTAAAGCTGAGATTTAGTTTTTTGTTTTTAATCTCTTGTGTGTCCCTTGCCTGAGTTATTTTTCATTTTTCTGGGTTTGGTTTTGTTTTCTCCTATGCATTAATTGACTCTATACAGTGATTTTGTATTTTGTCTTTTCTCACAGGTACCTTTTCCCACTCATCCTTTTTCTCTCATATAGGGTAGCTGCTCTGAAAACATTCCTTTAGACTTCCAAAATAAGCTCACAAGGTCTATGTGTAGGGTTTGATATCTAGGTTGGTTATAAGAGACTAAAAACTGTAGGAATGAAAAATATGAAAGAACATACATCATGGAGTAATTCATAATTCATGGAGTATTCACCAGTTTCTCATAGAGTAAAATCTAGTATGTTTTGAAGAGTTAAGGGCAGAATTCTACTGAAAACTTTTGCTTCTCCTATTGACTGTGGATCAATTGTTTTGCCCCAAATCAGGTGAATAATGTTAAATATTTTACAACATCAATAACATGAAGAAACAGTAGTAACTTTTTTCTTTAAACACGTTTTTCTCTAGTGGCCCTTCTTTTCCAAACTGTTTCATATGCAGGACACAAAGCACTTTTTGTACCCTTGTTCAGGGGACAGGAACACTCACCCTGCTAAGTGGTGATCAGCACTAAAAATCCACCAACAAATCTTCATGGAAAGGATCACAAATGGCTGTGGAAAGGAGGTCCCGTGTTGCCGCAGATTTGCTCTTCTATTTGAGTACTTTGAAAAAATATGTTGACAATGTTGGCATGAACCAAATTCCATGGCTCCACATTTCAGCCCCTTCTAGTCCTGGAATTAAATTTGGTCAGAGATTGTGCTTTGTTAATGATAAATTGATGGAAGTTACAAAAATAAGGACTATAGGAGTGCTTCCAGGAACTCCACATGGGCCAGTCCAGTTACATGCTATACTTTAAGCAGCTCTGCAAATAAACTAGAATTGGAAGACTTTGGAGAATAAAGCTGATTACTTTCTTGTGATCATTTGCATTAAAGAGTTAGGTTCTAAATATCTCTAATGAAGGTGTTTCTCATAGTCGGTGCATGCAAAGCATAACATCCCACTTACCCAGCAGAGCCACAGGGGTAATATTCTTGCCACAGCTGGTGAAAGTTCTGCACAGTGAATACAATATTCTGACTTTTAATGCCTCTTTTCTCTTTGTGTTTTTTCTTTAGTGGTTATTTCTGGAATGGATATGATTGCTGTTCTTTTAGTGCTGTCAGCCTTCTGCTGGAAAACATACACATGTTGCCTCAATAAGTGATAGTACTGCATCTCTGTGTCTCTGTGTTCAGATACTTTGTTTTACTGTATTTTATATACATTTGTAATTTTATCTTTGAAGTCTGATGAATGTTTCTCATTTTGGGTGCCACTGGAGATCAAAGTAACTCTTATATGAACAAGCTTTTAATTTGGCAGTGAGAGACTGCTGACAATGAATAGAAGAATGACTTCATTTTTTTTTTTTATGAGAGAGTTGTGAATAATTTAATCCAGAAGCTATCAAATTATCACGCATGAAAATATTAAAGGGCTTTTTCCTCTATTTTTTCTTTACATGTGGTACTTCTTACCCATCTGCTAGATTTCAGCATAGTCTAGCTATCATGTCTTGAAAGTAGAACAAATTTTGGGAGTGTTCACCTTTAGCAATGATTATTTCCCCTTACAGACACTTTCAGAACTTCTATGAAGCAATTTTTTTTTCTTTACTTTTTTTTTGTGCAGCTGATGTTCCTACTCATGTATCAAATTTTACTTATCATAATTTTTTACCTCAATTTATGCAAACTCTCAGTTTGAAAAGGTAATTTGGAATTCTACCGTATACCATATACTTGCAGTTCTCAACCTCATGCCATCCTCAGCTCTGGGAAATACACACTTATTAGCTAAGTCATTAATAACCTTAATGAAAATTCTGGACAAGAAGGTTTCTGCCAGCTAAGTCTCCTTTGCTTTTGGTAGCAAACTATGAAAAACTAGGTTTGAGATTTGGTTTTTCAACCAGGTTTCACACCTGTTTTTTTTCTTTTTACCTGTCCAGTGTGTTCATCAAGTGGTGATGAGATTGTCAAGTGAGATGCTATCTCAATTTCCCTAAAATCAGGATGTAAGAGGGTTTATTTCCCATCTCTTAAACACAGAAGATCCTCTACCCTGTTGAAAAAGAAAATTTGGAGCTGAAATATCTATACAGTCTAGAGTTTTTCCAATACTACCTTCCAGATGGTTACAAGGAGGTGGATAAGTTATTGCAGAAATTTTGGGGAACTGAAGTTAACTGTCTGGCCTGTAATTTTTAGTTTCTCACTTTCTTACTTTTTGTTTGTCTTTTTTTTTAACACAGACACTTTGTTGTCCCATCTCCCATCTTCTGACAACATTGTGAGATAACCATAAAGAACTCAGAAGTCACTTTGGCCATTGCTTTAAGTATCCTAGATAAAACTGAGAATAATCCAATTACCTGGAAACAATCTGCCTTTCAGACAGCTTCCTACACCATGCTTCAAATTTCATTTCAGGTAACTTTTTAGTAAATAATGTTCAAAAAAGCCACACTTGTTCATATTGTGAAAGTCTGTGCTATTTCTTAGTGAATTTAGTGTTACAGCTACATTTGTATGAACATTAAAGCAACCCATTAGAACGAAGCAGTAAGAAGGAAGTCATAAAGAGTTTTCACTCAAGAACTTAAGAGAAACTAGTAAGTCAGCACTGCATTTTATATGGCAGAAGGGAATTATTTAAAATAGGCAAATTTATACTCTGCCTCTAGTTTCTTTATTGATTATTGGTTTTATTTAGTATTTAATCAGCATCCTGCTCTTTATAAAGTTTATCTGGCTGTTAATGCTTACCTCTTGACATCTACAGGACACTTCAATGGAAAATATCATTGATGCAACTGTTTCCTCAAGGTGTAAAATCTAGACAAGAGAGAAAATGATTAGTCTCAGTGACAGAGTAAACATTTGGGAATCACTTTTTCTGTGCATATTATTAAAAAGTCAATAAGATGAATATGTGGAAGCCAATAGTATTTACTATAGAAGAACAAGGGAAAATAGGGAAGCCATACTTAGCATTACTAAGATTTTGCTCTGTGATCAGGTCCTCTTGTGGGATGAAACTTTGAGGGGCAATAATAAAGGTCACCTTTGCTGTGCAGTGTTTGTTCTCTTCATAGCCCTTCATGGAGAATGACAAGCAGATGGCTTAGTTCTAAAATCACAAATTTACTCTCTTAAATTTTACTCAGAAAATGAAATTACCCAATGAATTCTTTTCTAGCCTGACTTTTGCATCTCAAAAATGTGTTTATTGTACTTTGGATGATTTTGAGAATATAATTTTCCTGTTCAGCATTGACTTATTGATAAATATGAAAAAATGTAACTTGAAATCTATTAACCCTTCATCCTGTGTTGTTTATGGAAGATTATAATTCTGTATTTCCTCCCTAAAGGAGAGGCTACTAGATATACCTGTGGCTAGTGTTGTGCTTCAGTAAAACAGGCATATTGCAAAGCTGAGGAGTTTAAATATACCCACTTATATCTCAGTATTCCTGCATCGTGTTATTGGTGAAGCCATCAGTGGTAAGCAGAAACCAATAAGGAATGACTGCTTTGCAAACTTACACAGCCAGCAAACCTCCTTGAAATCACAAAAAAGCCTTGTAAAACTGTCACAGGTTCAGGCCAAATTCTGATACCATCATAAATGAAATGTAAAACTTTAAAAGTCTAGATTTCTTTTTAGTCTCTAATGAGCGCTCATCTCATTAAAAATTAACACCTTTTTATTATACCTAATTTACTTATAAATCTTATTGCCAACCATTATCAACTCTCACAGACATCTCCATCAACCTTATGATTAAATCTGTTTTATTCAAGCTATTCTTTTTCCACTGATTTTAATTCTATCTTAATGACTTTCCTTTTTTTCGTTGAAAATTCATTCAACTTTGGAGACTTTCTCATTTTTTCATTTGTCACTATTTTCATACCTTGAAACTTGACTATTTTTTTAGCTTCCAGCTGAGTCTTTTTATTACAGGTATTTTGTTGAGGAAAAAAAATCTCCTAACTGTATAAACACTTTAACATCCATGAATGTGTTTTTGTAAAAGGCTTTTTTCTTACCTCCTCTAGAGGTTAAACACTAATAATTAAAACTGTGTTTTACACTTCAGTTCCATGTTTTTGTTAAGTGTATGGGGGGCTTAGATGTGACTGAGTAACCAATGAGTGGCAGCCCTGTCCTGTGACAGGATATTAAGCATGATAATCCTGGCCAGGTGAAATGGCCAGAGGCAAGCAGAAGAATCAATTTATTTCCTCATGTTTTGGTGTGTCAGACCATTATTATCAGTGTATGCTAGTATGTCTCCTGTAGAATCTGAAAATGAAGTTATTTTTCCTTATTATCTCCTGCTCTCTGACACATCATATCCACTAAGGACTTAAAACAAGCTATATAAGAAATAAGAAGGCAGAGGTTTTTAATAAATGTTAAGAAATCCTAGAAATAGAATTCATTCCCAGACTACAAGGGTTCATATGGCATATTACGTGTCTGGAATTCCTAGGACAAGTTCCTTCTCATTCTCAGGTAAATGAATTGGTAGGTGCTTCCTCTGTCTTGTTTACATGTTCCTACTATGTCAAGTCCTTCAAAGTGTGAATTCCATGCTAATTACAGTGAGTTAGGTATTCTTTCTTCCAAAAGAAATGATTTTGCTGATTATTTCTCTTGATTGCAGTGGTATAAAGCAAGACATCTCAGTGTATTTGAGTGCATTTCTTCCTGTTGAATCTTCCTTCCAGTTCAATGTGGAATTAGTTCCACTGAGTGTGCTCACAGGAATGTGGAACACTCCTGCAGTTGGCAAGACAAAGTCTGGGTAAAGGTAAACATCTTGAGTGTTTCCATAGATGTGTGTTCTAAGAACTGAACGTCAGCTGGTCCGCTAAGAGCTACAACAAAAATAATGAGGATGGTATTTTTGAAAGGCTTAAGGAAACAAGAGCAAAATGTGTTGCTCTTAACTTATTTCAACAAGTGTATGCTTAAGATTTTTTTGTCTAAATTTGCCATAGGTTGATTTAAACTTGGAAGCACTTCAGATAAGTATTTTTAAGAATAAGCAGGCATTTAACACATTTGTTTAAGCATTCTCCAGGATACCTGAAATTTGAAACACACCCTTAGTCCTTTCAGTGATGACAAATGATAGAGTTACTTGTTTGCTTAATTTTGTACTGTTTTTGTTTGTACAGCAGACAACTGGCTATAGAGATCTATTTTAAGGGGAAATGCTATATTATACTGTCATTCACTCACTGCTCACATGGCATGATGTTGTTGTTTGCGCTCTGCTGTTAGTCTGCCAGCTTGGATGAGATAATAATCATAACACAAGATTTCAGCAAAAAGCCTGCAAACCTTGAAATCCCCATTGTATGTTATTTGGAGAGGCAGTTTTGATATTTGTGTCTCAGCTTGCATGAGCAATATCACATTACTTGAAATTGTGTTTTCCTACAATGACTCCCACAGGTAAGGACTCTGCAGCGTCAAGATCATTTTGTTCTATTTGGCACAGGTAGGTTTTGCTGCAGGAGCTTGTCAAACATGAAATAATGCAAAGTTTCTGGTCTTGAATCCAAATTTTCCCTCAATTCTGGCTCTCCAAATCCTGACACACTGCTTCTGACCTTTTCAGACAGAGGATGGCTGAGACCTGAGCATATAGATCCCCTGTCTGAATAAAAGTAAGATATCTTTGCTACATATATGACATGAAAGGATATGTATCTCTTTTTTTACTTAGAAGTGAAGTAAAATTCAAATGCTTCGAATTTAACAAACATCCCTGCTTAAAATACTTATCATTTGTTGACCTGTGGGTCACAGCCCTCTAGACTGCTTCAGGTTGCTGCTGCTATTTAATTTATAGACTTTTCTAAAAGTTGCCTCTCCCTTTTTTACTAATAAAGGAACTTTGTTATTCATTGATAGGACCTGGTGATGTTAGTTTTACCCCCTCTGCTTTTAGAGAAATTGTTTCTACCTTATCATTACATTTCTTTTTGACTGAGTCTTTCATTCAAATGAGGCTCTAGAAAAATATCCTGGCAGATTTCTTGAGAAGTATTTTCCACTAATGCGAGTAAAATAAAAAAAAAATTAAGAAAATTAAACTAAGTTAAATTAAATTTTAAAAATAGAACTCCCACCATTTTGTTTACATGGGGAGTAGTCTCTTTTCCAGTGCATTTTGGGGTTATGCAGGAGAAAACTTCTGCAGGAAACCTCCAAAATGCTGCCCATTCAGGACCATTATGGGCTTACACCTGTGTTATCTTCCTGTAGTCAGGAATATCAGTGTTTTCTGCCAACCCAACAAAAGAAACCCTTCAGCCTCTGTGTTGGGATACATTGGGTGACTGCAGACAACACCACAAGTTCAAAAGTTACACAAGCTCAGTTACAAGAAACTGAAGCATTTTAGAAATGGTTTCTTTTTTTTCTAACAAAATATACAATGCTATATTTGCACACCATATTCTACTGAGATTGCATATTAAAATATGTTTAAATTGCTTCTCAAATAGAGAGAGGTTTTTGAAGCAAAATGAATAGTCATAATTTAAGCATCTTATCCTGAGGCAATTGTGTGATTTTTAATTTCCTAATGGTATATTCTATATACAGTATGTCTAGCAGTTGCATTAAAAAAAGAAAAAAAAGAAAAAAAAGAAAAATTAGTTTTGTTCAGAATCAAGTGATGCCAGTGGTGATAAATAAGTAAGTTCTAATCATATAATTGGCATTTATTCAGAAACATAATTCTCTTGAGGCGGCTTGATTGCATTCATTATCACCAGTTAGAGACGATTTAATGTTTTTATCAGCCTGATTCCAAATGCTAAATTGGAGTACAGATGTCAGAATTCACTCCTAAATCAGCCTGCAGGGTTTTGGTTTTGTTTTTCTTGGGCTTTTTTTGTGTTTTAAACATTTCTGAACTTAATTTCTGTCTTGAAACTCTTTTTGAAAACCTGTGTGTCAGCAAAACTATACAAGCTTGTTTATAGAATTAAAATAAACCAATCTGAAGCTAGTTTATTTAAATCACTGTCATTCTCAAATCATTTCATGTTGGTTTGACTATGAATTGTTTTACTGCTGTGCATGCCCTGGGATAGTGCCTGTGTCTGGATTTAGCACTTCAGGAATTGGCTAATGACTTCTCAGGCCTTTGTAACAACCTCACTGGAAGATTGTAAATTAAAGGCTAGTAGGTAACAGAAAAGTGGCAGTAAATACCTCTCAGTGGCCATGCAAAGAGCAGTGAAATTTAACCCCTTAGTATGGACTGGGAAAAGCTGCCCCATACATTTTCTGGTTGTTCTTCCAGCCAGAGCGTCTCTATAATGCCAGCTAAATTTCTGTTTACCCTTTGAACTTTGAAATAAATAATGATTTACCCTTTGAGACGTCATTGACAAGCACCAGGTACTTTATAACACTGCAAAATGATATTTATCAAGCAGTTATCAATGATTAGCTGTTCTTCTTTTGACTGGAAAAGGGAAAACAATGGTGTAATTCCTCTCTGGTCATGGTAAGGTTTTGAAACCTTCCAGAATTGTTTCAGAAAGCAATAATACACTCATAAAAAACCTACTGGGTGACCTCAGGTAAACCTTGAGTTGATCTTAGTGAACGCAGTCTTAATCCTCTCAGCAGAAGGTTACGGAAATCCTCTACTCCTTACTGGTATGTTCCCAGAACTGAAGTCGGTAGAGGAAGGTGAAAGGGAAGATAACTCAGATGTACCCAAACCTGAATATATGTCAGCCTGGCCCACACAAATTACTGTACCTTAGAAAACAAATAACTTTCTTTTGTGAATATGAGTTGCTAGTATAGCTAAACAATATCAAAATACATACAAGGTACATTTAAGGTTCAGTTCTTGACCAGAAGATATCTCCAGCATTATTATCTCATTCCTCTACTGACTATTTCCTTCCCTGCTTATAACAGAAAAATCTAGAAGTGATTAAATTTATTCTGGTGCATGCATTTTTCCCCAGTTGAACTTGGGTAGAGTTAAGCAGAAAAGGTGGTTAATTTTCTTGTGTTCATTTTGAAGAGTGTTCTTTTCTGCAATCCCATTGCATGTTTGCATGAGTTTCTCTGTGGCAGAGATTACTCTCTGTTACTGGCTTCTGTTAGTGACTTTCTGTTCCTCTGTGCTCAGTATGCTGGTAATACTGCATACTGAGAATATTTTCACTGAGCTTCTGTGGAAATGGAAAATAGAGATCACAAATCACATAATTTAAGAGGAACTCTCCCTAAGCGCCCCACAAGTAGGGTAGCAGGTTTGTGTCCTCTTAAGGTGTCAGAACTGGAGCTATTATTTGAGATATTTCAATATCCCAAGATGTTTTTATTTGTGTTGACATTTATTGGTGAGACAGCAGTATTCTTTTCTAAGGAGCCTGTTAGGTAACTTGGTTCCATTAACCATATTAAAGTATTTTGACAAAATATTCCTTGAGGAGTCCTAGATTCCTTGTGTAGGGAGTCTTAAAATTCATCCTCTGTGCCAGTGATACATTCCTTTCACCATTTCTGTAGAGAGCAGCTGAACTTAGACAAGTTTTGAATGTTTGAAAATGTTAAGTACTTACAAGACTAGGAAGAATACTCAGATTTAAAAGCTGACTGCTGTGAATATTGTTTGCATTGGACATGTTCCAACACTGAGCAGGACAGTCCTGGCCATTAGACCTCCTGCTTGTTGAGGACTTTGTGGGGTCTGAGTTCCAAATCTGTGAAGGCAGGGATTTGTTTTCCTCGGTATCACATGTTGTTGATGCCAGCGTTCGGAAATCAGATGAAGAACTTGTACTGATGCACTGCTGAGGAGTCAGGACATGATGTCTGGGAGAAGGAGAGCTGTGGGAGGGACTGGGATTACATCTGCCCAGAGTGCTGATTGCATTAGGGTGGTGGAGAGACAGAACAGGACTGGGAATGGGGAGGGGAAGAAGAAAGGAAGACTGGGAGTCAGCACTTAAGGGGAAACTGGGACTGCATATGTCTAATTTCTGATAGACTAACACTGTAACCTTAATAATCATCTTTTAATTACAAATCAATGTAATGTGGGCCAATACATATATGGAGGTTATTTCTGGAAGTAACATTGCATAATAAATGAACTGGTAAACACTAATGTTGTTCTCTTGAATGATAATTTATGTATCTAGTGATTCTCTTATAGAATCTCTGTCTGGAAATAAACCTCAAAGGTTTAACATATTAACTATTTTTAAGTATTTGACTCCATCTATTTAAGTAGAGAGTAACCTGGTATCTGTCTCCTATTCATGCTTGAGCTTGGGTATTATTCTGGATTAAGGTCTGTCATTTAGAAATCATTCCTGTGTGTAATGTTGCTGTGTCAGGGCTGTGGCTGTTTTGAGACTTGGTGAATCCGGAGATATCAAGATATATTTCAATAACCACTACTTAATTGCCCCTTCTTTTTGGGAGTATTTCTGAGACAAACAGCAGAGTTTTGACTGCAGACATCTAAGGAGCTGCAGCATCAGTGTAAGGTCATTTTCCAGGCTTGTTTGTGGAGATATTGTGGTGAAGTCACTGGGTGAAATCATGGCTGTACTGGGGTCAATAAGAATTTTAGCAGGAACTGGATTTCACTTGGTAGGTAAACTGCCAGGGCCAGGACCTGTGAGCTTTTCTGCAGAGGACAAAAATAAGAAATATGCTGCCTTTTGGGAGGAGCTGGGAAAAAGACAAACATACAGAGGCTGAGCCCAGTCATCTGTTACAATCTGCCATAAGCTTGCACACTAATGTGTTTTGAATTACATTTTGAATCTATGGATTTTAATATCCCATGAAATCCTTTGAGTATAGAGATTTTGGAGCTGGATTCTTGTATGATAAACCTGTCTTTGCTAGAACTTCCCATAGGAAACTTGATAATATTTGTGCTTCAGATTCATTTCTGTACAATAGATGTAAAATAATGGTAATCTGTCAGAGGTGTTGCCTTAAGCTAATTGAGATAAAGTGCAGTGCATGAAAGAAACCAGGAGATAACACACAAGAGATATTCTCAGACTCCTCTCTAGTAAAGAACTTAATTGCGGACTTAAATGCAACTAACTTGAATTAGTGCATCCAAAAAGTTAGAGAGTTTTTAAATTCCTTTGCTACTTCTTTTGCCTTAGAATGTATACATTGGGAGATTAAAGTGAGGTTGTTTTAGATTAAATACCCAAATAAACAACCAGTAACCTGGTAGACATGAGTACCCAATGTACATAATTTTTATTTTGCCGTTGACACAGATTGAGAAATTCCCCATGAAAGTATTTGAAAAGAATACAATATATCAGATAGAAACTTTGTATAATTCTGTCCAAAATACATGCCACCACTTCACAGAGCATGGGAAAGAAATTCCCAATTTCTGCGTGTTGAAAGCAAAAATATTCTGAATTCATCTATACGTGGAAGTAATTTGGACCAGTAGCTGTGTGGTGAAGCCAGTGGCCACACTGTACCAGTTGCATGGGAGGATTCAGACTCCACCCAGTGCTGTCTGTTCAGAGAGAATCAGTCCCTGGACCACATCTGGTTAAGCTTCAAGTGGAAGGAGAATATATTTTGTTTCTGTTTCCTCTAATCTCACTCTGTGACACAAAAGCAACTGTGTGATGTGAGGAGAGCTAAGCAATCATTTTCAAATGTGCAGTCTTGGTCTATACTAAAATGCTTCTATAATCTTCTCTGCTTTTAAGTAGGGTGTGTCTGTGGAAGGATTATGCACCTTATTGTTGTTGCCAGTTAGAGTGCTTTTTATCTGTCTCTATTTTTCAAAGGAGAAGGAAATGTGAGATTATAAAATATTAAAAGAGTAGCTGATATTTTTCTGTTCAGAAAGAATGTTGATATTTTCTGCACATTTCTTTTGGGGTTTGGTGTTTGCTTTTCTTGGGTTTTTTAATTCTTCAAATTGTTTTAGAAGCATCTTGAAATCTAAAATACTTTGTTCAATTCCTCGCACCTCTTTTTTTAGGAGAGAGGATCTTAGCTATCTGTCTCAGACTGGTCACTGAACTGAAACTACTGATATAATACAAAATATCAGAAGCAATAATTTTTTCATCCTTTCTTTCCATTCTCTCATTTCAAATTCTTATGATTACAGATTTTCAAGACTTTGAACATTGGTCCACATCTTATTGCTACAGTATATTTTATAAAAGGGAAAGACAGAAGCCTACAATGGTTTTCAGTGAAATCCTAATGCTTATTGAAAAGTCTGATTTTACAATCCATAGCTGCATGGTGGAGGCTGTAGTTTGGATTTTATGTTATTCAGGAACATTCTCTTTCAGATTTAAAAAAGAAACAAATTATATGCCTTGCTAGTAAAATATGGTATAAGACACCATTCAGTTAAAAGGAATACAAATATCCAAAATAAGCATAAGAATTCACCCTTTTATTTTTGAAATTGTGATTGTGTCCTCACTGGGGGCTTATTCATCTAAATAGTAATAGCCATTATTTACTCTCTTTCCACACTGAGAGCCAAGTGACCGCACAAAAAAGGAATTGTCAAAGTGATAATCCAGCTGTTTCTTACTGCTTTTACCTTGAGCATTATGAAATTCATAGTTGCATTAAGTAGTTAGAAAATATTTATAAAGATAGCATTGCAGTTGGAGAATAGAGGGAAGCATGGTAAAAGCATATATTAATTACTTTGTAAGGCCAGGGGAATGAGAGAGTCCTATTAAAGCAGAGCATCTTTTGAGAAGGTTTTAGCATAGTTAAAAAAACAACAAACATGATCCTTTTTGCCACTGCTGGTACATTGCATTTTTCTGTCCTGGCACAGCAAGGCCCCTTGGGCTGTTTGAGGTTGTGTCGGCCTGAGTTTATGGGGCTTGTTTGACCATGTCCAGCAGCCTCACGTCCATGGTCTCCCCAAGTGGAGCGTGTGCCAGAGCTGGGAAAGGACTGGCAGCACCAGGGGTCAGTGCATCACAGCCCACGGCCTGCAGACACACGAGAATGGAAACCAGCTGAGAGAGAATTAAACCAACACTGCCACAGATACATTTAGAATGAAAGTTAAAGGAATTGAACAGTGAAGGCAGAGGATTGATAGCAGAAAGGATAATGGATTAAATGTGGGACAAGCAACATTACTACATGAAGTGGCACTCAGATTTTTCCCCAAAATAGCTAACTTGTGACTTAAACTTGCTTCAGAAATTTGAGCTATTGTCTCTTCAGGAACTGAAGTCCTTCCTCCTGAGGAGGTTAGGTAGCAATGTGGAACCTGAAGTTTAAGGAAGTCAGAGGGAATCAACTGAACATCGTGGTTATGGAACATGACTATGCCCGAGCTGTGCATGGCTGTAGCTAAGGGTTAGCTGTATAGGGGTGCAGCTAAGAGGAAAATGGAGCAGAACACTGGACTACAGAAAACTTCCTAGTTCCAAGTATTTTTCATTTTCACAGACAAGGAATGCAACCTATTAATATAAAAATTAAATACAGGCAAGAACCCTCCACAGGATCTGTATTTCAGAAAATTAGGTTTATTTAGACAGGATATTATTGGTGTTGTTTAAATCTATTGCCAGGGGTGCCTGTAGGAGCACCTCTGATTCTTGAGTTAACATTTCTACTCATAAGCAGCAGTGGCTGGGCAAAGTGCAGAGTACCCTGGGATTTCTGGGTTTTTTCAAAACCAGCTTCATGGTTAATCTGTATATACTGTGTGCTGTGTGTAAAAAAAAGAAAAAAAAAAAGTTGATCTTTTTAAATTTAAGCTGTTATTTTTCTAACTATCTGACAACCCACGTAAATTCAAAACCGCTTTTATGGAGCTTTTCCATTATTTTTTGTTGCTTGCTAATTACTTTTCTTGCCCGATTTCATTTGCAGTTTGAATAAATAAACTGTTTGAGTCTACCTTCAGGTTATTGTAGGAATAGTCAATATGCAGCTATAATAAAATCATAAATTTCTTTGAACAGGCAATTTCGAACATATCCTTCCACAGAGTTTTAAAGTTCTATTATTGTAGAAGCAACTTGCTTAGGAGCTGCAAGTTGCAATGCTAATTTCTGAACTTGGGAAGACATTTAAATCATGCATAGCTCTATATTTTGTACAGGTAGTTTAAATATTTGTGTGGTAACTTTGGTAAAAATGATTCTGTTGTGTATTGGAATGCAGAACCCTGAACAATTTTATTCCCCTTTTTATCTAAATTTAGGGAAGTTTTAGACCTTGATCTAGGCCTTGCTGGGAGGAATCAGACTACATGATTACTGAATAATGGATCATTTTTACCCCAGGTAAAATTTTACAAGTTAACTACTTCCTTTTCCATGATACTACTTTTTTTTTTAAATGCTACTCTAGCTGATAATATAAAACGTCATTATTCCTATTTTCCTCAATCTCCTTCAAACCACCTGAGATTATCTTTATTACTTGGATGGAATTTATCTCCAGGCATGCTTAAAACTCTGTGCAGAACAGGAGAATCACTAACTTGGAGTAAAATATCCCAGAAATTGCCTGTTACCATTAAGGACAGGTGGTTTCATCAGAAATAGGACTTCATCTTCTCATGTCAGTGTGGCAGCAAAGTTAGGTCCTGCTGGGCATGGGGCGACAAAGGGAGCACGGTCTTGGCACACAAACTTTGCTTTCTTGCTTATTCTGTTAACAATGCACTAAATATCTGTTTCCTGCACAGGTTCAGTGACATGGCAGTTACACTGCTCTCCTGCAATGCTTTTTTTCATTTGTAGTTAGATATTTATATCATTTCTACACGTTCTGCTGACTGTTAACCTGTTTTAAACTTGGTGGGCTTCGCTCCTGCAGCCCGCTGAGCTCATGACTACCCTTGGAGCATGTATATTCCATTTCCTCAAATGCTTGGTTTTCTCTCTGTATCCCTCTAGGCTTTGTAATTAGATCATAGAAAAGAAAATGACAGCTCCAAGTAGCTTTGCATGTATAAGCTTGAAAATAATAAGGCATTAATTTAATTTTGTCTAGTATTTATATCAATGCAAACACATTTGCGTTTGTAACACAAAGTAGTGGGCATAGATTAGCCATCATTTGGTGTATCAAAGCACCAAAAAGGGATCATTACCAGCACTATAAATGCTAAAAATTACTTAGGTATATCTAAATAGTCACAGAGATAATTGCTTTTTAGCTGCCACACAGCTATTTAATATTCTTTAGAGGTCAGTTTCCTAAGCCTTATGTATTACTACATTGTGCAAGGGCAGTTTGTAGAAGCTGTAAATGACAGAAATATACGAAAGATTTTATAATATATAATATTTAATAGGCCACTAGTGGCTACTGCCTCAAGAATAAGAATTAGGAGGTCTCATGAAGAGTAGTACACATCTGGTTCATTTTCTGTGGGTGTAACATGACCTTGATCTCTGGACTAGAAAAGAGATCATGGTGGCAAAGAAATTAATTCAGCTTGGTAAGCCCATGTTAGTGGCAATGGATGAGGTAATTTTTCAGACTGCAGGTGAGTTCACTGACTAAGATTTCCTTTCTTCCTCCTCTTTTCTCAAAATAACAGAGGGCTAGTAAGATCTTTAGCTGTTGCATCTAGAGAGATTTATAATTATAGCTGCGTGCTGTGTATATAATGTATAAATGTTAGGACTAGCCTGGGTCTTTGACACCTGCCCTAAGTAACATATTTAATCAAACACTGAATTAGTGGATGTTTAATCAGCTTGGGAGGCGTTTTTGAGGTCAAGGTCACTGGTACACTTTGTATTCAGTCAGAAAAATTGGTTTTTTCTCTTTTTTTTAAGGCAAACACCTAAATTCTAAAGTTTCTATTACTCAAGCATAAATGTCAAATAACCAGCCTTTTACAATACAATGAGCCTAATCTGTTTAAAGGTTAAAAACTTGAACTTGTTGTGAACCCAGGGAATGGTGCTGGGGTCTGCAGTGTCATATGAGTCCTAGACCTGAGAATACTGAGGTTTTCCATGCTCTTACCTCATGCATGATGAAAGGATGTAAAACATATACCAGCCTTTTAAACCTCGCAGGGTTAGAGAGGGAAGCAGGGAGATGAATAGCCTACAGCATGCTTGTGAATTTTATACGTGAATGACCTCTCTGTTACTATTACATCCCACATCTGGAGGCTGGAAATCCTTGTGGCTGTCCATATGATCACAAAACCCAGCATTTACCCAAGCTGGTGTGTGTCAGTGTGTACCATAGCTAGTTTTCCACGGAGGGAATGCCCAGGCACTGGAGGATGCAGTGAGATTTCTGCCTTTATTTTCTCTGTTACAATGTGCAATTGAGATTGACTGCAAAAACTGTGGTACTGTGCTTAAGCATCATGACCTGCAGGATATTCCAGGTCCCCAAATAGCATTTTTCTTCCCTTCTCTCCAGACAGTGATTTTAAAAGAAAATAACAAGAACAAACTGAAATAACAGGCAAAGAAGTGACCACATTTTGTTCCGTGCTAAGGTGCATTGTGCAGCTGGTCCCCTCATGTATTAGGAAGGGTCCAAAGTGAGGACAAAGGATGAAAAATGGAAAGAATGTGACAGAAGGGCAAGATTTCCAGAATACAATGACTCTTAGAGCAGGGAGGTCACTCTGGTGCCCAAAAGCTCTAAGCAAACAAGCTCTGCTGGGTCTGGTTGGGGCAGATAAAGTTACTGCACTTACCAGACTTTTTGCCCCCTTGCATTCAAATCATACATATATATAGTGTTAGAACTGATAAACAGACTGAAGTCATTGTTGGCTGGATGCAGAATTGTTTTTTACAGGTCATGACACGGGGAACAATCTTCATTCATTGAAATGTTCCAACACAGAGCCACAGATGTAACATTTACTAGGTCACCAAGTTCTTGCTGAGATGTAAGCAGCAACATAGATCTATGGTTATGTAACTTCTTAGATTTATGTTTATTTTTATGTTTATTATGCTTGCAGTACTTCCAGACCCAAGACTTCAGGGGTATATATAGCAAATATAAACAGATATAACCCCCTGCACATGCTCACCAGCAGAATACAGCTCATTTTGATCATCTGTAAGCTTGGGATAGTAGGAGCCTGATACTGAGCAAAGGCAAGAAAAAGCCTCCCTTGGCCCTCACAACAGGGAGTCAGAGACCAAGGGGAGCTCCAGGGGCGGTCTGACTTTCACAGTCTGCATCTACATCGCAGATGCAGCTTGTGTGACTCTTCCTTACTGACACTGCCTCTTGGCACAGCCACAGTAAACTGGCATGAACTTACTGAGATTCATCTTGCTAACTTGCATCAGTTAGAATTTAGTAGTAGTATTCAGTATTTGGTCAAATTTTCATTTGGTAGCATCGGTAGAAGTATTTCATTGCTATGTGAAATATGATGCTCTGCTATGTATTAGAGATACTATTTTCCATTAAGAAATATTTTGTAATAGATATGAAATAGCTAGTCTTTTAAATGCAATAATGTTTATTAAATGTAGAGTAAGCAGTACCATCAAACACTGTAACCAATCTAGACCATTAGAACTTAATTATGTAATAATGAAGTCAGACAGTAATTTGTATTCCAAAATTTACTGCAGATTTTGTAGTGAAACTACCCATTATAAATATAAAATTATTTAATTCTGTGATTAGAGTTATGTCTCTGATTCAGTTTGTGGAGAAATGAAGAACAGTAGATTTTTGGATGAATATAGGTGAAAAAATTGTCATCAACTCTAGGAAAAAAAGTTTAGTCCAATGACATTGTACTGTTTAACTCAAATAATTTTCCATAAGAACCTCTCTTCATCGGTTCATACATCCTTGAGAAACCCTGAGTGGCTCTTTTAAAATATTAAATTTTTTTAAACGCCCTAGTATGAGTCATAAGAGCAGTACTCTTTACTTAAAATAAATTCTCATTTTACCCCATATGGAAATACTTATTCAGTTTATTATTTGTTAATTAACATCAGTCTACTTTGAAAACATTATTCCTTGCTTCTAATTGCCTCTCAAAAGCATTTATTCATGCTCTTGTCTTTTTCTGTATGATCAGATTGATTATGGCTGAAAATCAAACATTGAAACTGAGCATTTCTTTTACCAATAGACCCCAGATTTAGTTTTTTCTGAACATGAAGGTTTTCTTCATGTCATGCTTTCCTTAATGCATGAGTTGATTCACCTTTCCAGAGGAACATTTTCTTTCCTGATAGACTTTGACATTTAAAGTTTAAATCCTCTAGCAATGGCATAGGACAAAAACTCTAGGAGACAGGGGTTTTAAAAAAAATATTAAAAGAAGATGTCACTGAAAGTTTAAAATGGTAAAATTGCTCCTGCTTGTGAACTGTGACTAACCCAAGTGGAGGCAGTTTTTCCAGTAGTTGGACTTGAAAATTATTTTGTAATTTAACACTCTAAGGTGTCAGTGTTAGATAAAGAATCCTATTCAGCATGCTATAGCATGTCCCTGGCCAGTGTGAAAACCTGAGCCTGATGTAATTCTGATAGGTTAAAGTTCCAGCACAGAAGTCCGATTCTAATTTTTTTTTTCCTTTTGGCTACAAGGCTTAGTAATTATTTTAGATTTTACGTCTTCTACCTTAGAGGCACATACATCAAAAAATACAGAAGTCGGGTATGAAGTCATTCATAAGTAAAAGTTAAAACCCTCTTGGTTCTGAGAGAAGTTATTTTCTCCAAAGCAGTGTAGCTGCCAACACAAAAATTTAGGATAAGTTTTAGATGTTTCTGAAATTACTGTCTACTTTTAAAGTGAGGATAAGAAGCCTGATTATATCCATTTTCTTCCTGGAGTAGCCCATTATATCTAGGCTGACTGACAGGAGATCTTGGAAAATTTTGACAGATGTAAGCTCCGTTCACACTACCCTGGCAGGAGCTGCCATGTGTCCTAAGAGGGTGTGCAGGAGTTCAGCGTGTTTAAGAGTAAGTACATTTGCACCCTCCTGTTTGCCTGAGGTATTACCAGAAGCCCCTGTTCACTCTCACTGTAAGGGGGGGGGGGGGGGGGGGGAGGGGGTAAAACAAAGAAGAACCAAGAAAATTGCAGAAATCAAAGACAGCACAGCCATTTGCACAGTGCCAATGCCCTGTCCCAAGAGCTGATGGTGTAACAGGATGGAGCTCCCAGGTGATGCTGGTACCCAGAGAGGAGCTCTGCTCACAAAGCTCAGTATCAGCAGTTTCCCTCCTGAGGGGCTGAAGGACCAATGCCACAACTGCATCTGCTCAAGGGCCAGCACAACAGGCTCATGTTTTATTGAAATCGGCTAAATCCACCATAACAATGAGAGATGGCAAAATTTGGAATAGCGCTAACCCTCCATAAAACAAAAGAGCTATAATAGCTTACTGTGTCTATAAGGTCCTTTCTTTTCATCTGCTTTACTTCCTCTTCCTTTTTAAATGTCTTTTAGTCAATCTTTTATATTAGGCATGTTTTCTTTCAGACTGTTTTTTCTGTAATTTGCAATCTTCTTTAATTGCTTCCAATTTTCCTCTCTAAAACACTCTCCTAATCTTTAAGACATTTTCAAATTCCTAATTCAGCCTTTCTGAATCAATTCATCAATTCAGTATCTTGTAGGGATGCCCTTTACTAGGGAATTAAAGTGCTATTCTTCAGGATTGAGCATAAAATCCTCTCCTAACAAGAAAAGTTTTTAAATCATTGCTAACTTTATTATAACTATTATTTAGGCAAATATATAAAAAGAGGGTACTGATGTGGCCATAATGATTATTTCAGGAAATCTAAATTAGTCTTGAATTTTGAATTAGCTTCCTAACAATTTACTTAACCTTTTGTATTTAACAAGTAGGCAAACTTCTGTGTTTCTGTAGGATTCCACGGAAAGAAAATCATTCCTTCTACATCAGGGACTTCTCAGAATGGCAGATCAAAAGCTAATTCTATCCTCTAATTCTCTCTGCAGTATTTATTTGTTCATTCCCTTCTGACTGCTTTTGTTTTAACTGTCCTCTTTTCATTTTATGGGCATGGACTCTGGAACTTCACTCTTTACAATGCTGATACGTCACTGGGTAGGATAATGAAAATTTTAAAAAATTCTAGTTTTATAGCATCACACCTAAAATGAGCTTGGTCATCTGTGTCTTTCTAGATGGAAAAAATTCTAGGGAACTAAAGTAAATGGTAAAAAATAAAGTTTTCTGTCATTGTTTAAGTTGATAGTCATTGCTAACTAAATAAGAGGAAAAATGTAAAAATACTTGTTCACATGAAGAGCTCTCATCAGCTTAGGTTATGGAAAAGTAAACCAAAACTCTGCAAAAAATACAGGAAACTTAAATTGCGACTGGAAGCCAAACAGGGCATATATGAGGCAGTGGCATGAGGTGTATAAACACATTATAAATCATAGAACCTGCATGGATTTGCAAGTTAAAAGGGGGTGAGACAGAAAATGACTGGGTCAGAAAGACGAATTAACGTTAGAAAAGAAATGTGTTCAGTCCTCGGCCATCCAGCAGCACCAGTCTTACTTCCCTTCCTGTGAATGAGATTCCCATTTGCAATGTGGAAGAGAGGATAACAACATGAAAGGGGATAAAGTGGTTTTGAAGATATTCTTCAGAGCAGTAGAAAATCCCAGATTGTGCATGTTTGGTATCACTGCATTGAGAGTTGCTGTGGAGACAATGCAAGATCAGCTTTGAGAGGCACTGGGAGAAGGGCCAGAAACCCTTTCTTCATGTAGTGGAAAACAAGGATCGAGGGAGATGTGAACTGTGTTATCTAGTCCAAGAAGCAAGCAAAATTGTGATCTTTAGTGTCTGCAGGAGACTTTAAGGATGAGGTTTCAGATGTGATGACCACAGACAAGGAGATAACAACCATTCCAGTTTGAGGAGAAGTGGTGAATATACTAATTAATTGTTTCGGGAGGGCAGAAAGGTTAATTCCAGAGGGCTTTACAGGAAAAAGCCTCATGACTTCTATTCAGTCTGTGTGGATGACCGAAAAGCAACAAAAGGTTAAAGTTGAAAATAAAGTTAGAAGTAAAAGCAGCAGAAAGACCTGGTGGTGATGTTGACTATCATAATTCACTGGGGGAGCTGAAAGGACATAGAGAAACATTTGACAGAAAAGAAAAAATCAGTGAACATAAGGCAAGAGTATTCTAAATGCTAAGCAACAGCTATGTTTATGTATATAACTGTAATTGAACCATACTCTGATGACAGAGTAGCATTCAAATAAAATTAACCAGCAGTTGTAGTGATAGACTGGACTAGAACTTGCAATGTTGATATGTTCCTTGCCATAATATTTATTTAGAAAACATAGAAGTAATGCAGATATTTCATTTATATCAAAATTTTAAGTCCAATTTTAAGTCCAATTTTAAGTCCAGAAATCTCTTTCTGCTGTCGTCAAATTTAATTTCTTCCATTTCTCCCTTTTCTGTAACATATGGAAGTAATATTAAGGGTATCTGTGCATGATAAAGTTTTCAGTATAGAATGCTAATGGCTCTCTGTGCATAAGCTCAGATTTTCCTCATTCTGCCTTCTTTTTCTCTTTGCTACTTGTCAGTCTTTTCTAGATTAATTTAAATGTGAACAGATAGAAGTTCTAAACTAATATCAAACCGGGGCTCCAGGGGAATTACTACAGAACAGAATCCCAGTCCCAGCTCCTGACAATGTAAGCTTCTAACTTTGCTCATCTTCACAGGCCTCCAGTCACTCACAGGGCCTTTCATCAAAACCTCCAGTCTAACCATGAAAGTATCAAATCATAAAGTTTTATGAAATACACTTAAAAATAGTGTGAACATAGTTGAGCATGCTGCACATTATTTTTTTATCATAAACTGAAACAGATTTATTCTGCTGCAAGAAGCATCACAGTGCTGTGTTACAGCAGGAATGCATTCCCTGGGTGGAGCAGCTCCTGTGTAATGAAGGCCTAGAGCATGGTGTCTGGCATGATGCAGCTCATCACTAAACCCAGTGAGATTTGGGATCAAACTATCAGAACATCATTGGAGAAAAAGGATGCAAAGAGCTGATAAAAGCCAAGAGGCTCCAGCCTCTCCACTTTCCCCATCCAGATAGGGTTTCTGTGTTTCCCAGGGCAGCTGCTTTGGGTGTCATTTACCTGCTCCTCTTTGGAGAGTGTTCACAGCAATGAAAGTATTTCTCCTTCAGTGTGACTTTGTCCAGGAGTACGTGTAAAGTTGTAAGTCTGTAAGTGAATGCAGAAGAGGACTTGCTGTCTGTGTAAACCTGTATATAGGCATGTAGTACTTGCATGAGTTGTGGGACTGAAGCATGAATGAGTGGAAAATTTAATGGATGATTCCTTCCTGAAAGTCTAGCAGCTGAATGCAAAAAGGAATGACGAATCAGGAGGAGCCTATGCACAATGAAATTTGCTACTGTTTTTCAGTTAAAATTCCACAAAATTACCACTTGTATTGTAATAAGTCCCTGGTGTTTTGTGATGAGTGAGCAACTGCTTAGCAAGGAAAATATTAATATTGTTGGCAATTTACTCTTTCCCTGTTGCTTTATGTTCCTGTCCCTCCTCTTTCTCCTTCCATCTTTTATGGGCCCAGGTGTTTTCTTCCCTGACATAGCTCAGCTTTACCACTGTGTGAGTCTCACGATACTCAGAAGAGTAAATAATGCTGGTTTGTACCGAACATGTGTAGCCTATGACATTTCTGATAAGTTCTTCACCAATTTTGCTTCAATTTTCTGTCACTGATATGATGAAAGAGAGACAATACGTCAAGAAAGAAGTGGGAGATGAGAAAATAAAAGGAAAGGGAGAATCAGTGGAAAGCAGTAGCAGAAGTTTTACGTGTTCGTGCACTTGTGGAAGAGAAAAATAAATATTGTCAAACAGCAAGAATGACACAGGATGAGTCTTCCATGGGGATGTTACAGAGCAGAACACATATTATTTTACCTCATCAAGGCTCATTTCTTAATTTAGGGAGAAGTTGCATTTGTTTCTTGAGTAGAAGAAGAAAATAGAAGCAAACGTGACTCGCAGCCCCCAGGCATGATTCTATCCCACTATTTATGGAGTTAAAGAAAGCAGTATACATTCTTTTAATTCACAACCTGGGAGCAAGGCCTCATAATGAGACTGACTGTCAATAGTCTGCTGAATCCTCTAGTCTGCTGCATGCATATTGCCAGCAGAGTGGACCCGGTCACCAGGAAAGCAAATTTCTTTCGGTCAAAAGGCTTTCATTGTTTTCATGAATTGATATACCCTGCTCAGGTTGTCTTCTGTCAAAATACACATTGGAAAAGTTCTGTGATCCCTTTATCACCATTTCCAGACTCTTTGGAGTTCTCAGCAGTTCATGTAAATGAGCGAGTAAAAATCCAGGTCATATTATCTACAGTGGTGTTAGGCTTATTTGAGTGAGTTTTGGTTTTGCTGGGCAGGAGGGAGACAAAGTATAAGGTTGCTTTATGAAGAGATTTTCCATCTAGAGGTGAGTAAGCAGTTCTGCACAAGTGTTAAGAAAGTCTATGCTGAAATTTGCTGCTTGAGATGAACATTCTGTTTCTTTCTTCTGCTGTAGGCACCTGTGTTTTTCTGGACTACAGAAAACTGGGCTGGCTGGAGTAGAGCAGCGTCCCAAAATGTCACCTGGCCAGGAATTACACTGTCCCCTGACTTTCCCTGTTACTCTACACCTTTGAAAATGAGGACTATATCTTTTCCACTGTCTTCTCACGTCTCAGGTATGGCCTTCCTCTGCATGTGCAAACTGCAGCTATCTGTGAAATATAGAAACACACCTTTCACACACTCAAGTCTCCTGTCTCAGTCTCTCACATATGTAGCTGCTATATCAGCAGCATGAAGGCTCAGAGCCAGCACCTTCCAGAAGCAGGGAGTGTGATTCATCAAAGCTTGAAAAGCTGCAGCTCTTTGACCCTCTGTGTCAGACACTGGACACTGACATGGTCTGTGCCTCATAATCTAGGGAAATTAGAGATGAGTGTTTACACAGTTCCTTCTTCAAAACTGATGTTCCAAAAAGTGGCCTGGAAGTACCACTCCTGGAAGTACCACATTCCTGTCACTTAGCACCTCATGACTAGAGGTACATCTTTAAATATGGTGCTCCTTGTTTTTTGAATCAGGGTCTGCTTGGCTGGTTCTAGTGTGTTAAGATATAAGCCTATTGAAGAACAGGAGTGGAAGTAATTTCAGTGATATATTTAGGGCTGGTGTCAGGCACTGACACTGTTTATAGTGACACCTACAGCAATTGCCTTGTCAGATTTAGGCTTCTTCAGCTGAGATTATTTAAAAACCTGTAGAACTGATGTAATCTCTGGTATTAAACAGCAGTTTCTCTTAATGCACTGGAAGGTATGCTCACACTTTGGAAAGCATATGTTTATCTTGCTGAGAACTTGTCAATAAGGCAGTGTATGGAAAGAGTGCAACATGGAACCTGCTTCATTAAAAGCTGAAAGAAAGACTGTAAGGACAGATCAAGAGTTCAGTCACACTGTCTCTGATAGAATTATTTCTCCAGCAATCTCTGGCTAATGGACTTGCTAAAATAGAGTCTGGTGTTTAGTAGCATTTGGTGATTTTTTTTCTTCAAATAGTGCTATTAAAAAAAACCCACCAAAACCAACAAATACCTGCTTTGTTACTCAAGAATATTGTGCAGCAGTGAACTTCTGCCTTTGCTTATGCATTCTGTGTGATAAGTGCTTTGAGTAGTTTTATATTTGTTTCTTGACTATATCATTTTATGTTCACTCTTATTTTGCTGTCAAAGAAGAGTAAAATAATTATCTATTGTTGTTCTGTTCTATTAATTTTTGTAACAGTTTTCTATCCTATTTAATTGGGACATCTCTTCCAAACTAAAATAGCTTATCTTATCTAATCTCTCCCTTCACAGAAGGTGGTCTATTAGATCTAATCATAATTGTCAATCTTCATTAAGGCTTCTTAATTCTGCTGTATCTTTTTTAAGGTGAAGAGAATGAGCATGCATGCAATATTCAAGGTACAGATAAACCAAGGGATGATGCAGTAATGCCAGTAGTAATTTCTGGCTAGCTCTTTGGTTCTGTTTTAAAAATTCATAATCATCTTCATCATCATCCTTTTTTTAAGGGTAACCCTTTCACTGCCTGCCCACAAAAACATTAAGATTTCTTTCTGAGTACTGGCTAATTTAGATGCCATTAGTGTATCCATGTGGTTAAAATTGGTTTTGCTCTAGGTACATTACTTTGAATTTATTGATGCTGAATTTTATCTGCCACTCTTTTCTTTCAGTCATTCTGTATCATAAGATCCTTTTGAGCTTTTTGCAGGTTTTGTCTTTAGTACCTTGAATAATTTTATCACATCAGCAAATTTCATCCTGTCACTGCATGGGATCTTTCTGGATCATTAATAAATATGTTGAGGGACACCAGTTCTCTTACAAATACTTGTAGATCTCCACAGCTAACTCCCTCCAACCACTGTGAAAAGTGACTTCCATTATCAGTTAGATAATAATTTGAGGATTTTTGCTTTTACCATAGGAGAATTTTATTTGGTCTTAAGCCTTTACTGGTCAAAATTGCTAACTTCATTTTCAAAATTCCTGTAGACTAAATCCATGAGTTTGTCCTTCATGTTCTCATGGCTTCCATAAAAAACTTCTGCTTGGTTTGTGTGATACAATTTTCCTGTATAAAATTATACTGTCTTTTCTGCACTTTATCATATGTATCAAGGCATTTTCTATCTCAACATATTACACAAATTTCTGCCTGGCATCACACTTGGGTATTGGTGGTGTTGGTTCTGCTGAGAGCACATTGGATCCATAAATGCATATTTAAGACCCTGCAGTCAGTTTGTTCT
Source organism: Corvus cornix cornix (assembly GCF_000738735.6). Taxonomy (NCBI): domain Eukaryota; kingdom Metazoa; phylum Chordata; class Aves; order Passeriformes; family Corvidae; genus Corvus; species Corvus cornix. The sequence goes on along the minus strand of NC_046338.1, from coordinate 20,290,487 downwards.
ACACTGCCTAGATGCACATTGGTGTTCATGTGTTCGGCACCTAGAACTCATTATGTGATAAATATAAATATTAGACCATAGACTGTGGAGCTAGCATATATTTAAGATGAAACCTGACAATGGTTGCTTTTAAAAATTTATCTGCCCTTACTGAGAGTAGTAAACTGGAGATCACAGATTATTTTACAGATAAAAAGATAAAACAAAAAGTACAAAGGTCAGAAAATGAAAATCACTGTTCATTTTACAGCCTTTTTTTTGACACTTGATGAAATGTCCTCTCTGAATGTGGCATATCCAGTCCAGCCCTGTTGACCCAACATAGCTGAAGAAATAACAAACGCAAACTACCCATGACTTTTCCTCAGCTGACTTAAGGCACAACAGTGTAATCCTAAAAGGCAGCATTAACCAAGAAACAGAGGACAGCTCTGAGCTCAGGTAACATATGTCCTGGGTTGCAGTGTATTCTATTACCATCCTCATGAGCTGTTGAAACCAGGTGGGGCAGTGTTTCCTTGCCTCCTCCCCCCAGACTATCTTTCTGTTAATTGCCCATCATTGTCCTGCCGCCTGACTCAGAGATAACTCCCTCCGGACTATCTTCTGTTAATGAGCCTAATCAACACTTTGCCTCATGACTCATTACCCCATTGTGAGATGCTCCACCCAGAGGGAGGAACCAAGCATCCCATCGTGGATATAATCTGAGGCTGAACACCAGAGACACCGGCTTCTCACTGGATTTCCAGAGGACAGGAGCTACACAGCCACCATTGGACTTCCTGAGGAAGAGCAGACTCTTTTACTACAGGATCACTGCTTCAGAGGACTGCAGCCACCATTCTACCAGACTGCTACCACCACCCTGCCTAACAGGGTGTCAGGTTGTACCTTGACTCTGTCAGTTTGACAGTGTTTTCTTTTAACTTTTTTTTCCCCCTTTTCTTTAATTTCCATTAAATTGTTATTCTGACTTGGTGCCTCCCACTGGTTTGTTTTCAAACTAGTACAACATACTAAATCATTCTTGTTCCAAAAACTACATCTAATACCGTCTAAGTCTTTTTTGTAATTATTTTATTTAAAATTCCATCTTTTCTCTGTGGTAACTGTTACTTTGAGGTGAATCTCATTCTATAGACATAAAAGGATGCAGTTTATAGGAATGCATAAAAATCATTGAAATCAGATGTATTTGTTCAGAATATATACTCATGCACACTCAGATATAGAATATGTTTATGCTAGAAGTGAGCTACAAATGTTTCCAAATCACAAAAAGTTTAAGTGATAAAATGAAATGTGACTGTACTTTGGTAATAAATAACTCTAATATCACTTTGAAATATAAGTTAGACTATCAAATAGCCTGTAGACTTTATCTGTGAAACAGAAAGCTGAGTATATTGTCTTATTTATTCTCATCTTCTACCCTGTCAGGAGAGCATGATGGCCTTTCAAATATGTAGTTCTTGAGTAAGAGTCAATATAAACCAAACTGTGTGGGATTATATATCTTTAGCTAAATGGATGTAATATGATACAGATCATTAACTCTAAACACCTCATCCATTCATCTTTACAACATACATACTGAGGTTGCTGGATGAGAAATGCTGTTGAGGGCACAGACCATTTTTAACAGTGATAGAAGTGTAAAATAAGTAAAAAAAAAAATGAAGTTCATGGGAATTTTGCATGAATTATTTTTTAGTTTAAGTAACATTTGTTACATATACCCCTTCCCACAAATGTTTACTATGTGTCACCCTGGAATATAAAATGGGGATATGTTTACTTTGAAGGGATGAAGAAACATAGAGTGCTGTTTTATTGTCCTGGTGTGCTATACATTACATTGTTCTTTTTATCCTCTCACAAAGAGGACTCCTGTAATACAAGGAAATAGTTCTCTAGATGTTACTGTCTTCAGCTAATCATGGTAAGTTACAGTGTGTCATTGCCGTTACCTACAATTCATATTTAGATAAATCTCACAGCCTTCCAAGGCAAGGAAAGCCTGTATTTATAGGCTTCTGAGGCCATATTTCTATTTCAGAGATAAAAATTTATTTGGTAGCAGAAAACATCCCAGCACTTTAAAATATAGATTTTCAACTGTGGTGTATTGTTAAAATTTAGTGCAGCTTTTACATATAAGTACTTCATGGCTGTATTTTATAATGAAAAGCATAATCTACATTTACAGATTACCCTGTAGACTTTATTCTCACTGTACCAATTTATTCAGATTTCTTGTCTGGTCTGTAAAAGCACTTTTTCCTCTCTAGCTATGGTTAAATAAATGAAAGGGTAGATTCTGCTATTAGGGTCAAGGAAATAATACAAAATTTTAAACTTAATGAAAACAGGGAGGGGAAAAGCTGTAAGTTGTGTTCTTTTTACGAATAACCCACTAGGATGCAATCACACAAAGAGATCATGATCAAAATTTTATTCGTGGAGAAAAAATAGCGGCTGTTATGTCTGCAGTTTATTGGAAAACTAACAGCTGGATTTGAAATCAATGTTATTATTATATATTTTGATTGAGGTTACATTATAAGGATCATTTTCAGCAATGGAACTGACAGTTCCTCAGCACTGCTGGAGAGAACAACGATTGATCAAAAAAATGTACAATTACTGGCTTTCCAGTTGTTCCTGATAAAATACCACCTATAACCAGGTGGAGATTTCTTTGAAACCCTTTGAATGCTAACAGCTATTGCCTACAGTTATTATTGGATGCTTTGTAGTGCAGACATTGGTATAACTATTTCAAATATCAATGATATTTAAGCTACGTGTTTATCTGCTAATGGTAGTTGAATGTTAATGATTCATAATAAATTAATTTTTTTACTGTAGCTCCATTATATTTGTGCTAATATTTTCTTTTGTCAAAGCAAAGATTGAAAACTCAGCTCCTCTTGGTATGGAATTTAGGTGTAGAAACTGTCTCCTTTTGCCCAATACCATTCACATTTGACAAATCTTGACCTGGCAGTATCAGATTTAGCTGCTTGGCCTTTGTTCCCCTTCTCTTCCCTCAGCATGACATCAGCATTTTATGTATTTGGTGAGAAGCTTTTCAGCTCCTTCTTTTGCTATTATTTGTGCTAAAAACTTGCAGAAACATATTTCCTGTACTTCTTCTCTTCATACTTGTCACAGGTAACATTGAACTACCTGAATGATAGGAGAAGGATTGGTTAATAGACCTAACAGACTTGGCCCATCTCCTGTTTGTAGGTATTGTCAACATTGTGTTAAAGGGTGGGAGGAATGTCAGGAGTAAATGGAAGGTGGTGTGAGGAAAAGAATAGAGGAGCAGGAAGGTTTTTGTGTGGTTTTAATCCATAAAATGTCAGTGTCTCACAGCCAGATCGGTTTATCCAAAAGGACAGTAAGTACTGACAGCATAGTAGGAGCAAGTTTTCCAGTATGGAGTACTTTAGGCCAAATGTCACCCAGTGCACCTTGAACATCTAGCCCATAATGCCATATGGAACAGGAATCCCTGAAATTCAGAACTGTATGTGAAGAGGGCAGAATGCATAGAAAATGAAGTTAGAATCTTGGATACCTGTCTAAACCTGGCGTGTTTCTCTCCAACCTGGGTGTAAGTGCAGTTATCTTTTACATTATTTTTCATAAAGCATTCTTCAAAAGAAGAAGCAATGCATATATCTTAAACACCAGTGGAAATGTTCAAACATCCAAAATGGCAGAGTTAGACTTTCTGGGTTTTGTCGAGGTGCTTGGATGCACTTTCATCCATGATTTGTTGCTCATATTAGACAACATTAAGTCTTATTAGAGTAGGCTTTGCTATGCTTTGCATAATCACTGCATGCATGCTTCTAAGTTTGTATCCCTGAAACAGAAGAGTCCCAAGTACATGTCATTTGTACAAAACCTCTAAAAGTTAATTGCAATTTAAATCCAGGACAGCAATAATTAAAATAACTGCATGAGTGTTTTTCAGTGTTGGTTTGTATTTTCTCGTATTACCTTTTGTCTCCTGTGTTTACAGACTGTATATTTGCAAGTGAAATCCCTCTTTTGGTATAGTCTTTGCTTTTCAAAGAACCTATTGGATTTCCCTTGTGTAAGGGTTTAATAATAACAATAAGAGTGATGGTTAGGATTACAAAAATGCCTTTTCTACCCTCAAAGCATCTCTTCCCAATTGCAGTGAGGAAATAATCATTGCTCCTAATGGCAGAGAACAGGTAAATCTTCAAACTTTGTGGCTCTATTGTATTCCTTCATATCATCCCCTACTAATATTTAATCCTTTCAAAAATCCTTTGACTGGGTCTTTCTTCTCCTCTGAGCTTCATTTTCCTAAATCTTCTCATGCCTTTTGATACAGTTAAGAAGATTAGACAGACTTAGGAGCAAAATTTCTTTCTCTCTTTCTTTCTCTTTTTTCTAAACACACAAAGACTTCAGGGTGTCTCTTAAGAACAAGCTATTTTCTGAAATTACAGTGATTGTGTCAGCAGTCTGTGCAGCCACGTGGCACTTAACTCCTAATGCAGTGTCCATTTATCTGAAGGAGCTGTTCCCTTGAGTTCGTTGGGGTTGGGATCAGGCCCTTTCCATCCATCACTCACCACATTTCATCATTTCTTAATTAAATGAAAAAGAAGTGGTCCAAGCACCAGTGAAATGAAATGCTGACTTTATACCAAAGATACGTAAAAAGAACATCTGTTCAATCCTCCATCACATCTGAGACTCCCATCTGAGTGGTGATTGTAGCATGTCAAAAAATGTGTTGCCTTTTTCACAGATGGCAACCATGAGACTTTGGGGCTGGCCTAAGCTTGTGACACACAGGAGATCTTCTCCCAAGAGAGCCACTGGCTTCCTCTTCATCGTATGTAGAAAACTGTCTGGGCAACAGCTACAAGAAAGAAGAGGAGCTTAAAAAGCTTGATTCCCTTGATTTTGCCTCTAGGCTACAACATCTTGGGCAATGAATGCTGCCATCCTTGATGGCTGCAGTTGGCACAGAGCTGTGCTGGGAGGAGCTGCAGCAGGCTCTCTCTCAGAGCCTTTGAATTACAGCTTCTGAAAACTGCTGTTCCCCACGCATGCTGCATGTTTTGTTGAGTTGTCCCATGCCCTGTATATTTCTGTGACACAAGAAAGCAAGGAAATAATAACTTACACAAGAAATCAAGGCAATAATAACTTCAGAAAAAAAATCTGTCTTACAGCACGGAATGGTGGAAGAAAAGCTGGTAGGACGCAAAAACTAGGTCATTTAAAGTTTTCAGTTTGCAGTTCAGCCCAAATTTCTGTCTGACCTAGGCTAAACCCATTTACTTTCCTTTTTGGCTTCAGAGAAGAATAGAAAATCCCAAAGGTAATCTGCAGATGAAATCTGTTAAGGACTATGAGACATTCTTATGCAAATAAAAGCCCTAAGAGAGTTTAGATAGACAATATGCTTCCAGTAAATATTAATGGAAATTGTTTCCCTAGGTTTTTATTGTGGTTTACCCATAATCAGACTTCAAAGCGTAGAGAAGACAGATGTTTGCCTGTTCCCAATTTTTTTCTTCTTGTGGTTCTAAATATCCCACAGAAAGTTGGAGTTAAAGTTTATGTGTAAGTGGTTCTATAGGATCATAATTCTTAGCAAATTTTCTTGTATTAGTGTATTAATCCTGATAATGTAACTGCAAGCCTATTGCCTGAAATTTCTAAGTGGTGCAGGGGGCCTAGCTCCCTGAAATTAGGTGATTTAAACCCATCAAAAAAGATTGTATTTTCAGTATGTTTAGCACCCACAGCTCCTAATAATTAAACTTCATTAACTTATCCAAAGACATAGTGGGAGCATCAGCACCAGCAGTAGAACCAGGGGATTCCTGCCAGCCAATACAGCATTCACACTACTCATCTCTATTATAGAGAGGCCTGTTAGCAGGAAAAGTTCAGCATACAGTGAAGCTCTTCAGCATAAATAATGGATAGAAAATGGGATTTTGGGTCAACTAAAGTCAGTGGCTACATTGATCACAATTCAGCTAGGCCTTCGTTTAACTCTTTGGGATTGGCTCCCATGTGCAGTAAGCATTTACCTGCCCTTGGCAGCAAATAGTCTGTACAGAGTATGAAAATACTCTTTAAATTGCTGGAATGACATGAAATAACCTTAGAATTGAATCAGGGCCTGTAATGAAGATTTTAGAGAATAAAGCAGGAACAGTATTGTTCCCTATGGAAAGTTACTAAAGTATTTACGTGCCTGCTGCAGGGGAGTATTCCTGCAATTTCCAGAAGCAAAGATGTAGTAGCAGTAAACTTAAAAAAGTAAGAATTCTAAGCAATAATATAGAGTAGCAACTGGAAAAGAAATCTGCAACATCCCAAGGGTGATGGTAAACAAAGACAGTTTAAAAAAATTAAGTTGAAGTACTTTTATTTTTGTAGTATTAAAGAGTGAGACATTCATTTTGGATGACCTGAACATATTTTGCAAAGGCCAATGCTGTTGGAATGGAATACAGATGATTCAAGGATGCTACTCCTATTTGTACTATTCAAGCTGATGAGAAGCTGTCTGCAGTGTACACAGTATTGGAATATCATTAGCGAGGGTACAACATTCTAAGATTAAATTTATGGAATGTTCAGACATTGTGATTTTGTTTTAATAATGCTAATCATAGATCTTTTGAATGAATGTGATTAGTTAGACTATGTGTTACATATTTAAATCACCACTACTCCTCTATTTTGCAGTAACTAAGAGCTCTGGGCAATAATAAAATGTGAGTAATGACCCTTTCCATTTCAGCTCTGTAAGCAAGAGGTAGAAATGCTCACTGTTTATGAGAAATTTGTGATTGGGGGTATGAAAAAGCAGTAATTGTTCTACATTAAGTAAACAAAAGAAACTATCATATATTAATGCACTCTCCATTTTATTACATCTCAGTCAGAAATTCTAATCAGCTGTGACAGGAACTGAATGAATTGGCAGCACCCAAAGGTGCTGCTTATTAATTTATCATAACAAATAATGATGGTGTGTCAAAGTAAATTATGTCACTTCTGATGTTGTATGTCTTTGTATTAGAATACCAGCAGTGAAAAAGGGTTGTTCACTTTCCCTTTTCAAAGTCAGAAATGCTAAGCTATCCATGGGTTGTCTGGTTTTATGTTTCCCTGCCTTTTCACTGTAATCTGGATTAATCACAGGGCAACCATGTAGGCAGACAGACACCCACATGCATATTTTCCTGGAAACACTGGGAAATTCTGTCCCCATACTCCTTTGCTTCTACACTGAGATAGTTAAATTCTGATTTATATAATATTGGTGCTTGGAATCCACACCAGAGTTTGCTTTTCAAGGGGAGATTACATATATGTGTGTAGATGATCATTTAAATATGTATTATGTATACACATGCATGTGTACACATGCACACATAGATTCATAAGAAATTGTTCTTAAAGCTAAGGGATGACCATCTATAGGGATAGAAAGAAAAGATTCATTTGTTTTCATCCCTGAGGACCAAAACATGAAATCTTAAGTGTTTTGTCCAGTGCCTGAAAGTAATGTAGTGTCCCCAACAAGGATGTAACCTGGATCTCATTCACTCCAAGCCTCAACTGTTTCAGCCTATTTTTCTTCTCCAGTGATATTTCTAATCTGTACCTCCAGCCTCATGTGCCAGTGGTACCTTAACTTTTAATAAAAGTCCTTTTGAAGTCAAATATCCAAATTCAGAGTTGATAGAAGGAAAAGCAATTTTACTGGGTTTGACAGTATTGAACTGATACTGGTTCCCTGATTAAAAGTTACACAACTGAATGACCACTTCAGTGTCTATTTTTGATACTTTTCAAGTGTAAACTTTGAATCACTGCATTTTTATTAAATGGGAATGAAATTTTATCCTGAATAGATGAGATCTTTCTGACAAAGATGAAATATAGGGAAAAAATATGCACATGTGTGTAATGTGAATATTATTGCCTTGAATTTCCCAAACAAAATCCAATTTGCTGCCAGATACAAAAATTAGTTCATAATACTGTCCTTATAGCAAGTCAGAAAAAGCATTGTATTAGCTGGATTGCTATTCTCAGAGATTGTCAAAGGTCATTTCTTCAGTGAACACAATTTAAAAAGTAGTTGGGAAAAACATGTCTGAATATCCACTTTTTTCATTATATAAACTTATTGATGTTATTATATGGTGTCCAATGGCCATTGCAACAGCAGCTAAGGATTTGAAAATAAACAGAATACTCAACAATATATACAAGCATGCACGATCTACTAATTTGCAAAAGCAGGTTGCTGGGGATTGCATCTGTAAGCCTGAAGAATGTTCGCATTGGCACCAAAACACTTTCACAGACACTGAATTCCCCCTTACTTAGAAGTCAGTGCAGCTGCTTTTCTCCAAATGTGTCTGCAGACCTTGTTTGGAGTCAAAACCTGTTTCTCAGATCACTGCACTCAGAGCCAGAACCTGTTTTCCTAAATTGAGCTTCTGCTTTCTGCTCTATCAGCAGTGGAAAGCAGTGGTATCCCTGGGCAGCTGATGCTTGGTCAGACAACTTCTTTTCAGGTCAATCTTTGGTTACTTCAGTTGAAAATAAGTAATAAGGGTTTTTCCACTCAAACCAAAGCGACTCTCTACTGATGAGTTATATCACAGAATTACAGAATATGTTGGGTTGGAAGAGACCCACAGGAATTATCATGGCCCTGCACATCACCATCCCCAAGAATCTCACTCTTTGCCTGAGAGCATTGTCCAAATGTTTCTTGAACTCTGTCAGGCTGGTGCTGTGAGCACTTCCCTGGGGAGCCTGTTCCAGTGCCCAGCCACCCTCTGGGTGAAGAACCTTTCCCTGATATCCAACCTAAACCTCCCCTGTTACAACTTCAGACCTCAGAGATCAGGGCCGAGATCAGCGCCTGCCCCTCCTCTTCCCCTCTCGAGGAAATTGTAACTGCAGGGAGGTCTCCCCTCAGTCTCCTCCAGGATGAACAGACCAAGTGACCTCAGCTGCTCCTCATGGCTTCCCCTCAAGCCCTTCACCATCCTCGTGGCCTCCTTTGGATGCTCTCTAATAGCTTAATGTCTGTTTTATACTGTGCTGCCCAAAACTGCCCCCAGCACTTGAGGTGACGCTGCCCCAGCCCAGAGCAGAGTAGGACAATCCCCTTCCTTGCCCGGCTGGCAATGCTGGGCCTGATGCCCCCAGGACAGGGATGCCCCTCCTGGCTCCCAGGGCACTGCTGGCTCATGTTCAACTTGCCATCAACCAGGGCTCCCAGGTCCCTTTCTGTGGTGTTGCTCTCCAGCTTCTCATTCCCCAGTCTGCCCATACACCCAGGGTTGCCCCATCCCAGGTGCAGAATCTGGCACTTGCCCTTGTTAAACTTCATACAGTTGGTGATCGTCCATCTCCCTAATTTGTTGAGCTCTCTCTGCAGGGGCTCCCTGGGTATCAGTGTGCCACTATACAGAGGGGTTATAAGGAAAACTATTACAGTGAGTTGCAAGGCAAAATATGTTCCCAGAACACCTGGTACTTTTGAAAATTCTATGCTTAATATGCAAATGGCTACATATATATTATTAATTTTTTTTTGATACACCCTCATAGCAAAATCCTAAAACTAGCATAAACCAGCTAATTTTATAGTTACTTTGCCTTTGTACCTGATTTATATATTCCTTTATTAAAATTTCTATGTTGTCAGTAAAAGAGAACACAAGTGCTTAAAAATAAAATGTAACACACATTTAGTTACTGTAGCCTTGTTTTGCAGAATGATTTTAATATTTTTTAAACCCACAATAGCACAGGAAAAACTGTTAACTCAGTCTTTATTGACTCACTTAAAAGGAGGGTAGTTCCAAGTAGCACTGCATGTCCAGAGCTACCTAGTTTGAAAGTTCCCATTAATTTCTTTACATTTTAGGATTAAGAATATGAACACAATCTGTCTGAGATAAATAATCTGGTGTGATGAAAGAGAACATTCTTTAATTGCAATTTAATTAATTGCATTTATGCTTTTAGACATGGAAATTATTGATGCTTAAGATGAAATGTGAGAATTAATAAGACCTGAAGTATTTTGCTGTATTTATTATCTCTGACAATCCATCACTTTTTCAACTATGACAACTAAAATTTGCTGCCATGAATCTTCATTTATCTAACTAGATCATAAATCTTTCAGGGTGTATAAACTTGAGCTGTAGATCTTGGTCACCTTGAAAATATATTTTATTTTTGTGGATCTTTTATATCCATAGAAATTCACAAAATTCATATTTTATATGATCTTACAAAGATTTTGCATCCACAAAATAGCGAGTGATTTTTGTCGGGGTTTTTATCCCACTAAGTGTGACATTGGTAGCTTGTGCTACAGGCCACTGTTTCCCTGTGATAATTTTACTATTCAGCTGTTATTAATGAGGGGTGGGTTTAAACTGGATGTCTTAATTTAAATTTTAAGATTAAATTAAACCTTAAATTAAATTCTTCTTTTACCAGAAAATGGTCAGCATCTAAACGTGAGTATAAATAAGCTTCAAAGAAATTGGCACCATTAATATCTCTTATTTATATAGACAAACATGGATGTGTTCAGAGCTTTTTTGGTATTGTTTCAATCTTCAGCTCTTTTGCCTTCAGATCCATTTTTAGGTCAAAAAACTTTGTATAGTTTTTCCAAGAAAACTTGATCAGAGTCCTCAAGTTTTTCAGGAAAGATTGGGATAAACAAAACAGGGGGAAAACTTTTAACAAAACTACCTACAGCTACTGGTATTTGTGCCTCTTAATGGCATGTTTAGAATCAGCTGCTTGTTTATTTTTTTATATGCTCACATACATACACACACAGAGGTTTGCAGCTTTAACAAAAGTAAGATTAGGATTGTAACAAAAAATAGGTAACTGAATTGGAAATTAGGCAAAAGAGAAAGGTTTGAGAAGGAGGTGAATGCAGTATCAGTAACTGATGTGAGTGCTGTTCTTTTTTACTGTCATGAGACAGCATGACTGTATTTGGAATTAGATGACTGATTTTGTATTTCAATTTTAATTGAGTTTTCAATATATTAATTCTGTGGACATGTGTCTGAGTTTAATAACCTTCAAATACATGTTCAGATTGAATGACCAAGTCAATTATTCCTCAAAAATGCTTATTAGGATCGTGTTGGAGGCATACAAATAGCAAAAGAAACATACTCATGAATATGCCACTTGTTTCCAAATTAATTTCTCTCAACCTTGGCAGCATGTTTTTTGTTAAATAATTATTCCTATATTTGAGGCATTCTTGTAGTACTACATTAAATGAAAGTTGCAGCATTCACGCATTTGCTGAATAAATGAGCTTACAATTACAATGCCATTTGAGTCAGGGCTGTATTCTCAAATGTGGTGAATGTGGCTTATTTGGACAGTGAACAATGGAACCTTCCTGCAATTGCGCTGTTCAGTGGCTCAGCGTGTTGTGCTTTCTCCCAGGCAGTATTTATCAGAATTAGCTAGGTAATTCTGGTATATAGGAGAGAGCATTTATATATTGTTGGACAACCACTGTCAAAAGACCAAGCTTTTTTTCTGGAACAACTTGCAAATGCAAATAGCATATTTGTCTTTCTTTCCTTTTTTTTTTTTTTTTTGAAGTATTGAGCAGACAATGGTTCCTTTTGCACTGAACCTTGAAATGCACTACTGCTTAAATGGTTTACTTTGTTATCCTTCACCTCTTTAATGGGCAACAAGGTAAGGCATTTTGTGGAAAGAAAAGAAAGTGAAAGCAAGTTTCCCTTATTAGTGCATGTGCCTTTGGCAGCTAGTGAAAGCAAACTGTGCTATGTTCAGAAGCACAACTTCTTGCAATGGGTAATTTAGCAAATGCTGTCATTGAGAAAGATGTATTTTGATCATAATGTGCTTCTTTAACACACTTAATCTGCACGTCATGAGAACACTTGGCCTTCACCCCTTCCCTCTACCCTATTAATCTGCTAGCCTTTTTATCTCATCCCTCACACTGAATAATGCCATCAACTAGAAAACCAAAGGATGACACCAAAGAGAAACAAAGAACCATTATTGAATCAGATAAATGTACTGCCACTTCTGCTAATTCTAATTTACTTATAATTTAGTGAGGATTATTCTGTCACATCATCCATCACAGACAGATGTTAGGGTGGGAATGAAGTAAGCAATTAAAAACATGTTCTTCATTTCAGGTATTTTGTGACTTCTTATTCAGTTAGGTTCCATTGACTGTTTCTGTCTTTCTGCCAAGTATAAAATCATTTGTCAAGTTTTGAGGTTAAAATTAGTGTCCCTGAAAGGGCTTGCACTGACAGCCACTGAGGATGAAGTATAAATATATTTTACTTCTAGAACAAGTGCTGCATTACAATGACAGTTGAAGTTTCCCCAGGCTGCCCCAATATCATGTGCTTCCACCTTGGCCCGTGGTGTAAATTTCTACAGATCAAATCTAATATTTTGACATTTGAGTTGGTGGACTCTCACACAGCACAGTCCACCTGTAGCACTCCTGCCTGAGGAAGCTATCAGGTGCTGTACAGGATCTTTAACAGGATTGAAATATTTTATATGCAGTAAGAACAGTCAGAGCTATGCAAGCTAAGATAATAAGTGTAATCAAATTTCATACTCCAAGGAATACACTGATTGCCTCAGGGACCAGGAAAAATTTAACTCCGTATCCTCAGGTTTTGTATTGCTTCATGCAAGCAGAGCAGCTGTAACAGGGCAGAAAGTCCTCTAAGGCATCAGTTGTTGTCCACTTTTTCTGGCAGGGTATCAAATTTTATAGAGCAGTAGTTCAATAAACTAAAACCTATAGAAGAGAGAATCTTTGATACTATTCAAAAAATGACTATTCAGGGTGGGAGATTTTCCACGCTGGAGCAGTTTAAATTGGGAAGTGGTTTACTTTGGATTCTTGTTTGACTTTAATTTGTATCACTTCATAATCCTAAATACTTCAATTCCAATCTCCTAGTTAATATTTCTTCATGGAAATATGTGTGTAAAGCTGTTGGCATCAATCAGATATTCTCTGTGCCAAGTCCTGGGTCATGCAAACCTGTCATCAGACCACCTAAATTGGGGAGATAAAGTGCTTTACACCAGCTTAACATCTTCTCCTTAGTTATTGAATTCCTTTGTTTCTTGATTTGTGAGATAGAAAAATTCTGTGGGTACTTTCAAGCAGGCTGTGGACTCATTTTGGAGCCACAAATAAATATTTGTAAGGCCACCTACACATTTTTCTGTCACTGTAAAGGTGGTGAGGAATCCTGTTTACCTTGCCCCAGCAAGGCTGTTTCAGCCCTTTTGGTGTATAAGGTGTAGAAGGTGCAATGTGTGTGCCTGATGCCTTAGGCACACACTTGGGATGAAAATTAGGGTTCAGTTTAGGGGTATCCAATTTCTGACATTTCTTTCAACCATAAATAAGAGCAAAGTTGTACGATAACAGCAAGCTCCTTGGTAAAGAGCACTAGGGGGGATTTAATGCTTTGAAATGATATTGTTGAAGCCAGCCTGCTCTTTTGTGACAATTGCAACCCCATCTGGGGAAATAATTGCATTTTGTGATGGTGCTGAGGGCCCAGGGGTGTTACTGACCCTGACTGTGCTCACCTGGGCAGGGGTTGTTGCTGACCCTGACTGTGCTCACCTGGGCAGGGGTTGTTGCTGACTGTAATTGGCTCCACCCGTCTATAATTAAGGGTCTACCGACCTCTCTCCTAATCTCTGGGACTTTCCTCTGAATTTCTGAGTTGTCTTCAGACCTCTCCTGGCTTAATGAGTCCTGTCTCTGGAGCGTGCCTGTGCCTGCTAGCCTCTGCTGGTCTGTGTGAGGTTCTTTTCCCCCACCTTCATCCAGGTGCTTCTGGCTGCAGCCCTGCTCCTGGACACCTCGTGAGGTGACCCGTGGTGGGAAGGACCCTCAAGCAAGCAGGTATCTCCCTGTTTTCTTTACCTGTTTTTGAAACCTGTCTTTTTTTATGTTAGTTTCTGCCTTTATTGCCTCATCAAAGCACGGTCTGAGGCCTCTTCAAGTGATGAGGAGTAGTAATTTCCCAGGGGAAGGGTGGGGGTTCAGGTCTGCATCTGCCTGGCTGGGTTTTGGAGCTTTGCTGGTCTGTTTTAAGTTGATGTCCTGAAGCATGAAATTTTCTGAAAGGCTTTGTGGTTCCTTCCTAATTTGCTTTTCCTCCTAAAAAAGGCTAGCCTAGCTTCATTTGTTTGGCTGTAAAAGCATGTGGGTTCAAGTGGTGTGCTCTAGAGATGAGATGAAATGTTAGCTAGGATTTTTGGCCTCCAAGATAACTTGATTAAGTCAGTGATGTTGTACCAGCACAAAGATAGTTATTGATCAAGTCTTATGCAACAACTGTGTGGTAAATATTTACCATGCATCATTTCATTTAAATATTGGTCTTTGCTTTGTTAATTCTAAAAGAAGATGTGCGTACTACTAAGAGCATTTGTAGAGGTGCAGGTAAAGTCCTTGAAAGGTGACCCGGTGGAAAGCTCAGTCTGGGAGATGATGTTCAGGGAAAACTGAGGCAGCCTGTGGACAGGTGAGGGAGGAGGGATGGGAGAGGGCTGATGCTAAGAGGATTGTGGCTGCTAGCGGAGGTGAGGGTGGAAGTGGAAGTGTTGGAGCTGTGTGCTCAGTGTGACTGTCACAGCAGCTTCAGTCAGGAAAGGTGTCCTGGTAATGCAAATAAATTGTGTGCTGTGGATTTGCAGAGGAAAACACAGTGGTAGGACAAAGAGTAAGATGTTAACTGCACTTGACTTGGAACTGTAACTTAGATATTGAGCTGAAGTGAAAAAGGCAGAAGTAAAATTAGCTGACTTTAAAAAGGGAATGTGGAGTACTGAAAGTGAAAAACCAAGGAGACTACCTGTCTATAGAATACAGTAACTTAGTGGAAATACAGCTTTCCTGGCTGTGGCCCTGTAGCTATCTATCTGAATATCTAAAGACCAATACATCAGGAGAAAAAAGGCAGCTCTTCCCTGCTCTTTGCTAGGAGAGGTATATCCTGCAGGTCTGAAAGCACTCTCCAAAAGATAAATAAGACTGGACCAATTTTAAGTATTAATATTAATAATGCTGTCTTGGACTTCAAGGGTAGTTTTGTCACTGATTTTATTATCACAGTACAAAATGGCAGCATGCAGAACAATTGCTTTTTCTCAGAGCTCCCTGTGCCTTTCATGAGTCACTTAATAGATCTGGGATGTTAGCTGCCACAATTACATGTGTTTAGATTATTCAGGTGTGACTGGGGGAACAGAAAGAGTTTTCTGGTTCAGCTTCTTTCATGGTGGTTGCACCTTGTGCTGGACTGCCTTAGATCTGCTGTTGAAATCAGCATCGTCTACTTTGTACTTCGCGGCTTCTGTGCTGAGTGTCAAATCACCTGGGTGGCTGCTGCTGGTTTAATAGCATAATTGAGTAGTCTAAGCAGCATCTTAGCAGCTGCTCCAAGAGGCTTTAACCTCCGTGTATACACATTTCCTGGGATTTTGTTTTACAAAGAGAAGGATTATTGTCATGTTCATTGTAATCACTCTAAGTACTGAAGGCCTGATTCCTGACTGCCTTGTACCTTCTACAGTCATTTACAACTGTCTAAAAGGACTATAATTTGTGATGACACTAGAATGGCTGTGATATTATTACATTTGCAGATGTTATATTGTATATTGCATATGGCAATGAAGAACCAGGGCATGTACAGAATGAGTAGAAAGTCAGTGTATTAAGTTATTTCCAAGGTGTAAATGAATGCACAGTAGAGATAGGCTGTAGAAAAAGAAAAGACAGTGGAGACCTTATATTGTAATTCTAAATGAGGTTTCTATTCAAATCTATCTTTTTCTGTGGTAGTGCTTGGACTTGCTGGGAGTTGTATTGGTCTTTAAGGCAACCCTTACTCTAACAGTGTTCTCTGCTGGGGTGTTTATTTTTAGCTGGGTTATTTTCCAGGTCTTCTTCATCTCTCTGCAGTCCAACAAGCCAGGAGTGGGCCGGGTGTTTGGAAGTGGTTGTAGGCAGTAATGATTTTTAGGTAAACATAAATATGATACCGATACGTGCCAGCAGAATGCTTTGTCAGTTCACTTAAAAAAACCCAAATGAACCCAACAGGGAACAACAAACAGATTTCTGCTTGCTGTACTAAAGCTTGGATTAAGCTTGCAGAACCCCAAAGTTTGAGGTAGTTATGGCTATACTGATTTAGAGGTAAAGTTTAACTGCCAGCATTTCTTTGCCCTGAGAGGCAGCTTGCTCCAGACAGAGCAGAGCACAAAGAGCACAGACACCTGGAGGTTCAGGCTGGCACCTGAACCTGAGATGACAAGACACCCCTTGGCTTGTGATGAAGACAAGCCTCCTTTTGCTTATGTATATCTGGCTCAACCTGAATGTTCTAGATGTATTTCCACTCAAGCTGCAAAACAGTTAGATAATTTTACAAGTGCTAGGGAAAAAAAGTTGCTTCATCTCTTAGGGGCAGCTTATATGTCACTGTCTGTGATTGTGATAGCACAAAATGCCTCAGTCATGAAATGTCAAATCTTAAGTATGAAAATAATCCTAAATTATATGAACATTTATTAAGGGGAAGGTGGAGAATGCATTTCAGAGCTTTAGCAGGAGTTTTACTAAATTTCCATATGAGGAAATCATTGCACTATTATTGTTGTTTGGAAGTGCCATATTTCGAAGGTTATGTTGTTGTCAAGGCAAAAGGTTCTGTATTGCATTTTCAACCAAGCCTGACTGATTAAGGGTGTTGGGAAGAATATGTTTTCCTTCCAGAATCTTAATTAGGTTGACTTTAACTCACGACAGGAGATTCTGCCAGCTGTCAGCTACTGCTTGGATCTCCTACTAATTAAAACTCTGAGGAAGCCTATTAAAGGTGTTCAAAAAGCCAAATCTCCCTTTAAAATATCTCTGGCACTGCAAAAAAAAAGTGTCTGACAGGGATATTGCAGCATAGATAACTTGTCTTTTGCTTTTCATGTTGACAAGATGGAACTTAGATTATGTGGCTGAATAGGCTCTTGTTTCAAGCCCTTCTCTGTCACCTTCCTCTGAATGTACTGAAAGAAATTTAAGGTGAAGTTTTGCTGGTTTTCACTTTAGAGATATCTGACATTCAGATTTTCTCATGAGTATGGCTGATACTGAAACACTTCTCTTGAGGTTTAATTTCTGAGGCAGCAGCATCCTGCAGTTTGTAAATATTTTCAGCATTGAAACAGATGATGATATAATTTCTAATTACCATCATTTTTGTGCTGCAATTCATGTTCTTAATTGGATGCTGCAGCTGGGGTATATCTGTATTTTAATGTTTTCCAGTGTACCTGTTTCAGATGTGGTTAAAAAAAAAAAAATCCTTCTTACATACTTTGTCAATTTTCTAGACAAACAAATATCCTAAGGTACTGCCAAAAATTCATTTTGGCAGTGTCTCTTACTCCACTGGGGACCTGGCAAAAAATCTCAACTTTTTCAGAGTGGCTGCAAAGGCAAAATTTTGTTATAATAACTGTGTTTTATCTTCTCAGGTGTAGATAGATAAAAATCCAGGAAGATTTAGCAGAAAGAAAGGACTTACTGCAACAGCATGAGATTTCAGATGGCAGGGACATTGAATGTATGGGAAACAACATTGTTTTCCAGAAGGTCATTGAACTCCTCTCAAATTGCGATAATTTTGTCCAGGCATGGGTTTCTAAAACAGTTGCTGGCTTCTTGGTAAGCAATTTAGGGGCTAAGAGAAAAAATTTTGTGACAGATGAGAATAAGTTCACTGAGAGGCTTTCTCAGTAGATATCTGCTAAGAAAAATAACCAGCCATAGTAAGTTCTCCCACATGCTCTGGAAGGTGGTGTGTAGGATTTCTGATGTGTGGAATAAAAAGCTTAGAGCTTCTGTCAACATTTAAGGTAATTTGGGATTACTCAGAAGGGTGAAATGTGGGATTTCTCCAGAAGAGAAGTTACAGTCCCTCTGAACTTGTGTATGACCTTTCTCTGCTCCCCCAGTCACTCATGATGGCAGGTGCTCCTGCTTCTGTTAATCTGGCACCTCACTAAAGTTTAAGAGCTCCCTATTTTTCCTCTAGGCATTTAGCCCCGTGCCAGGTGTGATTTTGTTGATGCTCAGGCTCTGATTATGAGCCTTGCTGGTGCTCCTTTTTCTCAGCCAGAGGAGTGTCTGCCAGCACCTGTCCAGATGGGTGGGTGCCTCTGGCTCAACAGTGCAGTAGTTAAAGCCATAGTCACACTGATTTCTTCTTGGGAGCTACCAATTCCTGTTCCTATACATCCCTTGAAATAGATGGCTTTTTGCAAATAATTGCCAAATGTCCGTGCTGTGATCCTCTGTAGAAATAGATACTTATTTGGGAAAAAATTCTTGCCTGCAGTGTTGTGTTTGTTCATTTACTTATTCCTATTCCATGACAGACTGAGTCAGTGCTTCATTGATCATATTTTTCCCACTGTTTCTTCAATTAATCATGATGTCATGCCAATGGTACTTATTATCTATTACATAGCTGTAGCTTTTATAAGGTGCTAAAGCAATTCTTCAAGCATTTAACAACTTAATAGGTTAATTAAAGGGTAGGTTTTATTAATTGAATTTCAGACAGCGAATTCCATCATATACTTTGGGAAAAGATAACATGATTATTGAAACCTCAATACCTAATATGCTTGGATGGGCCCATTACTGGAAAGAAGAATGAAAGTTTTGGGGAGAAATAAAAAGCCACAACAAGCTTATTTGAGCACTCCCAAAGAGATAGATTAATGTCAGACCTTTCTAGGCAATACTTCAGGTTTATGCAATTCTGTTCCTTGATTTAGTAACAGAAGCACATTCAAGAATGAGATTAGAGAGATTTTTGTTTGGTTTGGAACAAAACCTTCTTGGTGTGCATTTCTGTATGTTTACACAATTAAGTTTTTTGACTTTGAACCTCTTCCTTTCCTCCTCTAAAAGAGGTATAGCTTCTGTTCCTGCTGTTATGATGGATTATCTAGTTTTTTATGGATTAAAGATGCACATTTATTTAATTGGCAGCTGGTCCATCTAGGCACATTTGTGTCTCAGTTGTTAAAGTTGATTAGAAATCCATTTCTTTCTTAATCAAACTGCATAGAAAGGAAGAATGAAATTTTTTATTTATAAAAGCTTCACTCAAGAGGCACTAGATCCTTATTCATGTATTAATTGACTTTTGTCATCTGGGGATACTAAACTATTCTAATGCTATAATACAGCTCTGTCAGAGTCTTAGTGGTGTAGAGTTATTTTTAGGCATTACCATATGGGAATCTGGTAATGTTTCATTGTCTAAGAATCAAAATGAGTCATAAAATTATCAGGGCATCCATACAAAGTTCACATGGCAAGTGAATACCCCTGGAGTACTGAATGGTACAGCTGGTAACTCTATCCATGTGCTTAATATGCAGCATTTTGATCTAATTAAAACTTTATGTTCAGAAGCTCAAAATAATGGTTGTGTTATCATTGAGTGCTGCATCTTTCCTTACATCTGCCATTTTGCAATCCTGTGTACATATATATATATATATATATCTTTATCTGTGTGCTCACACAGAAAATTTGTGGGTTTACATGGGCTGGTGTGAAATCTGAGGCTGTCAGATTTTTTCCCCACATTCTGGTAGAGCTGTGTGCCACTCCAGTCCCTTTAAGCAGCAAACTTCCCAGTTTTCACATCAGCATAGGTACCAATTTATCTCATAGAATGAGCTGCAGCAGGAGACTTTACCTTTTGACCTGTGATAGTAGTAAAAGGTGCTATTTAAAAAAAAGACAAATTGTCAAATTCACCAAGGGGCTTGGGTAAGACATAAACTACTTTTTTTTTTCCAAGTAATGTGAAGACAAAATCAAAATACGGAAGGTATTGATCTCTTTTATAGGTAAACTGTTTTAAGTGATTTAAGATCTAGACTTTAATCACTGTGTTTTACATAAGTTTGATCTGAGGGGTTACCACTTTGAACTAACAGCAGGCTGAGCATGTTAATAGGGTGTCAGCTCAAAGCTCCACTCTAAAATACATAATCTATATTTTAAATTGGGAATTTGCTGTCCAGCAGAAGGGTAGCTCTGCTTTTCCTGCCTCTGTGAAAGCCCTGGTTCCTGCCCCTGGGAAGGGGCCAGGAGTGTGTGGGTCAGCAACTGCAGCAGAACAGAGACTCTCCTTGTCCCAAGCCTGACTCTCCTGGGCATCCTGGTTGCTCCTGGCCTCTCCCATGGCACTTTTGTCTTGGCCCCACATGGTCTCTTCTGTTATGCCCTCCCTTTGCCCACTGCCAGCTGAGGATAACTGCTGATTTCCAGCAAGAAAACCCTTGTGAAAGTAACACCTGGCTCATAGTGAGCAAGCAGCCCATCCTTATGTTGGATTATATCCACTTTGTGTCTTAAGATCTCTTATGAGAAATGGTCATCCCTCCTATTTCGCACTGTTTGGCAGTTGAGTGTTTATAGATTCTGTGCAACAATGATTTTCTGTCTGCTAAGCTCATTTGCTTTATTGTACATGTGAGCCATGATAACATGTCAGTGAAGGGGACCGTGGTAGCATTTAGACAGTGATTAATTTCTTAAACAACAATTTAATACTTCAAATATAGAAATATTAAGTGTATAATTCATCTTGATTCAACCCTTCGGATACAACTAGTCCTTCAGATAGTTCACCTTGTTGTATCAGAAGAATAAAGCTAGTACTAGTCATGTTGCTTTCTTGAAAAAAAAAAAAAAATCCTTTATTGGTGATGCAGGACTAATGAAAGCCAGCAGGTACCATGCAGTGTTTTTATACTGGGTGGTCTTGTATTCCAACATGTGCCCACAAGAACATTATGTGCCAGTTTTATAGGAATGCCTGTGGAGAGTTTACCACTTAGAGCTTTCCAGTAGCATTTTCACAGTTTTAGTAAAATTATGGACAAAAAAAACATGGAGTCCTTTTGTTCCCTTCATAATGCCTTTCTTGCCTCCTCTTGACTCTGCAATTTAAATTAATGCACAGATGCCTTGAAAACTCTTAAGGGATACAAAATGTAAAGAGTTCACCTTTTCATCTCTCCTCACTAGTTCACATGCTCAACAGTAGAACAGAATGGCTTCTCTGAAGTTCACAGATTTTTCAGAATATTCTAGAGCTAAACCCACTTTCCAGAAGTACCTCTGAGAACAGGGCTACCACAAGGCTACCAGGACATGCAAATGAGTTTGTGGAGTCCCAGGAATGTGCATATCTATTTTATATCAAGATAACATTTTCTCTGTTCAAGATGATGTTTCAGGGAAGTTCTGCACAGACAACAAAATAGGAAAGCAAATTGTGTACACAGTGTTTGAAGGCACTCTTCTAATTAACCTCCACAGTTACTGTTATTCTGTTAGCATAACTGTTGATGTTATTGAAGAGGTAACAAAGTTCTCTGATTTTATAGAAGCTGTAATAAACATTGTTGTACTGTTGAATTATTACCCAGATGCCTCATCTAATTTCTTTCATTTTGAAGAGCCGTGCCATAGGAAGAAAGAAGATAAAGTTAATATACAATAAAATCTTCAAGTGTAAATTCTTTCTACTTTTTGAATTATGTGACTACAGCAAATTTTTTTCTAGCTATTTGTTGTTGTATTTGCTAGTATTTAGTGCAACCGATTATTTTTATGCAAGAACTTTAATTTCTGGAAGACATCAAACTACAAAATTAGCTTATTTTTTGGCACTTAAGTTGCAAAATGGGAAAAGTTGGTGTTCCTGCCTATAAATGGGTTGATGAAGAGTTAGGTTGCTGCTGAAGCCTTGCTGCCAAGAAAAGCAGAGTACCCATTTTTTACCATCCATTCTTATTGTAAGGGAACTGTGAGTTGCAAAGGTGAAAAAGGCAGAGTAGTTTTTTGTGGTCTGTTTAGATGTTATTTAAATCTTCACATGGTACTTCCAATGCTGCTTCCATTTTGGTAAGCACCCTGTGCTCATGTATATGGGAACCTGCTGGTTTTTACATGATGGAGTTGGAATATAAGTACCAATATTTTGCAGTTTCCCTATTTGATTCTTTCCCCTATCCTTCTCTTTGGTCAAGGACATATTAAACTCTTAAGATAGAAACTTTATTTTTTTTTTAAACTGTTTTTACTCTTGTAATAGAAACAAAGGATCAAAAATACTTGGAAGAAAATCCTCAATTTTGATAAAATTGTTTGTAGTTGCCAAATTCACCATCATGTTTTATTTGGAGTGAACATAAAAAATTGGGCATGAATAAGACACGTTTCTCTCTCGCTTGTATGTTGAGAAGCCACGTGATACAGTTCACAAGAGGTGCATTTAATTTTGCATATATCTGGAATTAAAGTGAAGTTTTATGGGGAACATACAGGCCTGTGTGATTTCTCCTTATCTTTTATTGCTGATCCTCCCTGTTAGCTTTTTAGCTGTCTAGCACCTGTGCAGTTAGACAAGCATCCCTGCTAGCAATTTTAGCTGCTCTGTAGGAATTTGTGCCCCTACTTGCCAACCTTCTTCTATCTCCAGTTCTCTCTCTGATTTTGCTAAGAGAGGGTGTATTGAATATGATTTTAAAGTGTAGAAAGAATCCCTTTGCAAACAGGAAGTGAGTGCAATAATCCCAGGTGTGTTGTCAGGTAGAGGGATCATGCCTATAAATCCTGGTTCTAGAAGCTTAAGTCACTTATGATGAAGGAAGTAGATTTTGAGCTCCTGATTTAAAATCTTTCAAATTCTTCTGTTTATCAACAAAAGGAAGGGGACAGAGAACCTCAGTGCACTGATCTGTTATCTACAACTTGTATAAGATATTCCTCACGTCATAAACCTGATACACCCTCAGAGGTCAGAAATGTTTTGAATAGCCATTATGATAACAAGTTGCTGTTGTGTTTTCATGTTGGAATTCTCTACACCATTAAAACTGTTAACAGTGGAAAGACAGGTTATCATTCCATGTTAATGCAGGATCACCTGCTGGTAATTATTTAACCCACAGTGGATGTGTGCACATGAAGATACTTCTATTCAAGTAGCCAGAGCTAGGCTAGTGGATGCTTTTCCAACAGGTTTATGCTGACAGAGGGAAGTTGATATATAGCACGTGATAATTTTTCAGAAAAGCATAGGGGATTGAGAACTGATTTTAAAATTTTGAGAAAACACTTCCTGTCTGAAATGGGAACTCTTCTAACCACAACTTTACTTGCATTTACCAACTGCAAGCTCTGCCTCTATTGGCATGAGCACTCTTTAGAGCAGAGTACATGAATATTGTGCTCTGGCATGTAGCACTAGTTCTGGGACTGACATTTATGCTCACATTTTGTCTTCTGTGAAGCTATTGGTAACATAATGGTGTATTTAAGCCTGGAAGAGGCAGCATAATTTAAATTATGTCTGTATAATATATATATTTTGGCTGAAATTCTTATTGTGCAGAGACTGAACACTCAAGTTTCATATTAGTACCAGCTGAGCAGTCTTTAGGTTGACCCTTTGCACAGGGATGAACTTTGCCTAAGGAAAAAAGGTAGTAAAATGTCACAGAAGTGTCACATATTCTGCTTGCATTAACTTCACATGGAATGTAGAATCAGAATTTGTTCACTCTGTTCTCCGAGGAGAAGGAAAGGAAAAGCTGCTAAAGAGTGAAATGAGATGATCAGTGCTAAATGGAAATGTGACCCTTATTCTTTTTGGTAAAGATGTGTGTAAATGCTAAGCAGCAAACAGATTTAAATGCTCAGCTGTCATGTTCAAGCATAATATTTGATAATTAAAGTGCAATGAAAGCAAAATGGGTGATGGACATTGGACAGTCTTGATAAAATCCAGTGTTCATCCCCAGTGATGTGGGACATCCAACCCCTTAAGCCAGACAGTAAACAGACTTTATTTTCTACATGTAACACTTGCTATTGCCCTGAACATCTGAAGTGTGATACTTGCAAATTGATTTGTCTTAAATGGCACTCTTTTACCTCTCACTTCTATCTAGTCCCTACTATCCATATAAGACTACGCCATATCATTATTTAGAAAAATTAGTTCCAAATTTGGTGCCTTGGTTATTTCCTATGTTTTACCATAGCGTGTTATAATTGTGTTGTTGGCATGAAAAGAAGACCTATTCAACCAGGAATACCCAAGTTGTCATAAAAGCTACACAAACCCATTAATCCTGTAAGTTATTTTTAAAGCAAGGACCAGAATGAACTGCAATTGATTGCAAAGAGCAGTTCACATTAAAAATATTCCAATGAGCTTAAAAATTCAGGCATTTATCTATTATGCAGTTATTGCTGGTGAAATAGGACAGGAGTTCACACAATAATTTGCATGAGCAACTCACAGTGCTTCTCTGGTATTGATAGGATGATCAAGATGCAGAATTTATTAGACAAATACCAACAGAATGGATAAAATAGGGAGGTTGCAGTTCTCATTAATACACCTCTAATGTATGGTACTATTGAAATAAAGCTCTGCAGATCGATACCATTGCTGTTCAGTAGAGACATCTTTGTGATGCAATGTCATTGGCATAAACAATAAAGACGATGTGAACAGATAGGAAGATTGGACTTGGGGAAGTTGCTGTCAAGTGCTGCCGGGCTGCAGCAGCATGGAAATTCTGTTTTCTCTTAAGAATCTAAGCAAAGAGCATCCTGTAACATCTGACTTTTTTTTAGTTTTCTTTAACTTACCTCCTTTCCCTAAACGTACAGTACAAATGATATGTTTTTGCAACAATATCTAAATACAACAGAAGTTTTCAGGAAGGTGAAGAGAACAAATTAAAACTGTGATTTAATCATCTGTTTAAAAACTGGGCCAGATCTTGCACTTTGTTTGATGTGGCACTTGTGCTCAGTGCCATTTCAGTTATGCATTGCAGGTGCAGATCCCAGGCCTATCCATTCATTGCTGTGCGTACAGGCAGCAGCATCACTGCTCAGACTCATAAATTTGGGGTAGAAATGCTATAAGCTTCTATCACTCATGCTTAAAAGTAATAGTTTACCAGTAGCAACCCCAGGGGTAGAAGGATTTAGTATTCCAAGCCTTTGAGGGAAGAGTAGTTAGTAATTGAAGATTGGATTGGTATAAAATTTCATCAAAGAGATTACTTTCACTAGGTAATGGCTGTATTTAATTTTTCAAAATGCTCATAACTGTGTGACCTATTACTTCCTCTCTTGTAGGTGTGTTTCAGAAAAATTATTAACTAAACTGTCTGGGATTTTGAATTGTTAATCTTCAAGCATTGGAGTATTAACACGGTTTTTTGTATAAATATAAATTAGATGTTGAATGTGGTTGTCTCCAGAATAATTAGGTTTTCCTTATCAAAACTTTGGTGCAATCAGGAATGTCTAATAACTGGAGGGCTAGGTTCCTTCAAAGTAACTTGAAGGTTAAAATAGGTAAATTGTAAGTGGGTTTTGGCCTTTTCTATTTTATCTGTGCTTAAGAGGTGAAAAGAATTTAGTACCCTTTATTGTACACACTTGGGCATGTGAATTGATTTTCAGTGCTGGTGTTT
This sequence comes from Corvus cornix cornix, assembly GCF_000738735.6. NCBI lineage: Eukaryota > Metazoa > Chordata > Aves > Passeriformes > Corvidae > Corvus > Corvus cornix. The sequence goes on along the minus strand of NC_046338.1, from coordinate 20,264,735 downwards.
GAGCTACCATTCACTTTTTACTTGATAAAATATTTATTGGATAAAATATTTAAAACAAATTTTCCCAATGTCAAGCAATAAGATCTTGGTTACACAACTGGTTCACTGCCAGGAAAGGTGTGGGGTTTCTTACCTCAGGGTAGATATCACATGTTAGTTATTCTTAGCAAAAGCTCAGACAGGATATGGCATGTTCCTTGCATTGCCACATAAATAGATAAGGTTATGTCCAGGTGTGGAGCAGAGTGAAGACAAGGTCTATAACACATTTTATTGACCGGAGGCGGTGAAGCAGGCTCGGTGAGGACAATACACCAAATGCAGGGAGCCAAAGGAGGGGAAAACAAAGCGAGGGAGATGGGCACTAATGTGCTTTTGGGGGGCAGATGGCAGTGAGAACAATGAAATACAGGATTTCAACTCATGCTAATTAGCTATGCACAGGGGCGAAAATGATGGGTAGGTAATCCACTCTTCAAAAGATCTATGGGCTGATCAGTCCCAGACAGAGATGCCAAAGGGAGAGGCTGCAGTGCAGACCTCAGGAAGTGCTGAGATTTTTCTCTTGGAGCAGGGACAGGCCGTGGGAGAATGAAATCTTCATGGTCTTAAATTGACTGTAAGACTGTAGGGACTATGGATGGTGATTCAGGATCTTCCTGTACCTGCAGTTGGAGGTCGCATTCGTGCACAACAGACGATGTTAATTGTTTTTATTAGAGTCTCTGCTGGGGTTTAATTTGGCGATGTTCAGCTGAGACTATTTGCTTGAGCATGTTATTTTTTGGTCTTAATATCTGTAAGCAGAAACATGAAGTAAAGCAGCAGTATAGACTTGCACTATATGCCAGCATCAGACTTTTTTAGTTCAGCTTCTTGAGTTCTTCTTGTGTCCCTGGTGTGTCTCTACTGTCCCAGATACTACATTATCTTGGGGGAAAACCAACCATACTTTAACCTCAGCAACAACTTTTAATTTTTTTCTTTTCCTCTTTGGCAGAAGTTTTCAAGCCATGCTCACAGCTTCACCCAATTCTCCCTTTCAGATGTCACTTTTAGAAAACCTATTATGTTTGCTTGTTTCCTAATTTCCATGAAGTCAGCATTTGCAAATAGTGCAACTCGTTGATTTTTGTCACTAAAGAAAGAAAAGGATTGGAGAATTCACTAGAACAGGCTTTTGCTGACCTAAGTACAGAAGATGTTCTGAGACCAGTTCAATGCTTAGACCATTCAGGCCATAAACTCTAAAAACCTTAAATAGCACTAAAATTTTAGCTTTCCTTTAAAATATATAAATCCCTTCTCTTTATTTATAGTTGTTGAGGAAACCTTTATAAAGATCACTTATCTGTGCAGTGGTGAAATCTTTGGGTTTTTAAGGCAACATGACCACAAAAGGGTTGCTGAGAAGTCTGAATTGCTTCATGCATCTGTCATTGCAGCCCTTGGAGCCCTCTGCTCAGCTGAGTTTTTATAGCAGTGAGGAGTTAGATGTGTGTTAGCCTCTGCTCCAATTAAATCAGCTGCTTCAAGAACTATGTGCAAGGAAGGTGTGATTTGATGTACTTACTACTTCACTTGGCTTTAATCCTGGCTCAGTTTTGTTTCTGACATGAAGTGCAAGCCATGGTGCAGGCTACAATCGCATCCTGTGAAAAGTAGAAAACAGTGTGGTCCTGTTTTAGAAAGCCTACAAAGGTTGTCTTTCAACAATCAAGGTGTGCTAACTTAGAAATGGGGTTAGAGAGACAGCATCCTGACACAGTTGTCTCTTTTTTCTGATATTAAAGCTGTGTTTTAGTACCTTTTCATGACAGTGTGTCCACAACATTATATCTATTTGACATGATCATCTAAAAGCTGCTTTTCTTTCAGGCCTGTTCCTCTGTCCAAGACATTGTGAGATTGATATATAACTCATCCTTTTTAGCCTGTGCTGCTTGCTGCATGCCCTGTACAGGTGAATGATTGGATTTGCCAGTCTCAGGGATGCTTGTTTCTTCTCTATCCTATAAAAAGACTGCAGAGTGAAAGGCACATACTCAGTTCTGCCAGACCTTCGGGGCAGCTTCTGTGGAGTTTAACAGTAGAAAAGGCCTTACCTAACTTGGATGAGCACACTCTATGAGGATTTAGAGATAAATCAGTATATGAAGAAATTTATTCATTCTTCCTATCAGAAATGATGATTTTGCAACCAGAAATATCTTGCTTTAACGTTAGAGAAATTCTCAACAACTGGATTAGGTTAGACATCTTGCTCTAAATGGCTAAATTTAAATGAATTGTGTCTTGCCTTGGGTGCCCAGCTTATTGCAGCTCTGGGTAGACACCTTCAAATGCCAGATCTGGAAAGGAAGACCCAGGCTTCTGTGAAATAATCTTGAAATTGTTTTTCTCAGTTGTTAATATTAAACACAGATCATTCTAAATTAGCCTTCTGAACCTACTCCCACAGAGCACTTCAGAGATACTTCTAATTTTTTGTTCCTACAGCATTTTGTTGTTCCTTCTCTCACAGGGCATATATTATGTAAGTTCGTGTTACGCATTGTCCTGGCCCTGCAAGGAAATGGGATTTACACAGATGCTGTTTACTGCCTGCTAGAGCACACACACACACACACACACCCCGTATTTGAAAACTAATAGTCAAAGTTTCTGTGCTTCAGTGCATCTGATCTTAAAATTGTTGGCAAATTACCTACATGGAATGGGGTAAAAAGCAGTTGAATTTCTTCTTTCACAAACCCTTTCGTGTCACATATCTTACTTAACTGGTAAGCATTTAACCAGGGTGGCTGTTTTATTGGGACATCTCCCAGGAAACCAATTTAGCCTAATGATAGTGAATGACAATGACTGCTGTTTAATTGGGACGTTATTAGCCAAAATTCAGCTTCTATGAAAAGTAGCTGGCTAGTGCAGTGAGGTTAAGTAGTGTTTAACCAGGTGTTAAACAGACCTACAGGTCTAAGCTCTCCTCTCTGAAGAGGAAGTAGATGGATTTAATATATTACAAAACTCGAAGTGATGTTAGTTCTACTGGTTATGCTGTTAGTATGGGACTGCGCAATGCACGCATTCTTTTCTAAAAACAAATTTGAAGTTGGCCAAGAGTATATCTACAGGAGAACCTGCAGCCTGAAAAGGGCAAAATGGCATGCATTGTGCAGCAGCTTTGAGGGTTTGGTGCTTTTTGACTCTCCCTCAGTGGCTCTGAGCTTTGTGGTAGGGAGGACAAATTTCGACCCAGTCTTTGTACCCTGGGGAAGATGCATTTGAGTGCTGGTTGCAAGCAGGGCTGTCCCAGAATGGCTGAATAAAGACCCAGGCTGCTTCTGGTCTTGAAGGAGGGACACATGGATTAAAAGATAGTTGCAGACTGCAGTTGGATGATTCAGGTAGTGGCACTGTCCAAAACAGTCTTGGGAGGTTACCACCAGGGCACAGCCCAGACACAGGGTGCCAATTTAGTTTGGGATTTAGAAGTTATTATTTCAGAAGATGTAAATGAAGTATACTGTTTTCTGGTTGAATATATTCCATATTATTTTAGGTCCGTAAAATAAACGGGAGTCCTCTGCCTTGTCTCCTGTGGCTGTATCACATGCAAGACCTGGGCCTGTGACTGAAGATCCTTGACATCTACCTCCATTAATGTCAGCTTAACCATTCTTTTTACCACATTTTCAACCATAATTTTATAAGACCACAGTTCTCACCTTTCACTTTCTTTTCCACTTGAATTCCTATGTTATTTCCGCAACGGAGCAATAAAGGCACATTCCTTTTCCTTCATTTAAATTTAGGCCCCGAGGTCATTAATTCTTAAATTTGGTTTCAGAAGCAGTTCTTATTTAAGCGTTAACATTGGATCATACTAACATTTCTGCCCCATTAAATCAAGCACATTTAATAAGAAAATGGTGTCATTAGTGGAGCATTTACTTCCTTCCCTCTTCTTCTGCTGGTGCCCAGAACACAGGGAGCTTTTCCTAATGCTCTGTTACTGTGGTTTAAGCTTGCCGTCCACTTGCACGCCTCAAGTCTGTTCCCTTGGGGAAGGTTACGTCTGATGCTTTAAAAAGCTGAATTTGGAGGCAGGTTTATTATAATTGGCTTTATATATGCATTTTTAAGAATATGCAGGAGGGTGTAGTTAACAGAGAAAGATATTCCAATACCCAGTTCCATTGTTCAAGAAAAATTCTTGGTGTAAAAATTATTTTTGAGGTATGTTTCCCTAGGAAACTCTGAAAAGGTGACATAGCCAACCCACGAAATTGCAAGCCAAAAAGGCTTTTCTGGTGTTTAAAAAAAAAACAAAACCAAAACCAAAGCAGAACACGTATACAAAGCTAACTTACAATGTCTGGAAAGTACAAAAAATAAATCTGTGTAAATTTTCATATCAGCTGACCCCTTGATTCTAACAAAAAGCCATCTGAAGTCCTGTTTTCAGATTATTACAGAGCTCCTACAAGGTGTTTTAGTTCATAAAGAGTTGAGTTTGCAAGCTTTAGTGCTTTCTGACTTGTGCTGTTTTCTAATGGAGAGCCTAATTTGCTCCTGCTTTTTATGCTGGCCTGTCAGAACAGTTGTTTTCTAATTAGGATGCTTTTTTTTCCTCTGCTATTTACTTTCTGGAATAATGGCATTAGCGTTGGAATAAAGTACTCAAGAAGTGTACGTTGATAAGGATCTATTCCTAAAGTATTGTTATAACACAGGATCATATCAGAGTAAAGAGGGTATAAATATAAAGCTGTATCCTCAATGGTTTGATAGTGCTTGAATGTAAAAGCAAGTTTCAGATTCCCTTTCACGCTGTGAATTTTGTATATAATCTTAGCATTTGAGATGGGTGTGTTTGCATACAAGGATGCCTATAAAAGCCCTAAGGCTCTAATTGTGCCTCTCAACTGTTACAATTCTTTTATTTTTTTGTAAATGAATGAAAGATTTATCAGGCCAAAAGATTTAGCTATTCAGGGCCTTTCCCTGAGCAGTAGGGGAGATGAGTATTGCTTATGTGGGTGTCCAGTACAAAGGTGGATGACAATACACAAAGGAAGAGCTAGATGAACTTGAGAACTGTAATAATGGCAATAAAATTGTAATTCAGTTATCTAAAATGCAAATCCATGCCCTTTGAAAGTAACAATAGGGATTTCTGCGCTAAGTGTGAAGCTCATCAGCCAGAAATGGCTGAGGGTGGAAAGGACTTTGTGTACTCTTTCACAGAATCAGGCACTAATGAGACAGAGACATAAGAAAGATAAATGTGGCCCTTCAGGATGCATTAAAATATGTGAGTTTTTTTCTCAAGGGAGGAAAGGAAATGTTAATGTTGTTGGGCAAAGTAATGTAGTGACACCCCTCAGAAGAGCTGACTGCAGTTCTGGTTATCCAGAATTGTTTAAGATGAATTCCAATCTGAACTGATAAAGAAAAGGTCTAGTAAAGTGAACGTGTGGCTTGCCATGAAAAAGGGAAAAAAAGGTGCAACTGTTAGACCTCTGATGCACTTGTAGAAAGTGACTGCTTTTTCAGCTTTTCTTTTGCTCTGCTGGGAAGAGAAAAAGCTTTTTAAATTCAGAGCAAATGTGTATTCTGGTAAAGGATAAATGTTTGGCTGAAAAATAACTTAAGAGGTTCTCCAGCAGCTTTCTAGTAACTGCAGAGGGGGTCTACTGACTCTGATAGGTTTTAAAAGTACTGCTGGATCAGTTTGTGGGTATAATAAGATGAGGTGGCCGTAGCCATGAGGACATGGTGCCGCTAGAGCCATGGGATGCTTCAGCAGGAGTGGGTGTTTGACAAGTCCCAGTGTCCTCAAGGCTGATAACTCCATGGAGAAAAGGACCTGATTGTCCACACACCCTTTTTCTCCTGCAGCTGGGCACAGCAGAGGCATCCTGAGGGCCACCAGTCGCTGAGAAAAGCAATCCCATTCATGTTCTCCAGTTGTTCCTCTTGAAATTCCGTAGACGCTTGTGCAGTCCCACAACAAGCTCCATTTAAGGTGTTAAAGTGGAAGACAGTAATGCTGTAAAATATTCTCTGCATGGATGATTCTCCTACAGGAATCCTCAGAACAGAGAGTGCTGCTGGTGATGCAGAGGATGCTGTTACAGTGTGTAGTGAAGGGAGAGACAGACCCAAGCCATTAGGCCAAAACAGTGTTTCAGCATAAAAGATGCTGTTAATTGCATTGTACAAGGTTCTTATGAGACCAGTGAGCTGGAGTTCCTCTACCTCTTTCCACTCACAACCCTCCACCCCCACCACTTTCCCCATTCACACATTTTTCTTCTAAAAAGAAGCTGAAAGGATAGAGCTCAAAGCTGTTAATGCTGGCCCAGGAGAGGAACATGGTTTATCTCATGCTCCTGCCATTAGTGTGTGTTTGTTGCTATGACATTCACAGCAGGTGGCCACAGAGAATCTGACTGGAGCATTCTTTGCAAAGATTAATTTTTAACCAATTCCAATTCTTTTTAAGTATTGTAGAGTGAGTTTTCGATATCTTACCTATCACATTAAATTTAGGTTGTTTATCTGCAGCTGTGATCACACCAAGTGAGGTAGTAGATTAGATTTTATGGATTCTGATACACAGCATTTGCTGGTTGAGCAGAAGTGCCACTAATGTAACTTGCAAGAACAGCAATAAGGAAGTCTTTCAAAACAGTGCCATATATTAGGAAACATGTGCAAGGTTCTGAGCAAGAGTTAGAATAAATGCAAAGTGTGGAGTTGACCATAAAAGGCACTGAATTCCTCCTGAGAGACAATCATTTAGCAATTCTCAGAAGAATATTGGTAAGTTATGGGAATGTAGTTAGACACAAGGAGAGAAATAGAAACATCATTTGGTGGTCAATGATAATGGTGTTTATTCATAATTTCAGGAAGAACTAGAAATGAGCAAAGTAGGAAAACAGATGAACAAGCAGGCTAAATGGAAGGAATTAATCCAGTAACTATTTATTGAGCTATGAGCGTGACAAATTAAGGGCTTGGAAAAGCTCAAATTAGTTTGGCTCCAGGGTAGTGTTACAGAATAGTTTATGTTTAATTTAAAAACTATTCTCAAATACTATTTTTTTAAATCTTATCTCTTGGAAATTCCTTTTTATCCTGAGTGTGTTTAGATGTATAATAAATATGTATATTCAATCTACATAATGCTATAAAACTATATCTAGAACATATGTGTATAAATTATGTAATAGCAGGAGAGCTGCATCCTTATAGGCATAGTTGTACATGCTGTTGTCTGCTTCAGACATGAGGACACTGACAGAAATCTCCCTCAGGCTGTTCCCCTGTTCCAGGCTGCCCTTGCTCCATTACCACACAGGTACTGTTTTCTCGCCAAGCCTATTTCCCCTGTTGTGGGACCCATGGGAAAGTGTCCCTAGCACAGGGTCCAGTGATGCCTTCTCCACAGCTTTCAGCTACATTCTAGCAAGACTTCCTGTTGCAAACCTGAAACACGAGTGATGGAAGGTGTTGAGGAGCATGGATGTGGATTTGCAGACAGTTTCTGCATGAGGAGACTGGGGCTGCTGCGAGCAGTGTTGTGGCAAAGGGGCTCCCTTTCCTGTGCTCTCACCCCTGTTCCCTGGAAATCAGTGGCTCAGGAAGAGTTAAACACAGAGTTCTGCAGTATCAAAGTACATATCTGAATCACTTCAAAGTGAGCCCTTTAGGAGACAAGTTATGAACTGGGATCAAGCACTAGATGGAGATGTGCACGTGGAAACAGTGCAGCTCTAGTATAATTCTTTCAGACTGCTCCAGTAAGACATATATAATGTTTTACTGGTCACAGCAAAGAGCCAAACAAAAATTCACAAAATTATGGGCCTAAATGCACTAGTTCTTTCCTACTGAATGATAAAGTTCAGGAACTTACAGTGATGGGTTTATTGTGCAGTACAGGATAAGTACTGGTACAGTGATAAGTACTGTCAAATTATTAAGTCAAATATAAGGAAAAGCCTAAGGCAGATAACTAATGCAGTGCTGTTTTGGTAAATTCTCTTTCTCCCTTTTAATAACAGAAGTTCTGGGGTGGATGTGTTTTTTCAGAGGCAGAAACACGGTCAGGTTTATTTACAATCCAATTAACAGCATGGTGTAATGCAGAGGTTTAACCACAGCTGGCAGCAAAGCACCACACAGTTGCTCCCTCTCCCCCTACATCAGGAAGGGGAAGAGAATCTGAAGGGTTAAAGTGAGAATCCTGGGTTGAGATAAAGATGAAAATGGATAAAGAAAAGGTCTTGCATGCAAGCAAAGCAAAGGATTCATGGACATGTTTTTATCTATGACTGCATTCACATGCTCCAACTGGAAGTCATCCCTCCAACACCCTGGCTCCTTCATACCAAGTATTTTGAGCACTCCATTAGATGAGGTGGAAGTTCTGTGAAATGCATCTTCTTGCATTGTGTGATGCAGATCTATCTTATCTACTGGTCAGAGTAATTCCTGTTTTTCTCCTTGCCTTTGACAGACTCAGTTTTGTGAAAACTGTCGTGTTCTCTTTTAAATGGTTTTGTTTCAAGCTAAATAATTCAGTATAGCAGTCTTCTTTACCTAGAAGATAAGTCGTTATTGAAATCAGAGTGACATTGGTTTGCCAGCTGCCTCAGACATCCCAAAATGGATCTTACTTGAAGCGAGAAAGGTTATAATGTTTGAGGTTGCTTTCTAAGATATAAATATGGGTGGCTACACAGGAAGGCAAATGGGAAGATACAGCTGCCTCTGCTAAAGGAAAAATTAGGGGAGAGCAAAAGAAATTTCTTAAATGTATCCATCATCTGCAATAAAAAAATAACAATAAAGGTTACCTTAAAAAATGGAGGTTACTAAGGGAGAGCGATTTCTCTGAATATATTGATTGGGGAGCTTGGAAAGGATAGTGGAAAGAGGGAAATAAAAATCCTGAATTACACTTAAAAAGAGTAAACTGATTAGTTAAAGGCTCTGAGATAAAAACTGAGAATTGAAATTGAGCTACTGAATCTAATATCTAACTTGGTGTCTCATTTTGATAAAATAATAGAATTACAAAAACTGCAAATTCTGATAGCAGGCATGTCTATCTCCTAGCAATGAGTGTAGTTTGTCATGGAATCACTGGGTTTAGAGAGCTGAGATACCCTTCTTTCTCCCCCCACCTCCTGAACTCTGTAATTTTGTGGTAAAAGAATACGACTTATTCTTCTGTGATTCCCTTTTTGTGAATGTTTCCAAACTGGAGGCCTTCCTGGTGAAAGGCCATGCTAATTTTTGATGAGTAGCTGTTGTGTGTGCCTGGCCATCTTTCTCTTTATGAAGATTTTGTCATCACTGAAGTAACTTCTCACATAAGTTTTCTTTCTGTCACTGTGATAAATTTGCTTTAATAATTCTGGATTTCCCTGTTTTGTATAACTATCATTCTCCACTTATTTGAGGGATGTGCTTCTCTTTTGAGGGGATAACGCCTTTTTTTCAAGAGGTATTTCTTATGTTTCAGTTAGTTTACTTTTCTTATTGTTTGTAGTGCATCTTTATATGGCTTCTTCTATAGTATATTGAAAATTATTATAATTTATACAAAAACATATTATGAATTCAAAGGCAGGTGCACAGTTTATGCAAAGCAATTATATAATTTCTTTGAAATGTGGCACCTGAACAAGGCATTATGAAGGAGATTGACAATGGTAGACTGAGTTTGAAGGAGTTCATTGTGTTTTGGAGTGAAGCTGCTTATGTGTTTAATTATGGGAAATAATGAAATTACATATAAAGATAGGATTTCTGGTCTTAGCAACTGCAATAATAAAATATCTCTTTTTCTATGCTGTGCTATGGGGGGACCCATGAACCTAAGCCCACTTGCAAAGGAGATTGTGTTCATATATCCTCTCTCCAGCTGCACAGAAAATCCACGTACAGTCAACCTGTGCTAACATGTATCTCTGCTTTCTAGGAAATACTTCAACCATTGCCCCAAAGTATCAGGGAACTTGTCAAGGAAAACCAAGTGTACAGTGAGGTTGATAGTGCTGGCAAGTTTATTGCCCATGAAGCTTTCTGTTGTCCAGGTGTGTGACCCCTGTTGTAAAAATGGGTAATAAGGGCAATAAACCTAATGGCAAAGAGATGCAGTAGGAAAAAAAAACCCCAAAAACTAACGACAAACCATCCCTGCAGATCCTATTAATAATGAACAGCCTCTGAAAAACCCCAAGTTTTGGCTCACTGGTGTCATAAGTGGAGCTTCTTGTTAAGCCCCCATTCCCCCCGCTTCACCATCAAGAATAAAAACTTGGGGAATTACTTTCCCGTCGGGACAATGTGAAAAGATACTGCCATCTACAGGTGACACATCTCCTCTTGAACTTGTGCTGTGTGCAAAAGAGTCTTTGGAATTGCTGCTGATGATAACCTCAGAATTCCAGACCCTTTCTTCTGAATTCGAAGTATACTTGTTAAAGAGAGTCCATGGGGAGCACATGTAGCTGCAGAGTATGTAGCAAAATTCCTGTTCTGCTTGCATGGTGTCTAAATACAGGTATTTTGGCAGGCGATGAGAATTTTAGCTCATACCTGAAATACTTATGTATGTGAAAATCTTTGTGCCCTGAAAAATCCCTCTGAATTCTGGAGGGCTGGTCACGAGCAGAAAAGGTAATTAAGTATTTGGTGTGTATCCACTGAGACCTGAGGTTGGTACAGATCTCTCTGATCACTACTTCCCTCCCTTGTTCCTCTCTCCATGTTAAGCTCTTATGACAAAAACAGTGTTACGATATTTTATTTGACTACTAAGCTTGAATATGACCAATGTGTTTTAATAATAGCTTGAAAGTAACCATGTTTTTCATCAATTCACTGGATTAGCAAAAAATCAGGATGCTAGAAGAGCAGTACTGCTGAAGTTAGCATTAGCCTAAAGATTTTTAAATAGTTTATTATCATTTCTATGGCTTTTCAAATGTCGTCAGTTTTAAGGTACTGGTTTGCTCAAAGGATTTGAGGAGAGATTTGAAGCCATTAACTCTATATCAGACTTTGTTTCGGGCTTAATTGATTGTTAAGGGATATTACAGAATAGTCATGCTCGAGGAAGTAATGTGCTAGAAATAATCCTCCCTGAAGAATTGCATGGTTTGATGTATACTGCTGAAGCAGAAAACTGTGACCTTTTATTAAAAAGATAAAAAGCCTGAAAAATAAGTTTAACTTGTATAGTTTTATTTTGGAAATGGAGTCAAGAATCAGCACAAACTGTGGACTTGTGTCCTAAGTGTGGAGCAACTTGTTGATGTGGTGGTGTTACCTAAATCAGAGGAGGAGGCCTGTAAACTATCTGAGTAATGGAAGGGGTGAGGTATTTGAGGGACTTGGTGTCCCAGTTCAAGAAAGCATGTGAATTCTTACCACCAAGTAGGTCCTTAGTCTGACTTGATCAAAATGTGTTTCTGAATTGCAGCATGCATGGAAAATACCTTTCACTCGTACATAAAGCTATTGGAGCAGTATGCAGATCACTGTAAGCATATGGCAAAGAATGTCTTCCTGAATTATACCATTTGCCTTTCATGACACTGCATGTCATAGATATGTCACTGTTAAAAAATAATAAAAAAGCTTAGACACTCTTAGCCTCTGATTTTCCCATATCTTTATCTTCAAAGCTGTGCTAGCTTGTGCTTTTGAATACAGCTTTTCAAGGGAAGATAGCTAAAATCTGCAGGTAAAAACATTTTAAGATTCAAAGAATCCATCGTATATTTGGATGTTGGACACTTCTAGAATTTTTGTGCTTGTAATCTATCTTGCAAATAATTGGCTGGGTTTAGGGGTATCAAATACCTGCTTCTAGCCTTAGTTGCTCATGATATGCTATTTTGAAACACTTTCTTCTCAAAGGAGGCCTCCCCACCTGATAAATGCTATGAAATTACACAGTTGAGAAGAAGGGAGAGAGGGGGTGTTTTTCTGTTCAGTTATTTTTAAATAAGTTGTATCTTTGGGGGCTGAGCAGGGCCTGTGTGTTGGAGAAAGGAGCAGCAAAATTAGAATTCTGATCTTTCCAGTCTTCCCTATGGCTCCTCACTCAGTTTTGTCCCCTAACTACACTTGTAGCTGTGGACATTTTTTTCTTCCCTTTAAAAATGCTCATCTTTATTTTCATTTTCCACTATACATAGCCATCTCTTCTCTCTCTCTTAACCAGGGAAAGAGAGGATTTCAGGCCTTCCATCTCTTTTAATCCTGAATAGCTCAGGAGTTCTTGGAAAAGTTAACAGGGGTTTTCTTTACCAGGCACCTTGAGCAGAAGAGATGCTGTCTTTTGTCTCATGAGATATTTTTATTGTTTCATTCCCAGTTACTTGGATTTTGGACCTCGCTGCACATAGGGCTGTGGAAAGAAGCTCTTTGTGATTTCAGCATCCTTCATGTCCAGTGGAGATACAGAATCATGTAAGCAGTTATGGCTTACATTTAGCCAGCAACTTGCCTTCTGGAGTTTTGAATGCTTTTCCAGATTTATTAAATGATCAGAATTAATTGCTCTGACAAGTTCAATACTTGTCATCAGAGTTTGAAGGTGGCCCTGTCCTGACACCGTGAGCTCTGCTGAAGCACACTTGTCCCCAAGCAGCAATTGGGACAGGGAACGTGGCTGACAAGGGGCACCAAAGCCGACCCAAGGCAGGGGGCAGGGAGAGAGAAGGGTGAGGCCCCATGGAGGTACAGAAAAGGGCAGAGCTGTTTATGGTGGTAGGAGAGGCCAGAAGGAGAAGAAAGGTAACCTGATATGTCGGTAAGTAGAAAAGGGAAGAGAGTCTGGAAAGGTAGGCAAGGGAGCTGAAGAAATGAGGATTTGAGAAGGGGGTACAAGGAGGGGTAGACATATTTGAGGGAGTAGGTGATGTCTCCTGGGAAGAAGTCCCAGTAAAATGGATTACTGAGTGCTGATCCAGCATGTTACACATGCTCTTAGCTTTAAACCTATGAAGTCAATGCACTTAGAGTAAGTGCATTTTAAGTATCTTATTGAATCAGGTGAAGTACGCAACTCCATGTTTAATTTAGCTCTTACATACGTTTAACTCTTCAGTGAGATTTCTGTGAGCTTTATCCTTTAAAAGGTTTGCAGGGACCTGCATGTTTTTGTATTAGAGAAAATTCATCCAAAGTAACTTCTCTGGTAGCACAAACATATGGCATGCTTGTTTGTAGGGTTGTGCATTTATTTTTCGCTATTTGAGTTAGGGTACAACAATTGAGTGATTAAGCTTTCTCCACAATACACGCTCTGTTTTGCTTTGTGCTGATGCAGGGCCTGGTCCAAAGCCTACTGAAGCTGGAGGAAAGACTCATTACTTTCACAGCTTTTAATCAGACCTCTAAGGTACCCAGAGGCCCAAACAAAAAGTGAGAGCTTTTAAATACCTTCAGCCAGAGAGGCACATTATGCAACTTTAGCACTGGAGCATCATAAAACTTCAAGGACCTGCTTTTTGCCCTTTTTTTAATTTGCAAATCAGAGCTGGTTTTACTGCAACTATAGGTTTGTAAAAATGAAATTGTTCTTTCCTCTCTTAAAGGGAGAGGTTAAGATTTTCTGAGGTTAAGAAGATTGCTATGCTAGTTATTCCTTTTTTTTTTCTGATTATAAAGATCTGCACCATTTTATTTCCACTGCTACTGTTGTCTCCAGGGTCATTTTCAGGACCTTCTTCAGTCTACAGATGTGTTATTGATATGCATATGAACCAGGCTTCTTCTCACAATATGTTATGCTAGAAGGACAGAATGGGACCCCATTAAGTTTCTTCCCCAAAATTACACAAAGTTTTCGTGTCAGTTTCTGTGGGTTATCAGAGTTTGGTGATCTGAGGTCAATAGCAACCTTGATTAAAGGTGGTTTAGAAAAGAAACAACCCTTTCACTCAAACACTTTTGAGGTTCTGCAGGCTCATTGACCCTCATATGTTTTCATTTATTTGCATAGGCCTCAAAAGTTGGAGCTAAGTCTATTTCCCTTCACCCTGTTCTTTTATAACAGCCTCAACCCACTTAAAGCAGCTTTTTCAGATGCCTGGCATTACTCGTGTTTCTTTCCCAGTGATAGTTATGGGAGTTGTTAATAGTGAGCATGGCCTGTGTGCTCTGAGCCCCCCTCAGTGGGGTGAGGGGTGCAGAGAGCAGCAGGAGCTCCAGGAGTGGGACTGCCGGCTCCATCCCAGCCTGCCCAGCTCAGGCATCAGCTGGGACTCACTTGCTCCGCACTGGCTGGAGCTGCTCCAGCAGCTGCAGTTTATAATTCCCAAAGGTCTCACTATAGGCCAAGGTCTGCAGGTGACTGCTGTGGGAATTTTGGGGGTGTTTCAGCTATTCTTAGGCAGTTATTTTGCTTATTTCCTGTAGTTGTAGAATAATTTTGTAAGTGTCTCAGACAAATGCAGAGAGTTTTAGTGTTTCGAGTGCTGCACTGGAAGGGATGAATTCAGGCTTGTTCCTTGACACCAGTCAGATTGTACACATTTTTATTGCAGGCATCTTTGAGGCAAGGTTTCTCTTTGTCATATTCAGAAAATGCCTCTCTGAAGTCGATTACTGTCATTTTTTCTTTGATTCCTGGTTTCTCTGTTTTTCTATTCTGTTGTAAACATTTCAGCATTTCCTGTCAAAATAGCAATTTACTTTGAGACAGACTGTGTTCTCACAGAGATTTCCATCCTAGAGAGCTGGTGGCTGCTCTGTGCTGACTGTTCAATATTACCCAGTAACAGAACTAACCTTTGTTGTAGAGTCAGAATACCTATATTTGTAAACCAGCTACAACAGGTAGCCCTGATACTCTCCCTAATAAGATTTTATCATGTTTCTATGAGCAGCTGAAATAAATTGTTTTAAAAAGAGTGCCATACCACATTAAATGGGGTTATGTGCAGTTATCCTCTGTCATGTGAAATAATTCACAGCCTCACAAAATGCAAGCTGGAAAGCCACCCCCAGGCATTTGAACTTTTTTTACTTTGCCTTCCTAGCCTTGGAAGTAGGAATTTAAACAGAATCCATAGCCATGTACAAGAGTAGTCTGGAACAGATTCTTTCCTTCTTTAAGACTGATCCTTGCAGTCTTTATTAACACCAGAAAAGCATGCTAACTTGGATGAAGTTTAGCCAATTTTTTATAAGCTGGTTTTCATGAGGCTACCTTAATGTTTCATGGCTTATAAAAGATTTTGTGTGTGTGTGTGGTATAAAATATATTTTGAAGAGAAACTTTGGCCACATTCTTTAGCAAATATCAGGAGTGAACTGTTGAATTAATGTTATTCTAATTTTGTGTGCCCATAAAATACTCTTATCAATAAGTGTCAGTTTATTATGGTCTGTTATGTATTACTTTATAGCTGTCTCATCAAATTGTCCATACTGTGTTCAGTAGCAGATTAAATGGAGATTTTTTTAGTCTTAGAAAAATTAAAGTAGAAAAAAAATGCATGTTACTGAATCTCTGTGTTCTGGACCTGTGGAACCACAGAAAAAAATTCCAGAATTAAGGGTCTACTATTTGTTTGGGGTTTTTTTTCTTCTTTTTTTTCTTTTTTTTTTTTCCCTGTCATCTCCAAAAGGGCAGATTTTGGACCTAGTGATTTGACACCTGGTTTTGAAAGAAAAGCAGCCAAGTTTAAATTTCTGCTCCAAAGAGTAAGACATTGCTATCTTTGTAGACTGCCATCCTGTGATATTTTAAAGTTGATAATAAAAAAAAAAAAATAAAAAAAAAAACAAAACAAAAACCCCAAAAAACTGATATGAAAAACTTTTTTTGTTTAATTATATTAATTTCAACCTGCAACATGACTGTGTATTATTTTTTACTGATCTCTGGAAAAAGTCTAGGTCAGAATTGTCCTTTTTGAAATACCTAGAGAAAATTACCTTTGAATACACTGGTCTAGAAGAGTTTGTCACTAGTAAGTCTGCTTATGCCAGAAATACTGTCCCCTTTCCTCTCCCTTCATGGAGCCCTGGGGAGGCCAGAGAGGCACCAGAGGTTTTGGCAGATCCTAGTGCTGTTGGCTTCAAGAAATCTAATTGGCCTGTGAACAATTCACAGATCATAATATATAGTGCAGTGAATGTTCTGATTAGTTCTGTACAGTTCTTGGAAATGTCAACCATTCAAAACCTTGCTAAACACTCTCTGGGTAGCCTGAGCATAAACTGCTTGGATGTGCTGTAAAATGTTTCCTGCTTCTTCAGATGCTACTAAGTATGAGAAGAGGCAGCAAGCTCTGGTTCATGGAAGTTAGGGTGCATGCAAAAGTATATTTTGTTAGGCAAATATAGTCCTGTCACAGGATTATGTAGATGGTCATTTTCAAACCTAGTTCTGTGTGTAAGCAGTATATGCCTTATGTACATATGTACATCCACTGTGGTTTTAAAACTGTGCACACTAGTGTGTATATGTATATCTGTTTCCAATATTTCTGTAGCTGCTTAGCTTGGATACTAAGACTGACATCCTGAATGTCTCTTGGCTGAAATAGGTATAAAGACAGTGAATCCATTAGTTCCAATAAGATTGTTCAAAGGGTTAAAAATGCAAGAAAAATATTCACACAAATTAAGAGGTGTCGAAAGCTAAGAACCCTCTTTTTGCATCTGGTTGACCCGCTGTGAAATATCAACACTGTTTGGAGATGCAGAGCACAATAACTTTAAAGAAAACAGAACAATGAAATGTGATTTCAAATGAGGCTAAACCACTCTGGGTACATGTGGCTTAATAGAATGTAATTGTTTTAATCAGTGTTTGACATACACCGTCATTAACTGTAGAGATAATGTCTACCTTGTTTAATAGGATATTAATTCCACAGCTTTGCAGCAGTATGTGGAAACTGCATGGTATCCCAAGAGTGGTATGATATTCAATTTTTTTTTCTCTTTTTCCCCAAAGCCTTGTTATAGGGAGAGCATTCTCAGATAGTTACCGGTGTAAGAAGTTTCTCTAATTTTGTGTGTAGGAGTTTAAGCTGGTGTATCACAGCACTTCAGCAGTGCTCATATTTGCAAAAACAGACTGTCCTTCAGACATCTGAGGCCCATTTCAGGAGCATTTTTCTTTGCTGTTTCAGTAACAGAAATCACTGAAGGACACAAATCTATCTCTTTCCCTTGTACACAGAAAAAGCCTTCCAGGCAGTGGTTTCAGTTCAGCACATTCATTACCTTTTAATTGCTTCTAAATTGCATTGTGACCTGCTGCATCAATAGCTGAATCTAACAGAAAGTAGCATGAGCTGGGCATATGTGGTGTTAGAAGCTTAACTGGCAGTTGTTTTGCTGCTGGACTGCAGAAAGGACACCACATGAAGGACGATGGCATTTTGGGATCTTTTGCCGTAATTTACATTCACATTGTTTGGGAGTATCTGTAAGTATCAGCTTGTTTATATGCCAGAAATGTTTCCTGTGGGCAATGAGCAGCATAGGACCTTGTTATATCACTATCAGATGTGGATATATGTATTAAGTTTTACTTGTCACTGACTAAATATAAAACTTTCAATGTCAGCTGTGGCATGTCAGAGCTTCCATGGAAAACGTACTTGCATGCAAAGTCACAACTGAATAAAGCATTTTGTTTAAAATTCTAAGCCATGGTATAAGAATCACCCTTGGAGGGCAGATAAGCTTGAATACGTTTTAGGCTGGGCCACAGCAGGCCCGATGCTGTAAAAGGTAAGTTATCACACCAACCACTGTGGAAGCTGAGGTATAAAAATCATTGCTCCCCTGGAAGGCTTATTCAAAGCTATTTTGCAATCACTTATAGAATGTAACCACACCATCTTACCTACTGATAATTTCAGCCAGCTAGCATGTGTGTTTTAGTCCTTTGTTTTACTCCTCCCCACCACAAAATAAAAGTACAATAACTGTGAGCTTAAGTGTGATGTTCACTGTATTGCAAGTGCCCATTTCCTTTTCTTTAGTCTTTGCATTTAGCAAACCATATGTACAGAATTAGTGCAGCTGTTGTTCCTTTACAATTTCTGGAGGATATTCTTTGTATTTTTTTTTTGTGGGAACAGTATTTGATTAATAGTGAAGAACAGCAGTATTTTTAAATGCTATCTTCCTTTGAAATTGCCCTACTTTAGGGATTGTGTCTATTATAATGACTTAACACCACTGGCTTTTGTCTGCTACAGAGACTGCTGTGGCTTCTTTTTGTAAGACATTTTCTACTTTAGAGCCAGGCATCATTTGGATTGCTTCACAAGCTGCACCTGTCTTTGCAACTGCGGACACTGGTGAGAGATTCAAAAGAAAGAGGTTTGTGTATATTAGTCTCTTGGCTGATGCACACAATTACAAACATTTAGATCATTCTTATGCTGTTTTCAAGTTTTGAGGTCTTGAAAATGTAATTTATTGAACACCTTCATCCAAAAAGGCTTTTCCCAAGCATGCTGGGAACATTAGAAATCCTAGATGTCCTTGAGCTCCAATAGCATCACCCAGCTCCTCTCTGGTTACTCCTTGTTATCTCTTCTTTTATGGTATGAGAGAGACCCCTGGAGGCAACGAAGTGCTGGAAGTGGCACATGGAGTGAACTGGCAATGCTGAAAATAAGGAGAAATAGCAACAAGTTTCTGTGCGGTGATTCTTGGTGGACAGAACCACCAGAGACTGTGGAGAGGCCCATTGCTAAGATTTTACTGTAGGACACATCAATACCACATCCAGATAGAGGTCAAGTCCTCAGGTCATTATCCAGTTTAGCAGAACTACATTTAGGTTGTAGTCTTCATGCACTCATCTGAGTGGAGATGCCTGGTAGGGTACTGAGAGGGAAGCATGAAGGGTGTTGCAAAATGATTTTTTCTTTCATTTTGTACTTCATCTACCTCAGATATGGCTGAACCCTAAATGTTTGCAAAGCCCTTAGGAAATGTTGCAGACTGAAATGAAATGTTTGGCTGGAAATAGTGTAGAAGACTATTACTGCTTTTTATTTTTTCCTAGTTAGAGGAATTAATGATGTTATTAAGCTAATTAGATTTCCATTACATATAAAATGCTGACAGAAAATCTGTAGCCACAGTAATGTAAGTAATCAGACTACTTGGTTACATTCTTCTATTCTGACCTTAAAAGCTAACAGCTATCAAGTATATGAAGCATTGCTTCAAAGGTGCTTTCAACTTTGTCATAAGGATGAGTAAATAGTTTGTTCACAAGTACTAGCCTGGTTAAAGCAAAGTATATTAGAAACATTAACCATATATTTGTCAACTCCTTCTCTTTCAAAAGCACTTTTCTATTGCTGCCTTAAAAAAGGAGAGAACAAAAAAAAAAAAAGGCAGCCACATTTCTGTTCTGTGCCCTAGAAAGCTCTTCTGGAACAAAAGATTCTCTTAGACTAATGCATTTCAATAGAGTTCAATGGAGTATTTCAATGAAAGGTCTATCCCTACTTTCCTCCTCATGTGGTAACTTTCAAATGTTGACAGATGTGATCTACTGCCATGCTCCAGAACTGTCTGATTGAAATCAAAGATAAGTGTTTGCTCTCCTTGAGGTGAGCAAAAGTTGACTGACCCCACTAAATAGAAAGCTAAATTCAGAAGCTTTTTTTAAAAAAAAAGTGAATACTAATGTCCTAATTTCTAAAGTTGGATGAGTCACTCCAGGCTCAGGCTTTCACAGGGATTAGTCATTGCACTGTGGGTCTCCCCTGCTCTCAGTAAATGCCATATGAGGTTTGGAGCAAGGATGCAGTTTGAGCTCGCTGTTGCACTCTGGCTCTGCCTGCAGGAAACTGGCTGGGTGCAAATGAGCTTGGACTTGAAGCCACATCTCTGCCTGGCATGAGCAGAAGGAATATCTGTCTCTATCTGTTCATTTATGTACATTCTTGGACCTATTGATTTTTCCAGTGATCTGTGGGCTACAAAGCAGAGTTTAGGCACAACAGTTCTGCCTAAACACTGGGATACCTATGGAGTGTAATAAGCACAACGTAGTTTATAATTCACAACCATGCTATCAAAGTACTTCAGGAAAAAAGGTTTCAGACTTTCTGCTGTCTAAACATTTTTCATGTGCAAAAGAGACCATTTCCTTTAAGTTTTCAAATGTTATTTCTTCTACAGACCTATGGTGCTCTGGCTCTTTTATGACAGTCACTGCATGAATGGACCAAGTGGCTCAGTACACATTGGGTGAAGGTTGGCATTGCAGGTCACCTGGTAAATGCCCTGTACCACTCTTGCAGTGCTAAAAAGTGTAAGCTTGCCCAGCAGACAATGCCACTGAAGGGATGCTGATGTGCATCTGACTTGTAGCTAAGCCAAGTCTCTCTTGTCCCACTTCTTGGCAAAGGGGCAGGAAAGAGAAGCATTCTTTCAGCAAGAGGATGTGAAGTGGTGTCAGGTCCCCTCAGGCAAGGAATGATCTTGAAGCTCCTTGCTAACAGCTTTGTGTTGCACCAGGACCAATGTAATAGAGCTGCCTTGCTGACACTTAATTCAGACTGAGGCTCAGAGGTGCTTTCATTAATGTGAGTTAGGCTTTGGGGTTTTTTGCCTCCTGACAATTAGAGAGGTGACATTTGCTTTTGCAAGGTCACACAAGAAGATAAAGGGATCCTGAGAAGAGAACCCAGGTGTCCTGGCTCTCATTCCCATACATTAGTGTCAAAACTTCTTGTCCTCCTTTGCTCCTACACATTTATTTCTTTTGCTTCCACGCAGCTTGTGGGGTTTTTTGCTGCACTGTACAGACTGCCAAGCTTTGAAAACAGTGTTGTACGTAATGAATGGTATCAATTTTCTTGCAAGTACTGTGTATTTGTAGTATAACCCTATTAACACTGACAAGCTAGCTTTTATGATTGCTGAATAAATCCTGAAGGCTAGGTCCTAAGTAAAGTTAATATCTGCCACATAGATATTACCCAAGGGAATATACCACTCTTTGAAGTAGTTTTAGTCTTTGCAGGACTGTGAAAGTTTAATACAACGCATAATCTGTTATCAGAAAATATTCATGGGAAAGCTCAGGATGTGAAAACACCCTGAAACCTCCCGTAATTTTCTTCCTAAGATATTGAATTGTTGGTGTCTTTTTAAAATCTGAAATGGAAATGAGACACTATGTAGTCAAGTACTGCATAATGAAGTAAGCATGCACCAATAAAATAACTTCACTGTGGAATCCTTCAGTCCTGAAATTTATGTGAAATAATTCTGTTTATAATTTAGTTGGAGTGATATTTAATGAAAATATCATACAGTTTGAGAACTAAGTTCTGTACTGTCAATGGTGTTTAGCAGGAAAAGTGTAAGAAATTACCCTACATTTGAAGTAAACAGAAATACCATTGCCAAAATAGAGCATAGAGAAAACTCTGAATTATGACCACCAGTGAATCAACTTTGCTTCATAAAGTTCATGTGTTACAGTAGATAATAAATATTGTTGAGTGTTCTGAGCCTACATAAAATTGCTCTATAAAACCACCTTGGATGATTTTCTGTCTAGGAGTGGCAAAGTGAAGTTGAATACATGTGGGTGCAGAAGTAAACTCCTGTAATTCTGGGGACAGCAGGGGTCAAGATATGGATCCCTCCACTTCTAATTAGAGTAGCCTCTAGGCTGCTCCATTTTATGTTCAGCTGCCAGTGTTCTCCAGAGCCCACTTGGAAAGGGAGGTTTTCTAGGGCACAGCAAAACATCACTGCACCTGACACCTGAGAAGCAAATGAGAATAGCATATGCAGCAGTATTGTGTTACTGGGGGATTACTAGGTTTTGGTGGAACTGAAGGATGAGATTCATTGTTCTGTGTCAACTTTGAGAGTTAAAATATCCAGCTTCACAACCCCACATTAGAGAGCACAAAAGCCAAGAAGCTCAAAAGACTTGTGATTATGGAGGAGATTTTAAACTTTTGTGTACCTGAACAAGGATATAAAAGTCAAGCAATATATGTTTACCATTTTGGGAGTGAAGCAGAGGGTTTTCAATAGAAAATATCCCTTGGTCTGTAGCTATTGATAAGGTATTGAAAGAAATGCATTAGATTTCTCAAGTACTGTATATCATCTATCAAGTTTTTCTGTCTCTTTGTGGTTGTCTTCCAGCTTCAAACATGTTTATTTACTCTTTTTTTCCGCTTCTGCATTGGTCCTAACTAACCCCAATAGTCTTTGGAACCATTACTTGTGCTTCCTTTATCCCAGAAACATGGAAAGCAAACCATTGCAGGTGGGGGGGCCACCATCTGGATGGCACTGGCTGGATGTTTGCAGCTGGACAAAGCTGTGTAGGTCCAGCAGCTTGAGTCCAAGTCCAGGCAGCTTTGCCTGCCCTCCTATACAGAACAAATCCTAATGCATCATAACACACATTTGCTAATCAGTTTTATAGCTTATTCACTCTCTGCCTATACCAATCATTTTTCTTGCTGTGCTCCAGGCTGTGTTCCCTGATTTTACATGTCTTGCTGTGTGACCTTGGAAAGGGCATGAAAATTGTGAATTTTGAAATTAGATTTGAAATTAACTTTCTTTGTGGGCTTTTCCCCCCCCCCTCATGCTATAGTCTTGTGAGAGAATCACCTTTAGGCTTTTGTTGAAATAGTTTGGCTTCTAAAGTATTGAGTAATAAATTGTACATTCTAATGTTATTTCTTCATGGCTGCCACAAAATTCTTTGTAAATAGAAGAACAATTTTCTTGTGACCTGTTTAAAGTTAAAAGGATGAAAACCAGTTTGACTGACACATCACCAGCACAGTTTGATTTTCTTATCCACTAAAAATACCCATGTTCTACTTGAGTACATATTTTCAAGAAAGTTAAGGTGGTTGAAGACCACATGGGTTGAGTGAAAATGTAGGTAAGGGTGATTCCTGGCCACTGGTATCTGTTCTCTCTTCTGTTGATTTTTAGATGATTACTCAGTCCAAGATATTTCTAGATTTGTGTGTGGGCACTTGACACCCAACATGTTACCAGCTAAGTGAGATTATCTATTGTCTGGGGATGTGCATGTTCTCTGTGCTTATGCTTAAGTAGCTACAGGTAGCTGAGGTCAAACCCATCCCAGGGAACAAGTTTTGTGTCTGAGGAGGAACTTGTAGACGACTTTGAGAGCAATACTGATGGAATAAGAATATGCTAAGAGGTTGCTTAAAAAAAAAGTTTTTTCCTCTCAATATAAAACTCAAGAAAAGTAGCTAAGTAAAATCCTGTCTGGGACATTAGAGAAAACAAATGCTAAAAACAGTGACATAATTAGTGAAAATCAATCTCCAAGTGGAATTTGAAGAGATTAGAGATTTCATTGTTCAGATACTTGCAGCGTTCTCTGTCTTCAGTGGATTTGCAAGACTTGCACTGTCACCTGGACAGTGATGTATCTTCCAATCCTCCTCATCCAATCAGAATATTCTTTTTTTGCCTAAATAAGTATCTCAAAAAATAAATCAAAGAGCAGTCCTGTGTGTCCAGAAAAATGAAGCATAGAAAAGATATCAGTTGGTCCTCATTGTTTTATTAATATTATAACTATGAATTTTTTCACTGAAAAGATACTCCTCTGTATTTTAGGCAGTTAAACATTTTAATTTTAGAATTGGTAGGGAATTTTATTGTGTTATAAAGCTTTGTCTAGCTGCATATTTTCTGAGAGTTAGGATCCAAGTAGAAAAAGGTCGCCAAAACTTTGGTAATTCAAGGCTATCATTTCTTGCTTATAACCCCATAACATCTCAGAAAAGAAACTCATTATTGATTGTGCCTAAGGCTTAGGATAAAGTATGTCTCTGTATAGTTAATTGTACCCCACGGTACTGCATCATTTCTGCTGTGGCAAGCTCAATTTAGTTTTGTGAAAGTATTACCCAGTAAGATTTGCAGATGGGGCTGATAGACATCCATTAATTAGGTGACCACAGGAAATGTGGAACTGTCCAGTTGGGAAATGGGACTTTGTAATGAATTATGTCTGGATGTGCCAGTATTAATGGCATCTCAACATTTGTTGATATGTACCAAGGAAAGTAAATCAAAGAACTGTTTAAATAGGTTCAGCTGAACTTGTGTTTTGCAATGCAGATAGGTTGCAAGTGCCTAGTTCTAGATCAGATCCTAATCTGTTTTAAGTCATTGCAACGTTAAGGTCACAGGAAGTCTGAGGCTGAATCTGGGTTATTTATGTCCAGACATGTACCAGAGGTAGAATGAAGGCTAAAAACAGTGTTTGAAAATAGCAAAGGCTTATCAGCCTGTATCTTTCTTGTTGCAACAATAAACTCCTTAGTTCAGTAGTACGAAGTCTGCTGGATGAGCTGGGCCCCTGTGCTCTTGGAAAGAGGCAGAAAATGCCAAGTTTTGTAGGAGTATCTAAGCTTCTAATGTGATGGTACTTATGTATCATGGGAATTGTTACCTTTAAGTACCATTTTAGCAATAAATTCATATTTCATCTGTTCTTCCTGCAAAATGGCTTGAAATGAAATGCAGTGAATTGCACACCAAAGCTGGGTTAAAGTAGTGCTGTGACTTCTGAAGTATATTGCCTCCAAGGAGTTGCCAAAAATCTCCTTATTTTTTAGAGTAAGTCCCCTAAAACCTTAATGTACCACTTGACTGCAGTGTATTGCACGGCACTCTTACAAAGTGCTATTAATGTGACTTTGCTTTTCTAGATGTATCACTTTTCTTCAAATACTTCTTGCTTGTGAGTTCTGGTTTTCAGCAGAATTTACAGACTAATAGTATAGAAAATGTAGCATTAGTTTCTCTAAGTGTATTTTTCTTGACATATGTTTTGCTGTAGCACTGTAGAAAACAGCTCAAACCTAAAGGGCTCATGACAGTGACTGTTTTTACAGTGCTGTTGGCCTCCTTTGATTAAAGCTTCTTTTTAAAACTGAATGTGGAAAAACAAGAACTACTTAGAGTAAAGGACTTCATTGGTTGTTTTTTAAGCATAATTAGAATTCTCAAAATAGAATAAAAGTCTGTAGTAAGCATTTAAATCGTTCTTTGAAATAAGCAATATGATTTACCTCTGTCTTTGTAGAACAGAAAACTGGTAAACTGGAGGTGTTTAACGTTTAAGAACACTTTAGAACTTTTTCTTGTGAGTTTTCAAGTGTTCTGTGGTAATGCAAATTACTGTCTCTTGGTTTGCTCAGAATGAGTTATATAACAATAGACATTGCCAAGAATATGGTTGTAGTTGTAGCAAATGATTTTTGGTATTACACCAAGTCTTCTTAAGGAAGTTAATTTATTTCTTGGACTCTCAGACTGATAAGTGCCATATCAAGTTATTTAGAAAAAACATAAACTGGGTAGAATTTGCAGAACTGTATTTTTGCTCAGGGGATGGTTTTCATGGAAAGCCTACACTACTGCAGAAAATTCTTTTGTATGTGCAGCAGCACGTGAAGAAAAATAAGACTCTGTGCAAACAAATTCTCAGAATTATAGATTTAAAACCAGAAAGTTTACTTTGCAAGTATCAGTTAAAAGCTCACAGTTTTAATTCATCTAGCACACAGGTGGAAAAACACTCTTTGACGAGAGCCAGATATTATATTTTTCCAGGGCAACACCTACAGCTCATATATCATTTCACTGAACCGAGTGATTTGTGGCCCATGTATTATTTTCCAGGATGATTAAGTAATAAGACAAGAATGTGAAATAAGGAAGGAAATAAATTGGCAGTGTTTCTATTGCTACAATTCTTATGGCTTAATTGTTTAATGGAAATGTGATGAGGTTCGTACATTCCTAATTGGAGGCAAGTATGAGCTGATAAGATAATGTAGCACTTCAGCCAGCTGCCTGATTGCTATGGTCAGTCCATGTGTACAAAATTTTAGATTAGCCTATTGATTCTCTAGCTGAAATGCCTACCATGTGGAACACTAAATTTTCCCAGGAAAAAAGTAAAAGAAACTTCAAAAGGTCTAATGAAACTTACACAGTTATGTACCCATTGACACAGTGCATTCATTTTTTAGGTGCACTTGGTTTAATGAGTCTGCTGCTGCACATTTAATCTTTACTGTCTTTAACTTTTGAACCAGTTATTAATTCTTCACTACTTCTGCATTTAAACAAATGTACCCGCACTTGCAGACTATGTAGATGTTAGAGATGAGTTTTTCAATGAAGCAAAAAGTGAGTTCTTGCAGATCAAATAAAATGTGTTTATAACCTGTTTTTAACAACTTTGAATTTGGATTTTATTGAAGAAATATATTGCTTATTATTCTTAGTTGGAAAACACTTTCTAAGAAGACAGTGGAATAAAATGTGAGCATTGCCTAAGTAGTCCCCGAAATAAATTATAAAGTATATGGTTTGCAGACTATAATGAGGGCAAGTACACGTTCACCTTATCTAGTCATCATCTAGTGATCACCAGTGTCTAAGGCTGCTGCTGCTGTCTCATGAGTTCAGTGACACATGCCTGAAATCAGTTAAATGTTTGTCAGCACGTTGGGGTGTTCCCAAAAACTATTGCACAACCAGCACCTGTTATTCTCTCATAGGCCAAAAGAGTGTTCTGCCCCCTGTAGTACCTTGAGAACCAATATCAGCTTTCATTCTTCCTGACATGATGTTTTAATCTGTGCAGGAACTGTTTTATCTGTGCCTATCCCTCCTATTCACCATCAATGCAACAATTGCAAAAGATGCTGTAGGAAAATACAGAAATTAAACAATGGAAGTCTTTGATAACTAGAAGTTTGTAAATGTAAACTTTTTTATTTTAATGTAGCAAAGTGGATTGGAGCAGAACAGACTCATCATTATTTAGAAGCAGCTTGCAACTCAAACTGATTTTTCTTCATGCACTTAAAACCACTTGCACAAGATCTCTGTTTTGGGGAAAGGCGTTATCAAAATATATTTAAAATTAAACTTACTGGTGCATAGGCATCTTTGAAATGGGAATACTAATGGATTTCTAGAGCATCCATTTAAATCACAATTAGACACCTATTGATCACAGTCTCTTATGGCAGAAATTCCTGTTGATTTCCAGAGGTTCCTATGGCTGCACTCCCATATCTACCTGGGACTTTCTCCACCATTTCTTTCTAGGGCATAAAATCCAACAGGAAATGTATCTGCTTAGGGAAAAGGTGACAATTGCAAATAAGAACATGGTTATTGTTCAGGACCTCTACAACTGTAGTAGTAATCTGTGATACTCAGCTAGAAGTGTAAAATATTCGTTTAAAAGTCAATAGCAAGGAATCTGACTAAGAAGTTGATTTTGAATTTTTTTTTTATTAGCAGAATTATCAAATAAATTGTGTAAATTATGCATTGTGTTAATGAACAGGCTTGTGGCACCTTCAGGAAACACATCTATGTGAGAAATGTCTGGCTGTAATAATGGCTCGGGACAGAAGGAGACATTTTCAAATTTCTGTGAGAAAACATAATACTCAGAGGGGAGTGGGAGGAACAACATTGTCCCAGCATACTCACTGGTGGTGGCATACTTTGTGCTAGCCCTTTTTTGGCTAACCTTTATGAAATATATGACTTGGCATTAAAAAATATGATCATATTAACAAAGCCAACCTTTAGCTGTGTCAGAGAGCATTTACAGTTGCAGATCTTTTAACTGAAGCTGTTAAGTAAAATATGTTAAATGAATGAATAAAGATGCTTGTTTTTGGAAAAGCAGATCAAATGAGAGGTAACACATTATATTTAAAATATGTTTTTTTGGCAAAATGTCATAAAATAAACATGTATTGTGCTCAGTGAAATTTCTGAATTCTGGAAATTTATTCACACATTCATTCTTACAGTCAGATGGTCTCTCCTACAGATCTGTGACACAGAAAAAACCTTAAACCCATGCACCAGCATGTTTTTCTATGTCTCCATCAGTATCTAATAATATATTTTGTGGTGACTTCTTTCTACAGGTTCCCTTCAGTCATATATTCCTTTAGTCTTTCTATATTGGACACTTTAATGTCACTCACTGCAGCTTAGAGCAAATATTTGCAAGCTTCAGAATGAATTCTGCCTCATAACTGAGGGTTTAACTCCCAGCTTGTTCTCAGTGTCAAGTTTTGTTGCACTGGTGCTGTGCCAAAACAGTGGTCAGATACAGGTTTTGCCGAGTGATGGTTAAAGCACTTGCTGAAACCATGAAAAAATGTGGCCTACACCAAAAATCTGGAGATATGATGTGTTTGGTCTCCTTGTATCATTAACTCAGGGTCCTTGTTCCTGTAGTTGAAGTATAATTCTTTCTGCCTGTTAGATTCCATGGAGTATCCACAAATAGTACTGCACATGGAACCTGAATGACTTTGGCTGTTGACAGAAACATTAATTGTATAGATATGACTTAATAACATTCAGTGAGGTTTAGATTAAACCCAAGAGGCTTTTTCTGTACTAGACATAATGTAACTACAGCAGGAATAATTTCAGCAAACCATTTGAAAGCAATTATTTTTATAACTCTGCTTTGTCCCATAGGAAAAAAAGAAATCAATCGTGCAGTTCCCATCTGAGTTACTTTTTAGTATTTAGTCAACAGCTGGATATATATGTATGAACAGAAGATACGTGGAGTTTTTCCATAGCTCTAAATATTGTATTTAATTTCTTTCTACAAAATTAAAATTCTAATAGGAAATTTTGCCCTAGAAAGTAGATGCACAGCCAGCACAGTAGGTCATGGCACAAAGTTTCAGATATTTTTCTCCAGAGTTAGGGGTTGATATTTTCAAGTTGGGTCATAATATGCCTTTTGAAATCTTTCAGCTGCCCAAAAGGTCTGTTTCTTACCTAGCCACCTTTACATATAAATTCATTAACCTGGAAGATGACAAATTTTCAATATGTTATGCTCTTGAACCTGCTGACCTGCAGTCATAACACATACACAAAAGGCAGGTGCTCTTTCCCTTTAATGTATTGTCAAAACCCAGAGAGGAAAATAGTGTATTTTATAGAAAAGCAATAATTCTAGCTGGGCAGATTTTCAGTAGCTTGGCTGCTTTCTGGGAACACTAAGTAATGGTTCCCTACACAATTTGATGTTTGAGGTATGTGTTCTTAAATATTTCTTCACTAACCCTCAGATGTGCAACTGTATTGCTAATCTAGTTGTGCTTACTTACACGAGTATGGGGTAGTTCATTGAGATTCCACTCCTGCCTTCAGATGAAGAACTGTAGCTCTTTTATCTGAGTGCTAATCTTAGAATGGCAGTGTCACAGAAAAGAACAAAATTAAGGAAGGTATAAACCTATTTGACCCACTGACACACAGCCACATTCATGGAGAATATTACCAGAGGCATAATAATTATTTTATTACCAGTGGGAGCAGAGCTTTTGTGGCAGATAGGATCCTATTGTAATCCTTCCTTAATTTTTATACCTATCCAAATAATTTTCAGCAAGAGTTCTGATAAGTTAAAGTAAGAAGCAATTAAATATCATTTCCTTTCCCTTTCAGCTTAGACTGTGATATTTTATTTCTCTAGTGGTATTTTGCTATAGAGAAATATGATTGACTCACTACCTCACTAGTGTTTTGTGTTGGAATTAACCAAACTGTTTCCCATATTCTGTATTCTCTTGGTAACAGGATGGTAGAAGATTGGAGGGAGGAGGAAAGAGGGTTTAAACTGAAACAAAACACAAAAAAAAAAACCCCTTTAAACCTCCAGTTCTAACAGCAGTAATATCTGTAGATTTCCATATATATATATTTTTTTTTTTTCTTTGTAAATATTACAGTAATGGAAAGTTCCTGATTTTGTCACTAAGATTACCAGCTTTGTCCTAAGAGTAAAGTACAGTGAACTTATATTGCTCCTATTAATAGGTCTGGTTGCAATTCTGTAACATGGTCTCCTGAGCTGTGACCTTGCTGCTTCACAATATGTTTCCCTGCTGAAGAAGTAGAATAACCTGACTGGTCTTATTTGAGCTGGACTCACTAAAGTACTGTGTTCTTAAGTACCATAAGGGCACTTGGCATTTCAGTTGGTGAGCAACAAATTCTAGAGTGGAAGACCTGCTGCAGGTGCTTTGGTTCTGTTTAAGTGCTGAATTACAGAATGCTGCAAGAAAACTCCAGCAGAGGCATCTCTGAGTAGTATGTAATTTGGCTTTAAATATCAAATTCATCAAGCTTTCAAACCCCTTAATAAGATTCCTTTCAAAATCGGGACCTTACTAAATTTGCAGAAGTAAATTTAGGAGCTGAGCTGTAATTGCATCTGAGCAGCCCACAGCCAGAAAAATATTTTTAAGAAGTGCTTTGTATGAGAAGCCTATTAAAGGGGAGCCTAAGCAGTTTGTGATTGTGACTAATGCAGAATAAACAAGCGAAGGTGGTGTTGAAAGTGCTACTCTGCCTGAATGCGAGGAGGAGAAGAACCTTATACTGATTCATGTGCAGCTATGCATGCTTTGTTATTCACAGCTGGCTGAAAAATATAAGGAATTTGAAATAGACTTGATGCAATTTTTATGCTGCTAACATGATACTTTCTTAGACAGCAGGTAGGGGAACATTGGGATGTATTTTCAGTTTCTGAATGGCACAGCTTCTGCAGGTAGTCAGCAGCTGGCTTCTTATTTCTGTTAGCACCTGTGCACAGATGAAGGGTCAGTACTTTATAGCCAAGACAGTGCACATCTGGATTAGAAGTGATTATAGAGCTGGAAATAGGTCGTGATCTAAGGAAATGGAAGCAAAAAGGTGTTTGAATGTGTGATTCTTGAGTGAGGTATTGCTGAGTAAGGCTGCACTCTTGGGGAGGAAGTTGCCTGATGAGTACAGTTGGAAGGGATGGATAAGAGCACCTGATTTGTATATGTGTCATGGGGTGCGGGGCTGCAGCTGCTGCCAGCAATAAATAACACACATTGAATGCTGAGTGTCACCTTCCCCTTCCTTAGCATCAGCCGTGGCTGGGTGTTGTCAGTACTCAGGCAATGCAGGTTTGGGAATCCCTGAAACAAGCCATATCTAACCATGGCTCTGTGTGTTTTCCATTTGAAAAAAAACCAAACAAAAGCAACTGGCACTACCAGATTCATATTTTTTTCCCCATGGTTCATGCTTTTTAATGTCTTTTCTTGTGTTGAAGCTTTCTCCTTGAATTCCTGGGTTTTTCTTCTGATGTTTTCAGTTCAAACACACCAATGTACCCACTCCTGTATGTGGAGTTAGCAGCTTGGGAAGTGGTGCTTTTCCCTCTCCCAGTTAGCTCTTGCTCTGGTATTGCCATATAGCTCTATCTCTAATGGTAGCATCTGATATTTTCTTTATCTCACTCCATAAAAAAGCTTAATTGTTTTGTTTCAGGCTTTTTATTTAGCCTGACGGACGAGCATACTAAGTACACTGCAGCCTCAAGGCCTGTGATTGCCCATAGATCAAAGGCACTTATGATGCTGCTAATGCTTTCCAGAAGAGCTTGTTTGGTTGGCTGCACTCTGATGCTGCTTAGCAGGGAGATGTGGAGCACACCAGCATGATGGGGGTCTTGGAAGACCTCCCTGTGTCCCCCAAACCACAGTGTTTGGGAGGGATTCCACTGCATCAACCGGCCTGGCTTTCAGTGGGGGGTAAAGCCCAAAACAATCCCCATCTTTGGGTGCTCATATTTTGTGCTGCTCCTACAGATAAACAGGGATGACTGTTGCATCCCATCACAAAACCTGTCAAAATCACAATAGAAACAAATTTCTGCACTTGTTATAAATGGAAATAAACTGTATTACAGATAAATTATATTGCCTTTTCTGAGGAGTATTGTCCATAAGGTATTCTTTATGCATTAGTGATTTCTATGATCTTTTCCATAATACTTCAGATGGAGGAACGTGGATCTAGGTAATTTTTAATCTGGACAAAAATAGCAGGGACATGTCCCACTCAGAAAAGAAAAAATGCATTACTTTGCTACTCAAGATTTTCTGTTGGGGCTAAAACAAATCAGAGAGCTCTGCCAAAATTAAAACATGTCTGTGTAGCCCTGTCAGTGATGATATCTAGAAATTCTTTGGGGTTTTAAAAAACCTAACCAAACAACAAATAAACAAAAACCCCAACCAAACATGGGGAAAAAACCCCAAACCTGTCATTGGAAAGCACTCTGAGCAGCATTATTGGAAAGAGGCTGAAAAAAGTGAGGCATAATCTTAGCCTGTAAACTCATAACTCAGTTTAGAGGCTTCAGGAAGGCTATTTGTGAAAACTGGTCATTTTTTTTCTGGAAAGAAATTGATTTTTAATCTGGCCAGAACTGTTGGGCTGTGGTAGTGATTTAAAATGGATAATAATGCCAGGAACAAGGGAAAAAAAGCTTGCAAAGAACTCAAATAAGTCAAATGTATCAAAAACCCCCTTCACTTATTTTTCTGCCAGGTACATGAGAAGCATTAATGTGGCAAATCCCTTTTTCTTTTCAACTGGGTATATTAAAAGGCCTTCAGTTGGAAAAACAGAACCTGTAAGGAATTAAACAAAATAGAATGTGGAATATACAAAACATATAGGACATAATCAGCAAAATCATAAAACACTGAAGTAATATCCTAATTATCTCGGTAGAAGTTAACAATACCTAGAATTTTAGCTGAGAAATGGGTTACTTAAGAAAATTCATGTTAATGTAAACATTTTTCTCTTGACTGGAGCATCAGAAGAATCATCCAATGCAATGCAATATCCTTTTTCTGACTAGATGCCTTTTTTGTTGGTTTTTTTTTCCACTGGTAAAAATATGTGGCCACATTTGAATTGTAGAATGAGAAACCTGCTGTCGTTTGAGGACTGTAAGTGCAGTCTTGCGTTTCAATCGAAGGTTAGTACAAATATTCTAAATGGGATTTCAATAAAGGAAAAGGGGATAATGAGAAACTGACTCCTTCCTGTCAAGAAAAGGTATATTTCATGTTCCTGATAGAAACCTGCAAACTTCTCAGTAGCACATACATTTTGGAAATGTGGAGGTAACCAATCTAAATTTTGCAGATACAAAGTTTATTCACCAGCACATTTTCTTCTAGATAGATATGCAGTATGCACATGTGCTTACATCTGTGTAAGGATGTAGCTTAGGACTGGGAATTCCACCAGAGATCTCAGAAATGATACTACAAAAGTTCATTTTTAAAAGGACAGTATAAATGGCTTAGCTTATTCAGAACAAATCATTAAATCTTTTCTGGATTGCATGGCATGGTTATTTTTATTCTCTTCCTTCCTTTCTGCCATCTGTCTATAAACCTATTGATTGTCCCAGTATTCTCTGGTTTTGCTGCTGATGCAGTGTATCAGTTTGCCTTTTATTACAGGGACTTTTTCCCCCTGATCTTTGGAGGACATTTATGTAAACTGAAACAAAGATTAGTTATAATGGTGATGTAAGCAAGGGAATAAAACTGCATTGATCCAACATTGACTATAATCAAGAGGAATAAATCGCACCTTAGAAAAAAGGGATGGGGTCAATAGTTTTGAACCATTGGTTTATTTCATATACTTTTGATACATTAAAGTCTGGTTAATTTTTTTCCCTACATTAATATTGTGCTTACCAGAAATGAGTTTGACAGGCTTAAAAGAATCTTGTCAAAGGCCTGTTGAATATTTTTAGAGAGATAGCTGGAATATTCTACTCTACATATTCAGGTAGTTAACAACCTTCTGGATAGGCTGTGCAGCTCCTATCAGACTGATTAAAAAGATATGTTGGGTCAGGCTCTTCATGTCTTAAACAGTCTTACAGTTCTATAGATATGGAATGAAAGCAACTAGGTTTTGTGAGGCTTGTTTCCAGATTCCTTTTAAAGTTACTTAGCAAGCTGTGTTCATTGAAGAATATGGCAAATAGGAGTTGATCCTAAAAGTCAAGGTTCAAATTAGAATGGAGATAATAAATGATGTCTCTGAACAGAAAAGCCGTGCTCGATATATTTATCCATATAAAGACTGCATAGAAATTAAACTGTATAACTCTAGAAAATTAGTCTGTAAATATTTCTGATGCTTCTTGAAACTACCTTTGCTTAGGTGGAAGATATCTTTCTGAAGTGGTTTGTATTTTTTCCATATGCAAGTTTTACATAAAGGCATTTTTTTGTGTGATTTATCCTTTTATCTGAGGGATAAAAGTACAGACAGTAACTTTGAAGAAGTGCCAACAAATTACTTTTATAAGTGCAGAATACCCTCCCCTATTTTCAAATCACACTTGTCTTAGCAGTTAATAAGTTGATTTATTTTTAAAGACAGAAGTCACTGATTTTCTCTTTCTAGTACTTTCATGGAACTCAGGCAGAACAGCTTATTTCCAACAAAGGATATGTTCTGATCTTAAGGTCTGCTGATTCAGTCCACTGGGCTATACTTTGTGGCAATCTTCCTTCTAAGGCCTGGTGTTATAGAGGCCAATGTTCCAGTGGTGGAGCCAATCCTGTGTCACAGTGATGCCTTGAGAGGCCCCCTAAAAACAGAGGCTAGACAAGAATAAGGGAATAAAGATGGGTATTTATTTGAAGGGCCTTCAAAGGTACCCCCTGGGGAGCCAGAGGCTATTGCCAAGATGGACACCAAGATGGATGACAGGTCACGAGCTCTTCACACTTTTGTAAGTTTGGTTCACTTGCATATCAGCATAAATTCTCCAGTTAAAGCTTCAGTTAATGATGTAATTTCCCCAAGCTTGCCCCCCTTTCAGAAGCTTTTGGTTTATACTTTTGGGTCTAGGATGGTCTGGGTGTCCTTGGAGAGCAGGCCTGGAGAGGCTTTATTATGTCTACCTAGCACGAGAGAGCAGAATTTAGGCTACAAGAAACCTCAGAGTTACACACTAGGCAGTACAGGGTTTGAAAAATAGGAAAGTTAAAACCTAAGGCATCAACAGTGAAGCAAAAAAGTGTAAATGGGTTAAAAAATATTTGAAAAATTGGTATGGAATGAGTAGTACAACTCTACAGTGCCCAAATTTCTTGTTGGAAGTCAGAAAGTTACTTTAGACTACGATCATCATGTATATCTTATAATAATTGTCTTAGTATGTGCTACTAGATCCCTTCTGACACTGTTCTAAAATAGAACCATCTGGTGCTGTGTTGTTATGAGCATTTCTGTTCAGTATTTTGATTCAAAATCCGTGATTTACTATTTTCTGAGTTCATGTAACTACAACTGGGAAGGAAGAGTCTTTGGCAATCGCCAGAATTAATAAAGCTCTTGCAGAACTTCTGAAAGTTCTCACCGTTCTTTCCCAGAAATGTAGATTTTTTAAAATCAAATCTATACTGCAGGAATTATGTATTGGTTTTGCTAGGAATAGAGTTCTAAATCCTCAATCTCAACAGATTATCTGATGGATAGAAATGAGCCTGCATCTCACACACCTATGCAGTCTGCCTCAGGGTCTTTCCTTCTTTCATGCATGAGCTCAACTTGAACTGGTCTTGAGCTCATCCTGGTGAGATATGAGGAATCCTTGTGAGACTGGAGGAGAGTTTCACATCCAGATTTCTCTTTACTATGATCATTACACACTTGCTGTTTTGTTAACAGCTTGCTGAACTGCCACCCTTCGCTGACTGTGGCGAAGTCAAAGCTCGCATTTTACCTTCCTCACTTAATATAATTGGATTCATCAAACAAAAATGTGACCATTAAACTTGAGTGAATATATATTTGTAGATTTTCATGAAGGGACCTCTCTGAAAAATATTAAATATTAGTTCTTCTCTGTGGATACAAAAATGCTGTTAGCAAGAATTTTCCTGCTTCTTTCTAGGCCCGTGAAATACTTTTCTCTCTCATGAAGATATTTGCAGAGTTCTATAAACTATGAACACCTGTGACCTTGCAAAGCTTTGTTTATAGTACAGTAGAAAAATATTTTGACAATGGATGTTTTAGGATTTTAGCCAATCACCCCAAGGGGTGTCTGATCTTTTGTCCAATTAGACTATGAAGAAAAAATTCTATGAAATAGTTTATAAAATAATTAAATAAATCAATCTTGCTGCACAATTCCTCCCTGCTGGATCTCTCTCCTCCTTCCTAGCACTGCAGGACGCCATGATACTTCTCAAAATGGATATGGAGAATTTTGACAAAATGTGCCTAAGTTCTGTATTTTTGGAAGACTCAACAGCTTAATGTAAAACAAAGTTTTCTGTGGTTTTGAATTGTGTAATTGAATCATTTGACCCCATAACAGATTTTTTTAGCTAGGAGTTTAATTAGATGACTGGAATTACTATTCAGACTGGGATTTTCCAGGAGAACCTGAGGAAGTCTAAACAGATGCTCAAAAAAATCTTTTAGACCTTCAGGGCTGGCGGGCTGGTATCCCATGCTCTGAACTGCCCCTTGCTTCGGGGACATGCTGGGTGTACAGAGGGTACCTGGGGCTGTTACATGTACTTCTACATGTAGATGTTGCTTCATAACTTTAAAAAAAATTCCCCACACAAACAAAAAGGACTACTCTGATTTCAATAATGAAAGAAATAATGTGGGGGGTTGGGTCTTTAAATCACTTAAGGCCAGCTTTGCTTTCTCCTTTCTAGAACCTTTTTCTTTCTGAACAAACAAAGCTAAGAATGACTGTGTCAGAGAGATATTTTTGAGATTGCAGTTTTCTTGTGAAGAGTGTTGATGTGCAAGTAGCTTTTGGAGAAAGTTCCTTTTTTTTTTTTCTTTATTTTTAATTTATTTTAAGCTTGGGAAATCGGGCCCTTTTGAAAGATGGCTGTTTGGAATATTCTGTAGTTCTAATCTTGTTTCTTTCCCTGTCATAATAGCAATCTCATTTTTAGAGATACCAACCTCCTCCTCCAGCCAGCTGGTGCAAGCACAAATGTTCTGAGAAAAGCTGACACCTTACAGTGGTTCTCTTCATGGACGCTTTGCTTTCTCATTGGAAGGGAGGGAACATCAGCTTTGGTCTTCTTACCTGACTTGTCCTTGGTAATGGGTTCTCCTCAGAAGAAGGAGGACTTTGTTCCTCAGCTCAGGAAAATAGTAAGGTGGCTTTCTTATGATGACTGAATGGCTCAATAGTTTCTGTTACTTCAGCCTCTGGAAAGAAAAAACCAGCAGCTGCAGTTGCCTTCCAGTGCAGGAGTGTAAGGAGGGTTTGTGGAGTGGCTTTTAGACTCATCAGCTGTCACCCTCTACTTTGGTGTAAATGTAAATGAGAGAGCAGCCCTGGCACTGAGCAAGGCAATGCTCTGGTTTGCATCCTGGGGCCATGTGGCAAGAGGAAACTTGGATGTGTACATATTTCAGGCAACAGTGGTGGTAAGAAGACAAAATAGCTCAAGGGATTGATGAGGGATGTGAGGGAGAGAGAAGAAGGTATAGAAGGATGCACTTACAGAGTAGATGAGAGATTGGAGGAGAATTAATAATCTAGAATGAAATGAATAGTGAAAATAGAAAGGGTCTATGAGCTTATGGAAAAACAGGGTTAGGTTCATTTTGTTCCTGTACTTTTCCTTCAGAAAAGGGATTTAAACAAAAGACATAGGGAATAGACAAGAAGAAACAAAAGGAGGAAAGACAGATTAAATGCATAATAAAAAAATTAACCTAGAAGGTGTGAAAACAGGTGACCGTAAGAAATACTTCCTTTTTCAATTTAAAAAAGATATGCATAGGGATAAAATTTTACATGGTGCACAAAAGTCAATAAAGAAAGCTTTGGGTATTCTGTTTTTCTTTACAGATTTTATTTCATTTTTTGACTAATATTTTTCCAACTTATACACCCTGCCTTCAGTTTTTGGGGAACTATTTTAAGGAATGCAGAAAGTTTTAAAGTGCACCTGATTATCCAACTCTAGGCCTGTCTCTGTGTTTAATATTTGGGATAGCAACAAATTGATTTCCTCTTGTTAACACACAGTCTGGTCGCTAGTATTTGCAATACTTTTTATGGCATTTGATTCACTAAAGTTATGACATGCTCTGTCTTTACAAGGTCCCATCTCAGTTCCTATTGTGATATTGTGTCCTCAACAAGGGTGCATGTTTTGAACACACATTGTGAAATCACCTGCTATGCTCAGTGGATGAAAGCTCGTTGGAAAGCTGGCTTTGTACATCTATAGTCCACACAGATCTAATGCAGGCTATTACCTACAGCTCTGGGAATTAACTGAAACCTGGGGTGTAGTCAATTCCTGCCATATGTTCAATTGCTAGTCTGGTACTGTTCTCCTTATGACTTACAGTATTAAATTATTTCATTCTTCTCTTCCAAAAAAAGGTTTATAAGTTATAGCTAATAAGGCAAAGCTTCTTCCTGTAGCAAGAATCTCCCTAAAATATAAAAATGTGGATATGTGTAAAAGTGGAATACATTCCAGTTCTTTTTCAAATGATGTGAATGAGCTTGACTTTATATACTTAATTTTAAAAATATGTTTTTGTTTGTTTTGTGACTTACCATGAGACACTGATATTTGCAGCTCTGAATTTTTCATATTAATCCATACAAACTTCTCCTATTTGAGATCAGTACGAAGATATTAGAGATGCCATATCTAAAATCTTCGTTGACTATAAAAAGACTTTTAAAAATGTAGGAACCCAGATCTGTTCAGAGATTCAAGTAAGTTTTTTTTCTGAAACACTATTTAGAAAAACAGAAAATGTTCCTCAGTAAAGATCTCTTCAGTGACTATGGAGACCTGAATCCCCCTGGCTCTCGTTCAAATAGCTACTCATATTCCCCAACCAGTTAAAAGCTAAGAATTTGTTACAGGGAGAAGCAGGGAATAAAAAATGCTAGTAAATAACATTGCAAACAGCTTTGCATGAGCACACTTCAGTGGTTTTGATTTGGTAAACAGCACAATGATATCAAATTGAACTACTTAATCATTAAATAAAGAGATGTGACCTATACAAGGTAATTCTAATTAAAATCCAGTGTCTGTGGACTGCAATTTATTGCATCCATTGCAAGCTTTTTGCTTTCAAAACTAATTAGAGTGATACAAAGAGAGCATGTTTTAATATTGGGGACCTCATATCCATAAATTTGTGGTACCTAATGCCTGTTTCATCCTCATGTCTTGTCTACTTATCCTCAAAAAGTATGTTTGCTTCATGGCTTGCTCCTAACCCTTCACAATGACTTTACCCTCCCTTACCTTCTGCATACCTTAGTTGTACTCTTCTCAGAATATTCTCTTCAAGTATCTTTTGTTTTTTCAGGGTTTTCTGGGGGGGGAGGTTTTGTTGTTTTGGTTTTTTGTTTGTGCCTTGGTTTGGTTTGTAGGGTTTTTTAATAATGGGGATATAGTAATAAAATATTTCTTGGCTTACCATAAACCATTTGAGATCACAGGATCTTGTTCATCGTGTGTTTGCATTGGAGTTTGAAATCTGGATAAGAAAAAGACATTTAATAAACAAGTAACCTTACTATTTCACTAATTATGTGTTTTCAGATATATTGATATGCTAATGTGTGGCAAGCATTTGATAATGGACGTGATAATATCTAAATGTTTTAAGGGAAACACTTAACAACAAAATGAAAAATACTATATAT
Source organism: Corvus cornix cornix (assembly GCF_000738735.6). NCBI lineage: Eukaryota > Metazoa > Chordata > Aves > Passeriformes > Corvidae > Corvus > Corvus cornix. Next base: position 20,225,047 of record NC_046338.1, on the reverse strand, counting down.
GGTGTGGTGTGCATGGCCAATGAATGCAGTTTGCAAATGCATGTGCAAGGCTTAAGGATAGAACAGCATATTTTGGGATTTAGTTTAGAGAAAGGAGAAGCATTGTCCCTGAAAATAAATCTCTGCTATCTGTTGTTCACTTTGAATTTATGAAGCTGAAGACATTGTGAATGTGATAATCAACTGTTAGTATTTGCTTCCTTAAAATAATTTCTAGAAGGTACTAACAAATTACTGCTTTATTTAAATTTTTTAATTTGGTATGTGCATAGTGCTTTCCTTTAAGCTTCCTTTTATATACTTCCCTCACAGCCACCACCAAGGCAGACTTTCCTGGACACTTGCAGTTCTTTTCTGAATGAGAAAATGAGAAATGAGGCCTTCTTCCTTTAAGTATATAGCATATGTAGGCTATGATAGTAGTTTGAATAAGCCAGTATTTCCTCCCAAAGGTGAGATGTCTAAGCCTGGGATCATTTCTGTCTAAGCATGATTGCAGGCAGGCTTTTTGCAAGTGCTTGACATGTACCTGCTTTGAAATCACTGGACAGGTAATGCTAGTAATGGCTCTCACCTCAAAACCCCCAGAAAGAAACTTTGATATCCAGCTCCACACTTCCAGCTGCAGGTGGCATCCGCCTGCAATTGTACCTGGAGAGAAATAAAACCTCTATACTGGCATGGTTTGGTTCCAAGCACTGCAAACTCTGCAATGTCAAAGGTGCTTCACTTTGTATGCTTTGAGAGCAAATTAATTTTGCATTTCTTGTTCTGTGTAACAGCTGGTTTAAAAATCTGTTTTCATTTTTCCTTTTTTTTTTTTTTTCTGGTTTCTTAAAAAGATAAACAACTTATATTTTCTGGAAATCCCTCTCTAGCAGGTTTCACTGCCAGCAAAAGTGTGCTAATGACAAGCAGTAAAATTTGGCTTAGAATTGAATTTCCAGTGCTTAATTCTGAAGGTTTTCTGTAAAAGAGTCTTAAAGTATGAAATTATAAGATAATATCAAATTATTTCTGGTGCAGTTGTTCTTACTAACACAATTCCATTTTCTGACTTTCCCTTATCCCATTTTTAATGTATTAGCTCAAAATCATATTTGTTTCTGTCAGACAACACTGGAATATAATTACAATTTCAAGTGTAGTCCAGTTTTGCATGCTGGTTTTTCCCTTTTTTTTTTTTTAATAAAGTGAACAATGTAGTGTACTGGAGAGAGATTAAAATGGAAGATTTGCTGCTTTTTGGGATTTTGTTGTCATAGAAGAAGACTCCTGCTGTTACACTGGGGCCCCTCTCCCAGGTCCTGCCTACTCCTTAATCCTGAAGAGATGCTGTTTATTCAGATTTGGATATAAGTCCATGTGAAATTCTCATATTAATAAAAGCAAAGTTGTTTAATACTTCCAGCACAAAGTCATTTCTGATCCAAGTGAAATGTTCCTCAAAAAGCAGCACTCAGTTTCGAGTTCTGAAACTTGGGAGTAACCGAGCAGGGTGCGCAAGTGCTAATTTTTAATGCCTAGTGATTTAATGTTTGTGGTTGGTTTTCTTCAAATTTATGATTTGTGCTATTCTTCAGAAGTATTTGAAGTTCCTGAAAGTTGTTAGATTTTTCAGTCAGTTTGATATTTTTGAGAATCTTGGTATAACACTGGAAGCACCTGCTGGTTGATTGAATTTTGCTGTTGTAAATAAACTGTGCCATAGTACCCATTTCATAAACCAATGATTATGTGAACATCTTTAGTTTTGGAGCCAAGCCTTGGTTAACTTCAATTACTAACCATTCCTCCTGTAAAGTGGCCTCACTCCATTCCATTTTCCCTCTCCTCTACTTCCAGGACAAGAAAAAACTGGTCAGCAGATCTAATCTTCTCTTTTGTTTGTGGTGAATTATCATCCTGAGTGGATAGGAGCTTTGTTTTTTCTGAAGTAGTTGTGGGTGTCAAATTTAGTCATTGATACAGAGCTGTGGAGGAAATGAGGATAAAAGGAGTGGATTATGATAAGACTGTACAGAGCTATCTAAATCTATTCCAAACCTCAAGAAAGCAAGTGTGAGAGATAACTCTGAGAACACTAAATACACTGAATACTAGGAAATTTTGACAAACATTATTCAAATTTGTATTTCAAGTTCCTTGTCAAGCGAGAAGTGAAAGAGGATGCTGTCTTGTTGAGAAGCATGAGGAATACTGAAGTCTCATTATTGTTTCTCTAAATTTTACTGTACCTCTGAAAGGAGGAAGCATAAAATATCAGCAATCAAATGAATATTGAACTTTGCTAGCAAGGTAGATTTGATGTTTTTTATGAGCAGACATCTTGTTTGACTGGAAAATATCTTGTCTCCAATTTCTTTTCTAGTGTGTTGGTTTCTTGCTGTCAGAAAATGCTGTTGCATTTTTGATATTTCAGCATCAATCTCGTGCTATCACAAAGCTGGTGCCGATGGCTGTCAGGCCCGCACAGTCTCAATTGGCAGAATTATCTGCCTTCAGTAGGATTAGACAGAAATGTCTCATTCACATGATGCTCCAACCTTAGGCTGCACCAGCCCCAGGAAACCTGAGCACATTAGCTTCAAAGAAACTGTCTGCAACCTCTTCTGACAGCATATTTTACCAAGTACCCTCCAACCTATTCCTCAAGCTGTTTTCTCTGTCTCTTTAATATTTACTCTTAGTATTGTACTAATACTTTACCACCTGTCCCTGGCAGTTCTGTAATAGAAAGTGTTAGACCATTCCTTTTATATGTTTGCCTTAGTTATGTGCTAATATATTTCCAGTGCAAAATAGTCCTGTACTTGGAGGAGGAGAAGTACGTAAATGACAGGACAAGACAGTGCTTATTAAAGACTGCCCCCAAATTCCTGTTGTATCCTGATATGAACAGTTTTCTTCAAAACAGTTTATATGCTCCATGGGTTTATTTGGTGGAGAGAATAAGAAATAATGTGAGTATATCATCTGAGAAGCTCTTTTCATCAGCTTATTTAAGCCTCACTTCTATTACTGCAATCTTAAAAGAAACATAACTTCAAAACATAGTTATCTTCATGACTCCATGCACATGTAGTCATGCCTGTGTTATATATATACACACACACTTATAACTGCACATATATCCTCAAATGAATGTTTTATTTTTTAGGAAATAGTGTCCCACTGAGCAGCCCTAGTTTACCTGTAAAATATTAGGCTATAAATTGTGTTTATTCTCTTTGGGCTAAGCTATGTCATTCTTTAAATAGCCTGGTGCTACATATTATGGCATTTAGTGCCTGTGTAAGCTACTTGTTATCAAAGAATGCAGCTTATAAATTGCATATTCTTAATAGTAACATAGTCTGCTTTGCATTTTATGTCACTCTAATTCATACATACCTCAGCAATAGCATATCCCACCCAGGCCATGATAAATAAATACAACTGCAAAACTTGAAGTTAATATAGCCCAAAAAAGTTGGTATTTAGGTATTGACAAGTTTTCCTACTTTTCTGGTTCACTGGAGATCTGCCCTTCCCTGTGAGAGTACTACTGGTTTTATTGCTCTATGTAGGGCAGGCAGGGATACAGGAAATATGACTGTGAAAGCATTATGATGTCTCAAAATTCCCAATTTTAGCTGCCTCTGTTTTGACAGTGTAGAAATGATCGTACAGGTATGAATGGCTGCAATGTGCAGTCCACTTCTGCTGTGAATGCTCTGACTGAGGAAAACAAAGAAAAAAGTATCCTTCCAAGGGGAATATTTTGAAATGGCAAACCAGCCAATAACCAAACATAGGCCTCCTTACAAAACTTTTCAACATAAAATACAGTGAAGTTTGTGTAGAGTCATGTATTCCCATGAATACACACACACCTTTATTTTTGCGTTGGACTTGGAAGAGGGTCAGCAGAACCCAAAGGTGTTACCATACATGTGGAGAGATACCTCTGTAATTGACTGCTGCAGTATTTTGGAAGCTGTTCTTTTGCTACCATACCAGTGTAGTTACCTGATACTGCATTGGACTTTCTCATGTTTCTACCAACAGCACAGCCACAAAAAGGAGCCACGGAGTCTTTTTCAGCTTCAAGCCTGTTCAGCATAGTTTTGTGGACAAGAAGGAATGATCCTTCTTTCTTGGCTTTTTGTTGCTGGTGGGGTTTCTTTGAAAATTAGAGAGACTCTAAATATTTGGCTTCTCTGAAATAGTTCCTATTATCCATAAAATTTTAATTCACAACAGACATGAAGCTACATGAGACCATGTAAGTGTTTGCAAATGTGTCATTTCACCACTGATATAATTTTTTTTTTTAACAAACATACTTTTATGGCTAAAAACTTGCAAATCCAATCAAAAAGATGGGTATTATAGAGCATGTACATAGATTAATTATTTTGGAAAACTTTAACTCTTGGAGAGCAATACACAGTGAATGTGTCCGCGATACTTGAAGCTGAATGATAATTCTGATGAAAGTTTGTGGGGCTTTTTGTTTTGTCTTGTGGTCTTTGTTTTTTTTTTTTTTTAACACACTGTATTAACAGAGAGCAAGTTTTGTCAGGGATGCATCTGCAAACTTTCCTTTTCAAAAAAATTCTATGTTTTTCTGAGATAACCTTTGCAAGACATCCCTGACCATTCAAGCTCTGCTCAGGCTTTGCAGCTAATATGCAGCAGCTCAGGACAGAATACAACTTTCTGAACAACTGCAAGACTTAAATGGTTTCAGTCATGCTGGGCTTGATTTGAGGGCGGGAAGCTTTGTTGCTGTTCTGTTGTCAGTGCTAAATAGAAAGTCAGAAGGAGGATGTACCTGCCAGATTTTAATGCAGAGAGAATACAGAAATTGCACAGGAGCTGATGGTGTTTGCTAGGTTAAAATATGTGGTGTTCAGAAAGGTATCAAAGGAATCAAACTGTGGGATGGGGAGAAGCTAGAAACCTGCTACAAATGGAAGGAAAAAAAGATACACATGGTGGGGAAGTGGAGGGGGGGCAAGTCCAATTAACTTTTAGAATACTAATTCAGAACCAGCACTGGTGTTTTAGCAACACTAGAAGAGGCTGTTTTGGTCTGAAGATGTTTTATGAGCTGTAGATGTAGTGTTGGAAGAGCTGTGTATATGGAGGATTTATCGCTGCAAAGGGAGGCATAGCTGCTGTATGTCCATAGTGCATTTTATATGAAGGTGTGGATATCCTTGGGAGTTGCACAATATGGGAACTGGATGCTTAATTACTTATTCTGCAGAATGTCATTAATGAGGGGCGTGGCTTTAACACAAGGTCTTTCATACATAGTAATTAAGCCATTTTTCTACTGATATTTGTCCTTTATTCTTTAGCTTCTGTGAATAATCTTGTTTTCTCCAGTGCTTGTTTGGAGGTCTCTGTGTGCTGGATGGTTTGCCATTTCCAGGGTGTAGATTAGTCAGTCAGTAGCTGCAAGCTGGAGATGAGCCTACCTGCTTTCCCATCTGTGGGAACACTAATTAGAGTTTTCTTTCTCTTTCAGGCACAGTTTTTTCCTTGAAATTTGCAGGAACTTAATTATCTCTGAGACTTTTTCTGTCCCCTACCCTATGTCAATTGGATAAAATTAGGCAGCAGAAGTTCTCAGTTATTAAGGTAAAAACAGTGAAACAGGCAGTGCAGTCACTGTTTCACTGCCCTAAGTATGAGGACTAAAAAGATAATTTATATTATGGCAGCACTTCATTGACAGAGCTACACTAGTCCTAAGACATCCATTCTGATCATGGGAGTTTTTGCCTTCTGTAAAGTATGTATTTTCAAAATACAATGGGACAAAGATCAGATTCTTCCCATAATCAACAGCAGTGATACAACTGCATACCCTGGCAACAGGATAGATAGGAGGGAGAATAAATGCTGCTCAGGTGTTCGTTCTCTCTGACTTCACTGGGTTATTTTTAAAATGTCCTTTCACTTAAAGTTATATAAAGAAGATGGGTTTGTATGGCTTCTTCTTTTACTTAACCTTCATAAAGGTACTAAGCAATGAGGTTTGCTTAAATGTCTGTTCTGTGCTGTTCTGAAAATGAGCTGTTACAATGTTAACTAGACCTTCATTTGTCCTTTTTCATATGTTAGCATCTGTAATGGTCTGATTTTGTGACTACAATATAGTTCTCTAGGGAGTAATTTGCCCCAGTTAGACCATCTGAAAACAGTTACTTCATGTTCATTATCCCTCAGTAATTCAGCTATTCCTTCAGTAATTAATACTATTTTAATTAAAGTTTCAGATATATCTCCCTGTATGTACTTAGGCATAACCTAAAGGTATCCCAAAATTTTTATGTTCCCTGGTTTTTATTGCAACTTTCTCCACAAATCTCTCTGATTATTAAAATAGTGAAATAATGAAACTGAAGCTGCACAACTGAAGGGCTCATTATTGTTTATTGCACAGAGTAGAGTGTGCCTAGGACCACTCAGGCCACATATTTTTCTCTCCAACTAAATCTCTAAACTGCAGTTAATATCAAATTCTGTACATCTGCTGGTATGGGTTTTGGTTGTTTGGTTGTTGATGTTGGGGTTTTTGCTTCCTTTTTTTTTTTAATTCTGCCAGCACTTTCTATTATAAAAGTTCGTACAAACACCCAGGAAAACCCTAGAGCAAGAAGTGTGCAGTGCAATAAAATCAGCCTTTTTTTCAGCATGAAGTTGAAGCCACTCTTTCAGGCTGCAGCTAAACAAGCACTTAAACAAGTGTTTAAATATCTGAATTAAGTGTACAGCTATGGCTAGGCCTTTGTTTTGCATATCTAAATGGATAAGAAAAAAGTTTGATTTTGCTTCTGATTATAATACTTACAGAAATGCATTATTTCTGACAGCTTCGACATTCTGCTATATGAAATTCACTTGATTTGAAACATCCATAAATTATCATCAGGGTATGAATTTTCTGCCCTACATGAACACATGTTCTCATCTTTTAAGACTATAGATAGGCATGTCTTCTCAATAGTAGTGCTGCTTCTGGTGCAAGAAAGATGTTGAGCATATTTTCTTTATTCTGGCAGGGAAACTGCACTTAATAGAACAGAAGAAAGAAAATATTTGACAGCTATTACAAAATCTTGTTTATTGCTGCTATTGTGGAACAATATCAGAAAGTATTTGGATTGTTGCTACATCATTAAGCTTCAGAAAGTAATTCTGCTCTACAAACTATTTCTGTGGTTTGGAAGGAAATAGCAAAGTTTTACATTAGGGCAAAACTTTGAAGAGTTTTTTGTTGGTGGTTTTTTTGGGTTTTTTTAACCTTTCCTCCACCCTAAAAATCTCTCAATATCAGGCTTGAATCTGAACATTAAGATGGGTTCTTCCTGGCACATACTTCATCAACAATGAACTTTCTGTAATCAGAGTTTGAAAGTAAAAGCATGAGGACACACAGCAGTTTTAAATACATTGTCTCTGGGGAAAACAAAAGATAACTGATGGTTGAAGGTTTGGACCAGCTGCCTTCTGGAGTCCAGGGAGCTATAGGATGTGCTGATGCTTCTGTACTTCGATGGTTTTGTCATTTAATTCCCTGTTCAAGGCTGTAAATACTTGTAACCAATAGGGATGCTATTCTCTCTGCCTCCATTTACTTTGCTCCTGAAGGAAAATGAGAATCCTGGGATGTGTCCTTTGCCCTCTACTTCCCTCTGTCTTGGCATCTGTGGCAAGATTTCTCACCTCTTCTAACCATTTAAAACTCAAAGTTTTGCTTATAAAACACAGACTCTACAGAAGAAGAGCAACTAAAGGCACTGGGCTGGATGATTTCAGCACAGGAGAGAGCTGAGGGGGGTGGCTGAGCTGCCTGTCCTTACCTCTAAAGCACCACATCATCAAGCTCTTTCTCTAGCAGCTGTTGCTTTGCCAAAAGCTCACCCAAGCACGGCTTGTCTGGATGTGCCCTGCCTTCATCCCTTCCCCAAACCCAGGAGCACCTGCAGCAGCCTTGGGCTGTTCCTGCTGCTGAGCAGACTGGCTGAGGCTGGGGCAGGACACTGTCTGGGGGCTGAGCACTGCCTAGACCTTTCAAGGCTCTCGGGCAGCACCAAAGCACTCCAGGCAATCGTGTGCAAGGCTCTCTCCCAGCACTGCTGTCCCCCCCAGCTGGAGCTCCAGTCGTCCCATCTCCTCCTCCCACCTAGAAGAGTAAGTCCTGCTCTTGGTCCTTTCCCCCTCTCTCTTCAGTCTAGCAGCGCACTGCCACAAAGGGTGAGCACAGGCTCCTTTGCAAGGAGAGCAAAGGCATATCATTTGTAGCTTATACCTGAAGATCAAAGAGAAGATTGTCATATTTGATCAGAAAAAGATTGGTTTAAACCACCAGAAGAGTCATGGGAATGGCCAGAAATGGGGCACAGTTATTGATAGGAGGATGTCCATGATAGAAAAACTGGGAAAAGAAGGGTCCTGAGGTGGAAGAACCAGCTGGAGAGATATACCTCTACAAGCAGGAACTCAGTTCTGAGTCGTGTCCCACCCACAGTCCTTGAAACCACACTGCCTTCCACAAATTCCTTTAACTCATTTCTTTGCTCAAGAATCAATCCAAACCTAGCACTTTGTCTCATCTCCCATTCAAAGCTTACACCTACAGGGCAGAAAGCTTTGATATGACTTTGCTGATCAGTGTTTTAGTATCCTACAAATATACCATGCCCATGCAGCAGTCACTGCTGGGAATGTTAGTTTTAATATTTTGAAGTCATCGATCCAAGTGAAATAAAGAGTGATTTTACTGTGTTGGCAAGAAAGAAAAGCTTGTGTTACCCCAGCTTATAGCAGTTTGAAGAATTACAGCCCAGAAATAAGTGTTCTTGTTTAAGCCTGCCTGAATAGTGCCAGCCAGTTGAGAATTAGGACTGTCAAGATACGAGCACGTACTAGTCAGTTGTCTTGGTGAGAAACAAGTAGGAAGTGCAAGGCTGGCCGCTCTCTGTGCCAGGATATCCGGTGTCCTTGCCTTGCCTCCACAGGATGATTTGCAAGCATGAGCAGATATGAATGCAATTTGCAACTTCTGACAGTCGTACCCTGTCTAGTTGCAGCCTGTCTCCTGTGTTGGACATTTTCCCCTGACAGTTTCTTTTGAATACAGTTTGCTGCTTCTAACTTGGTGTTAGTTGCTACTTCATCTCTAGATACCATATTGTTTGTTCAGCCAATGCTGTGTTCCATTTCTTCTTACTCCTCCTCCTCCTCAGCCAAGAGAAGAAACACGAGTGTCGAAGTGAAAGTCTGCAGTGGGAGATGACCTTGAGGCTCATTGTTTTCATAACAGCAGAACAGATCTTATTTATGTGCTACTGAAGTATGTGAACTGTAGGCGATGAACAGGCAGTGTCCCACTTACAGCTATTGTAAGCAGTGCAAGCTCATGTTCCTGCAGGAAAAGTGAAAACATCAAGAAAACCTGAAGAGATCTCATTCAGAATTTCCCTCTTTTCAAAATTTCAGATTTGCCTTTTAGCCCACTCTGTTTGTTGCTTAAAATGCCTTGACTCATATTTGTGAGGGATGTTTGTGCTTGGTGTGAACAACCAAACAGCCCTCTAGCTGACTTTACACTGTTGCCAGGGCAGGGAGAAAAAGATTCCTTCCCAATTTTGTCAGAAATCCTATTTTGAAACATCCTTCTTTTTCTTATTAGAAACAAGGTGGAGTCACTGTCCCTGGAGGTCTTTAAGAAAAGACTGGACATGGTACTTTGTGCCATGGTCTAGGTGACATGGTGGGGCCTGGTCAAACTTTGTACTTGATGATTTCAGAGGTCTTTTCCAGCCTTATAGATTGTGTGATATCACAGTCCCAAGTTTTATCAGGATGACCCATCTTTTAGAAGTTAGTTACAGATTTTGAAACCTGAAAATTCTCCCCAGGTGAGGTAAGTCCTGCGGTTCCCATCAGTTTGCCTCTTTGTACAGATTTCAGTCTTTTGTAGATTTTACTTAGCTGTTTCTTCACTTATTTTGTGAGAGAATTGCTTTTCTCCAAGTGCTTGAACAGTGACTGTTTGGCTCTTTCACTGAGGTCAGTGTAACACTGAAGCTCTTGTGCATGCAGTGGCAAAGCAGTCTGTGCGTAACCAAGAAGGAAGGAATGTGGGGAGTGATACTGGTTTGATGAACTTGTTGTTGACAAGTTCATGTAATTCCCTGGATACTCTTTGAAATAGTTTCTCTTCTATAAAAGCAACGCTGTTGTTTTCATTAACAAACTTCCTGATGTGTCTTGCTCTGAGGGAACTTTGAGTAGCTATACATTATGTACACATGTACATGCCTGTGCATAGAAATATGGTTACTGAATTTATAGCATGAGCTATTACAGCTTTCCTTTTAAAGTGCTCACAAACGAGACTATGAAAATTTAAAAGCAGCTACAGTGAAGCTGTTGATTGACTAATATAGAATTACTCAATCTATGTCTAACCATCTTGATCCATACTAACAAGACCGAGATGAAAGGTTAGTTTCTGCTCTTATAGTAAATAGCCTTGCAAATGCCTTTTTTAAATTCTGTCATGCTGAATTACATGGCTCTTATCATTTGCAGATCCTTTTTGAAAGCAGCCCCAGGTTACATGCATATTGGATTACCGTGCATCAAAGAGATTAAAATAGGTGTGCTATAAAGATAAGGACTTTTTTGTATTCTACTTGCAAAAAAAATAAAAGTATTAAAAAGACCCTTTAGAGAAAACAAAAAAGGGCTCAGAGGAACCACACCGAAAGAAGCAGCTCATAGAACACTGCAGAATGGCTGACAGATTCCTGACAATATTCACTGGTACTTTGTTTCTGGATTTAATGTGTGTTTTATATCCTCGTGAAGAAGCATAAAGTTAGGCATTAACATGTGAGAACAGAAACTGCTTACACATTATTGACTCATTTTATAGTTTTTTGGAATTATAAAGAAAATCAGTTACTTTCAGATGGTAGTTTTCTTAGGCACTCCTCACTGACAGAACCAAAAAGAATTTACTGGTAATCAAATGTAAAATAACAACATGTGAAATTATTTAGGAATTTTAGAGGAAGAATTGAGAATTACTTTTTTTATCTTGAGGTATGGAAACTTGAAAGTTTCATTTGATCCCATTATCTATGAGCAATAAAAAGTCCACAACATGAAATGGTGAAGAAATATGTTGCTATTCATAAAAGCATTTCAAAGAGCTGCTTGTACACCAAAGGACCAAAACCAATTAGATCATTGAAAATGCAATTAAAATGTGAAAGAACAGTAAGTTCTTGAGGGGAATGCTTTTTGAAAATGTCATATACATGTGCCTGCCTCTTACTTGGGTTGACTGATGGAGAATCCAAGCTCTGGGAAAGGCTCTTGTGCTTCATGTCAATAATCATGTTCTTGACAACTGACAGACACCTGAGGTTAATCTGAGGTGCCTTGGAGGCACAATGTTTGGTGGAAAGGTTGGGGTATTGAGTAGCTCAACTTGCAAGATAAACAATAGCATGAAACCGTGTGAGCTGTATCCAGTATAACCCAAAAGAGGTTATCTGCAATTCATTATGTTCTCTAGATGATCTAAGAAGGGCTCATTTTGGTGGGTTTCTGACTTTTACAGTCTGATTTTACTGAGATTGAGTAGTAGTTATTTTTAAAACATGAGCCTCCAGATGATTTGAATATTTTTATTTAGAACATTATGGGAATCAAGTGTCTTAGTCTATTTCACCATTGTCATAAGCTACTAAAACAAAGCAAGCACTATTAGAAGGAAATAGAATAAAACCAAGATGCTAGAAGGGTGGGGGATGGAGGTGTGGGGATGGAGTTAATCTGGGGAGAACTGCATATGTTATTCACCACATTTTGGGGAAAAAAAAAAAAAGGAATATTTAGTTTTAGTACCAAAAGTGAAAAAGAGTGGGAAACTGTACACTCTGGTGGCCTGTTCAAGCGTACATGGAGTGGGAGAGAAGGAACTGTCCCCATCCCTTCTGGTAAGGGTAACAGGGGGGAAGGAAGAGCTCCCAACCCAGTTCCTCTTGGTAAAACACATCTGGTGGAGAGAGAAAAGTGTTCTCCATCTGTTTGTGCACCTGTGTGGTATGGGAACTTTACAGGACTCTCTCCTGTTCCACCCTAGCTTTATAAGTGTGTTGCCTGCTCCTTTCCCCCCTCAGCCCAGGGTCTTTGCCTATAAAGTGTGTTTTGCTGTGTGGATGTATCCACCTTTTGTACTATGCTGCTTCTTGTAGGTGTTTCTGAGCACATCCTCATGCTATAAGCTCATCCATGTAATTAAAATATCATTCAGATTGCACTTCAAGGCCAAGCACCTTATTGTGATAGTACTGATTAATCACTAAGAATTTCCAGTACCAATTGATCAATTCTTCGAAATCAATGGATTTAGTGAAGATTAACATATTGACTAGTCAGCTTTTCTAATGTACATGTCATCTCAGAAATGGTCTGTGCCTCCCACATGTCTGACCCTATGTTATAACACAGCAGAGGCAAAACATAGTATTTGACTTTTTGTTAAGTCTACCATCGTCATCTAAGCCTACAGACGGCACCTCTGGGCCCAGCTCTCAGGGATTCTATCCAGGCCAGTTGGCTCTCTGAAATTTCTGACAAATTTACCCTTTGCTAGGGAAGTGGCCTGCCCATGGGTAAAATTGGTGCTGGACTTTGTGCTGTTTTGCTGCTTTGGATGAGGCCATTGCTAGAGGAATTTACAGAGGAACGCCTCTTTTATCAGGCAAATTGAACATTCTACGTCAATTACTTTGCACTCACAAGCCAATAGTTAACGCAACTCTAACACAGAAAATACTTCAATATCCTTGCATATAACAATTTCTTGCAACCTCATCACCTGCAGTATTCATAAGATGGTAACTTTAAAATTATTATCTAGCAGATAATAATTTTGAAATAATGGTCTTTAGACCACTTAATTTTGCCTCCTTACTAGATGTGGTAAATTAACCTTTGCAGCAACATTTGGCATTAAATTTGACTCCATTTTCTGTAAAATAAAACCAAATTAATTTGATCAGGAGAATGAAACGTTCTAAAATTCTCAAAAAAAAGTGTCATCTTCACACTGATTTTTATGGGCAAAAAGAAATCTCAGCCAGTGTAGGTGATTCTTCATGTGAGGAAGTCCATGAAAATGTCGATGTACTGGTCCTGAGCTATTGTTAGATTTCATATGAATGCAATGCAGTATTTTACACATGTAAATGAATGTCATTAATGTTTTCCATTAAGAGCAGACTAATTATAAAAAGAAAAGCAAGTGTTGTGGCTGTGCTTAATGCCTGAAGAGTTACAGGTTCAGCAGTAAAAGGGAGGACCTTTGGCTCAATACTGAGGGTAAAGCTCTGCTTTGATAAATGATTATAAGCATACTGAAATTCACATTGCTTAAAGCAGCTGTGGTTCAGTAGCATTTTTTCAGAGCAGTATAGCAAGGGATTAAAGTAAAAGAAAGGAGTTTTTGTTGTATGATAATAACTCTTTAGGCTTTAATGCTTATTCCATTCAGGAAAAACATCAAGGCTGATTTTTCATCTTCACTCTTCTCAGATGACTTTTGTCTTTATATGACTGAATTACATATTTTCCTGAATAAATTTTGAATGGCTGGTTAGCAGGAAAATAAAGCAAACCTGAGCATTTTATCACCTTATATTAAGGACAAATTACTAGGATTTTTTTTGTGAATGCTCTTTGTAGTAGATTTTAGTAAAACCAATCACACAGTGGAAGTGTGAAAACTTTGATTAAGAATTAATCTTTTGGAGTTCAGATGGCATTAAGTTATAACTTATTACTGAAGAAACTGTCTCAATCTAATCTTCAGAATGGTGATGGTTTTCTTTTAAACCAAGAAGAAAATCTCAGTAGATAATTAATTAATGGGAGATTTTGAGCTTCTCTAATTGGAAGAGCAAGTTTAAAAGATAATTTAGAACAAAGAAAACAGCAGAACAAAATGTAGTTTTTTTTCATTTAGATTTGTCTGTCATGAAATGGATTTTTGAAAAGCTGACAGCAACAATAGAAATTGAATGTCTCAACAGGTACAAGTAGGTGCAAGAGTTTTGATTATCAAATATAAATCGTTTTCTCTCGAGTTTCAAATAAATGCTGTAATTACTGAACTAGAAATCCGGCTATGCTTTATATTTTGCTTAATTTAAAGCTGTAATTTTGACAACGAACAGAAACTTTGAACTGACATCTTATCTGTGATGTGGTTTAGTAGAAGGAGAAATGAAGTACTTCAGTTCTATGTAGCATTCAGTAATGAGTAATACCCAGGTTCCTCAGTATGCTAAAAACCATTCCATGTTTGCTGCAGAACAAAGATATTCTGTTAGAAATTATGTTTGATTTCTTAGTCCTTAAGATTTTTTGACCAGCCTTGAAATTCCAGCAAAATTTTAGGTCATAAAGTGACTGTGAAGTCACTGACTTTCCTTGAAAGGTAGTAAATTTTAAGCTGCAGAACTGCTGAAACATTGACACTCAAGTAGGACTTGATCTGATATTTACTGAGGACAAGAAGGGTGCGTGCTGTGACTTCAGTGGGCATCAGATCAGCCATAATTTTCAGCCTTCCCTTATTATGTGACTAGTGTAGTACTTTGAAACCTTTCTAAATATTGATTAAATTCTTAATTGAAATTAAGCATGGGTCATAAGCTTTCTTTGTTTTTTCTGGGGTTTTTGTTGTTGGGTTTGCGTTTGCTTTTTTTTTTGGGGGGGGGGTTTGTTTGTGTGTTTGGTTTGGGTTTTTTTAAGGAAAGGAACAAAATGTTACAGAGGTATTAGAAGGAATTTTAAAGTTAAGTGAGCAGCAGCTACCACAGTTTTAGCTGGAATAATATGGGGAACAGGAGCAGAAAAGTAGGCAAGAGTAGCACCTGCAGAGGTGCTGCAAAAGGCTGGACAAGAGGCAAATTGTGGGTGTCATTGGAAAAGAAGAGAAAATAAATTCAGGCAGAGAGAGAGTCATAAATGTCAAATCATCATGATGTCACTAGGAAAAGACTTCTCTTTTTTCTGTGACAACATATGGTGGTCCTAGGTGTCCTAGGTTTTGCCTATATCATAAATATAACATAGCAGAAAATTACTCAACCTCAGAAATTATCCAAAAGAAAAAGTACTTCCCCAAGATGTTGTTAACAAGCACTCCAGGAAAATGTAGCATATGGAGGGGATGAATGTAAGGATTAAAACCTGGAAGACCAAGTCACTGCTGTCAGCCCACTGACATTCTGCAAAGCCACACTTAAGTGATGACATTACCTCCAAGCTGTATTATGAACAGACAAACCATACACTTGCTGTGTGCTGTTCATGAAACAGGAGTCATATTTTCAAGGACTTTTAAACTTTGCCTGAGCAACACACCACTGATGTGAAGCTTGTCTTTCTCCAAGTGATTATTTTTGCTTTCTCCTTTCACTTTCAAGTTAAACATTACAGCTAATATCTGATGCACTGGAGTAATGGAATAAAACAATGGAGAGAAATCATAGACTTGATTTACAGAGCTGCTGAGGTTCCCCTCAGACCCAATGAACTGAGGAAGGCAGAAATGGGACACCAGGTCACACGGTCCAGACTGGTCTCATACCTTTGAGCAATTTGTCAGAATCCTAACATTGGTTAGAAAAGCTACACAAATACTGTTCTGACAAATGATGCTTGGTACAGGACCTTATATTGTGTTGCAGAATGCCAGTATCTCTTTCTGTTCAGCCTCAATCTAGTTCTAAGCAAAATGCTGCCAATACCTGTGAAAGCCTATTCCTACATGAAAACAACTACTTCTTTTATTCTCACAGATGCTTTTTAGTTCTGATGTGCTTTGGATGAACACAAACCTTTTTTTTTTTTTTATGGTTTAGATTGGGTGTGTGGTGAAAAATTAATTCATTTTCTTATTGGATGAAGTATTCATTGAATATTCTGTGCAATACTTGAATTTCCTCCCTCCTATGTGCTCCTGAAGGTTGTTGGGGTGTGGCAAAGAGGACTGGACATAACTTTCCTTCCAGAAGTTGAATTGGAGTGATACCCCTTCCCTAGGGAGTAGAGTTTGATATTTTAAACATTCCAGAGGTGATAGGAGTTGGTCTGGGCATTGCATTGACATATAGCTCAAACTAACCAGATGAGCATGCGGGGATTTTTCAAAGCTTTTGAAAGAAAACAATAGTGTGCAAATGAAATCTATTGACAACATGATTTGTTAGGCTGGAAAAGCAACAAATGAGCTATAATAATGCAAAGCACAAACCTATGCACTTAAGTAAAAACAAAAATTTCAGCACTAAGCCAGGAATTCTTCAACTGAGAAGGCCAGAGGAACAGAAGGCCCTTGGAGCATTAGTTAATTGGAGATTGGCTAGGTGCCAGCTCTAAGTTACAACTGTGAAAAACACAGATGTATCAGCTGAACTTCTTTCAGCTGAGGTAAAGACAAATCTTCTCTGGAGTTGTAGACACTCATATAGTTAAGCATATTTGAAAGAGACGGAACAGGTGCAATAAAGTTCTGAGACTTGATGTAAATGGGGGTCTGAAGAGTCCCTGCTGGACTCCAGAAAGGAAAGAAGGAAAAAAGTATATCTTTTGGATTACAAATCTGCCTGTAAGGATTTTCTCAACCAACAGCACACTTTGCAACAAGAACAGTCTTGTTGGGATTATAGTGTGGAAATTTGCTTCCAACTTCTCCTACTGCTTGATCTAGGGTTGAGGGACTGTATCTTTTCCCATCATGTGAATTCCATCAGCCAGAATGCAGCCTCCATGTTAATATCTGTGTAATATCTGCCTTGCAGCAGCTATTTAAGACCCTTGTGGGGATATTAAACAAAACAAGAGTTGAGCATAGATTACTGTCCTGTGATCAAACCAGAAGAATGAAAAGGCAGACAAGAAATAAATTCAGAAAACAAACAAACAAAAAAAAAACCCAAACAAAAATACCCAAAGCCTAAAACAGTGCAGTGATCAGTGTACATTTACACATACATAACTATTTTAAATTATGTATATGCTCACACAGTAAACGCTGTCTGAAAATCTAAGATTCCTGAGACTCCCATATGAGGGAGGGCATGATATGTTATAGTAGGAGTTTGCACTGAACAGTACTCAAAAGTCTTTTGAACCATGTAGGCATAAATTACTGGAATTTAAAAGTTTGTATCACATGTACAAACAATATTTGATTTTTTTCTGTAATATAAAAAAATCACCTTTCCCGTAAGCAGCGCATGAAATGCTCTGTGACAAGCACGCTTCAGTTTTATAACAATGCTCCTGTAAGTTTTATGCAACGTGGTAATTTCAAGCAGCTCCAAGATTAAATGATGTCTGGTAATGAACTACCATCTTTGTTGGACTAGCTTTAGATATATTTTTCAGAATGAGTCAAAAAACTAGAAATGTTTCTCTTCCAGGTTGTGTTCAGTATGATATCTGAACTGTTGATGTTAGTGCTTCAGTAGAGCAAAATAGATAATTGATTTGCTGAGCTATTAAAATGCATGGATTATGCACTTTAGTAGGGATAAAGATTTGCAAAATATAGATCAAAAAAACATCTGTTGCCTTCAGAATCAAATACAGACTATAATGCATAGAAATAGACTTCAGTGGAGCCAAGAATTTCAAAGAAGTTGAAAGTACAGATTTCTATAAAGTACTTGGGACAGGAACCTTTTTCCCCCCCCATCCTTTTCTCCCGTTCTTTGAACAACCAAGTTCTGAAATTTAATTTTTAGATCAGTGGAAATCTATTATAGATGTCAAACTGTATAGGACATTTAATCAGATAACTTTTGCAATCCTATTACAAGCTGCCCTGTGCCAGATGCTGTATTTTCTCTTTGAGTGAGAAGTAGAAAATGTCCGTGTTGGATGACAGACACAATGAGAGTTTCAGAGCTTAAAAGTCCCAACAGTCCTATAGCAATGTTTGCAACATTCAAATGTCTTGCATTCTAACACTCCAGAAATCTATTTGTTTTGATTATATCCACATGGGAAGCTGAAATTCCCTCTGAAGATGGTGAGAGTAGCAAATGATGTAAAATCTCCATCTGAAAACTCTAAGCAGGTACTTTTTTGGCCTTTGCTGCTAAGCTTTGTTGGGCCTTTTCAGGAGAGCAATGTTAGAGTTAGGAATATTTGAATTATATATTCCATTTTTTAGGGGAGAACAATGTTTTTCATTAGTTTGGAAGTCTTATTTTAATTCAGTTGTGGAAGCACCCCACACTATAGACAGTAAATTGCATTTCTCCCACCTCCCCAAAGGTGGGAGAAATTGAAGCTGGGTGGCTTCAATTCAAGCACTGTCACCCCCCAAAACTGTACAGTGATTGCTGAGAGCAATAGGAGTTTGATGTTGATTATAAGCATTTCTGGTTTGTTTCATTCTGGGACACCTAAGAGGTATCTATCTATGTATTTGTCTCTCCAGAAGCTTTATTAGTATAGGATGTTGGGCCATTTCAGTGTGTACACAGAACACTGGGAAAAGTAGATTTTAAGGATAGAGGCATTGCAAATGCTCTCAACAGGCTGCCCTCAGCTCAGCTAGTTCACCAAACCTAAATAAACACTTATGTGGTGTCCCCTCCATGAGTGGTTGCTTGCAGTCTGAATAAGAACTGAAAGTATCAGTATGCAGAAGAGTATGATGGTAACACAGTGGTGCTTCTTAATCCTTCATTTTGAGATGAGGGGTGGATGTGTGGGTGTGTTTCCACTTGTTCAAGAGATTTGACTTTTTTTTGTTTATTTTGGAGCATGTAGTAAAATTACCCCTAGGTACCCTGTGTCATGACTCACTGGTTCTGTTATAAAATCTTTTCTGAGTAACCATCTTCTGCCATATGAGAACAGCCCATGTCTCCCTCCCTACTGTACATGTTATCTTGCATTTCACATAAGGAAGGTACTGTGCCTGGGTAGCTGCTGTGAAATAAATGTCTCACTTCAAGTCATTCTGTACAAGTGTCCTTCCAAGGGGAAGATCAAAAATGGATGTTCTTTGTTTTCCTTTAAAATAAATTTTACATACCTGTCCATCAAGTATCTGATTTCATCAATTTCTTTGTTTTTTACAGTGCAGAACAGTGACTTTTATCTATAAACCCCTGTGCTCTGGGGATTCAAGTTGTTTTGATGTCTCTTGTTCTCTGTCTCCCTGTTTTTTAAAGAGATTTTGTTTTATTTATGTGCATGCACTTGGAGGCATTTTTGAAGTAGCATATCATAGACAAAATCATAAACATTTTTTAGATTGATATATTAAAACACAGTGTGTGCAAATCTAAGCTTGCTGCTTATTTTCATAATCAGTCTTGATTTCTCTACTGACCCTCATTTTCTCTCAGTAATGTGTCAAGAAGGGACAGCAATTTTTCAAACCATATGATTACTGACAAGAATTAGTCAGAATTACTAACTATGAAAGAAATATTTATATAACTGACTGTAAAATGCTCAGTAATGCTGAGTATTGCCATGTTGTCTTGTTTGCATAGTTTTCTTTATTACCTCAATATCTTTCCATTATTAGCATTCCTTATATACGCTATCTTTATGCTCTCTATTTATAGTTAAATTAGAATATTCTCATGTAGCCCAAATTATTCTGAGATTATAGTCTCTGTCAGTGGTGACTTTTTATTTCTTCTTTTGTCCTTCCCTTGATCTTTTTGAACAGTACAATTGAAATTACTCTCTCTAATTTTGGCACAATAAATCATGAGAGTTCAAATTACCTAAGGTCAAAAACCTTTTTCTAGGAGGACTTGCATACTAAATGTATCAAGAAACATGTTGTAACTCTTAAAAGGCAAAGTGATGAATAAGTTATCAAAGGAACTTTTAACAGAAGTGGAAGTAATATATATCCCAAAGGAAGCTATTATGAGCCCATTAATATCACAAGCCAAAGTTTTACTTACTGAATATAATCTAAATTGCATTGAACTCCCCAACCATCAAGGGAAATACTCAGTTGCTGTGGTCTTGTGGTTGATTCATTCCTTTGATTTCCTCAAATATCTTTCTTCCTCCCCTTTTTGTTTACATGAACAGTTCAAATTCAATTAAATAAACAGTGATTTGGAAAGCCATTGTTCATAACAGGGTGATATTCCTTGATGCTTGTGAATAATAGAGGACATTTCCTTGATCATCCAAACATGATGCCTCCAAACCTTAGGGTACTGGGACTTGAGCCATACAGTGCTCTGTGTGCAGTGTTCTTTTAGACCCTCTGAGCACATCAGGTTTTGGTTGCACAAAAGACTGGGAGCATCATGGCCAGCACACTGCTGAAGCAAGTGCTGCTCAGCTTTGCTCTTCTCAAGCTGAAGGTGTGCTTGGGCAGTCTGGGAAAAATGCCCAAAGGACCTCACCTACATACAAGCAAGATGTGGTGGTTAAGGGGGTGATTTCACTGTTGTGCAAACCATCTGCAAATGCTGAGTACTAAGATGCTGTGGGTGCCAAAATGTCTTTGTCAGGCAGAAGAGGAAGCCTGGTTTGTGTATGCTGGGGCTGGTGTGGCTCTGTGTGTCTGTGCCCTCTACAGAAATATCTCCTGAAGTCTCTGTGCACGTTTGGGGGGAGGCTGGCCTCAGATGAAGGTGCTGCCTGAATCAGCAGTGACACCTCTTTCCTGGCAATGACCAGGCCAGGGGCTGTGGTCAAGAGCACCATTCTTTGCACAGGCTCCCAGCTCAAGGACCTGCACGTGCAGCATCTCCAGAGATTCTGGTAGGGCAGTGGTGGTCTTACCTTGCTTTGCAAGCCAGGGCTGCCTGGTTGAGCGTGGCTGAGGGTGGTTGTGCTGGCTGGCACAGCTTGCACCAGCCCTCACCCCACATGTGCTGCACATCTATCACCCCGTGGTCAATAATGCAGCCTCACCACTGGCCCTGTGCTGTCACTTCATCTGTCATTCCCCACAAAATGTCCTTGCTGATGATGGCTGTGGTCTGCTGTACTGCCCTGGCAGCTAGATGATACCGTGGCTGAGTATTGACTCCATTGCTGCTCTTCCCTTTCCCCTTCCCCCACCTTCCCAGGGCTGTTTTGTCAGGAGCTGCCTCCCATGAGCACAGCCCTGTGCTGGGGCTTGCCCAGCCCTGTTCCAGGTGGTTTTATGGCACATGGCCTTTCTTGCTCATCTTCAAGACTTAAATACATCCTCAGAATAGATATTGTGCTGCAGATAACTACTAACAGCATGGATTTAGCCTTGAAATAGATAACTGTCTGTTCTCACAAAACCACAAAAAGGCATGCTGTTTAAGGACAAGATTTCTTTCTGTTGGGGAGAACGAGACATAGTTCTGGTATATTTAAGGAAAATGTCTAGGGCAAAGAAAAAGAAGTTTGTCTTTGGACTGAACTGTCTCCAGAAGGCAGTAGAACAGGGTCAGGACTTCAGGCCTGCACTTCCCTCTGCCAGGAGGTTAAAAGTTCTGGTACTTTGCACATACTTCTAAAGCAGGTCTCCTGTAGTCTTCTCAAGAGGATTTTATTTATTTATTTATTGGTAAAAGAAAAGAATATTAAGTAACTCGAGAACGTTAAAATTCTTCATGGCACGTGAATGTATTCTTTCAGTTATTTCTTATTTATGCACTGCTTGTTTGTGTGCACTTTGTGTGCTGAGCAGTGAGCAAGCACTGCAAAGCACACCAGCTACTGAAAGTGGCCAGTCTCTGCCTTCTCCTTGCTGGGAGCTGAGTCAGAGAATGGGCTCACTGAGGGAATGTCGCAGAGTTCAGCAGTCCCCATTTGATCAGTACCAAATATCTTTCACTCATAACTTTTTATAAAAAAGTATGAGCATGGACTATATATGAA
Organism: Corvus cornix cornix; assembly: GCF_000738735.6. Taxonomy (NCBI): domain Eukaryota; kingdom Metazoa; phylum Chordata; class Aves; order Passeriformes; family Corvidae; genus Corvus; species Corvus cornix. The sequence continues at coordinate 20,203,096 of NC_046338.1, read as the reverse complement.
GCAAAGAAATTTGAACCTTTATGCTTTGCCCAGGAGGTATCTTGGGGTAGTTAATGATCACTAAATGGTGTTATCTCTTAGCAGGAAAGCAAGTTTATGCCATTTCTCCGCAGTGAGGAAAGGTTTGACGTTACTTGTCTTTTTCCATCATACAGAGCCAAATATAAGCTATATATTTTATGTTACTAATTTTTTAACCAACCCCATCTGAAATATTTATTAGTGTCTAAATTACTTTTTGGTTGGCCATTAGCCCCACTTCCCCTTTCCTGCTCACCAAATTGAAACATTATCCTAAGATACATAAGAAAAAATCAATTAATAGGATGAACTCTCAGATAATCCCACCCTTACAATGGAAAGAACAAAGCTGAGCACTGAGACATTTTTGTAACTATTAGCTTCAGACAGACAAAAGCTTTTGAAGGATTCTACTTCTTTATTTATTCTTTCTGTTATGGCTTTTTAGAGTGGTGCATTCAACAATCAATTGTACAGTACACACCAAATAGCCAAGCATCCCTAGTAGGTACTTATTATGTATGCCCTTCACATTTTCTGGCAGCTTCAGTTCTATGACTCATTTTATCATGAGCTTCCACTTTGATGGCCTTTATCTATCCATGGCTGTTGAAATGACTGCAAAGTTTGAAATCCTTTCCTGGCACAACTTAATTCTATAACCTAATTAAATCAGATGGTGTGAGCTGTTTCTCGAGCATTTTTGCTGGTATCTCTTATTGCTCTATCATCAGCTTTTCAAATCCTAGAGTTTGAGGATTGCTAAAGTTTCTCTTTCCTTTGCTATTATGGAATGCAGCTGAAGTACTTTGTTATGAAAGTGTTTTTGATAAGCACCTAATGGTTAAAAGACTTAAAATAGTTTTTAATTTGTTCATGAAAAACATTGAATATATTTTGGAATATGCATCAGATTCTTATGAGCATGGCTAGATAAGATTAACATATCCTGCTGGGTCATGCATGGGCTCTGAAATGCCTGTTTATACTTGCTGTTCTTTTCCAGAGAGAATCCTGCGTATAATTTTTGTTTTCAGTGTGTCTGTGTAGAATAGAGCATCCAGTGTGACATTATTCTCTGTATTGTTGTAGTAGAAGGTGGCACACCTCTCTCTAGTTTCCATTAAAATGCTCATGCTAAACAGAGTGACCATCTCTCTGTCCTTCAGAGACATCCTGATTCCATTTACTTTTGATTCCCATGTAGGAATCTGCTCCTGCCCGCTGCTGGAAGCTGGAAGCCAGGTCTGCCCGTGTGTGACAGTTCTGCCTTTCAGTTGCAGATCTTCAGCCATGTGATCCCAGGGAGGCAGGAGGAGATGGAGTTATTTAGTTTATTAGTTATACTTAGGCAAATGTGAAAACAGGTTAACTTTTACCATTCACTTCACAGCAGGGAGCAACATCTGTGCCTCCCTCATATTCTGCTGCTCCACCTCCTATCTTAAGTACCTCCAAGCTGACTGGTGTTCTGAAGCGTTTCTGAGTCACAGATTTGATTTAATCAGTATTTGATCTAGACAGTAGGAGAAATAACTTTGATGTAATTTTGAGAACTTTTCTTATTATGTTTTGATAACCTCCAGCAATACATATTTCAAACTAAGAGAAGTTACAAATATATATGATGGCTCTGTGAAGACATCAATTCAAGATTGCTATTAACTCGCTTTTTTTTTTCTCCAAGAGGTGGGTAGTGACATCAAGCTGACTTATACTGGCTGAAAAAAGGAGCTAGTGTCAGAGCCAAAGTACCATTATTAATAAGCCCAGGCTCTCATACATTTAATTGGAGCACAGCTTTTTCTTGTTCAGTCTTTAGTGCTAGGGAAAATAATTGGCTGAATACTTGTCTTCCTTGATTGTGTTTGAGTACCATCTCAGATTATAAAACTTTAAACTCTTCAGGAGTTACTATGTATTTCTCTGTTCAACCATCAGGAACTATGGAGTTTTTAATTGACAATATTGGACAGAATCACAGTGCTGAAGAGAGATTTGAGGGATGTCACCCTTCACTAGTATTTTCTATTAGCTCAGTTTCTAATGTGTAACCCTTATTTGAAGAGTTACTACTGAAACACAAGTGTGGAGGCCACATTGTCACCTTATTCTCCTGCCGAGTTCATTACATTCAGAGGAATCAGGAAGTGTTTGTATTTCTATGTTTCCAGATCTGAATTTATATCAGATAAACCATTTAGAAGTCAACCCACTTTATGTAACAAACAAAACTCTTCTGAAATAAAAACTGCCTTATGCTAAAAGCTTTTTTTCTTTTTGCTGGAATGAAGTTAAAATTATTTATGAGCAGGACTCTTATAAAAGGTGACTAAGAACAGGAACAGAACATTTGGAATAACAGAGGATGTACCTGTAGTTTTAAATGCAAAGTATATTTTATCATTAAAACAGAGAACCCTGGAGGAGGTATAATACTGATTATTTAAAAATGATCAAATAATCATATTTTGAAACCTCTGTATTCTTAGGATTTTTATATTGAAAGGGTTAGTGGAGTTTTTCATTAACACACAAGGAATTTATGTGTATTCTTCCAGTTTACATTAGTCAGGGACACCCAAATTATTCTCCTGTGGTATTGAGGGAATCTTATGGAGTATAAACAACCAGTGACATTTTTATACAAGTGGAAATGCAAAAATATCTTTTTACAGACCTGAACATTTAAAGTGAGAATGCTGCATTAGGTGTTTATGGTGCATAGCCAGTAATGAATTTTAAGGTACAGCTTTCTAATGATCCAAAAAGCTGGAGATATATGGCAATTCTCTTTTTTTTTTATTCCAATTGTAAGAAATTATAATATTATACATGCAAGAAATAAACACTTGTCATTTATGAAATTATCTAGTTGCAAATTAGTTTGTTGTGTACTTAAGACATTTTAAGGACAAGTACATAAATTCTCTGAGTAAATGAAGCAAAGCAATTTTATTGTCTCCTTAAGGCTGATACAAGCCACTGGAAATAGTGAAGTCTTGTCTTTGGTCATGCTTTGTGCAAATGTATAAAATATCATCTCCTAAATATGTATGAGTAACATAGTGCAGTGCTTGTTAGGATGATGAACATAAAGATGTCAAAGAACAGCTAAGTCTAACAGAGAAAATTAACTAAAAATTACAAGAAAGTGTTAGTGCCAAAAATACAACTTAGGCGTTCTTTGGGTTTTTAAAGAGACAGGAGTTTTTAATGTTCCACTCAGCACTTGTGCAAAAAGGTACCAATTAAGGCACAAATCTGGCAAGTGCCTTTTCTAATCCCAACTCTTGACTATTTCCCTGCCAGGCTCTTGGGGCACAGTGCCTTACATGTTTTATCTCTGCCATGCTGAGCACCTTTCTGCCTTCCACTCCCAGATGTACTACCTGGTGCCTTTAAGAAACAGAGAACTATTATTATGCAACAGTAAATCTGGAGGCTTAGACTAAGTTCAAGGTCCACTGTCTCAGGCAAGTCTGGGCACACAATGGGGGTGTGTCCATTATGCAGAGCAGTCCTGTGCAGAGGGACCTGAGAAGCATTTTTACCACAGGGTTGCCAGGTGTTTCAGTTTTATAGCCTTTTTATCCTGTGGCATAGAAACCTGTTCATAAGGAAATTATGATGTTACTTTAAAAGTATTAGGACATATGTTAGAAGTTTGGTTGTAGTTAAATTGCTATTAATTTAAAATGAATATATTTTTTCTTCCTGGTTTAATTAAAAGCCCACTATACAGGACTGCTAGTTACCCTACAATTAAATTCCTTTCAGTTTGATCTCTCTCATTTGGGGACTTCTTATCTGAATTCCAGATTTCTGTATGCCTTCAGAATACATTTAGTACTAAATATAGAACAGGGTCATGATCAGACTTGGCTAGTCTTTAACATTTTCATAAAGATTTTTCAGAAGGCTTGAATTTTTGATGTAGCTTGATAATTCTTCTTTTTCTCTGAGATGAATAAAGCTAGCTCTTAAAAAGTATGACACAATCTAATCTTTTGATGTCCCTTAACTCCAAAGAAAATGAAATCTTTCCAGAGGGAGGTCCAAAGAAACTCCAGAAAGAATTTGGAAGGCCTTTGAAAATGATAACCAGCTGGTCGTGAAGCAGCAGGCTGCTACTACATGAAAGTGCTGCAAAGCTAATAATAACCTGGAAATAATGGCTAGTGAGCTTATGCTTTCAGAATATCTGGCTGAGTACATGCCCTTCATCTGAAACCCAAGTATTTCAGCTCAGAGACCACCTGTGCAAATAATCTAGAATGGCAGGTACAGAGACACACCACGTAACGTGTTCCTCGCACTGAATAACCCCAGCTACCACATTTTTGGGTGAATGGCTTTTGACATACAATATATAAGTCTACATTATTCTTGTTTAAAAAGAGCTCTGCATACACAGAGAAAGTTATTTCTCTCTTTTCTCTAAAAGATGGAACGATATATCACTTATAAAATGACATTTTGACTGAGTATGCTTAGAAAATTATATGCTTTATTTAGATGTCTGCTGCAGTGGTACTTTGTCTCAGACAGGACATGGATGTATGGGAAAATGTATTTAAGACCTCAAAGCTTACATCAATGCTGAATAATTCAGTCTTTGTTGCATTACCCATGTGAAATATGTTGCTGCTAAATGCTATTCCATAGACTGGCTCTTCCAGCCTCAGAGAGCCTTAGGTTATGTGTGCACTATGTAACGTTAATACTATGGAGACAGAAAGATCTGCCTTGAATTAGGTCAGAAAGCTGTATGGCACAGATGATAGGTCTTACTTATCCAATATGGAATACTGATAAATATTCCAGAAGGAGGGAGGTGCTTCCATTTTTAATTAGTTTTTTTTACTATAAAACAGGTTTGTCTTCTTTGCACAGTGCTCAGATGTGTCACATAGCTCAATACACCTGTACTATCCATGCTTATTAGTTTGCCCCACTGGTGACTTAATAAATACAAAGGAAAGCCCAGAGTAATTAATACAAATGAAGTATTGGCTTTACCCTGCATCTTTACAATGAATGCATTGTGATAATTTCTCTGATGGCACTGACATCTCCCATTCTGTACTGAAATGCATGTGAGAGCCTGGCCTGTCACACACCTGTTGAAGGGGTATGTTTGTCAGGTAGGGGAAGGCTAATCCGGAATGCTCAGGACTTGTTTTAGCTTGCTGACCGGCCAGTCAGTGGTATGCAGGTATTCCTTTGGACTGGATATATCACCCCCAACATGCATTTTGGGCTGTCTTCTGAAGAAGATGCCTCAATTTGAAACTAGTGAGATTGGGTGATGCATCAGAAATTAGCCTTTCAGCAGATCCTAAGCAAGGTATCATCCCACAGCTGTCCCCAGAAAACAGGAGGGGATGAGAGAACAATAAATTACAATTTACAACTCTGCTACCAGCATAAGCTGTGTTATATGGGTACTTTGAATGACAGGCAATGTCCTTGTACAGGGGCCAGAAGTCTTGGCTTCAACATCTCAGCTCTTTCACTGTATAAACAGTGCCACAAAAGCTGCTGGGCTGAGTGCTTGAAAATTAACAGGTATTGTGGTAAATTTAAGTTGTAAGGAGAAAAGGCTTCCTGATGTGACTACTCAGCACTGAGAACTAGCATGCATTGTAAAATGCTTTGAAATAAGCAACTGAATAATAAATGGATAAGGAGCTAAAGAGACAGAGGAGAAGAGGGGGAAAAAAAGAGAACGAGCAACTGAATAATAAGTAAGAAATAGAAGAGACCTACAGGGGGAAAAAAAGTGAACAAAAGCAAAGATAAATGCATTTGTGAACCAGAGAGTGCAAAAAGAAGAGTGAGAACTGATTTTTCATGGAATTGGAGTCCATCAGAGCCATAATTTCAAACCAAGGTACCCAGAATTTGACATCTAAACCTAAATGTCAACACTAGAATCAGTGGTCTGATTTCAAAAGCAATACAGGTCTCACTGGTGTAAATTGATACAGCACTGAGGTTAGGGGAGACCTTATTTCTCCTTACTACTACCTGCAAGAAGGTTGTAGCAAGGTGGAGATTGGGCTCTTTTTCTAGGAAACTGGCAACAGGACAAGAGGAAGTAGCCTTAAGCTGTGCCAGGGGAGGCTCAGGTTGGATATCAGGAGGAATTTCTTCACTGAAAGGTGGGTAAATCATCGGAATGGGCTGTCCAGGGCAGGTGGTGCAGTCACCATCCCTGGAAGCATTCGAGAAACAGCTGGACCCCGCAGTGCCATGGGCCAGCTGACAAAGTGGCATTCTCTCAAAGGTTGGAGATGATTTTGGAGGACTTTTCCAACCTTAATTATTCTATGATTTTGGTAAACAAATAGATCTGTGTGTTTGAAAGAAAATGAAAATGTGTAAAGCAATTTAACCACTCAAGTGAAAATTGACAGTTTGGAATGGAAACACAAGGATTGTTTTATTAACTTTAAATGGCTTCTCACTTCCAAAGGCTTTATCCTTTCTTTTGAAAGGCAAAGTAGTCACACCTCCTTTTATAATATGATATCTGTAAATATAAGAGATATCTGTAAATATAGAGATATTGAATACCTCTGAAATCTATCACTATTGAATTAGAAGAGCTAAAAGTAATCAGTATAAGGATCACTAATCTTGCTTTCAGAATACTAAAAGAAAGTGTTTCCACATATGCATATTGTATAAATTGTCAATCTTACTCGGGGAATTAAAACACAGTGGGAAATACGTTTAGTCACTGTGCAAATACTCCAGCAGGAGGAAGACAGAATTGTTTTAAGAAATGTTTGTTTATTTCTTCAATCATGAATATGAGACAAAACATTAATTGAGGTTTCACTAAATTGAACTCAGATTTGCCATGTGTATTTTCTATATTTACAAATGTGCAAGCAGAAATATAAGACAGATGTGGCAGAAAGCCAGACAGGAATGAAGCTGCAGAAAAATTTGAGAAAAGCATTAGGATTAAGCAGCTTTAATTATAGCACTATTTGCTTTGTTCCGCTAGGATCCTTAATCAAAACAAAATGCTTTTTTCCCTTGATCCTTCATTCTTATTGCATGCACACATACATGTGCAACAGTTAATTAGTGTAAAAGCATGGAGCTCGTTTCCTCCCAGTCTAATCTTTGATTGTGATTAATGAAGAATAAAAAATAATGTCCCCGTTAAAGTAGGAAACGTCTTTATATACTTAAAGCAAAATCAAAGTTGCATGTATGTATAAGCTTCGATATCTTCTCTTTGAGAAGCAGTCTCTCTGTAGCAAAGTTTTTTACCAGCTTGGAATGTACTCTGGCAACAAATGCTTTGAAAGAAATACTTCTGGACTTCAGTAGGGCTTTTGATGTGCTATCACCTGGGAAATCATGCATGTGGAATAAAATAAGGACCAGGAGGAAAAATCCAATGTGGCTAAAGAGCTGCTTGGAGAGGAGATGATGAGGTATATGGAGGGGTACTTACCAAAGTGGATGAGTTCCCTAAAGATCTGGAGTGGTCCAAAGTAATAAAATAGTATGGTGACAAAACTGCCTGGGGGAAAATAGCAAGCTGGAAGGCTTTATTGGGATATTATCCATGGAAAAAAAAGAAATTATTTTGTTTAGTGAAATTATGAAAGGAAAGGTAACTGTAATAACACTAGTTATTAATGCACATTCAAGGTTTAATCACATGCTCTTCAACTGTGCAACAGTTCTACGAACTGGAGGTTCTCATTGTTTGATGATGAGTAGTTTATCTGAATGAATATTTATGCATCCCAGATGACTGGGAATCATGAGTGTGCCAAGGGCTTGAACAAACACACTAATTGCATGGCCTAATTGCGTGTCTGACAATCTGGTCTGAGTAGGTGTGTATGGAACTAAAACGATCCACGTCCAAAGCACCGTTAAGTTCTTACCTGAAATACTGTATTTAGTTCTTGAAAACTCACTTCAGACTAGAGTGGACAGGAGCTGTGGTATCTAAGAGTGGTTGCAGGAATACCAGCAGCAGCTTGCATGGAGTGGTGGCTCCAAAAGGAGCTGCTGGCCACAGAACACAGCAGAGTGTGCAGCCCTGCCAGCTCAGTCCTGGAAGCTGTGCAGTGCCCTATCCCAGCAGTGTGACACAAAAAAAATGCAGTAAGTTAAGAAGTGCTTAACTTACTCTTCAAACTGTGGTGTAAAGTGAAGATGTTACTACCTGGTATGGTAACTAACTGGATTTGTTTTAAAAATTAGCTTCTGATACATTCTTGTACTCAGATTTAATGTTCTCCTGTGGAGGTGACTCAAGGGTTTCCCCACTGTTTGATTTGCTCTAGAAGGGGCTTTACTGCCCCAAAACACTGTCCATTCTCTGTGCTGTATGGAATGGTTTTTGCAATTCTGGTGTCTGTAAAGAGGGATCAGCAAGTGAAAGTGTCTTTTCAGACACCATCTGTGCTCTGCTACGCCTCAAATATACTCAGTTCAGCTCAATGTTTTACCTAAAGAGGGTTAAATAAAAAAGGCTATTTGATATTGTGTTGATATTAATGAATGGCTTGGTGCTGTATTAAACAGAGGCTCCTTGGGCAGCACATCTTTGTTTCAGATGATTTTTGTTGTAGTTTTGGTTAGCATTGCTTATCTGCTGGTGCAGTGCTCTTTCACCTTTCAGGATTGAATCTGTCATGCCTATTAACTATCCCTTGATACAGTTTTGTGTGTCATAAAGGGCCTTGAAACTGAATTTAATGTACTTGAGAATAATCTTGATTCTTTCAACCCCCTTGTGTGCAATTTAAGGAAACAATGGTATCTGTTAAAAATTTAGAGGAGAAAAGCAGTGGATTTACAATCCCTGGGAGGAGGTTGTAAACTCTTACTGGGGTGCTTATAAAAGGACATTATCACATTTGAAAAGCAGAGGCAGTAGAAAACGACTGTCAGAGCTGTAACCTTCAGGCTGCATTTTCTCCTTGAGGAAACCAGTTTTGTAGAACCTATATTTTTTATGCAAGAAACTGCTTTTTCCTTCTTGTTCGACTTTTTTTAAATTATCATTTCAGATGTGGTGGTGGTGCAGTAGAGCAAACACTAATAGCTTTGCAAATGGTAATCCTAACCCTGCACCGATTGGCACCCAGTGATATTGTGGTTTTGATAGGTAGAGAGAGAGAGATAGAAATACTTTTAACAGCACGTGAATGCTTTATGGTTTTAGGCTAGGATAGTTGAATATGCGTGAGCCTCATCTAGTTCTGCCATGGCTGGAAGGCAGCATAACTGCATTGCATAGACTTTCCTAAGATAAATTAATTGTCAATCTCCAGCAAGTTTTTAGTGGCCTTGCTTCTGCATTGCAAAAAGGGAAATCATTATAATTCCCACTTTTTTGGTGACATTAGAAGGAAAACTAAACAGGAATGAGACAGGAAGACTGAGCCATCCAGTGATGTGGCTTGTTGAGGCTGTGAGTGCTGGTAAAAAGGCCCAAATCAAGCACCAGGGAGGGATGGTTGTAGAAATATACTACCTATAATATGTAGAGAGAACTGCTACTAATACTAATATTGATGCAAAATAGATTCTTATGAAGGACAGAAACACCTCTCATCTGTGTACCTACCTGTTTCCAAATTTTAGAGGCCATTGCTCTCCCTTTTGTCTGGGCACTCACTTTTAGACATTCATATCATTGCCATTAATGGAGTATTTTATGCTTTGTTACCAAAATATATTGGAAAGATATCTGACAATAAATAGAGCATAATACTGAGGATAATCAGGTGTAATTGAAATCCATTTCTGTTACAATATTAAGAGAAGAAAGTAGTTTTAGCTTCCAAACTCTCAGGAACTTGTAGAGCTACCTGTGATTCCAATTTAGAAAATAAAAAGGATTCCATGAAAAATAAAATAAATTTTAAAAATTGCTTAACTATGCTGTAAAATAGTTGTAAATAACCTGAAATGTATATAGAGTTACTAACTGAAAATTAAAGAATACAAACGTTTGCCAATAAAAAGCTTTGTTTTGCTTATAATTATACAGACAAATAGTGAAAGGTGTCTGCCCAGTTACCTCATTATTTGCATGACATGGCAGTGTTAAATTATTTGACTAAAACTGTCAATGTGACAAGAGAAAGGATTCTCATTAGTACCTTTCTATCATATTTAGGAAGAATCCCAAGATTAAAAATTTTATGTGTGAGCCAGAAAAGGATTGTACTCTCACCAGTAATTAAAATACCTCTTCAGGTTTTCTGGTCTTCTAATGGTCTAATATTGAAATTCCAGCTGTGTGAAAGGCTTGTATCACTTTGTAACTCTGACTTGAAAGAACTGAACATTTTTAATGTTCAAAAAATAATAGGCTTTCCCTGAAGAAGCCATTAAGCACCTTTCTTCTGTATGTTTTTTCCCCCCCTAGTGTTTCAGTTCTTTCTAATCCTCAATTCTGTAAAAGTTAATATCGTCTATTAGTTTAATTTACGTCAGATGAAGGGTGATTTCATAAAGGAAAGCCACCCAAATGTAACTGAAGGTATTACTTCTTGGAAGTATTTGAAGTTAACAACCCATCCTGTACCTGAAATGAAATGTCCTTTATTGACACTGACAACCATTTACGTTCATCAGAAAATACTCATTACAAATATAGGCTACTTAAAATCAAAGAAAATATAAATATTTAGACATCAGTAAATGTCTTGTGGTTTGTGATTGGCTTTCTGATAGAGAGAATTTACTGTGCTAGATTTATGAATTAGCAATCATTTTTCAAGAGAATTGACCCCTTTTATACTTTGAATTGTTTGTATAAGGATTTTTAAAAATTATTTGTTGTATTCCTCCAACTTCTTTTTTGCTTGAGCAGAAGGGCAGAATCACCTCCCTCATCCTGCTGGCCCCGAGACTTTTGCTGCAGGCCAGGATATGGTTGGCTTTCTGGGCTGCAGGAACACATTGCTGGGTCATTGAGCTTCTTGTGCTGCTGCTTCTTATTGTTGAGTCTCTTTGTTGCTTTGGTATAACTCTAAGGCACAGATTGGCCCTGATTTTTCCTGGAACATGAATCCTCTACTTTCTTCATCTGTGCCATCTTTTGTAGCAAGGCCTCTTGTAATATTTTCCATAATATAATTTCTATCAACCCAGAGCTTTTCAAACTATAGGAGTCTCTAGATTAAGACTTTTAGATTTTTTTGCTTGTGACATCTAGTTAAAATAAAAATAGCTTCTGAAACCCTCATGTTCTTATCTGGTAGAAGCAATATCTTACTTTTAGGGAAGATGCAGCCAATGTTCAGGTCAGTTTTCCAAAAAATATGAGATGCACATTAAGTTTCCTTTCTGGATTTGCATGAGTAATTCCAGATGCACTGCATTTATGCAATAGCTGTGCAAGACAGTCTTCCAGAGAATACTGATTGCTGCACCCTAGAAATGCCTTAAGGAGTGAACTGGAATAATAAGGATAAAGATGATTTCTAATAGGTATCACACCTATTATATTGTACTTGACCACTAAAGAATTATTAGAGAGAAAAGCTGAAAATAAAATTAATAGGCAGAATATATTTTTCTTTTTAGACAGAAACGTTGGACTTTTTTTTTCTGAAATTTTGCTTTTATTATATGTCACTGAGAGGCTCTTCAGTAAGAAAAAATGTATTATTATGCATTCAAGTATCCCTTTTGACAGAAACAGCTGAAGCTTGACATATATGTGCTGTTGAAACATGATCATACACAGTAAGGCTCTCTGCTGGCATACCCAACACTTAGAGTTGCTGCAAATAATTCCATTTTTCAGTATTATGAACCCTCTATTCTGATCCTCAGAATCCTTTATTCCAAGCGTGTATCACACATAAAGAAGAATCAGTTTGGTTGTAAAGATGTCAACACAAATGCACTGCAAAAACGGTTACCCCAGGTAACGAGTCAATAACAGCCTGAGCCACTTTATATCTTTATTAATATATTTCTTATTTTTAGTCTATAAAAAAATTGCTTTTTGAGGGTCTGATATTTTCAACAAGTTCACACTCTAACTATTTGAGATAGACTCAAAGTAGGACACTGACGTGGACACCAGGCCTGCAGAGATGGTTGGAATCTCAATCATGTAAATGTCTTCAGATTAGCTATAAAATGAACTGGGTGAAAATCCTGGATCTGAACTCGTTATTGTTTTGAGACACTTGAATTAGAAGATGTTTTTACTGTGCCTTTAACTTGACTCCTGATTTTTATTTCTGCAGCATTCTTTTAATTAAAAATCTAAATCATTCACCAAATGGGTAAATATCCCTTATACAAAAACACTGCATGAGTGACTTCCTGTAATAGGATTGATCTGGAAATATGTATCATGATCTATTCCCTTAAACTGCAGTATTTCCCACATTTATACGAGACAAAACTAAATAGCTGTGTTTGAACAATTGAAAATGCAAGCACAAGTAGATATTTCATAGTAGAAAAGAATCAAAATGTCTCCATGTATTTTAATTCATAACTTTTATTTAGTAACAAGAGCTGAATTGTAACCTTTGCTACTTTTGTTTGCATTCAATACCTATGTGATAAGTCTGGGTAGTATAATTTTTTTGGGAGAAATGTGGCTTCACTGGAATAATGGCTCCCTATTAACATTCTGGTGAAAGGGTAGGGCTGTCTTCAGATACTTCCTTAATGTTTTTGCACCTGTTCAAAGGTACAATTGTGACAGACATTTAGCAGGTGTGAGTAACACACCCTCATCAATGAGGTGACCCTTCCTTGTGTCTGAGCACAGCTACTATTGCCTGGGTCTTTTTCTATCAAAAATTACCTGTAAAGGATTACTTCTGGGGTTTTTTTCCTTTAATATGTGTATTCTTCTCTATATGTACAGACAGTGAAAAAATAAAAGTGAACTAGAGTTGAAATCAAAATTTGACTCATTAAAAAAAAGTTCTATTTACAATCTCTAAAATTGTGGTTTTGTTTTCATAACCCTGAGAAAATATGGGATATTTCTTCCTTACCACTGGATTCCTTGATATACTTCACATATATGTTGCTATACCTTATGGCATACCTTGACTCCCTTGGGATATTCTGGTTCAGACTGAACCTTAGTCATCTCTGATGTCCAGAGTCACTGCCTTTTCTATCTCCTTGTCTTTAATATCTTCCCTTGTGAAGTGCCAACTGTTCTGACATATTTGGTTGGTTATTCTAAATACCTTTTCTTCTTTTATTCCTTTATTTTCATCACCATTGTATTATATCCCCCTAGGGAACACCCGGTGCTTTGGGCACAGTGCTTTGCATGCGAATTAGTCTATTCTGTTCTGTATGAATTTTTGTAATGTGCTTATTACCTCAGGATCTGGGCACCTCCCAGTGGTACATTAAGTAACCAAATCTGTCACAGCTTATTTGCCTCCTTATGCTCTCCTTAGATTTGCAGGGGAATATTTTCCTTTGGTATGGTTTTCTGTTGCTATTTTTGAAATATGAGATCTGTTTACTTGTGCTACAGAGAGAGATGAAATAATTGTCTCTTGCACTTGGGGCAGAAGTTTTGAGTTCTTGGATCCCAGAGGTACTAATCCCAAAGTAAATTCCCAAATAAATAGGAGTTGCCCAGCATTTGCAAAGACAGAGATGTGACTTTTTTAGTAAAAGTGTAATAATTACTGCTAATACTAATATAGAAATACAGTTCTTGGCTACTCAGAGAGTGCTTTTGACCATAAAATTCATAGATTTTACTGACGATCCTCAAGGGAAAAAAAAGACCAAACAACTAACTTGCCATGTTGAGAGAAGTCAACTTAGCAGTGTGTCTAAGAATGTTTCCTGGATGTCAAATCTAATTTCTTTTATAGATAATATAGTCAACAGTATTGCTCAGAAAAAGGGACAAGTTTTGTTTCTTAATACACATTTTTCTTTTCTTGAATTCTCTAATAAATTTACTAGTGATTATCTTTTGTAAATGCAATTATATATGCAAGTTACAGCTTATTTGCTATTGGGTTATCTTCAGATGTACTGTATTGGCTTCAATATTGTCACATATTTATGTGCAGTGCTATTATCAAATGTGACATACTCAAAATGGGAAATGTCTATAACAAAAACAGATGAATACTAGAAACTATTTTTTTTTTTTCATGAACATGATTCATTATTTTTTCTACAGATTTTTGAGTTAAAATATTATGAGGGAACCAATCTATTCATAGGTCTCAGAGAATTGAGTCAGAACTGGGTTTGTAATTGTTATCTGATAAGGACTGTTGATGCTATCAACTCTCTCCATCCCCTGAATAGTGAACACGAAGGCTCTTCCTGCTCAGCAAGGCTTATTACTGTTAGATTGGCTTCTAAACCAACCTAATGCAGGTCACAAAGTGTAGTAAATTGGCAGCTGCTCTAACTGATGAAAAAAATAATTGCAGTGTGAGGCAGGGGAAGTTCTAAACTAATTTTTCCTTAGCAGAAAATAGGTATTATCAAATGCAGAGAAAGCTATGTTAAAGTAACCTTGAATTTTTGCCTTGAAGTCAAAAGCAGCTGGAATTTTCAGTCATGGTAATGGGTACATCTGAACAGTTGCATAATGAAGCTTCAACATCTAAAGAAGTTTCATGCACATCCCCCACCCAATTCAAAGGTGTTATTTTCCAGGAAGGAAGCCTGTGTAACTGGGACTTTTATTCACACCCTTCAGAATGATGTCCTTGAGACCTTTTTAATGCTTTGATGTGGGCCAGAATGGTAAGGCCGTGTATCTGAAATTGGCACATAATGTTTAACTTTAGGAACTCAAAATCAGGTCATTGTAATGTCAGAAGGGCTAACATTGAGATCTCAGCATTAACTATGAGTATAGTCAGGAAAAGAAAAAAACAGGCAATTTTGAATATTTTTTCTTAAATTCTAGTATGTAAAGAAAATAGGTCAATTGCTAATTGGACAATATACACAAGCTAGAGTACAAAATATGAAGAAATAGTGAATAAATTATTCATACTGCTTTATGTCATGAAGATTAGAAGCTGTTGGTGGGAAAGTAAAATGTGAATTGTGTCAGAAGGGCTTAAACAGAATCACAGAATCACTTAGGTTGGAAAAGACCTCCAAGATCAAGTGTAACATTTGACTGAGCCTTGTCAGCTAAACGATGGTAATAAGTGCCATGTCCAGCTGTTTCTTGAATACCTCCAGGAATGGTGACTCCACCACCTCCCTGGGCATCCCTTTCCAGTGCTTAACCACCCTTTCAGAGAAGAAATTCTTCCTGATATCCAACCTGATTGTCCTCTGGCACAGCTTGAAACCAACCTTCTTGTCCTGTCGCTGGTTGCCTGGGAGAAAGGCCAACCCCTACCTGACTACAGCCTCTTTTTGGGGAGTTTTAAAGAGCAATAAGGTCTTCCCTGAGCCTCCTTTTGTTCAGGTTAAGTACCCCTCATCTCCCTCAGACTCTCCTGATATAATTTACTCTCCAAACTTTCCCCAGTTCCACTGTCCTCTGGACACATTCCAGCAATTCTGAGGAGCAAAATTCCTTGGTTTCTTTCATCTCTGTGATTTTCAATGACCCAATATGAATTGTAAATACGTAGAAGATTGCCAGGCAACAAAATCTCATTGCTTATTCTTCACCAATTCTAGTGATAATGCCTTTTAAAATGCCTGCAGATTGTTTTATCACAAACTTCAGTGTAATTTCCTTTCTACAAGACAGCGTTTTGGTCTAGCAGAAGAAATTCTTTCAAAAATTGAAGTAAATATCTGATGCAGCTTAAGGATACACCCTGAAGCAGAACATAATATTTGCATAAGAAATGACTGACTTATCACATAAATTTTCCTGTGTAATTTGCTAGTTTGCCTCCGAGGGGCATGTAAACCTGAAAAAGAGAGAAGTCAAATGTAAAGGGGGTATTTCTGCTTTAAAAAAGCAGTCTTATCTGAGGGCTTAGCATGGTGTATCCTGATAGGAAGGGGTTTGTCTCTCTGGGATACATGGAAAATTTTGTAGGCAACTTCTTAGTTGATGCATTGATGTATTCCCTGTATGTTATGCTGCAGCAGTGTGATACCGTTATGTGTCCTCTTGCTTTTTAGAAACTGAATTTCAATATCAAGGATATTAAAGATGACAAGTCTTTCTATACAGTTGAATTGCCAGGAACTGGTAATGGTTTATCAGAAAATTGTATCCTGTTTTAATGTAGTGTAACAAAGAAGCTATTTTTAAAAGGATGAAGAACTTATACACGTGAGGTAAAAATATGAAGTAACTACATATAGTCATCCATATCATTCAAGGTGTATACAGCAAAAGATTGAAGGAAATGGTGAGTGCATGATGTTGAGCATGCACATATATAGATTACTTGGAGGTGAAAATGCAGCTCTAAGTTAATAACAGCGATGAAAAGAAGTGTAAAAGGGACGGGCTGGTAGAGCTCGATACAAAGCATCACTGCTTTAAATATTTACTGTTTTAAATGCTGCTGGTTGGTGGCCAGGAAAATTGTAATCCTTGCTCTCAGTGTGCATATTAATCACATGGGTTGCTTGAGAGGAACATTGCTGGATGCCATGGGTGAAATGGGGCTGTGGTGCCTCTCCTGCTCTTGACAAGTGAGGGGCTTTGTGTGTGTAAGCCAAGGTCCCTTTGAAATCATTAAAAAAGGACATCAGGTTCCGTGACCAGCAGATCAGATTCCTACTCACTGACCATCAGAGATGTTTTTATCATTGATTCTCATTTGCTTCTCTTAGTCAATAAACTACACCCAGCATGATCTTAAATAGCCATCTGCTGAGGTTAAGTGTCTTCCACATGTCATCAAGTTCATGACATGAAAGGGTCAGAAGTGTTCGTTGGAGAAAAGCAATGATCACCTGGGATTAATTTAAGGAACCTTGAGGTTACAAAGCACAAAGAAGGGTTTCCTTAGGAATTAATTTTTAAATTGATACTTATTAAATTCAGTGAAGCAAAACCACGTTGCATCGCTGATCCATTTCCCTGTGCAATGTGCATATTTATTACCATTAATTTAAACCACTTAAAGCCAGAAAGATGCTATTTCTGTAGGATTGCCTGTAGTCATACACCGGACAAAACTTATAGAACTTTCAGCACCTATTTTGTGGCTATAATCCATTTGTAAGATGCAGACTGTTTTCTCCTGAGGTGGTGTTTGTGTGGAACTCAGTGCATGAACATGTAGACTCAATGCTTTTCCAGCAGAATCTTGGGTTTACCTCCACGTCACAGAAAGGAAAATGTATCTTCAAAATAGTATTGTCTTTGTGACTTATCACAGTCTGGGCTTGTATATTTGTTGTGCTCAAACCACAGTGCTCAGTAAAGAGTGGTTCTGTTGAATAACTGGAAAGAGACTTTCTGGCCAGGCTTTTGAGAACCATGCCGTGATGGTCTCTGCTGGAAGCCATATTTTGCATATCTTACAATAGCATCATTTTCTGTCAGTGCCAGAACTGTTGTAGTCAGTCATCGTTCATGGGAGCGTAATATCTTTGTGATGCCAAGTGGGAGAAGGACAATGGCACCAGACTCTGCAATGCATGAAACATGCATATCCTAAACACATGGAGCTGTCTGTGACTGCAGATGGCCATCTCCAGTTCATTTTAAAGTAAGCACTTGATCCTTTGTGCATAAGGATGTGTTTCACTAGACCACAAGATGGTAAGATGGTACAATATAATATTCTTTCTGTCATTAGGTTGGCCATGAAATCTCAGTGTTACCAACATATACTAAGAGGCAAAATGACCAACCAAAGGACTGAGGACAGACTTCACCTTATTAAATGAGTGACAAAATTGAGCAATATTATTAAAAATAAAAAAGTATGAGCAAGCCAGGTGAGGGTTGAGAAATGCTGCACTAATTTAGCTGTAACAACAATATAAGTCACAAATTTAGCTTTTGGAGATGTGTGAGTGAAATTACAGTGCAGCACTGCAGATGTCAGTTTACATGTCAGCCTTGTTCTTGTGATTAAAAGGAATGTCTGCAAAACCTGAAGCAGCAGTATTATTCATACAAAGGTTGAGAAAACAGATTGAATGCAGCTGAAACCAACTCAGTCAGAAACAGAAGCTTTGTTGTTCCAGGCAGAATACAGAAGCAGAGATTACAAAGTTTTAGTTGCAAAGATCACACTGGTGCCACCACAATATATACTTTATAGTATCAAAGCAGAACTCACATCTGACTGCCGTGCCAAAGGTTGCTTTGCTTTGCTTTGTTTCAAAAGCTGCTTTCTTTTTCCTTTGCTGCATGAGGTGGTGGCATTGCTTATCTGGGAGATGGATCTAACAGCTCTGTGGAGTGCAGTGTTCTCATGCATTAGGACAATCCTCTGTTTGCCTGTTGTGAACAGACTGTCTGTTTTGCAACGTTCGGGCAATGTAAAGAAACCAGATCATAAAAAAACCTCTGTTTCTGAATGTCTGCCTGCACATTTCTCTCCCAGTAGTTTTTCCTCAGCAATTCAATCAGCACTGACAACTGGTAACACAAAGCCAGGTTTTGAAAAGCTTCTGTTAACTAACATGCAGATGGATAGACAGAGGGGCTTCTGAATATGCCTGGGCACAAACTCCCATGGAAAATTTATCAGGAATAACCTTTTGATTGTGATTCGTCAAAAAATCCTTCAAAATAAGAAATAAAGTCAGAGAAGGGCCTTATATAATGGGACAAAAAAAAAAAGTATCAACTGGTTTTCTCACAGTACAGTGCTGGGAACCAAACCATCTTTGCAGCTGTAGTCTGCATCCATCGCCTGCTTCAATATTGATTGTTCATCTTTTCAACATCTGCTTCTTTCTATTTTCTCTCATCAGCTCTTTTTTGCTCCCATCCTTTCACCATGAAAGGATTAGTGTAGGTGAACATCTTTTAAATACACCCCATTCAGATTCATTTGAAACTTACCATTTCAGAAGCCTTTGAGCCTTTACCTAGAGCTTTTAAATCTTCTCTGCTAGAGACCAAGTATATGACAAAATCTGTGCGCAAGGGAAAAATTCCTAATGCCACAGTGAAGTCAGCAGGGATGGTGCAGATCATAAACCTGTTTCCTTCTGCAAGTGTAGCAATTGAAATGCCAATCCCTGCCATTCAAGGTGGCTGAAATTGGAGAATTATGATGAGCACTTGCACTGATTTTACTTGGTTTTCTTCCTGGCTGGGTTTACTCTTATTTTGCTAGTTGAACTGAAAAAGGAAGGAAATTAGTTGGCTGGTTTTACATCGGAGAGAGATAGCAGGAAAATATACTTTTTTTTTTTTTAAATGTACACTTTCTATTTTGTAGTCCTCAAAATTTATGTTGTTGAAAGTACTGTTCAAAGCACAGCACTGAAATTCTGTAGGAACACTTAGAGTTTTGTGCAAAGCTAAATTTTATCAGTTTTGTCTACAAAGTGTTCTTCCTAGGGTGTATAGTTCCACCAAGCCAGAGCTGCAAAAATGGGTGTGGGTGGCACACTCTTTCTATTCCTGTATCATCATGCTTTGTATTGCCTGAATTTATTCATCTGTATTTTCCTCTGGTTAAAACCTGATTCCAAATTTTCATGACACTTTGAGAAAATCCAGAAATAAGCTTTTTTCTGGTCCTCTTAATAATCTTTGCAGACTATTCAAATTCTTTATGCTCACTCTTGCAGAACTTTTTAATAAATACTTTCCTTCAGTGAAATATTTGTATCTTTCCCCAGTCAAGAAAAAATGTCCATCCAAGGTCTTTTGTTTCAGTAGTCCTTTTCTTTGGAGATAGGTATTTATTTGAATGTAGTTGCATTATTTCAGTGCTCACCAATATTCTCCACAGAGTAGTGAATCGCTTTCCTAAGTTGACACACACCGATTCACTGATACCCTTGAGGGCAAAAGTGTGCTTCTTCCTGCTAAAAATTAAGCCAGAAAAACTTTCTTGCTTAGTCCCATTGGATTATTGAATTGATTAATAGAAATGTACTTTGCAGAACATCTGCCCCTGACAACTGGGCTGCAAAGAGATGCCATCTCCATGCAGAGAGTACAGCTGGGTGTGCTGATGTCAGCTACTCCACTGGCCAATAACAGTTTTTGTGATATAATTTTTCTTCAATTATATGTAACTACATTGCGGTCACTATTCTGTCTGCACAGGCCATGAGGTGCTTGCTATACCTGTGAGGTGTTACAAACCATCTGTCTTTCTCCAACTAACCTTCCCTTTCCACACAGGTGAAGTTGCTAAAGAGCCAGTGTATTATCCTGAAAGTACAAGCCTCTCTGATTGAGATCTCTCAGAAAACTGCAAAGTAATAGAAAACTAACAGTGGAAGAAAACTCCAGAATGAGGCTCCCTTTCATGTATTCTAAAGTGATTTTTGCTATTTCACAGTAGCTTATGCAGTTTGGTTTGTGACTGTCCTGTGACCCACTATGGATAACCCAAGTAATTATTATGGTGCGCCTCAGCATCCAGGGAGGTTCACTGGAGCTGAGGGTGGTAGGAAGGTTTCCTAGCTGTATGGAATATAAAAATGGAACAGGAACATCTGGTTCATGTGCAGAGATATCTGGCATATAGACAGTCAACCCAGTCCTCCCATAAATTTTTAAGTTCAGTCCTCTCATGTGGGAAATGATAGGAACAATTTCTACCCACTATCCAATTTTCAGCAAATGAGATTGCTGTCTGAGAAAAGGCAACCCATTCTAACAAGCTTGTAAAAAGGCTTTTACCCCACCTTTAGCATTAACTCTTTTTATGTCATTCATATCTACCTCTTTCTATTATTCTTTTGGTTTTCACCACACTGTGACAATGATAGCAGTGTATAAGTGCTACATCATGAAGATCAAAAAAGTATTTTCTACTAGAAATTACATCCTGTCTATGGCTGGAAAATTTGTATATTCTTATGTGGGCATCAGAGGTATAAAATACCTTGGGTTGGAAGGGACATTAAATATGAACAGTCTAATCATATGAAGAAGAAAACTTTTATGAAGAGTTGGCACAAATGTTTTCTTATATAAAAAAAGCTTTCTTGTAATGATGGTAGCCTAACATGAGAAAAATATTTCTCTTCCCATTTACTGTGTATCCAAGCACCTCATTCTCAGACCATTTAAAAAGTAATGGAGTCATGCCAGATGCACAGTAAAATTCAAAATTTTGCTGAGTACAAGTAAAATAAGTCTATTGCCTGAAGCTGATATGAAGAGAATCGGAATAGGAGGTACAGTTATACCAGCTGGGAGGTACGTTTATAAAATTGCACATTTCAAATAGAAAACAAATACTCCCAGAACCACTTTCTCAAAAAAACCTAATTTTTTCAGTACTTCAGTGCACAATAGTGAACAAAATAATAAACCAAGTAGGGCCAGAAGAAGCTTTCCTTTACAACAAAGAAAATTAACCACAGTGCAAAAGAGGTTTGGGTTGATAGAACATAAATTCCAGTAATATAATGAAATGTGTATTTTTAACCGTCACTTTTCACATTTTCCTTTTTGATCTAATACTGAGGTAGAGAGCTTTAATTAAAATGGATTATTATAAGTGAGCCCAAGCATAGGGACAGGAAGATTAGGAAGCAGCGTGCAATCAAGGAAGAGCATAATAACTAGAGACAGGCTCAGGTTTCAGGGAGAAAAAAGTACTGTAGGTACCACCTTAAATTCTCCTGTAGCAGCTTTCCACTGAATAAATAAAGGAAGGTACATTATAAAAGGCAATGCAGGTCAAAATATGAGTTTACTTTTAATTGGAAGACTTTATCATCTTCTGCAAAGATTTAATTGCTTAAACTTTTTCTGGCTTAAAATCTATATTAAACAGAAAGCATGGGAAAAGGAAGGGAATATCTAAAAGAATAAGTCATGTAAATGGATAAAAGAAAGTGGCTTTCCTGTTTTTGGAAGTGGAATAGTATCATTAAACAAAGCAGATTAATAATTCATATATGAATTTATTATTGATTTGTAGTGTGAAACCAAACAAGCTAGATTTCAAAACAATAAATAAGCCACACCTATCAGTGGGAAAAGTGTTAATGAAAATGAAGGATTTGCATTTAGAAAATATGAGTTTTAGTTCTTTCTCATGTGTTCTAACATCTCTAGAACATTAGGAGTTTTGCAATAGTCTAGGGAAACAGTGGTCTTTGCCCTCCACAGGTACATAAGAATATTAATCGGAAAATGAAAGTTTTGCTTTCCTTCCCCTCCCATGGCTTATCCAGATACATCAGACAAAAATCCTGTCTAAGTAGGACAAAGATTTTGCTGGGTTCTGTTTTCTGTTGGGGTTTACTTTGATATTTTTTTAGCCAATAAATGCAAGTACTGTGACCCTGGTGTCTACAACAAGTATGGTGACACATAAGATACCCAAATAACAGATGAGTTTGCATTCATTTTGTGGTTTTTGTTTGTATTTTTCAATATTTTTGTCAAAAAGTCTGAAAACACACCCTGTGGACATTTCACCTTTGTCACCAGCACAATGCTCTCTTACTAACCTGAGCACAGAATGTAAGGGATAGTTTAGTCCTGGAAAATCCCAGAGGAAATTTTGTTGGTTTTCTTCTGAATATCATACACAGCTGTGGCACATTAATTCTGAATTAGACCAATAGTGACCATTTGCTGTGCTGACTTTACTTAAAATATTTTCTGCCATCTTCTGGAAGAATAACCTCACACTGCTATGATGATCCAGAGGGCCAGGAGTCAAGCCATACATATTAGCACACTGTGGAAACACTGTTATTTATCCACACAAACATAGTCATTGCAGGACTCCTCTACAGCAGAATTTCATTTTTACTTTAAATAGCTTCACAAACTTTGACAGTAATTTCTTCTTCTCATGAGATGTGCAGAGGCCCACCTTTGCTCATGTCTAGTATTACCTACTCATTGCGAGAACATACAATTTTCCTGTCAGTGCAACCATTAGAAATGGTTAGTGGGGCTGTGAATGCAGTTACTGAAGAGGTTTCTGTTCTACAATCTCTCTAGAAATCCCACTCCTTATTTCCTGCTCTCGGTTCTTTGCACACATTATTTTAAAAGCAATTGTGCAAATCTTTGTTGTCTCACAAGACCTTCTTGCAGGAGCTTTCTGAGCAGTAAGTGTAGCTCACAATAGCCCATGTTTGTCATAATCTGCGCCTACTACCAGGTGTTGTGTAAACCCATGTCCTGTTTTACAACATGCTCTGATTTCATATAGTGTGTCTTAAGCCTACACTGGAGCCCAAAATCTGATTATTAATTTAATTCATTAATAATTTACTAGATTTATAAAATTGGTAAAGAGGTGACAGCAGCAACAGACTCTACATTACTGCTGTGTGAAACCCCAAAATTAAAATATATCTGTTCAAATCTGCACAAAATAAGTCAAACTAATCCTACAACACTGGACAAACAGCCAAAAGAAAAATCCTTGTATTGACATGTCAGAAACTTGATTTATTGTAGTTTCTCTTAAATTTATGTTCAGGTTATTGAGTGTGGAGAGAGAGAGGGAGAAATCTTTTCAGTGGTAATAGGGGCTCTTCAGTGACATGACACCGAATATAGTAACTGCTTCTTCAGTTTCTTGTAGGTTTGAAAAGTCATCACATTTTTCCATATAACCCCCAATGAAGGTCAGTCATCATTAAATTCTCACGATATGAGTGGCTATTTGCAGTAGAAAACCAAATTCAGTTATGAGTGTATTACAATTATTAATAGAGAGCTACCCTTTCTTCTTAACTGGGGTGACAGTATATTCATTCAAATTTCAGAAATTTCAATATTTTATAAAAGGTCCACATAGCTAAGTGTGTTCGGTGGCATATTTAGAAATGTCACAGGGCTTGACAGTTGAAATTAAAGACAGTGACATTTACATCTCGTAATGAAAAGTAGCTGTTCATAAATACCCCTGGTTGCTGTAGTTCTACCACCAGCCTTCAGGAGTGTCAGTGAAACGCTGAACTCTGCCAAATAAGCATCTTAAATACTTGAAATTTTATTTGTTATAGATTTTAATATTTGTGATGACTATATTAGAGCAGAGTGGCTGAAAAGCTGACTCGGTGCTCAGGGTGTTTCTGGCCTCTCTTCCTGATCAGTTTTGCTGCCCTGCTTTGGCCTGAAAGAGCAGTTGCACCATAGAGCATAATTGCACAAATTCCTGGAGCTAGCAACACATGTTATATGCTGTTGGAAAGTGTGAAATCCACGCTTTCCAGTGCTAATAGCTATTTGTTTATTTTTAATTTCCTGGTTCATGAAGTGCGACTCCCCCTCAGACTGTACTGCTGCCTGCTTGCTGTGGCCCACGGCTGTCCAGATTTCTAATTGTCTTCTCTTACTTTGAGGGAAAACTCAAGGGGAAATCTTTCAAAAGTACTGATTTTGATGCCGTCATTTGCATTTTTGAATTTTTCCTTTCATTGTATTTGTAAGTTGCTAGCTAGAAACATAAGAGGATGTCACATTATTGGAAAAAAAAGAAAATTAGGTGGATTCCCTTTGAGAGTCTTTCATTCTTAGTTAATGCCCAGGTAAAGACTCATCTTGTTTTCATACAGAACATGATCCAACCATTTTTTTCCTTCAGTTAATCTGCCTTTCCATTAGCTCCTTAGAGTAAAACAGTAACACACTAATATTCTTTCGGCTTCATGGCCAAATATGGGTATTTCTCCAGGCTCATTCATTACCATTCATCTAATAGCTGCTTTAAGGTTTATGAGAAAAAGTAAAACCTACCATAGGGATAATCTCAAATATGGCAAGCAGCTTTCGCCAAATGGTTCACAGCAGCCCTGCAATTATCTCATTGCTTTATTTCTCAGAAGGGAAACACTCTTTCCTCAAGCTCTTGCCGTAAAAACTGTGGAACTCTTAAAAAAAATGACTTCTATTTTAAAGGTCTGATTTCACATGAAAATTATATGCATTGCAAATGTTTTCTTGGCAATTTACTTGTCATAAATGCCTATTGTACTGAAAAACTCCACAGGGAATTGGATGTATTTATTCTGCATGTGCTTAGGAATTTGTAAAAAAGACACAATGACAATAAAAATAGAAATATTATGACTCTGAAAACCTCAGATACAGAGATTGTTTTCAACTCAAATATAGCTTTCTGAGGTCTGAGTGTAAAGCAGGTTTCCTAGCAGGGATTAGGTGCATGCTATTATACTTTTATAATGAGGAGAGCTTTGAACCAAACAAAAATATTGTGCAGTATTGACAGAAGACATTCAGAGCTGATGCACATAAAATAATGCAGCAAATAACACATAAGGCTCAAAACACTGCTCTGTTTGGGCCATTATTACTTTGAAAGCAAAGCTTACTTTTGTTGCTTAAAAAGTATTCCACAAAGAGTTGCAATGGCCCAAGCTCTGCTCCGGTTCAAAGCTTGCACCCAGAGAGGAGTCCTTGGAAAGTTCTTCCTAGCTTTTGTAGGGAAATGTGCCCAAGGGCCAGTGGCTCTAGCATAAAATCTGAAATAACTTGATTTTCACATTTTTGCTGAAGAGAGCCTGAATCCAGCCCTCAGCTGTGCTAATCAGTCAGTATTTCCAGTTGCCTGGGGGAAGCACAG
This sequence comes from Corvus cornix cornix, assembly GCF_000738735.6. Classification (NCBI taxonomy): domain Eukaryota; kingdom Metazoa; phylum Chordata; class Aves; order Passeriformes; family Corvidae; genus Corvus; species Corvus cornix. The sequence goes on along the minus strand of NC_046338.1, from coordinate 20,177,402 downwards.
CAAGCTTTGAAGTGAATGAGAGTCCTTCCAAGCACTAGCAGGACAGAGATACAAATATTTTCACCCAGGTTGGTGAAAACTCTTCCAATGGATTTCTTTTGCAGCTGTCTGTCATTGAAAGATTCTTAGTTTTTTAATTGTAAAATTATTAGCTGGGTGGAATGGGCTGCCTGGGAAAGTGGTGAGGTCAACATCCCTGGCAGTATTTAAATGACATATAGATGTGATCCTTAGTGGCAGGGTTCACTGGTGGCCTTGGCAGTCCTGGGTTAATGGTTGGATTTGATGATCTTAAAGGTTTTTCAACCTAAATGAGTCTGTGACTTCCCTTTGATGCAGTTGCTCATAACAGACTGCATTGCTGTGGGGGGGATGCAGTGTGGGGGTGGTTGCATGTGCAGTCACAGGAGCACACTGGTTTCTGGTGTGTTTCCTTTTCCAAATGCTAAAAACTGGGGGTTTGTCCTCCCTATAATCTTGGAAGCATTCAATTTACTTGGGAGCCAGCAAAGGCACACAAATGCAGTTCAGAAGTAGTATTACTATTATTTGGTTAAAATTGCTTGGAAATTTTTAAGAAAAAAATGTTAGAAGCTGTTTTTTCACTGAAATTAATCATGTTTCTTCAGAAAACAATCCTCTGGGAAATCTATTGTAATAAATTATTTCATTTAAATGTATAATTCTGATGTTTCCTGCGTGGAATGTACTAAGGGGTTTAAGGTTAAAATTAAACCTTCAGTTAGGAAGTAATTTTGAGTCTTTTGTCTGTTCAGGCTTTTTGGAATTGTGGATTTCTTCTTTCAACACAAAAACATCTAGGACTGGAAAACCTTTACCTGTCAGACCTTATTTGCTGCGTATTGTTGGACAGAAAGAAAATTTAATTAGAAGCAAATAGCGTGAGATGTTCCTTCCCCAAGAGTTCTATGCTACACATACAGTGAAAGAAGGCTGCTTTCATTAAAACTCTAGCAAGGAGAGGATTATATTATGATCAGAGTTGTTGAAGCAATCCTTCATGGCATCAAAGTACCCCCAGGTATTGCTGGTACATCAGAGCTGTCGTGTCATCTCTGGTAGGTAGTGCCTGAGCTCCGTCAGCTGGGGACTCTGGTTTGTTCTCTCACATGCAGTGTCATTAGAGAACTTCTTGGAAAAACTTTGGTGTATGCAGGGTAGCTCCTGGAGTCAGGAGAGACAGGGGGAAACTCTGCACACTTGGGTGCTGGGCTCAGTGCTAAGCTTGGGCTGCCTAAGGCCCTGTGTGAGCTCTTGCAGAGCTGGGACCCTGCAGGGGCCTGTGGGCTGTCAGGGCAGGAAGGCTCTGCTGAGGCTGCCTTGGGGAATGGGGACTTCCTTGGGGAACTGCCTCCAGTGCTGGGAGAGCCCCCAAATAAAAAAGGACTAGATCAACATCTTGCTGGCTCAGGAGTTGTGCTCTGCTATGGGCCTGAATTTTGCTTCCTGAATGTGAGGATCATATACGAGTTATTTCCTCTTCAACCCTGGGCAGCAGCACTTGCTGGGGAGAACTGAGCCAGGTGCTGGATGGATGTGAGCTGTGCAGCTTCCCTGCACTTTTCAGCATGAGTGCCATGGGATTTATCTGCTTACACTGAGGGATGGTCTGAGTAAAAGCAGGAGAAAACCCAGGCTTGCCAATATCTGCAGTGGGATCACACCTGGGTTGGTTTTTGTTACAGTAGGAGGGAATGCCCAGCTATATGAAGGATTCTGTTATTAACAGATTTGCCATAAAAATCTTCCAATAATTGGATGATACACGATGACTTAAGTAAAGCTCCCACAAAGTTAAAGGAGTGCTGAGTTCAAGGTGGCTCTGGATTGGTCTCTAATTATTTTTACCATTTAGCAGCTGAGGCCACTGCTCAGCCCCCTTCTGCTGAGTTCTGATGCTGTACCAGCAGTCCTGAGACAAGGCACAAAAACACTTGCTCCAGTAGATAGCACCAGAGAGACTTCTTAGCCCCTGTATTTGGCAAGCTCGAAACAACTGAGCTGGCAACGGGTCTGCTCTGTATTCATCTCTGCTTAAACAGGCTTGAGTGAAGCAATACCTGGATCTAATAAACCATGTAAATGTCATTCCTGTGAAGGCTCTTTCCAGAAAGATGATGTGCACTGCTATGTGGCAGGCCCGTGCCTAAGCCTCACGGAGGAGACCCAAATTAAATCGTATCTCCAGAAGCTGTTGTTCCCTAGAATTTATCTAAAGATAAATTCTCTTCATACATCAAAAGTAGAGTACATCAAATGTTGCAAGGAAAAAAATAGTAGCTGTAGGGATGGTTTCAGAAATTTCAGAGTGTGTAGAGGAAACCCAGGGCTGTTAGCATATTTTTTTTTACCTTTTTGACAGCGAGTAAATGTTCTGTGGCAGACAAATCTGCAGGAAATAAAATTTTATGATGTGCTGTAACCATACTGGTTATATATCTATACACTACTGGCAGGCTATCAAAAGACGCACATTTTCAGCGTTTCTGAATGTGACTTGAAAGCAGCTTGACTTCTGTAATCATAAACACTGACAAGTGTACTCTGCCTACATGGACCAGATGATGTCTCTCTTCATATTAGCATGGTGGTGTTGTACAAGCAGTCCAGTGAGATCAAAATTAACTGAGAAGCAAAGGGAATTTTCTATCTTGCCTAAATATTGGTTATAAACCAATTCATTTATAAAAGAAAACTGCAGCTCATTCTGTCTTCTATCCTATTAAGTTACTGCTCAAAATAACAGTAACAAGTGCTGGCAATTATTCCTTTTTCATTCTGTGCATCTCACGAATATGGAACCAAGCTCTCTTTTCCTTTATCCTGAGATAATCCCTAGTGGAGGGGTTCTACTGACCATGAAAGCAATAATAGCTAATTGCAGACATAAAATATGTTTCCTCATGTGTGTACATTTTATGTTCATGAGAAGAGCTCTGGTGAATCTATATGGTGCACAGCTGTACTGTATTCTCTCCAGGCAGTACTGTCACAAGCACATAAACCAGGTGTAAGCATATTCTTCAAAAACACTTCCCCTTTCCAGCTCCTATTCCTACCTTCCAGAAATTATGCATGTGGTTTCTAGCTCAGTTGAAAAGCAGGAGTAATTAATGCTTTCATTATCTTTTTTTATGGAAAGGCAGTACAACCAGGTAGAAGCTACCATAAAGAGTGCATGATGAAAAATCAAAAACAAGCATACCAACTTAACAAAACCCGGTTGTATTTGTGGGCTCTGTTCTTTTACAAAGGTATACATACACATTGGTGTATAGGTACCTAATTACCACACTGAAGAACAGAATTGAAAACAGGTGAAAGTAAATGTAAACAATTTGGCTCTAATGTTGTTGTTGGGACCTTGATCATTAATGTGAAATGGCCTTGTTCTGGCTGCTGCCACCTGGTCTGATGAAAAACTGTTCTGTCAGTGTCACATGCATAAATTTCTCTGTGTAGCAACCTGGGGGTCATTGATAAAAGAAGATGGAAAAAGCAATAGGTAGCGGAAAAATTAATAATGGTATTGAAAATATGCTTTATACTATGCAAGGCTGAGGCAGAACAAAATTAAATCCCCAGGGAAAGCCACAAAGTACAGTAATATGGAGTAAATTAAAGGAAAATACACAACTTAATGGAAATGACCACTCAGTTAAAGGATTTGACAGTGGTCCATGTTCTGGTGTTTTACTTTCAGGCATTTGGACTTTCACATTTTTAGTCTATGCTCTTTATTTTGCTCTTAATGTAAAAATGTATTAGATAATCCTCTCTAATGTTTGCAAATCAGGGAAAGTTTCAAAGATTAAAATAGAGCTCTTCCCGGGTTGCTTTTGTCTAAGTGTTTTTAGCAGTAGAGGTTCTTAGCTATAATATACTGCCCATGAGCCAAAAAGAATAATTTCACTACAACCAGAGGAAAAACTTGTTATTTAAGAGGCAACAAATAATGGATGATGTGGAAAATATTGAACATTAGATGCCCTCTTGCTGCTGCCTTACAGAATGCTTTAATGCTACTAGATGTTTGTTAGTACTAAAACTACGAAAAAAGGATCAGGAGGATATTCCAAAGTTAAGGAAAGAATAGACTGCAGGATAATTCTAGAGAAATCAGAGGTATTAAAGTCAACAAAAAAAAAGTGAAACTGCAGCAGAGCCCTCAAGGAACTAGCTGAGGTATCTTGAGGGGCAAAAGAGACAAAGTAAAGAGAAGCAGATCTAGTATCTATATTTAAAATTAATTGACTAATTTCTTGTATTGTGCAGCTTGTCACCTGTCTTGAATATTTAAAAAGATATTAAAATATTAAATGACAGCTTTGCATGCATCAGGAGACTTACAAAGTTGTGGGAGCACCCTAGAGTGAGGCCAGATAGGATAAGCCCAGTCTAATTTGCAAGCAAACTGGTTTGATAATTTTTTGTCTTTTCTTTTATACTCTTTTTATAGCTTTTTATAACTTCTGTATACTTAGTGCTTTTGCCTACATTCTTGGACTTGTTTGTTCAGCTAAGAGACTAAACATTTTAGAAGCTTTGTAGTTAGGGATCAGACTGCCCCAGACCCCAAGGAACTCTCCAGAACACATTCTGTAAACTAAGATAGAACCATCCAGGAGAAGGCTCCTTGGGGAGGGGGGCTCACTTGAGCCTCTCATTGGGGAATCTTTGCTAGATATGCTAATTAGTAAGACCTCTGATGTTATACCCAATCCATCATGTGTGTGCATTGCGGTGGGCATTTCGGGGCATTCCCTCTGGACGTGGTGCACCTAAGGATCCTTAAAATAAATACAGAGGTAAAACCCCCTTTTCCCTTCTAACCATGTTTGAATCTTGATTTTAAGACCAGGAAAAAGCATCAGTGGAAGGCCATAGATGAGACATATCTTGATACTGCCCCAAACTAAGGGAAAGTAAACTAACAAAGCTAATACAAATCAGATGTGTTCAGCTGTCATCCCCAAAAAATGGTTCAAAAAGATACTTGTTTTCTTTGTCAATGTTGTACTGCAGCCCAGATGTCTTAGAGGGGTCAGCATGCTAAGAAAGGTTCTTTCCTCCTGCTGGCCAGAGCGACAACACTGCATACTGACTGAACACAGATCTGTTGGCTGGTTTTGCAGGTACATAATCCACTCCCTCAGATTTTCCCTCCAGCTCCCCGTTTCAGGATCTTTGCCATGTCAGACTTGCCATGGGCAGAGTTTGCAGGAAGCAGTGGGCTCTCCTAAGATCACTGGTCTAGAGCCTGGTACAGAGGCCACCAGAGCAAAAGCCAAACTTAGGATTGTATCACGCTCCCTGTGGCACATCCCCAGTGGCATGGGCAGGGTCTGTGGGCTCCTGTGGCTGTGGGAATGAAGCCTGCCCCAGTGAAAAGCCTAATCTCCATAGTGGGTACCTAGGGAAGGGCTTGTTGGGATCATTACTGGAAAATTCCTCTGCCACTGATACTGAAAACACTATTTCACATTCGGTGAAATAAACACAATGCTTTTCAGAGAGAAAAATATAGAGTGCACTAAAACATTCAGTGTACCAATTTTCAGCATACTTTCTGCATAATTAGCACACTATTAGAAAAAATAACTAGAAGGCACATTTAGAGATCTTTTCTGCTTGGGGCTGTTCAGTATACAAAACTGAAACACCATGACAGATTTTAAACAGCAACTGCTATTTATACTGGTACTAAAAAACCTCCTGAAGTGAATTTTTCTTTAAGCTTCTCAGCTTAAACCTCAGCTACACATTCTCCCTGTGATATACCTGTGGATGCCTAGCATTAACTTAGTCAGGAATGCTGTGTTTAGCCTTTCCTCAAAGTCAAGTCAAAATCGACCATGAAAAGCTCTATGCAGTTGAATGCATTAGTATTCCGTAGGTGACGTCAGTATATACCTGTACACTGACTTCTATTTTGAATCAATTTTATAGCCTTAAATGATTAGTGCCTGAAATAAATGATTGAATATGCCTTGAGAGAAAATGTGTGATGAATAAAAGGATGACAAAAGCTTTATTTTGTGCCGAGACCTGGAGCAGATTTATCTTGTTAAAAAAGTTGCTAGAGAGATGATGAGGTAAAAATCAAATTTTTATTTTCAATTAACAGATTTTCTAAGACAGAGTTTTCCTGGAATGTTTAAAATCTTTTCTAGCATAGTGCTGTATCTCAAACCTCCTGTCCACTGCTCCTTTTATCTGTAAAAAGTTGCACATGTACACTGTAGCTGTTCACTCTTAATAAAAACTTAAGACAACTTCCTGTTCCCTGTTGAAAAGGGACTGTGTTGATGTATCCATGGCCAATTCTTACACTGTAAAATCATTCCACTACCTGTGATTTGAAAAGATGACCTAGGAATGAATCTGAAATCCTTAGGAGTGCTGTTAGATAATGTGTATGTGGCAGGACATTCCCTCAAACCCAGCACTGGTTTTAAGCATGTTTTTCTTGTGAGGCCTCAGCAATACTGTATAATTAACACATACAGCAATTTCTCTCCTAACTAAGTGGGAAATAATACCCTTTAACTGGAAAAAGATCACCTTTTTGGACTTGCTGACCAGAACCTGAGGCTACCAGCATCTCGTGCCCCCTTTGAAATTGAAAGTATTTCTACCTTTTGTTGGTAAGAGTCCTTATTTGTCTGGGCATTCATATGATTAAGTACATTGCTAAAAAAGCACAGGCCTTACATGATCTTCATGCAGGGGAACATAAAATTGTCCAACCACTTTACAGTGCTGCTGCAATAGCATTAGACAGCTTTCCTACTCCTGACAAGCTGACCCAGTGATTCCAAGCTTTGTGTGTAGTTTTACTTTCCAGACAGAGAGAAAAGGCAATTTCAAAGAAATTAAATAAACAAAAACTACTATTATGGGAGGACTTCTTTAAAAAAAAAAAGTTTACTTGATTAACAGTAGAACCCTCCTTACTGCTTTCTGCAAAATTGACACCCAATTAAAGAAAACAACCAGCAGCCACTGTTATAAACATTGGATCCCTCTCTGTGGGGGCCTTATGATTTTATCTGCCAGGGATTCAGACCAGTGCAGTTTATTAAAGACAGATTGTTCCCATGGAGGGTGAATCTCCTTGAATTCAGCATTGTGTCAGTAAAAGTGGGGTATTTCCATAGGCTTTCATCGCTGGTGTGCTGCTGACCCAGCCCCTGCAGCACAGACACCATTGTGCTTCCTGCCCTATAGTGCAGCAGCTGGGACAAAAGCAGACTTTGTATTTTTGTCAAGCCCATAACAGGCACAGACCATATTTGGAAGGTGCACATGCCAAGGCCCAGAGCAATAGGGACACCAGCAGAAGGCGTGCATGCCTGACAAATGCCGCAAGATGTAGCCTTGAAAGCAAAAACTGATCTCCCATCTGTAATTTTCCTTAAAAATCACACTGATGAGCTGAAGCTCATCCTCTCTCTTTCTTATTGAAGTAGGTGTTTTTTGTAAAACACAAATTAATTCACTTCTTATTAGTAATTTTCAAAGGACTTTGCCTCTTCCTATGAAAGAAAATCCTATACTTTATCCATTTAGGCTACTATGATACTTGCAGCCTTTCCCATATGCTGTTAGCTGCTCATTTATCTTGCACTAGTGATAGTCTTTTTAGCTGACCTGTGGTGTGACTTTAGCTGAATAGAATGTAAAACAGGAGCTGATAAAGAGCATTTTTACATCTGAAGGTCATAAATATTGAGCAGATTCCCTGTCATGCTTGTAAAGAAGAGTGTCACACCTCTTTTGATTTTGCAGTCAGTCTTTGAAAAGCAAAGGCTTAGCAGGAGTACTGGGGTATATATAGAATACTTCTTCACACTTCCAAAGGAGTACAGAACCACTTCTAGAAATTTAATAATAAATACAAACAGTTTGTGCTTCAAAATGGTACATTAATGCAGTGCTAGCACTGTAATATTAGACATTCAAAATCAGAATATTTTACAAGGTTGGGCTGTTCTAATTGTAATGTGGCTAAGCTGCATATCAAAATTATATATGGCATATTTTAATAGTAAGAATGTATTAAAACTTACATTTTAAAACCCAGTTTCTTTTTCAATATGCGAAGCTTATGTCAATGAGGAGCAAGTGACAAAGGCAGATTTGAAGGTGATCTCTTCAGTGGTTAGAAAGTTTTAAACTCCAGTTTCACATCTCCATTTTTGACCATCAGGTTTTTCATTTAAAAAGTATTCTGGCTGAAATAACCAGTTCTCTCCTCAGAGGAAATTGGTTTACTGTTTAAATAATCTCAAACTGAACTGTAGTTTTTTTATTTTTCCAAATAAGGTCAAATATCTAGGGTTTGCATATTTTTTTAAAACAGACATACTTGGAGAATTTAGAGAGCATGAGCCAACGCCATAGAATTCCTTGTCACAGTGTCCACTGGGAAATAGAAAAAGCTGAGGGATAATTCATACTTTTTCATTGAGACTAACACTGAAAATTCCATGTCACATTGATTTGTTTCATGGGTGCTTTGCTGTTATCAATTTGCAGTTTGTTGTCTGGACTTATTAAAATGTGTGAGGTGTCTTTACTTCTCTCTCTTCACACAAAAAGCAGCATAAGTGAGCACTTCAGTCCTATTTTGAGGAGCTGTGCATCAGACAGCATTTCATGATCCTGATGTGGTCTTTAAACAACGTGCTATGGTGGGGATTAACCTTGACACCCAATTTTAAAAACCAAATTGAGTCTTCACACTGACCCAGTGTGGGCTTTCAGTCTGGCTGCATTTGAAGGAAGTTACCTGGGAAGATGTAGGCATGGGAGAGATCTGACTGAGTACAGACATTTCGTCCCTGTGTGTCCACTGTGCTGCCATCAGGCCCAGCCCTTTTGAGACCTCCCCTGAGCCCACAAGGATTGGCATGGGGAACGTGGCACCCCTGCCCCACAGCTCACCCTAAGACTCTGATTTGTTGTCTTCACTAAGTGCCTTAAGCCTTTCTTTTAGTCTGTAAATATAATTTGTATCTCTTTTGAAGAGTGAATTCAGCACAATTTTAAGGATAGCATTTGTCTTAACTGCTACTTACTGCATTATCTGAATAAGTACATCATGTTGAGATTTCACTTTTTAAGAAGTGCATGCTTTGTTGTAGATGGCAAAGTGGAAAAGTTGGAGACTGTTGAACTCCTATCTGTTTCATCTGCTAAAGAGCTTTAATTAAAATGGGGATCTCATTAGCAGAGGCATTAATCCATAATTTATTGTTTCATTTTTCCAAATGATTCCTAAAGCATAAGAAGTTATCATGTAACATGTCCAAACAATTGATAAAACCAGTCTGCTGTCTGACACAGGTTGAGTTTTTTAATAGACTTATCAAAAGTCTTTGACATTTTAAAAAATTTCTGCCTGTTAGAAAGAGTAATGTTCTTCCCCATTAGAGTGACTTTTTCATCAATGGCAATGATTGATAGAGAGAGTCTATTCCTGCTAGAAAATAACCCCATTCACATTCTGAATCTAAATAAGACACTGGAGTCTTAGTTGTACAGATGTATGTCTTTGCCCACTGTGCACAGACAAGGCAGCACAGAAAGTGGTGATCCACAGCCATGGAAGATTGCTTGCTCTGCCTGTCTGAGCCCCAGAACACTGTCTGCCTCCACACAGTTTGCATTCCTGAATTTTAGGCAGCCACTTTGCATGTTGAGTGTTGCATTTGAGTAGTCATATAAATTTAAAAGCGACCAAAATCTCTCTCATATCTCTATAAGGGGGTGCTGTATCTTGGCCTCAGACTGTTCATCAGCCAGGGATTTTTTTTTTTTCCTGCTAAGGAAATCAGTTGTTCCACTCCCCAAACCACCAAATATCCAGGCAAATATGGACTTTCTCATTCTTGAAGCTTGCAGAAGAAATAAGTGATGGAAATAAAACTGAACTTATAAGTGCTTCTCTTTTTTTTTTCCCCTATCAGGAGCAAATTCAGCAATAAAAATAGGCTATAAAAACATATTTTGTTATTCAGTGAACAACAAACTTCAGTTTAGTTACCTGGACCAAACTGTCCCAAGTTGCACATCTTGTCCAATGTCATCTAAGCCTCCTGGAGCTAAAGGGTCACTGCTCTTGAGGCTTTATTTGCTGAACCATACAACACCAAGCAAAACCATAAGCCCTTTTTTTTTTCTGAGACAAATGGAAGTGTTTGAGGGTCCTGAGACAAAAGGAAAATCAGAGCCACAATGATGTGGTTAGACTTGAGGAGTCTTGAAGACCTGAAAAATCCTGTGGGGCCACGGCTTTTAGTAGGCTACCCTCAGCTGGCAAAATACACAGGGCTTGTCAGGACTCTAGGGCAATTTTCCAGCAGCAGGGTTTAAAAGTTGTACCCCAGATGGAATGTGTATGACACAGGAGATTTTTCTTGTCAGAAACTTCTGAACTGAGCTCCCTGCTTCCCAGCTTCTCATGTTTTGTGCCCATGGCTGAGCCCTCAAAGGCAATGTCTGCTACTGACCCCAGCAGGTTGAGGAAGATATTCCTCACATATTTTGTGTCTGAGTACCAGCCTGAAAGGGCAAACCATGAGGGCTGGCCTGAAAGTTTCACTCAGCTGTTGTTGCATGAAAAAAGCCTTGCCTTAATATATACTAAGGGGTTAAGAGGGAGGTGAAAATATTCTTTCAGTAAAGGGAAATGGCTGAACAGTTTTAGCTGAAACCTGCTAAGAACCATTTGGCCCTGGGCTGCCACAAAGCAGGAAAATATCACCAGAGAAGGAGAAGGTTTCAAAAAGTTATCTGAATGAAAGGAACAGAAAGTTATAATGGCTCTCCTGACTTAACCTTACCAGCTACTGCTACTGGAGCTTACTATTATATTGTATCTTATCTGACCCAAAGCCTAAGCCAAATAGTTTTGTTCTCTGTTCCTTTTCTATTTTGCTGCTGGCTACAGATAAAATTGAGCATGTTTCATTCAAAGAATATTAGTGTCTAGATACCAATTGTTCATCCACTCATAGATACAAAAGAAATAGTAAAGGGTATTTGCTTCAACATAATGACTTCATTAAACAAATGGAACACAAGTAACTCAGTATTGTAGAAGGAAAGAGAGTTTTCCTAAACTGAAGAACAGGAGGATAGGGATGGCTATTCCACTTTAATGGAACAAAACTGGTGATTCCTTTGATAAAGAGCATCATAAAATAAAGCTGGGTCTTATTAGAATGTGCCTTGTCTCTGTAATTTTGTAAAAGATGGTGTGAATCTTTGGAGCTATTTTGCTTATATCCTTCAAAATAAAAGGACTCTTACTCCATAATTTATAAGCATAGCCCCTCCAGTGAGTGTGCCTGCAAGCTACTCTGACTACTTCAGCAACCACCAGAGAATGCTAAGCAGAAACAGCAGTGACCCTTCTGGTCATAAATAGGTTTTTTCTCATATCACTTGATAATTTTTTTCTTTGGACTGTTAAGTCCTTTGTCCTCTGCTACACAGGATGTTAGCTGGTCATCTCCACACTGTTGTAAAGATGAAAAGAGTGGAAATAACAGCTAGACATCTTCACTGCTCCATGCTGACAGGGCAGAGGCAGCCTGTATTGATCATCACGTCTAACTGGTAATAAGAATGTAAACTCAGCCTTGTGCTGCTTTCCATCAAAGCAGTGCAAGTCAAGCTTTCCTTTTGCACAGGCCTGCATTCATCTCTCCAGTTGTCAATATGTCCTGATAGAGCTTTTAGAGACTTATCAATATTTAACTGCACTTCTATTGACTCAGCAATTACACGGTAATTGATTTAAGATTGATTATCATCATGTTAACGTTTTAATGGTCAAAGAGTAATAGAACTAACTGAACATGATATTATTTCAGGCTTTTATTACTTATGTCCATGTGTATTATTGTTCCTTGCCACCAGATTTTAAGTTTTACTTAATATTGTATTGTTCACCAAAAATAACTGAGAATATTGTTTATAGATTTATTCTTTGCCAGAATTAATTCCTATTTTTACAGCATAATGTTTTTTATTATAATTAAAACATTCACGTGGATCTCTTCAGAATATCTTGTTACTAGTTAAAACATATGAAAAGTGTGAGTACTGGCAAACAATCAATTAATCCCCTGTGCCACACATGAGGCAGTTAGCTAAAGGATAAGACAGCTAAGTTATTTTATCAACTGCAGCGCTGTATCCAAGAGCTAGGTTTGATGAATGATTCTTTTCATTAATCAGTTTTATTGATTTCTTGCATGGGGAGCTCTGAGACATAGCTGTAGCTACAGCAGGTTTGAGCTCTGCCAGCTGTGGAGATATAAATATCAGCCAAGAAAAATATTCAGAAAGTAAAACCAGGAATGTGGAAAGATGGAATTTTTTTCCCCGGTGCAGCAGTGATTAATTCATTCCTATTGGCAGTGCTAACTCTTGGGTTCTCTTGGTATGTGAGGTGCAGTGAAGGTTGTGTGATCTGTTGTGTGAAAGAGCAGAGGGACGGGAGGGCAAGACCAGCTCAGCCAGGACCAGGTTGGGATTTTACCTGTTAAGACAGGAGACAAAATCACAAATACAGGGCTACTTTTTTTTTTTTTTTTTTGTAACAGCTAGCTAAATAAAGGGAAGTAAAATAGAAAAATGAGAAGAGAAATTAGATTACAGGCATTCAGAGACTGTCACTATAAACCATCCACCCAGTCTTTTCTGAGACGATCAGAGATTAATTCAAGAAAATCTAACACTATATTTTTAGCTGGTTTTTGTCATGACTTACCTTGCTGGGGCACTTTCCAAGAACCCACTTCTAAAGTTTTTCTCAAGATACAGAGGCCTTTTGCCCTCACAATAAGACCTTGGAAGACTGAGTGTTAGATCTAGGCCTTAATCAAAGGGAAAAAAGAGTAAAGAAATCTTCAAAGAATTCCTCACTATGCAAACGAAGAGGTCTGTGAGCTTTTTCATTGCAGAGCCAACTTTTTCACTGGTAACAACTGAAAAATGGTATTTTTTGCAATGAAGTGGACAGGTTTGAGGTTTTTGAAAGTTTGTGAATCCTGCTTTAAAAATCTATCAGAAAACTGCCACGTGCTGGGCTGGTACGTCAAAGATGGCAAACCTTGCTCTTCAGCACTGTCATTGCAGGATCTGGTCAGACCTGTGGCTATTTATGGGTGTATAGTTGTGACTTCTTTTCCTGTTCCTTATTAACCCTTGGAAGTTTTGTATCTTTCAGGCAGGAGCAGTCCTGCAGATGTCTTTTCACAGAATCACAGAATTGTTAGGGGTGGAGGGACCTCTGGATATCATGCAGTCCAATCCACCTGCCAAGGCAGGTTCACCTGGAGCAGGTGACACAGGAACATGTCCATGTAGAATTTGAATGTCTCCAGAGAGGGAGACTCCATGACTTCCCTGGGCAGCTATTGCAGGGCTGTGCCACCCTCAGTGGAAAGAAATTCTTCCTCATGTTGAGGTGAAACTTCTTGTGTTTCAGTTTATGATCATGACCACTAGTAGGAATTTTATCAATGTTAGAAAGAATGGAAGCTCTTCTAATGAAAAGGAATTTAAAGTGTATTCCTTTTCTTCTTCTCTCCTTCCTTTCACATATTCCCTCCTTCTTCCCGAAGCTGAGGTTCAATCTGATATACTATGTAGGGTGGCATGGGCAAAAATAAAATAGAAGGAAGTCCTTTACTATCAATACAGGTAGTTTATTTGGCATGTAGTGAGAAAAATAAATCATCAGAGCCTTCACTAAATACTAAGATGGCTTCTATTGTGTACAAAGGTTCCTGGAGATATGTGGTTTCAACATACCCACCTTATAGTGTCATTTCAGCACAGCAGCTCAGACTAAGCATGGTAATTAACATTTGCCATAAGAGACAGTAATATGGCAAATGTGGCTTCAGGATTCCTACTGCCATATACAGTGTCCAGCATGAAAGGTTTTGTGTGTTAATTTCTCATCAATCAGTGAATGCCAGAACACACAACCTCTTCCAGCTGCAGAATGGGATCTGATCCAAAACAATCTGGTGGTCTTTGTGATCTTGCCCAGATTTGTATTAAGAACTGTAGTACTGCATCTTAACTTGAGCCAAAGGACAAAACACCCTCATTATCAAATAATCTGACAGGTTGCATGAGTGCAGGGAACCTTGAAAATCAACAGTAAGCTTTCTTGAAGAGTCTAGGGAATTATTCCGGAAGGTTTGATAAATCTATTTTTTTCAAAGATATTGGTTGAATTACTCTAGAAAGAGCCTCATACTAAGGCTATATTTTGTAAAATAGGAAAAATAAACCATAGATATTCTTACAGGACTGAAAAAAAAAGGTCCTCCTCCACCAGAAATGATCACTCTTAAGAAGCTACTTTTGAAATGAATTTCATTTCTGTCTTGCATCCAGACAGATATTAGATGTGCATAAACACCCAGGAAACACATTTGTTCTAACCTTGTTGCAACTTTCAACTACTTTGCACAGTTTGTACATGACTAAACCAGGCCTGGGCCTGCAGTGGATCATTTGACTCCCCTCATTTACTGGAACTAAATTAGGACAGTCAGAAAAGGTTGGTGTGCTGCTTCAGAAAAAGCAGGGGTTTCTGTGCTCAGGATTCCTCTGCATTCAGTCAATTTGGATAAGGAATATCAGGTGAAAAAGTTGATTCCCACTCAGAGTACTGATGGTGAAATGAATAAAACATTTTAAAAGGACAAGACAGTCCACACGTCTCCACTTAATTTTAGAACTTCATGCTTTATTTAAAATTCTTATACATAGGTAGAAAGTACTGAATTTCACATTAAATACTTCATTTTAATTTAACTATAATAGGCAGGGGAAAAATCTCAAACAAACACACTGCCTCTAAAAGAAAAAGAAAATAAACCAAGCCAAAACCTGACATGACAGGGTTGTAACCAATTTTTAGAGTGTCCTTTTCTAACTGTATTGCAAAAACTAAGGAGCTGAATTTTTAGAGCTACTGGGTGTCACAGTTTTATTTGAAAGTAGAAGAGGCTGCAGCTGCCTCAAATTCCTCAAAACTATGTCTGAGGTACTTCAAAATGCATATGTTGGATAACCTGTCCCTGAGAAAGAATTGGTGATTAAGTTCTGTCTCCTTGCTTGCTGTATGCATCCAGAGGCACTTTGCTTCTCCCCCAACATCCACAGAAGGCCTCAAGGAATCCATTTTATTTATTTGTTTGCTTCTTTGTTTGCTTGTTTGTTTCTCATGAGCTTTGGGTGACATTTAGGTATATCTGTGCTCTCCCTGGCTGACAGTCAGAGCCCAAAAGCATCATGCTGAGCTTCCATAGTTCTCATCAACTTCTCTCCTACATCTGCACAGCCCAGGCAAGGATTCTGTCCAGCCTTTGACCCACCTCTTCTCGTGCTGCTTCTTCCTACCTTTGTGCAAAATGTAGGTGGATTCCTAAATGGATTATGTGATTATTAGCTGCTGCCAGAGATGGCAATAATATTTAATACTTCCCTTTCATGGAGGGTTTTAACAAGGTTAGTGTTTGATCTAATGAAATTCTGATATATGATACATTTCTCGTCATAGCTACAGTTCTGCACATTATATGTTTTTTAAAATGATCAGTGCTTTGTTTCTGTTTAGCCTCTTTAGAACAGCTTTTTAAGCTAAAAAACCAAAATCCTTTAAATATAAAGGTAGCACTACAAACAGGTTATCTGTTCAAGTTGGTCAAGAGAAACTTGGACCTGCAGCTACAAGAGCACCTGTGTCAGACTGAGTCTTAAATACAACACTTATTTTAATGTGGCTCTGTGGAGATAATAGTATTCAAAAAGCTCGAGAGAAGGCAGTAAGGGCAGGACTGAACTTTTGCAATGTCTCTTCTACTTTAGCTTCATCTCTTTTGGGCCAATATTAAAAGAAAAAGGAAAAAACCCTTAGATGTCATTTATTATATGTCGACATTCCCTGGCTCCAAATGTAGCCCAAACCCAATTTCTTCACTTCTGTGTAACTGAAGGTCTAGAAACAGTTATTTGCATGATAAATTACACCACTACAGCCACTCTTGTAATTGATATGGAAGGTAGATATGGTAGATTTAGGGGAAAAAAATCTACAAAAGATTAATTGCAGTCTCTTAAAATTCTAAATTCATCATCACTGGAAATTTTTATCATTTGATGCCAGAGTGGAAGAATTCCAATGCATTCATGAAATGAATCCAGCATGTGCTAATCTGCCATGCCAACCTCATTCAAACTTGAGGGCCCAAATGTATTATAAAGCATAATTACTCCAGAGCTAAAATCTTAAGAAAGGCTTTGAGTGCAGTGTCTGTGAAACACAAATTGAAACTGCCATGGTTCATGTATAAACAGAGAACTTAATCCAGTAGAACCCTTCAAAGCAAGACCTTCTTAAATTGCCCCAGGTATCAAAACAGAAGGAGCATTATTAGAATGTCCATATTTCATAATGGTTTTGAACACTGCTCGTTTTAAAAGGGATTTAAAGACCTCCAAAGCAGTGAAGATTTCCATATGTTTTAAATTAAGCCTTTTTAATGTCTTTTATATTGGCTAGCAATTGCCACAGTAGAATTATTTTTTTAACATAATTACGTCCACAAACATGCAGTGTTTAGGTAGATTATTATGAGTCTGTGTATCTCTCTTTTTTTTTTTCTGTTAAGTTTGGTTGTATCATAGACTATAAAAGATTTTTAGTAATGTATTGTCAGTCACTGAAGTTTCATAGAAGAGGAGATGGTCTTTCTTCATTAGGCTGTTTCAAGATAGCAGTGTAATTTCTGAGAATACCACTCAGGGCTATTTAAATCAGCACATCATTTCTTTCTTTAAGGTAATCATAAAAGTCTTCTTTCAAAAAGTAACCTAATGAAGATAAGTGGGGTCAAAGCTGACAGAAACAAATTATTCTTCAGTACTGAAAATCCCATTTGGTAATGAAAAGTTCAGTTCAAACCAGGATTTCTGTTCTGAGCTTTGAGAAACTTGTATTTGCTTAGTACAAGTGAAGAGGGGTTAAGTGCAAAACCTCTTCTGCCCTTCTTGTCTGACTGCAACATGCAAAAAAAAAAAGGAAACAGGAAATCCCTGGCACTAGCACTTCTTTACTTTTCCACAATATCCATAGCTTAATTTATCCTGAAATTATTTTGGCTTGATGATCAGCTAACTAGAAACGCTCATCACAATTTTCGCTGGCTGTTTGCAAAACATTACATCTGGGTAATTCAATGCAAGTTACTTTTGTGAACACTTGCTTAAAATAAAACACACAGACCTCATGAGCAGATGAGACATCTCATTGTGTGATAGGGCTGGAAAGAACACTTTGACTATGTAACTGCTTAGAAACAAACTCAAATCACAGGAAATGCATAATGGAGTCCTAATGTTCTAAAACACGTTATCTTTGTTTCTGTATAAATTGTTCCCTCTCAGTAAACCTTTCCCCACAATTTTCCCTGCTGGGATAGATGATGGTTGAAGTATTTCCTTCTATTTCATATGCATAAAATTACATGAGTCATTTTTTTATAAGCTTAAGTTTACTGCTGGTGTTTACCCTGTGTGACTCATGACCTAATGGGCCTTACGTGCACTTAAGAAATGAGTGGAAAGTATTAAATGTCCTGAAATCATTAGAATGCCTTTGCTATCTGTTTCAGTGTAGATGCTGTCCAGCCATCTAATAATGACAAACATTTTAGAGATGAAATGGCTGAAAAATGGGGATGTCTTTGCCATTGCCCAGGGAGTGACTCACATCCACAATAATACCCCAGAAAGCATTTTGATCTTTAGTTTTCATAGCTGGCCACAGCCATTAGGGCACAGTATTTCTTTCCTTTTAATGCCATTCCTTCTACCTCAGTTCTGGATCAGAGTTCATTTCTCGAACTCTGTCTTCTCTGATATCCTGAACCTCTTCTCCACTACTCTCTAACTGGTAATTCACAGTGTCCCCATTCTAACTTTGGAAGTAAAACAACATTCATTGCTTGCATTCACATTCCATCTGCCCCTCTCAGGGCTGAAGTTCCCAAGGGATGGCTTCTGGACACAAGGCTCCTCTGTAAACTGGTGGTGACTAGAGATGGGCAGAAAGGGAAAAAAGGAGAGGTCAGCAATGTCATAAAGAGGTAAGGGAATATTGAGAGAAGCACGAGAAAGGGGAAATGAAAGAGAAGAGTGGCTAGTGGGCAGAAGCTGTAGAAGAAGGGCCAAAAAGGTGAGGGAGATGGTGATGAGAGAGACTAGGTAATTTTTTTTTTTTATGTATAGAATGAAAAAGCATATCAAGATGCAACTTTAAAATAAATGTTTATTATCAGCATTTGAACAAATATGACTGAAAATAAAAGAACAACTCTTTACAACAGGGACTATTTTTGGTACTGTAGAGCTCAAAACAAGCTGCAGGTGCTATAATATTAAAGAAAATGAAACAAAAAAAAATCACTGTTACTCAAATAGGCTATAAGGGCATACTGAATGTTTATCATTTCTACACTGAGTTCATTGTTCTGTACATTTGATTCTATGTCTGTATAAAAAAAATTCCTGAAATTTTTGGTTTGCAAAATGAGAATTTGATTAATTCAGGAAACAGATGCTGGTGTATGGGAAACTGAGGTGGTAAACACAGATTTAAAGGACTTGTGAGAATTCTCAGTAGAAATATCTTTTGATCTTTGAAGTTTTTCTGCTCTGTCAACGCCATCCTTAACTTTGATGGTCCTTTCTATTCTAAAACAGCTGGCTAAGTCATAAAAATAAATAATAGAGATATTGTCCAAAGGTTACTTTAATCATGGATATTGACCCAACACGAAAATGAGGATGGAAAGGCTACTTAGGAATATATTTATAATCTCAGGGTTTTCCTTCTCACAGTAGCCAAAGGATTTGCTACAGGAAAAAGCATTCAACAGATTTCTTTGCCTTGGAGAGGCTGTAACCAAACCAGCCAAGAGTTGTGTTGATTCACATCTTTTTTCTGGCTATTCCAGAGGAGTGGGTAGTTTTATTCCTTATTATCTGGGGCTGCAGTGAAGAAAACAGATACTCTTTTCCTTCAAAGGCTAGTAAGAAAGGCAACATTTTTCCCAAGCAAATTTGAGAGGCTAGTTCTGTCATCACCATCCACTGACCCTTCCATTCAAAGCTCTCTGCATTTGCACTCCATTTTTGCATTGTCTAAACTCATCCCAGTGAAGTGAAAGTGGTTCAAGGGAGCTAAAAGTCAAGTATTATTTGCATTAATTTTTTGCATGAGAAAATCTTGACCAGCATATGTTTAAAATGGTCATGTGGATCTTTACATTTACAGAGGAAAAAAATGAAAGATTGTAAGTGATGGAAAAGAACTTGTAGATACATTTAATTCCAAACCTATTCAGTCTCTGAGCAGTTTTCTGTGATAGTCAAATAGGCCCTCAAACTACCTTCCTAAAATTATGCCTTATCACAAATGTTTTAATGTTTATACAGGAACTCATTCTACAAGTCAAAAGAACTCAGTCCCCAGGTGTTTATCCAGTGTTTGCATTTCTTCCCCAATGCATATGATAAATAGTACCTTTCCTAAAGCAGTGCTTATTTCCTTCAAGTATTTGTAGGCAGCTGTCATCTACCCACTGAGTTTCTGCATAGTTGATCTCCTGTGCATTTATATTATCCTTCTAAACATTCTTCAAAAGTCAAATAACATCATTTCCCTTTCCTGCTGCGTTTGGCAGTGTTTCCTTGTGCCTGATAGTGAATGTAATGCTCTCTGTGTGATCAGTCAGAGGCCGAGGGAGGTAGCCCTGCACAGAGACAGGAGCTGAAGGAGCAATGCCTCCACCCAGCACTTTGAGAAGGGAGTACCCAACAGAGGAAAATAGAGAAGACCGGCAAGACTGGTACGATTTTGTCTCCACTCACCAAAGAGAGTTAGTACTTCAACCCTGAATAGATAATTATGACCCCTTTTGTGGAACTGGTCAGTAAATTAAGCTGTGATGTGCTCAGAAGAGACTAATGGCAATAATTCTGCTCCTTTCCTTGAGTCTTTAATCCTAGCAATGAGAGCATTCAGCAGGTCTTCTTCCAACAGACCAGATTTCACACTTCCCTTTATAGTCCCCTGAAGACCATGCATAGGCAGTAGCACTGTTCCTAAATCCTTAGGGAAGCTAACACTTAGAGTCAAGTGCAGCTAGAGCATGATTATATAAATCGTGTAAGAATAGGCTTTAATTCTTTGGAAGAAAAAATAGACATTCTTTAGTTACTTTTGCTTGCTTTTCTTCACTTTAGATTTGCTATAAATGGTGAATTGCAGATATGATAATGTTATCCTCCTTAGAAAATGATTGTTAGAATCGTAGAAGCAGGGACATGGCTGCTCTTTTGAAATTCTGCCCTTAGGATAGAGAAAAATTTTGGGCTGACTCAGAAATTGTCAGTTTTAGTGTGTTTAATTTTTATCTCAAAGGCGAATTCTTGTTAAATTCTAGGTTCAAGTACAAGAGCTGAAAACCTGTGACTACAATATGTGAGCTACAGGTACAATCTAGAACTGAAGACAGAAGGAAAAGACAGAAGTCTCAGGATGAAGCAAAATAATTACTAAAATTGACAGTCTAACAAAAAGTAAAAAAACCCCAAAGCTGTGGTTTTTTATAGTTTCACAAATAAGAATGATTGTTGTCTAAACAGATGTCATAATGTCTGAATTAATATGTGGAGGATTAATGCCAGGTAGATTGAGTATGGTGTAGAAACAAGTATTATCTGACACATGAAGTACAAGCTTTCCAGAACAGTAAATGTCCTTTATATGTGTCTGCTCAGGGTCTGGCTGTGGCTCATGGGATTGGGCTCAGCTGAATTAAGTAAATACAGCAAACAAAACAAGGAGCAGTAAAAAGTTGGCTAAGGTAGAATGAAACAAGAGTAGCACAGGTCACATTCATCACTTCAACAGAGGAACCTCCCAGCACAACCCAGCTCTGGGAGTAAACACTGATTTGGTTTGCCTCTTGGGCTGCCTCAGAGCCCGGGTGTCCTGTTCAAATAGGGTGTCCTGGTTCCCACTGGAAGCCACAGATCTTGTGCTCTAACTGCACTGTGGTGCCTGGCTTTGTTTCTCCTTAATTCCAAAATACTTTTGGCAGCAATTTCCTTTTTTTTTGGTTTTGTTTTTGGAGAAAAATAGAAAATGATAGAAGTGTTCAGATATGGAGCTGCACTTAGAGGATCATAAGTTTCATGTTTGATGCTTGAAATTGCCTTCTTTCATATTAATCTAGGACATGGTTTTTAAGAAAGTGACAGAGATTCTGTAATTTTAGTTAGAATATTAAAGTAATTGCTGCTTGCATTTTAAATCAATTCACTGTCTAAAAAGCTACGATACATTTCAGTGTCATAGTTTTCAGCTACATTTTAAAACACAAAAATTCCCTTTTTCAGGTCAGCGCAGAATGCACTGAGTAAGAATCTGCCAATTTCCTTTCACGTTTGATCTTTGCTTCCTTGATCATTTCTGTAATCTCTATCACTTTGGCTGTCTATGCCTCCACTTGTAGCATTAACCTTGATGTTCTGTAATAGATGTCTCATATGGCCTTTGCTCTTTCCTGTTCTCTCCCTTAATTTCCTTGGCTATCCACACTAGTGGTTTTCTTCTTTTATAGCCTATTTATTTCCCAGTGTTACTTTCTTTCCTTGGACTCCCATTTAATTAAAGCTGTACTGTCAACTTGAAAATCACATTTCTATCTGAAAATGTTGTGTCTTCTCTTGTTACATGAAGCCCTTGAGATGACTCTGGCTAAAAGGCAGAGCAGATGGGGGGTAGTGGGGTGTGTGCCTTGCCTTTTGTCATTTCACTTAACTTGTGTAACATTCCAGCATTATTTTAGTGTCTGGCATTTCTGCTACCTTAGACAGTTCTGCCACTGGCTGTTTGCAGGAGGAGGAGAGAAATAACCCTTCCAACCTCCCATCATTTCCCCTGTGGCCTTACAGGAATATGTGAGCCAAGATCAAGTCAGTACTGAATGAATTAAGGTGTATTACTGTGCTGCCCTAAAAGAAAATTAAACTCAAGACCTCTTGCTCCCCCAGTTGTTAGGGAAGGACCAGGATGTGTATGGGCAGTTCTGGAATGTTTTCATTAGTGCTTTCATGACTTCTGAAAATACAGCCACCTTTGTTTGTTCTCTATTTTCCCCTGCTCTATTACATACCAATCACAGAGCAAAAATGGCCCTCTCAAATAAACCAAATGTCAAATAAAGAAAAGCTCTTTTTGTTCCTAAGTACCCTCCATTAGGAGAGAAATAACTCCTACTGCACCAAAACTCTGTATTCTGGGACAGTATTTACTTTTTAATTTCTAATTTTGAAACCTCGCCCAAAACAGTTTTATAATAATATTGTCATCCCTTACTTCAGCAGACACACACTCACATCATACACAAGACAACTTCAAACCCATTTGAAAACAGACACTGAAAATAGTAACAGTAGCCTCTATGAATTATGAATATGGAGATATTTATGTGTTCGTGTAAAACAGAGAGATAACACACAGAACAGAATTAGGAAATGTGGTGGTGATTTATACCTTTGAGTAAGTTATGGCCTTCATAAATTAGGTGGCTGGAAAGACTGACCACAGTAACACTAAAATTGAGCTGCCCAAGTTCACAAGGACTTTTTTTTTTTTTTTAAGTACTTTGCAGTATTGCTGGTGGTGAATGTAGAATGTTTGAGTTGTTGTAACAGTTAAGATCACTTTGCAAGGGTAAGACAGGGAAGGAGTACAGAATAAGGGGTCATCTATGTGTATGAAAGGAAAAATAAATTTTTTTTAATAGAATTATTGGGGGTTTCTTAAAGGTTTTGTACTACTCGTGATTTCATCATTTTCTTGCTAATGGGCTCAGTCATGTAATTTCCTCTCTCTTTTACTCAAAGCTAATGAACTTTAAAGATTTTTGCACAAGAGGGAAAGAGGGTTTCTGAGAACCCAGTCCACTAAAAACCCTGTACTTCACAGCCATCTTACCCACTGGGTTATCCCATGAAAGGGAAATTTCTCCACACTAATATTATGATTTAAATTTCCTACATCTTTCAGTGAGTATTTAGTTAATTCAAGCCATGTTTATCAACATTTTCTGAGTAACTGCAAAAGGCCTTTTATCAAAGGAACTTGCACAGTTGCTTCAATATAGAAGGTTTTATTCTTTCTGGTAAAAGAATAAATGATATCTGGCCAGATCTCAGTGCTTTCTGAGTGTATTATACTCTATATTGAAAAATATTACAGTAAATAGATGTGAATTTACTAAGCTCTGGGAAGCAATGGCTTGCTCAGTGTGTGGGTGAATTTCTTAATAAAGGTACTTGGTCAGGGTTAGATGTCTGTTTACCAGAGAGGGTTATCAGTGCTTTGCCTCATGCATTGTCACAGACCCCAGCTTTAGATCAGGGTGTTATTGCCTGGCAGGATTTCTGTTCCTACTCTGAAAGTGCTCAGTCTCAAACATAAGAGAAAAAAGAAGTACAAGCTTTTTTTTTGCTTAGTTTAAACATTTTTATTTTCTATAAACCTGATAAGTAAAATTCAATTTTCATATTCATTAAAAAAATTATTCCTGAAATCCAGAATCCAGATCAACATATAAGGTTACCCTCTTGTTCCATGGAGGGAGCCCTTTGAGGGCATCCACAGTATCCCAAATCCAGGAACAAATGTTTATGGGAGAACAGTGACTGAACAAAGGCTGCACTGACTGCAGTGAATGTGTAATTCAGGCACCGGATGGAGTTTTCTTCCATCAGGTAAATGGAAACATTGGATACCCTCATGACTGGGAAAAGAGTCTGATTTTAGTTATAGACCAATGTATACATATACTGTATTTTAACACATTATTTTTTTACATATATATATGAGCTGTTTCTCTGATTAAAATAAAAGATGTTCAATTAGCTTAAATTAGCTGTTGGGAGAAACACAGTCAGGGCTTTCAAGCCCTGGAAATGGCAACAGTGGCTGAAGAGCTGATTTAAGAAAATGTCAGGATTAGAAATTATGTCTTTTCACATCCTAAAAGTCCCTGCATTTTATTCTAAAGATTAAAAGAAAAGGATTTTATTCCTGAGTGACTTTCAGAGCACTCTGATGTCCTCCACAGTCCTGACACTACTTGACTTCCTGCAACTTCTCGTAAAGGAGTTAGAGAGCAAACATTTCATTAGTTGTTTCAAAATCTCTGGGACAGATCTTTGCTACCAGTATTTCCTGAGACTAATGAAAAATGATATTTTGAGAATGCTAAAGATTTTTAATATTTAAATTCTTAGTAAAACCCCATCCAACACTGGCGTTAAAATTCTGATTTTCTTTGCACTGCTGGTAAGAACTCAGACAGCTGGGAATTGAAACAACTGGGGCAGATAAGAATAATTCCTTTTAAGAGAATAACTATCTGAACAAACAGCATATCATTTTCTTAATAAAGCTCATAGTCAAAGTGTCTTTTTGGATATTCATCTGCTTCTGGATGGTATCACAAAGATGCCAAAAGCACTTTTTCCACCTGCAGTTGCCAAAGGGTTTGTGCCCTTTTCTGTCCAAGTCCCTCAGAATGGTTATCCATGGCTTTTTGTTCACAACTTAAATTACACTGAGCATCCTGTAAGGTTTATTTTCCATCTTCAGTTCGGCAGCATTGGAGGCACAGAGCCATTATCATGTGTTAGATAGATTTTATGTACTGTTTCTGTATTCAATGCAGGTTCTTGGTTTCAGTCTCTTCTTTGGATCTTTCAAATCTGTTCCTCTTGTCATGCTCTGCCCTTGTAACTGAGATGAGCTGAGGCATTTGAGATAACCCTCTGCAGGTATTTTGGCAGTTGCAAGAAAGACAGTGTCATTGGCAGGGTATAATTCAGCATTTTCTTTCACTCCTGATACTTGAAGATTATTAACCTGCAGAATATATAGCTCAGCCTATTAAATATATTTTTTAGTTGCTTTCACAGTGTACTTGAGAAGGTATGAAGGCAGGATTATGATTTTGCCTTCAGTCAAATTAAGTGAAATTTAAATTAGGGGAAACTTCACAATTAAAGATGGCTTGCACAAGGATCAAGTTTGTCCAAGTGCACTAATAGGATTTTAATTTTTGATCTGATTCTCCTTTCACACAATATGGATGAAAGGAATTTCAGTGAACTCATTGGACCTGCACAATTGCAAAAAAAAAAAAAAAGGATATTTTCTGTAACTTAGCTTTTTTAACACTAACTGCTGGGTAACAGATGCACATGCACACACTCAATGGCATATGTTCAATTTTTCCATTTCTTGTGATAATGTAGGAATAGGTTATGTGCTCTCTCTCAAATGCCTGCTACTTAATGTGCAAGATATAGCAAAGTAAAATGGGTCTTATTCCTCTTTCATTTCACAAGAAAATTAATTTTGACTGTTGCTTTATATAGATTTGCATGATGGTAATTTAGGGTAGATAGACTTCTCAGCTTTTCTATCCAAATTTATGATGGGAACAATTCCTTGTAACAATTCCTCATTATCATAATAAAATCCCATTACAATATGCTGGGGGAAAAAAAACCCAAACAGAAACATTTACAACATTTACATGCAAGTCTGCTTTAGTGATTGGCATCTTTATGATACCCAGGTGCTCTGCATGCTTCTTTATGAGAATTGAATTACATGACCTGGAAGTTCAGAGTAAATGTCTAAGCTTTACTAGTCCTTGAAAAGCAGTAAGGTGGAGAAGATATTGCAATACTTGTTAGTGAAACTATTTGGCAATTGAATTACAGATGCTCTCAGGGCTGCATCCCATCCTTATATAATTTACAGAAGCAAGTTATCTCCCTGACCCTCAAACCTTCCGTACAACTGCTTCCTTGCTAAATAAAAACAACTAGATCATCTACTCTGACAAGCCAAAGCTGGGAATCAATTTTTAAAGCCCAAGTCTAGCAAACCATGTCCCTTGCTCAGAATTGCAGGATGTCCCTTCCTTCTGCAGCTGGAGGTGTTCAATACTTCCTGGATGATGCTTGCAGCACGTGTGGGCAGTGCCTTCAAGGGTTTGGTCTGTTTAGTGGTGGTTAACTCTCTCTGAAAACTTCAAAATGCAAAATTTCACTTTGAAATGGATCAATTTGCACCAAGTTTCCTTGTTACCCTTTCTGTAGTCCCTGACTTTGAAGAAATTTTAGTCGGTGTTCTCTTAGGGCCAGCTTACACAGGCACTGCAGCCTGCCCTTGAACTCCATGGCTGGGAAGGGGACAGGTTGTGCTGCAAGCTCACACTGATACAGCCGTGCTGCCAACGTGCAGAGCAGATGTGAAATGTGCTGATAAAAGCATTTTTCTGTAGGTGCAGATAGACTATTTCATTGAAAGGCACGAAGTAAATGGGAAAAACCATTATTTTGCCAGGATACTTCCCTATCAAAATGCACCTGAAGAGGTCTCCTACCTGTCAGGTTGTGACTCTACAAAGTTGCATCCATTAACTTATCAGCTCATTCAACGAGGTGTTTAGCTAAAATTCCAGATATTTTGTGCTACTGGAAGTAACAATAAGAAAATGGGATGGCATGAAGAACAATATTAATAATGAATGAAAAGAAAATGTCAAAATACATAATACAGTGGTACAATAAGGGTTTTACCAGATTTCCTTCATTATTTAAATATAGAAGAGTTCTGATGTATCAACAGACACTTAGTTGGGCAAGTGAAAAATAACACTCCTGAGCAAATATATTATAGTAATTACATTATGTTATAATAATTTGTGTCATTGTTTCTAATATGTGGTGTAGATGGAAATTTGTAGCACTTTAATACAGGCTATCACAACTAATCCCAAAAGTGTTGGACAGTACAGGTTGTTTCCTAGGGGAGAATATTTATACTCTAAATAACATTTTGTAGGTAAAAAAGAAAATTTATAAGTGCTAGAACTCGTAGGTAGATTATAAAAATGTGAACCAGATTGCAGTAAAATAACATTTCATTAAATTGTAGTGGACTATCCTCACTCTGGAATTTATTCCAGCCTCATTGATAGAGGGCTCATTATTTGAATGCCATCATGACTGATTCAGTTAACTACTCTATCTTGCAAAAATGCCAGAAAAATACAGTTGTACTGGGGAAGTTAAACATGCCAGTGGTGCATAGGTTACCTGGACACCTCATCTCAAAAGCTTCCAAGATAGAAGTAATCCTCTAATCTTCTGAGTCTCAAGGCTCTCTTTTTTAATGCTGTACTGCATTTTCATCTGCTTTTTTTTTTTACTTTTCTGAACCTCCTTGCTAAATCTATTCTGTGTTTATTAGGTGCTAGAGATGTCCCTTCAACCTTACTGACAGCAAAGGCTCTGGTGAAGCATTTTTTATATAAAAAGATGATTTCCCAGGGTATGCAAAAGGTCATTACTAATGGCAAGGAAAAGATTTTGAACCTGATCTTGGCTGAATGACAGAACAGATCAGTGAAAGAAAACATAAGGATGTCACAGAGAATGGGACATGGGATAGTAGAATGGAAATACATATTGGCTGAATGCAAACCTTTTGTATATAGGAGCTAATTTCTCATTCAGAAAATTTAATTAAATGCAATGATGTTTATTTATTACCTTCTGGTAAATGTTGAAGGTTTTGTATATTTTATTCTGCCTCTTTCACGTTAGCAGCACTGCTTGTCTTGCACCACAGAATGGCAGCTAGTGAGGAACACACCACATGCATTGCTGAATTTGGCCAAGGAGCAACTGATGAGCCTTTATTGTGTTTGAGAAGCTGTGCAATTTCTAGACCAGGGCTGGTGAGATTGAGATGGTGCAGCATCATAAGCAGTCCCAGTGATGATAACATATAAGTAACAATAACAGGAGGTCTTATGTCTCCTTGGCAAAACTGCAATTTTTAACCTCAGACAATAAATGTTAAGTATAACCCATGGACTCTGTTCACCCCATCAGCTCAGTCACTGCCCTTACCTGTGCTTGACTCCTGACTCATGGACCCTCCAAACCCATGGGACTCCCTTTCTTTTTCCTTATACAGTGACTGTTTTGGATGATAGTGTTTAAATGCCTGGAATTAGGCTGTAGTTTATTCTGCCTTCCAATATAATGTAGCAAATCAAAACTGGGAAATTTCCTAATTATAATCACCTGCTTCAGATATGTTTGGCTTTTGTCACTTCTTCCTTATTTTTGATGCAAGACCTACTTCTGAGTTGCTTTCAGTATAGGGTCCAACAGAGGAAGAATAACGGCAATTTGTACAATGTCTTTCCACCGCCTTTTCCTTTGAACATTATTTTAAATATATTCTGTCAGATGAATCATCAAATATCCTTGTGATTTCCTTGAAAATGTATTCTTTCTTTCTATAATGCTAATGAAGTGTCTGGTGAAAGCAATGGACAAGCAATGCTGGGCAAATTCATCTTGGCCTGAGGCTTGTCTTATCGTCAAGCAGACTCCAAAATCTGTGGTTTGAAGGGCCATAGGAGCAGACGTACTAAATCAGTAGAAAGCTTAAAGAAGATAGCAATAGTTCATGTTATCATCTAATGTGAAGAGGAAAAGATAGCAGAAATAAGTAATATAGCTAAGTATGAATTGTGCAAATTAGGATGCTTTGCACAATTTAAAAAGTTTCAAAAACTAGGAAGGGTGTGGTACAGAATACATCCATTACAAGAAGTTGTAAAAATACCTCAGGTGGGCATTATTGAAACAATAATATCTGACTTTTCTCCAAATAATTTTATCTGAAAAGTCCTATAAATTTTTTTATTTGCAGATAATTAAAAAATCACACTTGGTATGTGAGATCAAAATACTGTCTCATCATCTCCTATGAGGAATCTCAGCATAGCATTCCCATGCTTTTTGTTTGTTTTTAGTTATATTTTCCTATCAATTATTGAACCTTTCCTGCTTTCTATTGTATTAGTTATTCTGAAATTTTAATATTTACATATGTAAGTTTTATTCAGCTATGTGTAATTTTAGAAAGCTAGTTTACACCTTCATGAAAATTATCTATAAAAATTCTATCAGCATCGAAAATGAAAGGAGTGTCATGTCAGTGAGTCACTAATTGGATGGAGTTTTCTAGATTTGACTGCAATTTCTGGTGCCATCCTGTGTCAGCCTGAACATAGGCCTAGATTTTTATTTAGGGAATTAGATATATTAATAACTCAGAGAGGTCTGGGTCTCAAAACCAACATTCCTCATTTCCCTTATCTGTAAACTGGTGCTGTTTCTCACTTTGCATCTCCTTATTTCTTTAATTCCGTGTGCAACAGTATTTTATTTATACAGTTGATTTTCCAGGACAGGTGCAGAATTGTTTTCCAGAACTATACAAAAGTCATCATAAAGATGGGGGGAAAAAAAGTTATTTTACACACATGTAAAATAAAACATACCTTTTTCTTTATCCCGTATGAGAAGAAGGGGTTGAAGCTTTTTCTAAATTGACACAACACAAATAAAGAATGCATGCTTTAAAGGGAAAAAACTGAAACTAGGAAGGTTCAGTTTACTGTAGGCTGGAGATAATATAATTATTGATGAGCTCAAATTACTAATTAGAGATCACTGGCTATTTTTGGGATTATGAACTCAGGACTCCTCCTAATCAGTTAAAAAAAAAACCAAAACACTTTTTTGTACCACAATTCATGTCTACCAAGAGAATAATTTCACCTTGTCTCTATTAGAAGTTTAATATATAGGTAGGTTAAGAGCAATATTCTGCAGTACATGAGGACATTTTTTTTAATGCTTTCCATGCACTCACCTAGAGTGGCTATTACAGGAGGTATCTTTTTACATACGCATTTTTAAGAGGGTTTAAGTGATGGGAAAAAAAAGCAAAGTACAGTTAATACAATTTTGATTTTTTATTACTTGGAGTTAGTCAGCTGGAAAACTGGCTATCTTGCCTTAAACTGTTTTGCTATTTAAATCTATCAGCATCTGAAAAATCTCTGTGGCGTGTAGCTTTTATTTAACCGAAAAGGCATCATTGCTGACATCTGACTGAGAACTGTCATATTGGTTAGTAATTAATCGTCAGAGGTGCAGTTTCCAAGTTCACTGACAGTAAAAGGCAGTATCTGGGCCAGCAAAAAGAAGAGGTGCTGGAGGCTGGTGCTGCCTGCTATGAGATCCTGGTAATACTTCCCATCCCTAGAACGTGGGGAGTATTGGAGGATGGGAGAACTTTGCAGAGATTTTTCTCAATAGCAAATATAATTGCCTTTGAGACACTGGCCTAACTATGTGCTAACATATCTGCAGGGATTGCCAAGGGGATTTCATGACTGGCAGAGGCAGCATTTGGGGAGGTGATTCAAACTGCTCTAATGCCCAGTGCCTTAATTGCTGGCATTGGCTGAAGAAACCAACAACCCCTGAAAGCACTCGAGGTTAATGTTGTGGTACCAGTGGAGATTGTGTTTGGTGAGGAGTACAATGGATGCAACCATCAAACTCAGAGTCTTTGCTCAATGAGTACAACTCTCCATAGCAGAGAAAAAAGGTTGTAAATTCACTGGCTTGTGTCACACAGGGACATGGAGATGGCATCTGCCTCCTCTCTACCCCTGTGACAAAGCAGAGCTTGAACCGCTCTGGAACTCGGGGACTGTTTCTCATAGTAACTGTGAAGGCAGGTACTGATGTAAATCCATCTGGCTTCATTCCATCCAAATATTGACCTGCATGAAAGTACACTGCAGTCAAGTAACTTACCTCAGGATAAGAGCAGGATTAGATCATAGTCATGTCCCTGCTCTGCTATTACTGTTCTTTTTTCTCCTTTTTGATTTTGGCTGCTTAGAAAGAGAGGGAAGTGGCTTGCTTTTCCCCTGTTGCATCTTATCTGGTCAATTGGACTTCTGCTGAGGTGATGCCCAAATTCCCCATAAATGATCACTTTTTACTTAGAAAAGGTCTCACTGTGGGCATCTAGGGATCTGCATTTAACCAGAAAAGAAAATCTCTCATCTGCAGTGGAAATTCTGTGGTGCAGCCCTTCAGCCTAGGATTAAAAATGTCTTGTGTAGGAAGCAAATTAAACAAGTTTTTATTCCCTCACTTTGTTTTGGTGAAACCCCACTACTTTGTATCACATAAGGCCTATTGACAGACTCTGAGGGTCCCAAGGTCTTTTCCCAGAACTTCTCACAAAGACTTAAGGTCCACGCTGAGTGTGCTGTGTCACATCCTAGGCAGGGCAATGTTCTGCCTCCTTTGCTCTGTGGCTGATTTCTTAGAAAGGCTGCTATAAAATATGAGTGGGTAATAGCAATATCACCTATGGCTACCTCAGGAGGTCAGCTACTTTATTCATGAGTCTTTGTGCCTAAAGGAGGATGCTGAACCAGAAATAAAACAGTGAAATGTTAGACAAGAAAATGGAGTTATTCCTGGTTTATTCTGTCAGGAATAAGGAAAAATAAAAAAGACCAAAAAAAAACCCAAACTCAACCCAGTGATTTTCATCTAAAACTACTTGTGCAGAGTATCTTTTAAAGAGAATGTGTATTTCTATTCAGCACTGTTGCCAGGTCAAATGCTGCTGTTTTCACACTTGACTGTAGAGGTACTCCTCAACTCTTAGCCATACATTGTCCTTTAAAGAAAGAAATGTATCTGGAGGCAGTCTTTTTTAAGAACAAAATTCTCCTTGATCTGTCATTGCAGGTGGGGTTAGGAAAAAGCTCAGCTTTATTGAGTGCTGTGAGAAAACCTTTGTCCCTCACAAGATTTAGACAGTACATGTGCAATTCCTTTGTATGCTTCTAAATGTATTTAAACAGGAAATAAATTAAAAATCTAAATGCTAAACTTCATATCATTTTTCGCCAGCCAAAAAAAAAAAAATTAAATAGCAGGTTACATCAACAAAATATTATCTGTGTGGGTGAGACTTCATTAACAGATGCTGTTATAATATAGATCATACATTTTCACTGAAAGAGTGAAATGTGTGTGATAGCTGTCCATTAACAGAAAGAAGCTGACTCCAGAAAACACTCAGATTCAGTCTTCTGTGGATATCTTCTTTTACTGGCAGTTTTGCCTGCGTTTTCATTGCTTGCAATGGCCATTTAAGTGAAGAAATGCAACTCCCAGCATGAAAGGATTATTTTGCTAATCTTCCTTAAAGCTTCCCCCCGAGTATTCTATCAATGTGAGGTTGTTGGTAGGAGACAACTTAAACCTAATATAAATCCTGTTTTTTGGAGCTGTGATTTGAAGTTGCATGGCATTCCACAGTCATGTGGAAGGGTATTTAGTAGAACGCTTGTTATTCATTCTTTCATTCTGCTGTCCCTTAAATCTAAGACCCAATAGGAATAATGTTTTCCTGTAGCTGCCCTGGCAAATATGGCTTTTATTACAGGAGATTCACACAATTTTCAAATCCAATTAGACTCATGCCACCCTGCTGAGGCATACATCAAAATTTAGCAAACGAATCTTATGGGATGACCTGCTTCTTCTGCCATAGTATTTCTTTCTTTTAATAAAAGACTTTTCAACCCAAATTTAATTTTTTCTGTTTTTCTACAGTGTGTTCTTTTAGTAAAAGGAAAATGTGGAAACACAGAAAATGTATTCAGAGGAGGTGCTGTAAATGGGACAGTATGTTCCATCTGAGATAATAGGGATGACCCGCTGGTTAATGAAAGATAAAACCATTTCCAGGGCCCTGAACTAACTGTGAGAAAACCCAAAAGGAAAAGAATTTTTTCTGTGTAGGCTTTGTAGAAAAGCAAAATGAAACAAAAAAACCCAGCACCCTTCCACCTCAATCCTACATGTGCATTGGAAATACGTCTCATTAACTAGATGAATCTACTGTCCCAAAGGTACATTGCAATGTGATTTCACCAAGAAAAAGACTTACTGAGATTCTCCTTAGTGAAAGCGATCCTGGTAAAACCACAGATCATTACAGCCAGAGTCAGACCTGACAGATTCTTGCTGTTTGACTGACCCTTAATTTTGTTAGGTGTGAGAAAATTTTGTCTAGCACATCAGAATATGAACTAACACACTAAATATTTTATTCTGTGCTAAATTAAGTATTACAGGTTTTAATTCATCTTCATCAAGCATCCTTATTGAAAATAAAATAGGCACAACTCAGCAGAGTAGGAGAGGAGAGGCATAATAATCAAAGCACAAATAATCAGAGCACGTGACTCTATTAAAATTTATTATTAAGCTATTCTTTGCAAAATGTGTCACAGCTTGAGTGATGCTTTGCCTTGATGAAGTGTTCTAGCCAAGGCCCTGGGGTCTTGGATCCCTTAATGCTGCAAAGCCAGTCCTGGTATGTGGAAGGAGCTGTGTGGCAGCATGAAGCCTCTTGGTACTTCATTTCCCATCATGTGAAGAGCAAACTGCCCTAGGCCATAGGTCAGGGGAGCCTGCACCACTCTGCACCTGTGGCATCCCTCCCTGGAGCAGCAGCGAGTGCCTTCTCTGGGAGCCGTAGGGAAAGGCCAGACCTGTTGGAGAACAAAGAGGTGCTGGAGCTAGTGGTGCTCAGTGATTCCCTGAGGATGGGCACTGATGTTGGGATACAAGCCCTGTGCCTGCACAGTGCTGTGCCTGGGACTGATCGTTCAAGTGCCAGCTCTGGGATTAGGAAGCTCAGCACCACCTTTGCCTCTGCGCTTCCCTGTGCCAAGCGTGAGCGCTGTGTCTCTGAGGCTTGGACATGGCTGCTTTGTTCATCAGATCTAGGCTTGCAGAGTGAAATCCCACCAGATCTAAGAAGGGCCAAAAGTCTTTGCTTTGGACACTGATAAAGACTCTTCTATTTTCAGCAAAACTTTCTGGATGGCAAATTGTTTTTTCTTTGTTTATCTATTATATGTTATTTTCACTCCTCTATTTATATTTCATTTTAATTCATTTTCTCTTGTGTTATTATGAGATTCTTATCCTGAGACCATCCTGTTCATGAATGCACTTAATTTGTCCCTGCAGCTGCAGTCTGAAAATCTTTTCTAGTGCCGGCTGTGTCAAATGACTAATCTGCTCACACGGTTGCTCATGAATGTATTGTGTCATGTTTGCTTTAGTGAATGATCTGGTGTCGGAGTATACAGGAAGTCTTTCTGCCATTTGTGTTATGATTTCTTTTGTGACCATGGAGTCTGAATGCACAGGCTTAAGATTGTGCTTTTCTGCCTTGTTACCTTGTGATACTGTGGTTCCTATTACAACTTTGTCAATTCTTCATTGAGTCTATTCAATTTCCAACAGGATATACCTGGAGATAATCACCCTTTTTCCCCTCTGCAATACTTGTACTTTCTTGTCAGTGATTCATTCAGACACTGTTCTTTTCCTGAACATGCAGTTTTAATAGAAATGCCAAAGGTAGTGAGCCTGCTTTAATGACTAAGTGCATTGAATGTCACAGAGTGGATGCATTAAAAAAGGAATTGAGACATTCCCCCAAAAAACTTTTGAAAACCAGTAAGAAATATGGCTAATCTTTAAGAGCAAGATTGTGACTGTGGTCTCATGTGATAGGATCCCATTTCATGCCCTGAGGGAGCTAGTTTGTATCTTTTCCAGAGCAGTACAGTATCAGAGAATCTGCCAGTTTACACCTTCTGTGAGGCAGTGGGTGGGAGGGAAGAACAGGCAGGAAATGGCTACAGACTTATTTTCATCTCCTTCCCTCCTAAATGGCCTTTGTTTCTGGTTTGGAAGGATAACAATCTACTGTTCACTTTTGCTTAGGGATGGACATGGAGGCAAAACCACCCTTCTGTCAGAAATTACGTGAACTACTTGGGTTTTAAGCCATCAATTCATCAATGGCATTTTTTCTAGTCAAAATAATGGTACTCCAACTAATGGTACTCCAACTGCTCTCCAGTTCTTGTTTATGCTTTATTTATATCAGCCCATCTCCGGAGCAAACTGGAGCCATTGTTAGCAAGAGATTCTTTTCCTCGTTCAAGTCGGAGACCTGGGTAAAGCTCCAGGCTGTTACCTAGGTGTAAGAACCAGCAGGGTGTACACAGCCAGGCTCCCGGCTTCCTCTGCACAGGGCAGTCCCTCAGGAAGCAGGGCTCTCCACACAAAACACTCCTCCTGAATTCAGTTATTGCCAAAGAGAGGAGTGATCTGACCCATAAATATTAGAGTAGAAAAGACCTCTGGGGTCACCAGCTCCAGCCTCTGCAAACGATGTAGGTTGACGTGATCCTCAGGGATGAATGTTTGCCTTGAAATCAGTGACCTCTCTGCCAGATTACCTCCCTCGTCTCTCATTTAGTCCTATTTAATCTACATTTTCCCCTTCAGTAATTCTGAGCTATTACTACACGTCTACCTGCTTTCCCCATGCTGCCAACAGTCCTCCCACACCACCCTCCACCTTCTTGTTGTTAATTCTTCTTAAGTACTCACAGCCTGTTATCATTTCATCTTTTCTTTAGACAGAGCAAATTCAGCAGTTGGTTTTCTTGCCAAACTACTCTTAATACAATAGCTGCTGTCTTCTGAACTTTGAGGAATTTTTTTTGTTTGCTGCCTGCCCTAGTTAAGTGTTCTTTTTTCTTTAAATCTAACATGATTTCCTAGTAGAGAATGCTCAGAGCAGTGCAGATGTAGCCTTAGCAGCCAGGACTGTGTAAAACATTTCAATTCCGTGTATAATATCTTACTGCATGTAGCCACAAAGACAGTAATCAATGGGATTGCAGAAAACACTGAATTTTTGCAGAAATCCAAGGAAAAATTACAGAGCCCTGTGAAAGATGAATTAGGACAGAAGGATTAAGAAATTTATAGAAGTATGTCTTCTTAGTAATCCAAAGATAGATATCTGTAGAATTAGGTTTGGTTTTTAATTTTTTTTTAGAAAAAAAACTATAAAAACTTTTAAAAAAAAGGAGGAATTATATTTTAAATCCTTATTTCTTCTGTTCTGCAGAAAATGCTTTGGGCCAAGCTTCTTTATTGATTATTAGCCCATGCTGAGTGCACACAGCACTTTGCCCTTGGTCTGCAGGGCACCCCAGTCCTGCCATCACACAGCACAACACCCAGAACGCTGCCTCTTCTTGCCTGGCTGATGCATCACATTCTAAATCACAGCATGTACTGAGTGCAGGTAAAATAACTTAGCATAAAGACAAGGTCTGGTTTGAAAGAATCCGCCCCAGTCTGGGTTTGGAGTTAAGAGCACATTGGTAGTAATACTGTGAAAAGGAACATGTAGTCTATCTCTTTTAAAATTGCTTTTAAATTGAGGGCAGGGAAGGGTTGGCTTCTTATATAAGGTTTATATTTTTTATTCTTAAAATTATGGCTTATATATATTTGCTTTAATATTAATTGCAAATAATTCTGCATAACGTATGTTCAAGATTGTCTGAAACACATATAGGATACCTCATCATACTTCTCTCTCAACACATTGTGAAAAAATAATGGGGGAGAAGAATATTCACTTAAAAACATAAAATCTTTAATTAAAGGTATCTATATGGGAAGCTTCTTTCTTCAGAACATTATTAAATATTGCCACCTTCAGGCAAAAGTATATCTAAACATTTAAGGAGACTTTTTCACACATACTGTTACAATTTTCCATCTTAACTATTTTAAACCATGTTTATGCTTTTTCTTCTGACAGTTGAGCACAGGAGGGCAGACAGGGGTGATGTGCTGAATTTGGGGAAATTAAATTCCTTGGGTTTGAGGAAAGCAAAGCAGAGTGGAAGAAAGCACCACAGTTAATACATTAGACCCAAATAGTGTGCGGTTTCCTTGAACAAATCATCCCAGAGAATTAGAATCCTGCAGTTTATTTTTATGTGGCTTCATCTCTTGCAAAACTTCTCCCAAGTTCTCCCTTTCTAATATGGAAGGATAAAGATGAGATTTAAAGTGATAGAATTGGCTTGGTTGAAATTCAGATCAAAGTTAAGCTTAAATTTATAAGAGAAATTCCCTAAATTAAGGAGAGACAACTAATTCTGCTGGAAAATAAAGGAAATCTATGATTAATTAAACAGTGATATTAATCTATAGCAAAATTCTCAAGGCTGTTTGAATGTACCAAACATTTCAATCTGTCTTTAAGTGTTTAGTGAAAAAACAATTATCAATAAAAGTACCCCTTCTGGAGCAGGCAGTCAGATTAAGTAACATTCACTTTGTTCATGGGTTTGCCTCCGCTGGTTTCTTCCAGTGCTAAGCAGGGAGATTGGTCCATGGCAGTGAGTTATTGATTAACCGATGGCAGGATCCCATTTCCTGTGTATCTAAAGTCAAATCCTTTTAAAACATGGCATTACACAAACAGTGCCTTCCACCCCGAGAAAAATGTCATGCTGTTCAGTAATAGCAATGGCAAACACTCCCTTTGGATTGAGCATAACGCACCACTTCCCACTTAAATGGTTTTGCACTGTTGCACTAAAGAGCTGGCACATTACTTCCCACAGGTGGCTTCATTTCAGCGGCTGGGTGAAGAGAGTCTCTATTTCATCTTTCAGCTGTAGTGAGTACTAAACATTACATGGGGCTCTTCTATTTCCACAGGCTATTAACCTTCCAAAATATTTATCTCTGAGGCTAAACTTTCTGGGACTTCACCTTCAATTCCAGGAAATGTCTCTATTCAAAAACAATGCATTGAGAGTGAATTAAGTCCCCTTGCAACAAATAGTAACCATATGCCAGAGCTGAACATGGGCTTAAACAGCTTTCTGAACTTATTCCTTCTCAAAAGTAACATTTTTATTTTAGCAAGTTTAAGCAAAACTTCTGCATCCATTTTTGAATAATAAGTGAGTGGCAATAAGACACATAATCTTACTGAACTTCTGTTTGTAAAAGCATTTTAAAATCTTGTACTTTATAAATAGTATTTTCACAGCATTTACAAAACACAGCAAAAGGTCAGAAGAACTAAAAGCTGACACCTCCAAATGAAAATCTGCAAGACTTGGCATTAAAAAGCCCCTAGCTTTCTTCTGGGGAAATACATCCAGCAGATAAACACAACCTCCTAAACAAGTAGTTGAAACTCCACGTGAGCTGAAGGTAATATTTCCTTAACAGAGCGGATGGGAAGGGTGGTTCTCAATAGGTAACTGGGCCAGCTTAACCCCAGGAACTGCAACAGCATCAGTGAGAGTACCATCCCAAATGAACTTGGAGGGAAACACTTTATCAAGGAAAGGAATACATGCCTCTTACAGCTGGACTGATGTAACAGTGTGCTCCCCCCACCCCAGCCTGGCCTTTATTTCCATACCCCTGTTGAAGTAGAAACCACCAGTGGCAGTCATACTGGATGTGCTGGTTGTGAGGGCTGCAACCAGCTCAAAGTAGATTCAGGGGAGACTGGAAACAGCTCAATAGCCAAGGGCTAGTTTGAGCAATACACCCACCTAACCACAGCGCTGCTCAGTGCAATTCAAGCCAAATTTGGAAGAAATTAACATCTGTACTTGGAATGCAATTCTGATTCTATGGTCTTACTCCATAAAGAATGGACAGCCCACAGCCCTCTGAGGCCTTCTGCTCAGCAGTGGGCTGCACGCCAGGATCTCCCCTGGAGTAGGGGTGCCTATTAAGGTTTCTACTATTCAAGTTTGAGAAAATCCTTATCACATCAGATACTTGGTAAATGAATCAGGAATAGACACACTGAAATTCGGAAATCTTAGCTAAGTGATATAAAGGCTGGATGGTGAGTATATAATCCTTTGGACATAAACCATTGACCAAATCTGGGGCTGTCTGGATTCAGCTGCACCGGAACTCCCCTCTGAGATGTTTACAGTGCAAGGGGGTTCTTTATGCACCTCATGGTCTTCCTGACATTTTTGTCTGACCCTGTTCTTCACGCAGCACATTCTTGTGTGGCCTTGCCATCAAATATTGTTAAACAATGTTGTTAACTCCCTGTCTTTTCTCAATCAAATATGTTGTTGCTTCTCTCTCATGAGTGAATGCATCACTCCATCCACAACAACTAAACAAGATGCTGCATATGCCATGTGTATAAAATATTGCACAACTCTTGCAGAGAAAGGTAGTAGCTAAGCATTCAATACCTCATTTTCATTCCCACTGTCGTTTAGAAAATGTGGCTGAAGATGAGATATTCTCTGTGTTTATAAAATGGATGATTATAACAAAAAATGAAGGGGTGTTGAAGAGGATGGTTAGTCAGAAATACTTTCTGCAGTAGAAAGAGGAAATAAAACTGAAATTAGGTACTTAAGGGAGGAAAACACATCCAACAGTAATTGCAGCATTCAGTCACTGGCAAAAGGAGCTTAGCAGTCCAAATAAGAGATTTTGAAATATTTAATCTGCAGGATCTGTGGAATTATGTATAGGAAGAGATGTTTTGGCTGTTTTCTCAAATTAAATTGATTGAAGTCTTTGCATTTTATTACACGGATTCATTCTGATTAGTTCAAAGGTCAAAAGTCTTTCTTCCAAAGGGATATTCAGAAACTCAAAAAACTTGTTTTGTTTTGGGGGGGTTGGTTGGGTTTTTTTGGTTCATTTGGTTTTGGGGGGCGTTTTGGTTTTGGTGTTTTGGTTTTGGTTTGGGGTTTCTTTTTGAGGGGGGGGTTGTTTTGGTTTTTTGTTTTTTGGTTATTTTTAGAATGTCATGGGTTTATCTCAGAAACACTGCAGCATTATTCCTGCATCCATGGTAGAAAAACTGCTGTGGATCAGTGTGGCTAGATGGGGTAGTTATGATACCGTCACCACAGTGGTATCAGAACACTATAATCTCTGAAATGCTTGAGGATGAATGGCTTATATAAATGTAAAATATTATTGCTGTGTATTCAGTTGGGCCATACTGAATAGGGTTAGTTGCTTTATTGGGTCTGTCTCCTTGGAAACTGGTGACAGTCTAGAGTATTGACTACTAGTTAATCAAGAAAGTATTGGCATGTGCTCTGCTTAAGAGGTCTGACTTAGTTTCTGCAAAATAAAGTGCCCTTTAGCCAGGTGACAAATAGGTGTGAAATTCTGAACCGGTTGTTAAATGCACAGTTGCCAAATAAAGATAAAGTCACACATTTTCCTAGTCCCTTGGGTAGCTCAGACAGGAGTACAGTGGTGCTGGCTGGGGGTAGGAGCAGTGTGCCAGCATCTCACCAAATCTCTTTTGGTCGAGGCACTGCCAGACCACTGGCAGCATTAATTCTTGCCTGGCTTCTCTGTAGTTCATAACAAGCGAGCATGTGCCGTGCACCCCATAAACAGACCCACCCCAGACACTGTCACACTGCCCAGCAAGGGGCCTGGCCACTCCCAGACAAGCCCATGTGTGCAGCAGCTTCTTCCCAGGTTTCCTCAGGGCAAGACAGCAGAGCTTTTGGAGTGTGTGAGGAGACATGTTCCACAAGACATCTGCCATTTAACTTCCTTGCCATCTTCAAGCATGCCTGGGCCAGAGTGGACCTTTTCATGTGAATTTGGGAAAGTATCCTGGGACTCTGGATCTGTGAAGTACAAAGCAGGAGTTCTGCTAAATTAAACAGCTGTCTGTGGAAGATCCAGTCCAGTTTTTAGTCTTGAGAGGCCACTGGGGTTTGGTGGATTCAGCATATAGAGAAGGGCCACAGCTTTATCTTCTCAGCCTTAAGCTATTTGCTTCACTGTACTATAACAATATAGGAGACCACAGTTTTTTCCATAAGAATGCTGATTTTCTCTTACTCTTTGCAGGTAGAAAAAAATCCCAAAACACAAAGTCTTTGATTTCTCTGTTAGAAAGATAATCATGCTAGTAAACACTGCAAATCATTATGGTCTTCATGATGGGGCATTAAAATAAAAAGCCCACAGATGCTCTGTCATGATTTACAGCCTTGCTGGTAAACACCTTGGGCTGTTTTATTTTACCATGGAACCAAGGATAATTTACCATTTCTCTTGTATTGAAAAACCCTGGAGATACTGATAAGCCTTTTCCAAGTGAAAATTAGTAAAGTCACTATGAAACCAGTCAATAGTCTTGGTAAGTATTTAAGCAGTGTTTTCAAGTTTATTGTTTGATACATGAAATACTGTTTTCCATATTGAAAATACTTTTGAATATTCTGTGCACTGAGCCAGGTGACTTCTGGAAGCTGTGTCTTATTATAGCTGCTTGAAAGATACATCGTAAACTTAAAATAATTCAAAGTGCACTCTCCTTCAGAGTTTCCATTAAAATTCAGTGTTACTATGGTTCTCTTTTTATACTGTCACCAATTTCTGGACTCTGGGAAACTTTTTGTTTGCTTCTTATTCTTAACTGAAAGACAAAACAAGAGCTGAGAACTCTATGATGTTATATTCTTCACTTCTAACATGAACTACAAGCCTGTTGTTTGGCTGTAAGCTGCGATGTCTTGTGTGCTATACTGCATGTATTTCTTGAAAGCTCAGCAGCTGAAACCATATCCACAATTAGTCTCATCTTGCTTATGCTATCTGAAGATTAAAGCATCTGTTTTCAACTGGTTTCCTTTTCTGTGAGCAGCCTGTTTGGTGGAGTTCCAGGACAAGGTGAGGTGTGAGTCTCTTTCTGGAGAAGCTTGTCTCTCTCCTTCACTAACAGAAAGGGACTTTGGCTCAGCCTAAACATTACCTTTTCCCTTTCTGAAACTCTGGGTTCCTTATCATAAAACTTAGGTAACTCTTTGCATACTTTCTGATGTCGATCTTTAAGCCGAATAGTACCTTGCTTATTGTTTATTTCTGCAGTTTGTTTACTATTAACACACTATTAAATATGGCTTCTATTCTTTATTTTTCCATTTATTTCACATTTAAGTGAAAGGGAGGCAGTGAAAAGTCTGTCTCCAGTGCTCTGTACACCTCACAGGTACTGGGGCTCTCACGTGCCTCCTGGGTGAACAAGGTTACTCAGTTTCTTCAGTGCAGAGGCTCTCAGTGGGACCAAGAAAAACTTAGGGGTTTTTGTCCTCAAGGAAATGCCCAGAAGAGTTCATAGGGCAGGCCCTAAAGTATGTCAGACTCAAATAGCCTACTCACAATTACAGCTGTATAATCTAGAAGAGTATCTTCTCATTTAGAGGTGTGAGAACAAAATGCAGCCCTATTAACTTAGCTGTTCCTAGGCTGTGAGAACATCAATTACGGATAGTTTTGCCCTGGATAATTAGACAACAAATATTTTTAAGTGCTGTACGAGTTAATTCTTTATGTGCTCTTAATTTATTGCATTTCACAGAGAAGATGAATCAGTCTTATAATTAGTTTTGTTCTCTATAAGCCTTTTCAAGACATTGGATGAAATAAAATTATGATCAAGACTAATGATGGACATGGATCAAGATGTCTTCTCTCTGTCATGAAATGGAATGTTATGAAAAGGTTTCATTCCATTATTAGTTTAGAAAAGAAGAATTACTTCAAAAAACAGGATAGAAAATGAAGGAGAAGGTGAAGTCGGCAGTAGGCAGAGAAAGACTGCTTTATCTCTTCCCAGTTTGCTAGATAATGCCTTTCCCTCTCTCAGCATCACCTTTCGTTCCCCCTACTTACAGATTATGTTAAAATATTTACTGAGGTTGGTCTTTAAACCCACAGCAGCTGAACTGCTTTAGCATGGGGTGAATTTATAACAAGTTTCTTAAAATTTGTGCCCAGGGACTGGAAAGAACTGTGCATCATTATGCAAGTGTCACGCGTGACAGTCAAGCTAAATGGTGAAACAAAAAGGAAAAGAAAGGAAATCACTCATGGACATGCCTGGGAGCCAACACAATAGTTTTCTCTGAAGCAATTCAGTCATATTGTGAAAAGATATGCTTGGACCATTTTTAAAACTTTTTTTTACTCAATAGGCTGTAACAGCTCTGAAGCTCACTGCAGTGTTTATTCAATAGACCAGCTCTGTATTTTTGGTCTATCGTGTCAAAATGCATTTGAGCAATTACAAAAGGGCACTTTTTACTCCGTGTACCATAGTGGCTCCTCTGGAGCCTGTTATGTTTACAGCATTTTGTAGTATGTGCAGTTCCAATATTAATGCAGGCATACTCATGGTGTGCTCTTTCAGGAAGATCTAAGGACTGACTCCCTTCTAACCACTCAGGTACCTGCATGGACAGGGAGATTGCTCCAAGCAGCATTATATTATGCCAAGATTCTGCCTCTCTCCTTAAAATGAGAGACTTGCCTTCTGGATGTCAGAAGGTCAGTGGGATTTAATGCTACAATACAAATTTTACTGGAGGATTGTATAGCTAAACAAACATGAAAAAAATCAAAACTTCCTCTAGTCCTCTGGTAACCCCTGTATGCTTGCTTGAAAATCTCCGTTTTTCTGGTGCATCTGTGGATATCTCCTTGACATTATCTTTAGCCCACAAATTTAGTGGTTTTTAAATAACACACACTTGTCTTTGTCTTGCATCGATTCTTGTCAGTGTTCCCCTGCAGAGGAGATATGTATGTTTGTGGTGATCCAAAACGGAAGGTGAAGCAGCAAGATATGGAGTGTGCTGGGAAAGCCTGAGGTGCAAGGCTTTACTTCTCAAACCAGAAGCACCTCTCCAGGCTGCATGAGGGAGGAGCACTTCTGTAAATAGCAGTCTGTCAAGACTACAAGTGTTTTCACCTATGCCTGGCTTTCCCACAGCATGAAAACCCTGCTCCTGAGTTATTTACCTCAGGCCCTTTTACAGGACAAGGACTCTGTACTAGCTATAAAAACACCTCCACAGTTAAAACATGGTCCAGAATTGCAGTTACTTCATGCTTTCTTTATGACTGGAAATATTTAATATTATCTTCTCTGTATTCCCCTACTTTTGTGAAACAAAATTGATTAATTGTTGGATATTTTTGATTTCTGCCTTTTATTGTTTGCTTAGTTCCTTCAAAGCTGCTGGCATTGCTGAGGCATTAACACCAGTAAGAGGGGAGTTTGCATATGCAAATTTTACTCCCTTAATTAAAAGCAGGAGCACTTGATTACACTGCTGTGCCCCAGAGCTGCAAATATGTAAACAAAGGCTACATGCTCAGAAAGGAAAATTGAGCCCTAAATCACAGTTTTGTGATAGATTTCTCTTAGTTTTTAGGCTGTTGTTAACATGAATCCCAGTGCCAAATTTAATTCCTTATTCCTAGGTTGAAGGGTATGCGCTTTCAGGAGCACACTTTGTGTTTCTTTTCTTTGGGTTTGAGATTGTTTTCTTCTTATTTTGTATTTGCTCCTCTGACTTGGAATGCCCTTGTTTCCTGGCTGGTAGCAATTAAGCAATTAAGAGCAGGCGTAGCTTG
Source organism: Corvus cornix cornix (assembly GCF_000738735.6). NCBI lineage: Eukaryota > Metazoa > Chordata > Aves > Passeriformes > Corvidae > Corvus > Corvus cornix. Next base: position 20,132,918 of record NC_046338.1, on the reverse strand, counting down.
AAGAATATGTTGCAGCATCTAGAAAAAGTAATTAACAGGACAAATAAGGCACAGGCTTTAATTTGTTTCTTAATTGTCATCCAGGTGTGGCCTTAGTCCTTCAAAATCCTGAGGTTGCTGGGCTTCTGCTGACTCCAGGAGTCACAAGGACTGACTGCTGGACCTGAGAATACAACTTGGTGAGATTTTTGTCTCTTGTAGTAACCACCTTTCTCAAAATTGCCTCTTCCTGTCTTTTGCACAGTGGTCTTTAGTCCCCTCAGTCATCCTGATACGACTGGCCGTGGTAAATTGGGTCGTCCAAATCACCTGGACACAAGAAAAACAAAAAGACAAGCAGAGCACCCTGATACTGTGTGCTTTCTCTAAAGCAGCTGATTGCGATCATCTAATTCTCTGCCCAGTTCCACACAGAGTGCTGGTGTGACTTAGAGCCCTGGGGTGAAGCAGGGGGAAAAGGGCTGGGGAGAGATATGTTGAGGAGCCGGAGTTTCTTAAACTGGATATACCAGTGCCGTGTTTTGTAGACAGACCCTCTCTGACAAGGCCAATAGTGTCACATTTTAGTTTTTCTAAGCATAAAACAGGGTAGCAATGCAGGAGATTTCCTTTCCTACAAGGATAAGTCTAACGGAGGTGACAAGTTCCCTTTTTGATCAGCCACTTATCTCCCAGTCTTAACAAGTAAGACCAGTCCTGAAACAGATATGGAAATGGAAAGGACACAAGATACTTTACACTGGTGTAGTTCTGACACACCCACACTTCCCTGGCTGTTTCCTTAGCAAGTCATGTGTACGGTGCCAAGTAGGGGTGATACTCTCTACTCTTTCATGCTGCTACAGTGGCTCTGCAAGGCACAGGTTGCTCTACATGCTCCTAGCCAGCAGGTAACAAGACCTGGTTTTGGTAAGGAGCTCTGGGATTTTCTGAGGTTATAGTGTGGTGTGCCCTGTTAGCATTTTTAAAAATTAATATTGCAGGGAACTATTTTTTTTTGACTGTGATCTTAAATATTTTGAGGTCTTGTCTGTTCACTATCTATGGGCTTTTGCTGATGTGAAAGATACGTAGCAAACTTTAGTATCTGCACAAATGATCCCCAGAAACAGCAAAGGCTGCAGCCCATATGTGACATTTTCAGTTTGTAAATTCCACTAACTCCTTTCACTGAAGGGTGCAATTCATGCCCCTTCTCCACACCTCCACTCCTCTAATTGATTAGAGGCAACTACAAAAGAAAATTTGTAAAATAAATTGCGACACACTTCACAGGCCCAATGAAAGCATAGCTGGCAGGACCCAAGTTCAAGGCAGATCACAGCTGCACAAGTACCTATCAGACTACAGCCTTGGGTGAGATTTATTGTTATTAAGAAAGACAATTTTGATCAAATCCCATTGAATCAAAGCATGTATTCACCAACTCCACATACTGACCCCAGCATAAATACTGAAATTTCTCTTCTCTGATCTGTGACGTAGAGACTTCACATTGTCTGGAAAATGAACCTCTGCATTTTGCCTTAATTTGGTATGGAGCTTAGACCACAGCATAATACACAAACTGGATTATTAACAGAAAGCCGTGCATTTCCTCAAGATGAACTAGAACCCAAACACCAAGGGCAAGTTCCTGTTATCAAGGTAAAGTATATTATTTTGTCAGTTCCTGCATACATCCTATTAACACTGACAGCAGTTTCAGCCACACACATGTGTATCTTTCATTAACACTAATGGGCAATACATGCACAGAGATCTCAGGCTAATACTGGTGGGAATTACATATACGTGCAACACTCATTAGCATTAACGAGGGTTCTCCTGTGGATATCTAATGATCATTAATGGGAGTTACATGCATGTGTGTTTCTCATTAACATTAGTGGCATGTGCATCTCTCATCAACAGTGATGGGAGGTGCAGGAAGCCATATCTCCCATTAATATCAGGAGGAAAGATGCACTCACTGTAAGGAGAAAGGAGAAAGCCATTCCTGACATATCCTCAGTGAGGAAGTTTGAGCTGTTGTTAATTCTATTCCAAAACAACTTCAGTTTGTGCTGTCCTTCAGTGAATTATCCCAGTCTCCATGACCTTGGCCACAAGGCATAGGTTTTGTTCCAAATTAAATGAAATAGTTCTGCAAAAGCCCAAACACTCTTTTCTGTGGAACCAGACAGCATGTCATCTCTGTGGGTTTTTTTAAGCAAACGTATTTCTGAATTGCTGCTATTTCAAAGAAAGTCTGCATATGCTTTTCCCAGCATAGGGTGGCACACACCAGCTGCTGAGTTATTGCCATAGGCACACCAAATTTATTATAAGTTCTTGTCATCATAACTCCATTTTACATCATGCACTAATGCAGTATTGTGTTAAACTCTGACATGGTTCCTGATGAATGTAGTAGAGACTACAGGCCACAGCCTCCCCTCAGAGTAAAAAATGGTCTGAATTTACTACAGGACTGAGCTTTTTATCCTTCTAGTTACAAAGGCATTAAACTTCAGTAACCCTTTCAAAAATATGTTCTCATGCCTGCCAAATGGTTTCCATTGGCTTTTCTGTAGTTTGAGTCTCCTTTAGAACATATGCCAGGACTGTTGGCTACTGTCAGTGCAGAGCTCAGGGCTCCACGTGGTGGAGCAGCCAAGAGCTTTGCTGCTGGGGAGGATTTCCCCCCTCTCTCCTCCAAGACCTGTCACTGCTTGGGTGGGTGCTGAAGAACAAGGCTGTCCATGTGGTGTTAAGCAGTGGTGGCCAGACAGGGCTAAGGAAGAACACTGATCTCCCCATCCATTATGTATATGGAGATACAGGAAGGTGATTGCATCAATTCCTGAACAGGGAATCAAGTGATTTGCTATCAGTTCTCACCTTCATATCTTACAAATATCATATTTCTAGGACAAATTCTACTTTTTCTGTTCTTTGGTATACCTATCACCTTGTACAAAGGAATTATAACCTGAAACAGGATCTCTAGATGCCACTGTAAGGGCTTAGCTACAGTTAATACAAACAAAAACAACCCCATCCGATATAAGCTATTTGAAACAGAGAGCAATATATTTAGTTTTAAAAGTGCCCTTTGGTAAGATAGTCTTATTGCTTTTCTCATTACTGTGCAAAATTAGAATAACCATTGCCCATGCAAATTAGTTACAAGAAACAATATTTGCAAATAGCAGATGAAAATTAAAGGATTATATTTGGCAAACACAACTGCTAGATCAGATTCCCTAAGGCTGGGGGAGGTATAGATCACACCTTCCCTGCTGCACAGCAGTGCCTCAGGGCAGGGAAAGGCAGGCTGTCCACTGCAGCTGTTGGGCCATTCCAGGAGCCTTCTGGAGAGAGGCAGCAAGAGTGTGAGAGCAGTTCCAACTCTCACAAGAGCTGTGCAGACAAAGTACCTGGTATGAGCCTTTCACCTGCCCTAGCTCTGCCCCTTTGGCAGCATGTGTTGTGCGCTCCGCTATCTCATATTGGTTCCACATCAGCACAGGGATGTAAGAGGTGTTGTTGCTTTCTTTACAAGCAGATGTTTTATTGCTGGGCTCCTTGACCCAAGCCCCTATATGGGCTCTGTATGTAACCAACTTCAATTCACATGAAAATCAACAACCAATTCAGAGAGAGCATGTATAATGCATAAAACTCTTTACAAGCCCAGACATACAGACTCGGACATATGCTTGCATAAGGTACACACACACATTTATCCACACTCATATTCCCTCATCCTGGAAAGTACAATGTAGGAAAGGTGATTCTAGTGTTAATCTAGTCTAGGACGACAGATGTTAGAAGACATCAAGGAAAATCACAAAAATAATAGTATTCTGTCTGGCTACAGTGGCATTAAAGATTCTAATCTGTAACTACAGCTTTCACTTATAATTCAGACATTAGCTGCTAAACAAACTAAATAATTTATCAAGTACAATATGTTCTAACTCTGTAGCTTGCAAAAACTGCAGCCATACATTTGTTTCAAAGAGTCACCAAATGGTGGAAATGTCAAGCTCTTCCTTAAAGTGCATCTTCTTCAATTCCCTTGGTAGATAGCACTGATTTTTTTTTTTCCTGAAGATGTTTTATTGTTTTTCTACTTTTCATCAGGGTGGGGTTGCCATGGCAATAAAGTAGGATGTCTTGCTGGATTTCACCTTTGCTGTCTTGCTTCATATGGTTCTCTCTCCTCAGAGCAAACATGGTGGACGCAATGCACATACAGATGTCTGATTTCAGATTTCTTTCTCAAGTGTGCTTGGCAGCTGCTCTCCTGAGACAGGCAAAGCAGGACTTCGCAAGCAGCACTTCACTTTACATTCATCTTTCCACTCTCTAGTGGCCACCATCACGTCTCCCTTGCTTTGTGAGCTCTCTTTTAAGATGGACAAAGCTTTTCATGAAAGACTTGCTTCCAGTGTAAACAAAAACTTTAGCTTAAGCATTTCAATTAACCAAGTGACCAAATCAATTCTCCTCTCAAAGTTAGTGGAAGTAAAATGGCAAAATATGCTGCAATAGATATTAGAAACACACATTTCATATCCTAGCAATCTGCCCAGAGTTTCCCCAGTTACTGGGTTTAAAAGGCTGAGTTTAGTGACACTGTGCCAGGGAACTGGGTGTCTCCTTTCCTCTGTCAGTGTTTATTGCCATACCAATTTTTGCATTTAGATTTCTCCCAGGAAGACAAAGTTCAAAAATTATATCACTCATTGGGTTGAAAAGTTTTCATTTTATATATCTTTCCTGCATCTTTCAAAAATAGATTATAAATCTGTTATCTCGATCTGAATTTCATAGTGGTAGAATCTCAGAAATCCAGATGAAAAGGATGGTAAATACAGACTTACATCACAGTCTTTCAGTCTGAATGTTGCAGATCAGCTCTTCTCTCCTTGTGGAGTACCATCAGTGGAAACAGCTGAAATTTCAGGATACATTAATGAAAAATGCATCCCATGCCACAAAAGTATCACTAATATCACAAGTATTTAAAACTCTATATCCAGTACTTATATGTCACAAAAGAATTTTTTAAATATGTGGCATTTTTAACATGATGCAGATTTTTTCCCTTTGGTGTTTGGATTCCTCTGCAATTCTACCAAAGTAAAATAGGGATTTACTACATGAACTCCTGTGGATTAGCCATGATGCCTTTCTTTGTCACTTTTTAATACTCTGCTTGTAATGGCCAAGCTGAGAAAATGTTTCCCAGTTTCCAGGTCAAGGGCTTATCCTCTGCTTTCCTTCTTTCACCCTTACTCACTAGAGTTGCATTAAGTTTCCCTCTGATTTTACTAGCATTGCCTTGGCAGAACATCAGTGTCATTTTAAAGTATCATTACAATATTTGTTCTTCTAACTCTGTTGGTTTCCATCTGCCAGCCCCAATTTTTTTCTTGGAAAGATACTGTTGGTATAACTATTATTCAAACTTTATAGCACCCCAGAGACATGAGCATTGTCTAACTTTTCAACTTAGTTAATGCCATAGGAAACTTACAATCTGGGTAGAAGACAAAAAATAACACGTGTATATCAAGACAGAAAGGAAGAGTGCTTCAAGACTACATGACTCTGCATGCCAAGCAGCAGTGATGCTAAGCATCAGCTCTCTGACTCTCTTACTTTTGGTGCATTATAATAGAAGAGATTGAAGAGGAACCTCCAGAGCCATCAGATGACTGTAGCTGTTCTTTCAGAAGCTCTTTCATAGGATGGAGTGTGGCAAAGAGCATGAAGTTGCTTCTCTGAAAGTCTTGTGGTTGGTGTAAGACATTGGCTTGTCAGATGAATGGATGGTAGGAATTGATTTCTTAGCAAAGTCACTCAGAAGAGTGGAGAAAATCTTCTGTGATGTGAGAAGGTTTAGTGCACATTATTTTGCTGAACTGGAACATCTGTTTTTAACCTCATAGTAATGCTCTGCTAATAACAGGCTCAATGCTGCTATCGTGGCAATGACTCTGTATTTTAGAAGACAGACTCTACTATTTCTGCCCCAAACTAATACTTCTGAGCATGACATGTCACAGCTACAGTGATAATCATGGCTGTAGAGCAAGCTGTGCCTCAGCTGCTTCTCTCCAGGTTATTTCTCAGGCCAAAGGCCAAGCTTCCTGCTACTTCTTTGGACAGGACCAGGCCATCTTGTGCCTTTTAAACCAAACCTCAGCACAGGTTATTTATTAATGCATGCAGCCCAACTTCAGCTGGCACCAGTAAGCCTTTCCTGAGACCAGATGTGTCAGTGCCTGATTATCATGACTTAAAAGCAGGTTCTGCACAAAAAAACTCCAGTGTTCATTCTGTCACCTGAAATGTGCAGCATGTGTAGGTCCCTCATCCTGGAAAGCTGTGCTACATCTGCTGACTTGCTGCTATTTTAGGAATGCACCAAACCCCAGGAAATATGTGAAAATAAAAAAAATCAAAATGTTTTTAAAGGTATTTGCATTTCTTAGCATTTTTTATCAGGAAGATTTCAAAGTATTTTGTGTGAATATTGCTATTATCCCCAGATTATAGCTGGTAGAACTCAGATAACATACAGATCAGCTATTTCCTCAAATCCATGGGAGAGTTAAGTGATGAAATTAGGAATGGGATCCCCCACCTTGGCTTTCCATTAAATGTTGTAACTATCACATATCTTCATGTCATGCACATTTTTGGTATTTACAATTTAACTCAGCTGCACTCCCTGCCATTTAATTCAGTGACAATATGTGCATTTGCAGGAGTGGGGTGGGAAGGCCTATTTTTTGGGCAGGCCACGTGTGCTCTGTAGTCTAAAAAGCATGTAGTGTGAAAATCTGATGGATCTTGAAAATATATTCCTGGACATTTTGCTGAGCCTGCCAAGAAAACTGGTAATTAACCAAAGTAATCTTTTGTGACAGAAACAAAAAGGCTGGCCATATGCTTTGCTTATAGTCCTATACCATTTTTCTGGAAGAAAAATGGAACTTCAGCATTGGGAAGCATTAGAATTGAAAATAGAGTTCATTACTTACCATATTTACCTTGAATAAAAATAGAATTTAGTTTTTATATCCAACTGCATTATTAGAAATATCTAAACATTTGATTAACAAGTTTTTCTAGGCCCAAGAACATCTGGCTGAGCTGAGGTGCTGAAGTGTGTTATGGTGTGGTATGGCCTGTGTCAGTGTATGAGCTCCACCTATAGCTGACTCAAATAATGTACAAAAATAAATAACTGCCTCAGATTTTCTTATTCTGGAGGAAAAAATCAACTGAGGATGATTTCTAACTGCTGCTGAGAGAAAAAAAAGTTTCATAGGCTTCACTGCTGTAGAATCAAGCCAATGCAATGCAACAGTGCCACTGCAGTAAGGATGGATTACATAGAGGTGTTTGATAGGTACGCATGTGAACATATTTATGAAAAATATTTTATTGTAGCCCTTCAAAAAGTCTTGCAGGCCAGTGAAATGTCTTAGCTTTTCATGTTTAATGTTTCAATAATAGCAACGCTAATACAATATTGGCACATGTAAGTCGCTTCTCTGTGTTAAGAAGGCAAAGTTATTCACAACTTTCACCTAAACGGCAGGTTTCTTTAAGCACTATATATATTCACTGTATTTTTACTTGGCAACAGGAGTGCAAACAACTCTTGTCTAGGGTAGGGGAATGCCAATACTCAGTCACCCTTTAACTCACTCTCTAACCCTTCTGCTGAGATGCCCAGTAAGTCTGTTCATTGGTAGTGGTCACTTGTGGCAAGAGCAGCAGTAGCCTGGGAAGCAGAGCAAGCCCTGTGACCTCCTTTTTCCAGCTGCTACAAACAACTGTCTATTTACGAGGATAATTCCAGCTTCTTTCTGCTGACCTGTGCTGGGTTCAAATTACTGTCGTAAAAGGAAAAACCTGGCAAGGGTCATGAAAAACTTTAAATGCATTTATTTTTGGGACACTTCAAGCAGAGGGCAAGCAGAGATGAGTAAGACTTTGAATAACAGAAGATCACCACTCATCAAACACACAGTGACTATCTGACCTATAATTGAAGAGAGCATCTTATTTCTTGTGTGTATTATAGTACCTACATGTAGTCAAAGAGGCAAAGGAATTATGATATCAGCACAATTCACATGACAATGAGCCAGAGCTCCTTCAGGTAAGACCTGAGGTACATTTTGTCTACATGTTGTGTAACTGGATGACGACCATTGCAGCACACATTATTGTTATTCTTCAGCTGTGTGATGTCTTTAATATTAACCATTTTCTTTATTTCTCTGTGTGAGTAGTTCCCTGAAAAGGAATATGATATTAATAATCTTGAAGAGTTGAGAAATTTCTGATATGAACACGCTTTAATTACCTCAGCAAACAGAATCAATAAGGAAATATCTGTTGTCTTGAAAACCGTTCATATAAATTGAATAGAGGAGAGTATTCATATGTGTTTATCAAACAGTCCAGATCTGAATACCCTTGTTTTCAGAAATTGGATGGAATGTGGCTTAAAACAGCAAGAAAAAAAATTCCTTTCTGATTAAAGAATGCTGTGAAGGGCAGGTCAGCTGCTGATTTCAATGGTCATTTTAGAAACACTCAGTGTGAATACAGCAGTAATACAATTCTGAAGGATTTGTGCCTTGTTTAGGGTGACGCAAACCCACAGTTCTTAACAACCACACTGCTCAACCTGAGAGAGAGCAGGATTTTATTGCCACTTTCAGAAAAGTCAGAAGCTCGCTCTGGAAACAGGAACCAGTTAGTGTCATCGCAGCAGACACTGAGAGATATCAGTGAGGGCTGTAACTTCAGCCAAGCATCTCAGAGCAAAATCAGACAAACACTTTAGTGAAAAAGATTCAGCATTAGTGCAAAAGCTTCTGGTTATAAAATAGTGAGGGGGAAAAAAGACATGCTGTATAGGTGAAATCTCAGTAGACTGATTCAGTTTTTTTCCACGAAGCATTAGCAAGGTTTTAAATAGCTGCAACCTGCATATTAAAAATGCCCATGTGTATAATACATGAATAAGGGCACCTTGGCTGAATACATTATGGAACAGAACTGTCATTACCCCCTTCACAACCACACTTTTGCTTGCTTATGTGAATAGTCAAAAATAGTGATGAGCACTTATCAAAAGTTAAATTAGGCAATGAATCAATGGATTAAGACCCTTTTTAAAAAAACAATAAGCATTCCTCCACCAATTCCTTTCTCTCCACCACTTTCTAAAATCAGGCCATTTCTCTGCAGCTCTTTATTTAGACAAAAAGCCTGGTAAGTGATCATGTTTTATCTACAGACTGACTGAGGCTTTTTTGTGATTCATTCACCTGCTGTTCCAGCAAAGACATAATCCCATCTTCATTTATATACCTAAGAGACAATTCAGATAGAGGAAAGAATGTCTGCTACCAAAAGGAGTCTGCTACATCTGCTGTGCTTGATATATATGAAATGTGGCAAAAATCTCTCTGCAGCTGTTTGTCTTTGTATTTAGCACGAGACAATGTAATAATGCACTTGTAGGGCAGGAGCGACTCGCTGAATATTTCAACAAGATATGTAGATTTTATGGTGTGCTATTCAAAGAAAAGAAATATTGATTTTAACTAGCCATATATGTTCCTGGCTCATAAGCCCATGTCAAGAAGCAGAGGCACAGAATTTTTTGATCAAAGTATTTTGACTTTCTCCCCTTAAGTGTTGTTTCCCTGTGTAACCATTCTGTTGCAGCTCTCTGTAGAAGGACAAACAATTCTGCTTTTTAATGATGCACTCTCTTTAACGATGAGGGCAAAAAAAGAGTGCAAGTTTTCTGGTCGAGGTAGCTCTTGTCTGTGACACTGGTTTTTAGCTCTCAAATGAGTGGAACAATGTATATCTCCAAGTGATGAAGCTTCTGAATTGCTGTTATCAGTGAGAGCTTGCTGAGAAAATGAAGCGCATGCCTACACTTCTATTTCATAGTCCATGGAAATTAATGCCATTTTAGGCCCTGCATGCAGGCCTTTACAGATACCTGGAATGTATTTTTTCCTTCTGATTCATGTCTCTGTGAGTCATTTATGGGGCTTTCATATGCAAAGGTATTTTTTAGGCTATTTATGATGCTTCTTTGAGTATATTTAAGCCCTCCGTTTTAACAGAGGCTCAGCACACAGGGAAAAGAAGTTTCTTCTGGACAACAATTTACAATTACAGAAATTACAATAATGTTCAGAAAATGGAAATCCCTTCCTATTGTAACCACAAACAATTTCTGATAGCAGACTCTTATTTACTACATAAGTAAGGAAATCTGGCTTTCCCCTTCTTGTGTGACCTGAACAAATCATTTAATCTTGGCAACCTTCAGCATTCCCATGGCCCCAGAGCTGGACAAGAGTCCAGGATGAAGCAGGGGCAGGGCAGAGCCCTCAGCCCTTTGCAGGCAGTGCCACACTGGGTGTGGGAGCTGGCAGGAGGGCAGAGCCACAGAGGTCATCAGCAAGTCCAGAGACAAAACCTTGGCAATCTACCCTGTACCTGGGAACAAACATCAGTACTGCAGGGAAAAAACAAAAGATGCAAGAGCATTAAAACAGCAAAGCTACTGTCTTTGCTGAAAGAAAAAACAAAACCAGCAGACAAAGGCATTGGCAAATAAAGGACTCGGGGTTTATTGTTACCTCCATTGGAGATTGCACTGTTCTTGTGTTGTGCATCATCTTATTACACTAAGGGCATGAAATTATATTTCCTTTCTTCTCCAAGACTATTTGCAAGCTGCTCCCACATCAACATGTACTCCTTGAAAACAGCTGCCAAGCTTTGATGATGATAAAACAAAGTGATCAATTCCTGTTTAAAATGATCAGATAATAGTTAGCAAAAAAAATTCTTTCTGTCTGCCTTTTCAAACTCCTATTGAGATAAAAGGGGTTTGTGTGTGAAAAAATCTGAAACCTCCAAGACACAGCACTTTTGGGGGAAGGTTGGAATGGTCTTTTCAGGGCTTTCTCTTTATTCTGAAAATTTTTAGAAATATAGATTTGAACAGACCAAAGAAAGGGATGAGACACCCTAAAAGGAAAGTATGAAACAATATTTAAATGATGTGTGATTTCATTCTTGCCTGAGGGCATGCTGAATTCATAAAGAGAGTCCCCCAGGATATTTCACAGTGTGCTGCTACACGGGCTGCTTCCTTGACAGGTCATTACTGCTCATCATGCTAGGATCCAGTACACAGCATGCTGGTGGCTGCTTTACCCTGCCTTGGTCTCAGCGTAGTCCCTGTAAACATAGGTCAAGGACTCTGTCTTTGGCATCCCAGATGTCCACGCAGACTCACAAGACAAGTGATTGATTTTCACTACAGGACAGAGCTGTCGGGAAAGGTTATCTTCAATTCAGAAGGTTTATAGACAGGCTCCTTGAAAAACTGAGGTGCATAACACAGCCAGCTATGTGGGGTTGGCTTCTTGAAGAACTCCTTTCTGACTTCATGTGCAGCAGCAGCCTCTGAGTGACTGAAATGAATTCATTAAAAAGCAGGAGAGAGTACAACAACAAGTACAGAACAATAGGAGGACTGAATGTAAGATGCATATTAGAGCTGCATTAGAATGAATGAAATTGCAAGGAAAAAATACCTCGTTAGTGGGTGCAGTGCAGGCACATCTCAGCCAGCAGAAGAACTGCCCTTCTGTGTTGTACGGTGTATCTCAGCTGAAAAAATCTGAGCTTGGTATGAGAGTTTTATGTGGCTGTTTTGAAACCTAGGCTGGCTCCTCTGGACTTGCAGGAGGTGTCAGTGTACTGATGGCCCCGGAGAAGGAGGATGTCCCCTCCCAAGCAATCTTCCTCTGGCAAGAAATTATCACCTGACCTTGGCCCACATTCTGCCCAGTCAAGAAGTAAAGCAATAATAGAGTAAAAAACGTGAGTACTTGAAGATAAATTGGGCTGAGTTTGGTGATCCAAGACCTTCATCTAATTAAGCCTTCAGAAGTTTGCATTGCTTCTGAAAACTGTTGGTGAATAAAAGCTTTTTAGTAGTAGCTGATGTTTATAATGATTTAGAGGTCAAATCAGCTAAATTTTCTGCTTTATAAATAGTGCAGGTGTGGAAGTTTCAGGGATACATGGAAAATGGGAAATACAGTGTTACTTCTGTCCAGCAAAATAGCCAGTATTCTGAAGGCAGGCAAAATTTTAGGGTTTTCAGACATGCAGGTTATTTAGGTCTGTTTGCATTTAGATTCAGAACCTGAAAAATTAGTTTTCTGGCAGTATTATTCCCCTCCTAAAACTAAAATGCCAGTTTGTAATAATAACAGATACACACTCAGGGCATGGCCATGCAATGAGAAAAAACCTTAAATATTCAATTTTTACGCTAGATTAAAAGAATGTGACTTTTGGCCAGTTAAAATAATTTTTCAAATCCACTGTGTTCTTCCTACAACTTTCCTGATTACTTGGACACTGAAATAACTTTTTGAAATACAGTAAGAGAAACCATATACTTAGCATTAGAGTGGGAAGTATAATCCATGACCTTATTGTTCTTATTTTAAATCTGAATGAACATTTCTTATTAAAGTGGAATAGAAAAATGTGTGAATCAATAAATAGTGTTTCAGCACTAGCTAGCAGAATTGAGGAAGTGCAGCTAGGGATAGAAAACAGCTAGAGGCTGCTTTGTAGTTTTTACTAATCTACCTTGTGAAATCTTCACCTATGTACTTTGTCTTTCTTCCTTTCTTCTTTCTTAGAAATAACTTCAGTCAGTTTATTGATTTGTTTTTACCCCAGATTTTTAAATTGTAAAAGTAGTTGTGACTCGTGGTGTCACCAGATACCTGTCACCTTGACAGCACTTGCAGGCTTGAATCATAGCTACCTTCCATGTTTGGAAAAGTCCTTAGTTTATGAAGGCCCTCCCAGATCATTGGACAGGAACATCAGAAATCAAGGCTATCTTACTGCACTTTTATGCAACGCAAATGTGAGGTTTAATAAGAGCTTCTTGCTTGAGCACTAGTGTTTTTAAGCCAAAAACATAATAATATGACAAATAGAAGACAGGGTGTGGAGAACATGTAGACATGACTCATCAATGCATACTCATTCTCTGTTTGATCTGCGTTACAGAATTTAATCCTGCTTCTTTGTGGATACAGATGGCTCCTTTGCACTGCAGCCAGCCTTGGTTTTTCCACATGAAGACAGAAAACAGTGGATGGCCACATGGGAGTACATGGGTAATGGACTGCAAAAAGCTAAATGTCTTCACTTGCTCACATGGCAGTAAAATAATGGAGGTAAATAGATGAAAGACTAATAATTCTACAATAGAGATAAATTTAATGCTATACACACAAAAAGCAACCAGTAAATGTAAATGTGCAGTCATGTCATGGCTGGAAATGAGGCTTCTCTGACTCAGCTTCCCCATGTATAAGTGGAGTTGGTCCACAGATTTTCTTTTTAAACCCAGTCTAGAGATCAGGTAACTTTTCTTACAGGAGACTGTTCCTAATTAAAAATGGCTTCTAGTCAGGACACTTTCCTTTATGCCCATCTGCTTTTGTAATGTCCCATTATTTCTAATTTCTGTGTTGCATTATTCTGCCAGCCCACTCTCTGAAGTTCCTCTCCCAACACCATTAGAGTTACCGTGCCACCCTTGCTCAATGTTCAGCTACATTACCTGATTCTCATACATGTTCCCCATCAGTCAAATTGTTCTGTGCTTAAACATTAGCATTGCTTCTTGAGTTTTTGTTCCTAAGCTCAGTGTCTCACCGTCTATCATTGCTTTTCTTTTATAGCTTGTCAGCCAGTTAAAAATCCATGGACAGTGTTCATTTCTAACCCAACTGAATACAATTTCTTAGGTATTGCATCTGCTGTCTACTGATAATGGATACAAGACTCAAAATTGCTCAGGGTTACGAATTTGTGACTCCCCACCATAGTCAGCCTGGGCTCCAACACGTATGTCTGGGATCATAATTTCACTCATTGCTGTTTATTGCACATGTTTATGCTGTCAGCTGCTTACTTCCCTTTAAAAAAAAACCCCAAAACCTCACTTCTGTTATTTTCCTAGGGAATGTAATGTGATTTACCAGGTGATAGTTTCCATGATTACTCTTTATTCATCTTCTAAAGTTCAGTGCCATCCAGCCATCTGGTGTATCGTTAGCTTTGCAAAAGCCCTAACCTACGAAGAAAAAAAAACCTCACATGGCTAATTTTAAGTATGTGAATCCTAATGATGCAAAGAAGACTGCTCATATTTTTTTGAGAGAGGCATGTAGATAACTCTTGCAGAACCAGGCCATAAAATACTTTCAAAAGATTTCTGTTGTTAATCATATAAAGTAATTAGCATGAATGCTGCAATGTACTTCACAAAGTGCTACTAGGCCTGTATTAAGGTTTTCTATGCAGTTCTTTACTAGCTCTTTATCAATCACCTGGGCATCACATTTGTGACAAGAAGAAGAGAATTGTAAGTATTCACCTGAAACTTGCTGACATATGTATGCTTGCAAAACATTTGGAATCAGATGCAAAGTGTTTTACATTTCTTAATTAGCCATTTTGCTTTCTCTCTTCCTGATTGCTGCTAGATATCCACGTATGAGTACATTCAACTTAGAATCAGCGTGATCTTTTTTTAGTCTTCTTCCTTAAACAGCAGATTTTCTCCCTTAAACTACTTGTCCTCTGTGTAAAACCCCATCTTATTTTTTTTGTATTCTGCAATGAGAATTCATTTTTTTCTGTCTAGAGAGATGTTACTGCAAAGGAGCAGCTTTTTTCACACCCTCTTTCTATATCTGAGACTATATCTGAGAAACACCTTTCAGTTTGTTAATGCATTGCTTAGTCAAAAAACATCTGCCCTGTACCAATTGTTTGAGTGCCATTATTTAGGTGTGAACCATTTTGTGAAAGGCAGCTTGTTACTGCTCTATATCATAAATATTCTTTAAACACCTACTCTTTGAACTTCTGACTCATCACTCTGACATCTGAAATTCCTTTCTATTAATTACAAAATACTGATCTTGCTCATTACCACCATAACAATAACACCTAGTTAGGCATAGAATGCTGCTTCTCCTGGCAAACTGCAATGTCTCATGTTTCAGTGCTTTCTGCCACTTAGCTTATTAAATCAGTTTGCACATAGCCAGCTTTCCACATGCCTCTGCAAAATCGTGAATGTTCTTTTGCAGGCTTCTGAATTCAGACCGGGTGATGCGGGATGTGCAGGATGAAGGTCTCTTGTTACCATTAACTTATAGAGCTTACTGCAGCCCAAAAATGCATTGTTGTGCATTTTGCTAAGCTACAGAGGAGATTATGTATTTTATCTTTTTGAGTGTGGATCAGTAAAACAAGGAGAAATCAAGTATGTTTTCCCAGGACCTGTAGTAACTCTGCAATTGAATTTCCTGAAAGCCAGTACGTGGCTTAACTGCAACATTGCTCCTTCTGAAAAGGTAAGGCCTCTAAGCCAGCCATTAACTGCTAGAAAATATTAATCAGATAAGGTAAAGGCAAATTCACCTGCCTACCTCTAACTGATTTGACACAGCAGGGACTATTTAGGGTTACTTTATCTGCTTTTATATCATTTATTTGTTATGTGCATTTTCATACAAGAAAAGTTTTCATCAGCCTGGGAGAAAGGAACATCCTGAAGATAACTTGACTGGGAGAAACAGATAGACTGGAGTTGGACTATGCACAGATGTAAATAATCAACAAATACCTCTTCCCCTAAAACAAATCCACAAAATATCCCCAGTAGGTGCTTTCAGATTACAAGATTTAAATTCCCACTCTATTCTTATGTAATCACAGTCCAGATGAGAAATTATTGATGATAACAATAAGTAAGGGTTTGATTGACATACCAGTATTAAACTCTCACCTGGAAAGTTACATAGGTAATAAGTAAGTTTGAAATACGTACTACAACGTGCTTCCTGACCTTCACAAGTCAGGAAAAAAATGTATATGTAAACATCCTGATACAGAAAAAAGCCACTTTCAGAAAGCCTTTAGATTAAAAGAATTCATTTCAGGCTTAGCATAACAGTCCTGGTGGACCAGGATGTTCTCTGGGATAAGCAAACATGGCATCTCCAGAAAGAAGAAACTTCAGCAGAGCTGAGTCAGTTCAGGATCATTTAATGCAAAACCTCCATGCAATTTCCTTTTATTTAAACCATTATTAAGAAATATCCTTCAGCTTATCACATGTGAAGCATAAGCTTCCTTTGGTATTAACTTTGACACTTGGGGGATTATATTAATATAGGTGATAGTACCTGTTAGTGAGCATTTGATTGCCCTTAATGCAGAAGGATTTACTCTTGTTATTGATTTGTTGGCTAATATATTGTTTGGAAATCCCCTGGTATTGCTGGTAGCTGCGTATTCTAAATTTTATTGGATTTGTGGGCAATTTTCTTCTGTCTTTAAACTTATGATCACTTTATAAAAAGAAGAACCCAAGAGTAAGCTGAAAAACAATCCATGTTTTTATTTTGCTGAAAAGGAAAGCTATCTTGTTTAGCTTTGTTCCTGGTTGTTGATTGCCTTTGTCTGGCTTTTGTCATGGTTACTCTTGAGACAGGCAACAAACAGAGAATACACTGCTAGAGAATCCAGCAAGAGAGGAGCCATTACCTCTAATGGGCAAAGGGTCACCTGGGCAAATTTTATTTCATGCCGAGGATAGAAATCAAACCCACATACCCTTCAGTTGCCACGAGTGTATGGGCTGTTGTGACTTTTATAGCACTATTTTCCCTCCTAATCATTTCCCTCAGTCCTTCAGGCAGGAGTTGATGGAAGCCAAGGATAAGCCAGCCTGACCCCTGAGGGCAGTGTCGTGGGCGTGCAGGCAGCCCCTGCCCACTGACACAGCCCACGGCGGGACCCGGGGCTGTGCAGGGCTCTGTCCCTCTCCTGCGGGCGGGACACAGCCCGGGAGCAGCTCCTGCATCCCAGGGCTGTGCAGGGCTCTGTCCCTCTCCTGCGGGCGGGATACAGGCCGGGAGCAGCTCCTGCATCCAGGGCTGTGCAGGGCTCTGTCCCTCCCCTGCGGGCGGGACACAGCCCGGGAGCAGCTCCTGCATCCAGGGCTGTGCAGGGCTCTGTCCCTCCCCTGCGGGCGGGACACAGCCCGGGAGCAGCTCCTGCATCCAGGGCTGTGCAGGGCTCTGTCCCCTCCCCTGCGGGCGGGACACAGCCCGGGAGCAGCTCCTGCATCCCGGGGCTGTGCAGGGCTCTGTCCCTCCGCTGCGGGCGGGACACAGCCCGGGAGCAGCTCCTGCATCCAGGGCTGTGCAGGGCTCTGTCCCTCTCCTGCGGGCGGGACACAGCCCGGGAGCAGCTCCTGCATCCAGGGCTGTGCAGGGCTCTGTCCCTCCCCTGCGGGCGGGACACAGCCCGGGAGCAGCTCCTGCATCCCGGGGGCTGTGCAGGGCTCTGTCCCTCTCCTGCGGGCGGGACACAGCCCGGGAGCAGCTCCTGCATCCCGGGGGCTGTGCAGGGCTCTGTCCCCTCCGCTGCGGGCGGGACACAGCCCGGGAGCAGCTCCTGCATCCAGGGCTGTGCAAGGCTCTGTCCCCTCCGCTGCGGGCGGGACACAGCCCGGGAGCAGCTCCTGCATCCAGGGCTGTGCAGGGCTCTGTCCCTCTCCTGCGGGCGGGACACAGCCCGGGAGCAGCTCCTGCATCCAGGGCTGTGCAGGGCTCTGTCCCTCCGCTGCGGTCGGGATACAGGCCGGGAGCAGCTCCTGCATCCCGGGGCTGTGCAGGGCTCTGTCCCTCCCCTGCGGGCGGGACACAGCCCGGGAGCAGCTCCTGCATCCAGGGCTGTGCAGGGCTCTGTCCCCTGCCCTGCGGGCGGGACACAGCCCGGGAGCAGCTCCTGCATCCCGGGGCTGTGCAGGGCTCTGTCCCCTCCGCTGCGGGCGGGACACAGCCCGGGAGCAGCTCCTGCATCCAGGGCTGTGCAGGGCTCTGTCCCCTGCCCTGCAGCTCCTGCATCCTGGGAGCAGGTGGTGGTGACAGCATTGTCTGGCTTTCCCATTCCCATTCTGAGCCTTGCTCTGTGCTCCAGTAATCAGTATATTCTTAGTCTTTGTTATTTGATCCCCAGGAGAGGTAAATTGATTTATCTTTATCTGGTTTTTGCCAAGGCCTAATTCCTCTGTCCTTACACACTAAAATTCCTGGTAGGATACCATAGAAGTACCACAAATAATAAATGCAGAATTGAGCCTCTAGGACACAAAATGTCTCCTCTTTAGTTTTCTATAAGACTGATTCATAAAACTTGATCAGAATTAACAACAACAACGAAAAAGAGAGTTTAATTAAACCCATATTGGGAAATGTCTAAAGAAATAAAGTGTTTCATTATGTTCTCTTAATAGATCCTACAATATTCATCCAATTAAGGTTGGCACTCAAGTTATTTTTAAGACGTGGCATGAATAAGATAACCTAAGATATCATATGATTGCTCCAGCTGAGACATAATAGTGGAAAGTCATTTTTTCCAATAAAAATAACAGTGAACAGTGCTATTAATTCATTGTAATGATGCTACTGGGAGAAGTGTATGACTTCCACTGCTGAATAATCAACAAAAGTAAATTAGCTTTAAGCAACAAAATGTGTGTATGTGTATGTCTGTAAGTGTAAATGACCTTGAGAATGAAGAATTGAGAAAAGCAAGTTAAATACAGTTTTAACCATCATAAGAATTTCTTTAATTATGCATTTTGAAATATAGTCCATGTAAATTCAATACTCTGCAAGGCAAAATTCATTGTCAGTCTCTTCTTACATATTATAAATAAAATTCACAGATGTGTACTTTTACCTAAAACTTTTCCAAATTTCAGCTTTATCCCATGAAGAAATATGGTCCCTGGTGCATTTCATTTTTGTTTCTAATCAAGAAATTTAGGAGTGAAAGCATTAAATTTAATAAATCTGCAGTTTCTTACTATTTGGCTCTCAGTCCTCACTGTCTCTTTCAAGTGGGCTGTATTTAAAGAGAAAGCATTTCTCCATTGTGGATATTTTTGATCAGCCTTTTCAAGCTGGTTTAAAACATTCAACTCCTTAACATAGGAAATTCTTTTTTAGCTGTATTTATCTATTAATTTAGGTTCTTTCATTCTTCCTCTCTTTCTTTCTTTCTTTTGAAGACTGCATGTTTTTCAGTTTGGAGTGCTTCATAGCTGAAAAATTAGAAATACTGGATTAAGTGTTGATTATTTCATTTAATAATATCCCCAATGGCTCTTTATTATTTGTTTGTTTTAAGATGGTTCTTTTTCTATGAAAATGTAGATAGAGATATATAAAGTAGAGTCAAACACTTAATGAAATATTGATTTTTATCTTGTCTTGAAAGGAACTCAACACATACTTCCACAATGTCTCTGCTGCAAATGTTCTGCCCAAGAATATATATAAACAGAGCACTTTTGAACATAACCTCAGAGTGACCATTGCAAAATTATTATATTCGTTTGGTGTACAACTGTTACCAACAGTTTTTTTCAAGCAGAATTTAGTATAGCTTTCTAGCAGAAATATGCACATTAAGGGACATGTGAATTCTATAGCATTTCTACAGCCTAAAAGTGCAACCTGAATGATGATAAATGTATGAGACATAATTAGAAGCAAATTAGAGATGGATTAGTACGGTCATTCTAGCCACGATTGATTTCAAGATACTGAAATCTTACAGTCCTAGTGTACTTCAGCCCATCAAAATTTCAGGCAAATATTCGTGTGCCCTTGTGTTGCTTTGGAGTCAAGAATCAACTCTCAGTAATCAGTTATAATATTCAAATTTCTTTTGATGAGAAATCATCTGAAATAAATATTGTGACATTCATATGTATCTGTTATATGGTATTATTGACTAAAATATGTAAATGATTTTTAATAAGTATGATACATATGGTGGACATATTTGTGACTGTGCTGAATGACCATGGCTAAGTAGACAAATTATGCCTTTCATTGATTAGAATGTATGCCTTCGATTTTTGTTGTCTGGAATTATCTAAAAGTACAAAACTGCAATTAAGCCTTTTCCAGTGCCTGACCAACTGCTCAGGAAAGAAATGCTTCCCAGAGTCCAGACTAAGCTTTGCTAGATTCACATCTAATTCATAGGCTCGGTCAATGACTCACAACCTTTTCCTTTGATCCATGAAGACTCCGGTGAGAGGGAATGTTCCCCCCACCCTGCACGTTGTAGCTGTTGGTGTGCACAGCTCCCTTTGCTAGGCAGAAGGGCAAATTCTAGATTCTATGGCTGTGAGAGGCAGGAAGACAATGATTACTCAGTGTGGTCAGTGTCTTCCAGAGCCTCTTGCTTCCTGCAGTGTGCGTGTGCCTGTGTGCACAGAGGGACTGCTGGGGCTCTCCCATCTTTATGTGTAAGTGATGTTTCTATTCAGGTATTTGAAGTCTAATCACTGTTTGGAATTTTTTTTTAATGCTCTGTCAATCTGAGAGGAAGTGGTAATACACTTGGGCTATGTTATTGCTCTGCTTTGCTTTTTATGGCACCTTGTGAAATAAAATGCTTGATTAAATTTTATAAAGGCTAAAAATCTGAGACTCTAAGGTTCCTGAAAGGTTGGCTGAAAAAAATCCTTTATGAGATTTTCTCCAAAGTCTACTGGTATTGGCAGTTGCATAGTAACAATGAGGACGTGCAGTGTGTGTTGGCTCTGTCCCAGGAAGACCTCTGGCTGAACCAGTGACTCAGAGACTTTCCATGGACTACTGGGGTGATGGAAATATGTGTTAAAGTGTACGTCAGATATCAGAGCCCTAAAGACCTACACAGCTGAAAACAAAATATTGTTGTCCCTAAATTCAAGCCACCATGAGCTTTTAATAATGGTTTGCAGCTTGCTAGATAAATCTAGATGTAAAAACCCAGATTTGGAGGATCAGTTTTGGCACCCAAACTGATATCCTAGGTTTGCCTGAATCCATAGGAACTAAGATGCAAGAACAATTCTAAATGGGAAAGCAAAAGCTTGCTTTTCAAATTGCCCTTTTAACCTATGAAATAACACATAGAGTAAAAAACTCATTCACAGAAGTTATTTTTTTTTAGTAAAAAGCTGCAGAACCTTTAAAACAAGTGACTCTTCCATCCTTATCTAATGTGGGGGGTTTTAATATAAACTGACTTTAGTGATTTGCACTTTGGCCTTGCCTATTAAAATAAAAGTATGCTAAAGAAAAAACTAGAAGAAACAGTTATAAATAATGGATAGTTTCATTATTATAATGTAGTTTCAATTGCATTTTTTGTCAGGAAAGTCCTTATAGGGGAATGAAAGGACATTTATGCAGATATGCTACATAACTTGCTTCACCTGCTCATTTTGAGTTCTAACAGAAAGTTTTGAGGACCTGAGCAGAGAAAGTCTTCCTACGCAAATAAAGCTATAATAGTGATCTAACATATTCCTTCAACCATCTGTGCTTTGCTGGCTTATAAAATTTCTATGAGAGCTTGTTTTGATGATGTAAGCAGCATTTTCTCGTGCTTTCTATGCATGAGAAAACAAACAAGTGCAGGGATATTGCACTGCCATTCCATAAATGAAATATTGTCAGTATCCAGTTTTTTGTAGGAAGCAGTGGTATAATGGCACTCCATATCCTCTCCACTACTTATAAAACAATAGGCCCAAGCCTTATGGAAAAAAAAAAATTAAAAATAACCTTCTCTATAGATTGCCTTTTTCCACACATGTTTTCTGTTAAACAAATACTATTAATGAACATTTTCTAAGGCTGATGTTCATCTAGCAAAAGCTAGAAAAAACTTAGAGAGCTCATCTCTCATAGGACAGGAAGAAATCAATACTGTGATTAACACGAATTTCTAGAACTAAAACTTTCTCCTGGAAGGAGACAGCATGTTCCTTTTAAAGAAAAGTAAGAGGACTCTAATATTAAATCTTTTTGATGGTTTAAACATGCTAAGTCTGTTTAAAGCTATTTGTCTTAGGGTAAATAGAAGTGATGAAATTTTGGTTCTATTAAACTGAGTAGTAAAATTATCGTAACAGATTCCTCTAGTTCCATAAAGTTTCCAGCTAAATCACTGAGATTGAGCTTAAAAGTGTCTATGCTCTTGAGAAACTTTCTGATAAATGTAAGCTTCCATTCTTCTGATTTAGTAATTCAGCTGAATACTTACAAACACAAAAGTAGCCCCCAGAGAGCTCTGTCTGAATTGTTCTCTGGACTATGCACTTTGAAAACGTGCATTAAACTTTTGAAGTTGGCATATCTTTTAGGGCTGTTCAGTGTAAGCACTGGGTGTTCAAAGAGCTGGGAAATCTGTTCACTTATCTGGCTTTTACTCTTCTGGTCAGTATTTCAGTAACATGTTGAGAAGCTAAATCTACAATGCCATACTCCCTTCTAGAAAATTCAAATTTCCTTACTGGATCACTTTACATACAAAAATGTTGAAAATATCATATAACTGTCTTTGGGCTTTTTAATAGATATGACGGAAATATAATAATTTTTGGCATCCTCAAGTGTGCTGATGTTAAATTTTCAGCTGAACCTTTGTTTTACTATTTTTAAGTCTCTGTGGGTTTTGAAAATTCATCTCTCCTGTTGCTGGTTTCTTAGCTTTATGTGCTATCCAGAGTTCGGTGAAAAATTTATTATGTCTTCCTGCTCATTATCAATTACTCTTCCTCTTTCTAGCAGTTCTATATTAGCCTGATTCTGTGGGGGAAAAAACCCAAAACACTACTGATACGAGTTTTTAAATACTCTGAAGTAGAAGGAGAAAAGCTGGGGAGATATTCCAAATATTTCAATGACAACAAATTTAAACCAAGAATAATTTTAACAGGACATTGGAAGGAGACTGTTGAATTTGGAGCAGAATGGTGACTCCATGCTCAGATTGAATGCAGCCAGAAAAGTCCATTTGACTTGTACACAGTGTTAACTTTTATTTTGCTAGGAAAACTTTAAAAAATTCAGTCACCTTTGAAAAGCAAAAAATAGATTCAGCTACCAGGGGAAAGAATATAAAGCCTTGCAGAGCTTTTGCAGTCTCATAGAAAAGATGTAAAAAGCATGTACAAAGAAATCTAGAGATGTAGATGATATTCAGCCAGGTTTTGCTAAAGTGACTGGGGTAAACAAGACCACAGAAACATGTCCAGAAGCCATGTTTTAGCAGACAGTATTTCAGCTGTACACCACTCACTGTGAGCAGCTCAGGTTGGTGGTGATTGTCTCCACAAACTTTCAGTGTCATAACAGTGTTGGTTTTCACCTGTTAGAGCTGCTCTACATAGGAAGTTACTGCAAGGTAAATATAAAGATGTGATATTGCAGGGGGCTTTCCTCTGTGGATTGCTTCACACCATACCTGCAGACAAAACACGCAAGGTAAGCAATCCCACTTCCAGTGCCAGCCCACAAGGAGCAGCTGCTGCTTGCTAAATGCCCTATTCCATACCCTAATCTGTGTCACCTTCTGTAACTCTAGACCTCTCCTGTGGCCATACCATTATTCTAATGTTCTGCTGGTGTCTTTTGTTGACAAGTGCCTTCTGCCACCTCTCAAACACAAAAAGAAAACTTCTGCTCCTTGCTTCTGTGGCAGCATTATTGCTCTTTAATAGCAAATAAAAATGGTAACAAAATGTTTGTTGCTGTAGAAAGGATTCTTTAACCTGAAAACATTGTGAAAGAACGATCTGGTTATATTTAAGATAGAATAAAGAAATGTAAAGGCTAGAAAGCTTGGTGCTTTGTGCTTTATTTTATTTAACTGAGCAGTTCCTCACATCTAAAGATGCTATCCCATAATATTCCCTTACATTCTTTTCTTGCACTTGCTATAGAACCTGACCATTTTCAAGGACAGAATATTGGACAGGATATGTGGGGTTTGTGCTCTGGCACAGCAGATCCAACGCTCAAATTCAAGGTGACTTACAGCACAGCTGTTGTCCTTTGTCCTGGAGCCTGTTCCCTGTGTCATCCACTGATAAGGTGTGGCAAAGTGACAAGTTACCTGGATGTATTTAATGTGAAATGAAATATGTTGCCTTTTTTTTGCTTCTGTTTATTAATTTTTTATTTTAATGGCATGTCATCTTAAAATATATACTTGAAAACGCTCCTGAACTAGGGAGTGTATTAGTCTACAGGTCACTTTATTATTTATTTATGCTTCCTTCCAGACTGTCATGCTATCAAAAATGCAGCAAAGAGATTCTGAGTTTTAGGAGAGCTAGGTAATGTCACAGTGCAGAGTGAATAAAATAATCAACAATATCAATTATGATTACTTTTTTGTATGTATCTCATGCTGCTTTTGAAGATACACACACACATATATATATATACACATGTGCATAGTCTGGCCCACAACATGCTTCCATGTTTGCACAGGAAAATACCAAAATTTCTGCTAAATCCTTTCCTGTTCTGACCTTCCAGATCTCCACTGCTTCAGTGGACCCTTTTGCAGTGGACCAGCATCCCATACACTTGACACTAAAAGCTGTATGTTCTCAGCCTGCTGCACACATATCCTTCGCCCCTATTCCGCTCCATACAAGTTGAGAATTTGAGTTGGAAGGTAGCTAAGAGAGCTCTCTGCCTAATCACCTGTAAAGGCAGAGCCCTCCCATGGGACACTCAAACATGTAACTTACAAACATCTAAATGCTGGAGATATAGGAGAAAATTCAATTTCTAATACTTGTGTGGAGAGTGGTTACTTTTTCTCAGGAAAACTTGAATTATGACAGAGAAGTTTCACTGAGATCAATGTGAAATTTTTGCTTCCATAAAGAGTGGATATTAATAGCTACTGATGATAATTATGCAGCAAAATCTAGGTTGAAAATCATGCCTGAGTTGTACGTCCACAATGCCTGGATGTCCAGGCAAGCAATGAGTGGAAAATGTGTGTTCATCTGGCACTTGATATCATCTCCTTGAAAAGAATTCTATCTGCAAGAGCGAGACTATGCAATTCAAGATATGGGACAGGTAAGACCTACAGAATAAAGTACAGTGAGATATTTGCTGTTGCTTATTTTGAAATTAGTTGTGTGCAATGCAATAAGCATCGCATTGTCTAATAAAGTTTTCGTTCTAATCGTTTGGTTTAAAACATATTCTTAAGAGTTGCTATTTTCTGGAAATTCTGTGAAACTTTTCCATGAGAATTGAGCTCAGTTCCATACCCAATAGAAAGGGGCATACCTAGGGCTAAGAACTGCACTCTTAAATGAATGTCAATAGCAGCTGTGCGTGAGCATCCAAGGACAGACTTTTTTTCTCAGGGTATGTTCTACTTTGATGTTCCTAGAGTCTATAACCTTTTAAAGTTAATGGGAGTTACATGCTACAGTATACATCAAGGAAAAAAGATACACCCTGCAGTTAAGTATAATAACATTCCTCTTCATAGAGCACTACTGGGTACTGCGTTCACATTGCTGAAAAACATGCCTTGAATGAGGCTCTGTACTAGTGATTTATGGAGTTATTTGCATCTGTCACTGCAAACAGAAATAGATATGTTGGCTTGTCGTGGCAATGGGCTAAGACTAACAAGCTCTTACTACACCATGACAAATCTTTAGTGTGGCAAGTCAGCAGCTCTATGGCTGCAACTGCCAGCTCCCAGCAGTGCTGCCTGACACAGGGACTAAAGCAGCAAGGGCTGACCTGCTGTGAGTGATTTCCCTCATGATTCTGGAGGCATGCATGTGTCTAGGACTCCTCTGGCCACTAGTGGGGAGACAAGACTAGATTTTCTGGGTTTATATCATGTGTGTTCCTGGAATAGAATTTCTTTATAGTTCTCTATCATTCATTTCAGCATTGTAAAAGTTTGCATGTGTGTGTGTGTGCCCATGAGTTCCTCTACCTCTGAGGAACCCTTTCACCTGGCTGTGACACTGCACAGCCCAGTTTTCGCTCCCATGTTGGAAGCTCCCCACCTGTCTTCAAGCTGCTGCTGCAGAAACACGGCGCTGAGATTGTTTTAAGAGACAATAGCAATAACTATTTAATAACATAACCAGGCAGTGCCTCAGAAAAGGGAATATGATGTTTACCCTTGAGTATACAGTAACATTCTATCTGCTTGCTCTGAATGACACCTTTTGCATGCAGCACTTTTTATATTGATGAAGCAATGCCACGGTAGCTTCCTGCATCTGCTCTCACTGCTGCCTGAAAGTGGCTGTAATTATTAATGTGATAGCTAATCAACAAGAATAGCTGCCAGACATTATTTAATGGCCTCAAATTTCCCTTCTCCAGAAACTGAGGACATGAAAGGAAAAATGAGTTTGCAATATGTTCATCGATTGCAATATGTTCATTCTTATCTCTACATATTTTGTGTTGAAATCAAGTAACGTTGTTCCACTGGAGTCTGAGCCACAATATGGAAAAAGAACCTGTTCTACAGTACTTCTTAAATGAAAAATTAAAACAAACCCTGCAGATATCACTAACTTGTGATTATCCTCCTTAAAAATATCCATCTTACGCTGTGGTTGTAAACAAGCGGTGTGAGTACTATCTGCTATGGATGTTCATAACACTATTGTTTCAGTTGAGTAAGCTTGATATTTTAAACAGTATTGCCATCTTGTGGTATGACAAATTTTATCATTTTGTCTCTTTTTGCAACTTTTTGACCTTAATTTATTGGCAAGAATTCCTGAAATGCTGTAGCACATGCAACAGAGTAAGTATTGCCCCAGTTATAAAAGATTCACGGAAAGAAAGAAAGCCTAACTCTGAATGTCGTAATATATCTGAATGTTCATCAGTCCCTTAACGACATAATTTTATCTTCTTCCACTGAAAGGAAGGGATTTGGGTCATTGTGAGACACCTGATTGTACAGGCTACCTTATTAATTATTGCCTGATTTTGAAATTACTTTGATCTGAACTCATACCCTCCAGCAAGTGTCTGAACTCCTCATGTGTGCTGAGTAACACCTGGTGTTACACGGTCCCACTGAAAGAAAGAGGCTAGGACTTCTGCTGCAGATGAGGAGACAGGCAAGACTACTTCTCTCTTTTCTAAGAAAAATGTCAAGCTACTTATTTTCTGCTCAAGTAGCAAGTCTTAGAACTTCTTCTTGGGTGACCCCAAGAGAGTATTATTACCTGACACACACCCAGAGCCAGGGCTTTCCATATCTGGAGTAAGGCCCTGTAAGCAAGCAATGGTTTCCCTGGATCTTTGCTCTTTCACACTCATCTTGGAAATGTTCTACCTGCTATAAAATCAGTAGTTTTCAATATTATGGATTTGAGATCCTGTAGAAAATCTCACCTGTGTGAAACATGATATAATGTACATAAACTCATAAACCAGACCTTTTTCTTTCAGGACATTGAGGTTGAGCCTATGAAGAAGAATTTCCTGGTTTGGAGGTAAAGTCCAGGGACACCACATTGTTAGGGAAGGAATTTTATTGGCAAATAACTTTTCTTGATAAACCAAGGATTCCTGACAAACACTCTCCATATTAGAGCCTTTCAAAGCTGTCCATGTAGGTGAAGTACTCTGTTTTAACTTTCCTGACCACTAATTGAAAAAGTTGAGTTTGTGATAGTACTGTCTTCAGCCTGGAAAGTCCACAAGTGAGTCGCCTACTAAGGTGAATATGTTAAACACAAAAAACAGGATCTGTATTTACATATGAGTTTCAGGACTAAGTTATAATACTTACTGACATCCAGGTTTTTTTCCTTGAGCACTGAGGACTGCTGGAAGATCTGTGCTACATTGTTCCTGTTTTTACTCCTAAGATGAATAACCTATCCCCAAAATACCATTTTGACTGGTAAGAAACTTTTCTTCTATAAGAAACCAGAAAGCAAACATATGAAAATAAATTTTTAACAATCTTTATGTCTTCTGATGGATAAAAGTAAAATACATCATTCTTTCACTGTAGCGATACTAGAAAATGTAGTGTTTTGATGGTTCAAGTTTCAGAACACACTACACGTGTACTGCACATCCTTTACACCTAGAACCTGACTGAGATAAAAGATGAGGATTAAATTTATTTATGCATGAATGTAGTGAACAGCTGACAAAATATTTCTAGTTATTTTAATTCTCCCTTTCAACAAAGTTGACCATCTGCTCTGTCATTAGCAAAGATCTTGTTCTGAGAGCTAAATCAAAAGATACCCTGTCTTGTGTACCTTGTTCTCGCTTAACAGAAACAACATTTTAATGGTATCCATCTGTAGGTGTGATGGTGACCTGCAGCAGGTACACACTCATGGAGTCAAAACTAGCAGCTGGAGCTGTAGAAAGTAGAATGACAGTTAAAATATTTAGGCTCTATCAATGACTAAAAGGCATCAAATTAGGTGTACCAGTTAAAACAGTCATTCTGTGTAATTGTAATACAGAATTTTCAGGTACCTATAAAACCCAATGACACAGAAATTAAAATATACACACAATTCTTGAGGTGATACTAAAGTCTACAATGAAACCATGGAACTTTTATCTTTATAATTCTGTGTACACAATAATGTAGAAAGGTTCTATCACTGCATAAATATAAAATGTAATACAATAATACACAAATTGACAATGTAGTGTTTAATATGAGAAACTGAGGGTTTTATGTTCTGATTTTAACACAATTGCTCAAACTGCAGAATAGTACATTCCATTTTGTGAGGGAAAGTAAGAGGCAGATGTTAGAACCTTTACTTCAGTGCTCGATAACAGAAAAGTGTTAGAGAACAGGATATTATTAGATCATTTGACTTAATGGGTTTCTGTATTGCTTTCACAGCCATCACTGGCCTTGCAGAATTGTATTGCCTTAATTTTAACAATAAGAATGTAGAAGCTTTGAGGATTGTAAAGACTTCAACAAAGTGTTAACTTCCCCAAGGAAGGAAATGTTCCAGGACCAGTGATGTTCAGGGCCTGGCTCCCCTGGCTTGGGCTGCCTGAGGAGAGCTGCTCCAGCAAGAAACGCCGTGTGTGTGTTCCTGCAGCCTTAGCCAGCTGACCTGGGCTTCCAAACCACTGCCAACACTTCCAGTGTTTTGCTACAGTTGCCAAGACTCGAAGTTTTCTCTAATTGAGGCTTCTGGTAACAGTACATTGTGGATGCTTAGCACTTAGCAAAAGGCACCATTTATGCTTTGTGCTTATTTGCAGTTCAGTAGAAATCTTTCATCCAGCGTTGGAGTGAACTGGTTTCTGTGTGCTGCGTGTGTACTGTCAGCAAAAATTACATGACTTCATCATTTCCTATCAATACCAATTAGTGGTTATTTTCCAGAACAGTCCAATTTAGATGAAGCTAAGCTATTAACATCATTAGTATTTACATTACCCTGATGATCATGATCCAGCTTCTTTAATTAGGGACATCAGTATGTCTGGGCAAGAGTGCACTTCTGTAGACAGTCTTTTTAATTTTTTTTTGTTGTTGTTAGAGACTCATTACTGACACATCACTTTGTGTTCCCAGAAACATGCAGCAATTGGGCCTTATCTTTGAATTACACATGATCTTTTTGAAATATTTTTTAATTGGAAAATCATAGGATGGCATTCAAGGAGAAGAGATGATTTGAAATTTTTAAAAAAATCTAGTAATGCTTCCCTTCACTACACAGCTTCACAGCAACTGGGACTTCCCAGGCTCAGCCTGTCCCCCTCAGCCTCCTGTCACTGCGGTTCAACTGCTGGGCTGGGCAAACTGGGGGAAAAGAGCCTCTGGTATTTCGTATAGACTTGATGCATTTTTTCCTCCACAGAGAGTGGCCTGTTTCAATATGTCAGATGTTCAAATAGATGACATTAGCATACTATCTCCGCACAAAGCACTTTCCTCTGCACTAAAGTTGTCCAGGTAATGGTAAAAAGTAATTCTGAAGGTTGATATTAAGTATAATTGAATTCATTCAGGGCACAACTGCAAATCTCTTGAAAATGTCATAAACTGTGCAAAGCTACTTCCTTGGTGACAGTTTGTTGAGCATAAAAATGGAATCTGAAGAGCCTAAGCTATTTATTTCAATTCAGTGAGATACTCAGCAAAGCTTACAATTCTGCTCCATTCCATAGAAATGCAGTGTCTCTTAAACACACACATGATGTTATCTATATTACAAATATAGATCCAACACTGCCTTTTTATGTATCTCTGTGTGTATATGCAACATAAACACACCAGTATCTAGAGTAAGAATATATTTGCTTTGCACAATTTAAATACTTTCAAAATTAGAGAGCAACAGAATTTTAGTTTTATACGTTCTTTATCTTTGGCTTAATGCATATTGTTTCTAAAGTAAATAGCAGCACAGTTTAAAATAGCAAAATTTTGTCCATGACTTCAATGGCAGCATGGACAGTTTCTCTAGAATCTTTAGATATTCGTTTCAGAAAATTTGTACATTCACACATATTAACAGTTTGGAAAGTCCTCAGTTTTGCTGATATAAGCATTTGTGGAGATGCGTAGTATGGCTCCAAGCTAAAAACAGGTAAAGGATGTCATGAATGCAGAGAATATCTTAAAAAGTATTACATAGCTGTGAAGAAAATAGTTTTCTAATGACATGACACAAGGAGTTGTGTTTTCTTGATGGTTTGTTTTTTTGAGAGCAGAATGCCTTTTATTTTTCAAGAATGATAGAAAAATGCATGGAGCCATGGACTGAAGAGGTGTTGCCAAGGTGCTCTACAGCACTACCTTCCTGAAAGTCCAAATTAATTTTAATTAGTAGCAGCACAAATGTATTTTGAACAGCTGAGCAAGTAATTATTTCATTCTGTATGTGACTGCCTTGTAATGAGACATCAAACAGACCTGCCAACTCTCCTGCTTTCTTTATGAGACTCTTCCACGTGAAAAGAGAGAAAAATTGTCTGTTCTCTTTTCCTTCTTCCAAATCTGAAGTCACCACCCACCATAGTAAATATTTCAAGAGGCCATGTAGAAACAGAATGTATTCCTGAAAAATAGTGAAGGGAGAAGGACAGACACCAGGTTTGCTTTAAAAAAAAACCCATGAAGACAAGTTTGAAAAAGAACTGCCATTTCTGAGGAAAAGAAGGAGTAGGAGGCATTTAGACTGCAGATACTTTACTGTGTAAAGGGTGTGGGGATTCAGTAAAAAGTTCTCCACTATTCCCTCATTTGTTAGGATAAGGGTGAATTAAAATTCCATCTTACTGCAAAATCATACAAGCATCTTTAAAGATGTTCTAATCTCAGTTAGAACTCAATAAAAAATAAGACTCAATATTTCACACATTCTAAAAGAAATATGCATAAACAAAACAAGTTTACTGTATCTGATCAGTCTCAGTGCTAATTTTTTTCCCACAGTGATTTCTACTTGATCTCAATGAAAATGTTGGGTGCACAAGAAATGTGAGATTGCACCACTGATTATTCCAGAAATAAAAACTTATTTGCTAATTCAGATTCCTAAAAAGTTATTTGCAGAAATTGAGCATAAAGTGATCCATAAACATATCATTTAATTTCCAGCCAAGTGCCTAAGGCATATCCTGTAAGCATAAGGAATGAAAAAAAACCCCAACACATAGATGTAGATGTGTGCATGTGTGTGTGTATGGATATACACACATAATATGTATATAGAAACATAATTACATGCTACTGGATTTTAACACTAGACCACTTGTTTCTTATTATATTCAGAGCAGATAGATACATTGAAACAAGGTTATTTATACCTGCAATTATTATGGGTTAACTAACATATTTATAAGTGTGTAAGTATCAGATCATCTGAGGCCAAAATTCTACTGAAAAATCCTGTTACTAGATTTTTGCGTCTACCTAGTTAAAAAACAAGAAGGGAAAAATGAAAGTGGGTTTCAGTTTGTGGCAGTTGATTTAATTCTTGTTAATCTACACTACACTGACATTCAGCACACACTTAGTTTCTTGGCTATTGATAGGAAATACTGTTGGGGAAAGAAAATGTGATTTTTTAAGGTGATTAAAGAGTGATGAACTATAATATGAGAATGTAAATTTTATCTTACTCATAAAAAGAAATCTACCCACAAAGTCCATTAGGCAGTAGAGTAGCACTTCAAAAGAAGTCACAGATGGATCAACAAAGTCATGTTCAAAGTAGACCAGATAAAACATTTAAGAGGTGTGTTGAGAGGATCATCTTGTAATTATAGTGCAACTGAAATGACCCCAATGGTCTTATCCAACCTTCTGATCTCTAAGTGTGGGATACACAGAACATGGCATTTGAGTGTGAAGATCAAATGAACAGAAAGCCACCTGTGTCTCTAGAAGATGAGTGTTTTTCCAAAGTTAGCAGACATGTAAGAGGGCAATTATATTTCATCCAAAACAAATAAGAAGATAGTGAATCAGGGCTGAATTATGGGATGCTTCCTTCTTTTACAAAAAAACCCGCAGCCCTCCACAGTGAAGTTACATTCTTTCTCTAGTTTCTCAGCTTTGTACGTATGCTGTAGACTTGTTAAGACAAACCTTGTCCAGTCTCATCTGAGGTGAAAAAATAACTTGGCTGGTAGTACAATGAGGTTTTGATACCCACATGGTGCCACAAGGAAAATCAGCAGAGATAATATGTGGCTTTCCTCCTGAAGAGTTATAGAAAGCGTTTTCCCACAATGTAAAAAAATCAGGAAAATGGGTTTTTATTGCAGCTATTTTGGCTGCTGTTTTGGCAGTTTTTACATGTGTAAGTGGTTTTTTTGCAGAACTGCCACATTCACTTTCCTTGGCAAGCAGTGGGGTATTTATGTGGAGACCACACCTTAATTTATGATATTAAGGCTGGCAATGAATGTGGTAGCTATTATATGTAAAAGATGGCTACCTTTAAACATCTGTAGAAGAGATACTGAAATGGATTCCAAAGAACAGTAAAAAACTAGATCCAAATCCATTGCTCAAATTTTTCTGGCACATTTCCTTCTCTCTAGTATCATCTGAGCTCTCTTAAAAAGAGGTTTTAACATCCCATTCTTCTTATATAGCTTACAAGCCTGACACCAAAATATGGCAATTTATTTGTCAGCACAAGGTCTTTACTTTTATCATAAAGTAAATAGACAATTTTCTACAGGTTACAGCATCATAAAGTTCTATCATCCACAGCTGCTCTAAGATATAATTTCTTTTCCTAGTTAAAGCATGAATGTCCTATCTACAAGACATAAACAGTGCTTGTTGAACCACCAGTTTTAGTCCTGTTTTTGTTGTTTCAATCTTCAATTTCTACTCATGAATTTGGTCCTCTAGACAAGTTATCCAGGACTTCACCTATTCTCTGTTTGTGTTCTATCTTGTTCTAGCTATCATTTGTGTTTGCCAATATTGTTATTCATTCTAGCTTGCCACCTGCCTAATTGTTCTGCCCTGCTGTCTGTCCAACAGTGCTCCAACTGCTTTGTCCTGTCCCTGTCACCACTGCATGTATCAGCTGCCCTTTCCTAACTGCACTGTCTAGAAAAAGGAAGATTCAAGGACTATTTGAGGCAGAAATGTGCACAGAACCCAGATTGAGAAATCTCATGTTATTAGCCTTTGTTGCACTAGTTACTGTTCTACTCCATCATCTGTCTTAACAAGGTTCAGAGGAACTTGTCTGAGATGCAATGATACCAGTTCATGGAAATCCACATTCACTCCATTCACTCAGTTCAGTCATCCCAGGGTTGATCTCAACAAGGTTCTGATATGTTGTTGATCCCAATATGATCTTGCTGCAGATTTAATGGTATATTGTACTGCCATTTTCTACCACACCACGTGAATTACATATGGTTAAATACAATCCAAAGGGTGACTACAAAAGCCAAAGATAAGGAGTGTAAACAACAAGTGACGAGAGATTTAGATGTCTGTAGAGGTGTGGATATGTGTTTGTGAAGCTACCCTCATCTCCAAGAAACTTCCATTTAGAGAAATGCTATTCTTGGAATTGTATTGCTTTGTGAGAAGCATTAGTATGTCTGCAGACCAAGGCTGCTGCTATTGCATCTATTGTGCTTTTAACAGTGGGATGCCACCCCATGACTTCTTAACAAATGCTTGTTAACCTCAGTTTTCTTGCTAACCAGGGGTATAATACAGGCTTTTTCCATTCACTTCAGTTTTAGTACCAGACAAGAAGACATGGGGAAAAAACAAGAAAACACCTGAGGGGGAAAAAAAATTACCCTTTTCACCCTGGTGGCAATCTGTCCAACTAAGTGTTCCTTTCCTCTTCTTTTTACTGTTGCTAAACATTACAACTGGTGAGATTCAACTTGATTGGTATCTAAATGACCAAAATTCAGTCCATAGCTATTCTGTAACTGATTTTTTTTTTTTTACTCTGTGAGCTCAGGCAGGAATTATTTGAGCTTAGTCCTGACAATTTCCAAGGCACAAATATGCTTACCAAACCACAAAGACAGAAGAGTTTGGAAAATAATGGTGTAACAAATGCCACATTTCAAATGCAGACCAATTCCAATACTTGAAATCTACCATGAGGTCCTGTAAGATAATGAATCAACATTTTAGTTACTACTTCCCACACACATTTTGAGGGAACAGCTCAGGAATAATACCAATGTAAATTGGGCCAAAATTTGAATGTTAGTTATTATAAACATAATGAGTCCCATGTAGTCAACTTGCCCAAATCCTAAAGGCTTTCTTCAAGGGTCTCCTGACTGTGTTCATGCTCAGAAGTTTGCAGAAATTAGCATACACAATTATTATCATTTGTCACCTACGAACACACAGAAAGTGCTAAGATTCCAAAGGCTTTCTTCCCCACTGAAATGAAAAATAAAATATGATGGCATATTTAGTGACATCACACTTTTTTCTTTTTGTGGGGAAAAAAAACCCAAACAAAAAAAACACCCCAGTCACATAAATCTTGAAATAATAGGAAAGTATATTGCAGTTAATTAAGCTGGATACCTCTCAGTCTTGTTGTCTGGATAATGCAATCTAATTATTAGTTTAGGGCCAAGGAAGACAATGGAATTTCATTCTCTGACAAATGTTTGGTATTTCCATTTTCAACTCAAAAGTGCCACGGCACAGCTCACACTTTACTGCACTCCTACATGGAGTAAGGCAATTTCTTAATCCTACACTAAATGCTTTGGCTATTTATCCCCACCCTGAGTTCTTTAGTGTGCCAGCCGGGTGAAAATCCAAGCACTCCCTCTCACTTTGACTCTAGTGACTGGAGATAATTCACCGCTATCATCTCAAACAGTGTCATCAGCATTCATTCTTACAACCATGCCGATTTAACATTAAGGCAAAATTAAAATCGCCACAGCATGAAAACACTTGCAAAGGAAATAGCTGTATATTGTTCAGAATACCTTGTGCAATGAGACTAATACACTAAGACTTTAAAAACACAGATTGCAGATAAACACATGATCAGCAATTTAAAAGTTAGTGTTTTGTGTTGAGTTTTTCATTTGTTTCCCCTTAAAAGAAAATAACTTGAATAAAAATTTTACAGTCTCTATAAAATAGACAATAGACTGTTAGTTTCCCTTTACAGCACTCCTTCTCTTAGAAAAGTAACAGTGATTCAGGGAAATAATAAGCTGACACAAAGGCATGCAGAGCTGAACAAAAGTTTCCATATTTGCTGTTGCACTGAGCTGAGAAAATAAATTGCCATGAATAATTCAGTAAACGACTTTCTGGTCCACTCATACACAGTACACTAGGAGTTCATGGTTTTTCTAATCTCACTGTTTATTTCCCCTTACCTGACAAATATAAAATTTTAGCTCTGGATTAAACCCATTACACATATAAATCATTAGAGTTTCTTTTTTCTGATTGGACAAATGTAAAAGTGTTTACTGCCTGAATGTGTCTATATATATAAACTTAAATATGAGCAGTGAGTAGTTGTACCTACTAGCAGCTATTCACTTTGCTTTATTGTGCATCATTTCCTTTATATTCTGATCACTATTATGCTGAAAACTCCATTTGAAGACAGAACTAAGACCAAAAAAAAAAAAAAAAAAAGGAAAAAAAAAAGATAAAAATAAAAAGAGGGAAAAAAGGAAAAAAAATTAAAATTTGTAAATTTATCATGCATTTATAGAATCAGAGGTTAGTTACACAGCTAAGCTCACTGTTTGGCCAATGAAAGTGAGCACTGCTTGTAACAGAAAATGAAATATTGCATTGTGCCACAAAATTCTAAAATTTTACACTTCAGCAGATCTGTTGTACCATCCTGTTGTGCCCCAGCAAATATCTTACTTTAAATTTGATAAATTTCATAACATAATTTCAATTTTTCATTGATTGCTGGTATAAAAAATTTAAGGCCTTAGTGTCATCACTTTACACACAAAAGAGTAGCAATGGAAATTATAAAAAAAAAGATAAACATTTCCTAGTACTAACCTTTTTTTGAAAACTTAGAGATCAGCAGTAATGTTGATTGTAACTCTGGGTTTAGTGAGTTATCTGAAGGACCTGGTGTTGCTCTGGATGACACTGTTGTTTTCTTCAGTGTCTTTGTGCTCAAATTATAAGGCAATGTGCCAAAATCCTGAAGGAAAAGGAACAAAAAACAAGGTCTGAATGCATGTTAGGTCCTTTCAAAGCAGTGAACATTTGGCCCACAGAGTTTTATTTACACCTAAAGCAAGTGTTTCAAGATTTCTTTTTCTCTATGTTCTATTTAATGCCACTGTGAAATGCAGAGCTATGTGAATCTCCATTAAGCAAAGCACTCACTGCACTCCAACATCCTTGGAAAATGGATCCACATATGTTCACAGGCACAGACAATCTTCTCCATATTCAGCACCGCCTGTTGATTTATGGACACCTCAGATCAGTGTGTGTTGTTTCAATTATTTGCCACAAAAGCTGTGGGGCTTGGGGGTGGATTTGCAATCTGAAGTGTGAACTGATTATTCCACTTGGGATTGGGCAATGTCTGAATAACAGCTAGTATGGAATCCCAGTTTCTGAGGGTTAGAGCTGAATTCAGGGCTTAAGACAGTGCCTATCAACTTCAGAGGGGCCTGAGGACTCCCTGACCTTCCCCTGTGGGCAAATAACAGGTTTGCAAAGGCTATGAACGCCCTGCTCATGACCTTCCGGATCTTTGGCACCTCTCCACTGAGTGGATCCAGAGGCTGAGTGGATGGATCCAGGAGGTGCTGGCCACAGCCAGCAAGGGAGACAGATGGGAGGTCCAGTGCTGGGCCAGGGAGACTCTTCCCACACCATGACTGCCCTGACAGACACTCGGAGCTCTTGGGCACACTGAGAGCCAATATCTGCCACCCAACACCACAAAAGGGAAATAGCCCTTAAAAGTACACCTTGACCTCAAACTGGAGCAACCTCCTTCCATTTTTCTCTCCAGACCAGGATGCAGTCAAGACTTTTGGCCTAGCAGAGACTCTGACTTAAAGCAAGGCTCACACAATCGCTTTTACCTCAGCATTTTCTCATAGCTGACAAGAGATTTGGGAAAGCTGCCAAACCTGTGCTCTGTTTTTATCTTTGCGATACTACAAAATAAGGGAGCCTACCACAGCAGGGGCAGGATTCTGCCATGCCTCAGCCAGTGGCACAAGGTGTAAGCAATGCCTGGATACACAGTGTGTTCTCAGGCACCTGCAGCACCTGCACAGGGAGCGTTCGCTTGCCTCAAACCACCGGGGCAAGCGATGAAAGAGATGCAGTTTTGGTTTGTCCAGGCACAAGCTGGCTGTGAACCAGGTAACCTGCTGGTTTCACTGATGCCACAGGCTGGAATAACTGATTGGCACAGCCCAGCTTCCTTCAGTGACCCAGAGCCCAGGCTTGGTTTGTCATAAGAAAGGGATAAACTCTGTATGTAGGCACTGCTCGTTGCTGACAGCTCACAAGGTGGCCACTCTGGGATACATGTGTGTGTGCACGGATCAGCCCTGGAAATACTGCATTTTATCTTAGCCAGGTGCTGGCTTGGATTCTTTTTCTTTTTTTTATTTTCTCCAGTGTTTTTGTTGCATGGGAACTGGAATGCTGCATTGTCTTAAAACCTATCACTACATTGCCACTAGTTATGAAGGGATAAAGTTACATCTAATTCATTAAGGGAAAAACATTACTCTTCAATTTGCATGTCATTTATTATTCTCTAGATAGAGAATGCTCAAAAACCAGGGAAT
Source organism: Corvus cornix cornix (assembly GCF_000738735.6). Lineage (NCBI taxonomy): Eukaryota > Metazoa > Chordata > Aves > Passeriformes > Corvidae > Corvus > Corvus cornix. Next base: position 20,094,555 of record NC_046338.1, on the reverse strand, counting down.
AACATATGGGGGAACAGTAATACACAGACCAAACAGAGGAGGACATTTCTCCCAAATTATAATTTGGCATCAACATGAATTGCAATAAATGGATCTTCAGCATCGGTATTAATCTGGAAATTAGCCATTCCATCACTAGAAACAAAAACCTGCTTTCCAGTACATTTGTTGTCCTCCTTTTGTCCAGAAATAACATCACAGTAGGTACCAGCAGGCAGTCCAGTTTGCACATAGACATTCATATTCCTATGAGAAATAAACACCATGTATGCATTGTTTTCAAAACAGGTATTTCAAATTGTGTGTAATATTTTTGAACCTGATGTTACTCCCCTATTTGAAGGGCATTGTAAAGCATGAGCTTTCTGATCCTACCCCTCCTACACTCCCATTTTAGCTCTCTGGATCCAGCATGCACTCAAATAACTCATGTTGGATTGCACATGAGGGATGCTATTGTTTTCTCTGGGAACACTCTTTCTGCCACTGACTTACCAGTCATCATTATTGAAGATGATGAAACCTTTATTACCGCGGCCAAAAGCTACTTGATTGCTGCCATTGTCCCACCAGTTGGAGAAAGGCTCACCATCCACCACATTACGGAAGATAACCATGTTCCTGGAAACACAAGGAATGCCTGGCACTGCACCTGCAACAGCTCTAAAGCCACATGGAGCAGGAAGCAAAAGCAACTGCTTTCACTTCTTGTTTCTCCCCAGTGCCCTACTTTATCTGACGCCAGCGATGTTCACAAACCCAGTCGTTGCCACAGGTTGTGTCCGCGTTGATTGTAACGGGCTTTATGGAGCCATCCGAGTTACTTGGGGGTCCAACCCAGTCATTGATGTCCTGTCATTAAGAAGATATGTTTATAACTTCTGACTGAAAATGCAGAGAGACCATCTGGAGAGCAAAGCTAGAGGGAGCATCAAAGTTTCACCAGCTAGATCCAATGTGGGACAGGGAAATCCCTTAACAAACTGAGATGCACTGGACTATTTCTCTGGCCCTGGTCTGACCCTTCATCTCCATGGATGAATCTGCAGCATTACAAGCTCACCTTTCCATTTTCAAAATATCTTGGCCAGCGAAAACTTGACATCACACGTGTGAACCCATACGGATGAGCAAGCATGAAACCAACTGCCATTTTATAGAGCCTGTTTGTTGGACAAACAAGGAATGAGACGTGGAAGGAGGAACCTGCCAGAGAACAGACAGACAAACCAGCAAAAGCAGGAAGTATCACCCAGACAAGGCAATCCTTACCTGGCATCCCAGAAGGTCAGAACAGAAGCTCCGCCGGCCCCATGCCCTCTCTGGTTGTCGTGATTATCCACAAAGACCAGGGCTTTGTCGGAAGGCACAAAGCCCCAGCCTTCTCCCCAGTTCCTAGACAAAAACACAGACTTGAAGCTACCCTGTCAATTGTTGTAGCCAGTGAATCCTGCATAAGTTGCAGCATCTTCATCCTTACTTTAAGTAGGCCATCTTTTCTCCGTCCCACTTGCGGATCACTGTCCCCAGTTTGGCACTGTATTTGAATTCTGTCACTCGGCCATTTCCAAAGTACTCGCTGCCTTTGATGGGCTCTCCACCCAAGTCAATTACCTGGTACAAGAAAGAAAACCTGCATCCCTTCTTGTCTCACAAAGACCATAAATGCCATGTACCGTACTCAACACGAGTTCTTGCTTTACATGGAGAAAAAAGTATTTAAGTATTTGTGCTGTGCAGATCAACACAAAGTCAGTACAAGACATGAGGGATACATGTAAAAACATTACTGAAAAAAGGAAAGGTAAATTTGACTGACGATCTGTTTTGGAGGCATTTTTAAAAATTAAAACTACCTATGTCTGCAGGGCTGCTCTAAGTAAATTGTGAGCTCCTTCTGGGATAAATTGGATGAAAATGTATTGTTGTTCCTCTGAAGAAGGAGGCAAAAGAGATACAAAAGACAAAGACAAACATAAAGGAGAAAACGTGGAGATTACCTCCTGGTAAATGAAAGGTTTAGTTCCTTCAGGAAACCATTGAGTATTTAGATCTTTCAGCTTGTCCAGAAATGCTCTTATGTCCCCAGGCCACATGTGCTTGGCAGCATCGATCCGGAATCCTGCGACGCCGATGTCAATGAGATGGTTCATGTACTCAGCAACCTTGGAGCGCACATAGTCCTTCTCCAGGGCCAGATCCAGAAGGCTGACCAAGCGGCAGTCCCGGACCTGTGCATAGAAAAGATAAAAATATCTGTGTATTACACCAAAGGAGGGGTGGAGGTGGGGTGGTGGTTAATGAGGTTGTATTGGATTGGGAAGAAGGAAGGGAGTGATATCCGGAGTGAAGGCGTTTGTCTTCACAAGTCACCACTGCACATGATAAAGCTCTACTGTCCTGGAGACAGCTGAACACTTGCTTTCCAAGAGGAAGTGGTGAATAAATTCCTTGTTTTACTTTGTTCGTGTGTGTGGCTTTCTCTTTACCCATTAAACTGTCTTTATCTCAACCCACGAGTTTTCTGTTTTACTTTTCCCATTCTCTGCCCCATCCCACTGTAAGCAGGAGGCTGAGTGGTATTTAGCTGCTGGCTGAGTTAAACCACAAGTCCTCTTTGGTGCCCAACATGGGACTCAAAGGGTTCAAATTAACAACAGCTACAATTAATGTGCTAGATGGAATTCATAACTGTTACTGCTGTTTGGCTAATAACTGGCAGGCTCCTGTGATTGCCATGGGGCTCACTCGCCTCCTTGTGCATTAGAGTCTAGGGCTCATTAGTGGCTGCTTTTTGCTTTGCTGCAGCCTGTGCTGCTGGTCCCCTCCCTCTGGGACGTTCTGATCCCGGCACTGGCGATGGCCTGGGCTGGCACCTGGCCGGGGCAGCGCTGCTCTTCCTGCGCTGCTGCAACTCCAGTGTGGACTCGAGCCAGAGGGACTCTGACCTGTGGGTGATGAGTCCACGGTGGAACAGGTACATCTGGAAGTGTTTGTGGCCATGGGAAAGTCCACACCACAGCAGGTGCATCTCAAGGTGTCTGTGGCTGTGCCACAGCAGGTGCACCCCTGACGGCGCCGGGCCCAAGGACAGGGCCGTGCTGCAGCACGCACACCCTGATGCACCCGCGGCTGTTCACGAGGGCCCTGCTGGAGCGCCTCAAAGCCATGGCCATGGATAAACGCACAGCAGAGCAGGAACACCCTGCAGGGACTGCAGCCAGGGGCGAGGCCGTGTGGGGCAGGTTTGCTTTCTGCGGGGATGGTGGCCGTGGGTGAGGCCGTGCTGGAGCGGATCTGTTTCTGAGGGGAATGAGGCCCATGGACAGGGCCGTGCTGGAACAGCTGCCCCTCAGAGCCACTGTGGCTGTGGATAAATCCAGCAGCAGGTGTGCCCTGAAGAGCCTGTGGCTCACAGAAATGGCTGCTCTTGGGGAAGGTACAACCCTGAGGGACTGCAGTCTCCAGGTAAGTCCAAGCCAGAGCGGGGGTACAGAGAGGAGTTCATTGCAGTGTTAAACATGGTGGTCTAGTCCAAAGGAACTGGGAGTGGAGACTGCAATGGAAATACCTTTAACCTGTTGTAATCCAGGGTTTGAGATGTGTGTTATAGGGATTACCATAGCAGGAGCCACCTGAACCAATGAAGGACAACCTCACATGAAACAGTGCAAGTGCAGAAACATCATGATGTGTTGTTGCACAGTGGCTGAAGGAAGAGCTTGAGAAAGAACTGCTACATATTCTAACTACAAAAACCAGTAATTTGTGCAACCAGGACATCACCTTGCACTGCTGTCAATTTTCCAAGGTGGCTCCTTACCATGGTCAGCTGAGTTTATAAGCGATAAAAATGAGCTCACAGGCTGAGCTGAGTACTCTGGGCTCAGTTCAGGAGCAAACATCTGCACATAGGTTCTTGATTCCTCAGTACTGAGAATATTTTGCACCACTTGTACCTACGGTCACTACCTCATTCACTTGTCAAGTGACTACGCACAGGTTTTGTGAGGCACTACACCATTTGAATGATCTTACTGTAGGGTTTACAGAACATGTTAAAAAAAAAGGAAAATTTTGAAAATTTTGCCAGAGGAAGTTACCTGATATATATCACCATAATTTTCAATATCTCCACTTCCACTGTGACATTTGCCATCATTGAAATCCCAGCCAGAGTATGGTACAGCTGGAAAATCTCTGTTTCCGGCATTAAAATGGCTTCCACAGGTAGAATGTGTGCCTGAGCCACCTGCAGCCCCACACATATGGTTGACGACAGCATCCACATAGATACGAACCTGGAACAGCAATATGTGCATTTCAGTATGTTTTCTAGTGAGTGTGAAGTGATAGCCAGGGCTTTACCACATCACTATTAAGTTGAATTTTTTCCCTTTCAGTTTCTTCTCAGTTTACACCTCCTTTGAGGATAGCAGCACCTTCCCTCAGCTGATACAGCACTTCTTGCTGTATCAGACACAGATTTTCAAGGCACTTACCCCAACACTGTTGCATCTGGTCACCATATCTTTGAATTCCTGTTCATTTCCTGATCGAGTGCAGAGTTTGTAGCTAATTGGCTGGTATCTTTCCCACCAGGGTCTGTTTGGGTTAGTAATGACAATATTTTCATTTGGAGGTGAAACCTGCAGATGAAATTATGTACTTTGGTAATAAATCAAATGGTTTTATTTCAACATTTTAAGGGCAAAATCTGCACTCAAGACCTCTGCCCTCAGAGGAGGCAGGTTAGTGCCCAACCCAGTCTCTCTCCCTCAGCAGAAGCTCAGGTCTGTGAGATGTCTGTCTTGTACACTGGCAAGAAAGACATTTTGGTTTGTTCCCATGGGTTGCCCAGATGCAGCATGGGCCTGCTTTCAAGGACAGGTACACAGAAAGGCTGAAGCCACAGGAATTATTTTTACCTGTAATAATGACAGCCTTAGGAATGCCAAACCTCAATGCTCACATACATCCTTTAGAACAAGGTAAAGAGCTTTACTTTCTACTTAGCTTTCAGAGGAAACCATGCTACTTTCTAACTGATCTGCTAGAGATATACCATCATTCATTGATCCTGCAGGGTTAGGATTACTTCTAAAAGCAGTCACTGCTTCCAACACTCCCTCCTCAGCAGCAAACTTACTTGGAGCTGACTGTCTCCAACTCAGGCATTTTATTTAATAATCATATATTACAGTGCCATTCTCCTACTACTCAAACAACTGTGAGGAAACAACTCACCTGAACTCCTCCAAATCCATTAGGAGCTAAGTAGCGTTCACACTCCAGAGCAATATCCTGCCAGCGCCATTCAAAGAGATGCACGATAGATGTTCTCTTGGGCAGAGTGTTGGGGTTGTACTGCCCCCAGCAAAGCCCTGCAGCTGCAAGGAGGAGGAGGAGGATTTGCATGGTGCCTTCAGTGTAAGGCTGTGGTCTCTCTACTGGCTATTTATGTGCCTGCAAGACTACAAAGTTCCTATAGCAGGTGTCAAAATTCACATCAGTGCTAACAGTTATTATTTAGCTAGCTCAGTATCATTCCTTTGGTTTGTTTTTTCTCATGGATTACCCAACAGCTGCAAATAAAATACCTTTTCTCAATGATTATACACCATGATAAACCAAGTGGTCTGTGAGCATTGCACCCAAATCCAGAGTTGCTCTCTTTCCAATCATGCAAACAAAGAGACTTTATCAAAAGTATTCCAAAACATAATACATAGACCCTCAAAGGTGTCTCTGGAAGGTAAAAGGAGTGGGAGGTGATTGAAAGATGACTGGAAATCTAACAGCATTAGGAGAATGAATGAGTTTGCCAGCATTCAGAGGCATCTTGCTCTCAAGGTACCTGACCAACCATGCTTAATCAGTAACAGATTTATCACACAAGACATTGTAGGTCTTCACCAGGTGAATCCCAACGGTGACTAGCAACTGACACCTTTTCACACCTGATGTTTCTCCGGTGTCATTGCCCAGTCCCTGCTAGGAACTATTACTGGTTTTCTTAACACAGTCGTGCAGAGCAGCTGTGGCTCTACCTGATGGAAAGTGATCAGAGCTGCATTTGCCTCTCCAGCAGAAACTTTGCATAAGGTTTCATCTCATTTAAAATGACCAATGATTCATCTGAGTCGAGGAACAAAACCCAAAATCAAATGCAAATGATAGTGCAGATGAGTTTTAGCTGCCTGACATACAACTAAATTTGAAAGCTAGAGCTGTTGTCCTTTCTTACTTTTTGTTGCAGTGGGGATACTGCAACACGCATATATCAAACCAGGAGTCCCGTGGAAAGGAAATATATACAGACAGACAGATTCTTGATAGCTGTTTCAGAGATGTTTATTTCTCCAGCCGCATGGCCGGGGCTCTGCCGAGGAACTGTTCCAGTCACAGGACCAAGGGTCCTTCTGCCCGCGCAGGGAACACAAACCAACCCATGGGAACGAGGCTGAGCAGGGGCAGGGAAACCCCGTGTCTGTGCCCTCAGGGCCCCTCTCCCAGGGCTACAGGGCGGGGGAGGAGACCCCAACAACTTTTCCTACAGTTTTCTCCTTCAAAAAAGTCTTTTGACTTTTCTTAATGAAATGATTTCAGGTCTTCACTTGGAACTGACTTGTAAGATCAAGGTCTCAGCAACAATCCTCCATGAATAAACTTGACTCATACCAACAATAAAACAATACTCCAAGAGAATACAAAGACCAGAAAATCACTGCCATTTGATGAATACCTGTGAAGTAAAAAAAAAAAGCCAAAAAATGTCACAGCTACTCCAGGAGAAAAGAAACATCAGTACACTTCGTACCTGAACTGTGTGTTCTTTCGGAAACTAGCCATGCCAGTCCATCACATGCACCCATCTCTTTCCCAGATTTAGTCTTCAAGGACAAAACACACAAGCAGGTCCCATTTTTCCACCTGTTCGTTTTCCTATCACAGACCTTATTAAAGGCCTCTTTTCCCACTACTGCAATGAAGATTACTGCGAACAACCTTGCCTAGTCATTAACAGCAAGGAACCAGTGAGTGATTGCACCTTGTGATTACCAATTCAGTGAAAAGAGACCCCCTCACTCTTCAATATAACTGAGAGCAACCAAATGTGCCTGCGGTTAACTCTTACATCACCATTCCTTGTGGAGTGCCACTGAGGTGATGGAATGTCACTGCATGACTTTCAGCTTCCAATGGCATGTATCTTCCAGTGAAAGGAGTGGGAGGTGATTGAAAGATGACTGGAAATCTAACAGCATTAGGAGAATGAATGAGTTTGCCAGCATTCAGAGGCATCTTGCTCTCAAGGTACCTGACCAACCATGCTTAATCAGTAACAGATTTATCACACAAGACATTGTAGGTCTTCACCAGGTGAATCCCAACGGTGACTAGCAACTGACACCTTTTCACACCTGATGTTTCTCCGGTGTCATTGCCCAGTCCCTGCTAGGAACTATTACTGGTTTTCTTAACACAGTCGTGCAGAGCAGCTGTGGCTCTACCTGATGGAAAGTGATCAGAGCTGCATTTGCCTCTCCAGCAGAAACTTTGCATAAGGTTTCATCTCATTTAAAATGACCAATGATTCATCTGAGTCGAGGAACAAAACCCAAAATCAAATGCAAATGATAGTGCAGATGAGTTTTAGCTGCCTGACATACAACTAAATTTGAAAGCTAGAGCTGTTGTCCTTTCTTACTTTTTGTTGCAGTGGGGATACTGCAACACGCATATATCAAACCAGGAGTCCCGTGGAAAGGAAATATATATGGACAGACAGATTCTTGATAGCTGTTTCAGAGAGATGTTTATTTCTCCAGCCGCATGGCCGGGGCTCTGCCGAGGAACTGTTCCAGTCACAGGACCAAGGGTCCTTCTGCCCGCGCAGGGAACACAAACCAACCAATGGGAACGAGGCTGAGCAGGGGCAGGGAAACCCCGTGTCTGTGCCCTCAGGGCCCCTCTCCCAGGGCTACACGGCAGGGGAGGGACCCCAACACCTCACCCGTTTTATTTTAATAAAAGGAGAAATTAAACAAGTGGATAAACATAACAAGAACAGTTTCAAAACAAAACAAGCCACCCTCCTGAGACTTTAAATGTCCAAACAGATTCTGTGGAACATCTTAGGCTGACAGAAGGGAGACAGAACTCTCTGAGCATGCTTTGTGGGGAAACTGAGGCAGGAGAGGGTTTAACTTCTTCCCTCCCCCTTTTCATCCCCCACTCGGCATTGGAAAGGGATTTTTGGGGAAACAATTGGCAAAAGCATGGTTTTGTGAGGGAAACCATGGATGAAAAAACGGATTGGGAATACACTGGGTAATAGGACATAGGGTAAAAGGGAAAGGTGGGATTAGGAAAGGGAGACTGTAGGGGGGGCTTACAATAGAGATACTGTCTAACATGACTACGATTTTTTGCATATATACTGCCTTTTACAGGAACACCATCAGGCCCAGTGACCTGCGATGCTTGTAACCCTTTTCTACCTTGTAGAATTTTGAATTCCACCACCTCTCCATCTCCCAAGCTTGGGATGCATTTTTCAGGGTTATTCTTTTTAATAGCAGTTCTATGCACGAATATGTCTTGCTGGTTGTCACACCTTGTTATAAAACCATAATTTTGCTTAACATTATACCATTTTACTATCCCTAAGATCTTAGCTACTATGATCTTTTTTCGAGTGGCTGCTGTTTTCTGTCTCGCTGCGTCTTTGCTCTCTCTTTCGGTCGCTCCCGTGTTGGAATTGTCGGGGCTGCTGGTGCCTGCGCGCTCTTCCCGGGGTCGCGTTCGGGGCTGCGCGGGCCGGGCCGGGCCGCGCCGCTCAGTTCTCCGCGCATCGCCTCCTCTGGTCGCAGCTTTGCTGCCGATGCCGGGCGCTGCACCCACGTCTCGGCCGGGGCCCCGAGCGATGACTCCCCCGTGCCCTGCTCCAGCGCGCGTCTCGGCTGGGCGCAGCTCCGTTCCACCGCCACCGCCGCCAGCCGCCGCCCGCGCGCCGCCCCTCTCGGTCGGGCATTCCGGGGCTCGCTCCACCACGCGCTGCGCGCGGGCAGGGCACCGCCGGGTCCCGCCGCTCCCGCCCGCCTCGCTCCGCCACGGAGGGAACTGCCTCGCTGCTGCTCACAGAGCGCTCGGTGCACGTGGCCTGGGCGCACGGTCCCTGCGCCAGGCTTCCCTTCACCAAGACACAGCTGACATTGCTCAACAGTCTCGGTAACTAAATAATATTCACGAAAATATTCTTCCATCGGCATATATTTTGACTCCAATATTAACTGTGTCCAAATGGTTTTCCAAAAGCCCTTGGTAAGAATTAAATCCCAAGAAACATAGAAAAAGTTCTTAAACCACCATGCCAGGAAGTGTTTCAGTTCTTTTTGAGCTTGAATCAAGCCAAAATTTACAAATCGTTGTTCAAGAATCATTTTAAGTTAAAGATAAATGTCCATATGCGGCTCTGAGAGCCAAGAGTCTTCCCACGGTTCCTCCATAGTTTAGGTATGGAATAGCAAAGCAAAACCAAGAAGAGGAATCCAAAGTTTCCAGGGCTTACTCACACAAATCAGTCGCTTAGGGATCGGGGATCGTTCAGCCCGCATTCACCACCATTATGTTGCAGTGGGGATACTGCAACACGCATATATCAAACCAGGAGTCCCGTGGAAAGGAAATATATACAGACAGACAGATTCTTGATAGCTGTTTCAGAGATGTTTATTTCTCCAGCCGCATGGCCGGGGCTCTGCCGAGGAACTGTTCCAGTCACCGGACCAAGGGTCCTTCTGCCCGCGCAGGGAACACAAACCAACCCATGGGAACGAGGCTGAGCAGGGGCAGGGAAACCCCGTGTCTGTGCCCTCAGGGCCCCTCTCCCAGGGCTACAGGGCGGGGGAGGAGACCCCAACAACTTTTCCTACAGTTTTCTCCTTCAAAAAAGTCTTTTGACTTTTCTTAATGAAATGATTTCAGGTCTTCACTTGGAACTGACTTGTAAGATCAAGGTCTCAGCAACAATCCTCCATGAATAAACTTGACTCATACCAACAATAAAACAATACTCCAAGAGAATACAAAGACCAGAAAATCACTGCCATTTGATGAATACCTGTGAAGTAAAAAAAAAAAGCCAAAAAATGTCACAGCTACTCCAGGAGAAAAGAAACATCAGTACACTTCGTACCTGAACTGTGTGTTCTTTCGGAAACTAGCCATGCCAGTCCATCACATGCACCCATCTCTTTCCCAGATTTAGTCTTCAAGGACAAAACACACAAGCAGGTCCCATTTTTCCACCTGTTCGTTTTCCTATCACAGACCTTATTAAAGGCCTCTTTTCCCACTACTGCAATGAAGATTACTGCGAACAACCTTGCCTAGTCATTAACAGCAAGGAACCAGTGAGTGATTGCACCTTGTGATTACCAATTCAGTGAAAAGAGACCCCCTCACTCTTCAATATAACTGAGAGCAACCAAATGTGCCTGCGGTTAACTCTTACATCACCATTCCTTGTGGAGTGCCACTGAGGTGATGGAATGTCACTGCATGACTTTCAGCTTCCAATGGCATGTATCTTCCAGTGAAAGGAGTGGGAGGTGATTGAAAGATGACTGGAAATCTAACAGCATTAGGAGAATGAATGAGTTTGCCAGCATTCAGAGGCATCTTGCTCTCAAGGTACCTGACCAACCATGCTTAATCAGTAACAGATTTATCACACAAGACATTGTAGGTCTTCACCAGGTGAATCCCAACGGTGACTAGCAACTGACACCTTTTCACACCTGATGTTTCTCCGGTGTCATTGCCCAGTCCCTGCTAGGAACTATTACTGGTTTTCTTAACACAGTCGTGCAGAGCAGCTGTGGCTCTACCTGATGGAAAGTGATCAGAGCTGCATTTGCCTCTCCAGCAGAAACTTTGCATAAGGTTTCATCTCATTTAAAATGACCAATGATTCATCTGAGTCGAGGAACAAAACCCAAAATCAAATGCAAATGATAGTGCAGATGAGTTTTAGCTGCCTGACATACAACTAAATTTGAAAGCTAGAGCTGTTGTCCTTTCTTACTTTTTGTTGCAGTGGGGATACTGCAACACGCATATATCAAACCAGGAGTCCCGTGGAAAGGAAATATATATGGACAGACAGATTCTTGATAGCTGTTTCAGAGAGATGTTTATTTCTCCAGCCGCATGGCCGGGCTCTGCCGAGGAACTGTTCCAGTCACAGGACCAAGGGTCCTTCTGCCCGCGCAGGGAACACAAACCAACCAATGGGAACGAGGCTGAGCAGGGGCAGGGAAACCCCGTGTCTGTGCCCTCAGGGCCCCTCTCCCAGGGCTACACGGCAGGGGAGGGACCCCAACACCTCACCCGTTTTATTTTAATAAAAGGAGAAATTAATACAAGTGGATAAACATAACAAGAACAGTTTCAAAACAAAACAAGCCACCCTCCTGAGACTTTAAATGTCCAAACAGATTCTGTGGAACATCTTAGGCCTGACAGAAGGGAGACAGAACTCTCTGAGCATGCTTTGTGGGGAAACTGAGGCAGGAGAGGGTTTAACTTCTTCCCTCCCCCTTTTCATCCCCCACTCGGCATTGGAAAGGGATTTTTGGGGAAACAATTGGCAAAAGCATGGTTTTGTGAGGGAAACCATGGATGAAAAAACGGATTGGGAATACACTGGCAGTAATAGGACATAGGGTAAAAGGGAAAGGTGGGATTAGGAAAGGGAGACTGTAGGGGGGGCTTACAATAGAGATACTGTCTAACATGACTACGATTTTTTGCATATATACTGCCTTTTACAGGAACACCATCAGGCCCAGTGACCTGCGATGCTTGTAACCCTTTTCTACCTTGTAGAATTTTGAATTCCACCACCTCTCCATCTCCCAAGCTTGGGATGCATTTTTCAGGGTTATTCTTTTTAATAGCAGTTCTATGCACGAATATGTCTTGCTGGTTGTCACACCTTGTTATAAAACCATAATTTTGCTTAACATTATACCATTTTACTATCCCTAAGATCTTAGCTACTATGATCGTTTTTCGAGTGGCTGCTGTTTTCTGTCTCGCTGCGTCTTTTGCTCTCTCTTTCGGTCGCTCCCGTGTTGGAATTGTCGGGGCTGCTGGTGCCTGCGCGCTCTTCCCGGGGTCGCGTTCGGGGCTGCGCGGGCCGGGCCGGGCCGCGCCGCTCAGTTCTCCGCGCATCGCCTCCTCTGGTCGCAGCTTCGCTGCCGATGCCGGGCGCTGCACCCACGTCTCGGCCGGGCCCCGAGCGATGACTCCCCCGTGCCCTGCTCCAGCGCGCGTCTCGGCTGGGCGCAGCTCCGTTCCACCGCCACCGCCGCAGCCGCCGCCCGCGCGCCGCCCCTCTCGGTCGGGCATTCCGGGGCTCGCTCCACCACGCGCTGCGCGGGGCCGGGCAGGTACCGCCGGGTCCCGCCGCTCCCGCCGCGCCTCGCTCCGCCACGGAGGGAACTGCCTCGCTGCTGCTCACAGAGCGCTCGGTGCACGTGGCCTGGGCTGCACGGTCCCTGCGCCAGGCTTCCCTTCACCAAGACACAGCTGACATTGCTCAACAGTCTCGGTAACTAAATAATATTCACGAAAATATTCTTCCATCGGCATATATTTTGACTCCAATATTAACTGTGTCCAAATGGTTTTCCAAAAGCCCTTGGTAAGAATTAAATCCCAAGAAACATAGAAAAAGTTCTTAAACAACCATGCCAGGAAGTGTTTCAGTTCTTTTTGAGCTTGAATCAAGCCAAAATTTACAAATCGTTGTTCAAGAATCATTTTAAGTTAAAGATAAATGTCCATATGCGGCTCTGAGAGCCAAGAGTCTTCCCACGGTTCCTCCATAGTTTAGATATGGAATAGCAAAGCAAAACCAAGAAGAGGAATCCAAAGTTTCCAGGGTTTACTCACACAAATCAGTCGCTTAGGGATCGGGGATCGTTCTGCCTCATTCTCCACCATTTGTTGCAGTGGGGATACTGCAACACGCATATATCAAACCAGGAGTCCCGTGGAAAGGAAATATATATGGACAGACAGATTCTTGATAGCTGTTTCAGAGATGTTTATTTCTCCAGCCGCATGGCCGGGATCTGCCGAGGAACTGTTCCAGTCACGGGACCAAGGGTCCTTCTGCCCGCGCAGGGAACACAAACCAACCATGGGAACGAGGCTGAGCAGGGGCAGGGAAACCCCGTGTCTGTGCCCTCAGGGCCCCTCTCCCAGGGCTACAGGGCGGGGAGGAGACCCCAACAACTTTTCCTACAGTTTTCTCCTTCAAAAAAGTCTTTTGACTTTTCTTAATGAAATGATTTCAGGTCTTCACTTGGAACTGACTTGTAAGATCAAGGTCTCAGCAACAATCCTCCATGAATAAACTTGACTCATACCAACAATAAACATACTCCAAGAGAATACAAAAGACCAGAAATCACCTGCCATTTGATGAATACCTGTGAAGTAAAAAAAAAAGCCAAAAAATGTCAGCAGCTACTCCAGGAGAAAAGAAACATCAGTACACTTCGTACCTGAACTGTGTGTTCTTTCGGAAACTAGCCATGCCAGTCCATCACATGCACCCATCTCTTTCCCAGATTTAGTCTTCAAGGACAAAACACACAAGCAGGTCCCATTTTTCCACCTGTTCGTTTTCCTATCACAGACCTTATTAAAGGCCTCTTTTCCCACTACTGCAATGAAGATTACTGCGAAACACCTTGCCTAGTCATTAACAGCAAGGAACCAAGTGAGTGATTGCACCTTGTGATTACCAATTCAGTGAAAAGAGACCCCCCTCACTCTTCAATATAACTGAGAGCAACCAAATGTTGCCTGCGTGTTAACTCTTACATTCACCATTCCTTGTGGAGTGCCACTGAGGTGATGGAATGTCACTGCATGACTTTCAGCTTCCAATGGCATGTATCTTCCAGTGAAAGGAGTGGGAGGTGATTGAAAGATGACTGGAAATCTAACAGCATTAGGAGAATGAATGAGTTTGCCAGCATTCAGAGGCATCTTGCTCTCAAGGTACCTGACCAACCATGCTTAATCAGTAACAGATTTATCACACAAGACATTGTAGGTCTTCACCAGGTGAATCCCAACGGTGACTAGCAACTGACACCTTTTCACACCTGATGTTTCTCCGGGTGTCATTGCCCAGTCCCTGCTAGGAACTATTACTGGTTTTCTTAACACAGTCGTGCAGAGCAGCTGTGGCTCTACCTGATGGAAAGTGATCAGAGCTGCATTTGCCTCTCCAGCAGAAACTTTGCATAAGGTTTCATCTCATTTAAAATGACCAATGATTCATCTGAGTCGAGGAACAAAACCCAAAATCAAATGCAAATGATAGTGCAGATGAGTTTTAGCTGCCTGACATACAACTAAATTTGAAAGCTAGAGCTGTTGTCCTTTCTTACTTTTCCTACAGTTTTCTCCTTCAAAAAAGTCTTTTGACTTTTCTTAATGAAATGATTTCAGGTCTTCACTTGGAACTGACTTGTAAGATCAAGGTCTCAGCAACAATCCTCCATGAATAAACTTGACTCATACCAACAATAAAACAATACTCCAAGAGAATACAAAGACCAGAAAATCACTGCCATTTGATGAATACCTGTGAAGTAAAAATCCAAAAAATGTCACAGCTACTCCAGGAGAAAAGAAACATCAGTACACTTCGTACCTGAACTGTGTGTTCTTTCGGAAACTAGCCATGCCAGTCCATCACATGCACCCATCTCTTTCCCAGATTTAGTCTTCAAGGACAAAACACACAAGCAGGTCCCATTTTTCCACCTGTTCGTTTTCCTATCACAGACCTTATTAAAGGCCTCTTTTCCCACTACTGCAATGAAGATTACTGCGAACAACCTTGCCTAGTCATTAACAGCAAGGAACCAGTGAGTGATTGCACCTTGTGATTACCAATTCAGTGAAAAGAGACCCCCTCACTCTTCAATATAACTGAGAGCAACCAAATGTGCCTGCGGTTAACTCTTACATCACCATTCCTTGTGGAGTGCCACTGAGGTGATGGAATGTCACTGCATGACTTTCAGCTTCCAATGGCATGTATCTTCCAGTGAAAAATACACTGGTGTCAGCCAAGAATAGGATGGACTTATCCTCAATACCCCAATGCAATGGATGGCAAAGCCACTGGCAAAGGGGCCTGGGAGCTCTCCCATGACAAGCTATGCAGGCTGTGACTGTTCAAGCAGGTTGCAGAAAAATGCTGACTTAAATTCAGCACAAAGGGCTGGTAGGTGGCCTTTATTTCAGATAAACAACTGTGGCACATGAGTGCATCACCAGAGGGTGTCAAGAGAGTGTGAATGCCTCCTTGGTTTAGCCAGAACAGCATGGGGAGGAGAGTACACATTGCTCAGCACGAAAGATTATACAAAATTAACCAAAGTTTTCTGAAGCTAGCAATGGGCTTCAGCTGGTTTCAACACACATATTCCTTTCCTACAACTGGGAGTGCCCACCATCCTAATGGTGAGTGCATTATAGGCATCAGCAATGGAGATCAAGCCAGTACTGGGGTAACAATGGGAGATGTGTAGGTTTGATTTGTACAGGCAGAAGCTGACTGTGAACCAGGTAACACACAGGCTTGAATGATGCCACGGGCTGGAATAACTGACTGGCATGGACCAGCTTTCTCTGACCCAGGCCCCATGTTTGGTTCATCACAAAAATGGGATAAACTTGATTTGAATGCCATTTTTTATTCACCACATAGAGAGAAGCTACAGACTGACAGAAGAAACGCATTTTTAACTGAGTTATAACTTGATATCAACTGGAATTCTGCCATGTTTCAGCACAAAGGAGTCTTTTCTTGGTTTTTGGACATCCTGTTAATTCCCAGTCCTGCTTGCCCCTAAAGAGAACTACATTACCACTTACACACAGAGCAACACATTTTTAAATTAAATGATGCCAATCTTCTCCTTTCATTTTTTATTAGTACCTGTCGCAGGTTCGGTTTGTAACCGGGCAGAAACACCAATTTAGTGTAGTGGTTTGGTCCAAAATACTCATTACTGTTTATCTGCTGTGAGATAAGAATTAGGAGAAATGCAAAGCAGGCACCAAACTTGAAAGAATATAAAGAAGTTTATTAACAAACCTAAAAGAGGGAAAAAAAAATTATACCACCTTCAGAACTCTCCTCCTCCCCCCACCTTCCTCCCTTCTCCCACTGACAATGTAAAAAGACAACCCTTAAGATGTTCAGTCTGTTTACCACTTCCATAATAACCTTGTTCAGTCCATTTAGAAAGAGAAGTCTCTTCTTGCTCATGCTATGAAAACATTATCTAACCTATGACAGTACCTTAACTGAATAAAGTTACAAATGCACACAGGTGTATAGCACCACTCCCAGATCTGCACTGGCACCACCAGCTCCCATCTCTGTACAGCAGCTGCTCACTACTTCATTAGTATTAAAGCTAACACACTTTACTCTGTCTTGGTTCATGCAGTCCTGAGAGCCAGGACATTCTGCACATCTGTTTGCTGTTAGCAAAGATACATGGGAGAAAGAACAACACATCTGGTTACAATTTAGCATCAACATGAATGGCAATGAATGGGTCTTCGTCTTCATTCCCAATCAGGAAATTAGCCATGCCATCAGCAGCAACATGAACTTCAACTGCTGTACAGAAGTCACCTTCCTTTTGCCCAGAAATGACATCGCAGTAAGTGCCAGCAGGCAGACCAGTCTGCAGAGATACATTCAAGGACCTTTGGAAAAGAATGAAGTGCAGTAAGGATCATGAGGACTCTAAAACACTCTGCAAATCATATTGGAGATTCTCTCAAACATTAAGTTGTTCTGGAGTTATCCTCTAGCTCTCCTCTGGACACAGCAGAATCTATCCAATCACTACATCCTTCAAACTGCTCATCACCACAACCTACTTCTAATTCTTACAGACCTGACATACTCCCGTTCTCTTATCATCTCATTCTTGTGTAAAATATAGCAATACAGTTTTTAAAACTGTCACATTTGGAACATTTTCCCAAGTTTACAATTTCCCTCACTTCTAAAAGTTCAGGTTTTGCTGGCTGACCAGGCTCCGTGACACAGCCAACTTAAGAACTTCAGAATTTCAGGGAAATAGCAAGACCACGGTACAAGGCCTAACTGCCAAGAGTGAAGAGTCTCTATGGTAGAATGGAAAATGCTAAGTTTAAATTGTCAACAACTGAGGCATCCATTACAAATATCTATTCAATCTAGCAACACCTTAAAAGTTTTCACTAACTAGATTATTTTAATACATAGATAATAATTTATTTATAATCATAATAAATTGTAATTTATTTCCCACTGACTTACCAGTCATCATTATTGAAGATGATGAAACCTTTATTACCGCGGCCAAAAGCTACTTGATTGCTGCCATTGTCCCACCAGTTGGAGAAAGGCTCACCATCCACCACATTACGGAAGATAACCATGTTCCTGGAAACACAAGGAATGCCTGGCACTGCACCTGCAACAGCTCTAAAGCCACATGGAGCAGGAAGCAAAAGCAACTGCTTTCACTTCTTGTTTCTCCCCAGTGCCCTACTTTATCTGACGCCAGCGATGTTCACAAACCCAGCCGTTGCCACAGGTTGTGTCCGCGTTGATTGTAACGGGCTTTATGGAGCCATCCGAGTTACTTGGGGGTCCAACCCAGTCATTGATGTCCTGTCATTAAGAAGATATGTTTATAACTTCTGACTGAAAATGCAGAGAGACCATCTGGAGAGCAAAGCTAGAGGGAGCATCAAAGTTTCACCAGCCAGATCCAACGTGGGACAGGGAAATCCCTTAACAAACTGAGATGCACTGGACTATTTCTCTGGCCCTGGTCTGACCCTTCATCTCCATGGATGGATCTGCAGCATTACAAGCTCACCTTTCCATTTTCAAAATATCTTGGCCAGCGAAAACTTGACATCACACGTGTGAACCCATACGGATGAGCAAGCATGAAACCAACTGCCATTTTATAGAGCCTGTTTGTTGGACAAACAAGGAATGAGACGTGGAAGGAGGAACCTGCCAGAGAACAGACAGACAAACCAGCAAAAGCAGGAAGTATCACCCAGACAAGGCAATCCCTTACCTGGCATCCCAGAAGGTCAGAACAGAAGCTCCGCCGGCCCCATGCCCTCTCTGGTTGTCGTGATTATCCACAAAGACCAGGGCTTTGTCGGAAGGCACAAAGCCCCAGCCTTCTCCCCAGTTCCTAGACAAAAACACAGACTTGAAGCTACCCTGTCAATTGTTGTAGCCAGTGAACCCTGCATAAGTTGCAGCATCTTCATCCTTACTTTAAGTAGGCCATCTTTTCTCCGTCCCACTTGCGGATCACTGTCCCCAGTTTGGCACTGTATTTGAATTCTGTCACTCGGCCATTTCCAAAGTACTCGCTGCCTTTGATGGGCTCTCCACCCAAGTCAATTACCTGGTACAAGAAAGGTAGAGCATTTCTTTCTACACAAAAATCAAACAAATAAAAGACATTGCTTTACACATTGGTTAATCAAGGGGACAGTACTTGATCTAATCACGTTATTTGGCTTTCTTGCAAAATTGTATGTAGGCTATCTTTTCTTTTTAGCTCAGCCCAGCTGTGAACCACTTTTCCTTCTCCATCCTGTATCTCCTTACCCCAGTTGATCACTCACCCACCATTAAGGCTTGGGCTGTACAAACTTTACACTTTGTATGGTCATCAACGCCTCTGCTTCCAGCAGTTGGGCTGCCCCATTTCACTATGGAGCTAAAGAATGTTTCCATTTTCCTAGACTTTTCAGGCAAGATACTAATTTAATAAAATGTGTGCAAGTTTAGCTTCTGCTGACTGACATCAACAATTACCTGCTAGTTCCAATTTGTTATTTAAATGTAGAACAAATTTGGAACATCAAGTAACAGTTGTTATGCCACTGGAAAATAAATTTTCAGACCACAATCAACATTTATGTATTCTATTACAAGTTATTATCCAGAACTTAAAATTCAGGAAATGAAATCTCTTTTTTAAACCAATAGAATTTTTACACTAATGCCAATGTAGTCGATTTCACCTCAATATAATTTCCAGGTCCAAAACAAGTGGGACATTTTGAACATCAGTTACCATTTATGGGCAGATTAGATATTTGTAGATTATGGTTATTAAATCTTCTATAGATCTGCTTGGGCTCAGCCCATTGCCTTCCATGTGTGACTGAGCCTATAATGGGCCTGAAAGAAATATGTTTGTGAAGTAAAATTTAAAAAAATAAAGATTACCTCCTGGTAAATGAAAGGTTTAGTTCCTTCAGGAAACCATTGAGTATTTAGATCTTTCAGCTTGTCTAAAATCGCCTTGACATCCCCAGGCCACATGTGCTTGGCAGCATCGATCCGGAATCCTGCGACGCCAATGTCAATGAGATGGTTCATGTACTCCGCAACCCTGGAGCGCACATAGTCCTTCTCCAGGGCCAGGTCCAGCAGGCTGACCAGGCGGCAGTCCCGGACCTGGGCAAAAATTCTGAAATGAAACATTTTTCACCTAATAGACTTAATACAGTGTTCTACATACATTTTGAATGTTCTTGCCTGCATTCAAATGCTAAATAAAACCTTCAGCAGCCTTTGTTCCCCATACATATTTTTGCTTTGGAGAGTCATTTACATAGCAGCTGCATTAACAAATTGCATTTACCCCTCTTTTCTGAAACTGAGACCAAAGAAAAATTCCAAATTACAGTTAAAGGCAAATAACTTCTACCTTTTTTTAATCACACTAAATAGATTTGTTGAGCTGTAAATTGTCTTTATTAAGTACCTAAGAACACTTATCTAAATCTGATATTAAGCCGTTGTCTGAAGTACAGCTATCCCTTTAAGAAGTGGTGTTCCTGACAGCAACACTAACCTCTGTTATTAATTTGGGTGGGTTTTTATCAAGTTTTTTTTTTCCTTTTAAAAAATGTCTCACAGTAAATGGGAGCAAAGAAATCACAGCACAGGAACAGATGTACATGAAAGCTATAGTTATAGGTTTACCTGAGATATATCATGATAATTCTCAATGTTTCCACTTCTAGATTTACATTTATGATCATTAAAGTCCCAGCCAGAATAGGGCACAGCTGGGAAATCTTCAGTCTTTGCATTGAAATAGCTTCCACAAGTAGCATGGTCACCAGCCCCAGCATTAGCTCCGCACATATGGTTGATCACTGCATCCACATAAATGTGCACCTAGAGAACAGTATCCACATAACAATTTGAAAAAGCTACTTCCCACAGCACCATTAATTGATGTTCTCTGTCCCATACCTCCTGCCCTATCCCCCTATTTCTGTTTGCTTGCTTCACCCAGCACTTTATTCAGGTTTTTTTTATTAGCATACAGCAACGGTGATCAAACAGGCAGCCCAACAGACAAGCAGATAACACTGCATCCATTTTTAAAAATGGTAGAATCACTGTCTGTCTATATCCTTGTATTGTAAACACCAGAAGGTTTTAAAAGTCCTTACTCCAACATTGTTGCACCTGGTCACCATGTCTCTAAATTCAGTTTCATTTCCAGATCTTGTGCACAGCTTGTAGCTGACAGGTTGGTATCTTTCCCACCATGGTTGCTGGGGGTCAGTAACGATAACATTTTCATTTGGAGGTGAAATCTGTGAATAAAAACAATGGTACTTGGTAACAGGATACTGATAATGGTTAATTTGTTTGCCCAGTATTTTTAGAGATAGAACACAACCCACTTAGATCCTCAGTATCCTCGGCTTACACTGTAGTAGGCTGGAAATAAAAGACTTGGGCTTGGCCTTCAGCAGGTAGAAATATACTAAAAATTAGGTCCATGGACAGAGTGTCCTAATTATCTTTATGAGCAACTGCAGGCCTCAAAGACGCATCTGAAATTGAACAACTAGGTCAGCAGAGGAAGGAAGTGACTGCATAACAACTGACGTAACATCCTGCCTTTAAAACTGATCCAACTTCCCATTTTTGTAATGTTTTGGATAAATGCATTCTTGACCTAATTCTTCTAAGTTTCAAGGTGAATCACACCTCTTCCTTTTACAAACTTTTCAGGATACTTTTTAGGCAACAAGCTTTTGCTGCTACCTCCAAGCCTCTGGGCATAACAACCTGATCCATTACCCTACATCCTCTTAGATGCCACACCTTCCTATCAACTCAGTAAGCCATCATCTGAAAAAAACCTCCTGAGACCCTGCCACTGAATGGATTAAAAAGATATAGATGCATATACCACAGTCTGAGAAATCAGTTTAAAATCAGTCTCATCTGTGTGCCTGGAAAGAAGGTAGCAAAGAAAGTATGTATTATTTGAAAATTATGCAGAAATTCTCACTCAGGCCAGCTTGCAATCTCTTGGGCTACGAGAGACAGGCAGACTTCACACCAATTACTCCTAAGCAATCTGACAGGCAAACTGAAATAGTTTAATAGGTGGCTGTTCTCCTGCCATGCCACCCCACCTAAGTGCCAGTACTGGTTCCACAGGAACATGTCTCTGCTGTTCAGACAGACCTGGCTAACACAGGGACACCTTCACTAGAACCTGTGTTCAGTTCACTTCCACCTGCTCACACCAGGTTCCTGCAAACAAGGGTCTCCTCAAACAAGGGTCTCCTCAAACAAGTGGCTTACTGTGACACCATGCTTTACAGAAAGAAACTTGCCAGTTTGGGTGAACACAATTAGCAGCCTTTTGTACTTAATTATTTAAAACCTTCAGCATTTTTTGTTCTTTGGATGCCCTTTGTTCAGTCATAGTTTCATTTTACATTTATCTAGCTCTTCAGCGTTTCCCTTGATTTAAATAATATCAAGCAGATAAACATAGGTTACTCTTCACAGCAGTAAAAAAAAAGATTTAGCAAGTGACGTGCAATTCTAATTCATCTAAATGTAATAGCACAGAGTGCAAAACATGCACTTTGGAGCAATGAAATAAATTCCTGCTTACTTGATGATAGCTGAAAAACATATTTGTCAGCATTTACTACTTCCATTACCAATTTCTATTTTTCTTTCTCAATGTCTGTCCTTTGGCAAACTGAACAATTTCTGTGAAAAACAAATTATCATCTACGCAGCAATTTTACTACCTTCTGATAGGAACAGACGTACCTGAACTCCTCCAAATCCATTAGGAGCTAAGTAGCGTTCACACTCCAGAGCAATATCCTGCCAGCGCCATTCAAAGAGATGCACGATAGATGTTCTCTTGGGCAGAGTGTTGGGGTTGTACTGCCCCCAGCAAAGCCCTACAATTAACAGCAGAAAATAGATACCCATCCAGTGCTCTGTGATCAGTTGTGCTCTTCTTCCTAACTGTCAATGTTCTTGCAAGAGGGTAAAGTACACATTAGAAAATACACATTTAAAGGTAAACACCCATCTCTGGCATCATATTTATTTACTTGTCATTTTGTATGAGAACTGGATTTTAGCTAAACTATATAAAACTCCCATACGAACAGTAACTTTGTTTTCATGCAGTTAAAATTCAGATGTTGTCTAATGCAGGCTGCCTCCAGAGTGCAACAGTTGTGTTTTTATTAGTATAAAGCAAAAAACTACCCCAAAAGGCAAAGGAATACTTACACAGACTGAAATAGACATTTTGCTTCTTATTTTAATGTATAATATTTTACATTCCTATTTATCCTTGAGAGGCATCTTTTTTTTCAAACTGGTGTTGCTACAACTTGAACATATTTGGACAAGATCTTGCAGAGGCAGCATATTTCTTACTGTGATTTCTTATGAAACGTCAGATATTGTGGAGGTCTAACACACACGAGTCTGGCATTCATGATATGCATGACATCTCTCATTCAAACAACAGCCTGTAACTTGGAAGATCTCTCAGATACAGAAATGATTACAGTGACTCAAACCCAGAAATGCTAAATGTCTGATGCACACCTGTACAATTTGTGTGGAGATATTTTCCTTCTAAGAACATGAGCAATGGCATGCAGACATTAAAAGTGCTGTGAAGCTCCATAACCAAGAAATCTCCTCCTCAGTGCCCAAGTACAGAGTTCTGCAAAAGGAGCTTTCCAGAGGATTGAAACCAGCTGCATTCCCTTCTGATGAGCTAGGCTAAGAGCTGTATTTCCCAACGCATATCCTATTTGTATTTACTTGTGGACAAACACAGATGACAATCCCTGTATTAAAATTGCCTCTCTTTTTCCTTACCTAGAGAGGTATAACCACGTATAACAAACCAGAAACTAAACAACTACCAAGGTTTACCTTACTCTATTGAGAGACTTATTTTGCACTCTTCACATTTAGAAGTTGATTTAGAGAGTCTGACGTAAAAATAAGTCCTCCAAGAAGAACTTCTGCAAACAATAAGCTAAAGTAATGCTTCCCTTAAATAACAGAATACAGAATCTTGTTACTTTCCTCTAAGTATCTATTCTTTATAAAAAGCTATCTTACAGAAACAACAGAGAGCAAAGAGAGATTCCTGTCATAGGGGAAACCAAACACTTCAGTGAAGGTTTAAGTATGAACACAAGGGCCTTCAGGTTTGCAACATGAAGGAAACCAGTGCTTTTCCTAATTTCATACACACTCGGGAATGCACTGCCAAAAACTCCAACCTGCTATGATACAGCTACCCAGACATAAGTTTATATAAAATCCGACATGACTTCTACAAAACAGCCCTCATTTTTGCTTCAAGGAAAGGATGATCCATATCTCTCAGGCAGTGGAACTGCACTCTTTGGAGCAAATTTAGGCACAAAATATACCAGTTTGTAAAGTGTAGAACCTGCCACCCATTGCTATCAGCTATCACTGTTCTTCACAAGCAGGCAGTTACTTAGAAGTAAGCATATGGTATACTTAGCTTGCTTTTCTGCTTGTGAACAAAATAACTTTAATACAATTATTTACTTGTAGATCTTCAGTAAAGTATACAGATAAATTTCACCCACAAGCAGTTGCTCTGCGTGCTTCCATTTTCATGAGGGAATGCTTTTTTGCCCTGATAGGAAGAACATACATTAAGAGAAAATGACCTAAAAAAAAAAAAAAAAAAATCGATCTTCTCTGATGAGCAAAGCCATCTATCAGATTGGCAAGTTTCACTTCCAGCAGTAAATACACAAAGCACTAAATTACACAAAGCAGTAAGAATAATACCTTGACCTAACTAGAGCTCCAAGGCCTAGTGCTTAAAGAGAAGACTCAATGTAGATTTTCGTTTCCCTGAAATGGGTTTATGCCTGTTCTGCCTTCAATACAAGCAATAATAAGAGAATAGGGATGTTGAAATCCTCGCTGCATTCTGAAGGCTCGAGCTTCAGAATGCTTTGGAAATTTGGAAAAATTGTAAGAGGCCACGTGGAAGAAAGCAACATTGATTGCAATGAAGAGAACTTGGGAGCAAAGCCTCTCTGCAGTGCCCTACTGATGTCTTGGCCAACACGGGACTCGGGTCACCTTGTCTTCTGCTGGGTTACAGCCTGAGCTGTGAAGCCCAGCCGCCATCTCCAACACACCTGCAACAGTTTATGAATTTGCGGGACGTCTGACGCAGCTGCTGAAGCTGCAGCTACTAAAGGCTGTCACAGGGAAGCATAGCAGTGGCCCTGTCCCTTGTAGCGGCTCCCACAGAACCCCGCTCAGCAGCCCCGCGGTTCGTGCAGGCGAAGCCAGCCCGCTTGGGCCGCTCCTGCCGAGCCCCCGGCAGGGCCCGCGGAGCGCGGTACGTACGTGCTGGGGCCGCCCCGCCGCGCACCGCCCTTTCCGCCGGGCCGCGCCGCCGCGCGGGGCACAGCGAGCCGGCCCCGCCCCGCCGCAGGGACAGCGCGGGACACGGCCACCGCCGCTGCGCTCCAAGTTTCACATTACACACGATTACCTTGATTCAATAGAAGATTTCGTTCTGGAATACATTTGTTCTCGAGATTTGAGAATGGAAAGTTCTCTGAACATACACTTCCCGCACTTTTTAAAAAAGTATTCTTGTCCTTGAGCACAGCACCACCTTGCTGTCATCCTACTTCGGCGCTTTGAAAATTCACTTGGGGGCCTTTCGTTCTGTACGCATAGCTCAACACGGGTGTTAGGACATATCACTGTAGAACCATAGAAGCATTTAAGTTGAAAAAGCCCTCTAGGATCGAATGAACAATTACACAGTCCCCATGGGAATACAGCAAATAAGCTAAGAATAATTCCAGTAAAAGCATTTTAAAGTAACCTGCTAAGCCAGTTCATATTGGGAAAAAACCAGCAAAGATACACTTACTTTGGTTCAGCCGTCAATATTAGTGATTTAGACTGTTTGCAGCTGGAATGACAAAACAAATCTTTTACAGCAGCCAGCTCCCACACCATCAACTATGATTTAGTGATTTATGGAATAACTTTTACTTTAAGTCCACTGGACTGGAATCTCTTGTTAATTAACTGTCATTGTAATGTTTCCCACATGGTTTTCCACTAACCAGCCCAATATGTAGCAAATCCTACTATGTGACCACTGTTACTATCACCCTTCAACAGGGCAAGAACCACATCTATACTATACAGTTTTAACTGCTCCTCGGGTTTTAATGACTTCAGTCTCACTAGTAACAGTTTCCAAGTTGCAGATAAATAATACAAGTTAATTACCGAGGAAAAACAGTGCCCAGTTTCACAGTACAAATTCAGGCCAGTGCACCAGTCCTCCTGCTTGGTCTCCAAGACAAGAAGGTCCATCCCACTCAAAACCCCAAAAATAAAAGTCAAAATGAAGAGAAGACAGCAAAATGAAGAGGAAGGGAATAATTTATTAGACTTCACAAGCAATCTAAACATACATTTATGATGCAAGTCTTGTGATACTTAGAGATATATGTAATCTTCAAGACGAGAAAATTTATTCTCTGCCTTACATACTTTAGAAATGCTACTACGCACAGTTCAAGAGTCCTGATGATTACACTGCTTCTTCCCCAGCTTGTGAATACTTGAAAGAGATGGAACACAAAAGGGACCTGGAACATCACAAAGGCATGTTAAAAGTAAGAACTACTAGAAAACAGCAGTGTTATACTGGCTTTTGACAACTAAATTGAAAGATGCTTAGTATTTTAAAAGGTGCTTAATGTCTGTAGAAATACATCTTAAAAGGTGCAGGCTGTATTAATTTTATATTATAGAAAGTTAAACAGTAATGTAGTATGAAACCCACAAGAAACATGTAAGTCACTAGCAACACTACCTCAGTGCAGAGAGCAATCTAACAAAACCCAACCAACCAACAAAAAGGTAGCAGTGATTAATAGTTGATTATTAGTCCAGCTCCAAATACTTAATTGCAAGATATTGTTAATTTCCTTCTTTACTCAAAAAAGATGAAGTAAGGAATGTATAAACTAGATCAACTTCAGATTGTTTCTCATAAACCAGGACAACAGTAATCATCAAATGATCTAAAATACTGGTCAACCCTTAATATTAAGGCTGCTCTGCAACATATTTTAGCCAACATGTTATTATATTAATATGTATTTAAAGAAAAACAAGGTAACGGTCAGTGTGAGCTCACAGCTTCACACAGATCAGCTGGTATGAGCTAGAACTGTTCCACTAAGGAATGGGACCACAAATTAGTACAGTATATGACCTCTGAGGAAGAAGGCGAAGGCCACCTTTTGAGACTAGGAATCTTCATTGTGTCTATTCACACAACACAGACAACTCATTGGTTTCTTTTTACCCCCTGAAAAAGTTTGCTTTTTAAAATTACTAGATTAGCTCAATGTAAAACACGTTAACTCCTCCCCACACCTACTCTACATGAAAACTTAAGATGCAGTTGAGTGCTACAGGAAACATTGCACAAAAAAGGATACAACAAGAAAGGATACACTCTGCATGACAGTATTACTGCAGTATTTACGCAGGAATGTTTCTAAAGAAGAACAGCAGAATGTGGTTTAATTTTACTTGATTCTCAGTATTGCACATACATAAGTTTACGCTACCTAGCAAAACCAAATATGCCTCCTCGATAAAAAACAGTTCTAACCCTTATGAGATTAAAGAAGGCTAATGAGTCCATCAACACTAAACTTCATATTCAAAAGTAAATGTGTTTTTTGATAACTTGAACTATTAGGACACCAGCAGATTTTTCCCTCTCCTTCAAGCCATTTTTCAGATTCACTTTATTTCCATCAGGTCCAAAACCCAATCATGTTTCCCTTTAATGCCAGCTTTTAAACCACTTCTTCCCTATGAGGAAGCCAGAGACCTCTCAACATCAGTTTCTTCCACATAACTTTTCTCCCCAAAAAGTTGTATTTTAGCTACAGGAAAAAGTCACTCTAAGTGAACTTGTTTGCCAGTCCATCAAGAAAGACATTTCAGCCAGCAAGGAGTTAAACAGTATTTTTATAAACCATATGTATTATTTTCTCAAAAAAAAAAAAAAAAAGGATAAAATCTTTGTAGAGAAATAAAAACCAAAAAAAAAAAGAAATTAAAAAAAAAAAACCAATCAATCAACCCTAGACTCAAGTTTTTATAATGCAATTTTGTATCATAAATCAGCATCCATCAGAATATTCCAGCAGGAACAGAAAAAGAGTCATGTCGCAATAGGGTTCAGCTTAACCATTAGCTGGGAAATGAAACAAGTATTTTTAATTAAACCTCATCGATCCCTAGAAATCTGTGTAACTCCGTGGCACACTGTATGATTGCAACATATAAACAGTCACGGTAAGGGAGAAGTTCTGCCCATGGACAGAACACCAGTGACACTTGTAAGATGGTAGCTCATGTAAGACTTCCAGGTGCACATAGAAATATGGCTTTGCTCACTCTGGAAAAAGCTTCTGAGTTGACCATCAATATAGTAACAAATTTATTTTCTTTATGTAATTCAAGTATTTAGCATTTTTAATGCATTCAGAATAAATGTACAAAATTAATTGAAAAGACATGGAATTCCTGGAAAGAATAAAAGTGATCAGGCTTCATCTATCAGGCTCTCCACTAGCTAAAATGCTTCAATTTTTTTTAAATTAAAAAAACCTTAGTAATCTTATTAGACACTAGATAACATAAATAGAAGGTTTTTTCTAACAAGAAAGGAGTGAGAAACAAGACTGAAATATTCTCATAATACTTGATCCTAATAGAATACTTATTTCTGTCTTTTCAATGACCAGTATGGAAGAATGCCTATAAAAAAGTGATCTTTAATTTGACAAAATACAGATTTTGCAAACCACAATCATTAACACAAAATAGTAACTAAGACCAAATAGCATCTCAGCTATGAGGGAAACAAGTTTAAATGCAATCTGATTTAAGAAATCCTTAGACAATGGACAGAATGAAGAACCTGCAATTAAACTAGCTGTTAAAAACAGAAATACTACCATCACAATAACCACACTGTGGGCTTTACAACCAATTAGTAAAAATCAAAAACATCTGTTCACATCCTTTATTTCAAATTCACGTTTTCTTCAGAGTAGCAAGGATCAAGCTCCAGATTAAAAACACACCATGGATTAAGCAGAAGGATTCATAAGCACTCAGCCTAAGATTTCAGTTAATTTTGTTTTAAGCGGAGGCATAACCAGTGATCTCCAACTGTAACCAGAAATTAAGTTCAGTGCCATATAAATTTGAGCTAGTTCATGTATCAGAGGGTGCAGATTGAGAAATAATGCTTTTTATTCTTGTACCAGTTACTTCATATGGTCATTTGAGAGTACACTATGCAAATGTTTTCAGGCCATGAAACCACTCAGTTCAATTAGAGCTGGTTTTGCTTGAGTTACTCTCATATAAATGAAATACTCAGAGAAGGTACCAGTGAGGTAAAGCTACACGGTAAGAAATAACGTTAAATAACAATTAACTTTCTGCTAGAAGCTACTTTCCCCTCATGTTTAAATAATGCCAAAAATCAGGACCTATACATTCCACAACAAAGGAAGCCTTGATCAACGCAACATCAAGCAGCACTTTCTAACAAAATACCCTTCACTAATTCAGGCAAGTTTAAAGGATGCTGCAACAGCACTAAGAACTCATTTTCCAAAGTTAGCAAAGATCCTTTACAGCTAGCAGAAGTTTATTGCTGGAACCAGTTCTTCAGGATCACTTTACAATGTCAGGAATGGAAGGGAAGGAGTTCAGAGGCAACACTTTTCAATACCAAAACCCTGGAAGTTTACTAAAAGGTAAGTGGTCCAATTCTACAGAATTACTCTCTTTAGCTTCCCAGAATAAGGATTAGAGAACCTGACAAATACCCTACAATACCAGGATTACAAAAATATGAGTCTCTGAGTTTTTTAACACAGAAAAAACCAAAGTTTTAAACTTAAACCGACTATACACTTTGCACTCTGTTTTTCTGATATAAGCACACATTTAAGAAAAGAAATTTGTATGGAACATTTCCTCTCCATCATCAGTACTCCTAAAGAAGCCATTAAAGAGACAGTAAATAAAAACAAACAAACACTAACAAAAAAACCCCAGCCCAATTCTTTATTTTTACTTTCAGGCAGAGAGTCCGTACCTTGTGCAGCGTTTTACTTTTTTCTCTTCCCTTCGTTGGCATCCTGTTTTGGTCTAGCTGAACGAGCAAATTGCTGAGATTCTGTTGAGGACTACAAGTGTCTGATAAGTAGAAGTTAACCAAGAAAGAAAAAAAAGATTACTTCTGCAAAGACATCTAGAAAGTGACCTTTACCTCAATCAATTCTACTACAGTATGAAGTATTGTTGTAACAATAGTGTCTATCAGTCAAGATCAGGACCTCACTGATACACACTACAGAAGTTATTAGAGAGCCTGTCCAAGAGCTTGCAATAATAAGTAAATAAGGAGGACTAACTGGGAATGGGTTAGATGCAAATGGAGTAACTACAGTAGGGTAAATGCTTGATATTTACAAATGTCCAACCCAGCACGTTAATTCATAACTTTGATGTCTCAGTATTTGGGAGGAAAAACAGTAAAAGCAGCAGATGCTGGGCTTAATGTGAGTGTAAATAAACTGTGAAATATTTAAGTGAAAAATAAGAAAGGACTCTCACACAAAAAACCAGTGCTATGCAATCAAAAAGTGACAGTTCCAGCTGAAAAACCAGTCTAGAGACCATTTACTCTAATAGGAACATTTCTTATGTTCTTGATTCTGCAAACACAGACCTAGCCAAGTCTAAAACCTTGTATTTAGTTTAAATATAGTGGTCATACAAGCTAAATTATCTTTTGTATTGTCTTTGCAGGATCAAAGAGGTAAGACCAGAGAAATTTGTTTCAAAATAAAGCACTTTTACTGTCCTGTTTTAGGAGAGGTGCCTCTATGTTATTTTCAGCTACCATAAAATTAACAATACTACACTGTGTTATGCTGACTGGTTCTCTTAAGGCATTTTCTATTTTGCAGAGCACTATGACAGCAAAACTAGAGATTGGCAGCAAGTACAAAGAATGTAAGGTAAATGCTTGAAGAAAAGGATACAACCACCATGGGTTTTTCAAATAAGACATAGCCATTTGCTTCTTTTAGTGCTTTAGCAGCTGCTTTTTCATTGGGAAGTCCAATGAAAGCTTGTCCCTTCATACGGCCTTCTTTCATCAAACGGATATCAAACCTAGGGGCACAATGGAGAAGTGGCAATTACTCATTTTTAACAAACCTTGCAGATTTCACAGTACAAATGTATTCTCATGCTTCAAGTTGGAGAAAAAGCAGAAACAGAAGCAAAGCCTACAAGGAGGAATGACGTCCTTGGAGACCATTTTGCCTGGGGAAACCATTTACTAAAAGGTAATAGACTGCAGGAGGGCAAATTGATGTGCAGTACTACCAAATAGGACATATGCAAAATGATCAGATACACACAATCACCTACACAGTTCATTCTGTGTCACACAGCCAAGAAAAGCAAACCTGAGAATGAAAATATGATAAAAATATAATAAAAATATATAATAATATAAATATATATAATAATAAAAATAATAGGATCTTCAGTCACTGTTCATAAAATAATTCTATTTCTTTACTTGTTATAAATGAAGATTTTCAGGTCTAACACTATTTTTTTAATGCAGAAACACAAAAAATGTAAATATGACTATTTTTAAAATCACAGTTTTCAGCAGTGCCATAGAAATTAATTTAAAAGGCTTAATTTCAACCAAGTACCAAATGAACTCACATATTGCGTTCCACCTCCGACTGGAAGTCAACATATCTTCCAAAAATGAACTTGAGATCCTGAAATTAAAGTGTAGGGTGAAGAGAAATGCTAAGAAAAAGCCCTTTTGATAGATATTTAATTTCCTTGTTTACCTACCTTTTCTTGAACTTGTTTAGCTAGATTCTTCACATATATCCTGCAATTTGGATCACCTGGCTCATAGTTTTTGAAAACAGAAAATTTTTCCATTTCTTGAAGACAAAAAAAATAAACCATACTTTAGGTCATTTACTTTGCACATTTGCTCACATATACCTAAGTATAAAATAATTTAATATACGATCAATTAAGAAAAGAAACGTTTAAGCTGTTTGTTGCAACAAATCAAAAAGCTATTACTAGATAATCTATTCTCATAGTTATACCTTCTCTAGAAAGTCTGTTTTTTTCTAGATCCTTTCTAGAAATAAATTCTGATGGTATTTCATCATCCTCCTCTTCAGTTTCCATTTTATCATTTGAGCTTGGAGCTGGGAAAATCCTTCCAAAGCCTGTATTATTGATTTCTTCTGTGCTTGCATAAAGGTCTGAAATTTCAACAAATTACGTAAATGGTTGGTACATTTATTCACAACAAGATCAAGAGCCAGCAAGAACACCATACTCTTTCCAGCAACATTTTAATAGAGCAGACTTTGTAAGGCAATTTGAATACATCCCTAAAAGAGAGTCTTAATCCCTAGTTTGACAAAACCACCTGCTCTGTAGAGTCCTCTACAACCCCATGTAGCCATGGCACACATTAGTTAGCATAAAACTTGCCTTGCTGTTTAAGCCTGTATCCATTGCAGTATTTTCCTTTAAAGAAACTGGATGTTACTGTAAAGTACCAAGAATCACAGATTGACCATAACCCTCTAAAAAGCCATCACACCTCATTGTTATCATTGCCCAGCATTTTTATGGCAGATAATCAGTGCACCACAGAGAAAGGGCTGGCAATCACTTGGATGCTGCTCTCTAAGAGGTGGAAAAGGAAAACCTGAAATTAGCCTGATAGATTCATTTACACTATAAAATACTGAGAATGCATTTGTAACATTTCCATCCTAACATACAGAAGACAGTGCAATTCACCATAAAACTATAGAGCACATAGGAGAGAGACCTTTAAAATCCTCTGGATCCTTTCCAAAGCTTGTAACATGGGAAAAACAGCAAATGCAAACATGATGCAACTTGGTGTTGAAAGCTCCAATATAATAGAAAAGAATTTCCTGGCATAAATTTCAGCACCCTTCTACACACTGAAGCCACGTGATTTTAACATTAAATACATTTGAAGTACAAACTCTCTTACCATTTTTTTCTTCTTTTTCTGAGTTTATCTGAAGAACAGCTGGGATCTCAGTACTAATATGAAACTCTATTTTTTTATGACCTACATGCTGTGGCTGCTCAAAGACATCTGAAGGTGACAGTACAGGGTGCAAGTTACTGTTTAAAACAACAATACATTAATTAAAGATTCAGACACTAATGAATGCATGGTCAAATACAAGATTTCTTCCAGTTAAATTTTATGCTGTTGTTTACCACAAACACATGTTCTCCATTTCATACATTTCACCCAATAGAGTTCCAGGTGATTAGAACACTGCAAATACAGTAGGTATGTCTGGCATGGGAGCAAAACCAAGAATCACATACCACAGTACAAAACACACAGGCATTTATTAAAAACTTCATCAGTAACTTAAGCATGAAAAATAACTGGCCTTGCTGCTGCTCTCACCTAGTGTATTATATAATATTTATTATATATATTTAACTACTATATATTAAAAAATACATAGCAAATCACTTGGAGGAAGCAGACAGCTGTTAGTAAAAACACATTCACAATCATTCATCACAACATAGAAATACTGCACTGCTGTCTACTGGGGCATACAACTGCAGTTTCAAAACCCAAACTTATTTTAAACTAAGTCAGTTTCTATTCTTCCAGTATCATACTTTTAACTTTTTGTTTTAAGAAGCAGCCCAAACACTAAATCTAAATTTCTTCTGTCAGAGTTGTGATGTCAAACTAGCTATCTTTTTATGGAAAGGAATTTCTATTAGTTTGACAGGAAGAGAAACAGAGCTTGAATCAGGCACACTTTAAGGTTGTTGAGCAGACTTCAGTCCAAATTAGAGGAAAATTTTGACTTTTAGAGCAATAAAACCAATAGGATAAGTGCAAAAAACCACAAACCTGTGGGAAGTGCACACAGGAACATTCAACATGTCTTTAATTCTTTGCTTTTTTCTAACGCCACGTTTCTTTGTGTTTATTGGTCTTTTAGGCTGAAGGGTTGCTAATTCCATCAACTTGGTCATTCTATTTTACACAAAAACAAAACAAAGTTGTTTACAGTTTATTTGAAAATACTCGTTTTGAAAACCCTCCCCTTTCCTTAAAGCCCTTGACATAGAACTCTTCAGAATATAATTACAGAACTAGCTACCTTAAAACTGACACTGTAACACACAGCAAATCAATACACACAGAGCACTTAAGGACTGACCAAAATCGTAACAGGTTAGTGATGCCCTTCCTTCCCCAAGCATGCTCCTTACTGGGACACTGAAGCTGTGAGAGAAGCTGTGATGCCCCAAGCTGAACCTGATTTTTATAACACTCAACAGGGGTAGCTTTTTCCAAATGATGTATTTTTCCAAATAAGGCATAGGGACTTCCTGATTTACTTCTCAGTTTAGACAGCAAAGAAAAAAGCTGCTTTTTAATTTAGTGTTAGTTTAAAAACTGAAAAACAAAAATACAGCTATGATGTAATTCAGTTGCGAAACGGAAAGAGAATCCTCAGCACAAATATCATCACCCCCAGCAATACCCGCTGAGGCACAAAGAACATTTTGGAAGTTGGTGTGCACATATGATTCAGGCTGAGTAGTCAATTTAGTAAAGACGGGGAGCAAAGAAGACTTCAGAAAATGAACTCATTTCTGCTTCCTTACATCTGCACTCTTCAAGCTGAGCTTTTGTTTAGTTGGGTTTTTTTTGGACATGGGAACAAATGACAATTTGCACACCAATAGGCCACTTTCATTTTCTTACTGCATTTAAACCAGCACTGTCCTTCTGTACTCTGGCGTTTCTCTAAGCATCTGGAAAGATTTCTACATGCTCTCTCTACTAGATATTACAGCTATATTCTGCAAACATTTACATTTGCTGAACTAGAAGATAGAAAAGTAAAACTACCACTTTAAGCAAGCCCAAAAGCTTGCAAACAACTGTAAAATGCATACCTCTCCTTTTCCTCATCATTATCACTTTCATATTCTGATTCATCCCCACTAGACAGTTGCTCTTCTTCCTCTTCAGGCAAAGGAGGCTCTTCAGGAGGCAGAGGTGGGATTGGGGGGGGTGGCACAGGCACTGGTAAATACTCTTCATACTAATTATGGGAGAAAGTTTAAAAAATTAAACTTTTTAAAGAAAAAAAAATGTATCTTGTTTACTTAATAAAAACAGTCAAAGCAATAAATGATAATTTGACAAGAAGTATTTTCTCAAAGCATGCTTATAGGGATCTAGATGCCTTTTTGGTAAACTACATTACTAAAGAAAAACTTTCCACAAGCAAAAGAAAGTTAGCTGCTTTCTGACGCATAACAGTGAATGTTTTCCTTCTTTGAAGTTGAGGTGATAAAAAACATACAGCAACCATGATCCTGGATTTTCACTTTGCACTCAGTTTCAAAGACTTTCCCAAGAAGAATAAGGTCAAAACAAATGGGTGGAGGTTTAAGCTCCAAAGCCATCTCAGTTTCAATAGTGAACCAACATTTTGAAACGTTCCAGTGCTGCTGCCATAGATGTGTATTTCTTTGTTCTAAGTCCAGTCAAAAGAATTTCTTCAGAAGACGAACATGCACATCGTACCCAGTGAAATGCAGCAGGATTTGCAATCCTCTAGAGACTCCTCCAGCTTTTAGAACTTAGATCTCCTACCATGCTGCTAACATTTTAAATTGTGAATCAATTCTACAGTACTGAAAACATATATTTAAAAAGTTACCATGGG
The DNA here is from genome assembly GCF_000738735.6 of Corvus cornix cornix. Classification (NCBI taxonomy): domain Eukaryota; kingdom Metazoa; phylum Chordata; class Aves; order Passeriformes; family Corvidae; genus Corvus; species Corvus cornix. The sequence goes on along the minus strand of NC_046338.1, from coordinate 20,059,128 downwards.
AGGGCGAGCAGTAATTGGTCCAAAAGGTGGAGGAAGATTCATTTTATTCATTAGATGAAGTACCTGAAATTATTCAAAATAAGTAAGGTTTCCTTTAAATAAGTAAGTGATATCAGTTCCTTACAAAGTAAAAATAGCGAATCACTCTCGGGAGGTGTAAATCAGCAGTTTTAATGCTCATGAACAATGTGAAACCTCTACTTGAGATCCAACACTAATGGTCAATATAAGCAACACCCTAACAAGGCTAATAAAATAAGTACAGCATCTCCTCAGAATGAAATTCCAGGTGCTCAAATCACATCTAATGAGGAAGAGCATATCCAGACAAGTCTTCAGTGTCAATTAAGTAAGCTACCTCTGGTTAATAAAATCTCATTACCTCAACATAGCAAAAAACTAAGATTGGTTAACACTATCACAAAAAAAAACCAATTTAATATTTACTATGACAACAGAATTACTTTTGTGGATAATTAAAAGAGGGGAAAAATAGATGGTTTTAATTTTATACTATTTTTTTTTCTGTTTTTTACTTACCTGGACATAAAATTTGGGCACACTTGCCAAGGCATTTGCTATATTTGCTAGAATTGCACTTGAAGGTGGTGGATACAAATATTTGAGGCAAGAATTGATGGGAAAGGTGAGGCTGAGGAAAAAAGATTAAAAACAAGACACCTTAACATTACTGCCACTTAATTACTGGTAACAATTAATGATTACTAGAGGCTTAACTATTAATTACATCTGAAGTAACACTGAAATATTATTATTTCCCCTAGAATAGTTTTGGGCCACTTTAACATCAAGGAGTAGTCCCCAATGCATGACAGATTTACTGGGCTTGGGCATAAAGAAATTATCAACCCATGCAGAAGCCTAAAGCAAACAGAAACAATCAACATGTCCAAAACCAAAAGCACAGCATAGCAGGCTGTACAAGTATCATGAACTCAATGCTCAAAATGTTCCAAAAATTTACTTCTTCCTGTATGCAAAAATGAAAATGGGGGGGAGGGAAAAGGAAGAAACGTCCGCGAAGACAAGTGAATGGAATTCTGCTGTTAACACCGGGACAACCTCAGCCCTCTGATGCCCGAGAAAGCAATGCCCAGTGCTAGAATGCTTTTCTGCAATCCACAACTTCATAGCTCAAAGCTATGTGCTAGAAGGCTTGTCTGCAATCCACAACTTCATAGCTCAGAGCACCAGTCACTACCCAACTGTGAGGATTCTAAACTTGAGGAACTGAAACTTCATCTTTATGACACCTCCCACAGCTTTGCCTGTGGAACATACGAGGAAACTAAACTGTTGTTCCACAGTACATAACCATTTCAAAATAATCAGTAACAGAATAAAATAATTAAGACAAATAAAAAAAACCCCACACTAACCCATGGTTTGGTGCAATTCCATTCTCTATTTTAACACAGTTCGGTTCTATCTTCTCTTCTTCTTTCACTGGTTCTTCTGAACTGAAAATTAATTTAGTCTTAATTAAAACAGAGCAAAATTTAAGTATGCCTTATGTAATATATAAAATATGCATCCTCAATAAATATAAAAAATAAGTTAGCACAGGTATTTTTAACATCTTTTACCAATTGTACTACTACAGCTGTTATCAATTCTTCATAGTTAACACATGTGGATAATTACAATAGTGACAGTCTTCTCAAATAAATACTCATGTAGATTTAAGTAAGTCTTCCTATATTCAAACACTCCTGACTTAAATCCACTCACAGTAAAAGAACTGAAATTACTGGTCATGCACTCTGTTCAGAGACCATAAATTCAAAGGTATTAAATTATTGATTTGTTCCTATTTAGAAAGTGGAATAAATAACTTGAAACCTCTACTACAATACTTTTAGTTACACACTATTAGATAGCTTTTATCAGTTATTTACACATTCCACAGGTAATGACACAGTTCTACGGGGAGGAATGCAGTCACTTGCCTATAGATCTGAACCTGTTTGTTAAGACTCCCAATTGGTTACAATTTATCCTTTGAGTTAGAAGTACCACCAAAGTACCACGAATCCAGAACCTCCTTTCCTTGACCACAAACATAACAAGGAAATTATTCTTCACATACCTTTTGCACTTGTCTGAGACAGAAGGCTGGCTAAGTACCTGTGCACTCTCCTGCTCCTTTGCAAACTCAACTACCAACGTGTGACCTAAAAGTTTCAGCTGATGCAGTCTTGATAAAGCCTTCAAGTAATTACAGAGAAGGAAAGAAAGAAAGGGAAGAGGACAAACATGAGATTTATTTCAAAGCATAACTGTTTTTCCTTTGATTGGTAAACTGGCCATAGGATGCAGTCCCAGCTGCTTTAAGCTAAGTCTGTGCTACTGTGGACACGAGAGTTCTGCATGGTTTGTGTCTTCACAGCCCCACTTTTCGCAGCATTTCCTGCTGGCAGGAAGGAAAGGGACAAGGCTGCACAGCCAGAACCACTGCAGAGTTCTGTCACCTGAACACAGCAGCAGCCTTAACAATCAAGACTTTTCACACAGCCTAGTAAAGCCCTGGGATTTCAAGTAACCAGTCTTTTGTTCCTGAAGTACGAACATGGTAAACTCTCTCAGTAACAGCTGGGAATTTTAAAATCAAGATTCCTAGGAAGATCCAGCTTTCTTCAAGTCCAGAACCCAATAGGCTGCAAACAACTGACACAAGCAACTAATTCACCCCTGTTGACCTCACAAAGTCGTTAACTTTTTGAGTAGTCCTATAAAGTGTGGTCTAAAAAAAAATAGAAGCAATGCAAAAAAAACCAACCCAAGGTATAAGGGGGAAGATCTGGACCCAGGCTTTTTAACCAGACTAGTATATAAACAGCACTATTAGTATTACCTTTTTGGCATCCATATCCCCTATAAATATGATAGTTTTCTTATCAAAGTTGGGCATTCATGGCAGACGTGAATTGTCAGTATCACTAGGGCTGACTTTTATGGCAAATACACAATTATGCAGGAGACAGGAAACTATATTTGGTTTATAGTTTGTATATAAATGCACACACATCCTAAACAGGGCTCTGATCAGTCTTGGCTTCTGTAAGCCAGGCCCTATGTGACAGGTTGGATCAGATGACTTCCACAAACCCCTTTCAACCCACCCTTCTTGGGACTCTACAAAAAGTGTTCAAAAATTTCATCAAGTCCTGCAAGCAAATCCTGAAACAGAACTCTAGTACTACATTGTACTGCTTTGTTTTTTCTTAGCACTAAGTACCAGTGATGTGTAAAACAGAGCACTGGCAATTCAGAAAAGCACTTTGCTAAAACATTCAGTAAACTCAATACAAACCTTTGCAGCTGCATTTTCACTGGGAAAGGTAGCAAAAGCAGTATGTTTCTAGAAAACAAACAAAAAAAAGTTATAATATATTTGAATCAAAAGGGTATGAGATTGCATGTGAAACACTGAGCCACAAGCACTTTATTAGTTCAAGTTTACATATTTGAAAGCTTCCAGAGGGTAGTCCTCTAACTCCCATTTGGGGCAAACATGAAGGACTAGAAAACATTTTTCTTATGAATTTAGGAAAAGTACCTCCTGCAGTCAAACTTAAGACAGGAACTCAGCAGCTGTCTGAGGACTACAGGAGAAGTGTTTCTTTTCTAGTGAGCAAAAACCATCCTAAACTGCAAGGAAGTATATAAGGATAAAAAGGTCTAATCCTCTTCCAAACCAGAAAATTTATTTAAGCACTTCACAAAATATTTTCATCAAAGTAACTCCTAAAAGTAATACTATTCCTGCTACAAAAGTTGCAACTATTGTGCTCTGAGCGTTCGAACGGTTTCTAACTTCTTCCCCTAGTTTTCAGGTTTTAAAAGAACATTAGCTTCCCAAATTAAATCAAATCCTCACAGAATACACCCCTCAAAATTAAAATTGTTTTAGCAAACTTCATTACTTCATCTTACCACTACATGATTCCGTACCCAAAATCACTGTAACAAAGTCAGTATATTTGATATCCTATAAAGAAAGCATGACCCTGATAAAACATGCAGACATCATCTATCTGTAGTTCTGCAGAATATAAGGCTCTTTATGAGCAGTACTTGTCACCAAACAAATACATCCATATTTCCGTAATTTGGAGGAAGAAAAAAGCAAAACAGAGTTTCGAGAGACACTCTTGTGAAACTGCATCCCTAGACGTGACAAGCGGCCCTTCGGCACTGCTTTACCACAGCCTCACTGCTGGCAGCAAGAGGCAAAGCCGCGGGCGGGGACAGGACCCCGGAGCCAGCCGCTGTCCCGACCGCCCCGCGGGGCTCCCCGGGAGCGGGACCCCCGCGCCGGCCCAGGCCCCAGGCTCAGCCCTGCCTGCGGCCCGCCCCGGCCCGGCGCTCACCAGCCGCCCGTGGTCCGACAGGACGCGCACAGACACGGCCCCGAAGTGCTGCAGCAGATCCTCCTTCTCCGCCGCCGTCAGCTCGGCGGGCAGGTGCCGCACCAGCAGCGTGCGCCCGCGCCGCCGCGAGACATCGGGGTGCAGCGGGACGGCGCCCAGCCCCGGGCCCAGCCCCAGCCCCGGGCCCAGCCCCAGCCCGGGCCCGGCCCCGGGCCGCCCGCGGGCCCCGTCCCGCCCGCCCGCAGCTCCTCAGAGCCCGGCGCCGCCATCGCCGGGCCGGGCAGAGGAACCGCCGCGCGCCGCCAGCACCAGGGCGCAAATCGCGCGAGAACCGAGGCGAGAGCCGCTGCCTCAGGTCTCGCGAGACTGGCGCCCCCGGCGGAGAGGGCGGGAAGCGCGCTGCGGCGGGAGCGGCTCCTCTGCACGGAGTCCGCCTTGGGAAGCGCGCAGTGATGCTCCCAAGGGAGACGGGACCCTCCCCTTCCCCTTTAACGCTTAGGAGCTTGTCTTCAGACCAAGTCCTAATAAGTGTTGCTTTCAAAAGTGCCCTCTCCTCAGCCTTTAGCTGAAGAGACTTCTCCCTCCCGCCTTCCCTCACCTGAATAGCGAGGCGCCGTGTCGTGGCTGGCACAGGCATTAACCTGCCGCCTCGGGGCAGCAGCTGTGCCTGGCCAGGGGAAACAGCCGTAATTACAACCTGTAACGGGATGATGCAGCGTCAGCAGTGAGGATGGACAGATTCCTGCCACCTACCACTGCAGCCACACAGGCGGCTCCAAAGCCTGCCTTGTTCTGAAGGACATAGGCTGTGATCTCAAAAGAGGGTGAAATCCCCAACGTCGGCTGATGAAATCTCAGCGCTTACCACACCTAATTAGCTGTTTGCTGGCTGGCAAAAGCCACGCCTGCCTGTGTCACTATTGCCACTGGCTGTGGGTTCCACAGAGCCACAGCGCCTGATGCTGCAGTACAGAGCCTGCAGGACTTGCCCTGGCTCTGAGTCGCTGGAGCACACAGGGACACCCAGGATCTGGCACTGGGCTGGGGTGCGCTGGAGCCAACCACAGAGAAAACGTGCTTGGTACCTGGTGAGTAGGGTTGGGTGTTTCTCACAGCTCTCCACAGAAAAATCAAGGCCTTCAGTCCATAAAGTTTTCAAGGCCCCTTCAATTTTCCTGAAGGGTCATGACAGACCTGGCACTGTGTGCACAGTGCACCTCAAGGGTCTTAGGCCATGCATATTTGGTGACTGAACACTGACAGTCTGGCCACTGTGGGTGGTCATAGTGGTCTCATTAGGTCGATCAGATGACAATCCAAATTCATCCAAATGAGTTTCAGAAGGAGCTGGGTAAAAAAGGATCTTCTAAAGGGATCTATGAGAAAACCAGAAATGTAGGAGCAATTTCTTACAGGGTCTGTTACTGCATTTTTGTTGCTGCCATAAGTATAAGCTAGGAAATACCTATGAACGGGGAAGGTGGAATAATTGACACAATGTGCAAATAGAGCAGTGTATTTTCTCTCTTGATAACACCAGCAGTACTGGTTTTTTTTCTCAGGCTGTTGAAACTTTAAAAGTAACACTGGCCAGCCTAGCCAGTTCTGTGTGTGGCTTGTGGTTTGTATACAGTCCAGAAGATTTTCTGGGATATGCTGGTCAACATGCAATTGTAGCAGATGGGAAGATAACAATTGTAAAAGCAAGCCTGTCGTGGCTGTGCTGCTGCATCCTGTTTAAATTGGCCTGACTTGCACTTCACTCCTGGGTCATGACTTCAGAGAACTTTTTATGCAGCAGATCTGTGAAACTTGTAGGTAAAGCAAACCTTTCTGTTTCCCTCTTAGTGCTCTAGTACATTCCAGTTATTAATCTGTACATCATTCACCAGATGGTGAAATAATGATATAACTTACATGTTTTCTCCTCAGAACTAAGAAACACTGTTCCCAGTTCTGGTCAGAGAAGGCTGAAGAAAATATGTACTCTTTAATTACACTGAACAATTGACAAGAACTGCTTCATGTGAAATAACTAGTATCTCATGGCTCTTCATCCCACCTGTTCCTCCTACCACAGAATCTCCCTCAAAAAAAGAGAAAAACTCTTCTGAAGTCTCTTCACCCTGTTAAACCATACTGCTGAAGCTGAACATCTCTAGAGCAGAGGTTTAACATAGTAACCAAGCAAGTCAAGCTGATAAAAAATGTGCATGTGTTTTTTCGAAGACACCAAATGTAAAAAAAGTTCACTCTCGCCATCATGTCTACAGACAAAATATATGAACAATATGTTATCTTTTCTACTTTCCAAGATGTTAAATTTGTAGAGTCTTGAACAGTAGAGTTCCTCAACACCTATGCGTCATGTTTTTGTGTTGAAATCCTCGTCTTAGAAGTTCTTTTCTTATACAGAGATTGAATGCAAGCGGTTTAGCGCGACGCTGTCTGTGACAAGCCTGGAGGTTGGCAGGCGTCACCACAGACAGCCCCTGGTGGGCGGCTTTCAGCAGGGAAGGATGTGCCCCTCAGCCCTAAGGAGCGAGCCCCAGGTTAGATGGCAAGCATGTCGGCAGAGGTGAAAGAGAGAGGGGGGTTCTCCATATGGATTCCACAGGTCTGAGTTTCTTCCAGCACAGTGCAGAGTCCAGGGACGAAGAACAAGAAACACAAGCGGGTCCAGGGATTTTATACTCAAAGGAATAGGGGTGGGGATAAAGGCGACAACCAATAGGGAAGAGTGAGGAGGGAGGAGTCCACAGGGAATTAACCAATGAGGAGTGCTCATAGGAGGGGTAACAGGGAACAACCAATGGGGCATCGAATAACACAGAACTTTCCAGAACCAATACATCATCAGCTAAGGAGATAAATATTCATGCACTTATACATAAAACCAGGAGGGGAGAACAGTAGCCAATCAACTTGTAACAAGCAAATCAAGGAAACAAAGGGTTATGGGGACTTGCCCTCACTGCGGAGTTTATCTTAAACGTCAGTGCCTGACCACCAGGCTTTGGATTCTGTTGCTCCCTCTGGGGTCATAGTGGCTGCAGTCACCCTCACTGCAACAGTTTAGTACTACCAGTATGAGTCAGAACTACAGACTCATTCGGGTCAGAAAGGAGGGAGATCCTTTTGCAGCAATCTCTAGTGCCGTCTCCTACTCAAAGCATGGCCAATACTGAAATCCAACCACATCATTCAGGACTTTCTCCAGCCTGGTGTCAAAAGGCCCTAAGGGTGAAGATTCCATAACTTGCACAGACAAGCTTTTCCACACCTTGATTAACCTCCTAGTGATTTTTTTCCCCCCTTTTTGAAAGTGACTATATTTGTGTAAGTGTGTGTAACTTCATGAAGGCAAAAATTCAAATTCCAGTTAAAATTTATTGAGTTGGTAAGAACAACAGTCCGATCTGTAACTATACAAACAGTGACTTGCAGAACTGCAGGTTGTACAGCCAGGGCTGTTTGAGTGGTTCTCCAAGTGGAGTCTGCTTTTACTTTTCCTTAATAGAATCAAAATGCAGGTTCCAAATGCTGTGTAGCACTCCAGTTTCTGCAAAGCTTCTAAACTACTCTTGTATGTTTGCATGCATGTGTGGCTCCATATACATCATTGATTCCAGGGTCTCTGCTGTCATACTAGGCCTGTATTTCTGCATTAGTGATAAATATTTCATTCTTCACAGAATGACTACTTGTTACTACAGCTTAGATCAAATCTGGTTTTCAGCACAGAGGTAAAAAGTAAATGAAATTTGGCATAGCCAGCTCATAAGAAAAATTGATGCTATATCTAAACAAGTTAAGACAGACTTCCAGACAAGCCTAGATGAGTTCAAGCAAAACAAATCTGACATCGCTCAGTCCGGAGGCTTTGAAAGCCTGTGGCTCTTTATTAATAATGGCAATACTGTATTTACTGGCCTGCAGGCCAACATCCAATATTACCAGGTCATTGTTGCAATAACAACTCTGTAGATCAAAAATATTTGAGTCATAGGCAGTATTAGATGTTATTCAAACTCAGTTCCCAAAGGATATTTGTCCTGCCTAATTGCTTGTGAGTTACACAAGCCTAGCAAGGTGTTTGTTTGTTAAGAGTTTTGGAAGCCTCAGGCCAAAATGTTTTGATTACTAAGGTAGAAAAGAAAACCACCAAAGCAGTTTTAAGACACAAATAGCAACACTACTGGGTAAAATTTGATTTTCATGGTGGCAGTTCAGTAACTGTCTTCATATTCATATTAATAGTGTGGTATAACAAAGTAGCATTAGAACCAAGGCAGCAAAAGACACCGGTAAGGCTGGCAGGATACTGTCTGTTACTGCTGGAATGGTGTCCATGTTACAGAGACTCCAGGCGTGGGCGAGCTGTATTTTGTCAGGTCCTATTGCACAGACTTTGTGTGGCAAGGTTTTGGTAACAAGGGGGTTATAGGGGTGGCTTCTGTGAGAAGCTGCTGGAAGTTTCCCCTTCTAGAAGAGGCAGTGCCAGCTGGCCCCAAGATGGACTCCACCAGTTTTGCCCAAAACAGTTGCTCCCCATCCGTATCTCAGCCCATGAGCCTTTTGTTACATTTCCTGTTTCCCGTCCAGCTGAGGAGGGCAGGGAGAGAGGAGCTTTGGTGGGCACCTGGCACCCAGACAAGGCCAACCCACCACAACTACCTAAGCATACATACAACCTCAGAGATCGCAAAATGATTTTTTGCTAGAAGAGAAAGTTGATATTTAAAGAAGGCTTTAAATCAGCTGAGTGCTTTCCTGAGCATAAGCAGCCATTTTCCTTATGCTTTTAATTTCTCTGTCTGAATAAAATACAAAGCCAATGTATAATCCACTAAGAGTTCTCCTTTTCATATTTGACCACTAGATGATGCTGTGACCCTTAACTGCAAATGATACTGTACTGTTAACATTTTGGTTTATTTTCTAGAAGTCTGCAGCATTTTTATATATGAAAACTTGGTGTTTTCTTTTTCTTACATGCATTGGAGCTGTAAGCACATATAGGTTGGTTAGTTTCTATACAAATCCATATAGATCAGACATCTTAGCAATAGCTCTTTCTGACAACATGGGGAATTTCATGTGATTTTTGAAGCTGTTCTTATATGTTCTCCCTAGATGCAGATGTGGACTGCTTTGAGTAAAGACTTTTGCAAAAAGGGGAAGGTATACTGAGAAGATATTTGAGATACCTGATTCAGGTTTATATTTATATTTCTTTCTGTTTATGTGTCCTACATAGTCAGTTAGAATGGTGGGTTTAGTTTCAGTTTTGGAATTTATTTTTCTATGCTGTAAGAGCATCTGGAATTAAGGAGGACATTTCTATTTAGAAATTATTGCTAAAAAATTAGGTGATCTTACTTATTTCCATAGGCATTATTTCTGGTTCGTGTTTCCATAAGTCATTTACCACTTTTATATTAGAAGTGCAGTGGTTTGATCCACACTGTTGGGTGTCTTAGCCAAGAGCTCTGTAAGACTTTCACGCATGACACCTTTTACTGATGATCTTCTCAAAGTGGTTTCAAGACCACAGCATTCTTTCATGTGAGCTAATTGTTTCTCACCATTTGCCGTTTCTATGAAGTCCTACAAACACTTTCTAGTTTCTGCAGCAGTTCTTCCATCTTCCTATCAGAAATGTTCATACTATGAGGCTAAATTGATTGCAGCAGACAAAGGAAACATACTCAACTCGCTACCTTCTGTACAGAAATGCTAGAGGTACAGCTCCATTCAGGTGATCCCCATATGTCAAAACCAGAGAAGGAATGAAAACAGGTTATACAATTCAGAACAGCTTGAAAGCTAGGTCAGGGCCAGTCAGTTCCAGCAGAAGAGAACTTTGGAACTAGCTTAACATCAGCCTTTCCCACTTTCAGACATTCATGTAGCACACTTCTGCCAGTCAGAGATCTGGATCTTATTTTCAATATGTAAGCAAGGAAATTACACTCTCTGAGAGGTAAGGAGTACATAAAGCCTGTTTTTCCCTCACTGAAATGGCATCTGCCACTCACACTGGGGTCTGATCAGGAAATGCCTACATGGCACTGCAATTCCAACTTCACTGGGACATTGTTCTATCCACAGCAGGCTCTGAGGTGAGGGATAATTCACATTCATTTTAAAAGTAAGCTTCATTTTTGCAAACTCATTAACAATTATACTGAAACTGAGCTCCTGCCACATAACTGTGCTGACTCTCATTTTAAATGTTTTCACTAATTTACTTTGAGGCAGGCTTGTATAAAATCACCAGGTTGCAATAGTTTTGCTGAATACATAGGATAATACTCATTTTAGTTCCAGGTGTAAGCTTCTTGTCACCTTCAAAAACACCTAATACTGCCTTCCAATAAAAGACAATGTATACTTATATAGGCAACAAGTACCTGAAGTTTAAAATGCCCTTAAAAGTTGTTGAAAATGCTGTGCCACTGGGATGCCAGTGCTAGGGACCCCAAATATCTGGCACATGCCTACACAGCTGCAGTGTCCCTGCAGTAACATATTCTAATGGGGCAGCACAACAGAAGATCTTCTGGCTTTCTTCAGATGTAACCAGAGGCCAGCCTTGGCTTCTAAGAGACTCACAGCAAAGCCACTTGTTTTTCTTCTTCTACCCCATGACCAGGCAATTTGGACCCTTGTCTCACCAACAGTCCCACTGATATCCAGGTACTGCGTATTTATTCCGTATTGGTAAGATCAGCAGTAAGAATATCTACCTGGACTTATTCTGCTCTTAAAACTATGTGTACACAACTGTAAGGACTAAGGTTGATACAAGAGGCTTCATCACCATAATTTCCATTTATATAAAGCTATATATTTCCCAAACTCTGAGGAGTTGTATGTTGTAACAGACTCCTGTTTTAGTTGAGTGGCTTTTTTTTCTTCTTTCTCTGTGTTTCAACTCTATCTTTTAATGCTAGTCTCCTTCTACATCTACATCTACATCTATATGTACATCTACATCTACATCTACTTCTCCTCTGGCAGAATTTCATAGGTGGGAAGAAGCTTCTCTGCTGCAAAAAGAATTTTCTTTGATAACTTTAAACAAGTCTTCTGGAGATTTATTGACTTGAATTACAGCAGCTCACTTATCACTAAGGCTTTGTGTAAATCACAGAAAAGGATAACCAATTTCATATGGGAATGAAGTGGACTTCACCCACTAAATAGAAGAGCTCAAACAATCATTAATATCTGATGTGTACATCTACACTTAATATATTGTGCCAAGGCCAGCCTAGAGATTGGAGTCAGGTCTTATTTAAAAGGAGAAGGATAAGAGAATGAGAGGACACTATTTTAAGCCAAACAGCAAAACATAAGGGTATATACTAGTGGCTAAATTCTTTCCAGTGCAGAGTGTCTATAAAATTTACTTTGCAGCTCTGCTTCATTTAAGACACAACTATAAATGGCTTTATTTTCCCCTAGGACCTGCTTGTTGTACCCTAATTAGAGTTTTTATCTAGCGTGTTATTATTCTGATTCTGCTGAATAAGAGCATGTCTGCTTTGAAAGGCTTTCAAGTGCACGCTCTCATAAGTCCACTTATTTTTTCCCTAGCTTTTATAAAACAAATTATTTTTATATTTATATTATGATATTTAAGTATTAGTTAACCCCTCAAGACAAACATTCTTTTTCTAGCTAAAAAAAATGTGGGGCTAACAAAGTTGTTTGTACATTTAGAGCGGTTATTTTTGTAGTGCAGTTTTAATAAAATCTACACGGTGAAGCATGGCATTGTCTTCATCTGTGTGCTTCCAGAATGATCAGAAAGAGGTGTGTAAGTGAAATATCATCTTAGTAAAACTTTTTTTCCTATAAATACTTGTCAGACCAGGCTACCTTAGGCAAGGCCGCTCCGTGGAGTTTCACAGAGTCCCAGTAGCTGCAGTGAGTGTTACATACAAACTGCTCCCTTTGCCAAAAGCTTCCACGGGCCTGGGGCTGAGCACTCTGCCTCAAGCAGAGCCCTTCAGGAGCAAGCTGGAAGCTTCTCATTAATTACTGGCTGGATTGAAGTCTAAGCATTCAGTATAGTTCAGATCAGAAAGCCACCAGGAAAGCTGCAATTTAAATTTACTGCACATCAAAGGAGAATGCGCAGATGGCATACTCTGTCTAGGGGATCACTGGAATTTCCTACTCTTACTTCCTTAATTTATGAGGAAGAAATACTGCCTTTTTAATTACTAAAGTAGCCTTTGCATCTGCTATAGGGATATAGCAGTGAAATGAAATGGTGAAACAAATGGAAACAAGGCACTGTTGAACACAGCCTTGGGAACATGGCAGTCAGAAGGCCATAAAAAGCTTTTAACAATCAGAATGGCAAAGGGAAGATTTGGAAATGTAAAAACACTGACTGCTGTGGTTTGATTCCTGTCATAGAAGAATTTGTACTGAACCAGTACCTGACACTCTCAATTGCTTCACCTAGTGGGAAAAAAAAAACCAAACAAACCCCAGTCTCAGGTTCAGCAAAAAAAAAAAATTATTTCCTTCATGAGAGAGCTGCTGCTAGCCACTCTAACAGGAATAAGAGGAAGCTGCTTTGTTGCTACTTCCAAGAGCTGTGCTGAGGCACAGCCCCCCTGTCCCTGTGTGGCCATAGTCAAGTGCTGTTGGGGGATTTGGTTTGCAGTGTTTCTTTTCCTGTTGGTGTAATGGTTTTTTTCCTTTTGCCTCATTTTTTGGTGTTGGTTTTTGTGAGTTGTTTTTATTATTTTGATTGATTGGTTGGTTTTGTGGGTTTTATTTTTCTTTTTTCCACACCTAGCCCTTTTGTTGGTAAATCGGTTCATCAGTGTGGAAAATACACCACAAAGCCTGCATGGGTTTCATGAAATCTCCTAGTAATGTTTCTGGTTTGTACACCCTGATGGAAGGAACCAAGTAGCAGATCCTTATTTACACTTTGCATAAGCTTTAGTTAGTAGAGGAAACTTCTCGTCTGCTCTGAAAGAAGCACATCTGTCAAACACTGCATTTACTGCAGAACATTCTTCTAACTTACTACTCGTTCCAGATCTTTAGCCCAGAAATAAACCAAACCAAACCAAACCAAACCAAACCAAACCAAACCATGCTGGCATTTTCCTTTCTGTTAATTCAGCAACAATTTTGGTAAGAGAAATTTTACGTAAATATTTTAAAGAGGAAGAGCTCGGGATTTGTACACCTAAGTTTCGGTTTAAGGGAGGGCTTGGCATTTTAATCCACACCCAACCCCTCACTCTTCCTCAATCCTCTAAGTGCAGTGACCTTTCTTGGATTTCACTAAGAGTATATAATAAATTATTACTTCTCTTATAACTCCTGAGATTTTTCTCTCCTTTTCACTTTCTGTAAAATTCTTCTGATGTATTTTGTGAGGAAGCTGCCTGAAGAAGTGCTTGATTTAGGGACAGATCAAGTCATAAATCTTCATTCATCAAGGATGGGCAAGAAGTAGTTCTACTGAAGACAACTGTCATGGATTTCCTAGAGGAAGGAGACGGGGGAATTTGAGAGAGGAGTGAGATCCACAACTAGGAGATCTAGTGAGAACCTGAGAAGAAGGGTTTGAAAGGAAGGGCAAAATCAACTGGAAGCCTGAAGAGATAAAGGAATAGAAAATCTAGAAGAGAAAAATACAAATAAAATCTAATAAATATTAATTACCACTGCATAATGAGAAGATAAACTGAAGATTAAGGACAAGCAGAGTAAGCCTCAGTGGCAGCATCTTTGGCCATCAGGAAAGGCACGGTGGGAGCTGAGCAAAACAGAGCAGCCAGGGCACAGCCCCACAGCACCTGAGCAAGGTGAGCAGGAAACCTCCAGAGACAGCCACCACATCCAGCTAAGAGCCCACATCACAGGACAAATTCACTGATGATACAGCTCTGAGATGGAGGGACAGATTCAGCCCACACACACCAGGATCAGTTCCAGGAGTTGCCAAGCAGGTCCATAGCACTGCAATAGTCCCAGGTGAAGTCTGAAGTCAAGGCCCGAATCAAGGAGCACAGTAGCCAAGTGCAGGTATGACCAGCACTAAACTAGACCAGTACTCCTCCCAGGCCACTGAAGGCCAAAGGCCCAGCTTAAAAACAGCTCCTGGGCCCATGGACAAGGGGTGTGAATGGAGGCTTCAGCTGAGGCTGGTCAGGGCCCTTAAAGCCTATTGGTGCCTTGAGGGCTCTGACACCAAGAAGACATGAGCACAGTGACCTTGGCATCCTGTAATGCCTTTAGAATGTACCATCCACATTCAGGATATGAAAATCCATATTAGAACTAATTTTTACATTTGGTACTAATAAGTACCACACCAGCCAATTTAAAATGAATTTGGTGTGCAGCAAGAATGCTTCAAAGCATCCTAAAAAAATGGAGCATATATTAAATGACACTGACATAAAGATGGCACTAGTAACTGAAACCGCATACAAGTGCAAGTTTTAGTCATCTGTTTTCTTTTGTGGCCTCTTTGTGAACATTACAAGCATACATGCTCTGCTGTGTTCCCTGTGCCAGCCGAGTGCTCCTACTGTCCCACCACATGGGGTTTCTGCTTGCTGGTCTGGCTGCGAGCTAACCCCACCAAGAGCAGGATTCTTTCACTTCCTTTAACATGTGCCTGAGATGCTGCTGTTTCCCTGCCCCAGAAGAGATGTATAACAGAGACCACTTTTTAATAGCTTTTTTTCCTGCATTGGCTTTAGGGATCATGAAGTCAGTCTTTGCCAATAATGCCTCAAATAGGTATCTATGAACATTAATATTTATTGTCATGTTGAATGCAGGGTTTGCAGAGTGCCTAAAGCAGGTGTCTACATGTTAAAATGCAGACAGGGCTGTTCTGAGATAAAAATTATTCCATGCTAATGTCATTTGTCTCTTGGTAGTTGTTTCTGTTTTCCACCAAAGTTGAGCAGATAAATCATATGTTCTACTCATGTTGCAAGCCTTTGCTTCCACTCATGAAGTGATTCTTTGGCCATTAAATGTTAGAAATAACAGGGCATTGTGTGTCAGAACTCCAAATGGCTTGAATGGCTTTTAGAGATATAGCTGGGTAACCATGGACAGGCACT
Source organism: Corvus cornix cornix (assembly GCF_000738735.6). Lineage (NCBI taxonomy): Eukaryota > Metazoa > Chordata > Aves > Passeriformes > Corvidae > Corvus > Corvus cornix. The sequence continues at coordinate 20,043,608 of NC_046338.1, read as the reverse complement.
TAGGGTATGTGAAAGATTATGTATTTTGTGTCCAATTTGTTTTACATTGAGTAGGCCTCAGGAATAGCAAACCAAAAGTTTCATTAATATTTTTACCAGAAAGTTCATTATTCTAAGTCTATTAAACCTTTTTTATTTTTTTTTTAAACTTTGGGTAAGCCCTAGGAATGCCAAACTAAGAATTTCTCTGATATTTTTACCAAAAGCTTTCTATTCTAAGTATGTAAACTTTTTCTCTTCTTTTTCCTTCAACACTAATAAAGGTCATATTGCTGCATGCTGAATCAACTATAAGTATTTCCTGTGAGTTGAATTTTATTTCCGAAGCTGCTGACCTGACTTCTGTGTATGACTGGATCAGAGAACCATCTGGGAGACATCTGTTAAGCTGTAATATCTCCCAGACAGGGAACGTATCCCACAGTTCAACTGTAAAAAGCTGAGGTAACTTTCCACTTCTATGCAAGTGTTCTTTAATAAATAGCAAGCAGTAAATGATAAAACACTGAGCAAGTTGCTTGGATTCTGTCCATAACCGTGGATAAGACCCACTTATTAATTTGGTGACCTTGTATTTGAATACAATAAATAATAGCTCAACATTTTTTGCATATCTGTCTGACTTTTTATAGTACTATCCCCTTATCATCGATAAAAATAAAAACACCGTTTGTGTTGCAAACTGAGTTGTTTCACTGCTTTTAGCTATCCCTACACGCTTCAAGAGATTAGTAGTTCAGAAAGCAACCCTACAGATTTTAACATATTTATTCTAATGTGCTTACTGGTTCTCTAGCTGTATTTTTACAAGTTATAGTAGTCTTAGTTTTATATATATGTGTATATAAATATGTGTATCAGAGCAATGCATACACAAAATAAGCAAAAAAAAAAACCCCAAATGCCCTCAGTAAAGACAGTCTCCATAAATGCTGAGTTTCAGAAAAGTAGCCAGTGGAAAAAAAGTCTCTGATAATTATATTTTTATACCACAACTCTCTATAGAAAAATTCATTCCATTCTAAATCCATTTATTTGACTTGTATTATTCTAGCATTATAGAAGTGCTCTAGTTGGAAAACCAGAAAAAGTGCTCCACACTGCAGATAGTGTAAGGCCCAGAATAAGTTATAACTTTCAAATCCCAACTCCAGGTTTCAAGTTAAGAAAATGTACTTTTTTTCCTTGAGGAGTTTATCGTTTATATTGTTTGTTACCATGGTTTAAAACATAGTTTTTCTGCATTTAAATCCCTCACCTTGAAGATGAGAAATTCCCAGTGAATATCGCTGAACTGGAGTAATTCTCTGGTGAATTATACTGCAAAATGAATCTATCATTGGCACTTAACACCATGGTTCTAAGGAACACCAGGAATGGTCTTGCTAATTATGGATGTTACCATTGAAGACATAATTTTATTATGTTTGCTTGGGCTATTAAAGATATGGAAATGAGTCACAGGATTTTTTGTAGTAATTCTACTTATGTATGATTAAATAAAAATAAATCCAAAATTAATATCTCTCAAATAGTTTGATATATAAAAGTACTTCTTTTATTACTTATAACATACATACTGCAAATTCATTCAATGATGACAGAAATAAAAGTAATTCACAGAAGCCTAATAATAGTGAAGCAAAAATGGTGTTGTTCCCTATTATTTTACAGCTGGTATTACAGTAAATCAGAGTAAGGTAGGAGAAAGCTTTATACCTTGTGTTGGTGCTAGAAACCAGGGGAACAGACAGAATTTGGTTTCTACCTTACTGATAATCTCTTCTGCCTCCTGGTTATTATTTAGCTGGAAAGTGTGAGTACAAGAGTGAGAACATGATCAAGCTTCAGCCCCAGTGCTGCAATGTCCTGCCCATTTACTAGGCTGACCAAGCTGCAGATCTCCCAGGATTTTCTTAATTATCTTGGACAGCGGTGCTTTCCATGATCATTAGATTGTGCTAAGCCGCTCTTCTGTGCGGTGTCTAGTACAGTCTGTACTTGTATAATTTATTTTAAAAACACTCAGAAAACAGCCTCTGCTCCTGTTGTTCAGCAAAATCATGCCACAGCTGACAAGACTCCAGAAGTTTGCCGTAAGTCTTCATCTTGCTTTAATATAGGACTGAATTGCCACTGAACTTTACTGCTTTTGAATCAAAAATCCAGTTAAACAACATTTTCTAGTCCATGCAGGAAAAAAGCTGGCTTTCCCTTCCTTCATGCTGCAGGCATCCAGAATTGACAGGATATTGGGTTTGTGGGCTTGCCTAGAGTAATGTCATATCTAAGAACAGAGGAAGGCATCAGGAAGCAGTTATCTGAGTGAAACCATACATAAAAGATACCATTTTCTAAAATGTAGCATCAGCTAAAAAGTCTGCTAAGAAAGTTGCATCTTGCTGATGACTCTGTTCTGCTGACCAGGTACATAGCAACAAAGATCAAAAATGTCTCAGCAATCTGGAAAGAGCTGCTGCAAATAAAGCTCATCCATCAAATGCAGTACAGTTTAAGGCAGTTGGCACTGAGACAAGTATCTGCACAAGGTACAAGATAGTAGGAAATCAGTGCCTTAGAGGTGCAAGACAAGTACACTTCTAACAGGTTCAGTGAGTTTGTGACAGCCACACTGAGTGTGAGCCAATGCCATGGACAGGCAGTGACGTCTGGTGCTATCACTATTTATCTTATTTACATATAAACAGGAAAATACCTCTGACCTGTAAGGTCTATTCATACCTAGTCCTTGCATCTTTACTCTCTTGTCAGACCTTCTCCAGCTTGCTCACCTTGCCAAATTGTGTTACCAGGTGTGAAATGAGGTCATGGTCCCACCATTGGAACAGCACAGGGACAGAGCCCCATTTATGGGCTGGGAGACCGAAGCTGCTCAGCTTCAACCACTGTCTGTTGAAGTTTAAAAAGTTCCTTCCAATAATTTTAGTGAATTTTTGAAAACTTGCATGTAATTGCAATATGCTGAAACAATACTTCCTTTTACACTGTTTTTGTAGAACCTGTCACAGACAGTTACAGTCTGTGGGAATTGCTTTGAGACAAGTGAGCAGTATCATGTAAAGGAAGCTTCAACTTGAGGCTCCCAATATTGAATATTCACTAGAATGTCCAGTATAATCCACAGATCAAGATAGTATGAATACACTGAATAAAACTTTGGGGAAGTCCGACAAAAAAAAGTTTATTATGAACATTTTTTTTTTTAATTTTACCTTATCTTTAATAAGCCTACCAATGTGCAGTGTGGTTTCTTATCTCTTTAAAATTAGTTACGTAATAATATTGTAAGCCCAGTGGGAATGTGTGTATATATATATGTATATAATGTATATATGTATGTATATATGTGTATGTATAATAGTTTGAAAACAAACCAGTGGGGGGCACCAAGTCAGAATAACAATAGGGAAATTAAAAAAAAAATAAAGGCAGAAAACACCGGGTTAAACTGACAGAGTCAGGATACAACCTGACACCCTGTTAGTCAGGGTGGCGGTAGCAGTCTGATAAGATGGTGGCTGCAGTCCTCCTGAAGTGGTGGAAGTGGTTCTGTTGAAGCAGTGATCCTGTAGAAAGGGTCTGCTCTTCCTCAGAAGGTCCAGTGGTGGCTGTGTAGCTCCTGTCCTCTGGGAATCCAGTGGAAAGGGTGTCTGTGGTGTTCAGAATCTCAGATTATATCCACGATGGGATGCTTGGTTCCTCCTTCTGGGTGGAGCATCTCACAATGGGGTAATGAGGCCAGGCATTGATGGGCCATTAACAGAAGATAGTCCGGAGGGAGGAGGCAGGGAAACACTGCCCCACGTGGGTTCATCAGCTCATGAGGATGGTAATAGAATACACTGCAACCCAGGACAGTGTGCATGAACTTGCTTTTGTTCAGAATTGAGTGTTTAGTCTGTAAAGTGGTAAAGTTACTGCTTTAATGTTTATCCTGATGGCTTTACACCTTTTGAACCAGCAGCTGATGGTAGATGAAGTGAATTATTTTCTGAGAAACTTGGTTTAACTGCTAAGAAACCTGCTCTGTTCAACAGTGTTTTAATAGTTTAAATGAATTTTGTTGACCCTTTTTGTTACACCCATTTTGTTAAATGCACTCTACCATTGAAAATGACTTGTTTGCATAAAAGAAACAGAATATATTCTAATTTTACTATATGCTATTGCAAAAACTTTTTTGCCATTGGGAAAACTAGCAAAGAGTAACTGCTGGAACACCAAAGCATTTCTGATTAATGACACTCCCAGTGTCACCCAGCCTGTGCCAAACATAGGCAAGCAGGACGATGTCCCATAACAGCATCATTGCCTTGTCCTTGCCTTAAAAAATACTCTTTGTACCACTGGGGTCTCAGACCCTGCTTACACCAATTGCTGACACTGCTGGTACATGGCACGAAGTATTAAAAGTCCAAAGGGGAGGAATGCACAGGAAGTGGGAAGAGAATGCCACAGCAGGGTGGTCCAGTTGTGAGATTTCCCAGCGATTTTCTCAGCTAACAGCAGGTCTCCATTCTGCTCAGTGTAGAATCCTGCATTACTTGTTTGACCTCAGTTATTCCTTAAAGTTTGTTACCCATCAGTATCTGTGATACAATCTTTACTGAGGACATACACATGAGTCATGCATACAGATGACTCATGTTCGTCCAGATTCACAAAGCTCAGAGCTCTGCAGTTAAAAACTGAGTGGTAAAGTTTTGAGAGAGAAAAGCCATCTGACATTATAAAGATGCATTTAAAACATCAGCATTTCTGCAGTCATCTGAGTGGGTGACATAAAAATGCTTCTCTCTGTCCATTTTGTTTTGTCAAAGAAATAACTGTTACTTCCCATTATGAAGTCTTTCACTCCATTATAGAGGAGCAAACAGAAATGTATGTTGTAATTTATATATTCGAACTCCCTCTTATTAAGGGTCATATCACATATGTATGACAGCAGGAGAACAATCAGTCCTGTTAGGGAAAAGTGTAATAATCTTCACATTTTATAATATTTCAGTAGAGAAGGTCTTTGAGAACAACAGAAAATAATTTTCCTGTCAAAATGACAAAAGAGAAATTATATTTCTTTACCTAGAGTATTTGGACTGACAAACTGTCAGAATTAGTTTTTCTGGTCCTCAGAATAAGAAAATAATATTTGTGTTTTCTGATCTTGAATGACCTCCTTATCTGTAATTTTTGGTTATATCAAATCAGGACATAAATGACTGCATTCATTATGATGAACCAAACTTTTTTATTTTTCATCTTAACATGTTCTAGGAAATTTATTATACTCTTAATTTACATGTTCTAGGAAATTTATTACAGTCCTAATTTTCCTATAATTGGCATGGTTTGAATATCTGATGATATTCAAGTGTGTAGATAGATTTACATTGATAAAATATTCTTCTTGTTGGTAAATTCTCTATCCCTTTCTTCCACCAAGGAAATATGCTTAGGATTAGGTATATTTCCACTGAAATGCATTGTCTTTATTTTTTTATATCTGCATAACTTCAAGCATTACACGGAAAAGAGGACCAAGGACTTTGGTTATGTAAATAACAAAGACCTAATTTGCATCCCAAACCCATGTCTTTTTATAGTTTACTCGGCAAAATTACCTCAGGAGGCAGGAAAATGTAAGATTGTATTGTTGAGATTTTCTTCAAATGTTTGTCTATTTAAGGTGTTATGAAAACCTAACATATAATTTGGAAACTGTGAATACAATTTCCAACTAGCAATTTGGCATGTTAACTGTGGCATCTATTGGCAAAGCAAAATGTGCAAGAAGGGGCAAATAAAAGCAAAATGCAGAAGGTAAGTTGATGAGTATGTGAAGAGATCACAAGCCAATTATGGGCCAACACCAAGCTTTTATTTTAAATAGAAAACAAGATTATGATGATCATAAAGGCATCATAATTATTATATGGAGGAAAAAATAGTCATTGAGAGTATTGGGATTTGAATTCTAAGCCCTGGAATTTCATCCATGGTTTATATCAAGGGGCAAGTAAGCATGGAGGAGCACAGCAGGATGCCCTGTGTGCCAGGGTTTGCCCAAAGTGTGTCTAACTGAGCTGGACCACCAAGACCTGCCAAGGAGAACAAGCCAGCCAAAAGCGTGACACAGCAAGGAGGCTCGTTCCTACTGGTTAGTTATAGACAGTTTAATAAAGCCTGCAGAGGATGTGCAGAATGGAAAACATCTGTGTCCGCTGATATATTTAGACTGCTCTGATGTTTAAAATAAGTATCTCAGACTGTGAAAACACCAGGGAATTATGTGAAGAAAGGTTCTCGCTAAGGAATAGCTTGCGTTGTTAGAGGCAGACTTTCAGATCATTATCACCTACACTTATGTATCTTACACTGGGAGCTGAAGATTCTTGGTAGGCAACAAAAATAAAAAGCCACTTTTACAGGACAGATCAATCTGTAATTTTGTAGGGAAACTAATATCTGAATTGGCATCTGAGTAAGGTGATTAAAACAAGCTGGAGTGAATATGACTGATGTTGGGCACATTGGCCACAGACAGAAATACGCTACATATAAATACAGGGAGCAATGAGCTTCCCCAGAATTTCTAAATAGATTAATTTAGGATGTGTACACACATTGCAATACATAAAGTGCATCAGTCAAGTGTGTATAAGGAATATGCAATTCTTATCAAAGCAGATCTTGAGAGAAAGGCTTGGCAAAGTACATAACATATTTTGAGTTAGGCTCCCCCACTTTTTCAACCTGATTTATCAATTCCAGCAGGTACCAGAGAGAAGCAAGAGGCTCCTGACAAAGCTGAGCTTATAAAGAGCAGGCAACTAGAGCCTCCCTGACACAAGATAATCTTTATGTTGTTTGTGTAACAAAAAGAATGAAAATAAGCCCTGTGTGTTGATATTTTACTGAATATGTACATTCAGTCAATAAAAAGTTGCAATAGCAGCAGTCCCTAACTATAAACTATTGCAGTAGAGAAAGACATTACGTTTGTCACATACCATCCCCTCTTTCTGATTGTTTTTTGACTGTGGATTATATTAGACCACTGGCCAGGCAGAGCACATGAGGATTGAGACACTGAGATGTCCAGATACTTTCAGCAAGTGGTGCTGATTCACTGAAACTCTTACCCCCTCATAGTACCTTGCAAAAGCCACTAAAATCCATGCAAATCACCACATGAGAAAATGTCCCTCCCAACAACACAGTGAAAGCCCCGCTCGTTCTCCTAAGTGCCCAACATCGAAGATAATCCATTTATGTCAGCTGAAAAAGTCCTGCAGCTGTCACCAAGAGCTGGATCAGACTCGGTGCCCAGCTAAGGAACTTGATGCAGAGATTAGTAAGGGATATCCTTTAGCCTGTATCATATTTGTAGTTGTTAACATAATCTTATTTTCTGACCCCAAACTACTTACATGGAATTTCAGCAGTGCCAGAGCAAAGCTATGCCCCAGCTTTCCTGCTTTGCCCAGCTGGCAGCACACTTCAGGGATGGGCAGAGCTCCAGTCACAGTGCGGGTACAGCAGCTCTAAAGGATTGCCACACATTATACTCATTTAATGCATACCCATGTTACTGCCTGGATCAGAAGTGGGAGCAAGGAAATTCTTGTTTCTGTAGTTCTCTTCATGCTCAATTTGGGTTGAACAACAGCAAGGGCCATAGCACTGCTCCATTCCTGACAGGAATTAATCTGGGCAGGGAGGACATCAGTGCCTCATTAAAACAATGGCATTTTTTAAAATTCTCTTCACAAAATGATCCATTTATTATGAAGCAGCTCACACTCCACAACACGTATCACTTTGGAAGTGTGAATACAATATAGCCTCGATGTTTTAGATATTCTCTGAGTTGACATCTTCATCAGACAACTAAGACATATTCATAGAAGTAAATGTGTGATTTTGTAGTAGATGAGTTCTGTAAGTTTTCACTGCTTATTTACCACTAATAGTCTAATCTGTACAACCATTGTATTACTGTATTCTCTGTATTTTCACTTCAGAATGATCTTTGAGCTTCTTAAAAACACTTCTCTTTGTTTTCTCCCCATCTTTGGGGCATTTCCTCTGCCTGAGGAGATGCCTGATTTGTCTGTTTAGGTGGCTGAAGAAGTGCACAGTTGGACCTGTTTCCATGGTTTGGAACATGTCCAAAGGGCAAACCTACAGCCTTCTCTCTGCTCAGGACATCATTCTGCCTTTGGGACTGCAGCTTTAGTAATAATGTTATGAAATCAAAGAAAATAATTTCATCTCTTGTTTGAGAAGCAGATTAATAAAATTGTTTGCATTTTCCATGATTACCAAGATCCATTGATGCCTCATTTCCATTAATATATTTATTAAACAAAAATAAGTAATAATTTGAAGCACTCATAAGAGTTCCATTGCATTTTAAAACAGGCCCCAGGCAATTCCTCAATGCTTCCTTGACCCTCCTTACATACTTTTCCAATGGCCAAAGAGTGCAAGAGATGTCTAATAAGAGGAGACTAGTTGTTCCATCTTGTTCACCACTTTGTACCCTGCTAATGACAGGTTTTGAAGGCAAAGTAGCTAGCAATAGATTGCATAATGCTGTAATAAACACTCCTGTTTCTGTGCAAGGGAAGAAATATATTCCTCAAAGCCACATGATTGACAGGTCTTATTATAAGTTTTGTCCTAGCTACCGCGAGTGTTATTCCTGTGGAGTGTGATTTTTAATCTGCTTTTGCATCTGTCAGAATAGTAGCCCGTGCCAGGCAGTCTCATAGGTTAATCATATGTTGGGCTCAAGGATTTATTAGCCTTTCCAGTATTTAAAAATCAAAGGCCAGATTCCCCTTCTAGGCTGTTAACTACAGGGATTGTAAGGAGATACATAGCAAAGGGAACTTTATTTCTTCAGAGATAGAAACAGCTGTAGTAATCCATCATTAGTCCAGGTGAGGTTAAGGGAGCCCCACTACCTCATGCACTCAGGATTGCACTCAAACTCACCTAGAGATTTCATTTACTGATTTTTCCAGTCTACCACGATGGACTGTATTGATGACTGGAGGGTTAATCCTACTTTTCTTGAGCTGACTCCTGAATGGGATGTACCTCTGCAAGAGCAAATATGGCATATATAGCTATTGTTGAATTTCTGAATGTGTTTGCACTGGGAACTGACAACTTTGGCATTTCCTGAGGCTTAAAGAAGGAGCATGTATTTATAGCTCTGTGAGTTTGCACGAGATATATTGTTTCTGTCACAAATGTCTTGCATAAATATGTATTCTGTGTGGGACTGCAGTAGGACTACTGCTTGATCGTTAATGTTTGCTTTTGGCCTTCCCATATCTATTGAATATGTGTGTGTTTTTACCAGCATCACGTGATCTGTACTTTCCAAAACTGCAAACTGGAAATGTTTCAGTTTCGGTTTTGTTTCTTTTTTTTTTTTTAAAAGGACATATTTTCAGTATTTCAGGTTCATGTAAGCAGTTTCATTCTGTTTTGAGTATTCAGAAAAAATAGTCCTAATGGAGGATGAAAGACAAAAACAAGGTTCCATTTTGAAGCAGACTTGGAAGAGTCATGTGAATTCAAGGGTGTACAAGGACTGTTCCTCTTGGCTTTCTTGACATTGCAGTTACAGAGGTGGGCAGGTGCTATAGCCATGTGCTGCTCTTGCAGTGCAATAATGGTATCATTGAGAAGTGAGCTTAAGCCCACATTCGTGTGCCAGTTTTACAGCCTTACTGTCAGCTTAGTAAGCCATACTTCCTCATCTGACCTCTTTGGGTGACCTTCTCCTCTGGATATAAAGGGAACTTAAGGAGTCTAGGGTATGAAAACCAAGGGTATTTTTTATAAATTATTTATCATGTCACTAACGACATTTACTTCACTGTTCTCAATTGCATCCTCATGCACTGAGATTGGGAGTTCATGGGAGGCTTGATCTCCTTCGGGCAGGTTGTTCTGGCAAAAGTCATTGTTAATATCTGCCCAAATGACCCATGGCAATGGGTTCTTTCTTCCTATTCTTACCATGGAGATCTTACTATTCCCTAAGAGACTGTTAAATTGTTCTAGCAGCATGTTTCAGCATGATGATAGGAGCAGGCAGCATTCAGTCATTCAGTGGCAAGTCAAGCCTCAAATCTGGGATAGACAAATTCACTAAAAAGCATCACAGCAGCGTGTTTTCCAATCAAGAGGCATTCAGCACAATCAGAGCTTAGAAGATATTTGGCAGGGATATTTATACCCCTTGAGTGTTCTTTAGGGTATTTTGGTATTGATCATTTTCACCTGATTTATTAATGTCTGTTTGGAATCCCATCATTTACTTATGATAGCTCTTTCCTGATACTAGAAGTCATATAAGTGAAAGAAAAAATCCATTTTAAGTGTCTTTGGTATAAAATCAAATATAGGATCTGATGACATTAACATTGCCTTTCAAATACAGAGTAATTACAAAGCATCATCTCTAATGCTTGGGTTTTTTGTTTGTGCTTGCTTCAAGCATCAACTAATTCAGCTGCATTAGAACCAAAGAGAAGACTTTTAAATCATTATCTTTCCTTTATGGAGAAGGAAGAAACCAGGTGTGTGAACTCCTTAGCTCATCATTGTCAATCAAATTACTCTGAGACTCCAGCAGCTAACACCTTGTTTATAGGGATTTTAAAATATCGGGGGGGGGGGGGGAGAAGAATATTTTTAAAATTTGTTTTCATATTAGAAAAGCAAAGATGACATTTGCCTCCGGGCTTGGCAGGTGCCATAAGGCTGTAAAGTACTTCGTAGTTCTGAAAGCCGCCCCGTGCCGTGACGCTGAGCCTCGCGTCACCCCGGCTCGGCCGGCATTCCCGGCGGGAGCTCGGCCCGCATCCCGGCGGGGGCTCGCCCGGCATTCCCGGCGGGGGCTCGGCCCGCATCCCGGCGGGGGCTCGGCCGGCATTCCCGGCGGGGGCTCGGCCCGCATTCCCGGCGGGGGCTCGGGCCGCATTCCCGGCGGGGGCTCGGCCCGCATTCCCGGCGGGGGCTCGGCCGGCATTCCCGGTGGGGGCTCGGCCCGCATCCCGGCGGGGGCTCGGGCCGCATTCCCGGCGGGGGCTCGGGCCGCATCCCGGCGGGAGCGCGGCCGCGCTGTTGCGGCGCTGGCCGCCAGGGGTCAGTGTTGGCCGGGAGATGCCGCCCCCGCGCCGGGCGCCCCGCGGGAGGGGGCGGGGGCCGGGGCACTTCCAGCACTTCCAGCACATCCAACGCTTCCCGCACATCCACCCGCCGCACCGGGACCTCGTCACCCCGGGTGTTCGAACATAAATAGGGAAAAGCTGCTTACTCCAGCGCCCGGTTTGGGCTGGCCTTTCGGCCGTACTCTCAAGCACTGCCCCGGAGTACCCGAGCGCAGGGGCACGGGCAGGGTGCTGGGACGCGTTCCCGGAGGTTTGTGCTGTGTATTCTTCTACTTTATCATATTTGTGATGGAATCTGCACTTTTACAGGATCTTACCTCCGCAGCAGGCAGCCAGCTGCTGCTCTCGGTGTGAATGTGCCCAGTTCGTGCGGCCCCTGGAGCCAGGAACATCCCGCTCTGGAAGCACGAAAGGAGCGGGGAGGGGAGGAGGGAAATCGAAAGGCGATTGGAGGCTGCAGTAACAAAGAGCTCATCTTTAGGGCTTCATGCAGCTGAAGAGGAGGTGGCGGGGACCTCCTTTACCATTAACATTACTAAACTATTTTAACACTAAAGGCAATCTGTCATTTTGAGTAAATTCTCTTCTGCTTCTATAAACACAGCCGTAATCAATTAAAGACCTACTTGTGAAGGAGCCATTGTGTGCAGCCCCATTCAGACATTGCTGAGTTGTCTTTTAGACAGCCTGTGGGGAAACACTGGTAAGGTGATGGGAAAGTTCAAAGTGCCTAACTTTTCAATGTGGATTTTGTTATTGAGACTTTTTTCTCTTTTTTTCCACGTTGCTTATCACAGCCAGGGTGAAAAATGGGTGATATCTCTCTGCATTTAACATTTATAACGTGTTCTGCTTGGGAGGTTCTGCAAATATTTAAAATTATTCTCTAATGTAATTCCTTGGGGGACTTTTCCATGACAGCAAATCAATTACTAATCTGAAAGTATTGAAAGAACAAACAAATCCTATAGAGACTGTATGTTCCTACACACATATTTATAATTATGCACATGGGCTCAGTTCCTAACACATTAGACACCAGTCCAATACAATTTTGTGCAGCAAAATAGAACCTCATTTACAGTAGTTTGAAGATGAGAATCACTGACACAAGCCCTTCAAAAACTCAGATTTCCATTTCATATTGAAGGAAACAGTCAAAAAGATCGCTCCAATTACTCAAATGACTTTGGTTTTTTATTATCTTTCTATTGCACTGGATCACCTGTGCCTTCTGAGTCAGTGAATGTTGCTAATCTTTGCAGAAGCAACCAAAATAAACAAGGAAACTTTAACTTAACCTAGGTTATTTTATTCTCTTTCATTTTTCTGAATGAAGGCTAAGCAGAAGCATGTATATAAGGAGACAAAATTCTTACCCTTGTTTTATTAGATTTTTTTTTCAATGAGCACTGGCATGGATTCTAGGGACATGAGTGAGAATATAAAAAATTAAATACAATTGGAGTTAAAAATTTTCCCATTTCTTTGTGTTTGCATTAGAGATAAATATAAGGAAATTTTAAGACCGGTCTCTATTAAAACAAAAGAAAAATAAGACTAGATATTTAGAGATACTTGTGGAAAGAATCCCACCTCTAGAATCTGGATTTCATTGGGCTTTCTGATGTTGTTACTTCTGAATCCATTGTCAATCTTCACTGCACAGTCAGGGGGAAGAGCCTCATGGGAAAAGTATGTTTTTATCACTCTCTGGAAATTCATAAACACACTTCCTGGGGACTCAAGAATGACAGTGTCTCATTCCAAGCAAAGTCACCTAAAATTACCATTAGGCCAAGCAGTCTTTTGACATGGTGTAAATTATTTTGAAGTGACAGGAAAAAGTAAAACTATGAAGATCATAACGAAATTATCTTCCTTGAAAGCGTAGTGAAAAATCATAGATTATGAGAAATGTACTTTCCTTCCAGTGCCTAAGCATGTAGCAGTTAAAAAGAAAATGAACAGTAGCTTTTTCTAGGGCAGTGGGAGCAAACTGAAGCTCAGTCGTGTGCTATACCGGTGCTAGCCAGCAAAACTTCTTAACTTCATTTTTCTTTGAATGACACTTTTTTGGAAGTTATACAGGAGAGCCTTGGTGTGCATACCAGGCACTTTGTAGATGAGTCAGGACACCTTAACGAAATCTATTCATTACCCTGTCCCCATTGGGACAGGCAAAAGCTGCCAATTTGATGTTGGTAATGTGGATGCTGCATTAGGGAATTGGCTAAGCCTGCCAGATTTCATTCCTGATCTTTAGCAGCCACAAAAGAGTATTTCTCTGTCGTCTGTAATTGATTCAGAGCCAGGTCCCAAAAGCACAAGCTTCCTTTTGTGTGCCATCTATACCAGGGTCTAAGGACACATAGTGCTACAACTTCTTTTTTTTTTTAGTTAGATCACAGGAAACGTCTTGAGAAAAAAAAATTAAAATCCAAGTTGTCATAAATTATATTTGTGAGCTTTCTAGGATACATTATTTATTAGCTCTATTATTACATTCTAGACCATACTTTCAGAAAACAGTCACAGTCAGTTTATTATAATCTGAGTATTTAATGTCAATAGTGTTACCATTTGGAGATTAAATGAGGTCTGAAACCAAAACAGAAAAAATGTATTTGTACAAAAAATAAATTTTCCAGTGCTTCAGCTCACTAAGCACAGTACTTATTATCATCAGTTCATATTCAGGTCAGATTCTTCCTTCCTTTGAAAAACAGGTTGAAATATCCTTTGAAGACTTTTCCTATCTTCCCCTTACCCATCTGGTTACAAATTTAATAATATTATTCATTATCACTTTCTTTTTCACATTTGTATGTTCTGCATCTACTGGGCAATGCGTTAAAGGTTTTGTGACAGTAACTCCTAATAAGGATTATTAGCATCACCAGTCCATCCTGGCAACATTCTCAACTCATTCTGCATAAAATCTTCCAGAAATTTAACAAGTAGGACTCTTAGATAGCAAAATTTTGGGCTAGTCCCAGTATATTGTTTCCTATGTGCTCGTGTTTCAAATGGTTTTAAAAACACCAGAGTATTTTCACAGCTTCTATTCCCAGTTTTTACCCTAGAAGTGACTTTGAATTTGCTGAAGCAGGCATCATCTGTCTGAACGCATTCACTGTATTTGTTCCTTGTATTCAAATACAAGAATAATCTACTAGAAATGTTTTTCAAAATGCTCACTAAACATACAGGCTTATTCACATGAAAGCACACAAGTGCTATAATTGCTTAGGACAGAGGCAAGAACAGAGAATCCTGTGTGTGGAGGCTGATCACAGTTCAAACCCAATGGTGCAGTGGTGAAGCCTTCCTTCTCCTTCCCACCCACTCGGCAGGGGAAGCAAAAGAACCCAGAAAGGGTGAGGCCCAGCCACTATAAATGTTCAGAGGTTTAATGAATGTGCCATAGCTTTCACCTACTAACTGCAAGGCCTTCTCAAGCAGACTCCAAATTCCTGCTGAAATGAAGACTTTCTTTCCTGGACTAGGCCTGGCATTCCTGGGAAACAATGGCCCTTTTCAAGTCATCTCTGAAATTTCACAGGTGAAGGGAACAGGACAGTAATTTGATCCCATCCACAAGGAGCCTGTGAGCGTTTCAAAAGTGAAGACAGAGTCTATCTTGGAAGCACTGGCAAAACTGGTTAGTGGCAGAAAAAGGCAACCTAGACCCACGGATGGGGAGACCCCTGTGAAGCATTAATCCGTTCGTCTTTCACCTCATGCTACAACTTCTCTCTCAATTTTTTTCAGGCATGGGCTGTGCAGCCCACAGAGCTCAGGAGACAGGTCTCCAGGCTGTGTGACGTGCTTTGGAACAGTGGTTTCCATGCTTCTTTAGCCAGAACTTCACTTTGAGAAAGAGCAAATTAAAGGAAGCTGTTGTGGGAATACAGTGTTGGGTATGGAGAACACTCATAAGGCATACATGAATTCAGGCTTTTGAAATGTTCTTCAGTGACCTCATTTCAGGAAGTGTATCACAGTCACTCCAGCTGGTTTGTTGTAACAACATGATCAAATTCATTAGGAAACATTCCGAATGGGATGCTAGGAGAGCTACCTGTGCACTGATAACACGCTTAACTCAGAACATTAAAAGGTTGGATTTGCAGATCCTTCGTACTCCAATCATCCAAATATGATATTCTGGAGGAAAAAAAGGCTCTCAGTTCTCTGAAGACAAGTACAGAATGACGTGGTAAATACTCAGAATTCTTAAGCTAGAATGTGTCATCAGTTCATGTTGCAGGGGATTATTTTCTTTACATAGTTAAAAACAAGAAAACAACAACAAAATCCCAGCTCACTGTCATATGGCAGCTGTTATATTGAGAAGTATTTTGCCTCTCGAATTCTGAGAACTTTTGCACTCTGCCTCCAGCATGTTATAGGGAATATTATGCTCATTGAACTTTCTTTAGGAAAACTTGAAGGATACTTGAATACTGAACCTTGTTTAAGAGTTCGAATCTGACTACTTTCTGAGAGCAAATCTGGGGGAATTAACCAGGTCATTTGATATGCAAAAGTACCAGCAAGGGGGCAATATACATGCTCAAGACAAGCTAAATAATGACTGCCTAATAAGAGACCAATGTTTCATACATGAGTTAGGCCTCTGACCTAACTCATCCAGGCAGGGGAAAGTTGCCTTGATTTTATTCAATGTTTATTTTGAAATAGCTCTTTCCTAGTGTTACAAGGGGAAACCTGCTTCAGTGCTTACTTCACTTCCTGTCTTTGTACCGTAAGGAAAAAGCGTTCCCTTGCGTTTCTCCCATTAAAAAATCCAATTTACTGCCAGGGAACAGATTCTTATTTAAGATTTTTGTGAGAATCAATAAAGAAATCCTAGTGTAAAGAAAAGTGAAAACCAATTAGCTCAACTAAAAAGCAACTTAACATTATGGTCAACCTGAATTTCCATCTTGAATCTAAATTCTGCTCTTGGGGAAATGAAGGTCTATCTTTTCGGTTTTCCAGTCAATGTCGTTAACAGAATAATTCCCGTTTTTCCTCATTAAAAAGTCAAGTTGGTGTGTAAGTCAATCAAGAAATATTTACAGAGACAATGGGAAATGGTTTATGTCACTGAGATAAGAAGCCTTTACCTTGTGTAATCAAAAGGAACTGGGGGTAATTTCATACTTGACTTGTGGAGAACACTTTTTCATTTGAAGGTCATCTTGGTTTTACAACCTAACTGCTTGTGTAGATTTCACTGAAATACTGGAGCCAAAGTGTACTGTAGCCTTTGAGAGGACTTTCTGAAGGGAAGCAAAACTTTTGTAATTTACTCTTTCCTACTTCCATCCTTCATTTCCTCTTCACTCCCTGCATACATGCAGATGGTTTTTTAATTCTTTTAGGCACAGTCACTAGGTCAGAGATGTTCCTTGGCACTCATTGCTATGCAAAGAATATACTTCTCTATACTTCTCAGTAGACATGGGATGGACATACTGCTCTGCCTCAGGCCTGACAATTCAGGTTAGAATGGTGCAGGGTCCATGCTGCTAATCCTCAGCAGTTGGTTTTGCTGTTGTAAGGATAGCAGCAATGCCATCAGTGGTGCTTATGTTACCATTGTTAAATACCTGTGCAATTATTATATTTGGTCTTGTTTTCCTCCATCTCTTCTAGAATTACTGAAAAATATAGCAAGTTCACTGCCTATTTTCTTGGACATCCAAAAGCTAAAAGTTACACTCCAGGTTTCTTTGCCCATTCCTGGCAGCTGCCTCCACATCATCAGGCTTAGGAGCAGCACACTCAGAGGAGGCCCTGAGAAGGACAGTCAGGGTGAAGCACAGAGGGGAGACTGCCAAGGAATCGCTTCTGGGATGAACAGAAAACAAGGGGGCTCTGGAATGTGCTCGCAGGACTTGTGCTGTGCTTGGAGGTGCTTTCCAAAGAAAGTGGGTCAGCCATGCCACCCTCACAAAGGCTGGTGCAATTTCCTGCAGGGAAAAGATTGTTTTCCACAGCTACTCCACTCACATGACAGAGAAACGGGGCTTATTGGCACAAGGAAGGACGAGTTGGTGGGCAGCTCTCCTGGGGCAAGGCCAACTGAAAAGGCTGGAAGCAGTTGCAGAGATATGTGAGGCAGAAGATGTTGTTAGAATACTACTTTTTAATTATTTTTTCTTCTTCTTTTTTTTTTAGAACAGGATTTAATAACTACGGTATTGGATAACACAAAGAACTTTAGAATTATTTTAATAGCTCTTTTGGCAGCCTTGGTCTTGCTTTACCACAAGAAATCCTCAAGAACTCTCCATCATTGTGACACCTTGAAGTTCCATTTCAGTTTTTCTGCAAGTCTCCCTTTTAGTACTGAGTTTGAACTGTTGATGGCTTGTGACTTTGAAGAAAGCAGGAGAACCTCCTTGGTATTTGGGTTATCATTAGTCCCATTCAGTGCCTTTATTTGTACGTGTGGAAGTTGTTTTTTCTTGTTTGCTGGAACTCTGTTTCACCACATCGCTGTTTGAGTTGGCAGTGTTATGCTTTTTATTAGGACAAAAAGAGGTCCAGAAACTGATGAAATATAAATAGAAGGTTCACTGTAGTCTACTCTTTTCAGGGAAAATAAACATCAGGGGGTATTTAAAAAAAATCCCAAATAATTCTGTGATATACCTTCCTGATTAGCAGCTAAAATCTAAATGGCACATTCTTAGAGGTAAAACTAACCAGAAAGATTATGCTGGTCTTTGCTCAAAGGAACCTATTTATCTCTCTATTTTTTATAATTTTCACAAGTTTCCACTACTTCAGACATGTGAAATTGATTATTTATCTGGCTACAATGCTGTATGTAAGCTTCATCAATTAGAAAATGAAATCCTCAGAATTCCTGCAATCAGGTTTCCTGTTCCTTTTCCTTCCTACAGATTAATGGAAAAGAGAGTGTGGGGTTTTTTTGGTTTTTTTTTTTCTTAAAAGAAGGGAGAAGAGTTTTAAACAGGCTATGTTCAAGGTTTGGTAGGAAGAGCAAGACAGATATAATCGATGCTATCAGTTCTAACTTGGGCAGAATGTGCTGTCTATTGGTGTTCTTGGTGAGACACACAAGAACAGAAAAGGATATTTTCCTTCACTGGGCTACCCAAAAGCAGCTATTCTCACTTTTGAGTGCCAGCCACTGGAGATGAGCTAAATTTGTAATACCCATTACCTGTAAAGCAAACCAAAATAGCCACATGAAACCTGACTCAGAAGAACCTCAGAATGCCAGGGCTGAGTGTTTGCTGATCAGCCTGAAATGGGCCCTCTCTTCCCCACCTCACACCCTGCTCTCCCCACTCCTGGAGGAGTAAATAGGGCCATTCATAGAGAGACAGAGAAAGAATTCTCAGAGTTATAAAAAAGATGCCTCCTACAGTGCTAACCACGATACCAATGATGAAAAAGCTACACCCTACTTGTGCAAACTGGCATAATTTTTGCTGTACATAGGGTTTTTACTGTATGTAGGTTTGCTTTTAATGACAGTATTTCATTGAGAGTGAGTATTTTTTTTTACTAGTTCTAGTAACTGTTTTTACTAGTTCCCATTCAGATTTGCACTGGCATTTAACAAATGGATTTCTATCACATAGGTCAGGATTAGGTAGGAAGCCTTGGAAAGACAAACCCCTCAGAAAAAAAAAAAGAAAAAATTGAAAGAATAGAAGGAAATAAAAAGCATTTGTTAATTTTGAGCTCTTGGTAACCCAAGGAAACCTGTTAGAAGATGTATGTTGGGGTTTTACCCTGACACAGACTTTAGGCATAGAAAGGACTAGCAGGATGCAGCTGATCCACAGAGCAATTTTAATCAGTTCCAAGCAAAAAACATCAGACTAAAATCCCCTTATCCCTTTGCAGGAATGAAATACATAAACAATCTCTGAATCAATTTAAGATGTAAAACAGTCTTGCTTTATTAGAAAAGCCCAAGGACTTTTTGACTGAACATTCTTTGTCAACAGCAGCAGAAATTGACTCATAATTAGTTAAGTAATGGAGACCCCCTCTCTTCAAAATAGCTACTATAAAATTTAATTATAATGAAACTACAAAGAAAGTTGCATTACTGTCCAAAAAAAAAGAAATCTAGAATTCTTTTTATACCATCAAACAACTTTTTAGCAGGAATATGGTAATGGTTTAGCAAATGACAAGCAAATTCTACATTTCTTGCTACTTTACAGAACAAGTAGTATATATTTGAAAGAATGATAAAAGGACATTCCTGCACACTAGTAATGGCATCGCCCATCATGAGCAGTCCAGCACAGACCTATAGAGATCTCTAATTTGCATCATACTATTTGTTAAATACAATCCTAACATCAATCAATTTGTTTGTTGAAAACAAACAAATATTTCTTTCTTAAAGCTAAAGTCTTTCAAAGCTGAACAGTAAAGAATTAAGACAAGTAGGTTTCAATTGAGTGAGGACTACAGGAATTTGGGTAGCCTGTTATTCATTCTCTTCCTCTCCTCTTCTTCATAGTTGTGTAGCAGTTTCCTATCCCAGGAGGGGAAGCTAAAACCTGCTTTTCTGGTAGTGATACCCCCAGCCTACCCAGGTTTCACAAACCCCCTTCAGGAACTTTTCTCAAAGGTCCACTGAAATGGGGAATTAAATAAGCTTCCCTAGATTCTAACTTCTCCAAACTTGTAGGGGGAAATACAGCAAATGCCCTAGGAAGTGTTACATTATGATGTATTCTGTTCATTATGGAATTCCCTTCAGGGAGAACTCTGTGGGCAGTCTGAGTTGTAGAAGAATTTAGACTCCTTTTCCTTTATCAAGTTCACAGCTGGGCTTTATAGGATTCTGTGATAACACTGCAGCAAAGCAACATCAACTTCTGGTACGTGGGAGACAGGAGTGTTGATTGACTGGGTGTTGAAATAGGATCAGAACACTCCCTTAAAATACATTTTAAAATTCCATGGGCTCCCTTCCCCCTTTTTTTGCTCCTCTACTTAATCCAGTTTATCAAATTCATAATTATAAATTTAAAAAAAAAAAAAACAACAAACCAAACCCCACAGATTTTGCTATTCATTGTGTGCTGTGAGTGCCTTGCTGATGACCTACTTGCCTCTGCACAAACTGGGGAGATGCAAATGCAGCTTCACTAGCAGAGGTGGTAAATTTGTAACTCAGCCTTACAGATTCACCCATTTTTACTGCTAGGACTAAAACATGAGATTGGTACACTGCTTTAGCTAAAAGTTTAAGATAAAGAGCTATGAAGAGTTCAAAGAATATTGTGGTAAAAATGAATGTCCAAAAGGAGAGCCATTCATCAGAAGTAGTTGTATGGTAGAAGCCACTGCATGGGACCTCTTCCCTCTGTGCTCAGGTTCTACGTGGGCCCACAGTGGGAATGGCATGGATGCCTGATCCAAAGCTTACTTTGATGAAGCTAGTCAAAAGATTTCAGTTCATTTCAAGGGGCATTTTTGAAGGAGCCTCCATAACTCTTAAAAATCTCTACTGTCTGCTGAGATGTTTTCAGTCTGCTTCCTTGCCGAATGACAGGCACATCCCATGGACCTTTATTTATATACCTGTAAAGTTACTTCTGTTATGATTTCCATGCCTTGTCAATCTTTTCTTTTTATTTTAAAGACTGAGCAAAGCTCTTTCTCTCGATTTTTAAGTAATATTTCCAGATAAATATTGAAACAAGTACCATATAGATGAGTCCTGCCCTTCTGTTCAAGGTGTATTTGGGGCCATACTGTGGGTGTCACTCTTTGTTCATCTGTGACCTCTCCAAGCTATCTTTCAAAAATAAATTTTTCATTATTTGAATGAAGAGGCAAAAATACAATGACAGTAAAAGTCTTCAACAACAGTTCATTTGTACAGCTTACTAGCCCACTATACCTCTGTAAATCATAGGTGCTGGAGGAGAATATACAACTGGGTCTCTGAACAAGATTCAGAATGAAAACTGGTAAATATAAGGTACTTGTATTCTGTCTTCAGCTATGTCTGTTTTGATTTTCCTCTTTATAACACACATTTGTCAGTGCACATGCACACACATGCATAAACACACACCATGTGAGTGGATACTGAATAAACAGCCCTATAGAGAGGGAGTACAATATTTCACTGACTGTAGAATGAAACCCAATTTTATTGGCAGACTTCAATGATGCTAGACAATAAAACATTTGTACGTTTTGCTGCAGACAGTCTGGCTGGCAGTTTCAGCAGCTCTAATTTATTGTGAATAAATAATTTCCTGGAATCTCTGAGGAGTCATTTTAATGCTCCGAAGAAAAATTAAAATCTGGCATGCTGTTAAATTTGTTTTCCGTTGTTTTGAACCAAAAATACTTAAAACGAAAGAATTTAAAAACCCGCCCTGATTTCAAAGATAATACTTTGTAAATGTTAAATCTCCCAGTTTCACACTGGTTTTACACATGAATAACTTTTGTTTACTTCATCTTTATATTTAAAGGCATGACAAATACCATCTGTTTGCAGTTTCTTTTCTGTGTGTTATTTTTCAGTACCAAGCAGAGAAACTGTCCAGGTTAAGGAACTCCCATATTTCTGTAGAGTATATTTGGATGCTGTTTGTGTTTCTACCCTACCATAAATTAATTATTACTTATAGCATAATTGTGATCAGACCATTTTCAAAGGCAGTGTGTTCTTGAAGCATGAAACAGAAATTCAAAAATAACTTCAGAATCTGTTAGAAGCCAACTGTAAAAATATAGATGGAGTCAATTAGTTGATTCAGTTTTGCAGCCATCAGCAAAAAAAAGAAGCTTTAGTTTCCACTTTAGTTGCTGAGTACATTTTTTCCATGAGGCACCTCATAGTTCCTGCCAGTGGACTAATATATAAGTAACTATTGCATTTTTATTAAATTCTTATTACCTTGATGTATCCAGAAGATATCAAATAAGAAACTGAACTAAGAAAAGGAATAAACTTTAATCATCAATAGCACCACTTAAATACCTAACATCATTCCCAGAAACTGTACCACTTTTAGCTTTGTTGATACTCAGCATAATCTCTATACAGTTCACAGAAATATAGCAAAGCTGAAATCTGTACTGGAAATGGGAAATTATAATGGAAAACACTGTGTAAATTTAATTGTAGGTCTCATTCCCTGTAATGTCCAAGGTGCTTTCTACAAACTTGTTACACTGTGAGGGAACTACCCATAACACAAAGTAAATTTGAGAAGCAGAAAAGGCTACACAGACATTTTTGTGTGACTGGGTAGCATCATCAAAAAGTTAAATGCATATTTGAGCACGAGTTCAAAGAAACAGAAGATCTTCTTTTTTGTAGCAAAGTCACATGACCCCCTGTTCCCATGGAGTCACTATTTCCTTTTCCTTGCAGTCTTTATAAGGGAACTGTTTCCTACTTCAAGTGCAAACCCAGCACTACTCTTATCATGTTCAGCCAGGCTGAAAGCCTTCGACTTATTTGGGTGAAAATGGCCAATAAACGGTGGCAGGCTTTCTTGCGCCCTAGCAGAGAACAACATTCCTGCCATTAGCTACTGCCATGTCTGTTTATTTGAGTTGGCACTAAGAAGGCAGAAACTCTTTGGAACACAAAAGGTCCTTCCCTCTGACTGCAGCAACCAATCTCAGCCCCATCAGTGGTTGTATTCACAGTCCACTGAGCAACGTGGCTCCATCAGTACAAGCCACGATTTTCTGATGCCTTTTGTCTACCTGTGCTCCAGCTGTTCAATGCTGTGTAAATTCTGTGAGACAGGGGTCATGACATTTTCTTACATAAATTTTTAATACAAATGTATAAAAGTTGTCTGTTCCTGTTTTTTTTTCTTTTTGATAGCTCCAGTCTACACTGTATTTCCCTTGCTCCTGAAATGAGCCAATACTTTCTCTTTTGATATTTGCTTAGCAGTATAGCATGTAGAAATGCAGAGTACACCCCAGCCTGCTGAGAATGACACTCCCCAAGGAATGGGGAATTTTGAGAGTCAGCATGTGCACTGCAAGTTCCATAGAGGCTACATGGTTCCTTATTTCAGTGTGCAAGGTAGGAATAGCACACTTCCATATGGAATACACATTGGCATTTACAAATGCTGCCATCTGTTGCTTTCCAGTATTATCTTCTTTCACTGATTTCAGCACAGTTTGAAGAAAGGTGTAGTGGTGTATAGTAGCACTCAGTAATTTTCACCCTTAGAACCAGACAATTTTCTGAACACGATGAAGTAAATCTTTGCTATAAATGGAATCTAATTTAATTTAAGCCCAGGATAAAAACAGATATGACTCCAAGTATTCATAATCCAAGTACTCATACGAGCGCCAACACCGTTAGGGATTGTAAACAGGGAATCCAGGTGGAATATCACCTAGATGCCACCAATTTTGATATATGAACTCCTAGGCCATAGAACACTGTGATGTTCAGATGCACAGTTTATTAATCTAATATATCACAAATAGTTAATTTTCCTGAATTAGTCTAAAATTTGGTGCCAGCTAACTTTGTCAGTCGGTGGGTCATAATCTTTACGCTTTATAGTGTCACGCAAAACATAGATATAATAAAAAATGTATGAATAGGTTTAACAGGACCAGGTAAAACTTTGCACTGCTAAATTCAGAGGTTGGTCTTGTAATATAATATAATATAATACAATATAATACAATATAATATAAGTGCCTTGCCATAACTCCTATAACTCTTGATTACTGGATATTTTCTACGTGTGGTGTGTTTTGATTTGGTTTTCCCCCGTACAAGGCATGAATGAAACACAGCTATCAAGTTTAGTGTTCTGTTGACTTCCTATGTCAATGGAAGGAAAGAGACTCATCAGAAGGGTATTCAGAATAACTGAACAGGTGTCTAACAGGCAGTATGAATATCTTTCATAAGGATACAGACTCACACATTCATACTCAAGTCCATATTCACTTACTACTGCAGTAGGGGCAGGAATTTCTCAAGGACAGCATATTGATACTACTGAGTGGACTCCTTATAAGCAAACTGACAATGAATCTAATTTCAGAGAAGTGAATCTATATGCTCTAACAGTAGTAACCTCTCTATTGGATCCATTATATTTTTCTCTTCTGAGGAAAAGATATTGTTTCATTTCCCAAATATTAAGAATTAGTGAGGAGAAATTGGTTAGAATGCTACTATGAAATAGTCTGCTAAAAATATCTGCATTTCTTAGGAAAAAATACCAATATATATTTCTAGATGTAAGTTAATCTATATGTGTATTTAAAAAGTCTACTTCCAGTTGAAAGCAACTCTTTTGCACTTACAACGCAGTTATGAGCAGATGGAATTCAATAAAAACATTCACATCAACTTTAAATAGATTTTGGATTAAGCCTTTAAAAACAAAAAGAAGTGCTCTGTAAGTCTTTAGTGGTGCTGTTTTGCTAAATATGAAATCTTTTAGAAATAATCTTCAGGGCAATTTTTGTTTGCCTGAATGTGCATAATTTTTTCATTTTCCATGAAAAAGTGCAGCAATAGTTAAAGCCAGAAGTTTGAAAAAATCAAGACTAAATACCTGGATACAATCATCATCATATATGCTCACTGGTTGGTTTGCAATTTCATCAAGTATTAACAATATATTTTAAAAACACTGACTGTTTTTATGGGCTCTTTTTAGACTACTGCTGCATAGGTTATGCACGTTTAATATTAAATCTAAGACTTAAAAATACATAGCAGTATGCTCTAACAAGTCGTTTGAAGTTGGTTTTCTGGGCACCATGTATAAAGTTCTGACATTTTTCATTCTGTGTCATGTTCCAGGCATTCATCTGTAGAATAATACAAAGATATTCCATAAGTACCTACCAGAAAGTCTACGTATTCCAAAGACATTTGCTGTGTTTTTTACAGGACAATGAATGTTCTTTGAGACTCAATGTCTATCCCAGAGGGAGAAAAAAACCTCACCTGTACATTCCTAGTCTTTTGGAAACAGTCAAGTAATTGATATACAGTAAAGTGTATTTTATTTATCATATTATTGTAAATAGGATAGAACAAAATTTCCTTGATTTCTACAAGCAGGAAATCTATCATTGCTGTGATACCAAGTAACCTGGAAGAAAGAAGAAATGAGGAGTGGACTGGTGGGATTTAGCCCACATTGTGCAAGAGGTGACATCAAAATGCCAAAAGTATATAGTCCTAGACTGGATATTTATTACCTCTTTTGAAAGAGGTATGTTTGTTTACCCGAAATGCAAAAAAAATCCATAGAGTTTACCTACTTAGGAAGACAATTACCTAAATTAGGGAATGCTATTTGCCAAGATATAAGTTCCTGATTATTATGTTAAACACTTTTACCAGAAATGTATTGATAGCAACTAATGGGTTTCAACGAGCAGGAAGGAAGATTTTGGTTAGATATTGGGGAAAGCATTCAAGTCATCATAACTTGGAGAAATATCACATTTCTACCACAAGGAATCCATTAGATAGGCATTCTTCAGCAATTAAATGAACATATATTCAATCTCTTTTGTATTCTTCCAGCCATATGGTAAATTTTCAAATTGAGAGTAGAGGGACAGCAAATACTAAGAATAATGAAAAGGCCAGTCATTAGCACAGGATGATATTCCCTACTTCTTCATGTAGGTGCTTATAGAACTTCTAGAAATAAAATGTTTTTTCTTACAGGAATTAATTCAGGGAGCTCTTTCAGCCTTTTTTTGTCTGGCAAGACAGATTACATAAAGGAAAGTCTCTCTTGTGGCTTTATAGAGTGTAACATCCTCTGAAATGGCAAAAAAGCCCCAGGCAGAAATGAGGTTAGCAAAAGAGTTTCTCAGTAATTTTACTGAGAAGGGTGATGAACCTATAAGCTGCGGTTAGGAATCTTTAACAGACCTCTGAACTGAACCCCCACTTCCTAATTTTATAACCAGTGCCTTAACTGGAGATTTTGTGTTCTCTTTCCAAAATACATAGTAAACAAACTCGAAGGGAAAATAAGCTAGTTAATATATCTTTGCAAGTAGGAGACATATAAATTGGCTACCAGAGCAGACACTTTATTTGCCTGTTGTGGTTACTGAAATACACTGGTTTGGATGTGCAGAACAGAGCCCATGTCCAGTTTGTTGTGCAGCGCTGATACTCGTCACTCAGGAACAGAAACTGGGAGCATGGGAAGATCTAGCCCCAACTGGATTTTATTGCAATGACGTACAGAGCTGTCAGAGAAATTTCTGAAACTGGAAACTACAACCCACAAGAATTAGAGAATTTTAAACCCTGGTGAGACATAACATTTCTTAAGAACAATAGATTATAGCCTTTTTATTCTGTACTGCTTTGGATAATTAATTTAGTAAGTCAGTTTGTTTGTCATTCTTGCATGTAATAAATTAATATACATGCTGTTTCCTTATTCATTAAGTCTTTAAATTCAGCAGATGAAACTCTCTTCCTACCAGAAAAAACACTGGGTTATAGATGACTGTCAATAAAAAGTAAAGCCAGCTCCAATGAAAAAACGTGCTGAAAGTGAATACCTGTTGAACTCTGAATCTTTATTTCCACTCTTTATAGAAATAAACACATTTATGGTTTGTTTATTGCTTGCAAAAAGAAAGCCTGTTCATCCTCCCCTGCTCCACCCCTGTCATTTGCTGGTCTAGCTACCGAGCAGAGCCTAATCACAAGATGTCTGTGAACATCAAACAGATGTTCACCAGCAACAGAAAATCAATGTCTGGCATGAAGTTATATTGTGTTTGTAGACTGTACTGAGCACACTTACTTGAAAAGCAATGCTTTGTGTCACTGTATCTGTATCTCATAATAAAGAACAAGTGCCCACTTCAAGTTATGGATCACCTCTATTGTCATTCCACAGCAATGTGTTTTACAGATGTCTGCAAATGAATTTTAGGCTGAACTCTCTTTGCTTCTGAACCATAAGGAAGTATGATATGCTATCTGTCTGGTATTTAGTTATTAAATTTTGGTTGAGGAGCAGTTAGAATCCCTCTGAATTCATTTGAACTCCTGTTTTAAACAAGACCTCTGGCATTTGAAGTCTGACCAATGGGTCTGATAGGTTTTCAGCACATTACCTTGAGCTGGCGGTGGTGTAGTAACAGCATTTTATTTCCTGTGAAGCCAACAGCTAACTCTTAACTTCATGTGAAAACTTAGATGGGGCTTATCAACTCCTCCATGGCACTTCATGGCACTCTGCCCCTCTTGGGATCATGGTCTCTGTCTGTTATTATTGAGGGACAGGAATGAAACAGCAGCAGCACCGGGAGCCATCCTTTCAGACTATGTCTGACACAAGCACTGAGTGTTACATTATCTGCTTCACTGAAGCAGAAAGAGGAGACCATCAGGGAGCTGGCTGTGCTCCCTGCTTTTCTGTTCTTCCCAGTTTTGGACACACTAGTGCAACCTGTGGGCTGCTCTGGCCTCTGCCAGCTGGCAAGAGTTCCCAGAAGACAGTCTGTCGGTGAGGGTAGCTATGAAACAGCCTGGGAGCTGCACTCCTCTCTGCTGTGATACGGCTGCAGTGCCCATGGTGAGGGACTGCCACCCGTGCAGGAGGCTCCCAGCACTGGGCTAATCATCAGAGTGGGGATGGGGGACCTGCATCATCCCTCTGTTCACCACTCCAAATGGTATTAAAGCTGACATACACATACCAAGTTCCAGTCTGTCCTTCTGGAGAAAAGAAAAAAAAAAGTTTAAATCCAAGAATTTTTTTCAAAGTTGTTCTTTACCATTTTTGCTGCAAACAGAAACACTGTGTTCTACCACATTAATTCCAGTGATCTACCCTATCAAACCACAGACATTGTGTCCATTTTATCTTGAACCTGAGGACAAAATACTTTTTCAACCACAAAAAAACCCAAACCACAACAAAACAAAACTGAGATCAGCAGACAAGGGGAAGAGCAACATATGAAAATAAAAACCTGTGAAATTCTGCATTAAAAAATAACATGTTGAATTAGTATTTTAAAACCCATAGGCTATCTACTCAACTGCAGACTCTGCAAAATACACTCACACTAGAGATGCTTAAGAAACAGTCTGCTGGAATATGTCTAGCACAGTTATACGCAAGTGCACATGGGTTCTTCAACTGAAATGACCTGATTGAATTTGGAAATTTACACATGAAATCTTAGTCAGAGGTTTTGTATGTGAGTGGATAAGGATACGTGGATACTTGGTCTATGAATATGCTCTCCTTCCTACCACAAAATGACGTAGAAAATACATTTCAGACATACCCTGGCAACTGAAAATAGAAATGCCATATGTTGAATATCTAAGTAATAGCGAGACTAGGTTCTTATTGAGCACTGGTCTTCCCTTTTGCAAACACTTTTTAAACTGACACAATTACACTCACTGTCCAGAAGTTGGGCTTAGAGCTCAGCTCTGCCAAGCTCTTATTCAGCATAGCTAAGTGGGAGCGCAGACTGCAGCAGTTCAGGGCTTCTGTACCCTGGATCAGCTTGAACCCTTTCAGTAATTATACATATTCTGTCCCAAATCTTCTCTTTCCCCTTCAGTGCAAGCTCCCAAATGTCTTTTGCAGTGGGTAGAGTAAGCAATGAGAATAATGGCTGGCATAAAGCAGCAGCAGGCTGTCTACAGCTTACCCTAGGGAATCCTCAATTTCCCTGTTAGGAATAAGTTAGGCTGAACATATTAATGGAGAGGATTCTACCTTGAGCCAGGGACTTGTTTTAGTGCAGCCACTGTATTACGCTTGTTGAGGCAGCATGGTAGACACTGGATCTCTGTACTTGTATCAGGTATCAAGAGACAATATTAATTATTTGTGCAAATGTTGTAAAATATTACAATGTTATACACTGATGAGAAGAACAATAGCTGTTACCCTCTCAGTTTTCTCAACAGAGATGTTAGAAGACCTGTTGGAAATTACCATCGGAGCCTAGCTTTTTATTTTCACTTATTCAAACTGCAGAAGGATAAACTGTTATTTATTTTGTATTGTAGTGCTCTGTTCTTACTTAGGCTCTCAAGTTATGCCAACATCTGGATTTATCCCTCAAACTCTCTTGTCTAGATAGTGACAAATCCTTCTTTCTCTTTTTCCTTTGGACGAATAAGGAAAAAAAGTTGTCAGATAGAGTCAGAACAAACAGAGTTTTCTTCTTGTAGTAACAAAAAGAAAAAGAAATACTTAAAGAAATATATCCTCGAAACAAGCCTCCTCTTCTGGACAAAGCAAAATTTCAGGAAATAGACATAGCCTTTGAAATCCATTCACAGCAGAGATAAAGCAAAGCTTTTAGTGAAGTAAGCAGAAGGGTCTAGAAACAAGTGTTTCTATATTCAAGTGGAGTTTGAGGGTTTTCCTCAATTAAGGGTAGATTGCAGCTAATAAAACAGTTTGGCCACTCCCAAGACTCACTTTAACTTTTGCTTCTAATTCCACATGCTCCAGAAAGGCCTTCTGCAGAGCTACGAAGCACCACTGAGTTGTGGTCCTGCTTTTTAACTCATCTTCAAAAATGCGCTGCCAGATGTCCTGGCCACATGTTCTGCAGGATGTCCTTTCTGGATTCTGTGTGGAGATGATACAGAAGAACATGTCTCAAGGATAAACCTAGACCCAGAAGATCAACTTTAGGGATTTCTGATTCACACAAAATTCCTGGATTGGGTTGAGACAGGTTTCACCAAGCAACAGACATTTCAACTTGGCCATCATGGCTATTACAACAACCAGCAGAGGTAAAAAAGCATCAAATGGACTAATGACTGAACTCCTGCAGAGATGGGTTGGGCAGCAGGATCAGGGGATGTGTAATGTGCTAGCTCCCTATGCTGGTGGTTTACAGCAATGAAAGGGATAACATAAGGGACAGTGTGTATTTTCATAATCAGTTCTCTGCTTAGAACTATACAGAAATAGCAATTACAATCTTAGGTATTAAGAAAGGAAATGAGAGTGAAACAGAAGCATTATAATGACAGCATTTAATTAAGAAGGTCCACATTAATTGATTAACATGCTAGCTTCTCATCACAGAGTAAACAAGCACAGACAAAGCTATGGAGGACAGCGAGGATGCTGACACAGGACTGCCTCCATACAAGAAATTGATTAGAACTACACCCTGAAAAGAAGAAAATTAGAAGAATTAAACAAAGTCATAAAATTAAGTTAAATATTCATTAAATTAATAATTACATAGAAAAGGTGAGTAAGAAATTTATATTCTCAGTCCCTCCTAGTACAAGATACAAGGAGCCTCAAACAAGGTTTTAGGAACAGATCAGAATCACAGTCTGTTTGTGAAAATGTGAAATTCATTGCCTCAGAGAGCTGTGAATTAAAAGTACTTTATAGCTCACTCTTTTCTGTTAAAGAGTGCAAGAAACAACTAGTAAAAGAGTTTATTATGTAGCTCAGAGCAAACCCCACATTATCCTTCTGTAGCTCCTCCCTGTGGCCCTTATTTCGGTAGTTTTTGCTGTTGTTTTCTGTCTTTCTCATCTGATGACTTGATTCATTTGTGCCACCACTAGACCTTGGGTAATTTGCCTCTTCAAGCCTTCAGCTTCCAGGCAAGTATTTCCTTTCTCCTTCTGTTCTTCTTCTTGAAAGGAAGAAAGGACAGGAAGTTTGAGAAGTAAGTACAGTGGTGAACAAAAATAATCTTGAAAAAAACGTACTAATTTCAAGTCTTCAGGCACACTGAATTTCAGAGAAATGAGAACTGAACCTCAAAATGAAAAAAGAAATTATGAGTGAGACCATCCAGAAGTTTCTTAAAGTATTTCGTTCAGAATCACTAATTTTAAAACAGGAAACTGTAATTGGATAGTGTGAAAAAGCCCAATGTAAAATTAAATAGCTGTCTTTTTTGCTTCTGTTCCTTTTCTGCCTTGGCTGTCCATCCAAATTTGAGTGTTTCAAGATGTTTGTTTTATACTTGACACATTTTAGCAACACTATAGGCATAACCAGAATTATTGGTGTTACAGTGTAAGACAGCTTTGACTTCTCTGACAAACCAGCAGCTCTGTGACTCTGTCACAGCCTCATGGCTGGCCTATGCTGGAATCAGAAGGTTTTTCTTTGGTTTAAAAGATTAAGGTCTTCTGAAAGCTTAAGTGGAAAATTTGCTTTACCATTTTGCAGTTACACATAGGAAATCTCTGCCAGGCTGCAAGTAAGACCACTGGCAGGAGTCTGTGCAGGGAGGAATCACTTCACCTCATCCCACCAGTTACCCACTGCCTGCATTTCTCACCCTGGCTGGTTAATGGTGTGCTGGCCCCACAAGGCAGCCTTGTTCTTCTCCATAGTTGTTACACTTCAATGGTTGTAAGTTTCTTTCAAAAGTGTCAGAATTAAAGACAAGTAATAAAAGCCCCATTTCTTTTTGTTTCAGGAGTCCATCCTAGTGCTTATTATCCAGAATGCCCACTGAAGTTAAAAGACAAGCTTATTTGGTCAGGATTCCTTTGCCCTTTCTGCCCTTCTCCATCAACATCCCTGATTTCTTCTTTCTGCACGGTTGACTTATAAACTAAATATATCAGTAAGTACAAGACTAGTCCAGACAACTCCTTTAACTGTTCAGTGTCTTTTATTTCACCCTGTCCCTTTCACCTTGTTCATTGTTCAGTTTTATACTCCACTGGAAAAACCCTCTGAGTGTTGTCTCTCACTGCTCTTGCTTCTTTCTGCCATTTTTAACAGAGTGGATGCCCATTCTACTGTCTTGCTATTCAAGCCTGGAAAAATGCTAAAGCCCTCTTTTCCCACTGATTTCCCCCCCGTCCCAGCTGTGGCTCAGATGAATTAGCCAGGTGAAGCCAAAAGCTCAGAAATGCACACAACTTTCTGCCAGCACTAATCCCCCAGTGCAATTTGTGTAATGATAGGAAAAAGGAACCAGAAATAAAAATCACTGAATGTAGAGAGAACACTGAACTTTTATGCAATATGGAACATTAAAACTGTTTATTACATTGTAGGACACCCTGTGTAAACTTGTCACCAAAAGAATTAATAAATAAAACAATTAATAAAGCTCAAGTGTAGGCAGTACTTTAATATCAAGGGAGCCTCTCATAATATCAGCACTTATATTGCTGTCTTCTAATTATGCTTTTTTAAAAAATGGATACAATAATATTTTATAACTGTGTACAGTAAAATCTATAATTTACTTTGGAACAAAATACTATTTGTTTAATTTTTAAATTAAAGATGAGCAACAGTCTAGGGAAATACCATGTTGATTAACATTGGGGCTCTTCTAATAAATGAAATCTGAGCCCATAAAGATTGTAGTTTGAAATACCTCATAAAGAATGTTATCCCACTATGGTCTGCAGCTCTGATGTAGCAGTTTTGATGAAGATAATTTGCAGCTTCTGTAAATTATCAGCTTCTCGCCATCAATTTGGAGATGCCAGAGCTCCACATGATGCTAAGAAATAGGTGAGTGCAAGAAGTGACATTTCTTTCCATAGAAAAGCAGACATGAATATAAAGCAATAAGTGAAGCCAAGTGCATATATAGGGTACGGAGTTTATGATGATCCGAAAGATATTGCTGTTTCTCTAAAAAATTTCAATTAACTTCCTCTGATCATATAATGATCTAAGAGAAAATATGAAAAGAAAACATAAATTCTGCATTGACAGCCCTGTTCAAATATATGAATATGGCACATGGGACAGCAATTAGTGAACAGAGTCACTATTATCCTCTGCAATCATTTCCAAACAAATGAAGAAAGAAGGCTGCAAAGCCATATGGTACATATATTATAAAGTAACCTGTTCCGTTCTTTAGACTTACTATTACTGCTTTTGACACAGCTACAGGAAATAAAAAGCTACTGGAATGCAGACCAGGAAAATGTATTCCCAGAAGGCTTTGCAGAACTAGAAGCTGGAATCATTGAGTGGAAACAGACTTTGCAAAGCAGTCTCCCATTCTTTGCTGCTTAGATGATCTGCTGAAATATAAAATAGATTCTACAAATGTGGCCATATTTAGTAGCTGTGCTTTTAAGATACTTAAGAAAGAAAGTAAAAGAACGGAAAGAGAAAAAGGCTTAAAAAGGATAAATCTCTTCATGGAGGACTGTAATGTGGACTAGAAAAGAACTGTTTTCAAGAGAGGAAGCACAAAGTCAAGCAATTCACACTCTGTATGCAAGATTTGATTATTTTCCTTCTCTATCCATCTTAAAGGACTGGTTAAAGGAACCGTATTAATACATATGAAAAATATATGATCCACAAATCCTGTAAAAATTGTTTTTATAATATTGAAGACTATGTTGCACACATGCTGAGATATTTAAATCAATACTCCATTAACATAAATATTTTAAAATATGAGTCTTCTTCAAAATACCTAGCATCAGTCTAACACCCTTGCTCTGAAATGGTAATAATTAAACTACAATGAAAGTAAACATTCTATAAACGAAAGAAAGCTTGTGAAAAAATCAGAAATTTTACTTAGTCTGCCAGTGCCTTAAATTTCATTGCCAAATATGGGTAAAGCCTTGGCCTCACTGAAGGCACTGTGTCTATTATTCATGGATTTCGTCCTGTGTGTTCTGAAGAAGTTAGCAAGTATCCTTACATCTCATAGTCAATTAGAGCCTAGGAACACTTAAGTCTTCATCAGAAAAAGAATGATGGCCTGTACGTGACATCACATTATTTGGTCATTTGTCATTTATCTATCTTGATTATACTAATAACTGATGATATTGATAACATTGATAATTCAATAAACTTTTCCAAAAATTGCCATCTTGACAAAACTAAGGTGCTTTATATGGTTTTACACCAAAGTGTACATGCTTGTATAAAGGAAAGTAATTTGCTGACTTATTTAAACAGATCAGCAAATATCTCTTTGAATTGTTTAAAGGTATTTTTGCTCTGATGAACAGTCACACATGGATTCTCTACACTTACAAAACCATTCTGAGAGGAGCTCCCTATGTAGGTGGGGCTGTAGGGCAGCTATTTGGTCTCGAGAGAGCAATATTCAGTGGTCAGTCCCTGATACACTTTTCACCCTCTACTAGAGGATTTTAGCCACCAGGACAGTGTTACCAGAGGTCCAAATTTCCCAGAATTTATCTACTTTTTATGTCTGGAAATTATGTCTTAGTAAAAGCTATGGACCTGCTGCCAGTTATTATTTAGAAATAAAGGAACTTGAAGTTGTTCTGACAGAAAAAAATAGAGGCTAAAATTTTCTGTATGTATTTTCTATCTTGTCAAGTTTAGTGAACAAGCTAAATGAAACTGGTTTGTTGTAATTAGTGTACACAAAGAATTCACTTCTGTCCTTGAAATCTAAGAATAAACAGTAAAATACTGACAGAAGCAACAGATCTCCAAGGTGTTGTATCAATCTTGTGGTCACATCCAGTTCTGCTGATGCAGAAAACGATGAAAGGGGTCGCACCCTGTGCCCAAACCCAACTGATTAAACACAAGTTGTCCATCAGCTGGAATGGCCGAATGGTGGGCTCTGAGAGCAGGGGGAACGAGCAGCGACAGGGTGCAAGCTCTCCTCCAAGATCATTTGGGCCTGGAACCACGGGTACAAGCCCAGACTGCCTGTCCCCCCAGCCAGCATCCCCAGCATCTCTTTAGTCACCTGACTGGACATCTGCTTGACCCATGTTGATTTGCAAGGAAGGCAGGCCAGGCTCTCGAAAATGAGTTCAAGATGATCACCTGCTGCATTTTAAGCCTGCTGTTTCTCTTTAATCTGTCAGCTCACAATTCACTGCCTATGCTTCTGCTGCATCTCTGTGGTATCATAAATACACAGAGCTACTCAGAACATTAAAGCAAAGGTCCCAAATATGCTACAACTGACTTCATGCTGGCCAGACAAAAAATGGGAGTTCAATTGCTAGAGGGTGAAGAGTGACAACATTAGCTTTCCATTAGAAGATGTAAAAAAATAATCGAATCCATACATAACAGAGACAACTGCCAGCAAAGAAATTATGTCTTCTTCCTTCTGTATTTCATTGTTTCCAAGAAGCAGGGGTGGTAAGCAACAAAGCTAAGATAGGTATGGGTAGGCAAAAGGAGCTGTAATGAGAGATATTAAGGAGCAGAAAAGCAAATGGAAGAAAAAGAGGGTGTGGGCCAAAGCAATTTCTATTTTGTGCAGCATCTTTAAGGTAAAAACAAGGAGAATAATGTGGTGAGTAGGTGAGAAGTCAATAAATGAGTTCAAGATGCTGAAAGGAAAAGCATTTAGAATAGATTATGATGACGATTTTGGCAGCAACACCTTAGACTGGAAAAGTCCAGCGGGGGAAAGGCAAGAGTTGTCAAGGAGATGATGAGGATGAAGCAACAGCACAGGAAACCTAAAGAGAGTAATAAGACTAAGTCTCCAGAAACCCTTCACACCAGCCAGATTTGAATACACTTAACTGGGATGTATCCTTTAGCTTCTGTGATGAATGTGGATCTATGTCAAGGCAGAAGACATCATTCCTTAGTAATGCTCAGATTTATGCTTTAATAAGAGAAAAAAAAATGCCCTGATGGTTATCCTGCAATACTTTGTGAAAATGGAAACAAGGAACTGGAAAAGTGTATACACTTTTGGTTAGTGGGTAACATTCCAGTAGGATGTATACAAGGTTCCTATTTATTCAAAGGTATGAAATGTCACTATATTTACAACAAAACCTCAGTTTGCAAAAAAGAGGTTTCACTTGGCTGAAATTCAGGAATGCTAGCAACAATGCTACAGTTTTTTGCCACTACCCAAAACTAGTAGGTTAGAGCAACAGTTGCTGTTGCCCATATTTCTTCCCTTATTTTAGTTGCTGTGGTTCCAGAGGTGCAAAATCAGCCTTTCTGGCTAAAAATTCAAAGCCTGCAAGAAGCAAAAACTATAAAACCTTACAGTTTATAATGAATGTCTTGGGTCCAGTCCTACAAACATGCATGTGAGTAATTTTACTTGCATAGTAAACCCCATTTGCTTCTCTGGAATTATTCCTGTTACTAAAATTCCTCATATATGTAGGACTTTAGAAACCTGGACCACTGTTTCTGCCATGTGCTGGTGGTGTTTTGGTAAGGGAGACACTTTAAAAAGATCCCAGACAGGAGCATGAGGAAGTCCAAAGGGAGCAATTAAGAAATGGTCAAAGCACTGTAACAATAAGGATAGCAAGACTTGTTCTAGAGCTAAAGCTGGTGACTTCTGAAGGAGCTATATAAATGCACTGAGAGTCCTTTAAAATTTTGCTTGCTCCTTTCCCTCCTTTTTGCAGATGAATAGAGCCATTCATTTCAATGGAACTTTTGTCTGTGTGGGTCTGGAAAGCTGTCTGAGGAACTTGCACAGCTCCAGGTAGCAAATGTTTGTAGAATCCCAAACGTTAGACAGTCTGTAATACTAATCTGCATGGCCTCAGTGCAAAATAAAGTGGCTCAGTAGAGATCACCCACTACCAAGACTAAACCAAACTAAATGTTTAGCCATACCAAATAATCAGATACTTTTAAATATTAGCAAAAGGAATCCAAGAATTGCCCTTTGCCTAGGCTAACCTGCAGCAGTATTGAGAGAGATGGAAAAAGGCATGTGAGTTCTAAGTGTTCATGTCAAAAAAGAAAATGAATGTAAGGAAGTTCATCGTTAAAAATTCAATGTGGTCTTCATTAAAACAACAAACCTGGAAGACCAAGGTCTTACAAACTCTCAGATGCACATTCATATTGAAAGATCTAACTCTTTTGCCACTGTATGCACTTTATTTTCACAGCCTGAGTATCAGTTACAAGCAGGATTTGATGAAATCCAGTACCTGAGAAGACATGCCAAGGTCTAAGACAGTGACTAACCCATGCCATGGAACACAGGACACCTGTAACTGAAGTTTATTTCTCTAATGGCTTCTTCCTCACAGGCTCTGCCTATCTTCCATCTAGTCGAGATTTCATCATACTTTCAGAGCCATGAAAAATTCCCTCTCATCTATCCGTCATTGCCTCTATTAATTATTTTCCTTTCTGGTCCCATCTCTTTTGGCAGCTTCTATACAATGTCTGACACTTGAACACAGGCTAGCCAGGGGGCTTTGTTTTTCTTTTCTTTGAGGCTCCCAGTTCTCAGGAGGTACCTGAAGACAGTTCCTCCCTGACACACCCTTTAGCAAAGCTGGTAAATAGTGAAGTAGTAGAGAGACAGCTAAGAAATATTTTCTTAAATTGAAATAAAGTCCATTAAAAAAACACCTGTTTAATCAATATATGTTGAATTAACTCTTTTTGCTTTCTTCTATCTCAAGGTTTCCATTCTGCCTGTGTAGTTCCTAATACATTGCTGACCTTACCAGAGAAAAGTGTTGCATGCTTTGGAATTACTACAATTACAACTGTTCTTGAGTTATTCCTTTGCACAGGAATAATTCCCCCAATACTTGCTTGCCCTCCCAGGAGGTCATTTAAGACACACAGAGCACACAAATGTGCGTGGAAAAACCAAAAATAAATAAAAGATATATTTTCTTACTAGCCTTTGATTATATGGCTACAGTGTGTGACCATCTCTTTCCAGTACAGAAAGGTACCTATTTGCAGTGAGAAATGATGCATTTTATTTGCAGCTGGATTTTAATGGAGCAGGTTTAAGTAGCTTCCAGCTGTCTTTGGAAGGACCTGTCAGAATTGTCCTCTGAAAGGAATCTAGAGATATTCAGGAAATAGCAATAACTTTAATAAATCATGAACTGAAACTACTGAAAGCTGGAACTATTCAGTAGCATAAGATTGAAGGAGGAGTGGAAGAGAGAGAGCAAGCGTGACAGAGTATGATTTGGGTTAAAAAAAGCATTTTGAAATATAACACCTCCTGTGCAAGATGACTCAGAAAGGCAACAATTATTTCAAGAACTGTGCTGAGGCACAAAGCCAATGACAAAATATCTGTCCTTGCTGCAGGTGAGCAGGTCATGCCTTACCTGACATATGTCCCAATGAATGGGACATATTTTCATACACAGCTGTATGTACTGGAGAAGATACAGGTATTTACAGAAAATGTATTGTAAAAGATCAGTCAGAACTGTCTTTTTCTGAAAAAAAACCCAACTTATATCTTCTGGGGTGCTTTTTGCCTGCAGTCCTTTCTTTCAAATTTCCTCACTCACTTGCTGGTTCAAGAACATTTCACAAAACAGGAAATATCTATAGTTCCTAGCGAGAGCCCAGAGCCAGCTCACAGGGTACACATGAAGCTGTGTCAGTGCTATCAACTTTCCTGGACTCTGTTGCAGTCCCATTTCCACATTACTGAGGCAGAAGTGATTTGTTGCTGGGGTACTCCAGAATGTCTGATAAATCATTGCTTTATATCAACAAATTGCTTTTAGGATTCTCTGCCTGGATGCTCAGAATATGAATTGAGTTCCCAAGATGTAGCTTTAGAAAGATTCGATAAAAATGGATCTTTATAAAGGAAGCAAGAAAATTCTTCTTTGTTTATTATAATGGCAGTCAGGAGGTCAGCTTCAGTTATCCCCACCTAACCCCTCTGAATTTGCTCAATGGGCATGCAGTGCTGCAAGCCAGGGCAGAGCTTAGCTCAGTGTGTACATTTCAGGAAGAAACCTTCACTACAGAGCTCAAAAGAATCCTTGTGCTCTCTGAAGGAAAGGTATAAAGGGGTGCTTGTTAATATTAGTCAACACAGTCCATTTTCTGGAAAAAGAGCAGGGATATTGGTAAGAACCTGTGGCAAGGCAAAACTTCTCCAAGAGGAAAAAAAAAGCAAAAGAGAATTTAAAAAAACACTACCTACTCTGTACATCTTTGTAATTGTATGACACATTCCTATGGTTTTGACCTTCTGCAGGAAAAAACAGGTCAGTAACTGACACCACCATGTAGTGCTTTTAACTTTTCATCATATTTTTGATCTTTAACATAAAAAATTATTCTTTTTTGAAGTCAAAATGCAGAGTTTTCTTTTTTACAAAACCTCATGTTGTGCTAGATTATCTCATTATCTGTGTGAGTCCAAAACCTAGAAATTGCTTTAAAGTGTTTCCTGAAAGAGAAGGAAAAAAGAAGCAGTGTGCTTGTGTGTGTGAGGAAGAGAGAAAATGAGATCTTTCGTATGGCTTTGAGAGAAAGTCAGATTTATTTAAATATTGAAGGGAGCTTACATCTCTAGGTGTCTGTAGGTCTGCCATAAACCCAGGAGTGGGTGATACCCTGCTGTATTTAGTATTTTGCCCCCATACTCTCACCGTGCCGGTCATTTGGTCTGGGTTACTGGCTGCTGCAGGTGAGGCCAGGTTAAATGGTGCAGCCCCTGGACACTGCGTGCTGACTGCTCAGGATGCTGGAGCACAGGCAGGGATCACAGTCCGTCACAGCTGCTGCCCGTGCTGCCCCTTGGCAGGAGCTGTGCAGTGCCATTCCCTCCTCCCACGCCCCAGCCCGGAGTTCATAGGCTTCAGGGTTCTGTGACACACAATGTAGGTGGGTCTGCGCGCCTGGGGGAGCCTCTTCCC
Organism: Corvus cornix cornix; assembly: GCF_000738735.6. Taxonomy (NCBI): domain Eukaryota; kingdom Metazoa; phylum Chordata; class Aves; order Passeriformes; family Corvidae; genus Corvus; species Corvus cornix. Next base: position 20,003,753 of record NC_046338.1, on the reverse strand, counting down.
CCCATCCTGTCCCGGTAAAAACAGCGTGACACTCGCATTGTTCCTCGGGCTCTGCATGCCTGCAGAGGGGGCCAGAGAATTTAGCAGTCTCTGGCTACCGACTGCCACTGAATGTCTCGTTTTGGAAAACCTGGGAAGCACTTTCAACAAAGAGAAGCACAGTGTCACTCAATGTTTTGATAGAGTATCGTCCTCTAAGGCAATCTGCTCATCACAACTTTAGTAATTCACCAGCCATTTTCAGTGCTCCCAACTCTTTGAAAATAATGCTGATTTTTCTTGTTTTCAGTGGTTTATATTTTTCACTTCAGCTTTTGTGGAACTTGTACCAATAAAATCTTAATTATCTTTGTATTTTTAAAGCATTTTGTCGGAAGGTGAATGCAATATGACTTTTCCAAAACGGTATGGAAATCATGATCCATCTGTAAATTCTCTGTGTACCACAGTCATTTATTACTTCATACTGAAATTTGAAACATGAGAACAAAGCAGAGGCAAAGCCAAATAAAAAAGCCACACCAGAAAGGAACATCTGCAAAATTCTATGAAAAAAAATGCACAAATGTTATGAATTAAACCTTTTCTGACTTTTCTTTCAGCTGCACAACCTCACACTCAGCAAGACAGGAAGGACTATCGAAATATTTCCTACTCAATATGAAGAAGCAGAAGGCCATAATTTTTTTGAAACATTAAATAAAAGTCTGCTGGCACACTCCAGAAAATCTAACAGCTGATAAAGAATGAAAATGTGAATCATAAAATGCAATATAACGTGCAAGTAATTTCAACTTCAGTCTTTAACACAGTCTTTGCTATGGCTACAGTTGATGTTGTTAACAAGTGGTAAGATCCAATGGAGAAGATGCTGCATTTCACACCTGGAGGGCATGCAGAAACTTTTGCAAGAAAACAATTTTTTGATTGGAAAACACCAGTTTGTGGAAAGAGAAAGTGCTCATAGGAGCAGGAGTGTTTGTGAGTTTCAATTTTGTTAAAGGGTTCAGTGTTATTCAGAAAAATTATGCCTTTTCAAACACTTCTCTTGACAAACTAAGTCATTATTGGGGAGTAAGGGAAGATAACAAAGGGAAAAACAGGTTCAAATAGTAGTCAGTCATTCATCTGTAAACTCATTCAGTCTGCTTGTTTATTGACCCTTTCTAAAGTTAAAGCTTGTCTTTATAATTAGGAAAGGAAATCTCAAAAATCTGGAGAAATATCCCAAATAAACTGCTTCATAATCAGCAACTGCCTGCTTACATTGACATATGGTCTACACCACTGAAGTCAGTATGAGAAGGGTTGGGACTCAAAATAAGGTAAAAAATTCTAGCCACAGAGCAGATACTACAAAGCAAAGTACATTTCAGGTGTATACACACCTGAATAATGAATACACACATGTATAATGTAATACATTTATCTTATTAAGCACATAACATCCCTCAGTACACTTTCTAATATCAGTATAATAATTATTGTATTTTGACAAATATTAATTTGAAATTCTTCTTGTCCTATTTATTACTGACTTCTGTATTGTAGGATTTTGTAGGTGGGTATTGTGTAAATGTATGTGGCCACACGCTGTATCCAGATAAAAGGACTTTGAAAATGAATATGTCACACCACTGAAATATGCTGTGAAGCCTCTTTCTCTGCAGTGGAGAATAAAGTATTGCTCATGAAAGATCTTTTACCAAAGGACCATTCCCACATCACAGCTAGCATGTCCCGTGCGAAGTGTCCCGGGAAACTACACCTTCAGTTTTCCTTCATTATACCTTGCTCTAGGGACCCTTAAGCAAGAAAATAACTTGTTTCCAATAATTGGGTAGAAACTGGAAAGATATCTACAATCTCTGCAAAATCTGTTAGGAAAGCTATAATGGAAACAAGGAGAGGTGTACTAGCAGACAAAAACTTTATGCCTATGTGTACTCATTTACAGTTTTGCATGTGAAACCAGAATTTATTTATAAATAAAATGCATCACTTTTTCCAAAAGCTAAATTATTCTGGAAGATACTGCTATTTCTAGAAGTGGCATAGATGTGACAATCATCAGAAAAAAAAGTCCTAAGAAAAGTCCTAACCATAACGTTATACAAGATGAACATTATGCGTTTGTGTTAAATATTTTCTACCTTTATCATTGCTATTAAACATAGTGAATGATGTATTTGTACAAAGGCTTACACTTTTGACAAAAATAGAACAGTTTGCAAGCCAAAGGCTGGATATTAAATTTACAAAGACTATGCTGTTATCAGCAGTGGAACCACATGAGTAAAGAATCTTTCTCAAAAAATGAATCTGAAGTATTAATAAAAGCATTCATTAAGGAAATAAAAGATTTTCAGGATCAAAATAATTAAATAGAAAAAGCGTACACCAAATATTTTTCACAGAACATTGAAATCATGCATAGAATAAAGCTGCCTGAAAGGACACAAACTGGGCTGTATCTCTGTCCTTTTCATGACAGAGATGGGAGAGAATGATCATAAATTGTTATCAACACACTAAAAAACACCCCCATTTCCTGCCTCTGACTTACTCATTCCTCAAATCTACAGTCACTGAGGTACAGGAGCACAGTGGGCCTGTGCCAGTAAGTCCACAGGGAATGGAAATGCTGGAAGTGACAGTTGTATCCCAGAATATAAAGAGCCATATGTCAGAGCTGCTGGTGACACCTTAGTCACCAGCTGTTAGCCACGTTCCAGCCTTTACACATAGGTAGTCAGACTTGCAGTTTCATGATATTAAAATATTTCTAAAATACTGGAGGAGAATTCCACATTAAACACAAGAAAGTGTGTATAGACTGCATAAATTGAAATGTTCACATTAATTTTCACAAATAGGGACTTCCTTTAGCTGGCTTAAAGGTTCATGTGCTTTATGGGGTAAAGAGAATTGCCGTCTTTATTTGCAGTTCAACTTGGCACTGAAGTAGCAAATAAACTTTGTCTATGGCTGCTTTCCAAAGCAAACAGAACTTTTATCTCTACTTGAAACTTTTATTAAAACAATGAATATCACATCTAGCATTTACGAATTCCTTCTGTCATGCACTAAACTGGAGCATACAGGAAGGATAATTTGGGTAATTAGCTCAAACTAAACCCTGGGTCAGAGGAAAATTTGTGCATAGTGCAATGTGTTACTGTGGGAGGGTGATCAGATCTTTTGCTACTCTGTTCACCATCTTAACTCTACCATCTCCAGAAAAAAGAAACTTGACTCAACTGCAGCTCTCCTGGGAACCCTGCTCTGGCATGGCTCCTTTTCTTCCATTCACAGTGAACCTCCTTTTAGAAGTCATAATCTGCCCTGGAATCTGGGTTCGTATTTTGTGTCAGAAAAATACTGGCTCATTCTTCTCTTTATTCCACGGTATGTGATACGCAACTTTTCTGATGCTATCAAGTATATTTAACACCCCAATAAAGGGATTGGGATCAACTTTTTAAATATTTAACTCCTATATAAAACTTGGACTCTCCTCTATATAGGAGGAACATTTACTTTGAGTTGGATCCTTGATATTTGACACTGTTTCCAGACATTCGTGGATGTGTTCCAGATATGTCCCTGACACATAAAAGAATTTTATGTTATTTGAATACTCTTATGGTTAGCTGGAAGCATTTTTCAACAAAGGACCTCACTCAGGGTGATATATTTGGTGGACAGGCTTTCCAAATAATTCTTCATGAGCCTGTACTGAACTACTGCACACTGGTAATGTACGTGTTAGAGATGTTGTACTCAGCACAGATGTTCCACCAACACATGTATGTCAAGCTGAGAAACTGCTGGCCATTAATCCTACATTATTAGAGAGGAACCCTATTTATACATCTACTGCAACTGCTATGAGAATGCCGTGAAGCTGAAAGAAATGCTACCCTGACATGAAACTTTAATAAAAAACAAACCCCCAGTTTTGTGGACAAACAAGAGAAAGATGCTAGAGAATGGGAACTGTAACATCTTGACTTCTGTTCCTTTAACAAGACAAAACCAGGCACTTCAAGTGCAGGCTATAATTTTGTAGCACATTTGCTTCCTCTCACAGGGCAGAGGAACTGCAGCAGGTTTATCTTATCTCACTGCAACCAGATCAGCCTCTGTCCAACCACGGTATCCAGGAAATTAGGGAAAGATGCATTAAGTCATTTGTCAGTTCAGGGTATTTCCTTCATTCCTTGTCCAGGTCATTTGGGAGGACAGAACCATTCCCAAAATCTCACACTTTTCTCCAGAATACTCTATCCTTACGTGTCAACATCATTTTTCTTGTGCAAAAATTGGTATTTTTATTCCAGCTATTGCCTGCAGGAGCAGAGTCAGAATGAAGTCTTTACTGAGTACAGGGCTCCAATGCTGTTATTACAAAATACAATTTTTCAGTATGGTGTGTTCCTACTTACATCTGTGCTACCATTTTTGTGTTGCTGGAAGTCATCTAAGAAGAACACTGCAGACAAGAGCTAGGCAGAAGCACAGCCACAGTGATGTGGGCATTGCTGGCTATGCAGCCATGGCAAAACTCAAGAACCTGCATAAAAAGCAAGTCAGATAACTGGATGTCAGCCTGAGGCAGTATCTGTGCTGCCATGACAGCACAGGCAGCTCAAGACACTGGCATTTATCTTTCAAACGTGACCTAATTGCCATTTCTTCCATTAGTGCTAATTGTTGTAAGTGGCCCTTCTGTATCAAGCTCTTACTTACATCAGTTGAATAACATCTGCTCCCTGCTCATGATGAAGTGTTTCAAACTAGAGAAAACTTTTCTCATATGGATCCTGTAGAGCATTTGCTGTACTCTTTCTGTCCTGTGTGCCAGGAGGAAGGGCAGTTTGCAGAAGCATGTGTTTTGCCTTATCTGCAGCTGGAATAGATTCTCCAGGCAAAGGTGAGAAGCAGAAAGGGACCCAGGGGTTACAGCAGCTACACTCAATATCCCCAGTGTCTCTCTGCACTGACACACCTGATTTTGGTCCTCAGTTCAGGACTATATTTATAAGGATGCCCCAGCTTTTGAGTCTTATAACTTTTTTGAGTCTCCAACTAAAAGATTAAGAGAACAGAACAGAAATAATATAGAGGTGACACAAATTGCGCTAGAAAAGTAAACATAAGCCAGTTTGTGAAGAGAAGGATTGTCCTTCCATGAACACGGAAAGAATCACACACGTCCTGTGTTGAATACAATCAGAAATTGCCATTGAATGTCATCCACAGATACATAAAAACAACAAAAAGCATTGTCTCAGTTCCCCTCTTTTGTGCTGCATGTACAAATTCTGTTGTATTTTTTCCTCTTTGTTATGGTACTGCCAATCCTGAATGAAAGAGCTTACCAATATATAAAAAGATTTGGATGGAAATATAATAACTACAGTTTTGTAATTTGTCTTTTTTAAAACCCCAAAACACCATGCATAGCTTTTTCAAATTGACATCTGCAGTTATGCCCCAACCACAAAAACATGCCTATGCTATCATGTGGATCCCAGCAATTACAGTTTGTTTCTGTGATCTTAACTGTATAAAGTCTCCAAACAGTTATTTTGGCCAAAACATATTGCTATGTTGTTATTCAACCTTTTAAGATCACTTTCTATGAATTCTATTTTTTCAAATAAACAGGTTGGTATTTCAGAGGGAATTAAAAAGTAGGTAATTTAAAAAAAAACTTGATAGTACCTGATTGACTTTGTTTTGAAGAATGTTTGAGTAGGCAACAATCTTAAATTAATGCAAGTATGTGAGCCAGGTCTGGCCAGGCTTTGGCCAAAGCCGTTTATGTCCTGCTCATATTGACAATTTTTCTCTAAGCTGCTCTAGAGGTGACTCCTCAGTGCTAGGAACTATATGAATCTCCACTGTCTCTGGATTCAGCTTGGATGCATTGGGGTTTGTATGCTTGTGCCAGCTAAGATTAGGGATCTCTGCTAGTAGCCCTTGTTTTATTGGTGCATGTTATACTTCCCTGTCACTTACTATTATTCCCTACATTGTGCTGAATTCCTGCTGCAGTGTGGGTCAGCAGAGGGATATTTGTTAGTGCATCTCCTTATATAAACACCATACCATGTTTTAGTGGTAAATTTTTTTGTTAAAATCTTCATTTAAAATTATGTATACTTCAAATCATGACAGGATATAGGAAAACTTGAAATAAGCCTCAGGAAAGTAGTTTAACAGGATGCTTGGGTACCTAGATATCGTTCTTCATCAATGGTTTGAGAGAAAAATATTATTGAAGTAAGAATTTAAGAAAAGCAGAAACTCTTCCTTCATTCATGCATTGATGCTTCACAAGAAGATTCCAGGTAAAACCAGAATTGAAGATTAAGTTAGTATCATTCTAACTCTATATCAGTGTGGCAGGAGCCTACCTACCCCTGCAATTCCCATCCCATTGAAGACTGGTTACTGGAAACTGGTTTCCTGATTACCAGTGAAATCATTCAGATCATAGAATTTGTTCTGGGGAATCTCATTTCTAGGGATGAAAAGGAGCAACAGAGTCCTGTACAAAAATATGGTGCCCTTTTTTGTTACTACTATTTCTAATTCCAGCTGAGTTATGGATCCAAGTATAGAAGGACACTATTCACATGTATAAGTGAAATAAAGGAAGAAGATCTCTGGAACTGGTTGAGTGATGTAGGACCATAAATTTATTTAATTTTCAGGATCAGAAAACTCTTCAAAGTGAGATGCATTCTTTTGGTATCTCATTCCGTAAGTTTCCGAGTTGTGACTAATTATATATGATTTATCTAGGCAATCATGTTTTTAAATGATATGAACTGTGTTGGTAACTGAAAATAACAAATTAAAATGCAAATAGGAGGCAGTTATTCAGAAATTTTGGTGGTTCTGACACAGCTGGTTTGGGCTGAGACTTCTCTTGGCCTTGTTCTACGAGCAACTATTTCCCATTAAGAATCTTTTGAAAAGTGCAAGGATGGCAGATTTGATGGCATTGGTCAAACGCTCAGTTGTTGACCACATTTGAGACAAAGCTATAAATGGGATGCTAGTCCTGTGGTAGTCCTGTGGTAGTCCTGTGGTAGTCCTGTGGTAGTGCAGCGCAGTCGTGATCCCCAGTCTGCCGAGAGTGCTGCAAGGTCGCTGTATGGTGAAGTGAAGCACAACAGACCCTCAAATGCAATTTGCCTTTTAAGAAGTGCTTCCAACCCCCTCACTAAGCAAGGCCAGCAGAGCTATTTCAGATGGTAACGTGGTTAACACGGACTTTCTCAATGTAGTAGCTGTTCTGTCTTTCCTGTCATGAGGATATATGGATTTCATTTCTTCACTCTATTCAAGACTGAGAACAGTAGGGATTTTCTGTTTTCAACTGAAAACTGACAGTTTTTATGGAAGCAGAACAAGCCCCTTATGGAAAAAAATGAGACTTATATTTGTGCCTTAAAAAAATTAATCTAAACTAACTGCAGAATAGAAACTTTTAGATAAATTCCTCTTAGCCTTTGACACTTGGTCTACATTTCCCTCATTTTCCAAGACAGGTTTTATCAATAGTGCTCTTTGCTATGTGCTGGTAAATGTCTGCATAACTTATAAGCCACAGGCATCCAGGACAGAGCGAAGGAACAAGCAGTACCTGATCGAGGCATAAAATAGCAAGTGTTTGTGAAAGGTACGCGGAAGGTTTTCATGCAGCACAGTTTATCCAACTGTGAAAACATTACTTGGGATATTAGAGAGCGGGTGCTCGGAGCTCTTTTGGCTGCTGACCAGGATAAATGGTCCAAGCAGAGGAGCTGACTGCAGATTAGTTACATATAAAGAAGATACAAAGAAAAAAGAGAAACATGACCCAAGAGAGAGCAGCATGTGGGTTGAGAGATTAATCAAGTATTTCCTGAGTTATTTTTCCCTGTGTCCTGCTCCTCAGTGAACTCTATTTTTTCCCTCCTTCTCTAGTAATCCCACCTTGCATGTTTCTATGGTTTACACACATAGTTGCAAATGTTAGCACATCTCTTTCTTCAGGATACTCTCTGGTTTGGGGCACAATCATACAATTGCTGAGAAAAAAACAAACCTCAATACAAGGTGGGCACAGAATTCAACTCTACCACCACAGCTTTTCACTGAAAATATTATCTGAAAGTCACAGGTGAAGCAAACAAATATGGCTTTCTCCTTCATGACATGTCCCTCAATCACACTTCCATGACTTTTTCCACACTCTGAACATAATTCTTACTCTTACATTTGATTCAACTGTGTGTAAGTTTGCATCTCAGATGATCTTTCTGCACTCATCAATACTCCAGACTCACCACTGAATGCCCCCTGAGAGCTCTTCAGTCATCCTATTGCCATTCTGAGCTGTGTTCAAACAAACTGAATGAGATTTATTTCAGAGAAAGTGAGAATGAGTTTGTTTAGTGATCTTGACAGGTTGGAGAGATCTCCATGTTCAGGATACTCATTTGTATATTAAATTTTCATCCTGTTTGGATCTGGCTGAACACTTTCATAAAAAGCCAATATTTTGCCACAATCTAGTAAGGAATATTTAAAAGCACTGCAACAAAATTAAATCCTAAACCCAGAAGAAAGCTGACATATCCTGAAATCTATATGGAATTGGATACTCTCCTCTGCTCTTGATTTTTATAAAATGGCTCAGGTACAATTTAAAATACAGTGTGAAACATGGTGTACCTTTGGGTTATTTTCATTGCCATATAGTAGAGTGCTCTTTTGTTGCTGATAATTCCAGCAAGCTGCAGACCATTCTACTTCCAATCCATCTAGCATCTCTAAAATATTAGGTATAGCACCCTTAACTGCTGAAGTAATATTGCACAGAAACCACTGGAATATAAATCTAAACACAGTTGAAGGTTTGCAGTATTCAGGACATGGTCTGCTCATCAATTTTCCCATCACAGAAATGTAAAATTGCAAAAGATCTTCCTTGCAGAACTCACCCCTTAGTGCATGAAATGAGGCTTTATCAGCTACACACAGAACAAGGTTTTGTCTGACCTTATCTCCAATTGTGAAGGATTGCAAAGCCTTAAAATGTAACCTGGTGTGGAGATTTTTTCCCACTAAGGTGCTCTTAATTGGGTTTTGTACTTGTTTTTTTCTGACACCCAAGCTAAATATTCCTGCTGCAAATTAAAGAGTTGTGGTCTTATGATTTTTTAGTCAGAGGACAGAGAATCAGCTCTCTAACCAGCACATTGGAGAGTCTCACACTGTAACCTAACATTTGACGACCTTTTTCACAAATGTATAATAATTTTGACTTTGCCAAAATATGATCAAATTTTCCACTCTGCCAACTACACTATGCTTTTCCTCAGCAGCTTCTAATGTTCAGTGTGATCTATTGTTTTCGTATGCAGATAAATGCAATTTATTATTGTTAACAGCTGCATGTACATTAATGATGCACTGGCTTCCCCACAGTATGACATGCCATCTCCTTGCTATCCCACCTTTTCAATATTTCTACGAAGTAATTAGCAGTGTTTAACAACCTTCACTTACACACCTGTATCACACCCATTTCCGTGTTACACTGCAGCCTATGCACAACCTCCTGCTCTGCAAAATGAACCCATCCTGTTCAAATCTTTTTCTTCATGCTATTTAATTCTTAAAACAGTATGATTGCAATGCACTTTGACTATATCAAGCATTTCTATCATTCATTCTTGCTTATTTGAATATTATCTGAGTTTGTAGAAACCATTGAAGTACTGTGTCATTTTATTAGCAGCAACACTGCTTAGTGCTGCCTAGTATGTTTTTCAGTGTAGTTCTGTCTCACAGTTCTTCGTGCTTACAATACATTTTTATAGATGGTTGCTTTTCCATATGCATGCTGTGCTTCACACAACCATTTTAATGTGGTGTTTTTATTACAAATAAAATGCTGGGCATTTATCACTTGTTTTTATGATAAGTTCATATAACCTAATTAGATGTTCTTTTAAGTCTTCTATTGCAAAACACTATTTTAAGTTACCATTTAAAATTCGCATTCCGGTGTTGCAGTAACAATGACAGAAAACAAATGGAATTGGAATTCCCTTTCAGAAGGACAGGTGCAAAGGAAAATGTGTCAGTAGGACTGTCAGTATTAAATTCCCCTTTAATTCCTTTATTAGAGCATTCCCTAACTCTTCAATATTTTTTAATGTTCTCCAGTTCTACACCATCATGATTAATGCTTTCCTCTGTGGACCATTTTTAGCAGATTGTTATAACTTTCTCACATCATAATTTTCTGTGGCTTTTCCAAGTGATAGACAAAGATCAACCACCCATTCTCATTCTTTGCCAGGTTTCTACTTAGAATACTTGGATTAGTCCATTCTTTTCAAACACCACATTTTTCACTTTCCAAAGATTATTATAATAAAGATATGACTTTGTAGAAGACTGGTATGAGATAAATTTTCAGCTAACTTAATTTCATAATACATGCCAATCTTATACAAAGTTGTAATTCCAGCCTAGATAAAGGCCCTATGTCTTGGTCTTAATGACAACTACAACCAAGGTTTATTCACAACTAGGAGAAATTCCACTTTCATAAGTGAGATTTTATTTGTTTGTTTGAAGAATTACGGGATTTGTATGGTTTTATTGGGGGGGGGGAGGGGGCTCCCCCAACAATTCTTCATATCTACTTTTCTTATTTGGAAAGCTCATTTGAGAGCCCCAAAGGACGGTGAATTCTTTCAAGATTAGAGTTTTAAGTTTTCAAGCATAGAGTTTTATTTCTAGTTACTAAAACATTTTGGGCATTAAATTATTGGTTGCTAAATACTAAACTTGAAAAAACAAGTTGTCCTTTACATTTAGCTATGGTTCATCAGTGAAAATTATATATTTGAAAGGTGTAGTTCTATATTTATTTGAAGTTGGATCCACTAAACTACAAACAAATTATTTTTTAGTCTCCTGCTTCTAGAAAATCAAATAGAAGCTTGCAATTACTTGAACTGCACACCATCTGCTGCTACACATATCTGCACATCATCTTCAGCAGGAGTCAGAGGAGCTGGAGGAGTAGGTATGTCTGGGAAGTCGATCAGCATTCTTGGGGTTTAACATACTTCAGAATAACTCTCCTTGTTAGAAATATTGTTCAGTGGCGTAATGAGGAATTGAGAAGCATTCATGCTGTGCTCTTACTTGAGTTCCTACTGCCAAAACTTCATCATAAGACAACAACAAGAAATCTTTATATTTTAATTAATTTGTTTTAAATTAATGTTTTAAATAAATGTTTTATTTAAATTAATTTGATTTGGAGCAGATCTTTGGGGAAAAAAAATTCATTCTCCACTGATTTAAAATTTTTTTATGGTTGTAACAGTTCATTTTTCTTTATGTGATTAAATATCTATGGAAAGCTGTTCAAACAGGTTCATCAGTAACATATGTCAAACCACATAAAATTCAACCAAGCACTGGCATCTGTTAGCAGCTATTTTCTTATAATATTTTATAAGAATATAAATGGCTCAGGTACAATATATTTATATATATTTTATATATATATATATATATATAATATATATATATCAGGTAAATATATTTATTTATATTTTATAATATTTCTTATAATATTTTCTTAACTGTTGGGAATTTCAGAAAAAGAAGAGCAGCACAGAAACCAGTTCTGTGAGAGAGTATTGAACACTAACTGAGCAAGTCAGAGGAATCACAGAATACTCTGAGCTGGAAGGGACACACAAGGATCATCAACTCCAGACTTAAGTGAATGGCCCATATGGGGATCAAACCCACCACTTTGGCATTATTAGTGCCATGCTCCAACCAGCTGAGCTCATCTCAGGGTAAGCATTGCCAATGGCACAAAAAGGCAGTGAAATATCCCATCATCCCTTGAAATGCAGGTGTATGCTTGTTTTCCATTGATTCCTACATAAAAGCTTTTTTTGCATCTTCTGTATAGTCAACTTGCAGTATGAAAACTGGAAAGAGCCACTTTTCTCTCTGTAGGGAATATTTTTTATCAAAAAAATATTTTTACCCAAAAGTAAAATGTTTCAGCACCTTTTTGCAGACTCTTTACATAAAGTATGAGCTTGCTTACGATGCTAGAAAAACTGTAGGCCAACATATTTTTTTAAATAAATATAAAATCCTGACATTAGCAAAGTGATTAAGCACACAATAAAGGTTTGCACTCAGAGTGAGCCATACTTTGGTTATTCAGTGTTATTTTTGTGATATTCTTAGAACTGAATGAGGGTTTTTTCAGCTTGCAAAAGTGACCTGAAATAATTTAGTTTTATTAAACTCACTTTTAAATTAATAAATTGATACTGCACCATTACATCTGCAGTAGTACTGCAGCACCAGATCTTGCAAATATTGCATAAGTTATGGGAATTATAGGTCATCTGGGAGTCCTATTTAGGACGATAAAGAATCAAAGCAATGTCCTTAGAGAACAGTACAGTTATGTAGTTCATTAAAATGTTTTGAAATAACAGTTTAATTCAGATAAGAAACAATAAATTCAGATCTGGGTCAAGCATATTTTAAAGACTTGAATTCATTTTGACTTTCCCCATCTGAAAAAACAACTTAAAAAAATTACCGTCCATTAAAAAGTTTAGTTTGTAAAATCTTCATTACCTATTGAGGATATATTGTTGTTACATGAAATTTCCAACCATTTCTAGTTTAAACACTGTATAAAATTCTGCCTCTGCCAATTAGACATGCGTCAGTCCCTCAGGACAAAGCCATTTTACCATGTGATGTTCTAATGCAAAAGGCATGACCCATTGGGTTTGCAGAGTGAATATTTAGTTATTTTTTAGGTTGTCATTTGTGGCTTTATGAAAGAACAAATGTTAAAAAAGAGAGAAAGGAGTTCTCTTGCAAGCAGAGAGGGATACAGAAGATTACAATATAACGTACAACATAATCATATATTTACTGCACAAAACCAACCACAGAAATATATACATTCATTTTGAGAGTTACAGCAGATGTTCACCTATTTGAAGTGAAGGCCAGCAGCTCTCCCCACCCCCATAAAGCACTGCCTAAGAGGAGAAACACCAACAACAAACCAAACCAAATAACAAAATCAAAATACGTACATGGCTAATCCTATCTATAGATCTCAGTTCCCCAGCTCCTCAACTTGAGTCTTTTGGGTTATAAGACCTAAAAGATATTCATAATATGCAGGTAGCTGCTCTGTAACTTATTTCAACCAATCCATTACAAGGGTTTTGAAAACTGCCAAGCTGCAAATAAAAGCCACTCTCAACCAACGTTCCTTTTAAAGGTCACCTGCAAAGCAAAAAAAGGAAGAAAAGTTGTTCTTCCATTTTATCACCTAATGATGAGGTTATTTGCCCATGAAATTCCAACCAGGTTCCACTTCAGCCTGACAGGATTCACATATGTATTGCCAAGTGAGAGATGTGGATGTTGGAGCCCACTGCCATAACCAGTTGTGCAATTTTGATTAAACGGATAGAGGCTAAAAATCAGTAAACCATGTGGAGAGGGAAAAGTAGAGGAAGGACTGCAGCAGCACAGAGTAGGAAATAAACCAATTCTGGTTTTAGCATGGCTGTAAACTAGAAGAATTTTTGCTCACTCTCTCCATAGGCACACTACAATCCACACACTGGCCTCGTTCCTCAGTCCTGAGTCAGTAACTCAACAGAAGGCTCCCAAAGCATGCAAGCAGTATGCAGCAACTGAGGGAAAGGCCATTCCTCCCCCTCCTTACCACTCTTTCCCAAGTGCTCAGATGTGCTGGGGCAGGTTCCTCTGATGCCAAAGGCTCACATGCTCATACCAAAGACTGGCAACAGAAAGGACAAAACAGCCACCCCCATCACTTAATCAACAATCGACCCCAAATACTGTGATGAATTGATTTACTTATTTATTTGTTTGTGAGGGCTAAAAATAAAGGGTGAGGGCTCTACTCCTACCTTCCAACTACTCCTGTTGCATTCCTGCTTCCCAGAATGTTGGTAAGGCCCCAGCTTCTCAGACTATTGTGTCTATAAAGGAATACAAGAACAAGAATTTATGTTCTTTTCTACTTTTCGTGTTTGCCTGGATAGCTTTATGTCATTATTTTAAAGCTAGTGTGCATTCATAAGGATTGCATTACCACAAGTTTTTCCCATGTCTGCATTTATTTACTCATTTTCCCATAAGAGAAGAAGTAAATACCTTTAGTAATGGACTGGACTCAGTTCATGTACTAATCATTATATATATATGTATGTATACATGAAGATGTAAAAAAAATCCAAAAAAACTGACAGAGCAGTTGCCACTATAAACAAAATAAATAGGTTCTCAGACATGAAAATACAACATTTACTTGAGGAAAAAAAGAGTTCTTATCTTTCAATTGTCCTTTTAATACAACCAAATAAAACAGATTTGAGGGAGGAAAAATAGAAAAATGTTCTAGTTGTAACTGGTGTTCTGGGCCATGTAGTCACAATATGATGTGTAATTTTCAGTTCCAGTCTTCCTTTCCCACCCACCAAAAAAGCCTTCAATGTCTGTAATACTGCTGTTCAAGTGGTTATTGTGTACATAAAAGTGTCTTCATTGTTAGAAATTAATTTAGGGCTATCAATTGCACCACCTGAAAATCCCCTACTTTACAATTCAAGAAGATAAAATTAATTTTAATAGCAATAAACTGTTCCAGAAAAAAAATCCATTTGGAGATGGTGTTCTGGGTATACTGATGGTATCCTCTTATTACTACAGATATATGTTTGCATTCACACTTGCTAGATTCAGCTAACCTGCCACAATGAATTATTTTAAGTCAAGGAGCAAGCAGATTCCATCTACAGAAGTGAATAATGATTGAATAATCTTTTTGGATGTTGCCAGTAGTAAATATCTCCAGATTTTGGCTCAAATGTCTTTGTCTTAATGTCTAAGGTGACACGTAAATTCACTTTGAAAGTTGTAGGAAATACTAGTGCTGGCATATACTCAGCAGACTCAGCACATCCATCAACACCATGTATTTGTCCTCAAAACTGAATTATGAATTTTTGTCCCTTAGGTCTCCTACTATCCTTTTCTTAAAAAAAAAAAAAAGGAGTGAGAAAGATGACTATATTTCTGTGCCTATGAATCTTTGTTCTTTGTTTTAAAAATCTACTTTTTGTTCACCCACTCTACACAAGATTATTACCAAGTATTTACTCTGATGCTATTGACCCTGTCATATCCTTCACGAGTAGTGTAAGGATTTTAAGCAGTTGAGTGTCTCAGGGGAATGTAAGAAATCCTGCCACCACACATCTGCAGTTAGAGAGAGCACACAGACATGGATACCACAGCAAACCCCAACATTTGTCATTCGGTTTTGCTCTACCTTTTATGCACATTTTATGGTGGCAACATTTCCTCTTCAAGATGGACTGGGGGGAATTTACAAATTCAGATCATGTGCAGCGAGGTCTAATTTGAGAGATCTAAAATTAGAAAAGGCAATTCAGGTGGTTTTCTTTTGTTTTGTTGGTTTGAGTTTTTTAAGTTGCCTTTTTTTTTTTTAATCACTGTTACACCTTTGACTCCAAACCTTAAATTTGCTGGTAGATATTAGTTAGCCTTTGGAGGGGGTGTAGATGGAGCTTGTCTTGCTTTGGCTCCTTGCAAGATCCTAATCTGTAGATAAGTGGATGGATCAGTGCTGCCTGACCACAACAATCTCTTCGTATTTCTTAATTGGCATATGCTCTAATTAAATGTATATAAATTTCACAGAAAAGAACTATTAAAAGATTTTTGATAATGGAAGTTCTAGCATAAGGGGAAAATTACTTTCTTATAACTAAATCATTTATAAAATGAGTACAGCTTTTCTTAGTGAGGTAAATACATTTGTAAACTGTTAGGTCCAACCCCAAAATGAATGTGTCTCTGTCTCTCTCATGACACTTCTAGTGACTGGAAAAAATATTCCAAGATAAACACAGTAGTGAATCTATGGATTCATAGTTTCTGCTAAAGCAATCACTGTAACATGTAAACCACTGCTTTCAGACATAGGAAACATCCTATGTAGGTAAGCAGGTAAATTAAAAATTATTTTTATGGATTGGAAACAGTTATTGTCAGTGCACCACACATCTGCATAGATTTACTTTATTCCCCCCCAGGGTCAATGGGAAATGTCCTGTGAAGACAAAATAACATTACAGAATTCATGCCAAGAGTTCCACCTCTGGGACTCTGTGCATTAATTATGGAAACTGCTGATTGCTGACTTTATTTCAGTTGCCCTATAAGAAAACCCTCAAATTTACTAAAATTACTGATTTTAGTAAAACAAATAAAGATACAATTACAATCTTTATGAGCTCATTTACGTAGCTAGTATAAGTGAAATTAACCAATATGATTGACCAAAATTATAATTAACAATATCAGTTTCATCAAGAAGTGATAAGCACTTCATGTTGTACCTCAAAGCTGGTATTTTTTATAGAGGCAGAATGATCTTCAATAGAACCTGAGAACCACCTTGCTACCCTATATAACCCTCAGACTATACACTAATCAAAGCATGAGTGTCAAGAAATAGTTCTCAAAACAGTTAGAATTTTAGTATAATTTAAATTCATTTTACTCTGGATACTGTGTTATTATGGGCTGGCAATATCATCGTTCTGTTAAGGAGTTGCAAGGTGCCTACCTCCAGTGAGACACAGATTGGGCAAAAGACAATGGGAAATCTAAGTTTCACATCCTACTCTCTCTTGAAATGAAATCCTGCCCCCTCTGGAAGTCAAGGGGAGTTTCACTCTTGATTTCAGTAGGAAGGATTTAATCTGTAAATAAAAGAAGACTTCTTTACTGAGATCCTTTAATTTTGTGTCCTGTTGGCTGATACCTCTTCAAAAAGGAAGAGAGCTCTGTTCAGTCACAGTCCTTAGTTTTGCAAACCTCAGGGGGTCCAATTAGAAGTAGAGAGAAATTTAAACAGCTGTATTTTGCCACTTAACTGCAGAAAACCATCTTGTACCAGACACATAAAAAAGCACATTTAATTATGACAATGAATTTGCCAGCATGAAGGAAGTTCAAGTAGCATAGTTAAAAAGTAAAGTTTTCTTACACTGCACTGTTCAGTTTTCATGGGCTTTTACACCCTTAGCTGAACTATTCATATTAGCTAACAGGACTGTATAATAATTTATCATGATTTTCCTTTTCTAAGTAGGGAAAAAACAGTACTATCTATTTATACTTGTTCTACTCATTTACTTTTTAGATTACTCAAACTGAAATCCAGTGTATTTCACTATTTAATGACAGACATCAAACACTGAAAAAGCATTTAATGATTCCTTCTTCTAGAGTCCTTAATTACAAAGGGAACCAAGTTCAGAGCTGTTATTTAGTTACATTCTGAAATGTTTCTTGGACTCTCTACAATCATTTTATTCTCATTGACTGGATGATGTCTCCAGCATGGCTAGTCCGGACTCTGGATGCACGCTTTCCTGACTTTATAACAAATACTTGTCATCTGCCAAACTCAACTTGCTAGGGCTTCGTCTACACTGTAGTTGGAATGAAAAAAGCTAGGACATCCAAGTAGAGAGTTTGCTACAAAAAAAACCACAACAAACCAAACTTCAGAAAGTAGACAAAAAAGGCACTTAAAAGGCACCATAGACTTTGCAGAGGAAATCTCAACTGACATGGATTTCAGAACACAGCAAAAATTTAAAAGGAATCAAACATCTTGTCATCACTTGTCAAGTGGCTCTTTTAACGTGCTTGTACCTGACAGATTGCTTTCCCTCCATCCAGGAACAAAAAAAGACAGTACTACCTATATTAATATTTACATTAAACAGGCAAAACAAAATCATAAACAACCATGATGTACAAGAGAGGAAAACCAGAAACTGTGATGAACACGGGGAGTAAATTTTTGGATATGATCACTAGCACAGTCTACTCTCTGTACTAGTGCTTTTTACTTCTAAACAGGTCAGTTTGATAAAGTCAAATAGGCAATATATTCAAATTCACTTTTCCTCAGAATGATCCCTCCAGAGTTTTTACCCCATAATTCACCTCTTCCTATCTGCTTTTACTGAGTTCTTTGTTGTAAAAGCTCCTCCAACCATTATGCCTAAGTTCAGTCCAGCAAATGTTGTGGTGATTCCTGACATGTGTGAAAATTTACATAAAATGTCTCATGTTGATTAATTTAATTATTTTCCTAAATGAGAAAACCAGGAACTTGGATGTTTTCTGCCAAGAGAGAATCTGACTCCCTGGAGTAAGTTTTCATGAGAAAAAAGCACAGCCAGCTCAAAGTCAAGAATTAGATGAAAACAGATAACCTCTCCTGCAGAAAAATTATAAAACTCTTCTATCATTTCCCTCATGTCAGAAGACAAGAGCTGGAAATCAGCTAAGTACAGTGGCCAAGTGTATAATTTTCAGTATAGACTGTTGAACTGATACTTTTGCACGTCTCTCTGCAGTCTGATGTGGACAAAGCACAGCTGCCAAGTGTGCAGTGCTGGGACAAAGCAGAAATAATAAAGTGTTACAGCCCAATAGGGAATGTAGGTTAAGGATTTAAACAGGCAAAAAGTGTGAAGGGCTGATGCAGAGCAGTCCAGCTGACAGAAAAGGAATAGGCAAGAGGGAAAGTTACCTGCAGTAATCATGTCAGAAGAGGCTACCCAGGCCTACAGTCAGGACGCTGGCCAGTCATTTATTAGTATTTTGAAATCTGATTTCAGTTTAAACTTCAGGAAAGCCAAGCTAACAAATTCTGTTCATTGGATTGAACAGTGAATATAAAAACCACTGAAGTTATCTGTAAAAGAAAAGGATGATGTGGGGCTGTGGATATCTCACAGGAAACTTTTAATGATGGCAGTAAAATAATTAAAAGAAAAAATCAAACAAATAAGAAAACCCCACCAACAATAAGATGCATCAATGCATGTTGTATAAAACTGCAAGAGTTAGTTACATCCTAAAAAAAGGGATGACCTAATATTATTCAAGCACCTCTCAAGATAATAATAATGCAGATCCAGTATAAGATAGCAAAAAGAATGAAAAACTGTTTACAATAACATCTCTAAAGATAGCAAGACAAGGGGTATGAAAATATTTTTCTTTGGATCATTTAATCTGTGGAATTATTTCCTTTCTTCCTTTTAGAAATATAATATTCAACTGAATGAACCCTGATGAAGAACTGAAAGCAAAGGAAGCAGGAAAGTAAGGACGATCCCAAAAGTAAATGGGTATAATATAAAGGGAAAAATATAAGATTTAGACCTACAGTATTACTCTCCAGTCAACTAAAGAAAATGCAGCCTTTTTTTTCTACCTCTGTTACCCTCCCCACAGCCCTAAGATTTTAACTGGGTTCCTGATAAGCAGAAAAGGTCGATCCATTTGAAGAATTCATTGAAGAATCTGAAGTTACTGAAACTCAGCATTAAAAAGTTCTTTTGCCTAAGAGTGGCAGCTGGTAAGAGCACTAAAAAACATCACAAAAAAGTTTAGGAACAGAGAGGATGGCACATGAAAGTAAGCAAGACTGAAAAATAAACAAATGTGGTACTGCCAAATTCTCTTGCCTCATTTCAGGAGTGTAATGACCCAAAGTCAGAGACTAATGTCAGGTTTAGGGCACCAGAGCAGCACTTGCTAAACACATCATAACATTTCAATGCTTGGGCTTTAGACAGCTGAGATACCCTAGATCATCCTGCTCTGCTGTGAATTCCAGGAGAAAAAAAACAGTATTGCTGCAGAAGTAACAAGAGACCAGCCTGCCAGATTAACTTTTAGAAACACTGAGGTAAAGATAAACAAGGCAACAAAAAAAGCCAAATCTAATTTTAAAGCTAGGATCTTGTAAAGATATAACTGAAGTACTTTGGATTTTTGAGCCTAGTAGTGGACTAGAAAAATACTCTCTTGTTACACTAAAGCTAAAGATGGAAGTGGTTCAATTGGCTGCTGTAAAGGTATATCAAGAAACCATTTTTTTAGTGGGCATATTTTCATATGTTGGCATCTGCATTCATCTCTCAAAATGAACAGGGTGGGACCGTAGACACATGTAAGAGATTGATTAATTAGAAGGGTACCCTATGATTAAAACTGTGATATAAAAACAAACAAACAAACAATCGAAAACCATAAATATTAGCTGTTGAGAGCCATCCAAGAGGTAGGTATTATTACAAGAGTAATTCAAACATTTTGCTGCTATACTGGAAGATCAGAGGTGAGAGTCCTGCCTGTTCATCTTTCAGGTCTTTTAAGTAGCTCAGCATACAGAAATTGTCTGCTTTTAACATTGTTTCCAGATGTACTCTTGGCCAGCTTTTGTCTTCTATTTGGACTGATATGAATGGCCTGAACCTTGGGAACACAATTATACTCCGGGACAAAAATGTTATTTTCTGCAAATAAAGAACAAAAAGTTTCAAGGCAAAGATATGTGGTGACTTAACTTCCAAGTTGCTCTTCACCCAGGAAGAGAGGGCAAAGGAAGCTTTGATTACTCCACCCATATTTGAGTTTCTATGTACGAACACACTCCAATATATTCAAGGAACTAATTAGATGGTTTCTGATTCAGTCTTACAGCACCAAATGCCCATTGATTTACAGATTAAAATTATGTTATTATCATACTTTTTTTTTTTGAGAAAAATAGACTAATTGGAAAAAATGTGTTTGAGCTAAATAATTAAGTCAAAGCTACAGAATTTTCATTTCAGCAGTGGTGACTAATCCCTCTGGTAGGGCAGGCAGGACATCCTCAAGTACTAGTATATGGAGTGCAACCCTAGAAAGATGCCAGTGTGTGTGACACAGCTGGGCTGTGTGTGACACTGCTGGGCTCTGTGTAGTAGAATCAATATGCAACAGATCTGCCAGAGTCTGCTTTCAGCCCACACTAAAATCTCTTTGGCCCAACAGTGACAGAGACTGGAAACAGACTGCCAGAGCCAAGACAAGTAAATATGGCCAGTTCCCAAGAGCTGTCATTCCCCAAAGCCCCATTGCTGCCTTCTGGCGAGCCTGCTGCCTCCTTAAAGCCAGCCCTGCAGCCAGTACTACTTGACAGGAGGGGGCTGCTGGCTTCCCAGGAATAAGCATCACTTAGTGTATCACAGATCCCAGGAATTATCCCGCTGATCCACAAAGACTCCACAAGCCGTAGTTTAAGCAATATCGCTTTTGACTATTCAAATTTCAAGCAGCTGGACTTCATCTTCCAATGAACCACTAAGCTGAGAAGGCCACTTTTAGTTTGGTGGGAGAATCTCTTTTTGGACCAAATGGAAGAATTACTATTATAGTATGAGGAACTCTCTGGGGGCCTCATATCACATACCACTACATATCTTCCTTCTAATAAAAAGTATATTTCATCACTGTACAAGAAACCATGTCAATAAAGAGAACAGCACAATTCCAACTGCTAACCAGTTTGATGTCAGTCAGATCAGCCCAATAAAGAAGAGAAATCTGGACAACACAATGCTCTTTTGGCAGTGCCCCAAGCCTTACCAGTGTGTTTTCATCACTGAGTTTATTTCTACCATTCATATTACCATCACCATTTTACAACTCCCTTTGTTCTATGTCTTTTACTGTATTGATTATTTGGGCAATGAATTCCAAACAAAACTTCTTCAAGCTACACTAGCTATGGATGAATTTCTTTTGAGACACTTGGTTCACTAGGAGAAGAAAATGCTGAGAAAAGGCTTCATCTTGCTGGTGGATACTGAGATGTTTTTCAGAGTGAGTGCTCACTGGGAAGAAATCAGTCCCTGTTAGCACTGAAACCAGCAACACTTCAGTGAGCTCAGAGGCAGTTTTTCTCTCTTCTCTATAAAAATTATTTTTATAAGACAAAATTACTTCCTACTTTTGATGCTGAAGTCTGTGAGTCTGTTCTTCATGAAAGAACCATATATGTGTAGCTCATAGAAAATCATAACTCTTTAGATCACTTTCTGCAATTTCCAGCTTCCCTTACTGATGACTAAATATGTGTTACATAAACATCTAAAATGAACCCTCCTCATCATTCACAAGTGATATTAAAATCACTTGACATTTTAAGTTAAGGTGCAATACACTAGCTTTTTGAAAATTAACTTGAAAAGGAACATTTTTTTTACTGTAAATAGATCAAATTTGCTTATTCAAACAATTATCCTATCTATCACTGACTTTCATTTATTCAAACAAAAATGTTGCTCCTTGCACTGAAAGGCCACTATGAGTTCAAATAGATTTCATGTCTCCTTTTAACAATTGATGTTTTCTTTTACCTAAGGGCAAACATTAACATTTGAACTCCATAAATTTAGTCTCCAAGCAGCAATACTATTTAGTTCACTAAGAAAATGCACAGAATCTGTTTTTCTAGGAAATTGAAAAAAAAATCAGTTTAGATAAAATAGCTGCTGAAAGTGAGCATCATTATTCAACTTTCCATTACAAATACAGTCAGTGTTGCATTGCTCAGGTAGAATATGAGAACAGCTTTCCCTTCTAATATCTGATTTCTGCACCAAAATTACTTTTTCCTTCTGGAGAAGGTAAAGCTGAAAAATCATGAGTTCTCCTGCCAGTGGGAATCTCTGTCCCATCAAGCTACAGCTGTGAAGTCAAGTATGGCTCCTTCAGAAATACCTCTTAATCATTCTTTTTTTTGTTTGTTTTGGTTTTTGGCTTTTTGGTTGTTTTGGTTTTGCAGCAGTGGGGGGAGTGGAGAAAGTCTTGTTGGGATGGGTAACAGTACTTTCAAAAGTCAAACAAACAGTTGTGTCACTGCATGGAATTGTACGTACCAGGAACTACATTTATCTCATTTTCTTGATATGTTCTAAGACAACCTTTCATATCCACCACACCCCTGTCCCAAGAGAAGTTCAGCAGATGCTTGAGAGTCCAAAGATTTGCCATAGCACTGCCCTTCTGACGAAAGAGAGACTGCTGACAGCTGAGGTCACACACCAGCCAGGAACCACAGCATTTTACCTGGCTGTCTGAACCACGGTTGCTGAAAATAAAAGCATAAAAGAGAAGCAGAGGCCAGTGCTTTAAATTGATAGTCTCCTGCCCATGCAGCTGGGGTGCTTATTTTGGTTTGTCTTTAGAAATGAAATAGGCTGATATGTTTTCAGTAGGTGGGGAATCAAACACACTAGACCAAAAAGTCAAAGTGAGTTGGATAAGTAAACAAAATATATCAAAGGAACTTAACTCCTTGGCAGTGGTAACAGTGGATTCCAGTGGAGCTTGTGTCTGGAAAATTGGACTCCAGGGCCCAAAGGGATTAATTTTTCAAATTTATTTTACTTTCCTGTTGCAGATTTGGAACTTTGTACTCTTAGGTCTTCCACTCATTTTCTTTCTCCCTCTAAGAACTGGATAGCAGGTCAGGGGGAAAAAAAATTGAAAATATGTACTAATTATATGGTAGGTTGAAAGACTTCCTTTCAACTTTGTACTATTTATAGGAAAACAAACAGAGCTATTGACATTAGTCACTATCAGAAAGGAAATTATTTCTCTGATTATTCCACATATAATAATATTTTTCTACAATTGTATTTTAAATTCATAGTTACTACAATATATAATGAGTTAACAATTTTATCACATTACTGTTATGAAGTACTATTTCACAGCATTGTAAGACTACTTAAAAACACCCCTAAAAAAGAGAATGTGAGCACTTACATACTGTGAGGCCATTTACTAACAAGTACCTGATAATAATGTCCTTCTGGAACACAGTGCTTTGTTTTGGGAAACCAGTAATCTTTAATTCAAACTATAAATTACAATGACTCTTGGCATTCCATTAAAGTGAAGTCTTTGCAAACATAGCTATTTTAGTTTTTTGTCTTCATCATTAAAAGAAAAATCTCTGGATCCTCTGCACAAAAGCCAATCAGAAGAAACGTGACAACTTTCAGATTAATGATCTTTACAGAAATGCTGGCTTCCAGTATGCTTTTTAGTCTTTTATTTGAATGTCTGGGCTTCTTTGAGCCTAAGCAAGTCTCACTTTTAAAATGGAGTTTTACTGCTAAAAACACTCTCTAGTAATTTTACAGAATCATAAAACAGTTTGGATTGGAAGAAATCTTAAAGATCATCTCGTTCTAATCCCCCTGCCATGCGCACGGACACCTCCCACCAGACCAGGTTTTTAGTGGGAAAAACCAGATAAAGTAACTAGAATACCAAAAGAAATGTTTCTCTCTGATGACTTCATTCAGCTCATCAAAAGCAAAGGGAAAAATCTTCGTTTGTTTCATTACATCCTGAATGCAGCTCTAAATTGAGTGCAAGTTAGCAGATAAAAGTCGAGTATTATCACTGCAGAGCAAAAACAGTCAAACCCAAATCCTACAGCTGACTCATGCATATTTGCATTTTTAACTAAAGTATGATTTTTAACCCAAGTTCATTGAAATTGTTCATCTATTTGTAGACAGATCCTTCCTCATTAAGAGGTATTTTAAGGTAACACACATCATTACATTATGCCAGTTCCCTGTCGCAGACATAATTCATTCTGATTTGACTGAAATTTTAATCAGCTGCCAGGAGAACAAGTCCTTCACTGGTGGCATTCAAAACCAGCTCTAATACATGAGCTGCCTTGGGAATTAGAGCTGACATTATTGTTATAGCTCTGAATGCAAACACAATGCATTTTTATCTTGCAGAGCTGAAAAAGCCAGTTTTCTATGCCTTGAAAATTAACACAGAGTAATCTTATTAAACAGCTACAAACTGTATTTACACATAAATGAGTGAAGTGCTACACGTAGATAAGCAACAACTTGAACTTAGCTGAGAGGCATTCAGAACAGCAATTACATTAAAAATCAGGAATTTAACCGAAACCAAACAGTTTGAGAAAGTTTTATTTGAAGGCAACATATAGTGTTTGGGGTACAGAGACGGATGCCTGACACAACACAAAATGAAATTCTTCCATCCTACAGAGCACGAATAAAGACTTCTCCAGAAGGTTGTATCACACTCTGGGCATCCCACTTCATGTGAAATGCGGGGGGAGAATCAGGAATGAAGAAAAAGTGCAAGCTTTTCAGGTGTGCAGAACGTTTGAAAGAACTGGATTTATTCTCTAAAGGGCAGACTAAGGAAAGGTAGAGTGAAGCACTCTAAAACATGCAGAACAAACAGGGGAGGAAGTTGCTCATCATATAAAAAGTAAGACCAGATAGCTCATTTTCAGTCTGCAGCAGGAGAAATTTTTAGCTGTACAGCCAATGACATTGACAAAGAAGATTGTGTGGTATGTTCAGAACTCACAGTTTTCCTTCCTTGGAACAGAGACAAACTTCAGTGCTCTAGGTTCTGGAAGTCTTATTTGTCGTAAACCTCATAAAATGAGACTGTACTCAATGGTGTGCAAGCCCTAGATAATGTGAACATGGACACATATGCAAGTACAGAAAGTACTTTGAGCAACAATCTCAAAGCTACTGTATAGCTACTTCTTCAGAAAATGCAACTTGCAACTCACACCTGAATAGGGTTTCATCAATTTAAGACAGAATCAAATGAACTCACAGTGCCTCAGCACACTACAATGGTATTGTATTAATTGCTAATTTACCCCCTGCTTGAAATATAACTCAGCAAGAACAGTGAATTACTCTACTTTGTATTCCCTTAAGTCTAGGATAATACCATAATTTAGTTTGGAAAGAACCTCCAGAGATCATTTAGTCAAATGCTGTGCTGAAAGGAGGACTAATTAGATCGGGTTGCTCGAGGCCTTGTACAGTTGAGTCTTGACTATAGCCTGAGAGACAGATCCCAACACAACTCTGGACAGAATATTCCAGTGTTTAACTATTATTGGGCTTTTCTATTGGGCTTCATTTCTGAGAGATGTTACAAAAGACTATGTCTATGTTCTTAAACTTGTCTTCAGGGGAGTTAACAATGAATATCAAGAGATGTGTCATCATCACATTTTTACAAAAAAACCCACTCCAAATGCTTGGTGAATTATTCATAAATGGGTGTTTCAGTGGGTAAGCATGACCAGGTTTATTCTGCAGTAAGAATCATGTTAAGCTTTCCTGGGTTTTGAAAGTCATATTCAAAAAAAAAAAAACAACTTTAAATACATTTATTAATCATTGTTACTAAAGCAATCTAGAAGCAATGAGATTCTCTCACATATTAAATATATTTATTTTTCTCAGTATTTGTCAAGTTTATTTGGGTACTGATTGTTATATCATACAACTACCCCCAAACTGTCTTATGGAACCCTTAAACACTACTGGAAAGATGCACTTGAACTTCCAGAGTCTTGCATGAAATTGGCAAAGTCCTGGAATTTTTCAATTTAAGCTTTTATGCTGCACAACCAGAGAATTTGTGAAACAAAATCCAGCTTTGTTTCCAAATCTCACGTCTGAAGCTTCTGCTTGATCATTGAAGATGCTTACGGTAAGTTTCCTGTATATGCATCTGTGGCTTATCACCAGAAGTTACAGGGCTGAGTCAGCCTGACACCTCCCCCATTTCTTGGCCTGGTTAACCTATTTCACACCTGTTGCCCACATACATGCACAGCCTGAATATTCTATAACCAGTGTCCCCCTATACTCCTGACTATAGGGATATTTTCTGCTCTGTCTCTGAATTCTCATCTTTCCATAGCCTCAAAAAGTAAAATCCTGTAAAGGCAAAAAATAAGCACTTCATAGAATATATACCAACTTCATTGTCTGCCATCTTTAAGGACAAATATACTTATTAATAAAGGAAAAAAAAAAAAAAAGAAAAACAGGAAAACACCCCCAACAAACTCAGAGTTAAGCCCTGATAAGATTTTGTCACTGACTTTATTTCATACCAAGCACATTATAAAGCCATTCTAAAAGGGAAAGTATGGATTCTCCTGTGTTCTCACAGGTAGGAATCATGAGGACATGGGGACATATGTGAAGGATCTAAATAATCTTCATTCCCTCCTGAAATTCTTAAATCTTTAATCATGTTCAAAAGAGAAAAATTAAGAACAATTAGGTCATATGCTTAGTCTTTCTAAAATGTCTAACAGTGTTTGCTGCAGCAAGGTACACTACACTTCTCAGAAATACTTGATACAGCCATGCAGCAAGCTGTGGAAATTGGTTTTTAAGTACCAGATTTTGTTCATACATTTTTCTTTCAATGATTTATTTAAAGCAGTTGAAAGATACAGCAGTGGTTTTGCAGTAATGAAAATTCCATTTCTTGTAGCACTTGTGTTTTGGCTCCAGAGCTGCTGATTTGCTCCAAAATATATTACATAATAAAATGGAATTTCCAGACAGAAGTCAGTACTTTGCAGCTAGATATATATCAGGGAAAACCTCTTCTACACATTGGCTGCTAATTATACGTTAGTGGTTCTTGACAGAAATGCTTTCTGGATTACATTTATTTTTTTTGTTCCCATAAAGACATTTAGAGAAGACTCTATAGCATACTTCCATTTTATTTTCCACACAGATCTATCCATCTTTTGCTGGGACAAAGTAAGACTTTATAATGGGCAAATAAATTCAGACTCCAGTTGGAATTTTTTTTTTTACATTTTTTCTTAAAGTTGACAATTTGAGGTTTAAAATTCGATTTTGAGGAAGGCATACATCGGAAATAGCAGAAGCAGCAGAACAATCTGCCAGAAAAATCTAATAGTTGATGGTGGAGCAAGGAAGAATTACCATTTCTAAGGAAAGATGGTGTAGTATTCAAACTTAAATACTGTATCCATGTGAAATTCGAGATTATAAACAAGTGATTTACTAATTCTTTGTGTAACTTAATCAAATTTTACATATGGAAAGCCCCTACAATTCAGGGGAAGAGGTGGAAGGAAGTCCTGATTTTCTTTAACAGGAAAAAAGCCATTAAGCTTTCAAAAAAAACCAGTTCTATTGATCACAGAAAGTACTCTATTTTTTAAAATATGTCCCAGTGGATATTCTAATAAGGAACATGAAAAAGCTTGAACAAATTAGAATAAGGTCAACATAAACCATTATGTGATGATCTAATTAACCGTATGAAATATGTAGGTAAAATGTAGTAGCCTATATTCACTATAGAACATAGTCTAGTGAAATCACAGATGTTCCAAACTAAGAGGAAGATCAAATCATAAACCTGTGTAATCAGATTCTTTCTGTGTGAGATACAAGCTTAGCACCACATCCTACACTTTACTAAGGGGATGAGATGCTGTAATGCTGAGAAGTGAATAAAGAACATATAGCCAGTCCACTCCCTTACATTCTTTCTCAGGAAAAGCAGATAAATCAGACGATTTTAATTCAGGCCTTGTCTAACAGCTGATTTAAAGTATACTTTCAAAATTAATTTAGAAGACAAATATGTATTGATGTGCATTCATCCATATTCTTGATTAGCCTAAACCTCTAGCTGTTCTAAATATAGAGAAATTGGACCAATTGCTGTCTCTTTGACTAAAGTACTTTATAAAGTGATAATTATCTCCCTCCTTCTATGTGTATTTGGTAAAGAAACTCCATCCTGTTTGTCAAAATACCACCACTTGGAAAGACATACATAGGCATAAAATGCTATAGAAACACATTTAAAGTAACAAATATATCTCTTTTTTAGGAGAGACTTAGCTAAGTAATTTTTCTGGAGATAAAATGCCAGCATTCCAATGCAAGGAGTAAATGAAAGGGGTCAATCTGGAAAAAATTGTAATTCAAGTGACCTTATACACAAATGATACAGTTATTTTGTGTATTTTGTGCTTTGTCTTCACCTGTTTTAAGCCAGATCCTTGGTGTTACTGTCACCACGGGCAGCATTTGCAGAGCCCCGGGCACAGCCCAGGCCCTGGCACAGCTGCCCCCACAGCTGGCACAGCCCCAGGGCAGCCAGCCCAGGCTCAGAGAGGTGCCCAGAGCCATGGCTCCAGCACCACAGTTAATACCCCAGGGGAGACTTGTGCTTTGCCCAGGAAACTTCCACTCTTCATGAAAGGGTGAATCTTTTTGAAGAAGAAATTTTACATTTTGGAAAGGTTGTTTGCTGGTGTGCTGGTTGGTGTGGGGGTTTTTGGTTTTGTTTTGGTTTGAGGCTTTAAAATAAATCTTTCAAACAAATACCAGAGGAAATAATTCGTCCTTATCAGACTCCTTCCTTAAGTCTTGTCACTCTCACCCACCTTTCAGTTATCTCTCCAGACACCATCCTCACCACAACCAACTTCTAGCTCTCTTATCCTGCAGTGTGATACTGACACCTACAATTTAATTAAGAGATCAAGCTACAGCTGGATGTACATGGCAACTTTGAAATAAATAAGGAAGATATTTTTCTAGCTATCATTTTTCACACACATCAGGGTTTACTTTTGGAATACTTTAAGATTTTCCATAAACACAGGCTACCTTGAGGTCTTTTTGTATGAAACTAAGGCCTGATATTACTGAAAATTGAGCTTTTCATAATAATTACTAACAGGTCTATTAGCACTCTGATTGGGTTTGGAAAGATTCTTTTTTTAAATCAACCAGAATCCTGGATCTCCTTTCCCCAAAAGAGGAAAGACTATTTTTAACCTATTCCAACTCCAATACCTCTTCACATCTGAAAAAGACATTGAGCAGTGCACATGGTGTTCCCTGAAAAAAAGTGAATTTTAAACATATTTATGGGACCCAAATGTTTCATTCAAAACAGTATTAAAAGGTAAAAGAAACTCCACAAACCTAGAGATTTTCCATATACGTTCTCAAACTTTCACTCTTCTTCTACAGTAAAGCCCCACTGGAAGAGTAGAGCACAGATAATAAAAGTCTGTATACTTCATATTTGGTCATTAATTTAAAAACTGAACTGAGAAAGTGGCATCTTATTTTGTGAAATCTCCAAGCACCCCAGAAGCAAGAAGAGCCACCACTTCCTCCCTGGCCTTTTTAAATTTTCCTGTCCCCAGAGTTCACTCCATAGACCTCCAATCTGCAGCTGGCATCATGTTCCTTTGTTAGAAGTAAGCAAAGACATTTCACAGATGTCATGTAAAAATAAAATTTTACTTCCTTGTGAATGAGACAGAGGTGACCTTGCCAGTGGGTGAGGTAGAGCAAGCTTTAAGAACCTTAGTGGAACAGCTACTGAATTACACACCTTCACATCCTTTACCTGCAGCTGGAGTGAGCATGGCTTTTCAGGAGTCTGGAACAGGCACGGGTGTTTTGCTGGAGGTAGGGGTCTACTTAGACCTCACCAGAAGCTAGTCCTCACCTCTGTGTTATCTCTGGCACTTAAATTAGCTGGACATTACAAGGGGAGTCAACAGCCAGTTGCCAATCACCTGGCAAAAAATGAGTAAACAAAATGAGGAAAAGAATAGTATTTTCAGAGTATTTTCAAGGCATTTAGAAAATTATCAGAAGGCAAAAATCTGGCAAAATACAGATTTGGATCAAAACTTATGATAGTTTTACAGACCCACAAAAGCAAGCTGTAAATGGGGGAGCAAGGAAAATAGATAGCTGTGAAAGGAGGAAAGAAATCCCCTAGATACTGAAGAAGGGGAAAAATACAAGAACTCCTTATTTCTTAATTTAAGAAACAGTAAGACTGGACATGCAAGAAAAGGTAACTTAATACAATCACACATGAATCCATAGTTTGTCCCTAAAATTACACAAATCTTCCCTCTGATCAAGTTCTAGGACCTGTCTTGAACCTCAGGAGTAATTAATTTTTGATAGGCCTAATTTCTTTTAGATTATCTCCAAAATCAGGGATTAAGAATTATGTGGCCCATACACAACTCATTCAACAATTTTTCCTCTAGAAAAGTAAGAAATAAAGCTGAGATAACTTCTTGCTATAGTGTTACCTGTTGCTTTTTTAAGTAGTGGTTGTTTGGTTTGTTTAAGTAGTGCAACAAATTCCACAGATTTTGTTTAGTCTACAGATCATCTTCTGAGCAACCATTTCAAGAACACATGCCAATAATTAGCTGAATAGCTACTGTATGCCAGAGACTGTAAGAGCAAAAAGAATCCTTCAGCTGACTGTAACAGAGTGATAATAGGAAACACAGAAAAATATACAATAATATTCTCAAACAGGTATTTTATAGTCATGAGTCAATATTTTTTGCATTCTGAATTCATCATGATCTCCACTTAATATTTCTCAAAATGCCCCAGAGGCAAAATATTCAAAGGGCCTAAGGAATGTAGGTGCCTTAATCAGGTTTGAAAATGTGACTTAAGTTAGTTGGTTAGCTGGATACGTTTGAAAATTTTAATCTGTCCTCCATATTAAAGGCACATCCTGTTGGTAACTCCATTAACATCTTACACCTCAAGTAAAACCATTTTGGGTAAGTAGTCAAATTCCCTCATATTCTGTAGTGTCCAGAAGACATCTCAATTCTTTGTGATTTCATGTGAAAATCACAGGTACTCACATGCAAAAGATGTGAGTACGTGCAAGACAGTTCACTCAGAGGTACCACCAGTAGAACACAGATTCTACAAAGCACAAAGTTATCATGAGTACTCCAAACTCTGGTTTCATATTAGCTCCTACTTAGTGACCTTATCCCAACTTCACACATCAGGTTTTGAGTCCTGCACATGCATGTAACTTCCAGGAACTTATCTACAAAGCTCTCATTTTGGTTTCACTTAATACTCATGAATTGCATTACCCAGAATGAGTCAAGCAGACATGTACATAACATTATAATTTGCTGATTTACCTTCCCATTTCCTTTTTTCCTCTTTTAGCTACCTTTGAACAAGCCTGTTAGTCCCCCTTTTGTCTTTCCAGAATAGCACATGTAAACAACGTTAAAATCAACAATACCCTCACTATCTTCTTCCCAGTGTCACAATGGTTCAGTTCAGTTCTTAGGTAGAAGTCCCTTTTTCAACATATCTGCTTTATTTAAGATGCAATTAGAAGCATGAGGCAGCTTTTCCCAGTTAATTCTGAAGCATCTGGCATTGACCACTACCTGCCTTCTGTATGTCAATGTATATGTTCTCAAAATTAAAACCAGACTAAGATAATCCTTGACCAAGCTAAATGCCAAATTTGCATTCCAGAATCCCTAAGAAATCTGCATTTACTTCACAACATAGGCATCCTCATCCCCTCATGGACCTCTGTCTCTATTATTATGAAAAAAAGAAATTAAACCAAAGGCAGCAAGTAATAAACCAGTGGATGGATGACAGAGCAGCCTGCTAGTGACATTCCTTTGCCTCTGCTCCATTCTTTCTTCTGGCACATTAATTTATGCAAGCAGTGACAAGAGGTAGAAGCAAAAAGCATATAGCCAGCATCCATCACATCTGACACAAATATTTTAGTTACAGTAGGCACTGAAAGAGGGAATTTACAAACTTGGGGTATATTTTTAAGTTTCATCTCTTTTGCTGTGCAGTATACTCCAAAAACAGTTTGCTCCACTACATAGCTTATCATACACACCTGAAGTTAATTCGTACCACCCCATGTTCACCATTAATTCTCCAATCAGTCAATGAGTTCCAATTAAGAACTGTCCAAAAATACAAAGAGGGAAGGTGACATTGGTCCAGAGTCCAGAGCCCAGACCTCACCACAGACAGCCACACTTGCCCAGCGCTGTCCCTCTCACGCCTGGCAGAGCTGTGGGAAGCTGGCACAGTTGTTCCCACTGCTCCTGAGAGGCTCAGGCAGTCCCACTGCCCCTCTCACGCCTGGCAGAGCTGTGGGAAGCTGGCACAGTTGTTCCCACTGCTCCTGAGAGGTTCAGGCAGTCCCGATCAGGGGATTCCTCTGCCCGGCTCCACTGCTGCCCGCCTTGCCAGCCAGCAGTGCCACCTCCCTGTCCTCCCCAGCACCCTCCTGGGCCTGCCAGACAACTTGAGGTAAGTCTCCAGTTTTGTTAATGAACCAAATCATAAATATGTAAAAGGCAGGAAAAATCCCAGGCTGCTGACTTTGGTTTATATTCAGTTAGGGGCAGGAGTTGATGCCCCCTCTGAGCAGCAGAGTCTTGCTGAAGGTTATTATTCACATGTGTTATTCTCCCAGACTTGGTGCTCTTCATCCAAATCACACAACTAAGAAACAAGTTTTCTTTGACCACCTCATCTATTCCCTTCTCCATTGATACCTGCAAGCTCTATTTAGTTCTTAGGAGGTTTTTATGGGCAGGAATTAAAAATGTTCCTAGGCAAATTGCAAGTTCACATTTGTACCAGGTGTCTGAGGGGCAGCTGCTGTGAGGGGAGGCCAGGCCGGCTCCATAACACCCCACAGTCAGGCATGGCTGAGGCCTCAGGGAAAGCTGCTGGTGCCTCTCTGAAAGAGTATTTAAGGGGAAAATGCCACAAAGGTGGCGAGCAGTGAGGAAAAAGGAGTGAGTGAGTAAACAGCCCTGCAACCCCCGAGGTCAGAGAAGGAGGGGAGGAGGAGGCACTCCAGACACTCACCAGAGTGGTTGAATATTGATTCTTGATGCTGCTTTTTACCAGCGACTCTGCCAATATATTATGAAGAAATCATAAGGGGGTCATTGCTAGCATCTCTGCAAAGTGCCACGGTGGCAATATCAAGGAAACCTCACTGAGACACTGCTTTTGGTCAGGCTGCTCTAGAGCTCTGCTTCCACCTCTCTCCGTGCACAAAAAATTCCTGCACACCAGGCCCTGTCCCCTGCACACATTCCTCTTATAACCTGAGCCTCAGTCTCTCTCATGTACCATCCACGCTTACTCATCTCCTCTGTGGGTGGTGGTGTCAGCATTTTGAGATGCTTGGAGAAATAAATTACATGTTCAGTTCTGCCATTTCAAAGACTGCTTGCCTTGCAGATCTTCCTGTGCTTGTGCATCTGTGTGTGCACTCACACAAGTGCAAGGTGTGGAGTCGGGGTGATGGACCAGTCAGAGAAACACAAGAAAAGGAACCTAGAGCAAACTTCCTGAAAAGGATCACACAAATATTTTCTCAGTATAAACTGTTAGATTCTCAATAATAATTTAAAAAGCCTCAAATGAATGAAAATGGAACCCCCAACAAAGCAACACAGAAAATTCTTTCCATTCTCAGTAGGCTTTATTATCTCAAAGACAGAGATTGGGTTGAATTCAACGACTGAGTTAATAAATCTCTAATTTAAATAATTTATTTTTGAACATCAGATTAACTAATTAACATAACCTGCACTATGCATACTATACAACTTCTCATTGCATGTAAACAATTTTTTTTCTTTTTAATTTAATGTTATCCTTTTTATGAGATAAAATGCTAACATCCTCTTGATAAGCAAGTTGTGTGATAAAAAGTTATGAGGTCAATAACTATCCAGTCCAATTATGGCACATTTCTCAGCTATACCACAGGTGAGCTATAAACCATGTTTATCTGTTCGGCATTCTGTTTATCCTTGTGGGAGATCCAGTATCTGCCATCTCTGCTTGTCTGTCAAATCCTCTCAGCTGCTCCTTGTATGTGCTTGCCAGAGACGTCTTGTGTGCTGTGCCCTGCTGAGGCTCCCTCCTCCTCTGCTCCAGGCTGGCTTCCAACTTGTGCCTCACTATGCCAACTGGAGATCTGCCTAAGCAGCTCTGTTTTGTTACTGGTCAATGTCCATTAATAATACCACTTCACATCATCTCACTAATCCAAAAGCCATCATTACTTAAATAAAACACAATCAAGACCTAATAGCAGGCCACCCTTATGCTGCTGGACAAGTCAAAGCCAAGTCAAGGAAAAAAAAATCAACCTGAGGAAAAACCTGCAGCAATAACTACAAATAGAATTTACCAATGTCTGGATATAAGAAACACAAAACAAACTTAGCAGGATAAGATACGTTCCCTCTTAATGAAGTTTCTAATGCCCAAATTTTAGTTTTATTCACGCTGATGTGAGTCTTCAGCAATTCTACTGTTTTCCCAGATAGCCATTCTGGGTTTGCCCTACTGGAGCCAAGATCAGCATGTGGCCTCTAAACTCCATTCTCTTGCTTAAAAGGAACTGATGTGAAGTATTTAGTTATTTTATTTTAGGCTTTCCAACCTTCTATTAAATCTTTTGGGTTTGGGGCAAATTTATTCCTTGGATATCACTTAGGTAACTACTACTCCTTTCCTTGGTAATTAAGATTTATCTCTAGCAAGGGAAATAAAGTATGCTAAAACAAATCTGAACAATACTGATGATATTTTTTAAATGTACAATTTTTATAGGCTCAAGAGTACTAATGTTGCCCTTCCTAGTGTTCACCAGACATTCCCGTTGGCTCTAGCACACTATCCAGCATTTTACCTTACACAGAGATATCTATAGAAGCTGACAGACTGAAGAAGCTTCTCATTAAAAAACAACAAAAAAATCCACCCATCTGAGACCACTTTGCTATTTTCAATTTTCCGGCTTTTCACCAGAATCAGAAAGTCAGTTGCAAGAAAGAATTTTCCTTCTCTTGTTGAAATTCAGAAACTTATAAGTCAGCACCACTGTGGTTCTAATCTCAGCTTTCAGCTTGAAGAGCTGAACTGTGGTCACTTGTTCTCTGTAACTACCAGAGAATTCAGGAAAACTGTTAAGATCAAATTATGCCTTTTCAAGGGCAGGCAACTCACATGGTAATGTGCTGAGCCACCACCAAGGAATGCTCTGGATTCTATTAATACAGGGGCAATTTTTTTAGCATTTTCTCTAAATATGTAGCCTTACAAAAAAGCCTTATTTCTGTGCAGCAAACACAGAGGAAAATGTGGTTAGAAACTTACTAGTTAAGTACAGTAACTTTGGCTTGAATAAGAGGACAATTATTCTGGAGTTTGTAATTTAGGAATTAGGAGTTAGCTCATAAAATAGCCTACTGGTAAACACTAAGTATTAAGGATTAGAATAATATATATTTTTTTTGTTACTGACACTAAGAGACCAATTCACTAACTGTAGTATGCATGCATAAAATGATTAGCCTTGGATGCAATTTTGAGGCATGTGTTCATGAACATTCATTTACATCTTAAGTTTTTCTGAAAATTTTCTACACTCATTTATATCAATGCATGATAAATATAAAAAAAAAAGGTTGAAATATCATCTTTTAAGATAGCAACACATAACAAGCTCTTGGAAACAGGCTTTTAAAGTGTGTATCAGTTCATTGTAAGTTTTTTGACAGAAAGTTTCCAAACTGCTAGTTTTCTCAACTCCCTGCCATAAATACAATGGCATACAAAAATTCTGTTATATGTACTGAAATATTTTAGATAACCTGGGAGGAGTATTAAATTTCTTAAGTGTATATTACACCAGTACACCTTTTCTGTGGCTAATCAAAACTAGAAAGCAGTCATAGTAAATCTGCAGTCAGTATGAGGTGTTTCAAACTGTTCATCTAGAAAAACACAGTTTCTATTTGCAATCCAAATTGTACGGTGCTCACAAGAACTGAGACCTGTCAAAGCTCCACTGTGTTAAATACCAACCCTCCCCTACTACGCACAGAGCTATAGTGTGATTCCACTGTGTGAAGATGGCAGAATACTTCTGCCTTGGTAAAGAGACTTGTGTTTCTCACACTGCTTATATTACTTTAAATATGCATGTAATGTCTTAGAATTACTCTGGATAATTTTCTGAAAATGATCGTTCAATACTCAGAAGCTTCCAAAAAGACAAAAATTAAAAGAAAAGAGATAAAATCATTAAACACTGACTATAGCTCTAGCCCACACATCAAAACATTGCTACTAGTGATCACCTTTCACAAAAGGATGCTTCAGTATTGCAATATGTAGATGCAAGGTAACCAGTTCAAGCAGAAGTATGGAATGTTTTCTGAACAAGGATAAATTCAAAAGATCAAGAAACTTCAGCTTTGATATGAGTTGCACTAGATGTAAAAATCAGACATTATAATACAGAAAATGGTCAGAAATTATTTCTCAGTGTTTCTTATCATTCAAGAAAACTGGCAGTCACACAAAGAAGTAATCATTCAATAGATTTAAAGTTAGAAATAGGAACTCTTTTTTCACACGTTGAATCTTGAAATGGTAGCATTTATAACTTCAATATTTTGAATGCAAATGTATAGATTCAAAAAGAATTAAGCAAATTAGTATAAAATAGGTTTGTCAGCAGCTTGCAAATATGACAGTAAAGATGTGCTGAAGAGGAAACATCTTCAGTGGCAAATGACAATGGCAAATTCCTTTAAGCTGGGACAGTGAGAGACGTCCTTACACACCTGTGAGCTTCTGCTCTTGGCCACTGTCTGGGACAGAGTACAGGGTTAGATGGATCGTGGATCTGACACTTTACCCATGCTTTCCATGTTATATAACCACATATGAATACATAAAAAGCATCCTACTGCTTTACAAAGATACTAGAAAAGGAATTTGCATGATACAGTTGTTCCAATGGTCATAGAGGAGTTAAATTTTAAGTCTTTAACTTAAGTTGTTCTGCCTCTGGCTACTGTACACTTCTTCAATAGACAGGAAATCATCTCTAGTTCCTGAGTAGACACAAGAAAGGTCCTCAGAGCAGATAGATTTCAAAATGGAAAAAAAAGAGAATTACCAAATCAAACAATCAGTTTCCTGTCTTTCAGGAGCCTCGTGCTTTACTGTATAATACAATATAAACATGAGCTCTGTTTTCTCTTAGCATTTTCATTTCAGTTCATAATAAAATCAATGTTCTTATTCATATAAAATAAATCAAATTAAAATGAAGTTTAGACATTACTTTGGCATTGAGCTTTATGTCAATGACAAAAACAGATCCAAACCATTCTATTTTCATTCCATTCCATTATTTGTAAGAACTGGTTAAAAGAAGTGATGAGCCATTCATGCTATTAGAGTCCAATATACAAAACTGATATTACAGAAACTGTCAGAAATTAGTTATTTCTGCAGTGTCAGTCTATGGCCTGTTATCTCCCACACCCTGCCCCAGGAGTTAACTGGAGCCATCAGAAGAGCTTCAGGGAGCCTCTAAAAAAAAATCCTGCTAGTGATCTGAGACTTGGGAGTTGCTAAGAGGAGTCCACCAATTCAGATAGCCAGGCTGCAGTAGAAAAGCAGAAGAGCTGGTACAATAGAAGATCTCTGGCACTGCCTGGGCCAGGAATAAGGAACAACATATTTTTCAGTTGATTTTCTATTGGAGGATGATGTGGTCATGCTACATCTCTGTGTGTCCATCAGAGGGGTTTACTCGATTGCTCCTGACCCTGGGAGCAATGACTGAAGGCTTCATAGGCAGCTCTAGAATTCAAAGCTGTAATAGGACAGACTGAAATTGCTTCAGGCAGAGGGAAGAGGCGGTTCTTAGCAGCTGGCTGAAGGGAAGGTATTTTCTATATCCTGAAACTTTAAAATAAAATCCTGAAATAAAAAAACCCAAGGACCTGGACTTTCAGTGGTCACATCACTCCACCCTGAGAAGTTTCCATCATAGAGGAGTTCAAACTCCTCCTTCTCTCTCTCC
This sequence comes from Corvus cornix cornix, assembly GCF_000738735.6. Taxonomy (NCBI): domain Eukaryota; kingdom Metazoa; phylum Chordata; class Aves; order Passeriformes; family Corvidae; genus Corvus; species Corvus cornix. The sequence continues at coordinate 19,965,068 of NC_046338.1, read as the reverse complement.
TATTTGAGGAGCAGGAGTCTCTCCTCCCTCATTCTTCATTCTATCTTAACCTTGCTGGAGAGATTACCCCTTCCCCACAGGGACAATTTCAGCCTAACAACTTGCTCTCTGACTATGAAAGTCTTGTGGCTGTACTAGTGACTTGTGCTCACCACTACCAGAGCAATGTGAAGTATCTGCTTTCTCCAAAAAACAGACAGAGGACTGAAGACAGGATAAGCCAACTCATGCTTTAAAATGTAAAGACTTTTAGAGGATTTGTGGACTTAATACATTTGCATTCCTTTGCAGACACAGTTCAGTATCATAAATAGATGATAATTAGGAGTGATCTATGCATCAGTTTCTTTCAGTACAACTTACCCCTGCTAGTAAACATTCCTCTAAGTTTTACAGCTTACTTAGTATTCAAATTTTATATGCATAAGAAATCTTCTTCTTCTTTCAGTCTCTTTCACTAATTTTCCACAGTTGTATTGCATGAGATGTACACTGCAAAAATGCTGAAGCTGTGCTGAGGCAGTCTCTTCTTTTCTTTAAAATGAATGTTGTTTTTTTTTTTTTTTTTATCAAAAAAACTTCAACATATTCAGGCTGTCACTAAAATAGCTAAGCACCCCTAGGACTATAATGCTTGCCCAGACAAATGCACATTCCTGTCTGTAGAGACCTAGCCGGAATGTCTAGCATCAGAATTTCACATTTTGTGCAGTCAATTCTATTTCACATACTAAGCCACAAACCCATTATAGCTGAAAACAGCAGAAGGTCTGTTTTAAATTAGGTGATGCAAATACAGTACTAACAGAAACCACAGAAAGAGCTCAGATGTATAGAATATATGTACAGGCAAGGCAACCAAGTATGAAAGGCAGGTATCACTTAAAATGCTTTCCAAATTCACAGGTTTAGCAAACAGTACTAATGAATAAAAAAATATATTTACTGAAAAAAGAGGCAATTTAGTGTTTTACATTTCCCTTTCAATGAAGCTCTACCAAATATGAAAGCAACAGAAACAGGTAATCCCAGAGCATCTTCAATGAAGACGCTTTATGACAGCAAGAGCTCTCCTCTGAAGGTACAGCTGCAAGAGACAGTACAACATGAACTACCAAGGAAGGCAAGCCTTGCAAAGCAAGACATTTAGACTCACGAGACATGATCATTTACCAGAATAAAGCAGGAGAAAAAATTTATGCAGGCAAGAAATAAGACAATATTGCATTTTATACTGCAGCTCCTTAAGAGAGTAAGATGACTGCCTGCATCAATCTCATTTTTACACTACCTGAGATTGTTCTAGCTTTAATATGGAGCCAGAAACAAATGGCTGACAACTTTTTAAAATAGAATTATTCTATTTTTGAAGATCATGATTAATGATGTGATTTGATGTAAAAAAAAAGTTTTCATGATGACACTAAACCCATACGTGTAAATCAGTGGATTAAAATAACTCAGTCACTTTCTAACAGAGAATTGCACTAAATTATTTGATTGTTAAATGAAATAACTAATTTATTTTAACATTGGGAGTATTTGAAGTGAATTGTCACTCATCCAGCTCAGTTCTACCCACTTATGGTTCTAGCCATAGTATATTGTTCCACTTGTTCAAGGACAAAGGAAGTTATTCATAAGAGGTTAGAGCCAGTAGAACCTACACCTTTTGCTGTGTTTTGAGATTTTTAAGGCCAAGAAAAATTGACTTTTTGAGGTGATAAAGCCTTGATTTATATTAAGGTAGTTCAGTAATTCAAGAAGAGTTGGCACAAACACTAAAGAAGTTGTAGCTATTCAAATACACACAGAAAAAAGGCAAACTGAAGAAATACTGAAAAAATAGTATTTTCACTTTTTAAATCAACTTTTAAAACCCCACAGAAATTCTCTACATTTAAGAATGAAGCAAGCGAATAAGGCACATTATGAAGCATTAGTTAAACATGAATCACACACTAGTTATGTCAAATTGCTATTGTACAATCAGCAGTTGGCTCAGAAACAACTGAGAAACTGGAATCCTTTCTGTTCAAAAAGGTTGGCTACAAAAGCAAGCATCTCTTTCACTCATTGAAAGGGGCACAGGATATTTATTTTGCATCAGTACTGACACTACAGATACTACACTTTGCTTTAATGTCTTTTTTGTATCCCACTAAGGAAAAAAGAATTGTCCAAAATGGCTCATTTCTTGCTTTGCATCAGTCATCTAGATCTTTCCTTTTCTCCACACCTGTCTCTACAAATTTATTTTACTTGCGTATGTTTTCCCTGCTCTATTTTTCTTTAGTATTTGCTTCTCCTTTATATAATGCACAATCTATATTTAAAAATCAATTCTTCCCATAGAAATTATTCTTGTAGATTCTTCAGATCCTTGACGTAATGTTTTAAATTCATGTGACACTCTTTAAAGAAAGCCTGTCTTGTGATATTTGACTGAGTTAACGCAGCAAAAGAGGAAATAACATACTATTCTTAAGATATAAATACTTAGTGATAAATCAAAAATATTTCATCTTCAAATATCACTGTGGAACATTCACTCTACAGTTCATCCTGTCTTATTATTTATGTTAGGAAAATAAATATTGAAGAATAGTGTGGGAAAAGCTAAAAACTAAAAATAATTAGTCTTTGATGTTGAAAACAATGTTTCAGTAATAAATTTATCTGATTAGCCTGACAAAATCAGCCCATTTCCAAAAAAAATGAAGTCTGCAGCATACAACAGGAGTGACAGAATCATTAGGCAGAGTTTTACTCTCAGCCTTTTTTTTACTGTCTTTGCACTTGGTTTCTGTCCCTGTCTCAAACTGCCAGCTGGGGTAGCTTGGGAATGACATGGAGGAAGGGGTTTCCCTTCTCTAAAGTATCAATCATTCAGTGTTCTCATATTCAGACCTAATATATGTCTAATAAATGTCTTCATACTGCACCTGTAAATAATCACTGCAAAGAGAACTGATCTTTATAATTTTTTTTCTTAGCAAAATAAAACAAGTATCCTTATATCAAGAACTTCACCAAAAAATCCTAAAGCTTTCTTGTTGTTCGTAGTGAAAATAATTAATGGGATTTAAGCCTAAAGCAAGGTCTTTAGGCTCATTATTACATCCAGACATGTGGGTCTTCTGGAAGATTGGGGTTTTTTCTTCACATTTTAATTAATTTCTGCATTTTAATAAAGCTGGAGTATAAACCCAATGGAATTAGAGTTTTATCATCCATACATTTGTAAAAATAGTGCAAATTGAGAGTAAATCTTAATAAAAATGGAATATTTTTGGAATTTGTTGCATAGCTTCCTTCTGGCCGGAAAGGTCCAGAAAAATAAAACATGTGGGATGAAGCTGTAGGCTTTGGTATACTTTGTCAGTCAATAAAAATCTCTGCTGAGGGCAGGAAAAGTATCCAAGATTTGCATTACACCACGAAATTTGCATCAAGAAAAAAAAGTAGAAGAAAAAAACCAAACAGTATATATTATCAAACAATAAGGCAAAAATATTTCATGTAAAGGCTTTTACCCAAAGACCTAAGCATTTCTTTCAAAAGATGCATTCAAAATGAAATTGATGCAAAAAAGTAACAGAGAAGATGAGAACTTTTTTTACAAGAAATGACTACAAGTACTGCCTGATTCAATATACCAAAGCTAATGCTAAAGGAGAATATGATAATTTGCCATCAACATACCAAGAAAAGTAACAAGTACTTTTTATGCAACTATATGATAAGCTACCCATAGATAAATGTAGCCAACAAATTACAAGACTCTTTTTAATATCAAAGGATGGACTTCTGGATCAATCTATCAGTTACAGAAACAACCAAACTCATCTGAGATGGGGCCTGATAAATTTACAGTAGACTTGATTTTGTTGCAGTTTTACACATTTCTTAACCTCTCAAGTGCAGGAATGCTTTCCTAATGCTTTCATGTTTTTCTTAGTTGATCTATGTTTTTTAGCATCCATTTTATGTTTCATGACAGCGTAAAAAAATGCAGGAAACCGTATATAATGATACGATTCTGTCACTGTAATTTTGGTCTTGTGCATCTCAATGATCACATGGCTTTGATATGCCACAGTAAGTTTTAAAATGCCACATTTAATGGTAAATGTGGTAAGCCACAATTGTAGAGCTTGGTAATGCTTGCTTTGGCTTTGCAAAATGGCATATCAAAGAGGTATAAGATCAACTTGCCATATTTGGCACCATCAAGTTTAAGTTAAACTTGTATCCTAGGTGAATGGACAGTCAAATAAAACCATCCCTCTGGAAATAGAAGGGTACTGTACATAAACTAGAAAAATTATTGGTTGTAAAGCAGTCTGGACTGAATATAACAAACTCAGCTGGCTTGAGCTCAGGGAGCTGTTTCTTTTGCTTTATAACAGAGCTTTTGTTTCAGAAGTTGGAGACCCTGTGTTTAGCCCAGCAACAAACTCTTAAATGAATCAGCTCTGTGTAGGTTTGATAGTGTGTTTACCAAGGCTTCCATGTGTGTATTATTTTGTCCTTGTACTTTAGACAGAATGATGTGGCTGCCTGTGTACTATCCTACACTAAAAAAATATATAAAAATAAACCAAAGCCTTCCCCTTAAAATATTTTTAAAAAGCAATTGTGCTTTAAGAATACATTTCTAATCATCAAGAAGACACATCTACTATCACACTAGCTCCCACAAAATCGCTGGTCCTTCCCTTTTAAGACAACTCATCATGCATTTTCCTTCTTTCTTGGTGGAAATGGGTCATACTCTATGACCCATTCTTAATTCTGTTTGTCATTTACCAACATTTTCCTACTCCTGTTGTCATTTTAATCTTCTTTCATGGACTAAACTACATTATAAAATCCAAGTTTCCCATTTCAGGTCATTACTATTATTTTAAGGTAATTTCCAACTTAAATATACACCCATCCCAGGCATAAATATAACTAGTTTAATGTGGAAGTACAAGTCAGTGTGAGGAAAGGTTATAGAAAGTCTTTTGTACATTCAAATTTCAGCCAGTCTGTTCCACAAAAATAACTTTTGCGAAATCATTACCTTGGAGATGAAATAGCACTGTGCTTGAAACATATAGTCTTACAGCCTGAAATTTGTGGTTTATAATAATTACTTAAGAACATTACTCAGGAACAGAAAAATGATGGAAAGCAGGAAGTTGTATCTATTTTATTTAAAGTGCTTTTACAGTACCATGACTTCATGTTTTTGACACCATCAGGAAGGGCTGGGAAGATCTACCCAGAGATACTGACAGCTTAAATGGGGTTAGATGGATGCCTACCTGGCAGCAAGTGAAAGAAACTTTACTTGTACTGACAGATACAGTCGTGACTTGCATTTTAGGCACTCCCAAGGGAGATATAGGCTTCACTGTTTAGAGAATCACACTGAGTCAGTCTCCAAACCTCACACAGGTGAATGGAAAGACCAGGCAAGAAGTCAAAGGAATGCAGATACTGACTCAATTTACATACAAAACAAGTGGCACAAATATTTTTCAGACCTGAAAAGGAAATTAATTTAAGATTTAGAAAAGGGAGTAAATAATTTCCCAGTTTTTTAGGGAGGTTTACCAACAATCCACAATCTTGATTTTATCCATTTATAAATTCAGTTATTTGGCATTTTACTCTTTGTATCCATTTTTGCATCTGTCAAAAAAACAATAGGCAAAGGAATCCTAGTAACATATTGATTGGCAAGGGACAGAAAATTTTATAATATGCTCATAGTAATCTATCCTGGTGAGAATATAAGCAAAAACCCCTCTATACTCCTGATACATTGATTTCCTTATATTTATAGTGAGAAAATGAACAGCATAAATTCAGCTAATGAAGACCAAATCATGTGCTTCTGACATCTCTTATTGATAACTTACATGGACCTAAGTCTATTGAAACAGCCATGTAAACAAAAGTGGTATCAGGATGAGATTATACTGTGCATGGCCTGAATTAAAGTTCTCTTACAGAGATATTTGTGTTTGAGAACTCAAGCTGGTCATTAGCCATCTTCCTCGCTACTGATTTCTGAATACTTATTCTACAATGGGTACCGAGATCCACAGAGTAGAAGGGAAGTCTACAGGATTTACCACAGCAGGAATTAGCATCAAGTTACAAAAGCTAAGGCACAATAATGAGTGATGGAAACTTCATGATAAACCATACAGCTGGATTTCCTTTTAAAGCAAATAGACAGTATTTTTAGGCATTTTCCTCAACTTAACATGCTTAAATTGAGTCATACTTTAGAATTCTTGTGACTGCAAAATAGACTGCCTTAGTCTGATGAGTCTCATTTTACAGACTTGGAAGAGAAAAAATATAACCAAGAAATTCTATTTACTAGTTGTTTTTAAAATCAACCAGATCTGTTTTATTTTACATAGGAATGTTGGGCTTTAAATTCTGTCACCTCAGGACTAACTTGGAGAATTTCCCCTTTTAAATTATATCATTCTCCTAGTCCTAGCTCTTACTCCTTGTTTCTTTTGGTCTAATAGACTATTGCAAAGAAACTCAACATGGGTAAAAAATTGTCCTTTTGGTCTTCAGGTTACCATAACTGTGAGACGAAGCTCCATAACTGGCACAGAGAATACATAAAGGTACATTTTTATGGCCCTTCATTTAAAGAAAGAAAAAAATCAGCTGTCAGACTGCTCAAATGTTTGGAGTGTTAACAGGCATGTTGTGAGAAGCTGGCTGAAAAAGCAAATGCAAATGAAATAATGAAAGATGAGTGATAAATGGAATTTATCATGAGTCAGACTCACCATAGGAATACCGATAGCCACATGCTAAAAAAGAGAGAGATCCAGCTTAGCTTCACAAGAAACAATGTATGTGCTTTAGAGGAGTCTTCTTCTATAACCCTAGGTGACAAAGCAGGAAACAAGCCAGGACTTTAAGGCAGAACTATTTACACCTTCCTTAGGATCAGCAGTTCAAAAGTGGTCAAAGGTTTTCCTTTCCTAAGCTCGGTTTTTAGTAGAAACCTAACTGGACCAAGGTAGCTTTTCAAACAGAAAAAATGCAAATCTGTTGCAAAAGGCAGGTTTGGACAACAATTTGTAAACAATTTCTTCCCTATCCTTGGTGCCTGTATATCCAAATCCTGCTCCCAGGTCCAGCAGTTTTCAAGTCTTGGATTACTACACATTCAGCAATCCCTTTTAAAGCCTAAGGAGGCTTTCCTCATCCCTTTATATGTAGCTATGTGTCTGCTCCCTGCTCTATAAAGATTTACCAGGTCCTCTGCAAACTCCCCAGCTGCTTGTACTGAGCTGCGAAAGCTCTGCCAGGCGAGCATGGCCAGTAACACTCCGAAGCTAATTCCAGGGAAGCCCCAACATCCCTTCCCTTTGAAAAAGTTCACCTGAACTGAATAAATCCTTCATCAGGCCCAATTTCATCTTTTTATAAAGTGTAGTGCACAATAAGCTGTGATCAAACAAGTAACACAATACACCTTTCATCACAGCATGGATGGAATACAGTGCTCAATTGTTAATTTTAAAAAGATCTTACTGCTAAATTTAACTTGCTTACTTTCACAGTACAGCAGGATGTTCTGTACCACCCAGCCCTCCCTGGTTGTGCTTCCTGGCAGTACCACAACAGTGGAGAATCCTTAGGAGTTCTTAGATAAAGAGCTCCGCAAGAGTTTTATTTAATGTGTGTGTGATGAAGAGCTCACTAATCTCTGTTCTTTTCACTTAAAATGAGACTTTTATATTTCATGCTCAGCTATTTGCTGGATGGATAAAGGAGCATATTTCTCTTGCAGGACAATTTACCAGTGAGGGAACGGCAGGGGAGGGTTTGTTTCCTGAGGCAGGTCATCTTTTTCCATGAAATGGCCTTTTCTGGTATTAAGACAGCTTGCTATGTTGTTTTGGTGGTTTTGTAAGCTCCCCAAACATAGATCTGACATAGACCTGTGAAAGCCTGGCATGGTTTTCAATTTTTATTAACTCTTGACATTTAACAACTTTTCTTTAAACAAATTATTAAAAACCTTGGATCTGAGTTATCTACCAAATCATGACCCAGTTACTGTATCAATACACCGTTTTAATTTGATTAAATAAAAGCAGCAATTTTTAAAGAAATGAAAATGACACATTTTTTAAAGTGAGAGGACTAAAAAGTGAGAGAGGAAGCAAAGCACTGAAGATCTATTTTGAGGGAAATTTTTCAAAAACAAAATAATTCCTCCATTTCTTGCTGATGTCTTCTGCACAGAAAGAGGATACTGTTTCACAAGCCAGACCATTTTGCCTTTGGGGAGGGGAAGTCAGGAACAGGGAAACTCCCTGTTGAAGGGACAGCAGCAACATTCCCATGCCTGCAGCCCATTCCTGTGGCTCCCACAGCTGGAAATTAAACAGAAAAAGTGGGTAATGCAAACTTGTGGTCAGGTTTCAAAGTTAGTAGATTGTACCAGCTTGGCATGTTTGAAATCAAACTGTGCATTCTTTCATTCCATTTTTTATTGTTTGATCAATGTAGGTGTTTGAAATTTTATGAATATCCACTGTGACAGTGTGGTACTGCTCTCTCCACCACCACAGCTCGTAAAATGTTGTTTGTGTTCCTCTTTCTCAGTGCAGTATGAGATTAAATTTCACAATATGACTAACAGTGTAGGGTAAGTAATATAAAATAAACCAGCAGCTTCATTTTGGAAGATAATTTAATGGGCACTTCTAAATTTTTTTTCTCGAAAACAGTAAGTCCAGTGAGTTTCAGAAACATTATCATAAAGTTATAGTAACACAAGTTACATTTCTAAACAAATAACAGCACAACAAGCTACCATTTCTTTCCCATTCCTTTTTATAATAAAGAAATAGCTCCAGCATTTTCTTGGGAATTTGAGACATATCCAAAGCAGATAATAACACATAAATTCCTTACAGGCTAAGGTAAGCCATCGGGGATACAATCCTTGGAGACAAAGAAGTTCTGATAAATGAACCCTGACAGAGACGAACAAAGTGACAGACCCACAGGCAACTCTAAAATCAGCAGCTCTCCTGCTTGTGAAGCTTGCCACAAAGCATAACATGCCGAGGTATTTTCACCTGCCTGTTCATTATTCTCACTCCTGTCAAAATGCATCTTTCTTGCAACACTGTCATTCACAAAACACTCATTTCAGGCTCCAAAGGCAAACAGGCCAAATTCAGAGCTCTAGCAATCTGACACGAGCCCACTGAAGTCAATAGATATGCTTCATGAATATATATTCATGAAAAATTTTGTCTCAGTATCTTAAAATGTGGGAAATTCTGAACTATTCATTTAGGTGCAATTTAGCTCAGGTTTGTAGAAATTTAAGGGATTATTTCAAATGGCAAAACTGCAAGATTAGAGCTTATTTTAGATACCGTCTGGAATTGTTCTTCTGAGTTTTAGCATCAACATTTCATCAATCTCTTCCCCTTGCTGTTAGCAGCACAGACATCACTGAAAGGTGGACACTGAATGCCCATCTTCATTTAGCCATTTTCCTTTCCCAAAGAGCAGAGCACTGCAAATGAGCCTTTGTCATTCATTGCTTCCTATAGGTCTTTCCATCTCTTTTCAATATCATAATCATCTTGGGTCCAACAGAAGAGTATATACAGTGAACTAATCATCCTTTTTGAGTTTTTCATCCACTTCAACATTTCTCCAACTCAAAATGATGATAACAGCAGGCTGGTTTATATTTGTCTTAGCACCATATGCATGCCCAGGAAATATACATTGATTCTACTTTTCCTATATAAACCCTCCAGTTACATACACTGATTTTAGAAATTTCTAGCTACCTTATAGTAGTTGGAACTAGTCCTGAGGAGAAAAAAAGACACATCTAGATATAAACCCCGATGAGGTACACAAATATATTTACATGCTTAAAAATTAAGCACCTGCCAAAATACTAGAAGGATCATAATCATGGCTGGCTTGCAGATGTGAGAATAAACAAAGAATAGAAACAGTATTTTTGTTTAAGATAGGTTGGATGTTTTTATCTAGGGGAAACTAAAAGACAAGCTTGCTATATTTCATCTGGAATGAATTTTGAGCCTCTTACATACCTAAAAATAAAAGCAGATGTATAAAATCCCATTGGCATAACAAAGCACAGCTTTGAAAAGGCTGTTGTCTGCAAATGTGATGATCTTTAAGGTCTATCTTTAGGAGGACTAAGGGATTCTGAGCAATCTAGGGATGAAAGCAGGGTATCGTATATATATCATAGCCAATATTTGGAGTAATTTTTTTTCTCTCCAGTTCTCAGTCTTGCTCTCATATCTGATTGTACAATTTGGTAGAGAATTAGAAGACAAAACCATATAATAAATTTTGGAAAATTACTCCAGTCATCATCTGGAATCACACTGGATACAATAAGTTAATCCTTAGTATAAATTGAACATTGCCTCCTATACTTCTGAATCTGAAAATACACACTACAGAGGCTATAAATATATCCAAGCTTTGCTTTCTCCAAACACTGAGAATCTGCACCAATACTGCACCTGTCAGACAGGTGATCTCTGGTTTTAATGTCACAGCACTACACACAAATATACCTATTTCAACCTTCAGTATTTTGCCCACTGTATTTCAGAAATTCTGCAACTCATTTTATAGTCTTTCCACAATACTACCTTTTGGAATGTTCAGATTTTTTTCTGAACAATATTTTGGTTCAGCAAACTAATCTCAAGGCATTATGTATAAATTCATCAAATATTTTTCATTATACCTCTATAACTCTCATTATGTAAATAAGCAAAATATTCACAGTCTCATAATCTACGTAAAAATTACCAGAACAAATTGAATACTGAAACATATGAATTTGGGACTCACTAGCATCACTGAAGATTGTTATGTAGTACAACATTTACATATGGCTATGATAGTTTGATACTCAATACCCTTTAATCTTGAGCGTCCGATCATGTGAGTTGTAAAATAATGGAGTGGTGGAAAAAGCAATGTATTGGAACTTGGATCCCTTTAGCTAAGAATCCAAATGTGAACTTCCATATTCCTTTTTGTTGTCTATTTTATAGAATTTCATTAAGTACATGTAAATTAAGATATATTTTTATTCAGAGTTTTGTATTTTGTACTTTTTCATCTTCCTCAGCCAGCACTACAGCAGTAGACCTTGTTACTTTTTGCTTCAGTCCAGACTGGCTACAAACGAATCTAATTATGTTATAGTTTGGGCAGTGTGCCTGGCAGACAGCAGGGCTTGGACACCCACTGCTGCTTTGAAGATACATGTTGAAAGCAAAACTTGACGTTTTTCTGATAAAGTCATTAATTTTCATGGTATTGACTAGAAAATAATCACTTCCTGGAAGAATATGGGCAGCTGAGGTTATTACTGACTGCAGTAGAACTACTGCAGCATTGTGAGCACCTGTTAAACACGTTTTTAAAGTTTTAAGGGGAAATGAACACCCCTAAGAGTGAATTAAGTAGAAATCAACATATTGATCATTTAGTCTAACACATATTACAGAGAAAAAAGGTGTATCACAGTTTCAAGATAACATCAGAGAGGAAAAGGTGTATGCAAAGATTTCTGCTCATCCTGCATTTACAGATTCTTTTGTGACTCTCACAGAGCTGCTATATTCTCCTCTGTTTGTCCTAATATCAGATGCAAATATTCACATTTTTTACATTAAAAAATGGTCAAAATAGTATTTTCTTGACTTGCCTTTTCAACATCCATACAAATTCAGAAACCTCATGTAAACATACCACCTTTGAGGGAGGAATTTTGTGCTCTGCAGAAATGTATGCCCATGGACAGGAAGCTGAAGGCAATTTGGCAGTTTTAGTGCAATCCTTGTTTCGTTATCCCCTGTCACATGAACTACTGAATTCCTTCTGGGAACTGCTGTTAACACAACCAACCCACTGAGCTCCTGGGACTGGTCCCCAAGACTTTGTAGGCCCTGTGTACTGAAGGCTGCCTCACGTTTCAAAATGGAATTGTCAGCCCTAAACAGGGTGTTCAAATCTTAGACAATTAAAAGGCACCAACTCAAATTAAAAGCTTTTCCGTGCCTGAATTTTAAAGTTACTACATATAACTCAAACCACTTTCCTCAAAGGGGTTTCTTTCTCTTCTGGGATAAAACTGGAATTTGGTCTAGAGAAGATATATTACATGGCATGCTAAGGTATGTGAGTCAGCTTTCATCAGCTAGAACTACTAAAATGACCATTATTTTATGAACTGAGGTGGATAATGAGAAATATTTGAAGACTGAGAGCAGTCTTATATTCTGAGGCAGTCAACTGGGAACCTCTGTGACTTCTTTGAGAGGATGTGTCATTTCAGAGGAATATGAGTTAAATAAAATGGGACATTTATATTTATTAAATCATAAACTACTAATGTATTTTTTCTTTTATTATTAGTTAGATGTACTTTAAGTTTTGGCCCTCATCTTCTCAAAACTGGGCAGTTATGAAATGGAGCCTCTTGAGGCACAACGCCTCCCTGAAATGTTACATTTGGTTTTTCTGTGTTCTTTCTTATAGAACACGTTAAACTTCTACTTCAAAGTGCTTTAACAAGTGATCACTTATGAGGTTTCTATGCATAGAAAGAAGAAGTACAGGACTATCATGGCTGGACATAAATTCATTTGCTGTTAGAAATTCACCTTCTTAACCCTCTCCATGCCTTAATTTCTTCCACTTAAAAGGAATTGTGAGGGTGGTAGCATTAATGTTGCCAAAAACTAATAAACATGCTACAAGTGTGTGACACATGCAGACCATTAGTCTGTGCCTGCACTGCCTCCTTGTGTATTAGATAGGCCACCAGTGCTCCCCCAACACAAAACAATGCCATAAACCAATGCAGAAGAGGGACTCTAAGAGGCCTTTTATACTTAAACATTTGTGTTCGTAATTTGTCCCAGGTCATAAATAAAAATGACTGTGGTACGTAGATACTGGCCCACTGCTTCAAGAACACTGATTAAAGCAGAACTAAACAGGGACACTCTCTCTGATAATAAGATAAACAGTTGCCAATGTAACTGAGCCTGTCTACACTGTTCCCTTTTAGCTCTCCCAGACCAAGTATTTGTTTCTATTGGTCTCCTGCAAAAGGAAGTTTCAGACAAAATATAAAACAAAACAAAACAACAAACAAAACACCCCCCCCCCAAAAAAAAAAAACCAAAACAAACAAACCAAACCAAACCAAAACCCAACCAAACCAACCAAACAAACGAAAAACCCAAACAAAAATACGTAGGAGCCAAAAAGATACCAGCAATTGAAGAAAAATATTTGAAAGTGGTGCGTTGCAAAACCACGACAGACTCGAGATTTAGTTGGCCATCGGAAAATTTCAGAAATGGCAATCAATATGCAGATTTCTGGCAGTTCAGGCGTGTAATAGCAACATGTAAAAACTAAACACAAACTAAGAAACAGCCTCAAATATTTATGTCTAATTTTCAGTGATCTTAAATGAGCAAAATTCTGGTATCCTTTATGCATTACATTTTAGAAGATGTATTGCACATTACACCAATTGCTCTTTTTTTCCCTCCTGAATGAAGTATAATTATGATTACAACAGGCTATGATCTCAAAAAGATATTCACACAAATTAAAAGAATGGTGGGTTGCTGTATCAGTTACACAGTGCAGTCCTATAAAATACCAGTAGGTGAACCTTGAAATCTTAGGGAGTTTGGCTGACATAAGCCTCCAATAACTTGAGCTGAATGACAAAGCTGGGCTGGTAATGCTGCAGGACACTTGATACTTCCTGAGGCTTTCTGAACAGGATGGAAATGTGCTGTCTATATGCTGCAAAACACTATTTCAGCAATATTTTTCGGGGGATGGAGGTGCAGGAAAACCAGATTATTCTACAAAACAGTCATGATTAAGATCCAGCTAAGTGAATGACAACAGGAAATACAGTCATTGCCACTTTTCTCCAATGAACTTCACAGGCAGACAGTGTTAAAATTCTGTTTTAACCTGCAGCCAAACACACAGCACATTCCCAGAAAAATTCCAGTCAGAATATCTTCCATTCACAAATGTGGGTATGTGGCAGCTCCTCAAAGAGATCACCTGTATCAGCATTAAAACACTGCTTACTTTTGTGTATATTAAGGCTATATAAAGCCAAAAAGGAGGAACTTCATAGATTATTACAAATTTGTCAGACTACATCGATCAATGAAAAGAACAAAGTTAATGAAAAAATGGTGTTCCATTTGAGCAAGATTTTATGTAAATGTTGTTAGTTTTTCTCTCATATAAAACTATAGAAGCACACTGGTCAAAAGGAGGGTTGGGGAGTAGAACACGTGAAGGAAGGTAACTGTGTTACCTGGAGGTGTGCATCAAAGTATGGGTAGGAGGCTCAAGTTAAAAAATACCTGCCCTCATCTTGTCTGCACAGACAGGTCAGAAGCAAGCAATACACTAATTTTTTCCAAGCATCTCTATTATTAGATGTAAACAAAACCAACAACAGCAACCACAAAACCAAACCTTGAAAATAACGCATTAAGTTCTGATAATACCAGTTTCTTTCCTTGCCCTTTGATGCACAGAGAATCCACATGTGGAGGATTCTTCATCCTTTTCTTCCTAAATGACAATCATAGCCAGACCAATAACCACAGCAAACATGAAAATCAACTGATAATTCAGGCTCTCCAAGACAATTCTCAAGCCCACCCTTTAACACCTACCTACATGTTAACTTATAACACTTATAAGAAAACATGATGCATTCCCATAACACTGGCAAACCCTCCAGTGTCTGAGAAAACCAGACTCTTCAATTTTATTCCCTGAAGCACTGAACAACTCCAATCCTAAACATTATTTCCAAGGGGGTAGATCAGTACACACTTTGGTAAATTGTAACCTCAGGTGTAGTCTGTTTGGCAACACTTACAGCATACCTGAACTACGAGAACAGCCCAAGAAAACATGAGAGCTGTTCAGACAGCTGTGCAGAATCAAAAAATTATCTCCAACAATTATCCTGTATGTTTAAGTCTTCATTTCCAAATGACACCTCCTAACTCCACCCCAACTCCTAATATTACATGCATACACATGGGTATCAAAAAGAATATAAACTCACAACAATTCCATGGAACATCCTTTTCCTCCAAGCTTTGAAGAATCTTACTTTAAGCATGGGTCTTGAAAATACTCTTTTTCCATCCTAACCTTCAAGCCAATCTTACCCCTAACCTTCACTATGCCCATTGTTGAAAACAAGGCATTTGCCACTGATAGCAATAAACTGCTTCATACTCCGCAGCAATAATCCAGTCTCCTGAAGTCATCTCTTGCAGTGTAACCTTAATGAAGACTGCATATAGACCTGGAAAATTAAAAAGATAGCAAACTGAAAATAAGATACTGGATCTTGACAATACCAGACCATTTTGTATCTCTAGATCCAATAAACTAGGTTGTCTATGAACTACATTCCTCACCTCAATCTCTCCTACTGTTGACAGCAGCCTTCCTAACACTTCAGATCTGTAAAAATTGATTTAAACTTGACTCACTTGAGTCTTGACACTTTCTTAATCTTAATCTGAAAGATAGTAAATCATTAATGAAAAAGAACTGGCATCACTGGTTTTTTGGGTTTTTTCCTGCCTCTAAAAACCTTCCGGAGACTAGCAGTAAATAGGATTCTAGATAGTAAATCTAATCTCAGCTCTGACCAGACTAGACACCTCAGGACCATAAAACATTCCCTGGACCATTTTACTTACTAGATTCAATCTAAAGATTCTCAAACATTAATCCTAAATTCCTAATCCTCCTAATTCTAATTCTTGCATTATTAATAACTACAGGATCAATTATTGCCAATGGCTTTCCTTCATGTGTGCTGAGTCTTATTAATTCTTATTTCTGGGAACACTGTAGATGCTGCCATATGGTATGCTCTTTATACTTAGTCATGCTCTTCCAAAGGCCTACCCTTAACCTGTTTCAAATCCCAATACCTAGGGCAGGTATTCCTACACAAACTGAGAGAGGAAAACACAATATAAGCTATAGGGAATTATAAGAGAGAATTAGGTTGTGAGCTGTAAAACCTGCCTGCAGAGGCACATGGCAGCACAGAGGAGCACACAGCAGCACACAGAGGCTTGTCTCCACCGGACCCTGGGGGAGGAGGTGTCACACAGCAGACCCCTATGGAGAGGAGCCTGCCGGGAGCTGACAGACGAGTGAACAGCGAGTGATCATCCCATAGAAGGACATTGACAAAGTGTGTTGCTGATGTGGCAACATGGGATAGGTCACACCATATAAAGAAATGCTGTGCCTTAGAAAAGTGTATAAAACCAGCTCACTCCTTTGAATAAACGATTCAGATTCCCTGCCGGTCTAGGTCCGAGATTCAATTGCCGACCATAATCCTTGTAGCAGTATCAGTATTCTCACCTCTGTAGCATATGCAGAGTCCAGTGCTAATTTGTCATTTATACATAGCAACCGACTATTATAATGTACAACAGTATCGGTCTCTGGTTTCCACAGGTACTGTTTCTATGCCTCCCTGCAGGAGACCCTGTACAACTGAGCATTACTCAGGGATGCAGACACATCATAGTAGAAAACGCTAACCTCTTGTGTGGCAAAAGTCTTGTTCAGATCTAGAGAATGAATTCTGACTGTAAAACCAAACACAGACCCTTAGTTTATTTCTCCACCTGATGTAAAACACTATTTCTCCTGAAGAAGAAAATTATGAAAGATTTGGCTGCCAACTACACAAGTACAAAGACTGCTGACAAGATTTTGCATTCGTGTAAAATGAATTTACCTGTTGATCCTTTCTTTTCCTAAGACTTAAACCCTCTGTTTTATACTAGATTTCTTCCCAGCCTTCTATAGGAGACTAAGGCATTGGTTTCTGCCAGTTGGTATAAAGCACTGGTTTCTACTAGTGCCTACCTCCTCCTTATCTCCTTGCTTCCCATAGATTTAAAATGGAAGTGGTAATTATGACAATTTAGAATGCAAATATCAGAATTAAGGTAATTTCTAATAGTAGTTTAGGAAGGGCACCAACTTCAACAGGAACCCACAGTACAATACATCAGATTCTATTAATACCTCCCTTCTACTCATCTTTGGCAGTCTTACTTTGTTGCATTATTCAGGGTTTATGATAGTTACAATTCTCAAACCCCAACACTATTACTTGAATACTAACTAGAACTTGTATTAACTAGCACATAAGGGAGTAAACCCCAAAGTTAAAGGCAGTATTAGTCAATGATTTCTACCAACACACTTAACTTTGGGGGAACCTGTAGAAAGGTATTATGGCTCTTAGCTAAAACCTTTGGCCTAAACTTAATTTTCATACCTACTTACCAAGCAGTTGTCTTTTAGTTCCTTTAGGACTAATACAGCTCAAGGCACAGGTTTTGATCAAAACAATTACTATTTCCAGGGGTCAGCAGGAACAATCTGCTGATTTAAGACTTGAAAATCCTCAGCCCTACCCCAGAGCCAAATCTCCCTTTTCCTATTGTTAACAATATCCCATGTTTCTGTCAACCAAGTTCTGGAATAAGGATTCTACTAACTCATTTCAGAGGTATCATCCCTGAATTGAAAAGTAGCGCAGGTTATTGTCTTGTTTTGATCTTATCTTCAAAGAACATTGGAGATAAGATTCTCCAAATTTGTCCTTATCTTCATGATGCTGAGGAACAGGATGCAAGTGTGATGGTTGACATTTTTAACTATCAGTGTTAACTATATAATTAAAAAATGGGATAAACCCCTACAGCAAGAGATGTATAAGTTCTTACCAACTACAGCCCCCTTCCAAATTAGCAGACTGTTTCAAACAGCAGTCATGTCATTTAATACCTCAAATCCCAAATTCTAACCTTAATACTGACTTCATTCTTTACACAGCCCTAGAAGTTTTAACCTCTCACATTGGTGTTTCCGGTAGCAACTCCCATTAGTGCACATTCAATTTAAAACTGTAAGGATTTTTTCACCAGAAACTGTACAAATTCAACCTTCAATATACACACAGCAACAAATACGCATCCAGTTTCTGGCCACATCACAGACCTGCTTGTGGATCTGTGTAAGGTTGCACAGTGCATCTGCCACTCCAGCTTTATTTATGTTATTCTCAATACATTCTCCAAAAGAAAAAAAACCAGTAATGTTAATATTTCTGTAGTCTTGTGGTACCTGAGCTAATGAGTACTGAACTATGCTGTTTTGTACTTAATTTCTTTTACTATCTTCTTTCTTCCCTAATTCTTGGGAATCTGAAAGAATCAATGGGCACTGAGTCATTCCCTAGCCTAAAGAGGTTTGCTGAGGGTCAGAGAAAGCCTTGGTTTCATCCTTCAAAACCTTAAATAATGGAACTGGGGGAGTTCAGTGAAGTTGTAAGCTATTATTGATAATAACAAAAGGTATATTACTCTTCTTGAAGCCAGAATCATTGTAAGTAACAGTGTCATTATTTTGTCTATATGCTTGTGTTTATATACTTCTCTCCCTTTAAAACTACAAAAAAGAGCTGATTAGCATTTCATCTAGCAGAGATCATTCCACCAATTACCATCAGTGAGACAACTTTGTTTACAAGGGTTCACTTCTCTGAAGCAGAGTAACTCACTTTTCTTCCTAATATTAGTCAAATAACAGAAAACTCTCAGCAAACATAGATTTGCACCAGAAATGAGACAATGCTAAAATACTCACCTACCTAAACCAAAAAGAATTAAAGAAACAGAGAAGATGGTGGGTGATGACTTTAAGGCAGACATTTATTTTGCAATATTCACTTAATTGCTGTGAATAGAACTGCAGAGGGCATCAACATCTGTGTGAAACTAGAAAAAAAGTAGTCAAGTCAATGTCCTTGAGATACAGGGAAACCAACAATAAAAGCATACTCTTCTTTACAGTGCATTATTATTCCCAGTGAAATGACCCCTTTATATAGAGAGAGAAGTCTCACTTTTGGTGATGTCAAGGAATATGTTAAAATGGTGTGATTGCAAAAGAGCCAAAGAACACAATATTTACAGTTACATTTCATTATGGTGCCTATAGCCTGAAGAACGTGAAAGAGCTGCTGCTGTGAATTTATTGTAACTTAAAGTGGTCCAAGAAAACATATTCTCTTCTCCATAGTTCCTAACCCCTCCCCCTCTCTGCCCCAAAATACAACAATGACCCATCTGTGCACATACAAGAGAGCAGTTCCTAATATTTAAACATGGATTAATCTGCCAATGTTGATGTATCAGGGACAGAACATAATGAATGTCACAGTGCTCAGTCTTTCTTTTCACTAAAACTGTCTTGAAGAGTAATGAGGAACAAAAAAGCCGACATAAAGAACAAACCACTGTGGATCATAGATGATTTAATAAGTAACATAATTCATTTCTCTTCTGTTTCTCTCTGAAAATATTTTCACATTTTAACCCTCTTTCAGATTCAAGAAAATATATCTCCCAAAATTACATCTAAGAGTGAAAATTTCTAACAAAGATCTTTAAAGAATAATTTCATGGCACTCATAAAGCTTATCTATGCTCTGAATCGTTCTCTCTTCTTTGACATATTTTGATGGCTGCAATTACTTCTCTCTAGAACAGCATCATTACAGTTTAGAAGATTATGAACAATAACTAGGAAAATAAGCTAAATGTAAATCAATTAAATGTAAATCAATAATTCCTAAATAATGAATTTGGCGGGCTGCAAAATGTGGATCTTCACCTAAATGGCATGTAACTTTTATCTTGTTAGTGGTGAATCTGATGGCAATTTATTACATCTGTGTGGCTTGGCATACTGACATGCAAAAATAACTGAGCTAGCTCTAAATTAAAGCGGTCCTGGTACTAGAATTAATACAGGATTTTATGGATTTTTATATTAATGTAAGTATGCTACCTCACATGATTTAATACTTGGCATTTTTTCCTCTTTGTTCTGCTTTGGATTGATGTAGGACCACAAAAATCAGTGGGTATCTTTCCATTGACAGTTTGGGAGATGAATCACATCCCCTAAAACTTAAATAACGGTAAATGCACAGTGTAAAATTACTATTCTCTACACTGTGAGAATACTTGTTCTCTTTCACCACTATCTGAAATGCTTCCATTTCTTCTCCTGGGCAGAGATAGACTTTTTCATTTTTACTAGGGAAGAGTTTAGCTGTATTCATTCTGGCAAACAGAAAGGCTCAAAACAAAGTCAGAGAAGCAATGTGTGATAAGAGACTGGAAGCAGCAAGAATGCTGGTGACAGAAAGATGTGTAATTCATAAGCATGAAGAGGAAACTTGAAACTTTATAGCATATGAGATTTTCCCATGAAAAAGTATTGAGTAAAAATAATAAATTTCCATTGGGACTACCGACTGACATTGTAAGGAAGGAGGCTGAAACATCAAGTTAATTTCGTCTGTGCTTCAAAGCATCTAGTAAATGACTGAGAACTACACAGAGCAGCAGAGCAACAATAATAGTACTGACTTTTGGGGACCTGTATGTAGTTAGGGTGTAAGACAATTTTAATAAGCAGCTGGGGGTAGTCTCAAGACCGCTGGGGAGATGGTTCAGTGGTGCACATGGCGCTGTTGAGTTAAATGGTTCATGAACTTAGAAGTCTTTTCCAACTTTAATGATTCCATGCGTAAATTTTTACACAAAGGTCGGATACATATGGCATTTTGGTGCTCCACAGCTGTACTGTGAAGTGCCAGAATAACCTTGAGTATCTCTTTAGTGAACAGCACTTGAGGGAGCTCAGATGTAGCTGTCCTATGCACCTCAGTCCCCTCAGCTGCAAATCTAATGACAATGATACCATTCCAAGGACAGAAGGAGCTAGGTGTACTAATGGAGCGCAGCAAAACTTTAAGATATTTTATGAAAGGACAATAAATATCTGAAGTATAATTTGACATATAAAAGCAACATGTATTTTATTGATAAACTGTATATTTATTAATTGCTGTAAGGCATTAAAGATCTCAGTGAAGGCAATTTTTTTTTTTTTTAATTATATACATTTCTACTAAAACGCGACCATGGTTTTCTCTCATTTTCCAGAGGAGCCAGGGCAGAACCTGATCCCAGCGGAGGATTTTGGCTGGACCTGCTGCACAGCTAAGCTCTGCCAGAGGTTTCAGCCTACGGGCCGGTCCCCGTCACCGATTGGTGCACAGGTGGGACAGGACGGGAGTGCGAGCGGGAGGGTTCCCGGCGAGGAGCCGACACCTGGCTCCCCGGGCTGCAGGATGTGGTGAGGCGGGGAATGGCAATGCTCGGTGGCGGTCTTTTCCTTCACCACTCCGATCCCTCCTGTCTTACAGCGCCCTTAGAGCGAAGCCCCCGGAGGTGTGTGACCAGAAGCTGCTCCTGGGAGGGGTGTGAGGGGAACGGGCCGCCGGGGCCGGACCTGCCGCCGCACCGACGCCAGCGGGCGGTTTCGGGGAGCCCGAAGGGCCGCCCCGCCGACGCTTCATCTCAGCGCCCCGGCTCCTCTCAGGCACATTCCTCTCCTCGAACTTGCCCTGCCCCGCTCCCTTCCCCGCCGACGCCCCCCTCCCCCCGCTTGTCCCCAGTGTCGCGCCCCTGCTCCGCGCCCCCGCCATCGCTCCGCGGGGCGCCGCGGCCGCCTCTGCGCATGCTCGGGGCGAGGGGGCCAGCGCGGAGCGGGCGGGGGCGGCGGTGACCCGGTGAAGGGACACCGCAGCCTTGTCCCCCGGCTCGCTCCCGCCGCGCCTTCTGCCTTCCCCGACCGCCTTCGGGAGGGCCGCTCACCGCCACGGCGGGGGCCGGCGGTGCCCGCGGCGTGGCCGGTGTGCCGCCGCCGAGGCGGAGGGCGGTGCTGTGGGCGGCCGAGGGAGCCCCGCGATTGGCCTCCGCCTGGCGGCTGGCGTGTCAGTCGGGCTCCAGGGGTGGCCCTGGGAGCCGCTCGCCCAGCCCTCTGACGGGATGAAGCCTTTAGGGGGATGCGGAGCTCTTTGCATTTTGATTAAAGCCCCTCATCTCCCTTCAGTCTGAAGGCAGGGCACCGGGGAGGACGGGTCGGAGGGGCCTGTGCAAGGCCGGGCAGAGTGGGAGCAGGGCGAGAGAGAAAGCCTCTCTCGGTTTATCACGTATGGCTCTATAGGACAAGTCATCTCTGGGAATATAGTGGAAAGGACGGAGCTGGTATAAACTGAAGGCGCCCGTGTTTAATTCACACTTGTGGGTGCCCAGCATGGAGATGCAGAGATGGTCCTCAAGGTGGAAAACGAGAAGGTGGCCTTGGGACTCGGCTGTAACCGTGCTCATCACCTTCGCTTTCCTTCTCCGGACTGCAGAGGTCAGAGGAGGTAAGAAAGCAAAGGGGAGCCGGAGAGTCCAGTCGCCTCTCTCCCCTTCTCGGGGAAATGACCCAGGGCACGGCTGAGGCCGCGTTTCACAGGAAACCTGTCAGAGCGACTCCCGGTGCTGGGGAGGCGAGAGCGCTCTTGGGGCCGGCTCCGGGCGCGGGGACCCGCGGGGAGCCCCTGGCAGCGCGGGCAGGGACGTCCCTCCCAGGTGCCGCGGAGGGACGGCTCTCGGTCAGCCTCAGCCTTAAACTTTGGATGTATTTTTAATGAGGTGAAGGAGATGCACTGGTGGGATGGGAAAATAAAATAAATACTTGTCGAACAGAGCGACTTATCCTCTTCCAACACTGGACTCCTGTTTTGTGGAGTGTGCGTCCAACTTTGTTTTGTTGAACTACTGAAGTTCACCAGGTTGTGACTGAAATTGACCGACAAGTATCTGCCTTCTCCTCGGAGGGGCGAGGAAAGGGAAAGTTGGGGGGTGGAGGCTCTCGGCTCTGATTTTCTCCGCTCTCCTCTCTTTTATTTTTCCTTTTGCAACGGGTTTTAGTGGGCAAAAAGTTTTCCAGGGCTCAAGCGGAGGAGAAAATACACTTGCAGGGGCCCATTGCCAGCCGTTGCGGAGGGCAGCTCCCGGGGCAGCGGCGCCCCGCAGGTGGTGCGAGCGGTGCCGGGCCCGGAGATGCCCGGGGGGGCTCGGGGGGCTCAGCCCGACGATCGCTGGGCTCCCCGCGGGCGGTGTCAGCGCCGGGGAGCCGTCCCCAGCCTCCTCCCCGCTCTGCAGCCTCCCCGGGGGATCGAGTGGTCCCTTAGGTGTCCGTGGACCTGGTGGGCAGGGTGCGGCCCGCGGGGGACTTGCAGGGGGAACAAGAGCCAGGCAGCAGCGCAGCAGCCTCAGCAGAAAGGAATCGCTGCCCCCTCCCCCGCAGCACGCCTGGCGTTCCCCGCTTCTCCCGTCCGCACCGCTCTCCCTGGTCTCTCCCGCATCG
Source organism: Corvus cornix cornix (assembly GCF_000738735.6). Classification (NCBI taxonomy): domain Eukaryota; kingdom Metazoa; phylum Chordata; class Aves; order Passeriformes; family Corvidae; genus Corvus; species Corvus cornix. Next base: position 19,941,596 of record NC_046338.1, on the reverse strand, counting down.
CCGCCAGCCCAGCTGGGCTTTCTGGGCTGACCTCGCAGCTCGCCGAGCTGCAGTGCAGTCTCCGGTGGCGGGAGAGTTCTCCTTTCCTACTGGGGGTGAAAATGCTGCCTCTTCCTCCATTCCTCCATCCCTCCCTCCCTCCCACCGGAGCCAGCAGGCGCATCTGGAGGCCAGTCTGGCTGGGACTGAGGTTTTTATTTTTCTGTGAGTCTGATATTAATGAAGAGGCTTAGGTCTCCGAAATGAAAGGATTAATTTTTTATGTATTTATTATTTTAACGAGGCATTTCTCCATCTGAATTCCCTGAATCAACAGGCGTCCTAGAGAGAGCAGGGAAAGGTGATCAGTTTCCATTCAAGTCTTTATACCTGGGCACAACCTTGACGGTGTCAGATCAATCAGGGCTCCTGCCCCCTGCTGGCCCCGTTTCTGACAGGGACTGGAGGGGTCAGATTTCATCCCTCTTGCAATTCCACGGACTCGCTGGAGTCACACCAGGGTGAATTAACCTCGCGCTCGTTACTATGTGGAGACTGAGTTTCTTCAAGAAGAATACCGTCCTCAAAAGCATGATCGATTTCTTATGCCACTTTCCACAGTAGAACTGACGAAGTTAATTAGGGTTTATGTAGACTATGTTTACATAATGGGTCGGATGCAAATGACAAGTTAAAAGAAAATCTAAACCCAAACAGCACAGGAAAAATCAACAGAACTTACACTGAAATCAACTGAACTGGTACTTAACTGAACTGTATTCAGCAACATTATGCAGACTAAATTGGTTGTGGTAACTTTATTCAAAACTGAAAGTCTATATTGATAGTCTTTTAGTCTTCTGTATAAAGGACATTTCAGAAATATAGAACTACAGGCTTCTTATTCTTTGTAGAAGCATTCTGAAAAGAGCTTAGTTCTTGACCTTTTCTGAGATACAGTATGCTATTTGCTTAGGAACTACAGGGAGCTGTGTGTTCAGGGCTTGATCTGTTATTGAAGTCAGTAAGAGTTTTTCCATTGACTACAGAGGGACTAGAATTTGACCTAATTTCTCTAACAGAGTACAAGGGACTTATTTCTGAAGCATCTGTTATGCATTCTAATCTTATTTAGAGTAGTTAAAAGATAACATAGGACATGATGATTCCTATTTGAAACTAGGAGAGGGAAAATACCAAGGGATAAAATAAAATAGCATAAATGGCAGGTAAACAATATGACTAAATAAAAATGCTGGATAAAATATGAATGCTGGACAAAATACAAATTGCTCTTATAAACTCTTTTAAATCCTCTGTTCTTCAATTTTCTTCTCATAAACGACCTTTATGAAAAGAAAATTACATGGTGTATTCATATAAAGTGTTAATCATACAGCAGTGACTTTTTAAAGACAACAGAAACCACTCCATGTAGACAAACCTCAACAGATTCCTAAAATTCTTGGCTTTTTTTTTCAAGTTTCTTTATTTAACCAAAAAAAAAAAAAAATAGAGAAGTATGAGGTGTCTTTCATACTTGTAAGAAATGGTGTGCAAAGAAGTGTTTGGGCTCTTGAGTTATTTCTTCTTTAGACAGAAAAAGTTACAGAAGTGAGAATCAACTGAATGGGAAAAGCAGTGATTCATACTTGGTCTGCTCAGTGCCCACCAGCTCTTAAGCAGCTCTTTTTAGAAAATGTTTTTGCTTTATGACTTGGCTAAAGTAAACAAAATTCAGTATTTTAAAAGACATCCTTTGATTTCCTTTCCCCTTCCTCACCTTTAATACTAAACCTGTTGGTAATGTGTTTGGTATGAATAAACTCATTTAGTCAAAATGGCACGGCTTCAACACTATAAATTTTTTGTAAGAGCTTGACATCAATGCACTATTGTGATACTGATTTAAATTTCATGGGCAAGAAATGAAAAATCAGCCTTTTTATTATTTATAAGCTTTTTCAAGCAAATGGAAATCTAGCTCTTAATCTGAGTGAAAAAAAGATTTAGGAAGCCTTGCTGAAAATGGGGCTATGAAACTATATCTAGAAAACACACTTTGGACCTTCTGTGTAAGTGACGAGCAGATTTGTTTCTAATATAGAACAGATACTTCTTATTGTCATCTTAGGAAATATAAAGGTTCCTTATGCTTCCCCCATACAGGCTTGGAAAGTAGTAGGAGTCCTAGGTGCAGAAGGAATGCAGAACTGGGCCAATTAGTGATGGCAAAAGGAGAGTTTTCTTTCTGGATGCACACTTAACACTGCTACTGATTTGTATTTGCTTAGTAAGGAAGATATGGATCTGTTTGTTGAATGAAAGCTCTTGAATGTATCCAGCTAGTCTAAACCTGTATAAAGGGGTGTTTTAAACTAGAAAAGTACAAATTTCTTCTCAGAACTATTCATGATGTAAAGCACTTTTGATTTTAACTGACCAATTAACTTTTAAGATTGAAAAAGAGTGTAACATTCTAAGCATTCCTTTATTTTTCAGTTAAATTGTTTTGTGTGATAATTTGTGTGGGTTTCTCAGATTGTTATTCACAAAGTTGGCAAAAATGAATTAATCAAAGGGTGATTTCACTAGCTGTAGCTAGTGATCCCAGCTGAAGCTTTTCCGAGTCCCAAGGATCAGCAGGTGAAATGGTCTAATTTCCCACAATGGTGCGAGAGAGACCTGCATGTATTCATCTGTTTTGCTATGTAATTTTGATTTCTTAATTGTTTCTAAGGTAAAATAATTATTTCAAATTCAGCAGCAGACATCAGACAGAGAAAAAGTGACTTGTGTGTGTTGCTAATTTTCTAGAGTGTGTATCTTTGCATTTAATTTAGAAGGAGATGTCGCATGGATCCAAGAAAGGACTATTCAGCCTGCAAGAATCTATGTCTCTTTCTTAGCTCTGCAGAAAAGAAGTTTCTCAACTTCAGTTTTGTGCATACCTTATCAAATTTAACTGTGTATAGGTGCACAAATTCTCAGTTGGTTCGACTTGAAATAATAAAACCCTAGTACCTATAATTGAAATGACAATAGGAAAAAAAAAAATCTTCGATTAAAAACCTTTCCCAGTGCTATCTTTTGTTCTGATCACTAAAAAATCCCCATGAAGAACAACACACCCCTAAAGCTCCCATTGTTTGTAAAATTAGTGTCTGCAGCAGATGTTAAATGTAGGAAAAAACTTGTCTTACTTATTTTTACAACTGTCATGCCCAAAGTTACTTGATCTCCTCCAAAGAGAGCCCTTAACTCTAACCCAGTTGCAGCATACTGAAGGAGCCATGACATTACTGCTGAGGTTATACCTAAAACACACTGGAGCAATTATGTCTTTCCCGGATTTGTTTTGTACAGTGGTGAACAGTAGGGTTTCCATCTGCCAGCAAGATTAAGAAGTTGCTTTTCTTTTCTCTGTAGAGCGTTCTGCTTCTTTTCAGAAGAAATCCTCATAGCATTGGTTAATTTATCATTGTTCTGAGTATTTGTTGATAATAGGGGGGAATAAATTAAGCAGAGCTTGGGAGAAATCTCTAATGTTCTAAGAATGTGAAGTCTCATGCAGTGATAGAGATTTGCCCTCTGGATGGAGACAATAGAGAACAGTGGCTTAAAAGGAATTAGGTTAGCACACACGCCTGTTGCAAGGGCTTATAACTGTTCTACTCAGTATTAAATACCAAGTTTACAGACTGTAAATGTAAGGATTAATTGTTGACCCGGTTATTACAATAGTAGTAGAATCTGGCAGAACTTAAATTCTTTTTAGCACATTAACACACATAAGGGACTGTAAAAACCTTTGTGAATTTCAGGTCTGGGACTTCACTGCAAGTACAAGTGTTAATGTACACAGTGTGTGAAATAGAAGGTATTTGGCAGAGCTCATATAATAGAAGCAGAGTGTTTGCTGCAAACCTAATTGAAAGATGTGTTATAAAAGACGAATAAAAAGAACTTAGATCCTGGTCCTGTTATAAATAATGGCAGCTAAGCTTTGTCTATGATCGAAATTAACTTAGTTGTAAGTCAAATTATGGTCACATTTTTAAAGTATTTCTGCAGACTAACTGCTACCTGTCCTTTAGCTGTGTACCTCACCTTACTCAAATTATCATAGTAATCTGATAGATTATCAAACATTCATAGTTTATAAATAGTTCAAGATTTTATGACCTTGCTGTCTGCCTAAGAGGAATTCCTGCTAATATTGGTAGGATACAGAATTGAATCTGATTTCCTTGCATTGCTCTCCTTTGACATCAGGGAAAGTATGGTGAAAGATTTGAGTTGTAGGAGTTGTTTCTCTATCAAATTAAATAGGATTACTTTAAATGACACCATTTCTAAACCTTGTCCTTGGCTGTATTCTATGCTTAAAACTGAAATGTACAAATGTTGCATATTTGAAAACTCCCATTTATTAGAAGATATTTTTGAACTCTTATTTGAATTATTTCTCAATAAATACCTTGATGACAAAACTTTTAAGTGGACTCAGTTTCTTTCATGTTTAATTGCTGAGGGAACACCTTGTCTCTTCCCGTAGCACGGGAAGAGACACACATTTTTAGACTGTGTCTCTTTTTCATATGGTAATAGAAACAGGATACTCAAGAATGTAATACTTGTTTTGCTGATTTTCACAGCTGGAACTACTGTGTCTGCTGTCTGTACAAAAATAACTTTTTGAATCTTTAGAAGAGACCTCAATGTAGTTAGACACTTGGAATGCAGTCCTAAAAGATTTTGCTGTGGTGCAAAATAAGAATAAGTCCGTAGAAATATGGAGACAGATGCTAAAGTATTGTAAACTAATGGATCAATACAGATCTGCACAGCTGATGAACAAGCCCAATCTTCTGGGCTCAGCAAGGGGTTATTTCATGGAATTGCCATCAGGTCATCAGTGCTCGATGGCTGTCAATGTTGCTAAGCAAGTGATAGAAGTACAATCTATCCAGCCTCAAAGAAGGTTTTGAGTAATACAAAAGTCACATTTTGTGGTGAAATATGTATAGTATGATTAAAAGCCTCAAAGTCTAGGGTGTACTTAAGAATTATGCAATGTAACAAAACCTTAAAATAATTAATCTTCTTTTTTTCCTGAACATTTCCAGTAAATAAATCAGCCTACAAGCTAATGTTGCTAAAGATCTGAGAGTGTACTTGTACATAGACAAGTTTTCCACTGGTTTCAGTATAGGATATAAGTGGGGGGGGGAGAAGGTTGTGGGTTTTTGGGGGGTTTTGGGTTGTCTTGTAGGAGTGTTAGAGGTTGGTCTTTAAAATGAGATATAGTTAGTAGTTGATGAGTATCAAAATTTCCTCCTGTACCTGCACAGACTATCTGCATAGTCTTTGAAATACTATAATGTATTTAGTAGATTTTTCAGCATGGGAAGTCAGTGAAAAATTTCCAAATAACTGGTGTGGAAACAGAAGTAGCCAGTTCTGAGCAGTTTCACAGAGGCCTCTATTGGTGAAATAGTCGGTCCTAGGCTATTTAAAGCATTCCTGTATGCATCTGGATAATCTCTAGTTCTTGTAAACATTTAATATGAAAGCTCTGCAATAACACCTATTTCTAAAAATGTCACCATTCAAGATCCCAATTACATAATTAAACTAGGAAATTCATGTAGGAAAATTCTTAACAGGTAAAACAACCTGAAAACGTGTCTCTAGAAGTATATATGTGGGAAACATATATTCAGTTAATCTCATAAATTTATATTCAGGTTCCTTGAAAAAAAGAATCTTAATTTTCACGAGCACTATATAATTAGGCAACTCAATTGGTTTCATTTTTGTACCTTGAAGATGCTCTGTAACTCACTCTTGCAGCCCATAAAACAGAGAATTCATTTTATCCAGCTCTATAAAGTCCATCTATGAAAAGCATTGGAACCTTTGCAGAGGACACTGCAGAAAGCCTTGATGTTGGTTCCCAGAGCAGTTCTTCTGTTGCAGGGCTGGGCTCTCAGCAGAGTTGGGAGGCAGGCGATTCCCAGACTGCCAGGCCCAAAAGCTTGTGAGGAAGGGCAGCTCTGCCCAGAGCTGGCCAGTAGGAAATGGTAAGGACAGAAGAGTACCTGATCATTTTATGGTGCTTAGACACATATGGCTGAACTGCAGGGAATCATTGCTTGGGATACAGAGACTAGATCCTGCACTGGGAAGGCAATAGAGTCCTTTGTCAGAACTTCAAAGCTCAGTGAAGCAGTTGGGCATAACGTGCTTTTGAATTCCTGCTTTTGGATGGTCACTTCTGTATTAGTGCTTAACAGATGAAGGATACAGTAAAAAAATAAGTGTAGATAATAACATTATATGTATTTCTGTTTTTAAAGGGTGTCCATCATAACTGCCCACTATAAGTGTCTAAGAGTAAGAACATAAATGTTCTTACTACATTAGAAATAGCACAGTTTTCTAGTAGTTGATGGGTCTTGTTTTGTGTCCTAAAGGTCAACAAACTATCAGATTATCAAATCCAGATTCTCATGCTGCTGGTAACAAAGAGGTAAAGACCTCTTTCGTTCATCAGGTTTTGGACCATTTAATGCGTGCCAGTTAGAAACCTTCATTGTAGTAGTTCGTCTTTACCCACCTATAGAATACATGGAATGCCCTTAGAATGAGCTCCTAGAGTTTTAAAGATTCAAAATTTTAAGAAAAGTAAATAAACTGAACAACAGTAGGCTATTATGGCTTTAATAGGTAGCATGGTTTCAAAACCCTGTGGTGCAGTCAGTACCTTCTACTTATGTCCTTCTGTATATACCTAAAAATCCAACCAGAGGCAGCCTCTTCTGAGGTCCACGTATATAAGGAGTCTCTTCATTAGTACTCACCAAATACACACATTTTAGCCTATCAGGCCATTGCAGCTTGTAGGTTTTAAATGATCTGTTGCAGTGACATAAAACTGGACTAAACTTTGAGAAAACACTCCATTTAGAACTGAAGATTAATGTTTCAAGGCTCTTTAAGTTTTAGTTTTTGCAGTGGTTCCATTGGAACAGATTACTGGCAGAATGAAGCCTATTTCCATGGAAAAATATGAAGTAAAATAATAATAACTTAGAAACATTAGTCTTTCTAAATTTCTAATATAATTCTTTGTACTGGGGAAAATTAAGCTCTTTTCTACTCCAGAGCTGTATCTCCCTAATTTGGAGTTATTGATTGTAACTCTTAAAGGTACTTTGTGGAGTGAACACTGATAAATTCTCACTCTCACATCAATCAAAAAAGGGCACTGATGAAGAATTACGAGAACTCAAGAAGTTATCCGTTTGTCATATCAGAAAAACATATAATACCGTTTAAAAGTATTCTTTGCTATATCAAAAAGAAGGAAAAGGCTAAGTTACTGTAGGTATTAACAGCATAGCAAACACTGAGTTGCAGTCTTGGTTTTTCTAAGGTGTATCTGTAAAGTAAAGAATACTTCCTCTTTCTTTTTCCCTTTGAGTTTTGTTATTGTTTTCATTCCAAATATGTCCCCCAGCAGGCAGTCTGGAAGCATCTTGTAAATTATGTAGGTAAACACAGCCTTTAAATAGGGAAGGATCATTGTGCCTGTGATCTCTCATAAAATTAAGAGACTAACATCAAGGAGTTACTAGACCAAAATCTAAATATAATAGGATTTCAACTTCTTTGCTTTATTAGGTAATTGGACAGAATTAAATATATTTTAGTCTAAATGACTCATCCCCTGAACAATTTCTTATGGGAATAATTTTGTAGCCAGAAATTGCCACCACAGTCACTTTCCTGTCAGTGCTGGAGAGTTCCACTTTGAGACCTGATGGCAAAGTCCTCCCCTCTGAAAATGCAGATGATGGTTTCCTGTGTACACCCTATCTTCAATAACAGTCTGTCTTGAACTGTTTGATCCCTAGGCACCAGCACCTTCACCTTAAAAAGTGCTTTGCAGTACAGTTTACAGCAAGAGAACAAATGTCAAGTTTGGTACACCCTATTTGAAAAGGTTCAGGGCTCCATTCCCACTGCAGCCTAAGCGTCTTGCATGTTCCATATTAAATAGAAGAAAACTTAAGGTTTTTGGACTTTTAGATAGGCCCATTCTGACTTCCATGGTTATCTTTTAAGGAATAATCAAACTCACTCAAAAGTTCTCAATTCAGTGAGTAATAGTTTTTCAGTCTGTATGTATTTCGAGTCCACTGAGGACCACTGACAGCATACATCTGGGATAGGATCACTAAATGTTTGACCTCTTCAGATCTGAGTAAGACATGAAATACTGCATGAGATCCACACTAGTGTGGAATTGCAGCTGCTCATGAATTTGACACATAAACTGCTTCTTAATACAGCTTTACCTAGGTTAGAAACCTGGCTGATAGCCAGCTAACCTAGCTGGGCCAAGAAGAATTTCTGAAAAAGCACAAGTATGCAGTATCTTTTTCTTCTGCAAGATAATTCCCAGTAATAGTGTCCATGCCATTTTATTTGAATGAAAAGAATATGATACAGAATTTGTCAATTTATTTGTGACTACAGCAGGCTTAAATTCCAATCACAGTAAGATACTGTGATTGGAAGCTGATATGTATGCTAAGAAATAGAAGATCAGGTTTTTCATATGCTTGAATGTCAATTTATTGACACACACACACTAGCTACTTAGGGTGATACAGGACAGAACGTTCTAATTAGGCAAAACAGTACAGCTCTATTTTCAGTGTGCATTAATGACCTAACATCTACAAACCTCACATTGACAGTAATGCCGCTCATTAAATTGACTTGAGTAAAATTTTGTAAAAAAAGTATGTTGTAGATCAAAACATTTTCAATAATGCAAAGTCATTAAAATAAAAATAATTAACTTTAAAAAGTTAATGTAGCTAGAAAGATTATATGTATAGATTTTGCTCTTTTATTCAAAATTATTGCAGCTGGTATAATTCCAAAGATGATATTGCTGCCATTAGATGAACTGTTGATCCATCTTTTTTGGGTTCTGTACAGTTTGCCTTTGCAGGGTCAGATGGGCTTTGTCACAATGCAGAAATTTAATGGTGACTGCTGAAGCAGAAACAAGGAATTTTATTGCCTTTTATTAAGGTACTAAGTTCACCATGATCTCAGTTTCAGACAGGATACATATTTTATAAACTAAGAAGATATGATTAAGCACCATTCATTTAATTACCATCTACATTTAAATAAATCCAAATGTAATGAACAAGACATGACCCTTCCAATGCAAATTTTCTTGCATATGTTACAACTTAGCCCTTTCTTGTAATGTCTATTCTTTTACCTAAGATTGTGTGATCATCTTCAAGAAGCATTCCCATAGGGAGATGGGGAATTGATATGCATTTTTACTGAAAACTGGGGTCATCCTGAAGAGGAGGAGGCTTGATGTCACACATTGAATAAGTCATGAATATAGACTGTGTGTCCAAAGGACTTCAGTTTCTGCCCTCCTTTACAGTTTCTCAACCCCTCTTTTCTCTGCTATCATAACTTGTATTGTTGTGGTACCTGGGAACCTCCTCCATGGACAGTTTCCGCCAAGAGAAAGCAAGAGCTATGTTGTGTAATAGATTCCAGCTCAAATATCAGGAAGTCTAAGTGAAGGAAGCAAGTCCTCTGAATGTGAATAATGAATGTTGTTTATATTTGTGGCTTTAGGGCATGTCAGAAATTAATCTGCTGTTTTCACCAGATTCTGCTTAATTCCAGATGAAACCACGCTGAGCAAAGGTAGTAATTGTTAGGTATAATGCAATATAAAGGCATCAGGATTTGATCCATATGTGTTGTATCAGTATTATTAATAATGATATATCACAGATTTCATTTCAATTTAGATATTGTGGAGTCAATGAAAGCTATGATACTTTCAAATGTGATTATATGATAATAATGATGTCTAGATTTCTCCAGCTGTTCTTTTTCAATCTTTAAGGGCATTATAGTTTTACAATATGGGCTTATGAATTTATACAATAGAAAGCTTTGTCATAGCCTTTAAAACAAATGTATTCTTGTATACAGATGAAATCTAGGCTTGGAAACACTAACCAAAATTGGAAGTAAATTTTTGCGTGCATTTTCCTTCTCTCCAGCAAACAAAACACATGAAGCTCCCCTCATGTATTTGACTCTTGATACTCTTTCCTGACCTGGCAATGCAAAAGTGTGATCTAGCATCCAGTTTACAACTACTTAGCTTCAGTGAATCCTCGTAATTTCCAGCAGAGGTATTCTGATTTTTTTTTTCATAAGTTTCCTAATGGAAGAAAGCTAAAGGGAAAAGAAAGGAAGAGTAAACATGGCTTTGGAGTTATATTTAATATGAAATGCTCTAGACCAAATGTTCTTATCCATACCACTATAAATATGGAAAGCTCATTGGGTGAATGGATGTACTTCAGTCATACCACAGTAATGAAGACCAGAATTTGGCTCTACAGTTTTAAATATTGCAGTTACAAGTTCATTTGGGTCTTGAGATGTGACACCACTAATTTTTGTTGGTGTGCTTTACCTTCTTTATATTTGAAAATACAGGAACTTATGATGGAGTTAAATGATTAATGGTTTGGTATCCTGAAAGATACGGGAACACTCAGGTTCCCATCTCACACAATTCTGGTTTTTAAAAGGGGATTTTTGAAGAATTCCTTTTGCCATTCCAGAAATCCCAGCATTTTTAAGCATTTTGGCTTTGGTCACTGCTGTAGAGTCTTTCAGTGGCAGTGAAAGTTGTACATGTCTCTCTGAACTCTCTTGAATCAAGGACATGCGCCGTTGAACTTTGCACTATAGTCATTAGTGAGAAAAGTGATCTCCTGCACTGGGTTCCCTGCATTAGTGAGAAGAGTAATCCCCTGCAAAAGTAGCAGAGTGGAAACTTGCATTTTGATTGCAGACTGCAGGCTTGCCCTGGTGAACACAGGCTTCTTTTCACAGGGTTGTCTTGTGGCATTGTCTGGCTTGCCTGCAAGAGGTGGCCTTCAAGCAACAGTGCAACATGGCCATAAACATCTGCATAAGGGACCCACTTTCTGGGTCTGGATCTTTTATTTTGTCAAATTTGCCCTGGCAGACAGAGTTGAGTTTTCAACGCTGATGTCCAAATTTCATAAGGAGAATTAACTCCATCCCAAGAACTGATGAACAGAGCTGTTTGCATGATTCTTATTTGTTATTTCCTTGCCATCTGAAATCTCGGCACCAAATTGGAAGGATAAAAAACCATTACGTTATATCATTAATCTGAATTTTACTTTACTTTTTGAGAAAACTATCAGGGAAAGTTAGAATAGAAGTCAAAATCATTTAGGCAAGCTGTTTTATTCACCTTAAGGAAGGTCTCATGAAAGACCCTTGATCTGTCAATATATGGGTTATATTAATGTTGCCCCAAATAAATACAAGCTGAGTTCTTAGTTTGTGGACCACACAAACAGGCAAACTGCATGCTGTTAGCACTGGTGCTCCTTCTGGTTATTGCTTACCATTCCCAGAAGTCATGTGGGAGTAGCATGCTAGACAAGAGGTGATTTTCAGAAGAAGCAGAAGCTGTCAGGATGCTGTTCAGTGACACTGAACACTGCAGAACCTACAGAAACTGGCAGAGAGAAGCCACAGGCTGTGCTCTTTCCTGTCTAGGAGTTGTCTTCCTACCACTCACCCTGGTCTTTTAAGCAGGTAGCGTTGGCTGTGCGAGGACTGCTCATTGTGTTTTACACTTTGAGCAGGTTACCTGTAACCACTTGGGCCTGAGCTGTGCTTTGTCAAGAGCTGTTTATTGTAGACTGTACTCCTGCATGTGTGTGTGTTCTGTGGCAACAGCATCTGCTGGTTTCTGGAGAGGCACCAAGCAGGTTATCTGAGCAGGCACAGTGAGCTCATCAAGAATTTTAAGACTAAGGTAATGGCAGCGTGATCAAGCCTACTGAACACTTGTTACAGTAAACATACTAGTTACAGTAAATATAAAAAATATCCTGAAATTCCCTGAGAAAAAACCTCTACTAGCAAAAAGAGGGGTTTTCTGCAGAAACCTCTTTATATGGTAGTCCCAGCCATGACACAGGAGGAGTCATGCTTCTTATACATTCCTGCCTTTTATTCCTGTTATTTAAAGACTTCTAAAGAACTTTACTTTTTACTTGTTGGCTGAAGTGGCTATTTGAACTCTTTAATATAAATTAGGCAAGAAGTTTCTGTTACTTGTCATCAATATGAATTTAATAGGTCAGCCATGTTATCTTTGGGGATAGAGTAATTACCTTTTTTGTGTTAATTACTTCAAGTAACTTATCATTTCTGTATAACTTGTCATTTCACCTAACTTGTTGCTTCTATGAAAAATTACATTTCTAGTAATTATTTTAAACTGACTAGTCCTGATATTTTGTGTTTTGTGAATCACAGTTTGTGGAAAGAAATAAATAGTCAACTATGGACTATTAGCAGAATGTTTGTTCTTATTATTTGGAATCTGTGGTTTGAAGATTGTCCTATTATTATTCTGTTTCTTGTCTGGAAGTTTTTTAGCAGCAGAACTAGCAGGGAGTAATGAATAATCTTGTTTATGGGTGACTAGTCTCCCAGTCAGCCAGGCAAAGAAAAACCATTATTCTAAAAAATAATGAAGAATCTGGTACAAATTATAGAAAAGAGCAAAGGATAAAGGAATGTAGCAGTGGTTGACTTACACAGTGAATTGAAATTTTTACTAATATTTCTGGTGACTGGTTCTACATTACTTTACTGGTTCAAATTAGTGTAGGTACAGCAAAAACAGCTGTTGGTTACTAGAAAAAATGTGTCACAGTTCCTTCAGTATGTTCCTTCAGTATGTGTGGCAATTCCTTCAGAACTATGGGAAACACCTATAGAAAATGCATTATATCCATTAAAATGATTTTGTCAGTACTCAACAGAGAAGTTAGACTAATACCACAGTGTTTGCACACTATTGAAACTTTTCTTTTGTGAATATTTAAACATAATTTCTTGAATTTGCAGTATATGTGGATTTTAAGTAATTTCATGTGTGTTCTGTAGCATTCATTCCCAATGTGCTAACTTGCAACAAACACTGGCTATTTAGTTTATGTTTGATAACACAATGGTGATCCGATGTGAAAAGGAAATGAAAAATTGCAAGATGTGAGGGGAAACTTAAAAAGTTCACAAGCATTGTCTTGTGAGTATATTTTAAGACATTAGAAGTTATGTGCATTCTAGGCTGACTGAGAAAACAAAGATTGGTTTAACCACAAAGTTGAGTTTTTCGTATTTGGCAGTGTCAAGAGATGAATAGGATGAGCTAGTTAAACTTAACTTTGTTCACATCTGTGCAAGCAGTTGTTTAAATAGTTGAATATTCACAGGCAGTGAATTTTGGACCTTAAGCTGATATTTGTTGACATGTAAAATGAATGATAACAGACAATAAATCAGCTATAGCTAATGCCACAGTAGTTCAAAGATGTGAAGTCAGATTTACCAAGCTCATTTCTCAGCTTTAACATTGAAAGTAATTTAAAACTTTTTCTTTCCAAATAAAGTGGTCATGATTTTGTCAACATAAAAACAGTGGAATAGTCCCAGTGAAAAAAAGTCTACTGAAATTCTGTTTCCACTCAAAAAAATTAAAAAAGCCATGATCTGAAGGGAGTATGAGAATGAGCCCCTTAATTTTTCTCAAGAGAAAAGATATGCAGTATGCTGTTTTCTCTCACTGTCTGTCTTGAAGTGCTTGTCCATTCAGTACTTTGCCCTTTTGCCATGGAGAACTTTTATATATTAAGGCTTTTTCTTGGCTTTACATCTATATATATGCAGGCTTTTTTGTTTGTTTTAATTTGCATCAATATCATAACAGCTCTGGATTTCAACTTTAGGTTGTTAGACACTGAGCACAGATGCAATCTTACTGTACTTGGTCTCTAAAGTACAACCCAGTCAATTTGCATTTTAACTTGGAAATAATGAAAGACTGCAATGCTGTCCATTTAGTCCTTGCAGGAAAAGCAGGTACATTTTTCATTCTCTAACTGGGATGTGAAATTAGTTTAGATGCTTCCTTATCCCTTTGTGTCTGAGAAAGCAGTTATATGTAATCAGAATATATTTTAATGTTAGCAACAGAAAATTTGTGGTAGCAGATTATCAGTAGCTATTCAATGCTTCTGAAAGTTTTGTGCAAACTTTGAAAATCAGTTCCACTTCTCAGAAATCACTCATTAAAAGCATGTATTGGAAGTTTCAATCAGCAAGATCCTCAGCATTTGCAAATGGTGATTTTCAGTGTGTAGTCAAGTAGTTTGAAAATCTGATCATAAAAATTACATTTGATGGGATGAACTCTTACATATTTAAAAATGCATAAATCTGTTAAAATAATATTATGGTATAGGAGTAATGTACAATAAGTCAAAATAGGATGCAGCTACTGCTCTGATTAGACACATACTTTTGCAAAGGAATTAAAGCCTTTTTGGAGGCTGCATACCATAGACATGCAAGATGAGTAATCCTTTTTGTTGTTTGTTGTTTTTTTTTAACCTTGTCAGCTGAACCCGTTGATGTGCTAAAAGCATTAGAATTTCACAATTCTCCAGAAGGAGTAACAAGAACAGCAGGATTTTGCACAAACAGAAGGAATTCAAAAGGATCGGATGTTGCTTACAGAGTTTCAAAAACTGCACAGCTGAGTGCCCCAACAAAGCAGCTGTACCCAGGTAAGATTGGCAGAAAGCTGTTATTTTTGTACATTACCTTGCTGCCTATGTTTTCACGGTCTCTAAAGCACAGCATGTGGTCTGTTATCAATAGCACAAAACACTTCTGTTGTCCCCATAGTTGGGCCTGCATATGAATGGCAGGATGGGCTCTCTATCCACCAAATAAGTTGGTTTTTATTGGCTTCAGTTATAAAGCTCTTTGTCAAATTCTGTCACTGCTGAAATAGACTTGTAAGTCATACTACCTGTTCTCTCATGATGCTATCTGATGGAAACCTTATTTGGTGGCTTTGGCAAGTGTTCTCCTGTTTTGGTAGTGCATTTAAGAGCAGTAGTAGTTCCTGGAGTAATGCTGCAGTGGTAGAAATGAGTTGTGGTTGGCCATTGCAAAATCATTTCCAGAAGTACCATCTGTTAAGAATTACTTCAGAATATCTGGGTATTTGGGGGACTAAACAAGGCTAGTTGTGGATAGCTGGTAATGTGATTCCATCTTCTCTCAGGTTTCTCTAAAATGGATTAGTCAAATTTTGGGAAAGATTATTTGGATGTTACTGAGAGACTTTTATTCCATTATTTTGCTGTCACTTGTCACTTGACTCAAACTGTTGAGGAAAATGATAGTAAGAATATTAAAACCCAAAATCACTGAAGATTTAAATTTTCTGTTTTGACACATTTGTAGAGTTTGACCAAGTCATACAGAATACATACAGGTAAGAAGTGGCAAAGAAAAATACTTTCTTTTTTTTTGTCCTTCAGAGCAGCAATCATATAGATACCACTCAGGTCTAGAAAAGGATAAAACGTGCTTTATTTTCTTGTAATGTGTTCCCAGAGCAACGTGAGAAACAGCTATAACAGTTCAAGAGTAACTTATGTGTTCTCTTAATTCATCACTTATTATTTATGGAAGAAGATCAAAGCAAAATTCACTACAGATATAATATTTATATTATTTTTTAACACAGTTCCTTGGGTTTGAATTTATCCTCTCAACTAAGTTGAATAGAAAGTGTCCTGCTGTCCTTTACATTAGTAAAAATCCATCAAAACAATTTTTTGGAGGTGATTATGGTAATTACTTCCTTTTCAAACTTGTGGAACAAGTGCTCTTCTCACCAGAAGAAATCCTTGTATTTCAGATTATTCTTAAAGAAATTTGAGTGAGCACGTCCCTTTTTCTTAGTGCTCTGTAGCAGTGAAAAGACTACAGAAGATATCCAAGATAAAACCAAGTTCTGAGATATCACTTCAGATAAACAATACAAGTTGTAACACATCCCATCTTTGCTTTCATCTAACTCCTGTAACTCATCAGGAAGTACAATATATCCAGCAATTTATCCATCTTTTAAAAAATGAATTTAATATTATTTACCAACTTCCCACAATATAATGGACTCTGATTTCACTGACTAGAAGACATTATATGGTTGTAATATGTAAACTGCTTAGATTTTAGTTATACTGTTGTTGTACATGCTCTTAGCTATCTTTTGCAAAAGCATGAAGGAATGATAACCCAAATATATAAAAATATTTTTCTAGATATTTTCCCTCCAATTCTTACTGTTATTTATTATTCAAATAGGACCATTCCAATTAACAAGAAATTTAAAAGCATTTGAGAAGGTTCTGATATGTATTCCAGATGTGTGTCCAAGAACTGTATATGCGTATAGTTTTATATGTTAGATGCAATATATACAGTTTTACATGTCTAAATGTCATTTATTTTTTGGCTTTTTCAATCACAACTGTGTTTGGAGGAATTTTTTTATGATTACCCAAAGTAGATTCAAGATAAAACATTTGGGAATATTATGTCATAGCAGTGATGACAGAAACTACTGAACTGAGACACGTGACTCATTTTCAGTCACCTTTCTTAGCTCACTTTTATTCCCCCTCAGATGTTAAGTCTAGACAAGCTGAGTTATTATCACCTGCCTTAAGCATTTTCAACATATCTTTCAGATTAACAGTGCAGATAGGGCAAGTGCTCAGTGCTTTTCAGATAGTTTCTTTGGCCTTTGTTGACAGTCATCTTCTCTCTCGTCCATTTTTTTGTCATCTATTTGCTCTGACATTAGAAGGTATAGTGTACAGTTTAACTTACCCTGTCATGAAAAATCTTTACCAACAACTCACCAGAGTAAATGAAATGTTTCCTATCTGTTGAGTTTTGATCCCTTCAAAATAAGATGTCAAAATGATGTATAAGCATGGTCTATATTGCTACAGTGTTTCAACAAGCTTCCATAAATAGTTAAAAAAAGAAAGCACAAAAAGTATCATTGCAGCAGACAATATAAAAAATATAAGACATGGGGGTTCTGGTTTAAAAGGATGGTATGTCACTTAAAGAGCAAGGAAAATTCTATGCATTTTGTTTACATATTGCAATTCAAGAAGTAAAACTTGTCTTCATGGAAGAATCTAGGATCTTTGGAGTTTTCCCACGATATCTGTCTTGGAAACAATCTTATATTTTTTCTGTTGGAAGAAGAAATTCCAAAATCAGAGTTTGATGAATTCTTACATGCTTTAGTTCATTAGAAAACCACAAGATATTATTTTATTAAAGCTTGTTCTATTATTATATTAAAATACTTAAGAACATTTATCCACTCTCCTGCACACAAAGCTGCAGCTATATTCATTGCCAATGTTATTATTAGATTCTCATCTATTTCTTGCATGTCAAATTGCAGATGAAGCCACATAGATCCAGAGCATATTCTGGATTTTAGAATCTCAGTCTTACACTTTGTTTGTTGTTAAGCCTAGTACAGTTTCATATCAAGTGAAATGCAGATTTACCACAAGATTCAACAGGAGCAGTACTTCAGTACTTCCTTTATAAGCAATATCTTCCTTTATAAGCTATATTTTCAATTTTGTTTAGTTTTAGTTGTAAAGGTGGAAACAGTGTTTGATATATCATCTCTACCTCAAAGACAAGGCATCAGGGAATAAATGAAAATTAATATTCTTTGATTTTGCTTAAAGCTCCCATTAAATAGAACTAGTCATGTATTTTTTCAATGTTATGCACAATGTAATTCTAGAAAGACCCAAATATATATTGTGGGAGAGAAACTAAAATAAATTGTTATCAAGGGCTATTGAAGTACCCAGGAGTCTTACTTGCTATGGTACTGATGCTTATTATGTTGAGTGACATTTTAGTGCACAATTTTAAATTAGAAGATTGCTTAGCAGAAGATGAATTAAAAAAGCAATGAATGTGAAACTACGCTGGTTCTTTCATAGCTTGTGTTATTGCATGAATTCACAATAGATTTAGAGCACCTCTCCTACAAAGACAGGCTGAGAGAGCTGGGCTTGTTCAGCCTGGAGGAGAGAGGGCTCCGAGAAGATCCCATTATGGGGGGAGGATCCTTCAGTAACCTTTAAGTATTCTTGAGCCTTTCAGTACTTAAAGGGGCTAAAAAAGAGGGATGGGGACTATTTACATGGGCAGATAGTGATAGGACAAGGGGGAATGGCTTCAAAGTAAAAGAGGAGAGAGTAGTATTGGATGTTACAAAGAAATTCTTTACTCAGAGAGTGATGAGGCACTGGAACAGGTTGCCCAGAGAAGTTGTAGATGCCCAAGCCTGAAAGTATTCAAGGCCAGCTTGGATGAGGCCCTGAGCAACCTAGTGTGTGGCATCCCTGCCATGTCAGGAGGCTGCACATGATCAGTTTTAAGGTCCCTTTCAACCCAAACTGTTCTATGATTGTATGATTTACAAGTTTTGTTTTTAAGAACCATTAAGGTATACCTTTCAGAAATTAAAGTGAGACCAGAAAGAAAAAAAACATAGAAAATGTTCCTAATATAATTTTTTATGTACTCATTTTTGAGAATTAGAAAACCCCTGCCATTTGTATGCTGGATCCTATGTGCTTATAGAAAAAAAAATGTAAAAATGGTTTCATTTTTTCTGAATTTATAGTTGTATATATCACTTTGTTTACAGGTGGTGGTTTTCCAGAAGATTTTTCAATATTAATGACAGTAAAACCTAAAAAGGGTATTCAGTCTTTCCTTTTGTCTATCTACAATGAACAAGGAATTCAACAAGTAGGTGTTGAAGTTGGTAGATCCCCTGTCTTTCTATTTGAAGACCAAAATGGAAAACCTGCTCCAGAAGACTATCCTCTTTTCAGAACAGTCAACATCGCTGACGGCAAGTAAGTGTAAAGTTTTAAAATGGAAAGCACATTGCAGACCACTGTATAGGTGATTATGGTATTTATAAACAGTTTTCTTAAATATTTAAGTCAGTAACATGGTTTCTAGCTAGTTGGACAAAGTTAGAGAAGTTTTGCAGCATAATAAAGTTCCAGCTCCAAATGGTGTATACAGCTGTAAATGAAACAAACCACCTTTCTTATCTGCCATTTTTATAACTCGAGAGTGAGGAAATAATCAGAGAAGTTAAACCCACCCAAATTAAACCTGTGAAGATTCTTCCTTTGCAATATAGAGTCTCACTAAAAGAATTGTCTGGTCCATTTGAAGGTGGCAGGCAGAGTGAAGACAAGTTGACAAAACAGCACAGAATTTCTTCTATCCCAAGCCAAAACAGCTGATAAATAAAATGGCTTAAGATGTGTATGTATAAGGAAATCCTATGTATAAGGAAATCCTATGTATAAGGAAATCAGGAAAGAATAAGGTGAACAATTAATCCCAAGTGCTGCAAGGATTCATACTGCACCCCCAGTAAAGGAATTAATCTCAAACACCTGTTTCATCAGTAATACAGTTGTTAATTTTTTGTAGCTTTGTAGACAAGCAATCATTCTCCGGGAATGTCATTCTGGTGCTTGTAAAAGGACATTCATTCTTTCAAAGGCTTTTTATTGTGCTGCAGCCCAAGAAAGCAGCCACTGTCTTCAAAGATAGACAAAAATAAATTTTACTAGAGCAAAAGGAAACAACTCAGTGAGGAAGGGCAAAAACTGAACTATAATGAAATATATTTATAAAGCAATAAAGAAGGAAAGAAAAAGAAAAAAACCAATTGTCTCCTTGGCCTAGTATAACCAGACAATGGAATTATATGATGAAACCTGGACTTGATTCATTTCCCTAGCAGAAGGAGTGATAAACAAAGCAGCATTTTTTTAAATGGACTTTTGCTAAATAACAAAGTTGTGACATAGAATTTCACCTAAAAATGTTGATAAACTGGCAAAAATGAAGAAATAAAAATGAACTTGTTTGGTACAATTTCCTACAGTGAGACTATACAACTTCTGAATCAACTGGAGTCAATCCTATCCAAAGTGAGCTATGATTTCATGCTTTCAGCTTCTACACACTTTCAAAAGACAAGCCAACAATGTTTTTCTGACTCGGCTATTTTATGAAGGATCTGGGACAACAATCTTCATCTCAAACTGAGATATATTTAAAAAGTGTGAATAATGTAATGTGCCTGAGGATGCATGGCCAGTTTGCTTTTATAATGATAATGTTTAACCGCATTCCAGAGAAAACATGGAATTATAGTTCTGGCTCAGTGACACTGTTTAGCAGTCAGATTCCATTAGCTTCAAGGTGTTCCTTTTGATACACAGAAGCTCTTTTTAACAATGATCTAAGCTTTCTCTCTGATTCAGGCAACCCTAATGCCACAAATGCCAACTAAAATAATTTGATTCCTGCCTTCCTCTTACCAGTCACTAGTATGACATACTTTACACTTTTTGCCCTGGTCTATCAAAGATTCTTTAACATTTTGCTTCATGCTGGATTACAGAGTGGTCTGCTGTTGTTTTAAATATTTGTCATAGCAGAGAGGCTCACTAAATTAATGTGGTCTGTCATGATTATTGATAAAGTCTCATAAAGAACATAGTAGTGTAGGGCAAATCATACAAAATTTTATTCTCAAATATCTCTAAAATAAAGTCACTTGTCAATACTCTGAATCACTTCCTTCACTGGTGACTATTATGTAGGCAGGGCTACTGTTGCAGGAATAGTGCCAAGTATTTGTAAATATATTTGTCTGGGAAAGCATCTATGTTGGAGCTGTTGCATGTATTTGAAAAATCTCTATATCTATGGAATACCTTCAAATAAACAAAAGAGCATGGTAAAATTTTGGTGGTTGATCACACCAAAAAAATAGTAAATTTTAAATAATAAATAATAACCTGCTGGGTTAATTATATTTGCCTAAGTAATTTGGAAAATCAAACATGTTCATAGAAAAGAATCTGCTGTCAGATCATTTAATCTATTAAAATGTAAACAATGCACTGGCTTCTAATTCAAGTTTGGTGATGTTCTCTGGTTAAAGATGTAGGGAAGATCAGCTTGAGCTTCACCTTACAGAGGGTGTTCACAAGGAGCTGTGGATCAGATTCCTTTGTGCTGAGGGACAGAATGTATACCACAAATAGTGAAAACACTGTGTACATTGGAGTATGTATAAAAGAAGGAAATAAAGGGAGACATTTAAAATTTTATCTGTGAATTAATTGGTGCACCATCTGCTATATACTGATTTGATGAGAACGCAATGACCTAGTTTTAAAAACATAAGCTGCAGTAGAATCTTATTGGGTTTTTTTTAATAGGTGGCATCGAGTAGCTATCAGTGTGGAGAAAAAGAGTGTTACAATGATTGTTGACTGTAACAAAAAAACTACAAAACCACTTGACAGAAGTGACAAAACAGTTGTGGACACCAATGGCATCACTGTCTTTGGAACCAGGATTCTGGATGAAGAAGTTTTTGAGGTACAGATCAATAATGAGCAAATGCAATTGAATTATTTTGTATTAAGTGAGGTGCTTAATACAAACCAGAATAATCTTTTAGGTCAAATGCCGGTATAATATAGAAACTTTGATTTATAGAACCTGTTACAGTAGGCTGAAATAAAAGAGAAGTAAAAGAGGGAAGTGTATTGTTGGAAGATTTGATGCATTTTTCTGTCCTTTTTGTTGTATCTGGAAGGCAGTTGCTTTTTTTGTCTTTCTGCCTAATATTGAGTTACCTGATATATTTGGGAGAATTAATCAGGGACAGTTGTGTAGTATGACACTGAATCATTTTGCTTCTGTCTCTCTTAAACATTTGCAAATATTTGTGTATGCTAACAGTATCTGAGAGCAGGGGAGAAGGACCTGGAAAGTTTTCTGTGTAATATGAATTCGTTATAGTGTTTATCCCACTCATTACTCTTTCCAGTAAATGGAACATACTTTGGCAATAAGGACATATATGTTTCCATCATTTACTGGCCAAGAAGTACATATAGGAAGGGTAAAATGCCTTTAAGGAAGTATGTAATTGCCAGTCAGGAGGCCTTTCTGGGTAGAATCCTTATGTCAACAATTATTTTTACAGACTAATTATGAAGCTTCTTAGATCTACACTACTGAGTTTCTTCTATAACATTGTTATACAATGGTTAAAATTGAAAAATTTAAAAATGAAAAATGAGAAATTACAGATTGGTAGTTATTTCATCTACAGAACATCTGTGCTCTATAAATGGTTTTCATCCTAGCTTTAAGCAGAACATATGCTGGAGAAACTGCATAGATATCAAGAGGAGAAATATGAATTTTGAGTGTAACATTGTGGCATTGTTATCTTTGTTTTCCATGGACATGATGAACTGTGGGCCTTTTGAATATGGAAATTTCTGGGGTGATTTACTGGATCAATCAGTATGATATGTTTGGTATTTGCAGCCTAATTCACCTGTAGTCCCCAAGAGAGTTTGAACATCTGAGGAACATTATTTTCCATTTGAAGATGTATTCCACAGATGCCTCTCTCTGGGATGTGACAAAGGTTTTTGGTCTCCTCATCGGATAATTACTTTAAATTTTCATTTGTTTTTTTTTTCTTAGGTGAGAAACCAGGTTCCCCAATATGTGGTTTTGACAATAAGTCAAAAATGTGTGCAATATGAATATGCATAAGCAAAAAAGAATTCAGAGAAAAATAAAATTAGATAAACTGATTTTTTTTTTTGTGGTTTCCATGTGATTTCAGATTATAATAGAAACTAAGGCAACAGGGCCTGGCTTGTTCTTGCAAAATTTGTAGCCATTTAAAAAGCTGTCGAGGAGGAAAATGCACAATAACTAAGCATTGATGTTTGGTTTGTTTAACTCAGTGCAATCACTAAATAAAAATATCTGTCTGAACTTTCAGAGGTGCTGAAATGATCAAACATAGATGTTTGGAAATAATTTTTTATGATATGTGCATAAAGGGAGATACTTATTTTATCATTTACATTAAAAGATGGGAAGAGATGTGGTAGAATGCAGTATTTTTTTGGTGAGCAACTGTTGGAAGAGCCAATAAGGTTGGAGTGAGACATAGCTTAGCAAATTGAAATTAGCACTTAAATCAGAATTACCAGATAACTGAAGAAACTCAAAAATAACCCTGCATTTTTCTTGAAGTCAAACTTGTGTGACATCAACATGGACACAAGGATATAACTTTAACAGAATTTGCTAGAATGAGTTAAAATTACTTTTGTCCAAGCATGTTGTCACTTGTGGAAGGATGGAAAAGGAAGGTAGTGGTAGCTGCTTCTCAGACAAATATTTTTTCTGAAATCTCATGCATTGACATGGCAAGTCAGTGCTTCAATTCCAGCTGAGACACACTAAGAAAGAGGCCTTGGACTCACAAAAGAAATTGTGCAGCTGTCTGTAACGTCAGTTTAGAGGCTGAATCTTAACATTCAATACTGAGAACAGCAACATTTCTACCTTTTCTAGCCTCACTGTACATTTCTGGATTTCTTCAGTGATTAGGTTTTCTAAAAGTGCACCTCTTCTCTCTTTTTTTATTCAGAAAAATCAGTTACCATCTTGTAAGGCTGGTCTTGAAATTAAGGGGGGGTTCGATTAAGTGTGAAGTCTTACTTAAATTAGAAGCTTGCAATCCTTGCTTTTGGGATAGGTTTCTGCTTTCTCTTTTACTGTACAGTCACCATGGATTAATTTATACCTGTGTTCATTTACCTGAATCTGTAGGTAAAAATGTGCATGTTGAAATTAGAACGTACCTCAAAAGTTTAAACAAAATACTGGGCCATATACATTTTTAATGGATTATAGAATCATAGACCATCCTGAGTTGGAATCCACAAGGATCATCGTGGCCAACTCCTGGCCCTGCACAGGCCAGACTGCCCAGGAATCACATCATGTGCCTGAGAGCATTGTCCAAATGCTTCTTGAACTCTGCCAGGCTGGTGCTGTGACCACTTCCCTGGGGAGCCTGTGACAATGCCCAACCACCCTCTGGGTGAAGAAACTTTTCCTGATATCCAGCCTAAACCTCCCCTGACACAGCTCCATGCCATTCCCTCGGGTCCTATCACTGCGACCACAGAGAAGAGATCAGTGCCTGCCCCTTCCTCTTCCCCTCTCAAGGAAGTTGCAGACTGCGATGAGGTCTCACCTCTGTCTCCTCTTCTCTAGGGTGAACAAGCCAAGTGACCTCTGTCCTAAGTCTGGCCAAACAAAACATAATCTGGTTCATTTTGAGTTTGTCTACTGTTTTTCTACTCTAAACAGCATTCTTCTTGTTTTATTTACAAGAATTTATCCATCCCTTAGTTACTGCTGCTACAATTTCTAAAGTTTGGTGCTGTTTCCTGAAATCTGTCTCTCCTTGAGAGTGTCGTGATTGTGCGTTAAATGTTCTGGTTTTCTCATTCATGGCAGCTCAGAGTGACATTTGGTGATTTCATGGGTCTCCTTGTTAGTATTTCTGTGTTTTGAACCCTGCTGTTTCTTGAGACCACAGTAGTCACTGAAGATACACATAACACAATGTGTCCTATTCTGTGCACAGGAAATTCCAGAAGTTATCTAGTCACAACATTAGATTTAACTGTTTAAGGCTTAAAACTGCATACGGCAGACTTTTCATACGACATTTATAGCTTTTGTTAGCTTAAATGTAGGAAGCCCCTAAAGACAAATACTTTTTGTAATCCACAGCTCACAGTGTCTGAAGGATTAATATTGTATCCATGCATCACAGAGGCTGTTATATCTTGGGTAATAATGATATTATTTTTACTCATAGTAAGCCAATGATTTGGTTGCAGGAGCAGTGGAGCACTCTTCAGTCTCCTCAGACTGAATGGATATTTAAAATGTGGAAATAATAACCTGTAGATAAATATAATGAAGTCTTACACTTCCGTGACCTACTAATCGAAGATGATAGTGTTTCTTTTTGGTCTTGAACCAAGGTATGCAGCATAACACAACTGCACCAAACCCAGCTGCATCTCTAAGGTATCTCACTCCCACTGAAAGCGGAGTTCAGCCCTGTCAGAATCAGTGCTGTGAACAATTAAATACATCCTATGTTCCTGTTCCCTTAGAAGGTGCTTCTAAGCCTCTCTGAACTCTGGTGTACACAAATGAGTCCAAAACAGCTATTATTATAATACATTTTTCTGTCCTTCTCACAACTTGATTGTATCTTTTGAAGAAGGAATTACTCTTTCAGTCATATTTCTCTAACATATTTGCATGGATCATTCATTTAGAATCTTCAGAATAAATATTGTTCATGTGAAGAATGTTTCACACTTACTTTAAAACAATGTTACATCCCAGTGGCTCAAATATTCTTCTTTTTTTCTAATTGTGTTATTTTAAGTTTGCAATACAAGATTTAACTAAATTAAATTCTTGACCATTTCCTTTTCTTTTTTTTTTTGTTCTTAATATTGACCTCCATTTTCTAGGCAGTTGTCCTATCCTTGTTCTGATTCTGGTAGTCTGACTATTACTAATGCAAGAATATGTTATAGCACACTGGGAAATTTTAAGTGCATACATTTTAATCGATGTTACATGACCTAATGACATAACTTCCCTATGAAAATCAATATTTTCTGAGTAAATAAGCATACTGGGTGTCCAGAGATCAAATAGATCACTAAAAGAAGGAAAGGGCTGATTAGTGTCCTAAGAACATGATAAATGGCTGCCAAATTCACTGGTTCTGTATATCCAAAACACACAATATTCTTTGGTAAGTTTACCTACTGGTGCTAAAGCTAAGAGGCATTTTATTTAACAGTGCTGTTAGAAAGATTCTGGTTTAGCTTTAAAAGCAAATATAAAGTATTTTCTAAATCTAGTGGGGTGTTGTGTGTTTTATATGAGAAAATTCCAATTTGGAGTTGCCTGCTGCTCATTCCTGAATATAAGTGCTAATCTGAGGTTTTATGATATTGTGCTTTTTTAATACGGACATCATATCATGTTAAAAACAAGATAGTGAATTCAAGCAAGCACTAAGCATCAGGTGCATACAAATGATGAGAAGCAAATCATAAACCATGAATGCATCTTAAAATAATAAAATTATGCTGTCTAGAAACTGTATTATTATTAACTGCCAAATTATGAGACCTTCATTTGCACTGCTAAGCCCTTGCTCACTGAAGTGAATCTTTTGATATCACTGGGACTAATTTGTAAATGCTTGTTTTTGAAAGACTGTCACAACATTCCTCAAACTTTTGCATGTGTCTTTTGAAATTATTGTCTTCTGTGTTTTCAAATACATATTGCAAGAACAGCTGGTTTGTAAGTGCCTGCTGCAAAAAAGAGAATTCCCAAAATGCAAACCAAAAAAAAGAAAAAAGAATGTCAAAAAGAGTGAGATGCTTGTACATGGGTGCATGGCACCTAGTAAAAGAATTTTGAATTGTATCCATAGAAATATGTTTGTAGCTTAAATGTTTTATAAATAATAGGGATCTTTTTATTCTTTGCCAGCTTTAAGGATTTGTCACTCCTCATTTAGTACTATTGGTGTGAACAATACAAGTTTTTTATAAGCGTTTTATAATAAGTTAATAACTAACAGAGTCTTTATGCAGATGTTTCCCTATAGACACTTCTTTTCCTTCAAAACTTCACGTCAGACCAATACCATAATTTTTTAGGCACTTTGCTTTAAATGAGTATAACAAGACAAAACCTGATGTATAAGACTCTCATTTAAAGCCAATGAAAGCTTTAACAGCACAGAGTTTGTGGATTAAATCCTTGCAGTAATACTTGTTAATAAAGGGTTTAGATTTTGATACTAGTCATGAATCTGTTCTCATGAAAAAAGCACTAATACACTTGTGTACAGCATGGGATTCCTTTAAATAGCCTGAGTGAGCAGCTGGAGATAGACTGAGAATGCCTTGGCAGCAGTGTGGTTTAGCTGCAGACGAGGACCCATCCCTCACATATCTGTGAGCATGGGAAGCCCCAGAGTGCAAGTGCAGACAGGAGCAGAATGGGTATTTGAGCAAATGTGAGCTTTACTGAGTGTTCAGCTTTGCTGTACAGCTAAAGTAGAACAGAGAAGCCAGCCCAAGGCAAAGTGCCCCCCAGCATGGGGTGTGAACGAGGTGTCCTCACTATCCTCTGCTTCACACTGCCCTGTGGAGCTGCAGCACCAGCTCATGGACACACTGCCAAAATTTTTCCCATTACAGTAATTTAGTAATTGCTACTGACCCACTGACTATCTGTCAGACTGAAGAGAAATGTTTAATGTTCCAGGAAAAAATACTTACAATCAACCTTTTAGATATCAACACCAGAGTAACTGGCCAGTGTGAGCACTGAGAAGTAAAAAGAAACCCAACACAAAAAAAAAAGTAAAGCAAAGCAGACAATTTTTCCATTTCAGAGGCAACTAATAAAAAACCAGCATTTCATACAAAAGCTTTCTATTTGGCTTTTTTTGTTTTTCTTTATTCTTTTTTATCTCAGAGAATGGTGATTGGGTGTTTATTAATTTTTTATAGTATTTCCAAACAAATTTTTGATCAATGAACAAAAGTAAATCTAGTTTCCCTTCCTTATTTTTGGAAGCAGGAGGTAGAGAGAAGAAGAAAACAAAGTTCTGGTAATTCATTGGAATTCAAGTTCATTTTCAAGGAATGTTCCCAAGAAACAGAGGAATGGTCATTTAACTAAACTGTCTGTAATTACATTAAAAATTAACAACCTGGGATCAAAAAATGCAGCATGCTGCATCAGCTTCAAAATAATTAACAGATAGGATTTATTATCACCTCATTTATTATTGTGTCTAATACATTTCAGTTTTGAACAACAGTTGTAAATAAGGTTTCAAAAGACATGAAAATGTAAAAGATTTGCAGATCTTTTATCTAGAAATAGGATGTCCTTGGGCACACGTGCGTGCCTGTGTCTATGTACACTTGCTGTTATATAGTCATTGTAGTAAAATCTAATCTCTCAGCCAAGAATTGCAGTTGACTTTGTGAACAGCTATGTTATGAAGGTTAAAAATTATAATTGGTATATCAACCTATTTCTTAACCAAGCTGAATTTATCCTTCTATAAGCATGGTATTTCAAAGAATCAAGAAGACATTGATTTCTGTGGAAACTTTGACCCGTACAGTATTCTGCTTTCACAATTTATTGCTTTTACAGTGCTTCAGTCTGGCAGGCTCTAAACATCTTTCTCTAGCTATATTATGCAATGGGCCCGGGTTATGGAATATTATATTAAAAGCTCCTGGAATTCCTCAATCCCTCAGATCTTTGCAGGAAGATTAAATGAATTCTGCAGCAGGTTTTTCTAAATTCTATAGTAATGATATCCATGCTGTCTAGACTTTTGTTCTTTGGAGTCTGTAGCTGTACTATCACATAACCAATTAGAGAAAGTTGGCACAAAATGCCCAGGTTAGGGTATTTGTGCTGATTTCTGCTGCTCTATTGATAAATTCACTTTGTACTTTTTAGGCTTTAGCTGTAATATGAAAATGAAAGATACTGATTTTGTTATGAGTTGATTTAGTGCCTAGCATTGGTTTTGCTTTGCTTTTCTCAGCATTTATGTAAACATCTTTAAAATATAATTATCCTTATAAGCACATAAGAGGTTCTAAGTTTATCCAGTGTGAATCAGGAAGATGGTATTTTGCTAATTCTAACCCTCACACTCTAGTTGTAGAAAGTATTTTTGAACCTTTAATAAATAAATTAGATGTTTAACTGGTTGCTGGGGTTTTTTTTGGTTTGTTGTTTTGATTATTTTTCCTGCACAGCTTCTGAAGTAATGCTTACCTGCAATTCCCTGGAAAAAATCACTTTCACCTGGCAGGGTTATTTTTTTATTAAGATTCTTGTAAGAGAGATATCCCAAAATCTGCCTCTGAACTGCGGAGTTTCTTGTAGAACTAAGGAACTAGACCATAAAATTTTACGTACTGGAAGAAAATATTATTTCTGCACTGATTTCTTTGTACAGCGCCCTTACAGCCTTCTAAGAATTCCTACTTTTGCCTTTTTAACAATGTGGCAGTTGATAGTGGAGGTGTCTTTTCTCAATGATAGAAATTCTAGGTAATAAATAGACTATAAATTGACTACTTTTATTGTTGTAATTTTCTAATGCACCATATTTAGAAAGCATTAGTAAGATTGCCTAGTTAAAAGGAAAAGAAAATGTTTCAAGAAGGCATATAATATCTACAACTTTTTATGAAGTCACTTAAGGTAATAAGCCACCATTAGCATTTATCGATATAATGAAAAAATAATTAATTCCTTACTAGTCAGACCCTTGATGATTTATATCATTGAGAAAATCTGACACCATATCTAACTGGAAATTTTCTTTGTTCCTATTTCTGCTGTGGAATCCAATTTTTGGAAGACTCCAAAAATTTGGAATCACATGTACCAATTATTACCATGAGGCTAACTTAAGCAGTAGTTACATAAAGATATAGCCAAAATTGGAAAGAGAACTTGTATGTTTACTGCTTTCCTGCAAATTTGGTCTCCAATTCCTTTTTTTGTTGCTCAACACTGCATTTTTCTAGTGTTGCATTGTTTTTGTATCAAAGCTATTTTTCCAGTGCAGATACCCCACCTTGTGCGTTACCACTTTGTGTTTTTCAATCAGTCCTGGAAGTGTACATACACATATATTTTCTTATTCCAGGATGTCACTGTGGAATGTCTGTGAGATTCACAGAGGAATTTTCAAAGAGTGAATTCATCACACACATTTGTGTGCTCCTTGTAGTAGAACAGTTGATGTGAGTAAATGTCTGGGTAGTTGTTCCAGCAGGCAGGAATTCTATTGGTTTGAACATATTGTCCTTGTAGCTCTCTAGCCTGGTTCTCCACATTTGCTCTGGCATGCAACAAAGTGAATATTTCCTCAATCAAAGTAACTCCTTTTAGTAGTCTTGGAGGATTCTGCAAAGAGTAACTTATTTGGTGGAGTACGTTTTAGAAGAAATCCTTCCGTACCATGTTTTCATGCTAGGCATAATTGATGGACAAGATATTTCATGATTCTCAGGCAGCTTTTATCATATAACCATGAGGCTGATTGAAAAGTCTCTGATTTTAATTATGAGCATATCCCCAAAATAGAGAGGAATGAAAATGTTCATAAACTTTACTTGGTTTTATTCCATATTTCAATGAATCACTGAACTTTGCCTTGCCTTTTGTGAGTTATATGTTGGCTTTGACAACAACTTAGTGCCTTTTTCAGTAAAGAATTTAGGATCCAAACTAAATATTAAGATTTAAAATTGATCTACTTTACTTCCGGGTGGTACTTGTATGCTTAATGGTAGAAAAAATACCTTGCTGGATGTTCTCCACCAACTCTGGGCAACTGAGACGTAGCTCTCATCTTTCTTATCCCTAATGAGCAAGTTATATTAAACATCTGACAAATCCCTGGTTAAAATACATTGGTTTAAGTGTTATCCAGGGTAAAAAAAATTGTTACAAGGCAGTACGTTATTCTTCTATTGTGATTCTCAAAGGTGAAATAGGCTTTTAGAGCTTTTTGGGGCAAGTTAAGCATGCACTTTGTTACAAGTATTAATATGAAAATGTGGCTGTGTGTGTCTGCCTGACACCTCACCACACGTTCTCTGCGTCTTCCTTCTGCTATCATCCACTTGCCTCTGACACCAAAGCATGGTGGACAACTGGCTCAGCAGAGACATGAAAGGCTTTACTTCTATAACATGTTAGATATCAACTTCCAACTTTGTGAAATTGCCTGAGCAGTCTTTGCCAACAGATGTGGTCATGTAAGTTTCATAGAGATGGAAGAACTACTCTACATAAACAGTTGCCTTTTGTGCTTTCTTTTTTTCTCCTTGCACTTTTCAGAGTATTTTAAGGATGCTCAAGTGTATTTGTACATTTTGATCTATTTTTCTTTCTCCTGCTCCATCTTTGCTCTCTCTCTTGCTTTCATCATTCTACCCTGAGACTTCCTTTTTTCCTGAAATTTTTGTATAAGAAAAATGGTATGACATATGCATATATATTTAGATACCTCAGTATTGTTTTACAGATCAGCTATTGGAATACTTAATAACACATAATTCAGAGTTCTCAGGATTTGTGCAGGTAGATCTTTAAGTGCCTCATTTATGACTCCAGGTCATAAAATATGACCAGATTATTTGTAGATTATTTGGTAGGAACTTTATAAAATTCTATTTTGGTCTCACAAAATCAAGCAGCTGAAATCAAAGAATGTGTTTGTAAAGACTGAAGTTATTCTGTGAAAATTTTTCAAAGCGAAAGAGTATAGATTTGTCCAACAAATACCTTAGAATGGTAATTAAATCACAATAATGAAATCTGCAATAATGTGTGCGGAACTTCATGGGCTGAGATGATTCACCTGATCTGAAAGGAAAGCTCTTTGACTACTGTTACAGCATGGCCAATACTTCACAGAACAAAATTCTCAGAGAAACAATTTAATTAGCAAAGACTGAAAATAAAAACAGAAAATAGAAAATGAAAATGGATAATTTTCTGGAAATATTTTTATAGCACATCTTGAAGGAAAAAGAGGGAAACTAACATTTGGGATTCCAAATGTACAATCAATCAGTTCCTCAGTAAACTTCTCACACATGAATATCCAGTAGCAATTTATGTATTCTATAAAAATTTATGTATTCTGTGTAGGATTTCTGAGGGCCTCCCTCTATGTGGACCTATGACAGGCAGACGGGCAGGGCTGGGAAGTACAGTCAATGGATCAGGAACAGCTTTAACCAATTTAGGAACGTTCAAGCCAAGTGGTAACAGCATACCAAGTGCTTCTTGCAAACACACAATCCAGCAAAACTCAGTGCCAAAATTCCATGGCATTCAAGACCAGCACAACACTCCAGAGTACTGGCTGTATTCCTGGAGCTGGGTTCTTTTAGGCTCTCTGACTAAACAGTAGTTTCAGGAGCCGTTTGGGCATGGCTCCTGCTGGCTGGCACACTGCAGACATGGAGATCTGTCCAGGCGCTTCAGACAGCCAGGACTGCTCAGGGCCAAAGACCAAGACCATGACTTGAACTCAGCAGGGTGAGGGCAGAGGTTCTACACATCCACCTATATTGCTTACATCTTTTGTCTTACAGTTGCTTATTCTCTCCCACTTTTTCTTCTGCCTCACTTAATTTTAATGTGGTTGGTGAAAGAGAAAGGGCAGAGCATTTCAGAAACACATTGCTGGAGATGGCAGATGCGTAGCTCAGGCTGACAGTGACTGTACAAAACCTCTCAAAGCACTCTAGCTCTTGAGGGGGTCATGTAAGAAATCAAAGGGGGAATTTTTCTGTATGTATAGCAGGTTTTGTAAGATGCCCAAATCAGGAAGCGTTAATGAATTAAGGAAAATAAAGGAGACAGTACAGAACTGCTGACAGAGAAACAAACTGCTGCACTTGTAGTATTTCTGGAAGCTTAGAAAAAAATATTCTGTGTCTAAATTAATCTGAGACACACATGAGTCTGTAAGGTAAAGTGAGCTGAGAGTACTGTAAAAAGCAGACTTGTAACATACAGCCATTATGTGCTCTGAAACTATGTCCTACTTTATGCCTGAAAAATTAGTAAAAAGGTAGAACTAGGAAAATTGCAGATTATTGTTTGATTTATTTTTTTCAGTTTGAAGAAATTTGCTTATGTCTCTGTTTTTTCATTTTGAAAGGAAGGAATGTTACAATTATTATTAACTATTTTAAAATATTCTCCAATTTTCTTAATTTGTTAAAGGTTACTGTTATGATAGATGTAAAGTGATTCTGGAAATACTTGAGAGAATTGTGAGTTTTCCCAGCTGTAGATTTTCATCAGTTATTATATCTTCTCTTTAACGACAAAGCAAGCACAGGTATACTAACAAAGGTATTAATTTGTCCTTATTTTGGGTAAAACCAAAATAAAATTATGTTCAAAGTATATAAAAGCTTAAAAATCACTCCCTTGTGGGGAAATAGTGAGAGATTGAAATTAATGGGTTTTGACCAAGAATATGTGCCAATTTCCAACAAACTTATTTTTATGTGAGCATAAGAAGCTACTGGATGAGAAAATTTATAGTGGAAATGTTGGCAGGAATTTACCTAATGCTGCTTAAATAGTACCACTATGTTAAGGAATATGCTGGATACCAGACAGCTTTCTGTGGAAAATGATAAACATACAAGGTCTCTGTAGGGGATCTCAGCAGAGCAATTTTTATTATCCAGAATAGTGGGTCTCTTTCTGTGATGTTGTTTTTATGCATGATATATGGGAATAGAGGCAAAACCAACATTTTTTAGAAATTAATTTTTTTTTAACACATTCTGTAGTGTGTATTTACACAGTGCTTTTACTTAATTATGTTTTATTCAAATAACTGTCTTTGGTACAGACTATTTTATTTTATTTTATTTTATTTTATTTTATTTCATTGTCTCCTTTGAGAATGCATATGTGATGCAAACTCAGAATTATATTGTTGATCACTTGCATGCTGAGCTGCATGCTGGTAATAGTAAGTGCCCTGAATTAAATCTTAGGAATTTAGACCGATTCCAGTAAAGAAGTAAACAAACAGCATGAAAATCACAGATCAGAAGTTGCACCTTCCCACTCTCTCCTTTCAAAACCAGACATGATTTTAAGCCAGAATTTTGCACCTAAGCGCATTTGGACTTAATTTGCATTGTTTTGCCATGTGAACAATAGTTGTTTTCCATAATAGCAGCAGAAATTAAGTGGATATGTTATTTATAACATATGGAAATATATAAGTATTATGTGCCTGGTTTTGTTTCTGAATGTGAACACTGTACTTCTGATGAACTGTAGACTACCTTTGGTTTTGTTATTTAATCTGCATATGCTTTCCTGTAGGGTGAGATCCAGCAGCTGTTGATTATAGCTGATCCCAGAGCTGCATTTGACTATTGTGAGCATTATAGCCCAGACTGTGACTCCCCAGTGCCCAATGCTGCTCAAGCTCAAGATCCTCAAGTTGATGAGGTGAGTAATCA
Source organism: Corvus cornix cornix (assembly GCF_000738735.6). Taxonomy (NCBI): domain Eukaryota; kingdom Metazoa; phylum Chordata; class Aves; order Passeriformes; family Corvidae; genus Corvus; species Corvus cornix. The sequence goes on along the minus strand of NC_046338.1, from coordinate 19,907,451 downwards.
GTCACGTAGTACTGGATTTATTGCACATTAGTGGTTGTGTTGGAGAAAAGTTACCCAAGGAGCACTTCCAGCTAAATGGCATGCATTGTTCTAGTGGTGAAGGAAGCAGGTTGCAGGAGTGAATTCATTTTTGCTGGGAGAGGGTAGAAATGCTCTGTTCATTTTCACTCATTTACGTTAAGCATTTGAAGGAACCTATCACCCTGGTGGTATTTGAACAACCGGCATTCTCAATGAAGTTAAACTGTACTTCTTTTAAAAAATTATAGCAGTATGAGTTTGTCAACTCGTGCACATTTGTTCTTCCTGTATGTTTATAATTTCACTGATGCTAGGTATCAACAAATGCCACATTTGAAAGACGTGGGAGCTTTGAGTCTTCCACAATTGTAAAAATCTTCTGTTAAAAGAGCCATGTGTTTTAATGAGCTGCGTGCACAAATGCATGTGCACACAAAAGTATTTCAGCCAGTTCTACTCACAGGAGGTAAACCAACAGAAACAAAACAGAGTAGGAATTTTTCCCAGAAACATGAAGGATATTTAGAGAAACCATTAGTCACTGTAGCCAGTTCTCACAGCCATAAACTGAGTAATTCACCCAGGTCAAGGTAGTTCCTCAGATTAGACCTCTGAGCACTTGTATGTATTGCTGTACACATTCTAAGTGCTTGCCTTGAACAGTGTAAAGTGAAAAGCTTTTCCAAAGTGTAACAAGTCATAAATGAACTTGGTTCTGGACAGCTGATATGCACACCATGTGTGATCCAACTGGTTATTACTACTGATTGCTCAAGAGATCAGCATTAAAACTTGCTGAATTGTTCTTAGATGTCTGTTTTAAGCCTGTTTTGGGACTGAATTTTTCTTAAACACATGGTAGTTTTATTTGTTGTTACTATTTATTGTATCTGACTTAAAATTATGTCAGCAGGAGACAAAGGCCCATAGAGTGCAGAACTTCTTTCAGAGGAACTCCCTCCTACATGCATTACATCTGAGGTGTAGTTCAAGGTGTGTCAAGTCACCTACACACAGGTGGAGGCCTTTACACTGCATTACAGTGTGTGGAGTTTGGCCTTTTCAGGAGGACCCCATAGGACATTCGGTCTGTGTGCCTGGATACCTGGATCTCCATATTCCAAACCAGAACAGATGGAAAGCATATTGCTGGTAATTTATGGAAAGATGAAAAGAGATAGCAAGACCTACATTTTTTTTCTTTATTAAGTTTCAAAAAAAATTTAAATTTTGCTTTGGAAATTTCCTGAGCTTTGCTGCTATTTGGTTGCTCTTGGCTTTAGTGCTTTTTAATATGTTTTTCAAAGGCCTATTTTTCCCCATTGGTAACACACAGAGTTTGTGGGAGTACCTACAGAGAAAAAAGTAAAATCAAAGATCTTAATTCGTAATGTAACATTTTAAAATAAATTTGAAAACAAATTGAAAAGCACTAAATGATTAATAAAATGGAGAACTGCCATTTCCTTTTCCTTTTTTTTATTGCTGAGAGTGGTGATAGTATTATTTTTCTTAGCTTTCTGACCTAAGACACAATTTCCTTGTTGTTTTCCTTGAGTTTATATCACTTTGCATAAATATTCCCAGTGAAGTCAATAGATCTCTTTAATGTGTAATAGTAATCTAAAATACTTGCATCAGCAATGCTACCAATGTGATAAATATGCAATAGAATAAATGACTGATTGAATTTATAGAATTATAGAATTGTCTACTGAATAGTAAAAAACCAGCTTGTTAAGGCAGGATACTTTGTTATCTTGTGAGTTACAGCCTGTCAAATCACACAGATAATTTATTTTAAGGAAATAAATGACAAGTTTTATTTAGGTACTGGAAGAAGTTATAGAAGATAGCAACGCTGATTTTTGTAAACTGTAATTGCAAAATTAAATAAGTTCAAAGATAAAAATATATTTGCAGATAGTCTATAATGAAAACGATTATTTTAAAATGCTTGATTACATGTTTTGAAGAGATTACACCTTTGATTAGTGATATCTGATAGAATTTGTAGACTTAGACTTTTGCAAAGCTTCTGACTTGTTAATTTATGTTATTTTAATTTAAAAACAAAGGTGTGGTAGAGTATCTGACAAAGAGATTCAAATCTGAGTGCCTTATTTCAGAAATTACTATAAACAATGATTTGTCACTGAATTAAAGTTGTAGTCGAGTTTCTTAGTAATTGTGCTAGAAATATAGAAATGTGTATGAAATGGGTGGCATTAAAATTTGTCAGAGTCACGATACTGCAGAGCAGTGATGGTAACAAAGGCAATGTTACACACATACAAGCCAAAGAAATAACTGCAGGGCTAACATAATGAACTCAGAAGCACACTGCAATAACAGTCTGCTTGCATGTGGTAACAGAAGAACCTTTCATCTGCAGCAGATTGTCCCCATCTGGGGGCTTTGTTGGCTGCTGTATCAGTGAAAGCAATTTGAGGGGTACATGGTTTACCAGACTGAGATACTAATAATGCTGAAAGCCAGCATGGAAAGATTACTGTTTAGCTTGACTGGTTTCATGGTTTGATCTTCAATGTTTTCACACAAACTCTTGTGGTAGGAAGAGGGAAGAGAGAAATCTGGGCGAAAGGCTAGGCAGGATTGTGTCTTCAGAGTCTGGATTAAACCAGCAGAAACTGGAAATATATGTTGGACACTAGCCTCAAAATATTCTGGTTATTAAAGAAGGGAAGGAGTTTTTCCCAAAATAATACTGTGCATGTCTTGGTTTTTAAATAGGGTAGGAATACAGATGCAATATTGCCTCTGCATGCTGCCACTTGAAACATAACTGAATCATCACATATGTTGCTCACTTACCATGTCAGAGACCCATAACAAAAAGAAAGTACTGGCTGCAGACAAATGGGGTAGAGGGTGAAGAAAGATAGATAAATTCAGTTAGGAAACTATCTATTGAAACTTTTAAGAAAGAAAGAAGAAATTACCAAAATGGTGAATCTCTAGATATCTTCAAGCCAATGGTAGATACCTTTCTGAAAGTTTTGGGAAATGTTATTCATGCTTTAGTTGACTCCGTTTCAGAGTGACCATAGGAAGTTTTGAAGCCTGCAAGTGCACAAGAGTTAGCCAATAGTCCCTTCTGGCCTTACAGTTCTGAGTCTTTGAATTATTGCAGACCAGAATAAGAAACTGATATTTGGCTTAAAGGTAAATTAATATTTCTGAGCCTATTAATATGTGTCTCTAGCACTGATTACAAAACCCGAAGGAAGTGGTTGACTTTTCATCAGTAAAATAGAAAATTATGTTTGTGAAGCTGCATATAGGAAGATGAATAGGATTTCTCTTGAAATTGCACACTTTTGTAGTCTCCTGGCAAGTTCACGGCCTAGGAAGGCATTCGTTCTGAAAAGCTGGATTATTTTTAGACAACTAAAGAAGCATCTAGAGAGAAGGATTTAGGTGAAAAGATACTGGTTTAAACGCATAAGTACTTTGTTTAACTGAGTGTAATCCTCATTGATCTAGGCAGTGCTTCTTTCTCCAAAGGAGCAAATAATCAAATATCCAGCATTTTAGGTTTGGGGACATTTCTTTCAATAGCAGTGCTGATTTAAATGAGTCATTTTCTGAATTTATTTCCACCCTATGCCCTCTTTCCAGTTCAGCTGGTGGAATTGTTTATGTGTTTGTTGTGGGAAGGGTCTAAGACTTCACCTGGACTAAAAATAATTACCAACCATAAAATGGGAAAAATTATGGAATATATTGTGGTGAGTTTCCATTAAATGAGCCTGAGAATGCATGTCACATCACTGCAACATCAGGAATGAAATATTTGCTTTTTAAAATGTTTAAGTTTTTCTCAAGGCCTTAAGACCTTCACTGTGCTCTCGTATGTAAATTTACTGGAAACTGATTTATAATCAAATTGTCTTTACTAATGATACCTTAAGTGCTGCATTGAGATTTCCTTTTTCTTGTTGCATTTTCTTTTTACCATGTGTCTCATTCAAGCTGCAATTTTGATCCAACAGAGAGGATTTCAATACCTACTTTTTACTTACAGGATGTCTTCATCCCTGAATTAAATGCCAAGTTTACACTAAACAAAGTTTAGGAAGAATCAAGCATCTCACAATGAGATTCAAAAAAATAGCAAGCTGTGAATAAAGACAAAGACCTAGTCACCCTAGAAAGGGAGGGAGGACATATCTTAAACTGTACCCTTGTCTGCAGACTTACCCAGCTGTGCTGTCCTGATCCCCCATGTCATTTTTCTCCCTCAGCAAGGTCAACTCCTGCATCCTCACTTCTCCCTTCCTCTAAGGGGTTAGGTACGAGTGACCTGAGGATTTCAAGATACAAGCTTTGGACCCAATTGGGTCTTTATACTTCCATTTTAATTCAGTCAGTCCCTTTCTGGATTCAAATGACTGTGTTATATGTCTAAACAAGGTTTATTTAACTGGGCAACCTCTAAGTACCTTTTGTGTTCAGGCTCTGCAGAATCTGTTGTACTTGGCTGCTAGCCAGGACTGTGGGCTCTGTGTGAGCAGTTCGGGCTGAGCTGTTGGGATAGATGCATGTCAGAACCCTCCCTATAGAGAATGCTTCCCTTTCTTTGGGATTTGTTCATCAGACCTAAGTGTCATTCAGTCTGAAAATGAGAAAGCAGTAGATTAATAGTAATATCCCCACACTTTGTTATTTATTATCATTTATTTCCGTCTTCAAGACATGTTTTAATTGAAGTGGGCATCAGTCTTCCTTGTTCTTGCTTGTGCATAGCCAGGTATGAATCTCTGTAGCTGGTCAAGGTCAGAGTGATGACCTCAGCAGTTGACAGTACACAAAAAAGTGTTGCCTAGAAGTTCCGGAACCTTGGGTTTTTCATATTGAATGTATGACAAGATTTTAAGAATCCCATATATGTTTGAAATTATATTTTAAAACTATCAACATTGCTTTTCTTAAAGAAGATACACACCTATGCTTTTCTTATAAATACCTTGTGAACAGACTGGCTTCTGTCTTGTTTTCAAACCCTTTTTACTATAAATGGAAATGTATTAAATTCCTTTCCAGTTCAATCACATATGCTTGGCCAGCTCACAGAAATTAGAGCAGTGACAGATCTAGCCAGTCTTCATCATCCTTGATGTTGTGTAGTATATTTTCTGGAGTACTGTCAGGTCTAGTTTGCAAAGGAACCAGCTATCAGGCTTTCAAATCTTCTCTTGGAAGATTATTCTGCAACCCAGTGAATCACACGGTCTGACTTCTGCTGAAGAAATGGCTCCCCAAAGGAACTCGGCTTCATTTATTTTGGATCTATCCCAAACTAATGGATTATTTGAAGACATGAAATGTTTTCCTTTAATGAAATGAATTTCGTAAATTAAAAGTGCAAATGGTCCCCAAATATGTTGGCTTGGAGGCTTCACGCATCCTTTCAGAACATGTTAATTTAGTGTCCTTTTAGGTGTTTGATCAGAAAGACTAGTTTTCTGAAAAATGCAGAAAGATTATTATTTTTATGTTTAATTTTACGTTTATTGTTTGTGGAGTATGCCCAGCCACTGCCCTGGAGGGACGTCTGCTGAGATACGGAGATTGCTCAGTCTCCCAGCAGAACTCCCCTGGAAAGGCAACCACTTTTCAGTTACGGCGAGAAGAAGACAAAACCAGAATCCTCAGGGAAACCCTATGCAGATCCTTTGTAGCCCATTGGCCCTTACCCTCTGATGCTCACCCCCTGTATCCCTATAAAGCTAGCCCCCTGCCCCAGTGAGGGCAGAGAGAGTCCATCCCTGGTCTCCCCTTCACCAACTAATAAAGCTACCTTGTGAGGAACAGCCACACGAGCCTCTCGTCTCTCTCCCTGGTCTGGCCTGGAGGCTGCCCTGCAGAGCTGAGCTGGAATCACGAGCTGACAATCACTAAAGAGCTGACAGCTTCTGCAAGGGCCCTCCTGCCAGCAGCTGAGGGAAGACACCGGGCCTCGGGAAGACGATTCCTTTTGGGACCGTCTCTCCAGACCAGTCACAGCTTCCTCAGTCAGAGCTACTGACCCCACACCAGCTGTCATAAATTGTTATCTTTAGAACTGCAGATATTAAAAATAGTGTTCTTCCTAGCTCTCTTTTTCTTTGCATAGATATGTAGAAGTTTTATATAAGGGAGTAACATAATAAAGAACCTTAAGGGTCTTAACCTCCTTTTGAAACAGGATGTCTTTGGAAACCGAAGATAATGTTCTTATCTCCTTTTATCTCCTTGATTTTGTCACTTTTATGAACAATATAAGGACTATATGGTAGAAGAGGCCATCCTTTAAAAGCTGTAACTTTCCTTCTGTCCTAAGGTTGACATTTTCTATTTAATTTTTTCTATTACTGCAGCTGACTTTTAAAACTCATTTTGCTTGGCATCCCTTATTTTATTGCATTTTATAAAGTGTTAGTGAGCCTAGAATATTTCAAAATCATCTTTGCCTCTTTAGCTTGTACATGACTTAGCATAATCTTTAGGAAATGGAAAAATTGAGCTTATGACTGTTTTTTGGTTCAGGATTTAGATTATTAATTATTTAAATTTGGAAATGTAAAGCAAAAAATGCTAAAATCTACATTTTGGAATGGGAGGTTAGGTTTTTAGAGTATGGATAGTAGAAGAATTAGTTTCCAAAGTAAGGTTTCCTTCAGAATATTTAAGTTATTTCCCAGTTCAAATAGGCCTTGCATGCTGCTGATCTTCTGCTTCTAAAATTCATCTGATGAAGAAAACAGTTCATCTCTTTAATTGGAATTGCATGATGATCTGGTAGTGTAATAGAATCACTCTGGTAAAGAAAGCATGAGGTCATAATGGAAACACTTCGTCCCATCAAAAAGTAGCAGGTTTTATTCTTCCTTTCATTTGCAAGAAAATAGTCATATGCAATATTCATTACAGGAATGGCTGTTTAGTAACTATTGGTGGTCTTACAAGAGAAGAAAGAAAAGCAAGAGGAAGAAAATTGCATCACATCTGAAGAATGTGTTACCTGATGTCTCTTAGCTGAAATCCCTCGCCAGGTTTAACCTATTATTTATTTTGAAATTCTAGATCCTTTCTCCTGTATATTCAAGAGTCTACTTATTACTTTTCCTTTGATTAGTAGTGCAACTATGATAGACATCTGTGAACTCCCCTACTTCTGTGAACTAATAGCAGGGCCTGGGTTTTGCGTTTCCAGAATGCTAAGGAACTTTTCTAAATGTTTGTTGAGGTCAAACTGAGTGGATCAAACCCTGTCTCTGGTCATCTGATAAAGGTGACCTTCCGGTTGTGTATCTCCAGAAAAAGAAGGGATATGTGCTACATATCCAGTCTTAACTGTTAATGGCAGGGTAAGTGTGAGTTGCCAGCTTCACAGCAGGTGACTAAAGCCATTAAATCTGTCCCTGGTGTTTGTAAATCTAGTCTTCATTTGCCTGACTAGTCCTTCACTAGTCCTGTTGTCCTGTATTAGAAACAGGGAACAGCCTTCATCAGGTTGAATTATCATTCTGTGAGTAAATCATATTTCTAAAGTGCAACTTTACATCAGTTAGGGATGTAGAGGTGCATTCCTCCATCTGGACAGACTGTGCCTCGGGAAATACACCTGGAAGATTTTGCATCTATATTTAACTCTTTGCAGCAGGACCCATGGGGTTCAGTACAAAACATATTCTCTGTTTATTGGCTGGTGTGAAAGATGAGGGTTGCTGGACTTTCAGAAAGAAATGTTGGGAAAGGAAGGATTCCTAAGAATAAGGTTTATCTTGTAGACAGTTTTTATCTTGTGACATATTTTCACTTGCCCTCCTTGCATCTGTGGGACTACAAAGTACTGCGATTTCAAAATTACTTGAATATGGTTTTGGCACAGTGGCAACATGCCCTAGCTTGTAAGTTCAAGAATTTTCATAATACCCCTCTGATACTCTGCTCTTAAAGTGGAAGATCTTCACCAGCTTGGCAGTAATCTGATTCCAGCATGGAAACTGTCATTCCCCCTTTCTCATCCATCCCTGTTCTTTCTGTGTGCCTGCATATCAGCACAGCCAAAATATACTGTTCTATTTGTGATCACATTTTGCATATAAAGAAAGTTTCACTTTCTTTAACAGAAATGAGTGAAGCACAATACCCAAAACTATTTTCTGTGTGATTGTGCATGATGCAATAGATCTGTCCACATACTTGTACTATTTTGTATGTTTTCTAGTTCTCATTCATAAATGTCTGACTTTTTGACTAGACCTCTTAGCATAAATATCAGCTTATTCACTTCTTTCTTTTTTAATACTAGCATAACTGGTCTACAATGCTTACTAAAAAGGAATCTATGTGTCTGTAAGTTACTAAAACAAACTCCTAACAGCATATTTAAACTTAAATCTGGCTAATGACATGGTAATTCTCTCAAAAATGTTACTCCACTTATCTCTTAAGATATTGGTTATTATTTAACATAGGTGGTGTCTTTTGCTTGGGTTCCAATAAAAATTGCATAGCAGAGTGTTTGATTCATGTTGTTTGGCTGAGGAAGCTTTTGAAAGTATGTAATTGGTTACCGCTGTTAGGGTGGAATGATTGAATTTTGAGAGGTATATTCCACTGAGTACTTTTTTTTTTCTTGTAGATAAACCTAGTTTGTGTAGACTTCTTGAGAGAAGATAAGCAAATCACTTGCAGACATTTTTATAATTTCCAAAGATATAGTGCAATTTCAATGCTATTCTGTAACTATTTCAAAAAGTCTGGTTTCATCCATGTGGTTCTTCCTTTACTTCCTTTTTGTGGCTGCTTGTGGTCTCCTAGAAGCTTGTCATTGCGTTTTCTTCTTTGGGTGGCAGTGGCACACTTCTTTAGAGACAAGCTGTATTGAGTTGCAGTTCCAGAACTGCACAAGACAGAAATGCTTTTGTGCATCAACAGACCTCTACATTTGTCATTGCTGATGGTGAGGCCCATATAGGGCCAGTTATAGGTCAAACATGTTTCATTGACTTCACTGGGATTAGGACTGAATTTTAATTGGCTGAACAGGGAAAGAATAATCACATATTACTTACCTTGGTTAAGTCTAAAGTGCTGCTGGTTTTGAAAAGTATAAATAGTATCAACTTTTTTTGGTAATGCAAAAGATACCACTGATGAAATCAAAGCATTGCTTACATTATATGAGGCAGATATAAAGTGCACATATACTTCACAAAGAGGATATTCTCCACCTAAAATGGTATCTTGTTATTTAAAAGTCATTTGAAGTGCTCTTATTAATGTGCAATATAGTTTTGAACGAGTACCAAAAGTATGTTACATCCTTCTTATATGTTTATCAAATCTCATGACTAACCAGTTTATATATGCATGGGTAGAAATAATCAAAAGGACAATCAAGCAAAAAGCATCTGCCTTCTGAAAGATAATCTGTGTCTTCTTTTTAAGAAAAGCTGCTGATCATAGTAAGACTCTGAGGAGTCATAGGAGTAAAGTAAAAGAAAGCCATGTTAAAGGATTTTTAAGTGATTAAGGGCCTTTCAGCATTAGTCATACTTGCTGAGGAAATCAACTTCTATGCATTAAAAAGTAAAAAATTGTATCAAAAAGCATTGCCAGAGGAAACAGTTAAACCAGAGTTTTGATCAGATGGTAGAATATAGTTTGGAATATGGAGATCTATTTTAATCTCATATATAATTTCTTCTAAAATGTCCATCTCTTTCTGATAATGGTCACATCTATGAATCCTCAGACTCATTTGCAAGTGTAATGTACTGATTCTCTCCCTCATCAATATAATGAAACAAACAGTATTGTCCTCATTTTACAGACAATGATGCTGACTTGAAACAAGAGAGAGGAGATTTCAGAAGGGACAAATTCACATGAGGCACATTAGAATATTTCTTCCTAAAGGGAAAGCAAACACTTGTCCAGATTCTGGACACAATTCTGCCTTCTTTTGGCTCCCTGGGCACGTAAAGAGAACTGGTAGCAACAAGGAGACTGCTTTACTTTACTAGACCAACCAGTTCTTGTAGCTTCAAGCATGGTAGGACGAAAAGATAGTTTAAAGCTGCTCTTTCTTCTCAGCTGGGGTGAGTTGCGCTTGGTGCGCATAATATGGAGACCAGTATCTGCTTGGCACAGCCAAGAGTACAGCTCAGGAGTTCCTGGCTCCCTAGATTGGGCTCAGAACACTACACAAGCCAATTCTAAAGCTACTTGCTCTTGTAAAACTTTATTGTGCCAAATCTTCATTTGATAAAAATTATAGAAACAGATCTGTGGAGCAATTTACCGAAGCTGAATCTGAAATGAAATTGCAGCGGTGAGGCATTTGCTCAGGAAATTTATACCATGGAGCTGCCCTGGTTTTCAAACACAACATCTAACAAGAGGAAGATAGCCATGTTTACTTGTGAGCTGTGGCTTCTTTCCTCTATCTGACATTATTTATTCATGTCAGATATTGGCATCTCTGCTCTTCTGGTCACCTGAAAAAATTACAGGTAAAAGAGGCATTATTAAAATTTAAATAAACACATAGTTTCAAAAGATCTGTTGGTGCTCCCAGTAATCAAAATTATACTGGATTCTTCTTTGCAGTCCAATAAAAGAGAGGCTTTTTCCTGGCATTACTACTTACTTTTTTACTACTTTTGTACTGTGCTTTGAAAGAAATAAGAAATCGTGAGTTTTTTTCCCCAAATGAATAATTACATTGAATTGTTCATACTGCCTTTTGTTTAACTTTATTCCTAAGTAAAGGTTGAGATACTTTCCAGTATTGCTAATCTAGTTTGCTACCACTAACATGGGAATGCCTGATATTTTTCCATTTGCAATGTAGTACACACCAGAAGATTTTATCGAATATGACTATGAGTATGGGGATGCAGATTATAAAGAAACTGATTCTGTAACAGAGGGACTCCCACTGTTTGAAGAGACAGTAGCACAGACAGAGGTAACAGAATCTGATCTGTTTGTTGTGTGGTGTCCAGCTGTCCCCTACCATATGGTTTGTCAATTTGTGCCTTCTGTATATAAACTTAATGCTTTCCTCTCACTCATTTCTTTACTTTGTAGCTGTAACCCTTGCTTTCAGTTAGAGATGGAAGGTCTCACGGCTGACAGCATTCATCTTGCATTTGGTTACCATTCTTTCATTCACCCTTTCTCATATTTCTTTTCATTTTATTTATGTTTTCCCATTCCATCTTTCATAACGTTTGCAGAAAAAGAAAGCCATGGTCAAAAAGAAGAAGAGGACAGTGGCCGCTAGCTCAAAGGACAAACCTCAAAAGGCCACAACAAAAAAATCTGAAAAATATGCATCCAAGAAGAAGAAAAGTTATCAAGCAGCAGCAAAAGGCAAACTAGGGGTAAAGGTAGCCAAGAAATAATCAAGATCTTTCCCAGACCAAGACTGGAAGATCTTTGATAATAAGAAAAAAATTTACCTAACCCCACTAGATGAATACATCTGGCTAATACCATAACCTGAATAACAGCAAAACCTCTTGAATTTTTCATATGGGATTTTTTTAAATAATGTCCTTTTTTTTCTCATATTAGGCCAACGTTATTGATGGATTTCAAGATTATAGCATAGCCGAAAATGACTATGGACCCCAGACAGAAGCTCCCTCCAGAACTACTGAAGCAAATGAGGTAGTAAGAAGTCTCAAGAAAATACTTGTCCCACCAGCTGTCAGTCATTAAAAAAGTACAAATGCATTTTAAAAGGATGGATTTCTATGTCCAAGTTACAAACTCTACCAGCACTTAATGTGATTTTATGCTTTCTCAGCCAATATAAGAAGCTACAGTTTTCTTGGGCAGAACTCGCATTAATTCTGTAGAGATCTGCTGAATCTTCACTCTGCAGAGTGCGTGATTCTGGAAATAATTCAGTGATACACGGTGTGGGAACGTAGTTTTGCTGCTTTCAGTGTGGATGTGAATGGAGCTATGTCTAGCATAAACTAGGTTAGCTACTAGACATAGTCCCCCTAATAGGAAGTGGAGTCTCTAATTTTTCCTGTAATTTTTAAGATGCAGCATAAAAAGAACCTAACACAAGACAAAGCATGGCTACCACCATAGCAGCATATGGAAGCTGAGTCAGAAACCTTTGTTTTCTTTTCATAGTTCTTCAGCTACCAAAACCAAATTATTTGATTTTTACTTGTTCTATTCAAAAGAAACATTATATTTTGAACTGTCGAAAAAGATAAAATTATTATTTTGACTTATGTCAGAAAACACATTTCTAGAAAGCCACAATAACCAGTCTAAACATTATTTTGTTAAAATTACTGCACCTAAGACAGTGCTGCATTAATATGTTTGCATATTAATTAATGCTAGTGTTAGAAAAATGATGGCAGATTTTAAGAAATATTGTTCTCATTTTTCTTTTACCTTTTCCTTTCATAATTAAGATTGTTGCTTAAAAGATGTACAAAACTCCCCCTCTCCCCTTCCCCTGAATATTTGAAAAGAGAAAAAGAGTCCCCATTTGTTCTATGGTTTTTCTCCTATGTATCTTAGAAAGTGAAGGTGAATTAAGGTATGTTTTACTCATTTTGCTGTAAAGCATTCTTACATTCAGTCTCATGTTTGCTTCTCACAAGTTGATCAACAGATGTATCTAAATTATTCAGTTTCCTGGGCAATTTTAAGCTGATTGTACAATAGTAGAGGTGCAATGAGGTAGATTCAAAGTGCTAAATGCTCTCCTTGGTGACAGCATTGCTTCATAAAGGTAAAATTTGGCTTAGAATTGGTTCAGATCTGTGTTTATTCCAGCTGTAAGGCAAAGTCATACTCCTGTAACTAATGGAATTTGGCAATTGTTAAATCAGAATATGGCCTTCTATTTTAACTGCAATATATTTCAGTATCGTTATTAGATCAAGATATTTTAATTACACTGGATGTTGATTAGCTTCTGAATATTTTCAAGATCATACTACTTCATATTGTCTGATCATTTAGAACATCATTTTGTATTAGCAGTATCTGAACTTCTATTTCTTTCAAAATTACCCTGTCAAAAGACCTCTGTAATAGAATAAAGCAATCCTCCTTTATTTCACAAATGGTTTTGTACATCTCAAATATAGCATTCTTTTAAACTGCTTTAGTGCTTTTAAGTTGTTTGCTTGGTTTGACAGCTTACATACTTTAAGATGAAAGCTTAGATTTCAGAAATATTAAAATTAATCTGAATTGTACTGGAAATTTGACTCAGACAAAAAATACGTGAATTACCATGACACAGACGAGTCATGGCTTTTACTGATAAATAAACTTCAAAATCATTAACAAGAGAAAAGAAGTTTAGCTCAGCATTGGTATTTACAGACAGAAAATAATGAAAAAGGCTGGGCTTAACTAAAGTGATGCTTGCACCTCCTCCACATTGCTGTTGTAAAAAGATCTGAACTTATTCACTGCTTATTGCATATGTTCATTCATGAATGCTTGTAAGAGTGAAACCAAGCAGCGAAATTCAGCTATATTTGGCACTAAAGTAACATTACGCAAGCAGTACACATAATACTGGATATATTGAACTCAGTGGTTTTGGAAATAAAAAACCAAAGCATATGAAAACATTACTTCTTTGTACTACTTATACAAAGATCTTTTAATTACTCTGAAAGGCTGAACTTCCATTCCTTCAGACTCTAATTAAAAGACAATATGCTGTAGTTCTACTGTTCTTTCTTCTTTTGACAAGTCATCATGGTGGATCAGCGTATGCTTACATTGCTTTACTAACAATAACCCACATATTCCTCCTATTCCCAAATCTTTGCTACTGATACGAATAGCAAAATCCTGTTGAAGAAGTATTTGCTGAAGAATACATAACTGGAGAGGATTATGATAAAAAAACTGAGGCAACTGAATATGGAAGCAGAGGAGTAGACCCCAGTGAATCTGATCTGCTGGTAGATGGAGATTTAGGAGAATATGATTTTTATGAATATAAAGAATATGAAGACAAACCAACTGATTCCACTAATGAGGAGTTTGGTCCAGGTGTTCCTGCAGAGACCGATATCACAGAAACAAGCGTAAGTGGACTGGAGGCATAATGCAGATTAATTTAATTTAGTAATTCTTTTATAATTACACAGTCTCAGAACTGCACATACCTTGATCCAGAGTTCCTTGTACATATTAGATATGTTCTTATTTCTGATAGCCTTTGGATCAAGGCCATCCTCTTGTTTTAGTAATCTTGAAATTTTTATCTTTATTAAATGTAAGATTTTTTGTCTCATTTGCTGAAGGGAGTAAGGGAGGGCTGAAGATGGGTGGTAAAGGAAAGAGGAGGTGGAATTAAAAAATAAATGTTAAAATGAACAGTTTTAAAAATCTTTCTAAACTAGAGCTAAAGCTGGAAAGAACATAAGTTCTAATGCAGGTACAAGTGCTGTAATTAATATTTTTATATGGTTACCTTAAGAAATTGATATGCGTATAAGTGTCTAGAATCCCATGGCTTTTGCTGCTTTCCAAGAAGAAAATTCATAAGTGGGGAAGATAAGGCCTGAAGCCTTTCTTGAAAATAAGCTTAGTTAATGGTGACAGATTTATGGTCTTGCAGAAGTGATTTAACAGCTCAGTTTATATAAAGAAAGATAGGATGACATGGTGGATCCTGTGAATCATGCTCTTCATTCTGAGTTTTATAGCTCTCTTTCCCTCTAACTTAATCACAGGCTAAACAGCAAGGTTTAAACTTTCCTTTAGTTGTGCCAAGGTCCTTGTTTACCAGTTTATCAGCTGCAGAAGCTGCAAAGAAAACTAATATGGCTAAGACTGGAAGGAAAAAAAATCCCATTTGGATTTTTTAGTTAGGAAGACCTTGAATATAGTAGAAAAAGAGAATTTTGTTTGCACGATTTGCTCAGTCTTATCTTTATTTTCTCCTCACAAAGTCAAAACTTCAGTTTACAAAGGATCCAAGAAATAACAGCAAATGCTGTGAGGTTGCTTTTCCCTGCCAACCTTGAAACCCATCCTTCTGTATTTCATTTACTGCTCCTTTCTAAACCCTGTTGGGGTCATTGTATTTTTTAATGATCTTTATCTGTGCCATGTGATACAAGTGTACTCTTTTCCTTCTAGCCCAGATGGGGACACTGTGGCAGAATGACACAGAAAAGGTCGGATTATCCGTGAAGCAAAGAGCCCATAAGGCACCATTTGTGCCTGCATTAAGCAAATGGCTGTGTAGACTCTATCCCCTGGTGTAAATTTCAACTTAAAATGCCTTGATACAAAGCTGAAGGAGTCAGGAATCTTGAATTAGAACACAGGCTCTGGTCTGTGCAAGCTTATTACAGTTCTCATCTGCTGAACCAGAGATATGTCATTTTCCTTTGACATGTGGATGTATTTAGAATAACTGAAGTTCTACCTATGATAAAAAAAGCAAGATGAGAAATACTCAATATCTGGGAACTTTCAAAAAGGGTAAATATTTCCAAAGATGGAGACCCTGATGTAATTTTTTTACTAGTAATTTATATTAATGTAATAAAACATGATTGTCTATACCTCTTGCTAGTTGATTTTTATGAACTACCAATGGGTTTATGAACATCATTACTAGTGAGATCTGTGCCTTTATAAATCAATGCAAAATGCACAGTCCATGAATCTAAGTCTCTGTTTTTCCATTCCGAAATATTTCATATTGAAATACTGTAACATTATCCTTACTGTTCTTACTAATCCCCAGCTATTTTAGAGTAAATGTTGAATCACTCTACTGAAATAATAAAAAAAAGCATTTCAAATTTTAAGCTGATCAGAACTGAATTTCTAGTGGATATGTTAGCAATGAAGAGAGGTACTTCTGAAGAAAAATACAATATCTCATGTTTTGAAAAAAAAATCAGGTTTGTTTTTCTTTGTTTGAAACTTGAATCTGTTTCTTCCATTAGTATGTGTTATTGACATACTGTTTTAGGTACTTCTGCTACCTTAATCCTGAACCCAAAACTTCCTGTTGAGCTGGTCCTCAAAGAACTTGGCAGTTGATGCTAATTCATGTAGGGAGGAGGCATAATTGGTTATCCATGAAATATTCTGTAGTGTTCACAGTGGCACTTAGCTCCCTTCTCATTTATGCCATGAAATCACAGACCCTTCTCAGATTGCTTTACATGTTGTGGATGTCTAGTGAATGAAATTAGGAGTTTGAAAGGTACTGTCCATATTGGACCAAAGGATCTTTCTTTCCTTCTTACTGTAGGCTGCTAAATTCGTAAACCCATGGAGAATAGTTGTTAACTGCCAAGAAGATTTCCAATCAAATAAGAAAAGAAACAATGTTGTGACTTGCACACGGAAGTTTAAGATTCTGATACCAAAGTCCTAATGTAAAGCATGGGATACACACTCATGGGATGCACATCTCATTCAAAAAGTGCAAATTAACAATATCCAATAATTGAGAAAGCGTGCATACAGTTTTTGCATTTTCATTTCTCATGTATTAAATATTTTTGATTTATATGATTTGTACCTGTGATGTATTTTTTATAGCACAGGCCAATTCCAGCTTTAGCTTTCAGTTACAGGTTGCTGCAATTCTTTATTGTACCAGGTCCTTAGACCTTATACTTATTTCCATTTTTGGCGTTGTTTTTACTGGCCAGGTGACAGGACATGGAGCTTATGGAGAAAAAGGCCAAAAGGGAGAACCAGCTGTGATTGAACCTGTAAGTACAAATGCCAGGAAGTTTTTCTGTAGTACTGTATAACATCTACCCACTGTTAATGCATCATTATCAAACACTGTTGTTCATGATAGGATGACAGCATCCACATTGTCCATGATCTCTGAAACAGTCCCTGTAATGTGGATGGTATAAAGTGATTACCAACAGCGGTCTGTTCCAGCTACTCCTTCGGTTACACGAAGGACGAACCACATATTCCTTAAAAAAGGAGAACCTTCTTGTGCAGAGGAAAACAGAGCATTGATCTGATCTTCAGGCCATCTAGTAACTACACCTTGGACAGATCTACCCAGATAACTTTCAGCTTAGGCACAGGTAATACTGTCACTACAGGTTTCATCAAGGGCAAGGAAGTCTTCCTCACCGTTAATGTCACGCAACAATTCAGATTCTCATTCTAGTTACTGTAGAGAGAAGATTCCTGGAAAAGTTTATCAAAACACTAAGAAATGTTCAGTAGTTCCGCTAAAAAGATTTTTTATGTTTTTCTACAAAATAATGAATTTAATGTTGTCTTTCATCCACCCCTAGGGTATGCTCATTGAAGGACCACCGGGACCAAGAGGACCTGCTGTAAGTAGATTAATCCCAATTTCCTTTATTGCATTTGATGTATCCACTGTGCTTTTCTATTTATGAGTTAACACAATGTTGGTCTTATTATGGTTCCCAAATGTATATCAGACTTAGCAGTTTTAGAAGGGAATAGAAAAGAACCATCTCTAGCCTTTTCAGTGACAGCATACTACAAGCTGAGGGCACATGAAAATCAAAGTTTTGAATGTTGACTATAAATCTTTGTAAAAAAACCAATATGCTGCCTAATAAATTATTTTATCCAAATATGTGCTCATCATAACTTTCCAGAGAAAAAATAGTTCAGAAGTCTGCAAGCAGTCAGCATAATTATGTCATTCTTTTTCTATAGGGTCTTACAGGTCCCCCAGGTCTACAAGGTCCTGTTGGTCCTCCAGGTGACCCTGGTGAAAGGGTAAGTCAACAAACAGATTATCCCATGCATTCATGAGATACCTTGCACTAATTGCTAGAAGGGTGAGTTAGATCCTGATCTGAAATAGATCCACATAAGTTAGAAACATCAGTAGAACTGAGGCTGATTCATTCAGCTAAGCAAATCAACTGAGAATCTGGACAAACATTTTTTAGGGGTAGAAATGTGTGCTGTAAATACACGAAGATGTTCTCATTTGTTTGTCTTTTTCTGTTTTGATGTGTTTTGAAATATACTAAAGTAATAGATACAAACATTTCATATGAATTTGATTGAATTTTTAAAAAATCAGTATGGCCTCAGTTATGTACAAATATAGAGAAAAACAAGCTTTGCAGAATCAAAACATGTGGGAATATTGAAAGTGATGGACAATATTTAGATTGTCTTGGAAGGATTTATTGGCCATATTAAATAATATATGGCTTGACAAACCTATCCAGTCATGAAACTAGTTAAAATTTAGGCTGTTGTTTTAGTCTTCACATTCTTGTAAGCCTTTTCTTACTGCCACCACCAACACAATTTTAAAACAGCCTAAACATACTTATTTGAGGAAAATATGCTACTGAAAGACTTTCCTGTGTTTTGTGAGAGATAATTTACTGATGAATCCAGCATGTTCATGCTGTATTTATGTATACATGATGTTGAGAAGATGCTATCACTTCACTGTATAATGAGATAATATTAAAATCCCAACAATGCTTTATTTTGCTAGTAAGTCAGCATCCACACTTCTTTCATATTTCTGTCCTGTAGATTAACTAAATATTCCATAATTTGAAGTTATAAAATGGGAATTTTAACACACAGTAATGGAATAACTACCGACAGTACTTACAGTTGCAACTGGCTGCTTACTGAATTCATCATAAGGAAATTCTTGACTGAGCACGTCATGTGCCGGTCATGGACCAGACATGACACAAATATATAATTGCAGCAATTAGGCTGGAAGGAGAATGGATTGAGAGCAGCCCTGCAGAGAAGGACTTGGGGGTGTTGGTGGACAAGAAGCTTGACATGACCCAGTAACATACACTTGCAGCCAACCGTATCCTGGCTGCATGAAAGAAGCGTGACCAGCAAGTCAAGGGAGATGGTTCTGCCCCTCTGCCACTCTTGTGTGCCTCTTCTATGAAGACAGGCTGAGCTGGGGGGGAAGGCTGTAAGAAAGGTGGAGAGAGACTTTTTACAAGGGCCCATAGTGATAGGACTAGGGGGAAGGTTTTTAAATGGAAAGAGAGCAGGTTTAGATTAGATATTGGGAAGAAACTCCTTATCCTGACAGTGGTGAGGCCCTGTAACAGGCTGCCCAGATGGCTGCACCATCCCTGGAAGTGTTCAAGGCAGGGTTGGATGGGGCTTTGAGCTACCTGCTCTAGTGAAGGGTGTCCCTGCCCAGGGCAGGGAGGTTGAAACTAGATCTTTAAGGTCTTTTCCAAGCTATTCTGTGAGTGTAAATTTATGTAAGTGACTCAAAAGGTTTATCTTACATAACTATCTTTTTGTTCTCATCTTTTTTCTCTCACGTCTTTTTTCTCTTAGGGTCCACCTGGTCGCCCTGGTCTTCCTGGTGCTGATGGTTTAGCAGGTCCCCCAGGTACCATGTTAATGTTGCCGGTAAGTTATGGTTACAGGGTAAGCAGCCTATGAAAAGTGCAAGTGTCCTTCAAGAAATGTATAGGTATTTTCTTTTTTCATCCAATTTTGTCTGTGGAATGAGAGAATGATATAACATTTCTTTTATGGTGTAAGCATTTGAAATTCATTTATATGGTGCCTTCTTTTTTCCTAAAAAAACCCATATGCTTTAGCTCCTGCATGGCTGCCAGATTGGAACCTACATTAATGAATGACAGACACTGAAAACCACCTTATATTTTTAACAGTAACTATATTTTGCTACTATATGTCCTAAACAACGAGTTTACTGTTGTACAGAGGGCCCGTGCTCCCAACAGGCTTGTGCACTTTCAAGTCTCATTGACATGGAGATTTTTAAGTATTCCATGCTTAAAATTGGACTTCAGTGTCCTCTTTGAAGAGTCAGTGCATCCTTTGAATAGAAATATATGCACATAGCCAGCTCTGCTCCCACTGGAGTCAAAGCAAAACACCATCTGTTTTAGCAGGTGGAGGAACAAGCCCAAAGCTGTTAAAGTATCTTGTAGCACTGGGATACGAAGAGAGCTGTGTGCTTGGAATTAATTATTCCTAACTGTGTGTATGGATGCAAAAGATCCATGTCAACTCTGGGCATGAGCAAACTGGACAAACTGCTGTGGGCAGTGCAAGATTCATGGCCCTGACACCCAGAGTGCCAATGCCATACCTTTGCAAAGCTGCGTTTCTTGTTGCAGCCTAGCATTTCTGCAGCATTGCAAAGCCTTTGCCAGCAGCTTCATGAGCAATAACAGTCCAGGAGCACAGGAATGAGCACTTAAATTTTTATTTTGTAACTTATTTTAAAATTGTCAGAAATTACAGAAAACTGTTTTATTTTAGATATCAAACATTTTTCAAATTTGCATCTGCCTTGAATTAAATTGCTTTTTTAATGTGGGTAGCTACCAATGTATAGAGAATTAATGAATTTTGGTACATATTTTTATTGAAATTTTTCAGGCAATCAAAGTGTATTTTTGGCCTCCTTTTTAAATAAACAAGCGAACAAATGGAAATCAAAATTCTATGAAATCAGGAAAATATTTGCTCATAAGGGATTAAATTTAGACTTCAGTTCTAAACTATCACCAATTACTTAATACTTGTGTTGGATCCAGTGGCCTCCATGCAGCCATCTTCTGAAGTTAGTGGAATGAACTAAAGACTCTGACCTTGTGTCTTTGAAGTGGTTTGCACTGTTGCAGCAAGTAAGAAGTATGATTTAGATTTGATAAATTCTAAATCCTTTCCTTGTTTTGATACTTGCAGTTCCGCTTTGGTGGAGATGGTGAGAAGGGCCCAACAATCTCCGCACAGGAAGCTCAAGCACAAGCTATTCTTCAGCAAGCTAGGGTGAGCACAAGGAGCCAAAACCTAATTTGTTTTCAGTTCTGCAGGATGTGAAGTCAAAGATGTGGGGTATTTGCTAACACATTCATAAAGTATGTTAGTATAGAATATGTATGCTGGCTGGCAGCTTTTTCTTGACACCTCTTGTTCTGCTTGTTTGTTTCCTCAGATTGCTATGAGAGGTCCACCTGGTCCTATGGGACTCACTGGAAGACCAGGTCCTGTGGTATGTAGACAAAACAGGGGCACATGTTTAAGAACATGTTAATGTAGCCCATGGATCTCATTCTGGCCCTGCCTACATATCTGTATTTATACTTATTTTGTATTATTTGAAATTAATATTGTATAATTAAAGCTATAGTTTGTATTCTTATTCAAGGTCTGCAATGTAACCTGAATACTAAATGAGTTTTTATTGTAGATTTTGTGGTGTTCGGATAGAGCATACTGGTGGACTTACAAAATTAGTGAATAATTTTACATAAATAATTAAATATGCCTCTACAGTCAATCGTCTCTGTAATACTACTAATACAATTTCTTGTAGTAAATAGGAAACTCTAAAGAAAGATTCTAAAGCAAGGATGTGCAGAATCACCTTCGCCTGGTATTTAAGCTGAATCTGAAAAGTTTTTAAGAGGCATTCCTATAAGCAATTAAGAGCCACAGATTTCTAAAAGAATTCTATTTTTTTATTTCACTCCTGAATTTGACTCAACTGCTAACACCAAATGATCTGCAAATGGCCGTGTGGATGTTAAAATATCTTAGTATTTATACGGAGTGTGTACACTTGTATTTTTAAGCAGATCCATACAAGAGCAATTCTTTTCTAGAGTAATTCTTTCAAAGTAAATAGTTGCTACCAAGCAGAGAATCTGGCTCACAGACTCCTGATTCATCACAATTAGGTATGCAATACTTACAAAGAGCCAGATATATTTGGTTTATTTAACAAACTCAGACACTATTTTCAGCAGTGTATTTAATTCAAGTGACCTGCAGGATAACATTGAGTCTATACAGACAAAACTGTGGAACTGCTGTAAGCAGAGAGTGTTTTGTAAAGGCTGGTACCATACTGACAGTGGGTTGTATACCTTTAGCAGAGGTACAACCTGGCTTCGTACTCGTGCTTTGGTGTTTTAAAAGCCTTCATGTAATCCTGTATGCAAAGTTCAACAAATTAATAATATTAATAGTTGTTTTGCTTCTAAACCACCAGGAGGCTCTAGAAATCCAACTCTTTGATCTAGAAACATTTTTCACCTACAGTTCCAAAAGCAAGTTTCTTGGTCTGTAAATTGTTTTTCTGAGCAGCTTCTTTTAAGAATGAAAAAGTTGGAGCTTTTGCTCTTTATATGAATTTTATTTTTTTTAAGAGTTTAAAAATTCTTTATGTTAATTTTAAATTTTTTTAAATTTTATTTTATTAATTAGTAGCCAATAAGATACATTAGTAACATATTAGTTACTAAAACTCAAACATAGCAGTGTCAAAGCCCCAGTCTAGCATTAGGTTAGTCTGGTGTTCACATTCTTAATTAACATAGCACAAAAAATAAATGTCTGCCTACAGATATTAAATGTAATCAATTATATTAATTAAAGCAGAGCTTACATCAGAGAAACCCCAAGAGAAAGTCACCACCTACCAAAATCAATCTTCTCTCCACTGCCAGTACCAGTTTGGGATCTGATTTTCAGTTTGCTTAGGACTTGAATCAATACCTGCAAGGTCAGTGGGGATCTTTCCACTCCAAGATGTGAGACTCAGCACTAAACCAAGCCATTAGATTACTTCTTTCTTCCAATGTTGTCATAGAAGGATTATCCATTTTCAAAGGTCTGCAACATTTGTTTCATATTAAATACATACATTGGGTCACAACCTGCTTCAAAGGTCAAAAATGCAACTATTCTTTTGCACACAGTAACAAACTCCTGTATCATCTTTCCCTGGGACTGTATTCTATGTGTGCATGCCAAGACTTTTTTGGCTTATTTTGTCTGTCTTTGTGAGACCACTAACTTACTTTCACTAGTTCTGCCCCTGATTCCATGCACAGTATGGATGAATATCTGGTTTAGGTCTGTTTATGATTAAAATTTACTCTTAAAATCTATGTCTTCATTTCATAATAATACAGAGATGTAGTTAAATAGATTCGCCACTTCTTGTGGGCCAGATGCACAAAGGACTTAATTAAAACATCACTGAGGTTCATTACAAGATTAGACAGGGTATTTTTCATTGACTGTAGTGATCTTCGGATTGAACTCTGAGACTGTTATTTTCTATAAAACACAGAAATAAAGGTAAATAGGACAGGCCTTCATCCCTGTTTTATTCCCTGCAATTGATGCACTTCTGATTGCACTACTTATGTGCTCATACTTAGCTCTCAAATACTAATATAGAACAAAGAGTTACCTTTGTTCGCATTCAAATCCATGGGAGTTTTCTTTGGTAAGAGAAGTATTTCTGCCCAGTGTTTAGACACTGATCCATCAAGGTGTATCTGTAGATACAAATGGTGATTTCGCACCTTCTGATGAATAGAGGATTATTTGTTATTTCTCCCTGTAATTCATGTATGGAAATAGAAAGTAACTAATTTAAAGAGGCTTTTGTTTACTTGAACAATATATGTTGGTTTTTTTTCATCAAGGGTGGACCTGGAGCAGCAGGTGCTAAGGGTGAAAGTGGTGAACCAGGTCCCCAGGTACAATAATATTCCCTGTTATGTCTGAGCATGTTTTATCTTTAAGAAAATGTATTCATATCAATTAGAAGAAATAAATCAATTATATGCTTCCTGCATGCAGTTGAAGAAAAATATCCTTCATGATACTATCTTATAAATTCAATTGCTTGATCAATATTAAAATCATAGTTAAAATCAATAGCTTGATTGTTCATTCTGAAATATGAAAGTAACAGTATTTGTATAACGAAGAACAATTATCACATGCAGAGTGTCCTCACTTGAAAACCTGTTTTAAAATTGTCACTTCAGGCTCTTTTTTCTGTGCAATAATCTTATGTTAGTCTGCAACTGGATGACCTTGGGCTCTGAACTTATCAGATCTCATTAGGTGAGGGAGGTTGAATTTAGTTGGTATTTAAACAGGCTATTTTCAAGAAAGATGTGACATACCAGGAATAAGTCTTTAGGAATCAGTGCATGCTTTGCTTCTCAGCTTACTGTTATATAGACTTCTCCGCAGTGATGTCAAAGAGCACTGAAACACACGGAAATCTTTCAGCTTAAACCTAAAAGCAATAAGGAGATTGTGGAAGAAATCATGAAAGAAGTATCCAGAACAACGATTTTGCCATATCTCAAGTAGTATCATGGATTTGATACATGACTAAGTGCCTGTCTTAAAACTGTACATGGATACTTACAGTAGAAAAATAAAACAATAAAAAAAGAAAAGAAAAAAGCATTCTGAACAGCTGGTCAGTCTTTCAGTTTGCTTACTTACATTTTTAAAGTTTTTTCTTTTCCTACACAATATTTTTGGATGGCTTGTCCTTACCATTGCTTTTTTTCACCTGAAAATGCATTTGGATGGGGGATGAGAAAATTTCCACAGTCACACCCATACAGTCTTCAGTGAAAGTTACATATGTTTGGAAACTGGAATGTTTTTTCCGTCTGGGGTAATTTGGTCTCTCTCTAGTTAAACCCGTGTTGTGTAAAGCTGAGACAGCATGTGAGCTCTTTACTAGCACTCTTTACTCATGTTTGTGTATAAGTTAGGGATCTGAAATAAGCACTCTTTTTTTTCATTAAATAATTATAATGGGACTAAAATAATTTTGGCATGAGAGGAAGAAGGTTTTTCAAACTAGAGGACTGAGATCTTTAAAGCCATGAAAAGAATGTAAGAAAATTACATGTTAAAAGGATGGCTTATGCCATGTATAGTGCCATCTCATAAAAACTGGTGCTAAAATTGGTAGTGCTAAGGCCAGTTTGGATGCCCATGTACTTTTAAAACTAATGGGAATCTGGGAACACAAATCCACGTCCTAGGGAAAAAAACTCAGCTTTGCATAGAAAAAAATCTTGTTCTTGAGTTGAGGTTTTAACTAGCTTTTTGCTGACATTAATGTAATTCTAAGAATTACCCTCTTTAAATTCAGGGTCCTCGTGGTGTCCAAGGTGCCCCTGGTCCAAGTGGAAAAGCTGGCAAAAGGGTAGGTAGCATAGAGATCGGTTCAGCTCTGGGTAAATAGTTTTTATTTAAATGTATTTAAATATTATCTGATTCCGTGGCATTTTCAAATGTTTGCCCCTTTGGGTTTTTGCAGGGACGTCCTGGAGCTGATGGTGCCAGAGGAATGCCAGGAGAACCTGGTGCAAAGGTAAATTATAATGAGACCTGAGGCTTTATTTCAGTCTTGGAACAGGCTGGACAGATTTTATGTAGGTACCACAGTTTTGTCCAGGTGAATCCAAAATTCTTCTCTCAAGTGAAAATACTGAGGTTTCAGATAGCTGGGTCAGATGCAAGAGCTGAGAATGAATCATCCATTTAAAATATGGTAATTAATGGTAATTCCTGGTAGTGTGACCTTGAAGAAACTTGATTCTTGGGGCATGATTTCCCTCTCTCTGAGTCAGTTTCTAGTTACAGAGTATCAGTAAAAGTAGTCAGTTCTACAGCTTCAAAGTGCAGCTAGAATCAAGCTTTTCATTTCAATGTGAAAATTCTTTTTATAAATACCATAACTACAGCATAGTGAAAAAGCTGTGTCATCTTCTCTTGCTACAATTTGTAGAATCAAATTTTGTGAGTTTGATCTATATGCTCACCCCCATGTTGTTTCATTCAGTAACAAAATTCTACATATAACCAAGGGTAGAAATTAACTTTTAGGGGGAAGGCACTATTTATTCAGACAATGTAACACTCATTTACTTACTCTGTGATTTCTTTCCTAGGGTGACAGAGGATTTGATGGTCTTCCTGGCCTCCCTGGTGACAAAGGTAACCGGGTAAGAAGAAAAATATGTACATTTATACAACACTAAACTAATAATGTCCCAAAAATAATACGTTATTCATTAGGAAGAGCACTAAGGACTGAGGCGAAAGTTAAAACAGAATGTCAGCTTTTCACACTACAAATAATATCTGTACTATCAGGCAATATATTCCTTGTAAAATTTTTGAGTAATATCAATCAATAGACAAGAAATATACATATTTATAATTTAAATGTATTTGCAGAATTTTGATCACATCTTCAGTTAGGTTTTGTTCTAATTTGTCTTAGTTCAGGAATTTGCCTGTTGGACTTCAAGTCATTGCTCTAAAGGAATGAGTAATAGGGAAAGGAAATTAGCAGGAAGTTTCTGTATCAGGAGCATGCCAAATTTTAACTTCCTTAGAAGCTTGCTAAAAAATGGCTATGAATATTTCAATTGCAAACTGAATTGTTTAGTGGGGGCTTATTCCAACAACTGCAGCTTAAAGAAAGGTCACAGTCAGCTCGGGTACGTTAGGAAAATTTTTAGTAATATTTAAAATTACTAAAGTACTTGTTCTTTTTGTCATACAAATCTATGGAATGAGACTTCACCTTTCCCTACAAAGTGCAGAAATAATCACAACCAGGGATTTCTGCTTCAGACTATACCCCTAATGTAGGTGCTAGCAACCTGCTGAATGTCCCTCCTTTACTGTTGTCCTGGTGAGTGCAATGCACCATAAAAGAAACAGTGAATGGAAATGTCAGCAAAACCATTTCCATATTTGCTAAACCTCGGTGACCAAGGACCTCACCCTCAGTGGGTAAGCACAGCTGAACTTCCTAGAAAAGCTCAACCATCTTGGCTACTGGACCCTAATGTAGTTCTTTTAAATAGCATCTAAGGATACTCTTTTGAGTTCTGTTTGCAACGGGGAAAGAACTTCTGCGGTCATAAAGAATTTTGTTACTCCTCTTTCATCATCCCTTTTTAGGAAAAGAGGGTAAAGCAGTCAGTGCATCCCATAATGGAAGCCCAGCGTGCTCAGCAGGCCAACAGCAGAGGGGGCTCGGCATTAGGCACTTGCCACCTGCACTTGGAGGGCTGAGCAGAAATTTGGCCTGAGTCAGGCAGTGTGTGTGTGCTTTCCAGCCTGGAATATTAGACTTGTCTGTGGCACCTTCCAAGTCATAAAGAAATAAATATATATTTTTTTTAATATTCAATTTGTTCCATATTCCCCCCACCCCAAAAAAAAAAAAGAAAACACACACCTCCTCTCCCTACCCCAAAAACCAGAAAAATAAGTTTGGGTTTAAATTTGCAAAATATTAATGAAAATAATGACTTATTTTCATAATTTCTTTCATCCCACTATTTAAAAATCACTACATTCTTGTGTTTCTATGGAAATCTTCTGTAAAAAGTATGCACTATGGTCCTTGTGAAAGCAGCCCAGCTCAAAGATAGATAACATGGTTACAGCTTTGGAGTCTTATATAGTGACAACATATAATGCAAATGTTCAGTTCTCTTTGGCTTGCAACAATAAACACTGCAAGACCAGTGAAATACTTCTGTTGAAGTTATATTTCAGCTGTAAAAGAATCGGTGTTGAAAACCCATAACTTTAGAGTAGAAGTTTCAGGACTAGTTTTAGAATTAGTCATATTGGACATATGAGTTGCAAACTGAGTGTCTCTCTTAGGTTATGTCTCTGTCAAACACAAGTTTCAGACAGGAGTTACTGAATGAGATTCTCAGACTTCCAGTGTAGAGCAGATCACATCACATGATGTCATATTTCTTTCAACCTCATTATCTGTGACTTCGAACTTTTCTTATTTAGATTTACAAGATGCACAACTCTTCTTCAGTATATAAGCAAGACAGTATATACTTTTAAAATAGGTCTAAGGAAAAAGAAATTCAGGCTTTAAGTGAGCACTTGAAGGGAAGAAATAGAGAACTGAAAAACTGAGAATGCTGATAATGATAGGAAGTTTTGTTCTTACTGAATGGCACTACCAGAACACTGAATGCATACTCCTAATCTATAGCTAAGTACCATGTGACTGCAATGAGAGAAAGGTAGCCCTTAAGGGGATGAACTATTTCAGTATTTGAAAGCCTAAGTCAGTCTTCACCTGGATACTGATTGGAAGCCAGAGGACAGACCATGCATCTCATGTCATCTTTCAGAAGTGTCATTTAGCACATAGAAAAACACATTCTCTACCTGCAGATAACATTGAATAGTTGCAGAACCTAGCAAAATACAGAAACTTCTATATTTATTCATCTTGAAGGTATTAAGAAAAGTTCATAAAATTTCACTTTCTCTTCCATGGTGGGGGAGGACAGAAAGGCAGTAGAATAAAATCCTAACATCCCTAGTGTTGGGGCATGTGGTCTGGGTATATAAGGGTTACCTAAAATTCCCTAGGAAAGTTTGGAAGTGTAAAGAGCAGAGCCACTGAACAGTGACTCCATATATCTCTACCAGAATCCACAGCAGTGGTCAGGCTCCTTGGAGGCACTGATAAAATTAAGGCAAACAGCATGAATACTTGGGTGTTGTCCAATGCCAGAAGGAAGTCACAGTCTCAAAGCCTGCTGCCCAGAAGGAGGTCAGTCAGTGGTGTTTGAGCTCTGTAGCACACTAGTTCTCTTCAGGAACTGGGAAAGAAAAATAAATCCTAAAAGTATGGTCCAGAATCTACTGCCGCTTTGCATATATAGTCTTGAAAAGCCCCAGCCTCTGAGGGGAAGTGTGGAAGTCTGGCTGCCTTCCAAAGCCTCAGACAAACCAGTCCCTAGGCTGTCAGTAGCTGGTGCCAGGGTGCATGGTTCTGAAAGGTGGTTAGTAAATCTCTGTATATTCCTGGGCCCTGCAAGTGGTTTAACTTCTGCCCCACATACACGTGTTACTTTACTGGCAGGACTGTAGGGGAGAGGGAAGGTGGTGATGAGACAAAGGAAAATGTGGGTAACACTACCTTTTGTAGCAGTATCTTGCATATGTTCTGGGGCCAAAAATCACAGAATCAGAGAATCACAGAACATTCTGAATTGGAAGGGACTCACAAGGATCACCAAGTCCAGCTCTTGTTACAGAGTGAAATTGTGCGAACACATTCATTATTTCAAAAATGCTCATCTGTTCTTATACTAAGGTAATGAAAGATTTTACTGAGTACTATAACTTACAGATTTGTATCACTATGTGGAGACATGTTTTGACACATCAAACTTCAGCTAACATATTTGTTTTCATTTCCCTTCCCATCCATTATTGTTTCCAGCAGCAGAAAGTTTCCAGCAGTTATTTTAATGACTTTCCTTATCCCACAGGGAGACCGTGGCCCACAGGGACCTCCTGGCTTACCTGGTGAAGACGGATCAAGAGTAAGTTGCTGTTCACACAGGAAAATCTAGAGTGAATCCTCATATAATGGGAATAAGGTCATGATAAATGTTTGGTTTTTATAAAACTTGTTTTCCTTTTGCACAAAAACAGGGAGAAGATGGGGAAGTTGGACCAAGAGGTCTCCCAGGTGAAGCTGTAAGCAATTCTTTCTTATTCTTCTGTTTCTGTTCCAAACAAAAGTGACATTCAGATATTTTTCCATTCTATTGAACTGTTCTGAATTCCAGGTATAAAAATTATTTCATGTGTTTGTATATAGAGAATACTGTTTCTGGCTGCAAAGCAAACAAATGGACAGTTTTTTTAGGGTTGAAACACCACTTACAGGATTAGAATTAAATCAAGGATATATCCAGCTAAGTATATGCAACTTCCAGAATAAAAAAATGCTGTTTCTTATCCTATTGTGTAAAATCAGTCACTGCCGTCCTTGATACATCAGAATACAAACAAGCCCCTGTTGCTTTTACAGGGTTATCTAAACATCTGCTTATTAGAAAATAAGGCCTGGGTTCTCCTCTTTTTTCACACTACTGTGCTTCATTGTGTATTTTACACTTGTTTCACATACAGAATTTCCACTCCTGTCAGTTGGAATTCTGCAGGTGCTGTCACTGCAGAACAGAATTCTGCATTGCAGGCAAGAAATCAAGCCTCAGAAAGGGGAATTTTACCCTAAATGTCTGATCTACTGCTGCCTGCTCACAAAGTACAAAGAAGTCGCTAGTCAGTGTCAGTGATTTGTGACTATATCATACATGAGGAGACTGGAGACTCAGTTCTGCCCACTTCAGCATTATGACGTGAATGATGACACAATGATGAAAACTAGTATTCATTCACATAGTATAAAACCAAGAGATTATGTTATAGACCAAAATCTCATACACCTTATTTATGAGAATAGCCATTGGTCTTTTGTGAAAGTTTTTTGGGATAAGAGGAAGAAATCTGATTTTTGTTTCCAGAATGTCTTGTATTTATTGTAATAAAATTACTAGCAATTTTTAATTACTTACTGGATCCTTACTCCAGATAAAAGCACTATTTTTTACTTAGAATAGCAGTATAGAGTACGACACACCATCATGTTTTCAAAAGACAGGAATATAAAT
This sequence comes from Corvus cornix cornix, assembly GCF_000738735.6. Lineage (NCBI taxonomy): Eukaryota > Metazoa > Chordata > Aves > Passeriformes > Corvidae > Corvus > Corvus cornix. The sequence goes on along the minus strand of NC_046338.1, from coordinate 19,877,068 downwards.
ATGTATGTTACTGTTCAGGTCAGACCTTCAGGCCAAGACACAGCTGAAATTTTAGCAGAAGATGCTGTGCCAATGTTCTGCACCAGGAAATATAAAAAGCAATCTCCCTCCTTTCTCTGAAGTGACCGTACAGAGGCTAAATCAAAGCTGCCCTTCCACTGACATCCTGTTCAGACATATAGTATCCTTGAGGAAAATCTGTTATCAGTGAATTTTTCTCTTTCTTCCTAAACACCCATGCTGCCTTCCCTTCATCCTTCCTACTCCTTATTCCATTCCTTGGCCAGTCCTGCTCCCAGGCATTTCTGTTCAGAAAAAATCATGCAGATGTCAATAAGGGTTTCTTCTCTTACAGGGTCCACGGGGATTACTGGGCCCCAGAGGAACACCTGGGCCCCCTGGACAACCTGTACGTATGAGCTGTCCTGTATTTGCAGTTTTCAAAAGAAAAAAATGGAAGTCCACTGAAAATTGCTCTTGTTATATTGTTTGTTGTAGGGCATTGCAGGTATTGATGGACCTTCAGGCCCAAAGGGAAACATGGTGAGTAAGTAAACTGGGAATTAGAAAGATTCTAAGAATGCTTTTCACATTCTCTCATCCCTGCCACTATGCCATCTCTCCTATTTATTTAAACTATTCTGTCAAACTATTCAGATTCATTATGATTTTATATGGAAAAGACAAGGCTTCTGTTACTTAGTTTTCAGCCAAAAGGCCTAACCATGCTTTCTCTCAGACTCCTTGAGCACCATGGACTCCAGTGCTTAGGTCCTAAGTGTGGGCTGTTATTCTCTATTAAAGAAAAGGTCATGATATTCATTAGCATGAAAAATTTCAAACTGGAGAGAAAGTTGCTGGTAGACTAAAGAGGGAGGAACAAAGATGAGTTTGTACTCCTTTCCGTCCTGACAATGAAGATCTGTAGTGCAGAAATGCAAACCTAATGCCCTGCTATTTTTTTGCATGGTAGGGTCCTCAAGGGGAACCAGGACCTCCTGGTCAGCAAGGAATTCCAGGCCCACAAGTAAGTGTAAAATAACTCTCAAGAAATACGATGTAATGTGCAGCAAATGTTTAATAAATGGAAATTACTAAAAGGTTAGCTTTTCATGTGCAGAACCGATAAAGCTTCAAGGATTTTATAAATAATGCTGCAAATGTGCCGAGGGCAGTGGGAGCAGAGTTTTCAAGTAAGTTTTAAGAGGGATTTTTCATTCAGGAGAAAAATGACTCATTCAGTGTTCCTGGAATGCAGCAGGAATGGCCACACCTGGAGGAGGGTTCTGAATAGGATCTTGTTACAGACCCACTGCCAGAATAGTGGCTTGTGCAAAAGGCTCACACAAAACTCCTGATCTAGCTTGTAAGGGGGGGAAAAAAAGCCACTTATATTTGCCAGTGTGTTTAAACAGATTAATGAGGGACCTGTAGTAGGGTGAATGTATGTATATTGTTCTCCCTGGTTTCTCACACTAGTTTCTTTCTAACAGGGGCTTCCTGGTCCTCAAGGTCCTATTGGGCCTCCTGGTGAAAAAGTAAGATACAGCATTATTTTGTTATTTCACAGTCAGTTCTGTGCAACAACCTTGTTTATGAGCTCGAGGGCTTTGCTATATTTTATGGAACGGTAACCTAAATTTAAATATTAGATCTTCCTGAAATCATCAAGTAAATGAATAACCAATGAATAACCAATGGCTTTCCTCTCATATACACTTTTTCACAAGCATAACTTCCTCCCTTTATTTCGCATTAATTTTCTGTTATTAGCTTCAGAATCCCATCTACAACATTAAACAATGTGTACTTGTATGTTAATTTCACAGCAAGCTGCAAAAATTATTTTTTATTAATCCATTTTTTGTAACAAAGTTTTACGTATTCAAGTCTGAGTCTATTCTTTTCTCAAGGATTATATGATGATGCAACTCTGCAGTGTAACTGGCATACTGTACTGTAGTGTCCTTTGGTGGCTTTTTCCTCATCTGTTTGCGTGTGTTCTTGTGGCTTGAAACACTTCTTCTATTCATTTAAAAAATGTCACTATTGAATTTTATTCTAGTTTTACTTTTCTCCTCTTTTTGCTGAATTCCTGCTCAATTCATTCTTTGATTTTTCTCCTCTTCACTGTTTACTATATTATTTTGGAGAAATTAATACCTTTTTACCTGACAGTGCTTAAGTATTTTTCTAGCAAAATGGGCAAGTTCCACAATATCTGCATTTCCTAGGCTTTCACAAAGGCATACCATGCCTTTCAGCTATGAGCACTAAAGTTCTGTACCCTGCACTCTTTGCCTCTTGAACTTGTTGATAACTTTCATTGGTAAATCCTTTTATTCCCGAAATTCTAAAAAATACTTAATTTTGTACACTGGAGAACTCTTTCCCACTTTGTGTTATGTGTGTGTGTGTTCATAGTGTAATTCCTGAAGCCTGTTCTCAGGCAAGCATCTCATTGAAAATTATGGGTCATTTTCGTAGGCTAAAAATTGTAAGAATTGACCTTGCACTTATATATGGTATGAAAGTGTCATTCTGGCTTTAGTTTTATTTTTGGTTTATCCCTGATATCCATATCAAGGGATTTAGGTATGAGTGCACCTTATAACCTTAGCTCTTAGGGTCACATGTGTTGGATATGTTTGCTATTGTTTTTAAGATGTGTGTCTGTTACTGCGTTTAGGGACCGCAAGGCAAGCCTGGCCTGCCTGGCCTTCCTGGTTCTGATGGGCCTCCTGTAAGTAAATAAATACTTAATCCTTTGAATGTTTAACTACTTTTACCAAGGGATAAATACTTCTGGATACCTGTGTTACAAAAACAAAATGGAGGGGAAAAGCAGTGGTAGTCCTAGTTGGCAACAGCATTATAAAATCCATCTAAAACCCCTATATCATTTGAGCTGTTAAAACTAGGAGAATTACATTTTTGAAGCAGCTGCTAAAAACATCTGTGGGCTTTTAAAATGTGGTCCCAGATGATGAAAGGCATCCGCATCATCTTCAGGGATACGTAAATAATCTACTAACACACAAAGGGCCAGATACTGTTCCACTGTATGCTGCCATGTCAGTCGGGCAGGGGAAATCACCTGTAAAAATGTTCACCACTTGTTCTCTGAGGAAACATGCAATAGACTACATCTTTCTCAGCTTCCTGGCCTAAGGTGCATATCATGTGTTTGGGATGCTTCTTGCATTGTCTAGACTGGGACACATCTAAGCCACACTTTGTGATTGCCAAGGAATTCAGCTTCACTCTGAGGATGCATTCACTCATGTGAACAAGAGTGTAACCACCTGAGCAGCATAGCTTAGGCATTCAGCTCAATGGAATCACTGGCCATCATGGCATGCTCATCCACTTGTTTTCTTGCAGCAAAAATATAATTTTTTATAGCACTAAGAGCCATTAGACAATGTTATTTCTGAGACCTTGGCAATCCTCCCCATGCAATTGCCCTTTACAATTTTTCTTTTAGGTGAAATCTGCATTTCTTAAACATGACTTTCAGCAAGGTTTAACAAGGCCACTGCAAATATATTGCAAATACAGAACTGCTCCCAGGGCTCTCAAAACCTACCCTTTTACCTGCCAAAATACCATTTTAATGGAGAATGTTAAGTGTGCAATGATACTCCAGCTGAGTGTCTGTATCTTGAATCATTGTCTAAACAATGTTTCCCCTTATCCTTTCCTGTATACTGCAAATAATGTTAATTTCCAAACACAAGCATTATTTATCATCTGCATCTTATTAAACCTTAAAAGGAGGGGGGAAATGCTGTAAGAGATAATAAGGTCTGTACCTGATACACACCCCTGCTGTGGTGGGTTGATCCCAGGAAGCAGCCAAGCATCCACCTACTCACTGGCTGACTCATCCCACAGTAGGGTAGGGGAGAGAATCACGAGGTCAAAAGCAAGAAAACTCCTGGGTTGGGGTAACAACAGCTTAATAAGTGGAACAAAACTATGCACACAAGCAAAGTAAAAAAAGGGATTCATTCACTACTTCCATCTGCAGGCAGATGGCCAGACACTTGCTGGGAAGTAGGTTATGAATGTCCTCCTTCCTCCTCCTTTCCCTGAGCTTTTATTACTGAGTATGACATCATATGGTATGGAATATTCTCCTGGTCAATTTGGAACAGTGTCCCAGCTCTGTCCTCTCACAGCTCCTTGTCCTCCCTCAGCCTAGTCACAATTATCTGTTAATCTTTAGTTTCATTAAATTGCCTTTAAATTTTGCAACATTTTAGGGTGAAACAATGGATTGGCTAATGTTTTGAGTGCTGTAGTATTAACGTCAGTGATACAGAGCAAATTTGTTTTGCTTAAAAAGCAAGTCACCGTTTAGAACAAAGACATAGAACGTTGAAACTAAATCAGCCTTCTATTGAATCTTTGGATAAATTCTGTAATTTTAAAAATATTTTTAGGAATGTCTTCATGCTAAAATATAAATCACCCTTGTTTCAAAATCAAAATTGAGAGTCTCTTGCATTAAAAGCCTCCTGCTGCTGAAACATTAACTAAACAGAAGGAGTGGTCAGCATATTCCTGAAAATATTAACATGAATGTAACTATTGTCCAGCTTTTCCTTTGTTATGTAAATTAAATTGGTATTGAAAGCAAAGCCTTTCTTCAAAATTGTGTCTGTTCTAATACAGAAGAAATGTGATTAATGACCTGAAATTCAAATGTTTAAATAATTGTGTTTTTATAATAAAATGTCACTCCTTAAAAATGATTGCTTTTCAAATCAGATACATTTCTCTTAAATCAGGGTCATCCTGGCAAAGAGGGTCAGTCTGGAGATAAAGGTGCATTGGTGAGTTTTCAAACTTTTCCATTTATTTACATAGATTACAAGAAAACTTTTGGTAGTTTTTCGTCTTTATGACATATTTGCTGCTACAGGAACTGTTTAAGAAGATAATAGAAAACCTGACTTCATCTTGAAGTTGGCAGAGTGGCAATGAAAAGTTGCATACATTTAATAATAATACAAATAACTTGCAGATATTTTGAGGTTTCAATTCTATTGTATGGAGTACCCACAAAAATTCTTTGGAACCTGCTTTTTTGAAGGTGCAAAAATACATGCAGAGACCGTGCATTTTTTGGGTCATCTTCAACTCAATGTCAGTGTAAAGTATTTTTTTTTTACCTCACAAAGCCCTGGAGGGCCTTGGGTCTCCTTAAAGTGTTCTGCTTACTCAGTATTGACCCTTATTTATCCAGACTAGCACTCTTTATAGCACACGAATTCAGTTTCAGTTTTCAGGGGCAATACTAAAAGGTATTCTGGATGGCAGGATGAGTGAGTTAATAGGACATTTCAGAAAGTACAGCACCACTGACATCAGCATACTATATTTGTCAAAAAGTGTTATTATCTGTAAAAACTTGTAAATTTTATCCTGATTTCTTAAGAAAATAAAGCTTACACACAGCATTTATGTTTTAAAAGTCCAGGCATGTGGCCATATATCAGTTTGTTCTTACGTCTTTGGAATTTACTGATCAATTTCAGCCAATTGATAGAAAGTTCAGTTTCTCAGAGATGTTAACATTCCAGAGGTTTTGTGAAAAGACACATTGGAGACAGGAAAAAGACCCTATCAATGTCCCCACTAGTAAAAGATTTTGTTATCTGTCCATCTCAGACATCGGAGAATCACCAGAGCAGCTCAGCCTCAGACAGAGGTATCATGTTTCCAGGCTTCCTTGCTTCCACCCTTCACAGAACTCAGTTTCTTTAGGCCCTAACATCAGATTCCATAGTATCCATGTTGAGCATCTTCAAAATACTCAGCAAAATGTAACCAAAAGAATCCAGGCACCAGTCAGTATTGGTAGCACCATGAGCCTTTTAGCCTCCAGGCTTGGGATGTCTTTTTTATTCTTTTTTTTAAAGACCAGGATGTCTTTTTTGTTCTTTTTTTTTAAGACCATGATTTTTATTATTTGCATTATTTTGGTCTCTATTTTTGACATGTGTCATCATCATAATCAGCATATAAATTTTCTCCAGTAGCGTACCACTGGTTTCTAATTGGCATATTTTTGTTTGTTTCTGATTGTTTGTTTCTTTTTACAATTACCATTGTTTCAGATAATTTATATTATGGATAGATGCTTCCCAAATATACAAGTTAGATCCAAGTTCAAAATTCTATTAATAGTTTATAGTGACATTGAATGGTGCTTTGTAATGCCTTAACTTTTCTTAGTGGCAGGCAGCCCAGTGTTATTTTGCTGCCTCATACATTATAGTGAAAGAATAAGGATTAGATTCTGAAGAGAACTGCTTGATAACCAAAAATTGTACAAACAAAGGTTCTTTGCTTCAATACATTTTAGGGGCCTCCAGGTCCTCAGGGTCCAATTGGATATCCAGGACCTCGTGGTGTAAAGGTAAGATTTAGTTATTGGATTCCTTCTCTCACCCCTTTTGAATGTATGCATGTGGGTAATTCTTTATATTCTTCCTTTAGGGTGCTGATGGTGTACGTGGACTCAAGGGATCCAAAGGTGAAAAGGTAAATATGACTGCAGTTAATTCTTTTCCCTTTTTACACTGCAACATCTTCTGTCTCCTTTGCTGCAGTGTGCTTTATCTCACAGCAGTGAGTTTATTTTTGCCTTTCCCTAAGGACATACCAAGTCCAGTTCCTAAATCAGTGACCTCTATTACTGAGTCCCTTTCGGCTCTGTGGCTCACACGCATGAACGCACAGACGCAGGGATGGCTTCAGTAACATTAAGCCGACGGCAAGGAGTTGAGAAGGGTCCTTGTGTAGAGTTCCACAGAAAGCTGTTTATTGCTACAACTTCTGAAGGGTTCTAGAGGCAAATGACAGCTCAGGCTTAAGTACAAGGGTGTGGCTAACACCAGGAGCCAACCGGGGAAGTAGAACCGGTTACCATTACCATAACCAAACACGGCATCCTGGGAGAGGCTCCTCTCCCTCACCATAACCACTTTGGCACCAGAGACTGTCTTACCAAGAGCTCTCTCTGTCCCTTGTACCACAGGGCAATCGGCCACCACAGACCTCCATGGTTACTTACACTGGTACAAAGTGAATATTAGAATGGTTTTCAATCTCTTTTGCACCAGTTTAAGTAACTTCTCTCTAAAGTGGCCTTAAGTAGAGAATTAGACATCCCCTCCCTTGTGAGAGGTTATTGAGAAGCTTGTGCATCAGAGAGATTTGTGGTGCCAATACTTTTTGGTTTTTATCTGTTTTGACAGAGCCGTAAGATAGATTTGTATTTTTTATATACATTGTACAATGGTTTTCTAGGCTCAAGCCCAGGTCTTTGGCTTTTCCGAAGTGATGGACAGCCCCAGTCAGATCCATATATATGAATGTGAAGAAAGCTCTTATTTCCCCTGATACTATTAATTCTGTGTGTAGAGCTCTTACTAGAGCAAACACCAACCACTGTGATCTGTGCTGACTCCTGATGGTCTGCGGTGGCTGAAACTGCAGCCAGGGCTGGTTTAAATTCACACTTCCTTCACACAAATACTCAAAAGAGACACACAGACACCATCAGTCAAACCTCCTGACCCCACAGGCAAATTCACCCTTGTGGCTCTGCTGGCTAAGATAGACATATATAGATATATAAATAGGTATATGGATATTTATAGATATTTCTAAAGCAGAAGACTCAGTCTTGCCAGAAAGCCTTGATTCAGAACTTGGCTCAGATGCCAAGAGCTGCTGTACATTTTCAAGCGTTCCCAAACCGCAGTTTGTCTAGTCTACATGCCCATTTTAAGCTGAAACTGGGTGTGTTTAACAGCCATGGAGACTGGACAGTTCAAAAACCCCGCTTTTTCTTGTGCCTTATTGGATGATAAATATCTTGCTTGGACAAAATACAGGACTTGTATAGAAATACATTTAATAAATGTGTGTATATACATCTGTGTATATCAATGAATACTGGTTAGCACAATGTCCACAACACTTCTGTGCTCCTAAAATGGATCTCAAAATTTCAGTAAGACAGTGAATTCTACTGAATACCTTCAAAGGTTACACAAAGATGTTTCATAGTTTGTTCTCTTAGTGCTTTAACGGAGTGTTCACAGGCCTTTTTTTACTGAAACTATTCAGCTGCCATTACGTGGGGGGAAGCACTGCAAGAGAACAAAATAAATAAACTTATCATTTAGGAAAGGCTCCATAGATCTGGAATGGTCCATTTGGTGTAGCACACTGGTATATTTTCTATAAAGCAGTAGTAGCCAGGTTAGATTTTCTGGTGTCTGAAGCTCCCACTTTATCTATGCAGGTTATTTTAATCTGTAGTGAATCTATTTTCTTATCCTTTTTGCAGGAAGAAAAAAGTTCCTCTATATTAATGTCTTTACATGCATTTCTGCCTTTTTTAGGGTGAAGATGGTTTTCCAGGATTTAAAGGTGACATGGGGCTTAAAGGTGACCGGGTAAGCATTTATTCATGGCCCATATGTTCTTAAAAGTTTGAATGTTATCATTTTGAAATGATCACTGAAGTGAACAAATATATTTAAGCCAAAAATAAAATAAAGGCTAGTATTTTAAATTATTTCTATTCCCAGTGCATACACAAATCTGAGCCAGAGATACGGTTCTTGTGAATCAACAATGGCACAGTTATAAAGAGGAAGAATATGTCAGTCTTGAATATCCTTTTCACTGAGCTTCTTCCTAGGGAATCTCCTTTTCCAGATTCCAAGATCTCCAGTATTTGCCTGAGGAAAAGTTATGTATCTAGAATAAAGATGTTTCCATACCAACCCCGCATCTTGCAAATCTCTGCCAAAACGTTGTTTATTTAGCCCAATGGGCAATTACTTCCTTTCATAAGGAAGTGTTGTGGAGGTTGTGAAAAAGTTTCTCACAGGAGGCTCCTGGCCTGTATCTGTTGTCTGTACACATAAATAACTGTGAAGATGGTATCCACATAAGTACTTAGATAAAGACAATTTTCTTTCTGTGGACTTCCAGGGTGCCTTCTCAAAAATTTAGGACAGGGAAAACAAGAATATGGTTTCCAAATGCAGCTGTCTTCAAGCAAGAAAACTAGCCTCTAACTCTCTGAAAGTAACATTCAGTGCCTAATTTAGATATATTTGCATTTATATAACGAACATTAGTAGTGATATTTTCTTACTAGGAAATTGGACAGGGCTTACTGGTCTATTTGGAGATGTCCCTGTGCACTGCAGGAAGCCTGGATGACCTTTAAATGTTCCTTCTAACCCAAACTATTCTATGATTCTGTTCTCTATTTAGATTTGCTGAAAACATATTTTCAAGTAATTGTAGTTAATCTTTCCAATTTCCAATATCTGCATGAAGGCAATTGTTCCATATTTATAAGGTGATGTATTTATGTATTTTAGGGAGAAATTGGTCAGCCAGGTCCACGAGGAGAAGATGGCCCAGAAGGTCCAAAAGGTCGAGCGGGTCCATCTGGGGACCCAGGTGCTGCTGGTCCAGCTGGGGAAAAGGTCAGTAGCCAGAAATCAATATAAACATGTCATTGCCTCACAGCATAGATGGAACCCATAATCTCCATCACTAAAAACATGTCTGCAAAATCTCTAGCTACTTAACAGTAGTTTTTGTGACACTACTACAGCAGACCACTGGAGTTCCCATTTGATCAAGGATTGGGAATCCTTATCTTGTAAGTATAAAAAGAGGCATTGTAGTACTTCACCAGTGCATAAGGTAACTGCATTCTTATCCCAAATTACATACAGTGCATGCCAGCTGTGGAAAACACAATGCAAAGAAAATAGTTGGGCACAAACGAGGGTAAAGGTGCTGCTGAAGAGTGAATTAATATTGAGTCATATTACAACAAATTGTGGCATGGAAATTGTTTTAAATGGAAAACATTTCCTGAATAAAAATCCACAAGAGGGTTGGCAAAAGGGAAAGGGGTTGTTAAAAGGGAGGACTGAAAAAAGGATGGTGAAAAAAGAGAGATCAAGCACAAAGTACAAAGCTCTGTAGAATCCTGGTTTCAACAAAAAAGTTTGGTATAAGGAATGGAAAGGAGGCTGAAAAATGTGTGTGTGGGTACTGTATTTCACTGTGTGGCATAATCAGAAAGGAAAGATGATTTCAGTAGTGGTAATTTCAGTAACTGGAGAAGTATGATAATACAAAATAAAATAAAAATGATGGTTTAAAAACATATATGCTATATATCACTAAAGTGAGAAGATGCTGATGAAAATATTTCCCTTTAATTTTTTTGGTGAACTATATCTTCAGTACTAGTTCTGTCTTGAAAAAAATAGGACAGAGGGTACATAAACCAAATCAAAACAAACCAAACATTTTTTTTTTATTGTTGGTATTTTTTAAATGCAAATCTGAGTTATTTTTAGTTCTTATTCAAATTACTCACTATGAATATAGGTTTTCAAGCATTTCTTCTTCACTGTGACATATTTGGAACTCTCACAGTATCTCAAGTCCAGAATCTGAAGCCTTAATTGTCAGAAGATATTTGAAAAAAATTGTTGGTGTTGATAACACTATTGGAATTTTTTGGCCTTGGAATTTTAGACCCTCAGTTTTCCCTTTTCTACAAATATTTACAGCAATTCTTGCCCAATGGAAGGGTCACACATCTTCTGTGGATATTCTATGGATACAGAATGGCATAGGTCACAGAGGAATTCTTTGGTGTTGGTCCTGTGATATTTATTTTAGTGTAAAAACTGGAATAGTCACTGTGAACTTTTAGATCTTCTCACAATATTTGGAAAGTCTGTAAGAGCAGATATAAATGTCTTGTTCCCTTGTCATTCCTATGTTGTATTTAATGCAAAGGTATTACTCTTGTAAAGAAAGTAATAAAATTACTGCAGTAGTCTCTTATTCTCTATGTTCATCTGATTCCATGATAAGAAAACTCTATTTCCCAAGTAGGTCTAAATGGATTTGCTTAATTAATGAAACCTCAAGTAGGGTGCCAAAAAAATGAGGAACATATCTGAAAAGAGCTTATAATAAAAAAAAAGTCTGTATTCACACACAACCCAGGCAACTGGGCTTGCTTAGTTGTAAAATCAGGGACAAAACTTTCACTGAATTTGGCAAGAGTTTGATGTGCTGTCATGCTGCAAAATATTTAAATCATTGCAATGCATGTAGCTTATTTCAGGGTGGCAAATAACAGGCAGCATTATACTTAGTTTCATAAATGTAAATGTACTGTTCTTCAGTAATGTCTCACCAGACACCTGCACTCACATGAACAGGAAAATACACAACATATTTGTTTATGTGCTGTATTTTTTACCAACAGACATTTTGGGGAAAATTTCCTTCCCCTCTCCTTCCTATTTTATGTTATCTATGGTTACTGCAGAGTATCATATGATACTTTATAGTCATCTTTTCCATTGAGATCTTCTCCAAAACTTGATATTCTAGAACATAGAGAAATTCTTCCCCAGACTTCTGATCTTTCAAAGTCTGAAACTGCTTTCCCTTGCCTTTGAAAGTGGCAAGCCATCACTCATCCTCTAGAGGTCTAAAGAGACCAACTCAATGGTGTAGGGTACTGTATTTCATTTCTGGGAATGGTTGATGTCAGTGCTGATCAGTCTTTTCTGAATACAGCAAGTTGTTAATTTTTGTTGACAAATCCATTGTCAGCAAGCAATCAGTGGGGTGTAATTTAACGTAGTCTCGGTTTAGAACTATGCAAGAAAAAAATTGATTCTTCAAATTCCTATTCATGAAAAGTCAGCCACAACACAGTATAAATTAAAAAATAATTTCTTCTCACTTAAACCTATTAACACCCTGATTTCTTAGAGAATATTAGTTGCTTAATGATCTCAACCACATAGCACTGCACAGCACATCATGGGAGAAAAAAACCTTTGAGGTATTGGTTTCTCTGGATTCATTCACTGGAGTGGGATTTTTATTTAAGTTTGGGGCACTAAGCCCACTGGTGATTAATTATAAAAATGAGAAATTGATTTAATTTAATATTATATTCCATGGAGTATCATCACTCTATGTTGTGGAAAAATTGTTTTGTATAGAAGCTTGCTGAACCACTAAGGAGGATACAGTAAAATTTACCACTGCCTTCTCATTGCAGGGAAAGCTTGGTGTACCTGGATTGCCAGGATATCCAGGAAGACAAGGTCCAAAGGTGAGCTGTAAATGAGCTGTATATTGAGTATTTTGATACTGGTCACAGTGGCAGTTATTTCATTTCTGTGTTTGGGGAAGTACGGTGTGAACATCAAAGAAAGGGCCATTTTTCTCCTTTTCTTTCTTGACAATCATATCCTGAAGTAAAACCCTTAATAATGTGGGATTCCCTATGTCAGGCTCTTTATGGAGCACTATCTTTCCTCTTAATATTCTACCCTTTAGCATGTTCTTGTGAGTTGTATTGTGCCAGCATCAGACTGGCATGCACTAAACAATCGGAAAAGAAAGGAATTGCTGATATGCTTGAAAGAGAATAGGCACCAAATTGGCCACTAAACTGGCCACTACATGGATGCTGATAGTGATGGGAATTTTCCGTGTGGTACAAGGCTTCTCTTTGTGTCATTACTGCTTCTTCCATGGAATAAACCATATTTCTTTAAAACATACTTTATCATTTTCCTCATGTTTTTCTTTAGTTTCTTTTAAGACAAACATGACAAAATACAATCCTTAGTTAATTTATGTGCCTATATCTATCCTTCAGCCATCTAATATATTTGGATTGCAATAGAAAACCACACAGGGGGCTTCTGATTTATAACATTTTTATGAAACATGCTTCTACTAAGTTCATCCTAACACATCTTTAGGAAATGGGCATGCTAAATTAATTGTAAGATCTCTTTTATGAGACTAGAAAGAAAAAAAATGGAATAAAAGCATAGTTCTACAGACATTTCACTGTGTAGAGGAGACCATTAGGGAGACATTGTAGCTCCAGACCCTCTCAAAGAAGACCCATCTAGGTAAATATCACAAGTAAAAAAATCCCTTACCCCTTCTACACATCTGAGCAATCAACCTGCAGTAAAACCCTCAATTCTGCTCTACTTTGGATCTATTTTTATTTCCAAATTTGAAATTATGGGGGGTTTTGGATGAAATAAAACTTCCTGACTGTCAAAGTGTTTTTCTGATTCTGCCCTATACTGTGACCCTTTTCTGTCAAGTGAATGGACTATCTGAAGAATGCTTGTTCACTGAACACTGCATTAGTGAAAAACACTGAAACAATCTATGGAAAGTATTCATGAAAACTATTCACCTTGAAAGACACAGGGGTTTTTGCTTCAGTTTCTTAACTCAAAATGTCTGAGATTTCAGTCTCTTTGTTCTGCTTTAGAATTGTCTTTTGAAAAATCTAGGGTAAAAGAGTTTTACATTATTCACTTCAAAGAACAAAAATGATGTAACATTCCAAATAAAAGTTGATTGATTCTTTTTTCAACAAAGACTTGATCAATAATTTCCTTGCACTACATTTTTATCACATTAAACTTGAAAACAGTTCTCAAGCTGCGTTCACCGTTTGCTCTTCTAATTTGTTGCTTAAAATTCCAGGAAAGACTAATGACAGCTATAATACATAACTCACTAGAGACTTCTTTGGAAACTGAGTCACAGACCAGCTCAAATTAACATAAGGGAGTGAGAAAAAAAAGCAGGAGAAAAATATATTAGCTATGGAAAGCAAAGGAAATCTTGTCCTAGTATAGTCAAGAAAGTTGATATCATTCTTTTTGTTGATACTTACTTGCTTTTCATTTTTTTTTCTATGAATTGGTCTTAGAGTAGTGCCATTAGCTGATAATTTTCATTATGGTTTTTTTTCTGCAATCAAGTCCCTCTTGATTAGCACAGTTGCAAAAACTACTGTAAATGTAAGATATTTACAACCAAGTCATGACTATTAGTGCCCCACCATTTGATCTGGGGTTTTTTCCAGCCTTTTAATTTTAAAGAACATGATTGAGCTTCACAGACTAGAAGTTTCAGTTTTATTATTATATAAAGTTATAACTAGTGAAGAATTAAGAAGTAAGAAAGAAACTGAAAGGAAAAGGAATATAAAAGGAAAGGGAAGGAAGAAAAATATTTCTTTTCTCCCACCAGTCAATATCAGTTAGGGTTTTATTAGAACTTGTGTTAGTGAAGTTGTACTGCCCCTAAGTCTTTTATGGATAATTGGAATGATTATGTAAAACAAGATTCATTAGAGGAAAAACAGGAGTAAGGACAGGAGAAAAAAAAAAAAAGAAAAAAATTTACTAACATTTCAAAGAGGAGCACCAAGAAATTATGTTTAAGGTTTTTGTTATATGCATTTTATTTGCCACTAAAATGCTAATAGCAAGCTGCACAGCCATAGGTGCATTATGACAGCAGGGAGTCTGGCTAGTAAATTTTAGTGGCTGACCAAACCAAACACTCTCTTCATTTTCATCCCCAGTCATTTAAAAGTATATTTTACCATGTCTATCACCTCTTTGATCCCAAGTTCCTTATGAAAAATTCACACCTCCTCGGCAGGTAAAAAGTCTGCTCTCCCACCAAACCTGTATGGCAGAAGCAAAGAAGAAAATAGTACTGCTTCCTTTAGACTGAGCAGTCAGCAGAAGGAAAGGGGAGGAAAAAAGGAGGAGGAGTAGAGCTGGGAGAAGTTTCAAGTCAGATAATCTCATACATTCTGCTTATGTATGAGTTGCATGGATCAGTTAAATGAAACTGTCCAGTGCTTGGTTTACAGTCAATAAAGAACTTGAAGTGATTAATTTACAGCTCAGTAAAGTGACTAGAGGATGTGGCAAAACCTTACCGCTTTTTGGAATTATTTTTTTAAATAATTATTTTACTGTGAGGCAACAAGGCCTTTTTTGTTTGACTTCATTATGATACAGTTATTTCTACTGGGCTGTTACTATTCCAACTTTCCTACTTTTAAAAAAGGTGCAGATTTAATGAATATTTTATTGTCCAATAAGATGACAAGTAATATCCATTCTATACATTGATTTTTTTTTAATGCTTTCTGGACTTGAAGCATTATGGTAAGTTTATTTACAGATTTCTTTTTATGTACAGCTGTCACACTTGCAAGTTTGATATGTACAATGTACATGGCTTTGGAGTTGTGCTTTATGTGTCAAATGTTGGCTCTACCATTGTTTTGCTATTGATACCCTCTGACATTTGCATTGATTTCTTACATAGGGCTCAACTGGTTTCCCAGGATTTCCAGGTGCCAATGGAGAGAAAGGTGCAAGGGTATGATAATTCATTCTTGCATAACACTTAATTAACTTTTAAAATTCAGCACTGGGGGAAGCCACTGAAACCTAAGGATCCAAGTTACTATCTAAAGAGCTATAAAAACAGGCTTTTCACATTCAAGATGGACCTCTATCTTTCTGTAAAACAGGAGATACTGCAGTGCTATTTACCATTCTTTAAGGTATTAGTCTAAATATACAAGAACTTGGACACTTTCTTGCTGCACATACTGCCATAATTATATAATTGGAAAAAGAGAAAAAAAATCACCTTTGCTGAAGGGTTTGGGGGGGGGTTTTTTTGGACAATATAGCTGAGTGAGTTGGCAAGAACTATTTTCCTGTATCCCATGAATTCTGCTACCATGCAATTTACCCTCAAGGAAATACAACTTGTATTTCATAAATATTCTGGCTTGACACAAGGGGTTTTTTTTTTAGGCTTAGCTTCAAAAAGGGAAAATATACCAGGCAAGATGAAGAACATGTACAGTTACATATATTACAAAAATTTAAAACTACATCTTTTGTGGCTTTGTTTGCTTGAACAAGGTGAGGGAAAATGTTTTATGCATGTTCTTCAAACTACAACAATTAAAAATAGATTAGAAAGAAGGTCACTGTGCTGTTGTCTCTAAAGCTCAATTGAACATAGCAGGATATGTTAGAAAAATGGTGAAATTAAGAGATTAGTCAGAATTCACAGCTGATAGCAACATAAAGTCAAGCAGGTAACATCTATTACTAAAAGCAGAAATTCATTATTTTAAGATGAAATACATGGAATCCAATAGCATTTGCATTATTTATGTATGGTTTAAATTGTTCTTGTATTATTTTAGCTAAGATAAAGATATGTTGTTATGTACAGGCACAAGCAAACAAAGAAAAGCTCAGTTCATCTGCATTGTGAAAAAATGAGACAATTGCTAATAAAGACAGCAGATTGGGGAAAAAAAGGCAAAATGATAGAATCAAACAGCAGGCTTAAAATTATGAAAATCTTACTATATTGATCTGTTTTCAGGCCTTCACAAAGCTTTAAGTTCAGCTAGGGTATTAACCACATAATTAATACCATCAAACTGCTGGTATACTGAAGTGTTATGCTGATCATCAATGAGCCCATAAGTGCAGGTTTTCCAATGGGAATCAGATATTATTGTTTATCTTGCCAAAAGGGTTATCATGGTGTTTTATGCTACCACACATACAGGTCCTAGGGAAAGTTGGTCCCTGTCCTTGAAAGTATCACAGGCTGAGTAGCATTTCAAAAACAACACATAATTTTTATTCTGATAAGTGAAATAAAACCAACAGTAAAAATAAAAAGGGGGAAAGGGGGGGAGGGGGAACCCTGTCAAGAAAACAGGTGTATGCATTTAATTGGTTTTCAATAAAAGGAAGCTTTGTGCTAAAACATCTCTGATGATTATTTTGTTGCTGGTTTGTTTACTTCAGAGATTAGAAAGTACCAGCCATCAGTTTCCTTTCTCTGGCTAAAAAATACTCTCTTGAATCTTAAGATTCATTACAATGCACAGCAATTCCAGTGCACAGCCTAAAGAAAAAATCCCTTTGAGCATGATTAGGAGATAATATTAAAGCAAAAAATCAAAGGCTGGTATTCTGTTCTGTATCTCTGTCAAATGTGTGTAATTTTGGTAGGTATTACAGTTCCCATTTCTGTTATAAATGAAGAGAGGCTTGCCCTTTCTTTTCTCTATTAACCTGTGGAGCTGTCCACGGGAACTTGGGAACTTTGTTTTTAAGGCTGTTCATGATGCCAAGTCCTTTAGACTACTGCAGAGGGACTCTGCTTGTTGTGTGCCACCTTCAATACTATTTTAATGTAGTTTAAAATATTCTAATGCCTCTGACAAGATCTGATTCTCAGGCAAATTTAGTGCATTTATCTACAAGTCCCAGTGAATTCAGAAAGATAACCAATTTTATCAAGGACCACGATTCTGTAAATTGAAATGCAAAGTAGATAGTTAAAGATAAAATAATATCTAAACTTAAGGGAGCTGCTCTCTGCCTCCACTTTATCTCACAAATAGAGTGCCTGCTAAGATGATTTCTGTGAACTTTTCTTTCCAGGGATTGCATGGCAAACCAGGCCCCAGAGGACAGCGAGGACCAACAGTAAGTCCTTTTGATTTGAAATTTAGAAGCTTTCCTGTCTAAATTGCCTCCACTATACTGTGAAGAATTATTTTTATTAGATTATAGTATCCAGTATTTATCATCAAGTGCATCTGTGTTAATTTGACAGGGTCCAAGAGGCTCAAGAGGTCCCAGAGGTCCCACTGGTAAACCAGGTCCAAAGGTAATTGTCAAGCACACTGTATAGATTGGCTGCAGGCTGTTTCTTTTAAATAAATGTAAATCCTTGAACATATTGTCTTTCCTTTCCAGGGCACTTCAGGCAATGATGGTCCTCCTGGCCCACCAGGCGAAAGGGTTTGTGAAAGCTATCTTTGTACATGTTGTTTTTCCCACTATATAGGAGTGTGATTGAGGGTGGGAGGGTTGTTTTATTTTAAGTTCTCCCTCTCATATCTCTGTGCTACTTTGACCAGAGTAACCAGAGGTAACAAAACCTCAGTTCCAATGAAGCTTTTCACAAAGTTATGCATGGGCTGGCTGAAGTTTGCTGAAAGCTTCTTCCCTCTGTAGCTCAGTTTTGTACATATAGGACAGAGAGTACATACACACTGTGTTACATCCATGCACTTTGTATATATCCATGTGAATTACAGGGGAGCTCACCAGCTTAGGCTCTTCAGAATTCCTCACCTACTGCAGTTTACTGCCTGTTTATTGGATTAGCAAACACTCCAGCCACCTCCAGAAGATTTTTTGTTGAAGCAACAGAGTTTTTTTGTTCTGATCACCTAAGAATTCCCTTCAACCTATTTTCTGCATGCTTCAGAAATCCTACTGTTCTCTCTAAAACAAAATTTTCAAAGTCAACTCATTGCACAGCAGTATATAGAAAAAGATATTAATAAATCATATTTGTAATGGCAGCACTTGAAAACCAAGTCGGTTTAAGTGGATGAGCTTTCTGCCAGAGTATTTTTGCAGAGCTTAAACTTTACTTTTGTAGTCATATTTCATTAAACTGCTAACCTTTTCCATATAGGGAGCCTAAAGATCTTCTCCCAGTATCCACCCCAAGGTCCCAGTGTTCTCTAGGAGTCTTACACTTCAGGAGGGCGTTCCTTGTACATTTTCCCCAGCTCTATAATGTCACTTTTTTTGACATTAGCTAGGATGTGGGATGGAGAGAACTCGGCATAGACCAAGAAGGAAATGTAGGTTGCTTTACACTGAGGAGAATCAGAGGCAGACTGCCAGAAGGGGAATAGCAGATCCTTGTGAAAGAGGAGTTTGCTGACAGCTCCAAGAGTTTGCAAGGAAGAGAAGTTGTGGGGGTACTAAAACAATGAGCAGATGAATCCCAAGATGAAGGCATCCCTGGAGAGAAACTGACAAAACAAAGAGATGAAGAATCATGGAGCACCGTGTCTCTCATCACTTGTGTAATATAAGTGTGAGGTATCTATTTGCTTCCCAATAGGGGTGAGTGTCAGCCAAAAAATAAGTGTCATCTCTACTCCTCTGAGACTATTTCACCCACCAAACATGAAAATAATAAATAATCTATTCTTTGTAGCTACTGATAAAATGAAATTTAATAACAAAAATGAAAATGTAATTTTGATAACATACTGTTAGTATTCTAGTGCTTTTTCTCAAATAATACATCAGTCCACTAACTTGAAACCTGCAAGCAATATTGTGAATAAAAGGAAAAATGTAAAGGTTTTTCCTTAGAAAGCCTCAAAGTGTGAGAACAGGAGAAATTTATGAGAACGGAGGTGCATTTAAATGTAGAACTTTGAGTTGTGTTCCTATAACCCAGTTACTGAGAGTGACCAATTTCATTCAGATATTTTGAACAGTAGCTGAGTCAATTTTATTTGTTTTCCTCTATAAAGCTCCTCCTCTTTTTTTTAAGCTTTATGTTATGCCCAGAAACAAATGAGGAAATTTCATTTGTTCACAGACATGGCATATTGAAAAAAGACCCAAACCCTCATATGGAGCATATTTGTGTGTTATGAAGATTTCAGAAACAGATTTACTCCTCTTTTAGAAGAAAAAAAAAATATGGATAGGGCAGTAAGATCAAAGATTTCTCCCTTTGCCTAGCACTTCTTAATTGATTCAGATTTAGTATTTCAGTATAATAGAAGTCTGCCCTGGAATAAGATTTATTCAAGGTCAAATTGTCCCAGGCTGGGCACAAGGGACCCTCTCCCCCAGCTACACTGGTACACTTCTTTGCCCACTACAGGAGGCAGCTGTGCTCTGCAAGTGAGCCTGGGCTCTAAGGAATGAGCCTTATGGAACTCTGAGGAGCAAAAGGGTAGAGTAATTTGGGGGATGTGGCCTCCTGCTTCAAGTCTTTTGCATCAAACCAACATTCCTAACACATTTGGACAGCTGATGTCGTGGCAAACCCACACATGAAATACCAAATAGAGCAGGATAAAGTCTTGCACTATATGACATGGGTACTTAGCTGTGGAACCATGTAAAATGAATGACTGTTAAGGTTTCACTTAGTGCACTAAAAAGTAAAGAGCAAAAATTATTTGCATAAGCTGACATAGCACCTTTCAGCACATCAACAGTAAATTTTAAAAGCTGGCCTCTGTTTTGTTTTTTTTTATAACAGTTTCAGAAAAAGTCATGTAAGCTGTGTAAATATCTATGTGCATAGATATTTACATGTGAACATACATGCACATACACGTGTGCACAATGCACTGTCAATTGATCATCTTTAGCTAAATTTCTAAAACCATGCTGCATGAAAATTTTCTCTCTCCATATATCTGTATGTATACAAAAATATAAAAATAAAATATTCATATATCATGGGATTTTTCAACTATTTTTTGTAATAGCAAAAATGCTGTATTTAATCCTTGGTAATGCTGAAAAGTTTATTCTATTTGGAATTTTGTACTGTTGCACTGGTTTGAAATATTATCAGGGTTTAGGAATTGCTAAAGATGAATATTTGACTGAAAGTTAAAAAGATGACCAAACTATTAACTAAATCTCCTGGTTTATGCAACATAGAAGAACAGTGCTTCTAACTCATAGTTGGTTCCTACTTTATTATGCACAGTTTTAGGGGTAAGATGCAAACATATTTGATGTAAGTAGTTTTCCTCATTTTTTTACTGCATTTCTACACAAGCACTATTGCTTTCAGGAAATCCCTCCAGTGTCTACGCATGTGAATTGTTGCTACCAATATTTATGTCAGTGTAGCTGAGGCTTCATGCTTAAATCCAGACATTATCTGCAGAGTTCCTATATCTCATAATTGAAACAAAATTTTCAATCCAGCATCAAGGCAGCTTGAGTAAAACTTTACTTGTTTGGTTGCCTTCAATCCAGGGACCGCAAGGGCCCCAGGGACCTGTTGGATTCCCCGGACCGAAGGGACCTCCAGTAAGTATCTCTTTTATTAAGGATGTGCAACAACAGGAATGGTAATTTTTATAGAGTGCTTCTGAAGGGAATACTTGAAAATTTATGTAAGGGATGGGTTATGTATAGATTACAAATATTCTTGTTGAGCCTTTGGTGCAGCTCTTAAGACATTCAGAGTGATGCACCAAACTGCAAGTCTGGTATGTCCTGCCAGTGACCAGGTGACACACTGAGTTCATGCAAAACACTACTTTGCTACTGTATATTTCCTTTGAATGATTGATTCACTGAGGAAAAATGAAGAGGAAGGAGGCATTCATTAATAGCAGAAATGTATAGAAGTAATGGCACATTTGAGCTGCCCCCTGAACTAGTTTTACTGCTCTTCTGGTGTGCCTCTGCTCATGTGCAGTACAAAAGCAACAAACCACCTGTAATTTTTTTTTCTCCCATGCATTTTTTATTTTATTTCCAATTCCAAAACCTGAAATGTCATCAAGTACTTCTGTAATGCTTAGATTTTTGTTAATTGAGTCATAAACCAAAGAAAAATGGAAGTATAGGAACTGTCCATGATTTCTGAATTACAGAAATCTATTTTGAACATGTTTGCATTTGACAGCAGTCATTCTCCAAGCAATTGTTAAGACACATCAGGGAGAACACAAGGAAAAAATATTATTGAAATCCTAGCCAGCTAATATAGGAGCCGTAAAGATTTACCAAAGAGTAGTCTAGAAATAAAGAGAGAGCAGAGATTCTGACAGCTGATTGCACACTTTTTTTGAGGATGGCTAAGAAATGGTTTGATTTATGTATTTTATAATTTCAGGGTCCACCTGGAAAAGATGGCTTGCCTGGGCACCCAGGACAGCGGGGGGAGACTGTAAGTAAATGTACTCTACTGTGTTAGTGTTGCCCTAAAGTCATGATTATGTGATCAAAACCAAAGAAACAAGGGAAAAGGGAAGGAGGCTGGCACCACGAGCTTATATAACTGTACTTTTCTTGTAGATTGTGCATGAAAAAGCTTTATTTTGCTCCCATGACACAAGTGTGTGGTTATTCTTTGATATGTCCAGTTAGTAACATCACACTGAGATTAAATAGTCAATAGAAGTAAAAGAGATTAATACCCAGATCTCAATTTAAATGAAGATTTTTCAGACAATTACTATGCAGTACTTTTCTCACTGAATGCCATGTACCATAAATAGTAACATAAAAAAAATCTTATTGATGATAAGCAGCTAGAAAACTGAGAGCCCAAGACCTTTGGAAAGTAGGATCAGGAATGATTGAATCTATTAAATTAAAATTAAATTTTTAAACTATGTAACTCCTCTAAGAATCACAATTAATAATTTCTGGCATCAAAATGAAAAAGAATACTATGTAATACTTTTAATTGAACTATCTTTGAAAAACACACTATTTCTGTAGCGCCAAAACCTTACTCATATTCCACTATAAAATAAAATTAAAATTCTCACTTGGAATTTTCAGAGCTAGAGAAAGCCATAAGTTAATTTCAAGAGAAATTTTCTCAGCATGTAGAATGTGTTTTAGGCTCCAGCTTCACTGGAAATCTGTTAGTCACTGCTGAGTCACTTCCACTGCAGGAAGGAGGAGCACAGAGCTTGGAGTAACACATCCCTCTAAAAATCTCTATATTCTGCTGCTAGTACTGTAGATTGTGACATTGTAATGTTTTGCAATGATAGTGGCTTTTTTGTGTGTGAAACATGATTGACTCCTTTGTTCTTTTCCTTTGCAAAGAGGCAAAGACTGGTGTTGTGTACCATAAGAATCAATTGTAATCGTTTACAATGCAGGAAGCTCAAACCTAATCTTTATTTTGCAATTAAAAAGTTACTATTTTCCCTTTAGTTTTACTGATCTGAACATGAGCCAGTAATGTGCCAGTACAGCTAAGAAAGCAGAGAGCATCCTGAGCTGCAGCAGAGGGATCTCTTCCTTCTGTTCAGCCCTGCTGAGGCCAGGAGCATCGTGTCCAGTTCTGGGCTCCTCAGGACAAGAGAGAGCTACTGGAGAGTGGCCAGGAAAGGGCCACTAAGATGAGTAAGGGACTGGAGCATCTCTGCTGTGAATAAAGACTGATGGAGCCAGGACTGCTCAGCCTAGAGAAGGCTCAGGTCTTACCCAAGTACAGAAATACCTGACAGCAGCTGTAAAGAAGATGGAGCCAGGCTCTTTTCCATGGTGCCCAGTGAGAAGAGGCAATGGGCATAAACTGAAACACAAGGGGTTCCATCTCAACATCAAGAAATGCTTTCTCTGTGTGAGGGTGACCAAGCACTGTCACAGAGAGGCTGCAGAGTCTCCATCTGGATATATTCCTGAGCAACCAGCTCTCAGCAGCCCTGCTTCAGCAGAGCAGTTGGGCAAAATCACTCCTGAGGTCCCTTCCAACCTCAGCCATTCTGATTATCTGATTTCTTGATTTCAGTCATGACTAGAAACAAAATATTCAAAATGCAATGAAACTATGGACTCTGCTACTGTGTGAAATTTGAACGAGGTCCCACAGGATTCAGTCAGTGCTATGGTTCTCTAATTTTGTATCTCTGGGTTTAGTAGAGTTAGACTGATAAAAAAACTTGAGTAACTTAGGATCAAATGCAGCTTTTCATTAGCATTGTTTTCTGCTCTGTGTGTTTGTGAAGTTGGGCCAAAATTATTTTAAAAATATTTTTCCCCCATGGGTTCTCATGTATGTGTTTTTGTAGAAAACCAGATGGTTTTAAATCAATCAGTAGGCTTGTTGACTTTCTTTTCCTGATGAACATATCCACTTCAGGTTTTTAAATAATGTATAAATGAGAAAACTTTCATTGCACTCACTGATAGATCAGCATCAAGAATTCTGTTTCTTATTTAGACACATATCTTATTAAAGTTCATTGGTGCATATGGGCATTTCAGCAATTAGGGAATTAGGATAAGAGACATAGTCAAGCTTAACAAATTAGAGAGTCAGATTCCCAGGCTGCACTCTGCAGCTTGTTTATGGAATAATAAGCATATGTTGACAGCAACTGAAGTAACTATTAGTGGAAAAGAGGCTGCAACTTCAGCATCAAGAAACAAAGGATCTGCATTCTGCAAAATCAGAATAGCAGGTCTTCCCAAGGTGCTTTCAGTAAGTGGGTGATGTTCAACATTCTTTGTCTTTCCTTAGAACAGGTTTACAGAGGAAGCTTTGATTGTGTAAAGGAAGGGACTCAAGAATGATTCCGTCTGGAGCAGTTCTGATTTTCTGTTATCAGAAGAAAGGGATACTTTTGTCTTTTTTTTCTTTTCTTTTTTTTTCTTTTTTTTTTTTTTTAATCTGGATCGTTTCAGAGGTCTGAGAGAGTGCCTCAGTTATGTGCCAAAATTAACCATGGTAACATCTGGCTGGCAGAAAAAATAGAATCAGGTTGAGGAAGGTAGAAAAGCTTAAACTGGAACTGATGGAATAGGGCAACTATCAGTCAGACTGTGCCCAGAGGAAAGCTGAGAAGGACCCAATATTTGAAAAAGCTGGAGCCAGATGACCCCTTTGTTTTTGCACAGGTGAGCAGAGTAGGAGGCAGACACAGGCTGTTAGGCAGGCAGCACTGTGTAGGATCCTAATGTGATCCATCAGGAATGCACTAACACTATTCCAGTATTTGAAAGAAATAATTTAGCATAATTCAAAGATGAATTAAACAGTGCTATTATAAAGTGACATTCTCATTCAGTTTATTGACTAATTTTGGCCTGAAGTCTGGGGCCACTGATCAGAAAATGAAAATTCTGTAAAATTTACCCATATTCTAAAAAACAAAAATATTTCCTTTCTATTCTTTTTGTGGCACTCATATTGCCTTTTTTACCATTTCTATATAACCTTCATCTTCCCTGGATCTTTATTTCTTTTCATTTTGTTTTTGTCTCACCTCCACTTTATCTTTCATGTCCTCCCACCTTAATCCTCCATCTGTGTCTTTCTTTAAAAAGCATTTTTATGTCAGGCTTTATGGTTCATAATATACATATGTAAAAGTGTATTTTCAACTGTCTTTTAGCTGCATCACTTATGCATTCAAACTCATCTAATCAAGGTCTCCTAGAGAGATCTGCAAAACTGAGGGCAATTTTTACTGCTGTACCACCTCAGAGAGATTGGAACTGAGAGATGGAAGAGACATTAATCAGCATTTCATTTCTAAGCATACACAGGCAGAAAGGATTTCTCTTTTTTATTTCCTAAAGAGAAGGAATGTGTGACATGGAATTTTTCATTCACCTCTTCAGCACAGATATGAATTTTGCTCTTCTATAACTTGTCCAGGATAATGTAATATTCTATAATTATTTCACAGGGTTTTCAAGGAAAAACTGGTCCTCCTGGTCCTGGTGGTGTTGTTGGCCCTCAGGTACATAATTTCATTTCATAGTGAACTTCATAAGACCAACATTTAATGGCTAAATTATGGATAAGGCAGTTGCTTTTGTTGTATTAAAAGGACCATATCAATGGTTATATTAACTTTTGCAACTAAAGTTGCATAATAATATATTATATAATACTATATAATATACTTAGTAATCATCAGTGATTCCACACAAAAAAATTAAATATTTGAGTTGCCTTTCCACTTTGTTTTATGTTTTGGGTTGGCTTTTTTGTTGGTTTGTTGTTGTTGTTTCGGGAGTTTTAAATGTGATTATGAAATTGGTGGTTTACAGACGTCAAGAAGACAGATTTCTCTACCATTAAACATTTTAGAAAGAGCAATGCAATCTGCGAATTTCTTGCCAGAGAAAAAGTTTCAGTAACTTTTAGATTGTGGAGGGATAAACTATCAAAATTGAATTTGATTTAACCGTACTGATTTTCAACTTAATTAAGCATTTGGAACTTTTTTAGCTAATTCCCTCAGTGGAACTTTTGAATCTGCAGAGAGATCTTTCAACTCTTCTACCTTGCAATTCCTATTATTCAGAAAAACAACAGTACAGAAGTGTTTTAAGACAATAGTATCTGGATTTCTCTCCCATGTCCTTTTTGTAACTTTCTCCCATACACGCCGTGTTTTAAAGCTTCAGTGCTTAAGGAACAAGGTCAGGATTTCACTCTTCGGAAGCTGCACAGACATGTCTTCAGGCAAAATGCAATGCAAGATTTATTTTATAGGACAAAGATATTTGTAAGTCAGCTTTGCCTGGAGGGAAGGTGAGGAATGTATGCTAGCCAGAGGTAATAGTGTTTGGTAACATAACAGCTGGATATTGAGCATCTGCTCCTCTTCACTTCCTCCCACACCCCGCAAGACATTAAATAACTTCAGGTGACTAAAGTTTTACTTTTGTGCTTAGGGTCCTACTGGTGAGACGGGGCCAATTGGTGAAAGAGGTCACCCAGGTCCTCCTGGTCCCCCAGGTGAACAAGGCCTCCCAGGTGCTGCAGGAAAAGAAGGTGCTAAGGTATGATGGGGCTTTGGGGAACAAATTGGAAGGGACAGATAATCTGTTGCCAGTGTGACATTTCAAATCATCATGTAGACATGCAGAATAAAATCAGAACATACAGTGTAAAATCATGATTGGCAGGTTTCACCCAGAAGGACTTGGAAGACTGGAAGATTCCAATTTTAGAGCTATGTCTGCTTCCACTGAAATAATGAGAATTCTCGTGAGCCAATAATTAATATTTTTGTAATAAAAACTAAAAAAAAAAAAAATTGCATATACTATGCATTCAATATGGAAATACTTAGTAATGACATATTCTCACCAAGGTGGAAAATTGCACGTTGGCATTTAAAGTCAGATGTGTAGTAGTGAATAAAGGGCAGAATTTCACTGAATAAATTTAACTCCTTGCTTACTTTTTGGCTACCATCGGGGAACAAGATAAATATTACTTATCTAGTTACTATGTAATTCTATTCAATTTTTGATTATAAATGGGTATCAAAAATTTTTTTGAATGTATCTTTAAACATATTTTTTGGCTTGTTGTGCTTTTCACTATTTGCATTCTATAACTAGTACTGTATTTTGTCAAAGTTCATTATAAATTAGCCATAGACTACTGTGCTGATAAAAGAATTAGTGGGTGAATAGCTGGGGGCACAATCTTTGTTTTCCTTACCATAGCTAGGATCTTGTAGTTCATTTTCATTGCTCATTGTACATTGCACATTTTTAAACATATTTTTTAATCAAAATGTAATATGTTTCCCAGGGTGATCCAGGCCCTCAAGGCATTCCTGGGAAAGATGGACCAGCAGGTCTTCGTGGTTTCCCTGGAGAGAGAGGCCTTCCAGGTGCTCAGGTATAAGTGCTAGAGCAATTGGCATGATATTTCTAAATAAAAGAAACAAAGTATTAACTCCTTTATTTCATGAAGTCTTCTATTGCACTTAAAATAAATGCAGTAAGAAAACAGACATCAAACATCCAACATTGTCAAATATCATTGGCTAAATAGGAAGAAAGAAAATTATTCCGGTTTGCTTTTTTGGATCTTTCCATGTTTCCTATTATATGTGTTGCAAAATTACTCTTGAACTTTCCAGTTTAGTAAACAAGTGTTCTTTTTCCTTTTCATTTTCTAGGGTCCAGCTGGTCTGAAAGGAGGGGAAGGCCCACAGGGTCCACCTGGACCAATGGTAAGTAAACATAATAATTTAATGGAAATATAAACAATATAACCTAATAACCTTTTTTCTTCTTTAGATGCTGTGGTGTTTAGATTAACACAGTTTGTAAAACAGCAGACAGATCAGACTTCTACACAGTATCCATGCTAATAAACATGCTAGGATTATGAAGGTTGAGAATGTCTGAAGCCTTCTGCTACCAGATTTAGTTATGCTATTTGCTTGCTGCTCAATACTTATACAAATTGGTTTTGAGATGAGAGGCATTTTCCACAGTGGAAAAATCCACAGATAGTGTGACTGGTGGACTCATGCTGTTGTGGTGGGCTTGCCTTGGCTGGATGGCAGGTGCCCACCAAACTGCTTTATCCTCCTCAGCTGGACAAGAGAACACAAAATACACTGAAAGGCTTGGGAGTCAAGATAAGGACAGGGAGATCAGCCACCAGGTACCATGGTGGGCAAAACAGACTGGGAAAATGAGTTTCATTTATTTTCAATCAAATCAGAGTAGGATAGATAAAGAGAAACAACAACAAAGTCTGAAAACACCTTCCCTTCATTCTCCCTTCTTCCCAGGCTGAACTTCACTCCTGATTCTTGCTTTATCCTGCCCCCAAGCAGTGAAGGAGGATGGATAATGGGGGTTGCCCTCAGTTCATCACACATTGCCACTCGGTCCTCCTCATGTGGAGGATTCCTCACACTCTTCCTCTGCTCCAGTGTGGGGTCCCTTGGATGTGAGACAGTCCTCCAAGATGTTCTCCAGCATGAGTCCTTTGCACAGGCTGCAGTTCCTCATGACCTGCTCCAGCCTGGGTCCCCCACAGGGTGCAGTCCTTCAGGAGCAGGCTGTTCAGCATGGGTCACCCATGACCTGCCACAAGTCCTGGCAGTAAACCTGCTCCACTGAGGGCTTCTCTCTCCACAGGGCCACAGGTTCTACCCAGATCCTGTGCCAGTGCTGGCTCTGCACGGGGTCACAGCCTCCTTTGGGCATTGACCTCCTCCATGGGGTCCTCCATGGGCTGCAGGTGGATCTCTGCTCCCCTCTATTGTGCATTTTTTCCCCACTTCTTAAATACATTATCCAAGAGGTTCTACCCCTGTCACTGATGGGCTGGGCCACAGCCAGTGCTGGATCCATCTGGGAGCTGTCTGGTATGGGCTCCATTGGACATAGGGGAAACTGGCATCTTCTCACAGAAGTCACCCCTGTAGTCCCCTGCTACCAAAACCTTGCCAAGCAAACCCAACACTCCTGTGTTCCCTTTGTACAACTGTGTAAAATCATGTCATGCAGGAATTTTCCTTCTTGGCATTTGAAGCTCAATAGTAGAGTGTGCTTCATGTTACCTGTCCTCTGTTGTCATGCTTTATGCAAAGAAGTTCTACGAGGATGCACTGGTATTCAAAACATGGTAGAGTTATTCCCAAATGTGAAATGTGTAGATTTTGACAGTATTCTTGTCAACTTATTTCTTTCATTCAGTGCAATTGAAGTTAAAAAAGAAAAGAATCAATCATCACAGCTATTCTTGTTAGAAAAAGAAAGTAAAGGAGGAGCTGAATTTCTATGTATTTCAACAAAGAAGCTCTCTTATGTCCTTGAAATTCATATTCAGATTAGAATGCATTAAACAAGGATAAAAAGCCACACATAGTACAGTACAAGTAATACATGGGACTTGAATTCTTAAAATTATTGTTGAATTCTTAATGCCTTTAAGCATCTATTCTTTAAAACAAGAACTTGAATTTACTGTTCTTAACACTGTGCAGTATATATGCATTCCAAAAAGGCACCAAAACAAAGTAGCTGGGAATGGAATGGAATGGAATGGAATGGAATGGAATGGAATGGAATGGAACGGAAGCTAGTAGGGAGAGTCAAAAGGGATATCATCTTACCCATCTGAAGAACCTGAAATGTTAAAGGGTGAATCAAAATCAAGAAAGCACAGAGCAGAATAGTCTCTTCAATCTAAAGGTCATGTCTTGATTTTTCTTGAAGGAGCCCCTAAGGCTGGCTGAACTCTCAAGCAGATAGTTCAGGGGCAGTGAACCAGAGCCCTTCCGAGCACGCACAGACCAGCCAGCACAAGCAAACCTGACGTGTGACACAGCCCCCTTTGCCAGACAGCATTGCCCACACAGGAGCTGTGCCACTCCTGCCATGGTTCCTGAGAAAGACACGTCACACAAGATGTGAGGCAAAAGTACATGCCTTATTTAGTGATAGTTGTCTATATTATGAAATACATATGTTTGAATTTAAATTCAGATGAGCCATGTTTTTCTAATTCTTACAGAGTGTGTATAAGTTAGTGTTTTAGTTGAATACATCAGAGCTTTTTTGAGGAGAATGTCTTAATTATCCCCATTTACAATCCTTTGGTTCAAATCCTGGAGCCCTCTCAGAGCTCTTGAATAGTATTCCTTTCATGTGAAACTAAATTGATAGAGAAAATCCAGGAACACTATTAATGCTCCCCAGCTAATGGGAGTTCAGTGCCAGACTGAAATCATCATTAATTACAGCCCAGAAACACACAGAGTATGAGTGTCAGGAGCACACTACCAAGAACTTGAGTTTATAAATCCATTCCTCTTGGGGCCACCCTTCCTGCTAAGGTAAACAGTCATAGAAAGAAACACTTAGGAGTCTGAGAATTTTTGCATATAATTGTTCCAATCTTCAAGAAATAGATGCAGTGGGAGCAGGAGTTGAGTAGGAAGGGCAAAATTTTTAATTTTTTAAAATATATTTTGAGATCATTGTAGTACAAGCTTGGGGTACAAAACAGGACCAAGTTGCCCTTAAAGTGTTTCAAAAGTCCTCAGTGGGATTTTTATCTATTTCATCTTTAATTACTAACTTGTTATCTTGAAACAGTTTTCAGTGAAAAAAAGGTGCATAGGTGCCCTTAAATACTGGGTTTCTGCACACCTTCAAGCACCACAATTAAACAATTAAACAGTTAAATTGCTTGCTTTTTTCCACAGAAGCTCCCAGCAGACCGTGAGCATCACGTAGTCCTAAAATATTTTCCCATCTATTTTTAGCCAACAGCGGGTACACACAGAAGTTTAATTGTAGTGGAGTCTTCATTTGCCATTTGTAATAGGAAGAGAATTCATGCCATTGGATGACTTTCCTGCGATTCCCTGCCAGTACCAATTGCTTCTAACCAGCACATATAGTCAATTAGAAGCTTTATTTGGCTGCTGCATACATCTGCAAGCATACCAAACAAATGACTGCTCCAAGTACTGTGCATGCCAATTACTCTGTTTAGAGGGATTTGGACAAAAGAAAGAGATGCATGAATGCATATCAGAGCAAGAGGGGGTCTGCAGGATTGGGGGGTTGGCATTTTCATGGTTTGAGGGGTTTTTTGGGGAGGGGTTGTGGGGTTTTTTGTAGTTGTGGGAATTTGTTTGAATTTTTTTAACAGTTGTCTTTTACGTGCTACCTTTGTTGCTTTTGTTTGTTTTCTTCCCTTCCCTACTACTGTGTGGAATGCTGAATGCTGATGAGAGAAAGCTCTTTGGAATGTCAAGCAGTCATTTTTCATTTGCTCATTTAGGAATAGGATGCTCAAATTAGACTCAGAATAAGCCAGCTGTAGGCTACCCAATTATCAGCACTGAACTATCTAGACCTATCTTCATCTATCTGATAACATTTTACAGTCACTTGTTGAGCATTTTGTTAACCACCAATAAAAAGTATTGCTACTACTATGCAGTATATACAACAGCTATAATTACATATCCCCTCACAGGAAGTGAGATAAAACCAAGGTTGCTAATGAGTTTATAGTCTGTACAATGGCAATACAAGACAAAACATGACACTTCCATCCTGTAGATAAGTTTTTACAAACAACCCAAACATACTAATAAAAAGATTCCAGGATGTGAGTACCACAAGACCACAGGTTAACAAGTGGTTTTGTAACATAAGGAGACTGTTACATAGTGGGGCAGAGTGACGAGAAAAGATAACAAACATAGAGAGAATGGACTTAAGAAGCTGCTTAAAATTCTTTTCTGAGTTGTGACTACAATTTAATGTAGTCTGCTTTGCTCAGAGGCCATTCTCTCAGAGAAAGGAGTGGTTCCTTCAAAACAGAAGGTGTAGTCCCTGTTCATAACTCATGTGAAATGCAAAGATAGATGTGAAAAGTTGGCTGATTAAAAAGAGCTAGTGGAAATTATGG
The DNA here is from genome assembly GCF_000738735.6 of Corvus cornix cornix. Classification (NCBI taxonomy): domain Eukaryota; kingdom Metazoa; phylum Chordata; class Aves; order Passeriformes; family Corvidae; genus Corvus; species Corvus cornix. The sequence goes on along the minus strand of NC_046338.1, from coordinate 19,845,331 downwards.
CCTCTGTTAGTGTCTGCTGTCTGACACAGGAAAGATCTGTGAGTTATTTGGGTTTTTTCCTCTCTATTCTTAAATCCTCCTGATGAGATGACCTAAAATTGTTTAGGTTATGAGAGCTGACAAGATCAGAGACCATGGTAGTATGGCTGCAGGGTAATGACTTTTTCTTGTTGAATTCACTGAAGCCTTAGGAACTAAACTAACGAAAATAGGACAGAAACTTAGGCAGCCACCTAGACTTAAAAAACTCCAGCATCTGGAAGGATAAGGTCATCTATGATTTCCATACAAATACTTTCTTTGAACACCCATGCAAATTCAGATCTTACTGAAATAATTTGCTAAAATATTTTAAGAAACCATTCAGCACTCTTTTCTGCCACATTTATCTGGAGGGGAAAGCACCTTATTATGGAATTAGCACCAGTGATGCTAATGAGGTCAGTCCAGGACAAGTATGTCCTGAGTAAAAGCAAAAAATAGGGTCCTCATAGGTGAAAGCATCTTAAAATTCCGATGTCTAAGAGGCAGAAAATTTGATCTTGTTTAAACATGAAAAAAAGGCTATTTAGGGTCTGAGGCTACACCACCATATTACTTTTTTATTCCATGATCATATGGAATCATCCCACTTCTAGTATATCAATCGGAAAAGTGAAGTTACCAATCATAACTTTGAAGTGTTGCAAACTATCTTGAAGGAGTAGAGCTGAAAAGTCGGGGAAATGTTATTGTACAGCAAACAAACCTTTAATAGTACTCTATTAATGCAAAAATTGTAAGTTATTTAAAAGACAGAAAACAAAGATGCAGTTTTAGTGGTTTTCGCTACAGATAGTGCCTGTCTTTTCACCTTTAATTTGTAATATTAGGTTTTAACTTCTACTGTGCTTATCTAAAAACCTTCTCAGTAGAACACACTAGATTAGTCATTATACTTGAATGGATTTTTACAGAAGTGAATTGAAATGCAGGAATGTGATCATTACAGCAATGAACAGCACAAAACTTTACTAAAAGTTTTGCTTGTGGTGTGGCTTAGTTCTGTATTTTGATATGGTGAATATTCTTTCATCAAAGTAGTATGTTAATGTATTTTGAAAACATAGAGGGAAATAAGTTCTTGAAAACAGGCTGGTTTCATGCACATTCTCATTATGATGAACAAATACAAGAAGTGGTATTTACAAAAAAAAAATAGTGTTGCATGAACTGTATTGAGTATGAACTTCAAGGTAGTCCTTTCAGCCTTTTTCCTTTACTTGCACACGTGACGGATGCGTAACCTTCAGGCAGCTGAGCTCACATCGATAACCAGCTTCTCTGCTGACTTGCCTCTTGAAAACCATCAGCAGTTACCAGGGCTCTCTCAGAATTCCCTCCTTGTTTGTATCTTTTTCCAGGGCTCGCCAGGAGAGCGAGGAGCTGCGGGCACTGCTGGCCCCATTGGTCTGCCAGGCCGTCCTGGCCCCCAGGGGCCTCCAGGCCCCGCAGGAGAGAAGGGCGCTCCCGTAAGTAATCGCAGTCCCATCAAACCATCCCAGCACACACTTTTCACTCCAAAATGCTACTTGGTCCCACTCTGGGATTTCCCTATTCAATACGTATTCTCAGGATTCCCAAGGTATTTATTTTAGATCTACAAAACAAGTACATAGTAAAACATTAATTATCGTGCTCTCTAAGACCAGGAATGGTTAAACCTGTTATTATCACTGCAGGGAGTGGATATAAATCAGTCTTTCATTAAAACTTTGTACCCAGCCACTCTGCATTAGAGTACAAATGTGTTTTACATCAACTTCCATTATTACTTCATATAATTCTCTTATATATTCTCTTCCCTTCATTGTTTTCTTTGTGTTGTGGGGTTTTCTGTTTTGTTGGGTTTTTTTTTTTTTTGGAGGTGGGTTTTTTAGTTTTGTATTGGTAATGTGACTCCCTGTACTGAAATTTTCATTACACTCCTGTGATAATGTGCATTACTTCATTTCCTTCAAAACCAGGGTGAAAAAGGTCCCCAAGGTCCAGCTGGACGTGATGGAATACAGGGTCCTGTAGGACTTCCTGGTCCTGCTGGTCCTAGTGGTTCTCCTGGAGAAGATGGTGACAAGGTGAATCATTATAATTAGTATTAGTGCATCTGGGAGAAGATCTGTCAGTACAGTTCTCTGTAGCTTTCCTCACAATAAATAGGGTGACAAAGCAACAAATCTTTTCCCTGCCTCCCCCAAATTCCCTCTGCCTACTGCAAAAAAAGACCTAAAAACCTCTTCTATAACCAAATGTCTGAGGGACAGATGCCATGGGACATTGGGATTTGTGTTAAAGAACTAGTAGAATAACATTTATCCTGGCAAAGAAACAAGGATGAAAGTGTGGCAAAATAAATCAAGGCAAATGATGCCAAAATTGATTTTTGCCTATTTTAGCAACTTGGTCTACTGAATGAGTAAGATGAAATGTTTTCAGTAATATACAGGGATTTAGAACCACTGTTGATAGGTTGAGGGTGTCAAAATAATTATGTTCACAGCAGAGATGTTCTGTTGACTTCCGGCAGAATTTAGGACATGGCACCTTTCAGGATCATCTGGTGTGTTTGCTTGATCCAGCACTTCTGTTAGTTAGAACAGGGTAAAGGTAAAGATTTCAACAGCCATTTTTGTGATGCATGAGTGTTATTTATCCCACAGAGAGTATTTTCTGTGGTTTAATTTAATTGTCTTTTATTACTGTATAAAGGAAACACTATTTTCTAACATGGTTTCTTGGTGATTTGAATAATTTTGAAGCTTTGAAATACCGTACGCTCCAGTGAGAAGCAGTTGTTCAGTCATAGACAGTTACATGAGTCTGTAAATCAGGGTACTTTCATTATAAGTTCATATTGAAGATGACGTGAGGAACACAATTCCCTTTATTTAGAGCTCAGTTGCACTATACTTCAAAGCCAGGTCTTGTTGCCCTTTTCAATTCAGCAATCAATATCTGGGTTAATATGACATACTGTTGATCACGGCACAATTGCTCCCTTTAGGCTTTCACACTTGAAGCAGCAGTATAAAACATAGAATAATCATATCAAAGGGCACACCGTGATACTGACTTCAGCTAAGTGTGGAGACCATTTTAAACAAGTTTAACTTAACTTTCAATTACAGGGTGAAATTGGTGAACCAGGTCAGAAAGGTAGTAAAGGCGACAAAGGAGAAAACGTGAGTAACAAAATCCTTTGTGCATTACATCTATTCTTCATAAATAAAAGGTATTCATGCATGAAATATGCAAGTGGCCTTGTTACATAAATGAGAAGAAACAGAAACGCACTCCTAAAATGTTCCTCCAAAATGTTCTATTCATGCAACGCTAGAGGTTTGTACTTACAGATCCAGGCATGTATTTAGTGTTGCTCGTATTCCTAGAGCTTACAGAATCATTACAAATTAGAAAGGTAAACTACATTCTTGAGCACCCATCCTGTATCATTGAAACTCCTCCATTCTGCATTTGAACAGGGAGAGACCAAGAATTCACGTACGTTCTCTTACTGTGCTGAACTTCACTGACTGCACAGTGTGAACATACCCAGCTTTGGCTTCTTAGCCATGATGATGAAAACTATGGAGACTCACTAGGGAATCTACTAATATAGTTTTAAAATTTTTGAAGGCTATCTAATTCTTGGGGAGCACAATTAACTGATGGCAGCATTTCGAATCAGTAAAGACCACAGATGAAATGGCTTATACAAATTTTTGTATATTATCATTAGGCCTATTAGTGAACCTAGGACTAATCAGGTTTCTACTGTCTTAATTTGATATTTTTCTGTCTTCAAAAATTAATTCTAAAGCACTTCCTGTTTTTATTTAGGGCAGAAATATAAAATTAAGCTTTTTGCACTGGGAAATGCGAAGCTAGAAAGAATAAAACTAGCATTTATTTATTTCTGTTTGATTGTGGTTTCTTTCCTAAAAATTCAAAATTGAATTTTTTCACTTCTGCTCAATTTCAAGATAAACTGGTACTTTATTTGAATACTTTTCCTTAAGAAAAAATTGAGAAGTAATGGCAGAAAGATCCCTTTTATTATTATATTTCAACAATATTCACAGTTAGCAAAGCTCCAAACGCAGCACAGGGGTATTCATGGCTAAGTATATTTATCTTGAAAACACTGTGTGATTTTTGACATTAACAAGTTACAGAACAGTGTATTATTTTTTAAAATTACACCAAATTTATGGCTTACATATTATCAGATGATGTTTATGGGAGGATATGTACAAACTGCAGCAAATCACAGGTCACAGAATTACAGAATCACAGAATGGCTTGGGTTGGAAATGAACTCCAAGATCAGCTAGTTCCAACCTCTGATTCCAGTTCCACTTCAGGCTCTGCATGTGATCACAGGCACATCCTGTTTTCCCCTTTGACATGCCTCTTCATTAGAGATGCTTTGCATCAGAGAAATTCAGGAAAAAAACACGTGCCACACTCTTCTGTTTCAGATAATTTTAGCATAGCTAGTTATGCTGAGCATTAGACTGTGACCACAGTTCCCATAGTGAGTACTAATGCATTTGGGCCTGTTCCAGCAGACCTGCTTTACAAACAAAGTGTCTGCAGCATTATCATTTGAGAATGTATCCTGGACTCTCAGTCTCAAGGTTTAATGCATTTGAGAATATTGCACATTTCCCTTGAAATACGGGATTCAGTGTTCAGGCCTTAGTTGAAGTGAATATACCTCCAGTTGAAGTCATGTGTCTTGAATCTATTTGCCCTCCACAGCAGTCATTCAACCCTGACAATTTCAGAATGTGTTTATTTTAAATCTGCTTTCCTTTCAACATGCTGATAGATGCCTATTGGGGCAGGGAGAAAGGGCTTGTTGGTCACCTCTGAAAGGTTCTGAAGAGGAAGTACCCAGTTCTGAAATCACAGGACATAAAGAATAGATATTTACAATCTCCAACCACCCACAAAAGGCCTTGGTGGGCATTTAGAGCCTGATCACAGCAAGGATCCTGATCAAAGAACTGATTCATCTTTCCTGTTTAAGAAGAGCTGGAAAAATCTTCAATTCCCCATTGAAACGAACAAAGATTTATTTTTGTGGGTTTGAAAATACCGAGCCTAACTATGTTGGCATACTCTAGCTAAGACAGCACAATTTTGTTGCTGATGTGCTGTCCTCTCTCGAACTTCAAAACCTGCACAGTTATCACAGCTGCCTTTATTAACTGAAGATTCTCTCATGATTCTGATCAGTCTTTCTCCATTTGCCCTCCAGAGCAATGGAAAAAAAGATCTGGCCGTGTGTCCAAATAACTCCTCATTAATCAATTGCAGAGTATGTTCCAACAGTGCTTTATTTCAAAATGGGTTTTTAAATGAGTTTAAAAATATGTAGGCCTCATTCCAGAGCCTATAAAATGAAGGAGCACTACATTGCAGTGTAGAAAAATCCACACATGCCAAATCCCTTCCTCATGGCAACACTTCCCAGTCAGCTGGAGCATTCCTCGGAGTCCTTTCATTTAGATATGCCACCAGAGAGGCTAGAAAGCTTTGTTTCATATATTGCCATCACGTATGTGACAAAAATAAAATTGTAAAGGAGAAGAAATACACTGCTTGACACTTCAAACTCCCTAGAAAATAAGATGCTCTAAAATATACATAAAACCCAGAGAAAGAAATAGGCTACAAGACTTATGTCCCTTTATTTAATTTCCCCTATAAATTACACAATAATCTAATTTCAGCCCTAGAAAAGTCTGTAAATTCCAGTATTATTCTGCTCTAAACTAGAATTTGAAGCCTAGAAGTTGCAGGAAACTTGGCATCTGAAATAGACTAGAATTAGCCAAGGCCAGGTGTTAAGTTTTGTGCTTTCTTAGCTTCACTCTTTATCAGTCTAGTTTCTCTGGTGTTGCATAAACAAATTCAAACTACCACATGATTTAAACCCCATCATAAAGTAGTATTTTGCATTCCCATACTCTGATGGCTTCATTACATCACTTCTGCATGACTGACGTCTAAATTATGTGCAATATAATTTAGTTATTATTCTGAAGGGAAAATGAATAAAAAGAAGTTCCTCTGAGAGACTGGTTTTTTTTGCCATTCTGTTGAAAAGAGACAAAGAGAATGTGATTCCCAGTGCTCAGCAAGAACTTGCACTTTTTCATGTCTCCTCGAGGTCAAAATAAGCTTTGTGCCCTTGCAAAAATAATTAGCAATTTCATAAAAAATACTCCAAATAATAAGCATTTGAATTAAAGATACCTTTTTAGATGATGCTTGAAAAGTTGAGAGGTATTTTGCATAAATCTCATTGAAAGTTTTGGTATTTTTATTTGTGAAAAAATATTTTCATTTTGATTCATGTTCTCATAGAAACCTATTTTGAAACATTAAAAATGAGCTTCCAACAAATGCCAGTATTGTCTATTATAGATGTGAAAATCTGAGGTTTTGAGAGATAAATAATTTGTACTGAATGGAAAGGACTTGTGAATGATGCTACATCCTCTTTTGAGAAATGTGGAAGTGCTGAATAGATTGTGATCCTGCAAGTAGGGTTTTCTCTCATGTCTGTATTTGCTTTTACTCTCATTGCAGATGCCATAATCACTAACTTTTGGATGTGTGTTTGTTGCAGGGTCCTCCAGGTCCACCAGGTCTGCAGGGTCCTGTTGGTGCCCCGGGTATAGCTGTAAGTAGCTCCTTCAGAGCCAAGCCCAACCTTGCCTAGCTCAGCTGATACTGAGTTCTTTGAACTGTTTGCTCCTGACTCGGGAATGTATTTCAAAGCACCATTAACAGTTCTGTCACTGCCCACTTACATGCAGTTCTTTATTGTAAACAAGCCTGCATGGGTGTTACTGTATGGCAGATTTACAGCAGGGCAATAACTTGACAAAATTATTAAAAATGAAATACTGTAAATAGTGAATGGGAGGCATCCTTTCAGTGAACTTGTTTGGTGGTGTGTATGGCAGCTCAGCGCAGGTGCAGCTAAAAGAGAGTGTCTCTTCTTGAAATCCACCTGATACCAAGTGAATTAATTCTTATTTTTATTTAGAAGGCTCTGAATTCTTCTGATCTGCATATTGGTAGAACTGTATGCTACTCACATTTACATAGGTATTCAACAGTTACAAGGTTTATGCAGATGTGAAAGAGAGGGCGAATTCAGAGACAATTTCTATGCGACATGCAGCACTAATTGACCTACATTAAACCAGAGCATGTGCTGGTATTCTGTTTGTGTAACAGATTTCATCCAGCCAAGATGATGAACATTCATTTGAAAAGTCACTTGGTGTGATTCTGAACCCTTTTGTAGTTGTTTTCCAGTCATTTCCATGGAGCTTTTCCTGTTGGTATTACCAGACCTGTGACAGTTTTGCTCTTCATTGTTTCCAAACAGGGAGGTGATGGAGAGCCAGGCCCAAGAGGTCAGCAAGGGATGTTTGGGCAAAAAGGTGATGAAGGTCCTCGAGGCTTCCCTGGCCCTCCAGGCCCTATTGGCTTACAGGTAAATTCCTTTATTATTTTACCTTCCATCTGCAAGAACACTGTTTTCTGTGTCAGAAACCGAATGACTACTGTCTTCTAATAGATGATAGCATCAATTAATTAGAAAGGAAGGATGCCATTCTCATAGGGTTCATGCATAAATAGCAGATTTAGTGCAGCAGGAAGTTAGTGGGATGCACTGGAACTGAACTGCTGGCTAACACAGGCTTTGGAATTTCATTCAGTAATTCATTAATTTCAGCCAATTTCTGCTTTAACAAGAGCACTCCTTTACACTGGAGATACACACATTGAGGAAAAGATTCAACCAGGAGATGTATTTAGCATGGCCTTGTCATTTACAGTATTTTCACAATAGGTTTTAGGCACACGGTGCATCTCCGTGATACCATCACAGACACTACTTGCAGCCTGAGAGGTTAGCAGAAGCCCATAATGCTTATATACTGCAGCCATCAGGCAGGTTCCTACAGTTTCATATTTCTTCCTCTTAAAATTGGTATTTCATGAGGCAGAAAACACAAAGCAAGCATACAGTAAAATGTAGTCTTCTCACTTCTGCATTCAGAGAATTACAGTTGAAAAATCTGTTTTTTCAAAAAATTAATTTGCTTAAATATAATAAAACAAAGAATAAGGTATTTAGGACCTTGATTCATTTCTATGTAATTAACATTAGAGCACAGAACACTTACTACTTCTAATCCAGGAACTAAGCTGTAACACGAATCTTTAAAAAAATTATAATAATGTTTGAATATATTCAACAGTATTTTCCTTTCTATCCACCATGTGTGAACTGACTCAGCTCTTTCACTAAGCTGAACCTTAACCTGTAACTATATATTTTTTAATTTTTAATCTATTACATAATGCAGTTCACAAAACTTACAGTATATAAAATTTATAAAACATTTCAAACTGTTCATTTCTGCACCAACATTTATATCTTGTGTAGGTTTATATTGCCTTTGATATGGAAAGTTTCTTTATTTTCAGAAATAATTACTCAGAAAAAAATTTCAGCACACAGCTTTGACCCTCCATTTAGGAATGCCCAGCTTAGTGGTGATAGTGCTTCCAGCTAGGTATCAGTTATTAGACAGACTTGGATACTTTGCTTCTAAGGGAATGTTTGTGTGATGCAATGCAACACCTGCCAGCAGGGTTTGTCACATCCAAGGGACACCTAATTAAAGCAGTTACACAGCTTGCAGTACTCAGGTACCTTAGACATCTTTGCATTCCACTTCACTGTGCTGCACTGACCATGTTCAGTCAAATTTTTTGTGTCACCTAGTTTAAGCATCTTAGGACTACCTATACATTTACTGTAACATGAAAAATTCCCTTTCCTTTCTTCCCATTTTAATGCAAATAGGTATTTTTTTCTTGTTCCACCATCCTGCCCCCTCCCAAGTTCACAGGTTTGAAATGTAGATCTGATTTATATTGTTTCATATTGATTTATAACTAATCATTCCAGGGACCCTACTAATAGTATTCTCCTCTGTGTTTTATAGGGTCTGCCTGGTCCACCAGGTGAAAAAGGTGAAAATGGTGATGTGGGCCCAATGGTAAGACTTATTCCCCACTGGTCACTCTGAAGGACATAAATATTCTCCATATATTACTGTCTTTTCTCTATAGCTCACCATTTGATAAGATACTCCTGAATTTGGTGACCGAGTATGAAACATTTTGTGTAACACAAAAAAATCTCTCTGGGATTTACTTTTCTTTCCCACAACTATCCCCTCATCATTATTCTCAGGACTTATGTAACATGAGAAGATACTGAAAAATAGATAGCAAAGCAGGTGCTCTGGGTATCTGAGACACAACAGTGACAATTGGGTTCAGGAAAGAAAGAGGAGAAGTAGATACCACCGCACCAGAGAGCCTGGAGCTGCTTTCCTAAGTTCAGGCCATTGTTATTAACATACAGCTTCAGGTACTTGCAGGCCAGAAGACAGTAAACACTGCTTGGCACTGTTTATTTTCCCTGGGTGATACATTTTGCAGCTGTTTCTTCTCCTGACAGAATGCCTTGTGGGCTGTTCCTGACTGCCAGGCAAGCTCTCTACTCTATGCATTCACCTCCAGCACCTTGTGCCAAGTCTGGATGCTTCACTCCTACACTCATCTGTAGGCACCATGGTGCAGTTCTGCCACAGGGCTGTCATGGACACTTGAGCTGGTCCAGGGTCTCTGCACAGTGGGATGGGCAGGCAGGGAATTTGTAGGGAAAGAACCAATCCTCGGGGGGCCCGAAGCATCAGCTCATTTTCAGCTCAGGTCCTGTGTAACACAGCCTGATCTCCTGTCACCTTGTGAACTCATCCAGTGGGCAGCAATCTGGCCCTGCTGTTCCTGTTGCACAGCAAAGATTAAAAGCCCTCTACAGACTGAGCACATGACTTTCCATTGGTCAGAAATCCCTACTGGACTTATTCTTTATGATTGTAACTATATTATATCTGTTCTATGATTCTGTGATATCACATTGTCTCTTTGATACAGGGTCCACCTGGCCCGCCAGGTCCAAGAGGTCCCCAGGGTCCCAATGGAGCTGATGTAAGAATCAATCTATTTTTTTGTCTTGCTAATTGACTAATAAGCACTTTATTTTGGATAACTATATTTGGGATAACAAATATCTTTTATCACTGTAGGGTCCCCAAGGCCCCCCAGGCTCAATTGGCTCTGTTGGAGGTGTTGGTGAAAAGGTGAGTGTGGATGAAAACCCCCTAGAAAGAGAACCCATTGGAGTAGGAATGCTATATGATATTCATTCATTACAATTATTTTCATCGCTATTTTCAGTTCTCTATTCAGAAAATTTTCTGCAAGGATATGGAGTAAGCTTGTTTGGGGTTTTTTATTTTTGTGTTTTATCCAAGGAACATGCCAGATGTATCTTCCTTTTTCTTAAAGGAAAGATGACGTATGCATGGATGTAAGGGCTTTTTTCTGTAATTTATTTGAAGCAACAGAGTAAACTACTATTTAGTGCTGAGCCAGCAAAATTTCAAAAGAGATGCCTGTTTATGTTTATTTTATCAAGCTACATGACCTCGACCACATCACCTATGTAAGCCTAAAAGCCTTTTGCCGTAATGTTACAGATTTAACATTAATTTTTTCCTGAACTTCAGAATGGGAAAGAAGATTCTCAGTGGAGCATAAGATGGAGGAAAAAAAATAGAAATATGTTCCAGGCCACTGTATAAATAGTTTATTGAGAAACTATGTAGATTGGTCTTGAGTATTTAATTATTTGACACAGAGTATCACATATATTCAAACACCAATGTCAATGAATCATAGAAAAAACATCCCTAGGAATGTCAGTATTGGTAGTTTTCCAGAAAGCTTTCTACATTGTTAACTTTTCAGAACATGAACCAAGATTTCCCTTTTTCTAACTAAAATAGTCTTTTAAAAGAATCTTCAGGTGTTTCATGATTTCTTTCTACATGCCCATCAACCAAATCACTTGCCAGTGCTCTCGGATGTGGCGAAGAGTGTACTAGAATACTACAAGATAATATTTGGTTTGATGGAAAAATAGCCTACTTTGTCTCCCTTTTTGTCTTTTGAGACCAGAAGTACTGAGCCCAAACAGATGTCATTGTGTCAAGTTGACAATGCTCCACTGCAGTCCTTCTTTCTTAGCATGTGGCTCTGAGCATCAGCTCACCTTTTGGGAGCAGCATCATTCTGGTGTTTTCAATCTTTTTTTCCCCAAAATTGCACAAGACACACAAACCACGATGCCCTCCTGCTTGACTGCATTATTAACAAGGATTTTCCTTTTCATGTCCCAAGTTCATGACATTGTTCATCCAGCCTACTTTAAAAAAGGTCTTGGCCTCATGAAATGCTGCAGGATTTGTTTTTTTCTCTCTGGGAGGAGTACCAAAAATGTGACACAATCTAAGACTTGAGAGAAATAAAAAATTACTGGGAAAAGAGAATCTGTATGTCAGTGGAATACAGAAAATAATGGGGACTGTGGGAAGAAAAAAATTTCCTGTGACCACTAGGGTACTGAGAAAAATGTTAATTATGAGAACATCCAGGGTAGCACCTAATTATCTTCAGTGCTTTAAAAAAACCCACCTTGTATAATATTGTGGCCCACTGAACTTGATAGGAATTTTCCCATTGGTTTCAGTCACCTCTTTAATTTTCAGTGTTTCATGATCAAATTATATTTCAGTCATTTTGTAAAAGCACTGGCTTATATTGAACTCATTACTCCTTTGTTTCTCCCTGCAACTCATCTGTGTGATTTAGAATCACTATTTGTGATGATTAGGCTATGAAATTTAATTCAAGAACATGAAATTCAGACTGTGTATCACTTGGTTGTCATTTTTTATGTCATTTTGTACTTCCTCTAGCTTATTTCCCATACTCTCTGCATCCACAAAGAGAAGCTTCCAAGTGTATTATTTTGGAAGTTTTTATTTATTCTAATTGCTTTCCTCCCTCCTCCTCAAGTTTTAGTACATGCCAGGGTTTTTTCCTTGTTAGGATATCTTCCTTCTTAATTTCAGTTCCGTTTAATGAGATTTCAGGCTTAGATATCATCAGGAGTTGTTTTGTCAGGGTGAGTTGCTGCAGTGGGAGGATAGTTCATGCTTTTAAACAAAACATGCATTTTTATTTTCCTCTTCTTCCCACACATTTTTTCCCCAATGTTTTTCTTATTATGTCAGCATGCTTTGGCCTCTGCACCCCTTTCAGGAAAGACATACCATACTACAGATAATTAAATACAGCGAGTGTAGAACGTGCAAAAACATTTTGGCATCATCCCTGTCACTGTTGAGGAGAGAAATAGGTTTTCTCACTTTCATATTTGAATGGTTTGACCAGAAGGTATTTTTTCATTAATACAGGGGTTTCAAAGCCCCCTTATCTTCTGGCAGAGATAAACAATTTTTGTCACACTTTGTGGCATGCATTTTTAACTAGCTTGTTGTTTCCCCTGCTCTACACACAAGGGCCTGAATGTTCAAAGGCATCAGCACTCAAATGTTCCTGTAGCCCTGCATTATTAATGCCGTAACCTCTACTGAGGGCCTGGCAGTCTTTCACTCAATAGAACCACTTAAATCCAGCTGCCACACCAAGAGCAGTCACTTTCTTCTGCTTTTAATTAAGAAAAATGGAAAACCATAATGTACCAACACATGCTTATCTCCAATTTGATGTCAAAGGTCTAACTTGCAGGTATTCTAAATAGCCAGGAAGTTGCTCATGACTTCTCCAACCTGTGCCTTAGAATGTACGTAAGAATTTACAACAGAGGGGAAACAGATCAAGTAATGTCAACCCCACACTTCCACAAAACCTAATGAAATAAATTTGCTGTTCTAATTTAGATGAATTTGTGATAACTGCACTGAGTACTGTGCTGTTCTTCTACCCTTTGTCCCTTCCACAGCACGTTAGAAACTATCAGAGTTAGAGAGCAATGCAAACCCAATGTCTGCAGAGCCTAAGCATTCGTTCTGTAGCCTCTCAGAGCCCAGACCTGGTTTACTGCTTGAAAAAGTCTGGTGTTAGAAAACCACTATACTCATCTGGGTTTACATTCCTTCCTATTATATTGTTCTAAAACACTTTTCAAGGTAGTACACTAATAAGGAGTCCAACACAGTAAACAAGTGAAATCAATAGTTCTCATGCTTAATCATTGATTTATACTGCAGATAGAAGTGAGAGGACAAAATCAATTGAGTACCCTGGCTCTAAGTTTAGAAACATGTTTGATAAGTTTTCACAGACAATTTTATGTGTGCATATCATTTTTCCACACCTATATGTGCAGACACTGCTAAGGTACCTAATCAAGATGTGTCTGTGGCAGCTTAGGCTACCTGAATATCCATCCTTACAAATTACTTTAGTAACTTTACATGGCCTACTGACTGTGATTGCTTCTCATCCTTCTCCACCTCTCCAACATGCTTGTAAACATGAGCCCTTCCAGAAAACACAGCCTTTAGAATTTCTGTCAATTAAATTTAGCTCTCCACAGAGCCCTTATATCTAACACATATGCAGACCTATGCAAAAAAGATTCTCTTCTAGAGTTACAATTTCTCTCCTTTTTTTTTTTTTGTTTTGTGAGAATGGCAAAAAGGAGCAAAACTGTAACTTTTCACAACCCAGTCAGTAGCAAAGTTGCCTCTCATTACTATGAAATGAAACACCGTGTCCCAGAATTTAACCAAAAGGTGGCAGCCTTCCATCCACTATCTCTGTGCTTTGTATGGACAGTTCTATAGAACTGGTCATGAGGAAAACAACATTTATTAAACTTGAAAACTTTTAAAAAATGTGTTTTAAATTTTAACTTTTAAACTACTTTGCCTAGCTTGGTAGAAACTTTTCTGCTTGCTTAATCCACAGAGATTTTCAGAATTAAGCATGTCTGCAAAATTACATGACGCTATGTAGTTTAAGATGTCTGTCTTTTCTTGTTGAAATTCTGTCAGAGGAAGGCTTTGCCTAAGAAAGACCATACTAACTTTTAAAAGATCTGAGCTGCTAACAAAAGAGAGAAAAATCTCCAGAGGTGGAATAAATCTATTATTAGATCATAAAATCTGTTTCCCAGCAGAACATGAAATATTTCCCATGGAGAAGGTACATCAGATTCTGAATCAATGCCATTGTTACTAAAAATGAAAAGTAAGACAAGGGCCAACAATAGCTATAGATTACACAATTTTTAGTAGCTATAAATATGCACTCTGTAAATATTTATCAGCTACAATCTTCTCTATCAAAACACTGTTTAACTCCCTTAACAGTTATCTAAACTAAATACAGCATTTCGTAGTACCTAATACTTGGACTATAAAATCACTGCCAGATAAAACAAGGACTGCATACACAGAAGAGACACATTTTTTAGTAGAGCAATGATACAGAAATATTAATATGAGATGAAACTTTAACTGGTCTCATCTTTCACAGATGCCCTTTAAGGGGAATATCTTGACATTTTCTAGCCCTTCCAATTTTTCAGTTTTCCACACTGCTGCTTGCTGGGGAGCTGCTGTCCACAGAGCTGATCTGGGCTGCTGCTCCAGCCAATGTCACCATGTGTGCTGGAGCAGGCACCCCCAGTGCTCCCCTGGTGCTCCCAAGTGTAGGTCAGAAGAAGCCCAGTGTTGCACAATATCACAGAATGAAGATGTGTTTGTCAACAGGAAGGGTAAGAATTGTATTATAAATCAAATGTGGATCATCATAAATTACAATATTATTTAGCAGAAAGGCAGAAAAAGAGCTCACTCTCTGAGAAGCTGACAAGGGGATTACACTGCACAAGTGCTTGTCAGGAAAGACTGGGCACAATTAGTGCTCTTATGTCACTCCTTTAGTTTGTCCTGCAATGGGCTCACCTTTGGAAAGGGTCTGTATAGTGCACTCTGTAGGTATAGGATGGCTACTAACTTAATATAACTGATAACATATTTTTGCTGATTCCAGACTTCATTCTCTGTTGTTGAAAAATCTCATTTGATTGATAGTAGGTATGGACAAAACCACAATGCCAATGGTGCTGCAGACTCAGTAAATGCTGTGCAGAGAATAAGGAAATGAAGATTATGAATTTTCCTGAAAAACATACTTAACACTTATTGACCTGAAGCATCCCCTATGGTTTTTGTTTTGTTTTAAAATGAATGCTGCATCACAGAAGTAAATGAATATTAAGTACTATAAGGGATCATTAATTTTTGAGATTACTACAAATTTAAGTGTATCTAATAAAACATACCAGAGTTTCTAAAGGCACATTCACCCTTTAATAGTGCCCTTTTTAAAGGGCATTTTAATATTGCTCCTAAAGTGTTGGTTATCTGTTAATTATCCTAGTCTGGAATTCAGTTGAGAGGTACTGAAACCTTTTTCCTTTAATCTAATGAAATATTTGCATTGGGCTGAATTCTGGTCCCAGTGAGGTTATCATGCTGCTCTGAGCTTCTCCGAAAAAAAGTTCAGTATCTACACCATAAGATTTGTTTTTAAATTTTATTTTATGATTTATAGTTTTATACTGACCATGTGGAAATGAAGAGGGGCATGCAGATCACACAGGTTAGGAAGGCTACACAAATTTATTCCAGTTCTGTGAATTCAGTAAATGATTGGGTTTTCAGCACTGAACTACTCTTGTTCATAAATATAATTTTTGGCAACATTCATTTGGTTTGGAAAAAGAATATATTTGAGGGGAAAAAGATCCCCCCATTAGCAGCTGGATTGAAAAATTCTATGGGATAAGAGTACATAGTTCTTATCTAAGCACTCCATGACAATCACAAAGCATATTCTGCTATCCTTCTATGATTTGTGTCTCTGTGATATTAATAACTAAATATCCTACTAACAGAAGAGTTTTCTATAAAATTTTATGTATCAGACCACTGAGCTAGAAAATAATTGGTCATAACTAAACTTTAAAATTAAGAATTGAAAAGACAATCCTTGAGATAATACTGTGTATTAGCTCAGAAGGAGACTGAATTATCTTAAATATTCACTTAATCGTGTACAATCTTTGATGTGCACAGATTTTATTTCCATACAGTATCATCCTGAAAGCCATTTGCTTTACTAAATAAATTCCATCACTGGTAAATACATAGCACACACCTCTGTAGCCTGTGGAGGACGTTTTTCTAACTGATGCTGTTATTTCATCCTTAGGTTTTTCTTTATATAATTTTTTCTTATCCTAACAGTAGCTATAGCAATAATCACAAACAGGAAATTTGCAGTATATGGGATAATAAAGGGGAAGATCTTCCAAAGCCCAAAGGGAAGTTTAGTCTCCATGGCTCAACAAAATATTAGTTTGCTGTATTATCTCTCAAATTTCAGACTCCAGTTCTGCAAAACCATATACATAACTCAACTCCCTCTAGGTAGACCAAATAAAAACCAGTTCTTATAAGCTGTTTACAAAAATAAACTTGGGAAGAATATGTAATAACAGAAGTAAATTCATAGAAATATTCTCCCTAATGACTCATAAATTTTTCTTACGCATCTATAGGGTGAGCCTGGAGAAGCTGGTAATCCTGGACCTCCTGGAGAATCTGGAACATCTGTGAGTATTTTGTTGTTGTCTTATCATTATTATGGTGAGTTTAGGTATCTGGCAGTGCTTGCTTTGGAAAGGATTTCCTCAGATCACTTGTGTACTTGTGTATGTTTTCTTTGAATTTTCAGTGAAGAACTTATACCTTTAAAATGCAATTTGTTTCCGTGTAATCATAGCCACATCTTGTACCAACGGAGGATGAAGATGGAGACTTCCTAAAAGAATACCTTTTTCCTTCCATAAGTAGTAACTTTGGCTTGCATGTTTTCCTTTCTGAAAACAGTTCACTGATGCAAACTGGGTGCAGAATTTGGCACGTGACCTGAGAGGTACTAATTTCCCACTCGCATGCCAGTATTTATTGGGGAGTGACATGGCCCTTGTCTGAAGAATGAGTTTGCCATTGTGATCCTCTTTTTTTGGGCCATTCAATTTCCAGATGGCATTTTTGTGTTCATGTGTTTTCTACAGGGTCCAAAAGGTGAAAGGGGAGAAAAAGGTGAAGCTGGTCCACCTGGAGCAGCCGGACCACCAGGTGCTAAAGGACCTCCAGGTGATGATGGGCCTAAGGGTAACCCAGTAAGTGATCTTCATCATTCTAACCCAAACCACTGTGAAGCATTGCTGAAAATGTGCTGCTTACAGAACCACAGCATTTTCTACAACTGCACTCCATTCATTATATGCTTCATAAAAGATTTGTGATGAGTGCTACCTGCTTGTCAATGGATGACACATTCCTTGCTTTTTTTCCTGACATATCTAGGGCCCAGTTGGTTTTCCTGGAGATCCTGGTCCCCCTGGGGAACCTGGCCCAGCTGTAAGTAAACCAGTTTTAGGTCCTAGTCTTAGTTTGCACTTAATTCTAGTTGACCCTTTCTCTTTCTTGGCTGGGGATAAGCTCTTGCCCATAAGATTTGTTGCTTCTTTGTTCACATAGTTCTTAAGGCTTAAAAATGTTTAAAAATCTTTAAAAACTTTTGAAAACTAATGTTCTTGGGAAAACGCTCTGTAGAAAAATAGTGCTCTTTTATATATATATATATATATATATATATATATATATATATATATATATGAGAGTTAGTGACTTAAATTAGCTGAATTTTTATTTTTGTTTATTTTCCTTGAATTCTGTAGGGTCAGGATGGTGTTGGTGGAGAGAAGGGTGAAGATGGTGATCCTGGTCAACCTGTAAGATTTTTTTCTCATTTTATGTCACCTTCATGTTCTCTCTGATGATAAGAAAGTATCTTTTCCCAAATCAGTGCCTTCTATGCAGCCACACTCTTAAAAATATTTTCGAAGTGGATGCTTTTTCTATTATATTGAAAAATAACTATTTATTTCCTTGCAGATGTAGAACTGCCCATATTACAGTAACACAATTGAGCAAGAGCTCAATTTCTTTTAGAAGTAGTGATGTGTTAAAAGATTTGTGCTGGAGCTGCTGAGGAGCACTAAAATTAGAGCAGCTCTGAGCCTAAGAAAGAAATGCTGCAGCCAAATAATCTTCATTAGCTGAACTGATGAAATTAAGCCAAGATGTTAAGCAGTATCTGAGCCATATTAAGCATCAAAGTTCTTCTAATTCTTCTATTTCTCTAGATTCTGTCCATTGGAAGGGGCTAACACATGGCAGATGTCTGTGGTATTTAATGAAGATGAGAAATTGATCCTTTATTACTGCTGAGTTTATAATTTTCTGTTGCAGGGTCCACCAGGTCCTTCAGGTGAAGCTGGCCCACCTGGTCCTCCTGGGAAAAGAGTAAGGAATTTCTCATGTTCCCTTGTACACTTCTCTTTCTGAGACACCATGTCCTAGAGAATTTCAGCTTCTTGTTCCGTGCTGTGACACTCATACATGACGTTTGTAATTTCTTTTAAGTAATGTAATGAGGGAAATGAAAAAATAGAAATAGCAGAGAAAGCTCTTTAACATGGCTAACGTGGAATATTAGAACAAAAATAGGGAATTGCATAAATGTGCTTTTTCTTTTCACTCAAGAATTCAGTGTCTACTCAATTAGTCTGCTAGCAGGAGTGAGTTGTTACGACAGTAATAGCAGACATCATCTTTAGGCACATGACTGCTATCAGGGAGCAGGGAGAATGTGTCTGAGTTGGTGTCTTTAGTCTTGGAAATAAAATAATTTCAATGCAGCTATTGTGCAAAACTGTGTAATCTCCTCTGCATACAAAATTAACATTTTGTAACAACAGGCAGACATTTCTGTAACTTACGAAGCTATTCCATTATTTCTAAAGCCTTTGAAGGTTTACAGGCTTTACAAATATAGCTAATCAAACCCAGTAAATGATGTTGCACTCACAGAACTGTAGTAGGTGCGTCAACCCTAAGGTCTGCTTTAGATGCCAATTACATGCAGTTTTTACATTTAAAAAAATAGGAGAAGTGGCATTATTAAATGTAAGATGAAAATTATTTAGCCAAATATGTTAAATTGCTTTGTTTAATGGGCTTGAGTGAGCTGACAAGCCTGATCAGTTTTAATTATTTTATACAGTAATCTATTTGCTCCACCAACACACAAAGTATTTATAATATTGTAAATGATTATGGTAGCATCAGCAACCTTATCACTAGAACTGAAATATGGCTCGATTGAATATTAGCAATTAGTATATTTGCTCAACATCAAATTAAAACTTCCTGCTTTATTATACAGAAAGGCAATAGCTCACTCCTCACAGATGGGCTATATTCTGTCTGATTGTACCTAGACAAAAAACCCGAAATTTGAAGCACAAATTCCATGTTAACTGTGATTTGACACGTTTCCAATTTAGGGAGAATGTATGGCTAGATATTGCAATGTAATCCCATTGCTGAATTTTGAAGAAAATATTTTGTAGAATCAGATTCTACATTACTTGAGCACCAGAGTGTTTCCAACTTGTAGGGAATCTGTATTATTCTGATGTTACACTAGAAAGAAACAGCTAAAGACTGAAAGCTTCATACGTAGCAGGAAAAAATGCCTTCATTAGTTTTCATCACTTGTATGGTAGAATCAAATTCAAGAAAACACCCTAACAAGAGTCTTGTCATTTGGCTTGAGAAGGACATACCATTTCAGTAGTAATAGTGCTGTCTGGGAGGTGCAGCTCTGGCTATACCACTACAAAGCAATATTCCACCCCATTTTTTGTTTTTCTGTCTCTGAAACAATGAGCTGGCAGAGCTCAGAATTCATACTTTTAATTAAAGTCTCTTGAAATCCTCAACAGCAGTCTCCTTATTTATTTTGTTAAGCATTTTCATTCCCCTCTTCCATTCTGTTTCAGAACTGACCTGAACTCAGTTTTACTGCCCGATGTTCTGAATCATGTTTATTACCCTGCATCAGAGTTTGGAGCAATCTCTGTTTAGTTACAAAGTTTCCCCAGCTCCCCCTGGGAAGCAAATTCTAGTGAAAGACATGCACATAAATTGTTTCTCCATTGTATCTAAGAAACTCATAAGCTAAAACCATAATCTACAAAGGGTGACCTTTGTGACATAGTAATAGATAAAGTCTTTTAAAGTGATTTTTTTTTAAATTTTCATTAAATCATAATTATTATTTTACATATTCTGACTTCTTAAATGATCTGTGCATGTACCAGATCAGAAAAATGCATGCTCAGAAGGCTTTATACATCAATGTAATTAAGGTGCAAGTAACTGCAGTAATTGTGCCTGCTTATCTAGAAATAGAGATACAGACTGAATCACTCTACAGTTACGTTGTTACTATTATTTCTCCGAAATTTAATCCCTTGCTCTTACTTTTGGGACTTCTTTTTGGTTTGCCATACAGTACTATGAACATACAGTACATCTCTAGGTTGAATTCATTGATTTCTGTCTGACAAATATTAAAAAAAGCAGGAAGAAAAGACACCATCAGAGAGCGTTTGTCCTTAACATCAACATGCAGTCAATACAAATCAGCACAGACAGCACTCCTTGCCTGTGTTCCTTCAGTGTGCCAGGCTCTTGAGCTTTAGGATCTGCTGCTGGGCTGCTTTCTCTGGGAGTGACAATCATATGTCCACATCACATACACATAAAGCTCCATAGACCAACCAAAAAATATTAGAATTTAAAGTGCAAGACTAATATATTTTTGTTCTCCACTGGAGGCCATACCATCTGCTTCCACTAAAATAAGAGATGTCAATACTGAAATAAAGCCAGTCTCATTGTATTGAGAAGAAGTTTATTTGGTCTGTTGCCTTTAAATACAATGTTTGAGTAACTTGGGAAAAAGCAGTGTTTCTATGAAGGAGATTTCATTCCATTTTGGCTACAGCATGATGCTGCCTCAGCAGGGTGCACTCACCACTTAAAAATTAAGCTGATTTTCTCTTGATTGCAAATGCACAGAACAACTAACAATATGCCAGGTTCCTATCTCAACAGGCTGATGAAATGTAGTAATGGTTTTCTGTGTTGGAAATCATGCTTTAAGTCAGAGGACAGACAGCTATAAACAGCATTTTAAATTGTTTTAATGAAATATGGAAGAGCAGAGAAAAATATTCAATAGGTTCACATAACAAAAATTGAGAAAAAGTTTGTTTCTTCATGATTTCTTTTGTCTTCTTGGTTCATAAAATGTATCAGGCAGTATGTCCAAACTTAGAGTGCAATGGTCATAAAAATCAGCATGGTAGCTGCGGTGCCGAGGGGGAGAATCGTGCATTAATGTAAAATTACTGTTACTGAGATCCTTTCTGTCAGTTACAATTTCCCAGCCACTCCAACAACGGCAGTGTAGGAAGGTAAGATAAATAATAATCACCAGTTTGTCTCTGCAGAAGCCCTGGCTGTGCCAGGCCAGCAGTCACAGCCTGTGCGAAGGAGCATCTCCTTCAGCAGCTCTGTGCCTGGGGCAGCCTTGGCACTGTTTGATAGTGAACACTCCCTCTGGTTAGCACTCATCACTCATTGTATTTGTATTTTAGCCATCACAGTGGGTTTAGCCCTGCTAATTAATTCATGCTGCAGCTGCATTTCTAGATTATGAAAGACCACAGTTCTCAAATACAAATTGCCACATTCGACCCTTTTTTAGTTTCTTAGATAGGGTGGATTATAATCCATGTGGGAACTTCAGTACAAGGAATTTTCAAGCAGTAAAGACAATGGGCATTTAAATTTTAAATAAGAAAACAAAGTCATGTTTGTAAAATGTTTCTGAATTTATTTATGTACCTGTTGATTTTTCTTGTTATCACTGCAAACTGTGATCCACCCAACAAATTACAACCTACACAAAGGGGTATATTTTTAGTAATCTGACATTACTAATTATTATTGAAAGAGCAGGGATTTAAATTATTCTTCCTGTTTTAAAGACTCAGCATTTGGCCCAGGGCTTTTAAGCTTCTCTGTATTTTGAAGAAATAAAAATAAGTCCTTTACCTCTTACAGCTCTTAAAAATACCAAAGAAAAAACCTGTTAATACCCACAACAAATGGTTAAAGTCCACTGTGGGTAATTCAATTCATTTGGCATTATCTTTGATGTAAAGTCTGAACTATTTCTGTGGGCCAAAAGGTTCATACAGTGCTGCAGATGTTCAGTGTCACCCTGGAGAAAGCCTAATTTCAGAAGCAAATGAATGATCTTAATATACTTCTATGTAAATAGTTATAAAATGAATATAAATTTCCCAGAATTAAAACTCGTGGAGTTTCTCAAGATATGTGCCAGTAGCAGTGCATAGTGAAATATATCAGGCTATAAAAATTTTGGGTTAAATTCAGCTCTAGTATAAAAAATGGCTTTAGGTCAAACACTGATCCAAAGACCTGAGCTCACAAAGCAAACAGGCAGATGCTTGACTGGAAGTACAGTTCTTATCTGTAAAATTAAAATTGTGTTCTGGTGCTTTACCTTTAGGGAGCCTGCATTGTTTTTCTATATATTGTTAAAAAGTAAAAAGCAGTAAATAAATGGAAGTGAATGAATTTTCTAATTACTGGTCTTTAGAACTTTTTTTTAAAATTTTTACATAATAACATGCTTGTTGCATTAATGAACAGATGAGTCTTATATAGATTCACAAAATCACAGCATTTGATCATGGTCACTTTTCTTTCATTTTCCTTTAAGCTGCTCATTGGCTGGCAAGAAATAGCTCCTTGTAATAAAGACATTTCCCAGGCTAAAAAATAACCTTGCAGGAGAACAGTTGGTCCATTATCTTGAGTGCATCTTTTCTAAACTAAGCATATAAGAGAACCATTTTCAGAAGAGTACATTAGATTCTAGACACTGCTTCTGTTCATAACTGAACTATGAATATTAATTACCCAACCTAGCAATCAGCCCTTGATGTTTTGGAGGAGAAAAATGTCTTTTTATTTTTCACTTTCATAGTTAGTGGATAATATGTCAATTTTTGGCTGTCCAAATGTAATCAGGCCCCTTACTGAGCCCATCCCTGACTCAGAGAATAAAGAAGTATTTGCCACTCTGTGCACTGTAGGAAGACAGGCCTTTTTGGAATTGGTGGATAAACTACAGTGAATAGATAGAAGTCAATGCAAAGCAAGTTTAATTCTTATTGTACATATAAATTAGTATTGCCCTTTTCCTTTTATAACCTGGGATTTTTTCCCAAGCTAATTCTTTGGTTTGAACCTCATCATGTCATATGTGTTAGGCATATATATTCCTTTAGATATTCTAAAAACCTAGGAAGTTTTATAGGGAAGAAAGAGCTGATATGGCAGATTGATATTTTTTATCCTGGGAATAAAATGTCAAAAAATAAATTTAATGTTATTTTGTAAGCATTTGCTACTTATTAATATGGTAGAAATTGCACTTTCAGAATTCTTTTCACTGGTTATATTTGAAAAAAGCTGAGATTATGAGCTCAGTGTCCATATTTTACAGGGACCTCCTGGAGCAACGGGTGCTGAAGGCAGACAAGGTGAAAAAGGTGCAAAGGTAATACAATGACGTTTTTTTTGAAGCATAGAAATATAAACTATTTATGAATTAAAAGTAAATTGTTTATGATGCATAGAGTGTGCAACTCTTCAAAGTAATAATAGATAAACTGTAAAATCCAAATTCAGACCCAGAATTAGTAGCAATATGTAATGGAGTGGAGCCAGCAGTGCAGGCCCAACACAGCTCACCTGTGACAGGCAAGGTGAGCCTGCTCTGCTGGCACCACATCTCTCTATGAAGCCAGAGACATTTCACTCAGGAAATTGTCCTGTGCAGAACTCTGGCTTTTAAAAACCACTTTGCCTCTTGCACATCCCTCCAGTGCCAAACTCAGCCAGCTCCCTCTCTCTGACCTGGTCTGTTCCTTCTAGGGTGAACCTGGTGCAGAAGGGGCTCCTGGAAAAACAGGGCCAGTTGGTCCACAGGGACCTGCAGGAAAACCTGGCCCAGAGGGTCTCCGGGGCATTCCTGGCCCTGTGGTAAGTAAGGGAGAAATTAATAATATTTTAAATGTTGCTCTTCTTGTATATACTTTGGTAAAGCAAGCTTTTTGGTTTTTCTAGGGAGAACAAGGTATGCCTGGAGCACCAGGTCAGGATGGCCCTCCTGGACCTCTGGTGAGCATCCTTTTCCCACACATGTCATAGAAGCCTCCAAATACATCGCCAAAAGATCTCTCTTCTAACATTTCAGAGGTTAAATCTTCAGTTCAAATCTGAAGCTGACTATATTAATGAACTATATGTTCTCAAATGCACAGACTTCCTGTCAGCTCAACAAGAACTTTTCAATACATTGCTGCAACTTAATTTTGGATCTTAAGAAAGTAAAGTTGGTATGTAAAAGTTGCTGAGGTTAGGTTTCCCTCCTTCCCCTCCCATCCTCCACAGGAAATTACTATCAGGAGACTATGAAACCTGATTTGCAGTAGAGCACAACACACTGCAGGTGAAAAGTCTGATTCTGCATTCCAAAAGCTTAAAAATTTCACATTTCATTCATGAATTATGTATTTGCCTAAGCTTTTGCATCTAGTGATATCCTGGAGATGGAAAGCATGATCACTGAGTAATATTTTGTACGTGAAATGTTATGGCACTTTTGATTATGTGCCAGGTGGAAAAGGTCTCTTATCACTGCTATCCACATCAGAACCTGTCCACTGCCACCAGAGCAGTAGTGAGGGGACACACATTTAGAGTAGCAGCTCTACACCTCATGTATACATGTGCAGTGTGAGATTACCAGCCTCTGAAAATTCATGTCTTTTGCATAGGCACTGCATGGTCAGCATTTTCTACCTCATCCTGTACAAATTACACAAAACCAGAATTTCCATTCTTATAAAATCTAAATATTTCTCAAATCATTAATTTATTTGACCCTCTGCTTCACAGATTTCTATTCATACAACTCTTTATAGATTTCTAATTATAAAGTAATTTAAATACCCCTGTAGCATCATTATGACTTTTTAAACATATATTTCAACTTCATCTTGGGCTCTAATCATGTCATCAATCACAACTATTAACCACTGAATTTTTACTTTGATTTGCACTGCCTTTAATAACATTTCAAGAAAACATGATCTGAGCAGGATGCTAAAACTTATGTTAACATTACTTCCCTTGATTTATATAGGGCCCACCAGGCTTGCCTGGACTGAAAGGAGATCCAGGCTCCAAAGGAGAGAAGGTATGCTTTGCTAATTGGTTGTGTCTTTGTAACTTCAGCCCAATCTAAAAGTCTGCATAAAATTAGCAGAAAGAAGCAGTAGAGTTTGTATCAGCAAGGCATCATACCATGCCTATCAAACAGCTTCCCACAGTCTTAATAGTAATCATGAAGTTTTAAGCCATATCTGATACCCTGGAAATACCTAGAAAGAAAAAGATTACTGCCTGTGTGATAATCTATTGACCACGTGATCCCTGCAATGAAAATCCCAAAGAGATTGATGGAAAGGGAACTGCCAGATTTACAAGAACAAAGTAGAAATAACAGGAATTGGAGATTTTTATTTTAAAAGAGCAAAATATAAATATTTAACAGCTATAATATTTTATTTTGAAATAATGGATTGAGACACCTGGGATAGCATTTTCCTATGGAGTCCCAACAATATATTGATTGCTTGTGTATCAGAGAAAAGGTGTAGGGAAAGGGACATGAATACGACTGTACCTTGTGAACTGCAGGGTTTTTTTATGTGCTTGGATCAGCTGATTATACAGCCATATCACATGTGGAACTCTGTGAGATGCTGATACCATCTAATGTGAAAACTGGTATGAAATGTGTACCCAGGGGTACTATGATTTCTGTATAAGTTTCAGTGAGGACTACCTTGCACTTAGATCTTTCACTGAATAAGCAGTCACAACTTGCAAATAATCTTAGTTTAAAAGACCACCTAACAACAATAAATATGCTTTTAGAATAATTCGCTTTCAGGTTGATTGTTGACAAGCAACAGTGGTAACATGTGCAAGGTCTAATTAATGTATTTGCAAAACACAGTTACTTTAATGTATATTGAGTTTTAACTATATTTTCTTAAATCTTGTTTAGGGACATCCTGGTTTGATTGGCCTGATTGGACCTCCAGGAGAACAGGGTGAAAAGGGTGATAGGGGTCTTCCTGGCCCACAGGGATCTCCTGGAGCCAAGGGTGATGCAGTGAGTACAACATACTTGTGTTTCCATTTAAGTTCCACACAAGCAAGGATTACATATTCCAGGCTTTCTCTTGAAAGACATAAAGTTGTTATAAACATTTGCCACCCAGAGTCTCCTGCAAAAGGTTAAAACTTTCTTAGGCATTGTACAACCACAGCAAAATGAAACATCTTAAAATGAGATTATAGAGTGTTTGAGGAAATGAACGAAACACATACATCCTAACATGCACACATAACACAAGTGAGCAACAAGATAAAAGTAGCAGCAGCAATCTCATCACATTTACTAATTGTATTACCCAAAGTAGCTCCCGCTCTTCTAGTTACTATGCCATGTTTTTAAGGCACTGTGTAAAATGCGAGGTTTCCAATCCAGTCTGAAGAGGAACACAGCTGTGACAATGCACGGCAGCCAGTGTAACTGACTTTGTAACTACAAGCAACTCAGATTGTCACATAGTGTTTTAAACTTGCCAACTATTTTGGCCTCTAGCAAATGGCCTGACTCAAAACTCATCACGGCTGGACACTTAATGGGGCTACCTGTTTCATACTTATGATTTTTTAGCACAGTCCACGATGTAGAATATTTTTGTTCTGTGCTTATTGTCTTACTCTTTTTTAGGGAATTTCTGGTCCTGCTGGTCCACTTGGACCCCCTGGTCCTCCTGGATTACCTGTAAGTAATTTCATCCAGCCCTCCTGTTCAAACCACCCCCATGTTGTGTGCAATACACACCAACCAGAATTATATGTTCTTGCCCATAGGGTCCCCAGGGTCCAAAAGGTTCCAAAGGATCCAGTGTGAGTAATTCTCCTATACACTTTTTGTTCTTTTCCTCAGCTTCTGTGTGTGTTATTTTTAAACACTGTGTAGCATGGTCAACACTGCACTTCTCTCATTGCTTTGTAGGGTCCTGCAGGTCAGAAGGGTGATAGTGGCTTACCTGGTCCACCTGGCCCTCCAGTAAGTAAGAATTCTTATCTTGCATTACACTGGCATGATGAACTTCTTTTGACAAGTGTAGAAGACAGCATTTGGGAACTAAAATATGAATGATTGTTTGAAAATGCATTTTTCAAGAAACACAGGTCCACCAGGCACAGAAATACATATCTGCATTGAAAAAGCCAATAGAAACTTAAAACAAATAAAAAAATTTTAAAAAATTTAAAAATTAAAAAATTTAAAAAAAAAAAAACCACCCAAAAAAAACCCCTATAAACCCCCCACAAAGAAATCCCTCATGCAGTAAGTATTCAATATGTTATATTAAAACACAGAAAACAGAATTCTACTGGTTTCCCATGATGATACTCTTCTGTTTCCATATTTCTTTTATATATCATAACAACCTAAAATGAAGAGTCCAAACCTGAATGAAGTGTTTCAATTTCTTGAAATTAAATATTGTTTCCTGGACCCCCCAAGTGGAATTTTCCATAGTTTTATCATAGGAAACATCCACAGTTTTCCATTTTCATAGAATATGTCTGTGCTTGAGGGAATCAACAGGGATATAGAGGCAACTGTGAGTCAGTTCTGCATGTCACTTGTGTGAGGGCAACACACACTTCCCCAAAAAGCAATGCAGTGAAAAGAGTTTAGAGCACAACAGTGGTTTGGCCTTTTACAATGGTTTTTTTTGTTTGGTTTTTTTTTGCAAGTAAATCAATGCACATAGGTATGAAACTAAAGGAAAAATGGTGAAATAAAGAAATAAACACCTTGAAGAAAGCTTATTCAAAGCATCTCCAACCCACATTCTGTGGTCTTTCTCTGCTGAAAAACTAACAGAAAGATAAAATCAGAAATGTTTTTTTCCACTTAGGGTCCTCCAGGTGAGGTTATCCAGCCACTGCCAATCCAGTCACCCAAGAAGACAAGAAGATCTCCTGACTATATGTTATCTGATGCTGGTGATAATATTCTGGATTATTCCGATGGCATGGAGGAGATCTTTGGTTCGCTGAATTCACTGAAGCAAGACATTGAGCACATGAAGTTTCCCATGGGCACTCAGAATAACCCAGCCCGGACCTGCAAAGATTTGCAGCTCTGCCACCCGGACTTCCCAGATGGTGCGTTCATATTGCATGGCACAGCCACACACAACTGAGCTTAGGGTCTGCCAGGGTGCTTTGGCAGGATAATGCCTTATTGGTAGATGGCTAATACAGTTGCTCAACAAATACAGTCTCATTGAATCTATTTTTACAGGCAGAAAAGTTTAGAAAATGTAAAAGATGTTCTCTTGGTAAGAGCCAAAGTTCTTTAAATACATAACTTGATCTGGTTTTCAAATTAAAATCTTTTAAAGTGATGAATAAAAGCAGTTGTTGTTTTGAAAGGTGGGCCTTGCATTTCCAGGACAATCAAAACAAGAGTGTGATGAAAGAGCTTAGAATAATAATATGAAACAGCATTGGTATTATATGAGATTTCTATTCAATTATGACTCAAAAACTTTACTGGTCTTTTACCCCTAGAAGCAATAATTTTCTCTACTGCATCAGCACTGTTTTTTCTAGAACAGCCAGCAAAGAGGCATGGAAGTTTCTTTGATACTGTTCAATGCTACCAAGTAGTAGCATAATAAAATGCAAAGTCATATGAAGAGAAACAGTGTTCCTAAGAACTATCTTGATTTTATTATTCTTTGTTGGTTTTTTTTCTAAATAATTTTACCCCTCTGAAAAGGTTTAAATGAAAGCCAGCCTTCACTAAATTTTCATCCTTTCATAATTTTTTCAATTGCAATGGATATTTCTCCCAGTTCAAAGCAATATTTTTCTGCTTTTAAATGGGAGGAAAAATAGATTTTGACAGTTTAATAATATTTTACTGCTTTCACTCTAGATAGATAAGAAAGATGGTTGCCTTGAGGAGTAGTTAAGCAGTGTATGTGCTATATGAAAAGTACATATTTTACAGTTCAGCACCCTCCATAATAAGGAATGTTTTTTACAGAACACATCCACTTTCTTCATTTACCAGTATTTGCTTCTTCTTTAGAGCTTTCTTCATATAAAAAGTAATCTTATTTTAGTTAAAATAAAAGACATTGCATTCATTAAAATACAAAATTCTCCAGGGGTAAGCTTATAGAAATGAAAGACTCTTTTCAATATACAGCCTAAATCAACAGAATTGTTAAATCCCATAAATTCTTTGTCTATGCCCTATATTAAGAAGACACAACTGGTGAAAGGATTTGCCATTTCTCTTTGAAACCTCCTCTATTTGTTTGAAACTGGATTAGAATTGTAGTTGTCAGAAAGTCATTTGCTGCCCTGTCTGTGAAACATCTGGAGATAAGACCCCACATCACAGAAATCATCACTTTAATTAGAATAGCAGATTTTAAAAAGCACTGACTTTGAATGGAGCTTGGATGGGCTGCAGCTCTTTTCATGCCCAGCCTTCACTGGTGTTGCAGCTTCATAACCCAGGAGTAAAAAAGTCTTTGCTTGAGATGTATCCCTCTCAGTGGAAACTTTAGGTGCTTGTGCCAGCTACAACCCCACCAAGCCCTGTGCAGACACCTTTTCATGCAGATAAGGATGCAAATCACTCCAGATTTTGCTCCCTGGCCAAAACCATTCAGATAAAATAACTTTCCTATGAACTTTGGAGGACCATTAGGTAGCAGTAAAGCTTGGTCTTCTGAATATTATTTCTACTGTATAAGCCAAATGTTTTCCCATTTGTCTTAGGGGAATATTGGATTGATCCTAACCAGGGCTGTTCCGGAGATTCCTTCAAAGTATACTGCAATTTCACAGCAGGTGGGGAAACTTGCATCTACCCAGATAAGAAATCTGAAGGAGTAAGTACCAATCTGTGTTTTCAGTTGGCTGTTGACAGTTCCTACTGTGCAGTTGCAATGTTGAACTAAACAGGATAATTACATTGTCACGTTTTCATGTATCTGTCTTTCTAATTACATTTACATTTGCGTATACATGAATGGAGCAGTAAAATGGTACATAGAGTTAACAAATACCATTTGCACTCTCAGATGTGGAATCTATGCACCTGCTTGCTAACATTTCACTACATTTCAGAATGCAACACAGCTGAGCAGCCACTTACAGTACATGATCTAGTATTTGTTACCTAAAAGCTAAACCTCACTGTGTTTCTCCTGTGGGCTCATTTATATCTATTCATTTATTCCTATGCAAAGTAGATGTAAAAGACTTCATTAACAGTGTCCTTACTCACTGTTATAGATTACATCTGCTGGGGCATATGGTGCAGAGAAAGGCTTTCTAAAAGCCTGCTTGAATGACAGAAATCTATCAGCATCAGCACCAGTGAAAAGTCATTTAGACACTTCACAGCAACAATTTTTACCAGCAGTTTACCTGAATCTTAACAGATGACAACCATCTCCCTCAAATAGAACTCTCTCTTGGATTCTATTTGAAGTCACTAATTTGAAGGCATTCTCTACAAGAAAAACATCCTATTTTTAACCTTTAAAGTGGCTGAGATTGCAGAAAGAACCATTCTTTATTATCTGGTGTGAAGTTTGTCCCAATTCATGTAAAACCTTCATATCTGTTAACATATGTTTCAAATACTTCTGTCTCTGCTGCTTGACCACACAGGTTAGAATTTCATCGTGGCCAAAGGAGAATCCAGGATCTTGGTTTAGTGAATTTAAGCGAGGCAAACTTGTAAGTTGTCACTGCAATATAACTGTATTCATAAATCAGGTACATGTTGTCAGTGATCAGCAAATCCCAGGGATTTTATAAATATTTATATAATGAAAAGACCCCCAGCCCTTTTGCCCTAAATATTACAGCAGCTATGTGGCCTCTTGCCACTGGGCAGCAGAAGCCTGGTCTGTATTGTCCCACAGTGATCCCAATGGTCACCTGCCCAGCCGGTGGTGAGGATCTGGCCTCTGACCTCACCACTGAACCTTAGGAAAGAAGCTGGAGCACAGATCCCCCACCCCAGTCTAGGTAACTGGAAATATACTGAGTGTGCAAAGGTGAGGCTGTGGGCTGACATAACTTCATGATTAACTAAAAGCAGATTCCTAAAGAGATTCTGCTGCTTTACACTATAAGGTAGGAGTAATTATGTCTTTCCCAGTAGAACGAAGCTAAAATATGTAGCTCTTCATCCTAAATATACTACTACATCATGAAAATTTATTTACTGAATCATAGCTGTATTGACCTTTAAAACGTCATAAAATGTTATGTGTTGGTTGATTTTTTAATTAAGGACAGTTATGTGGTTCTCTTTTGCCAACAATAATTTTGGTTTGCATTGTACCAAAGAAAACAGATAAATATTCATCTAACTTCTTATATTTTCCAGCTTTCCTATTTGGATGTTGAAGGCAATTCCATTAATATGGTCCAAATGACATTCCTTAAACTACTGAGTGCCTCTGCCAGACAAAATTTCACTTACAACTGTCACCAGTCTGTAGCCTGGCACGACGCACCCTCTGACAGCTATGACAAAGCACTAAGGTTCTTAGGATCCAATGATGAAGAAATGTCTTATGACAACAATCCTTACATCAAAGCTCTCCATGATGGCTGTGCAGTAAGTAGAGCTTCAAAGAGTCTTTATAAAACCAACCTGTCATTTAAAGTAGAAATCAAACAAATTATTTTTTCACAGCTTTCTTCTGAGAAAAGCTTTGTAAACACTCTACTTCTCGTATACTGACTTTGAGTAGATTTTTAACCACAGTACACCATTCCATATTTAATTTTCACCTATGTACCAAAAAAGAAATAACCACAAGCCAAGCAGCAGAAATGGAACAAACTTGGAATGGATGGAGGCTGTCAGCACTACTGTGCTGAAACTAGACTATCTGCTACTGTGTATGAGCACAGTATAAGGGAAGAGCAGAAGCAAAAAGAGATAATGAGAGAAGGCAGCCCATAAGCAGAATATATCCATACTAGAAATCAAGGTATACACAAATAGAATATTTAGTGAATACAGCAAAAACATGTATTGCATTAAGTCCTATGTATGTACCCAAACATAGCGAATTAATTTAATAGTTTCATATGTGACTTTGTATTTCCTTTTCTCATTTTGTATATTCAAAGCCAGGTGAAGTTTGTGGATTTTCAGTCCGAATCCTCCTTTAGGTAAAAATCCCCAGAGGTGTCCAAACATGCATCAGCTCTCTGAGCACTTCTCTTTCAGGGTCTCTGTGGGCATAGCAGCTGTTACCACTTTTAAGAAATAGAAGAGTCTCTATTTAACACTTTGAAACAAAAACATCAAAGGAACAAGTGACGAAGCCTCATTATTTTGGTGTTTGATATAGGAGCATTCTGAAGGCAGTTTCTGAGAAGTCAGAGATATAGAATTAGAGACCTGAAAGTGCCAGGATATACACCTGGCTCTGAGGCAGAGATGCAGCTCAGGAGGTGCAAAGCACCTCCCCTCAGCAGTGAGATTCTAATACACAACTGCTTCATGTCAGCCTTTCTATGTGCCTTGTATTTTCATTTCACCTTTGTTAACCACAGAGAGTAAATGTAGAGCTCCAGAGAGAGCTGAAAGTTGCAACTGTCACTGAACTGAGAACACTCAGATCTGTTAACTTGGATGCTCATCTGGACTCCAAGACCCTGGTATAGCTGAAAGGGGTCTCAGCAGATATGAGACCATCTAAAGGAAGAGCAGTGCTGATCATGGCACTCCATGATGACTGGGCTGAGTGATACATAGAGGAGCTGGAGAGCCTTCCTTAGGCAGCAAGGGTGTGCCTTCAAAGCTGGCTTCTAAGTGCAGCAGTTGGCAGCTCTGTCAGAATACAACTTTCTTTCCTGTCCAAACAGCTGCTCTAATATTTTCTGAGATAGTTACAGTCTTTCTTCTTAGAAGGGGATCTTTTCTCTTTCAGAACTGATTAGTAATTTTTTTTTCCACAGGGAAAACGTGCACTGCTGTGAGAATATTATTGTTTATTAAATAGTATAGACATGAACTGAGAATTCTCTAAGAAAAATTAAATATCTTAGATTATTTTTCATTTGTAGGCCTACTTTAGTATGTAAAAAAACTATGGGTCATCCTCCATCTGAAATCAAAACATTCCATGTCACATTTTTATAATGAAATCATAAGACAATATAAGATTTAGAGTTTGCAATATCTGATGCATGACAGGGCAGTAATTTAAAAATTCTACACTTCAGAGATAAACTATGAAGATCTACAGTACATGTTAACCGCTCAGATCTATAACAGCTTAGGGTTTTCTCTTCTTTTTTTAACAGTCAAGAAAGGGCTATGCAAAGACGGTGCTGGAAATCAACACGCCCAAAATAGACCAAGTGCCTATAGTTGATGTGATGATCAATGACTTTGGTGATCAGAACCAGAAGTTTGGATTTGAGGTCGGTCCTGTCTGCTTCCTTGGTTAAGCTTAACACAAAATCAGATCAACACAAATGTTGCACTTTGGTGCTACCAACCCACTTCATGCCACATGCAAGTTTTGAATAAGGATGGCATAGAAAATGTCTTGCTGTGTATGTATGTCTTATCTAGAAAGTAATCGTTGCCCTTGTAGGGCCAGAATCACATGACTTAAACTTATTTTGCAAAGATGCTGTGGCACAGACAGACAACATAGGGCTCACTTCAGGAACACCCCCTTTGGATTCCTTTGGTGCTGTAAAAAACCAACGACAATGGTGCTCCTTCCATTACAACAAAGAGGTGTTAAGAAAGTATTTAATATAAACTGTAATTATTCTATGTACAGTACTATACTGTGATTTCTCTGTCCATTCCAAAACTTGCATGTGTCTCTGAATTGCATCTGGCTCTTATTTTACAATTACAAAACTACATTGTCAATACTGTGTATGTATTCTGAAAAAATAAAACTGTAATTGCCAGTGAAGCCAATTCAATTTCTGATTAATAATAAAATCCCTTTGTATATATTGTTGTTGAAGAGCTTTGTTATTTGAAGTCGCCAGTAAACTTAAGGTGGCAAAACTGGAAGATCTTGAGCAGCACACTCAAACAACTCTTTTCTGCTGATATCACTCTGTGACAATGAATTTAGAAAATGAAAGGAAAGCACCTTCAAAGGTGCTGTGTTCCATGGTGCTATACCTCAGACTTTTTATTTTCTATTCTAATTCCATAATTTCATAAGATAACTGTATATACCTAAAATAAACAAGTTTATATTTTTGGGTGGGGAAAATATGTAAGAAAAAAACAAACTTCTGTGTAAGAGAACAGTTAAAAATCTGTGAAATAAATTAGTCATATAGCTTTCCTTTTTTTTTTTTTTAAATCTCATCTGGATTTGTTTCCATTGTGCTTATTTGGGCTACATAAATATAAAAACTGGATTCTAAACAGTTATTTATGGATTTTTGCAGTGTTTACTTAGATGTTTATGTAAGCAATGATGGATGTTTGCTTTCTGAGCTGGATACTAAAAGTTTCACAGAATAGTCTATACAATATTTGCCCGTCCCATTAATATGAAATATTTTTCTTCCTGTTACTCCACCTGAAGGCCAGGGATGCAATATGTCTAGGTCATGTGATTCTACACAGTTGCTAAGCAACATACGAGGGACTGCTTCCTAAAGAGCTGTCTTTGACCCAAACCCTTACAATTCACTATTCAGAGCTCACCAAAAAAACACATTGGTTTGGCCTTCCCTCTGAACATTTTATTCAGGTAGTTGGAAGTAGAAATTACATTTTAGCTTTACAACACAAATCCTTTTGTAATTATTTTTCATAATATATGTAAGACTTGAAAAGAAATGTTTGTTTCTATTTCTTATAAATTGTTAAATTAAATAGTACTAGCTTCTGCTGGCTCGTTTCCAACTGGTATTTTCTTATGCACGTTTATACATGTAAAAGTGAGATTCCAAAAGTCAACTTCTTGCTGTTCATATTTTCTTTTATTTTTGAACCAAAGTTTGTAACTGTCACCTCAAAGAGGAAAATACAAATTTTATTAATAAAATCAAGTCTTGTCTATCTGGATTAGTCATTCTCTTATTTCAATGTCCAAAATTCACTGCCATTACTGTAACTTCATTCTGCTTCCAGACCATTCAGACTTGAAAAAAAGGAATGTTACTACATGTCCTGGCAAGCACTGGGCAACAGCACTGGGAAGAGAAGTGCTAACAGAGAGGGTGCTGATCTGGCCCCTGGCAGTAGGCAGCAGGGCTGTCAAGTTCACATCTGGTTTGTATGGATTTATAGCTCCCGCAGTCCAGATAATACCATCAAACACAAGATAGGATATTCCTTCCCCAGCCACTCACAACCTACAGTGTCTGTCCACTTCACAATCTTGTGCGTATCCTTGTAGGACTCCATCAGGTAGGCAAATGACCCTATTTATTTATAGGAAATGGAAGACAGAAACTAGACCAAGATTTAGAAAGCACTGGAACATCAAATTCCCAGCACCTTGTTTTAGACTGTGGAACCAGAACCAGTGATAGGTCCAAGGATATGACATATGTCCCCTTCTCCAGAAAACCTTCCCTCTTTTTAATCTACTGCCTGTTCTTTATGAACTCTGGCTATGTCTGAGTACTCTGGGAAAGCAGCTGCAATAAGTTTGGCAGAGGAGTAGCCACTTTCTCCTGCTCAAATGGGCTGAGTTAAGTTAGGAGCTGAGCTGTTCAAGCCTATCTAAAACAAACCCAAAACAACCCCTCGGCTGGGTGCTTTAGGGTGAAAAATAAAGTTGGTTGTGGTTTGGCAGAGTCAGGATTAGTCTGCAGCAGAATATTGTTTCTAAGAGTGCAATGACATATTCAAGAAGTCAAAAGAAACCAGATCTTTTCCAGAATTAGTCCAGGCATCTTGCCAAGGTTTGTGTTGGCAACATCACAAAGGAGGAAATGAACTTGAGTCTTCTACACTTCTCAGCAAGGACCCATCTGGTTTATTCTTTAACCTTTCTTAAGGCCTTAACCACTTACCTTACTATTTATCCTTGTCATGAAAGCATCTCACCATTGCTTCTTATTCTAATTCTTCTTTGTCTGTTCTCTTCTTCAATCTGCTGTTCTTGTTCTCTCCAAGTTTCAGATTAAAGGGGGGAAAAATGCCACTGTATATTCTTTTATGCTCTTGTTTTTCCCTTGAAAGAAGTCTCCTTTAGCAGTGTTTAAAACCCAAACAAACAAACCAAAAGGGCACTCTTCAGAACAGAAAGAAATTTCACATCAAACTCACATATTGGTCTTCCTATGAAAAAAGCTTCTGATTCTATAGTCATATCCTAACAGCCATAAAAACATAAAACCTCAGATTCATCATACAGTACTATAAAAGACATAAAAACAAACCAAATGTCCAAAACCATGCATGTCAAATTTCTTACTCAACCAAGCCCAAAACAAAAAAATTATCAATATTTTTCATACTCTAAATTAAAGACCCATGCAATCACAAAAAGATTGAAATTGTTACATGACCTCTAGAAACAGAACTTGGATGTTCTGTGATCTTGAGAGTTCACCTTACCTAAAGTAGACTGGGCAATTTATTTTGAAAGCTTGCTTCAAGCCTCTCTAAACAAAGAGCTATCCTAGAGATGGTTTCTTCACTGCACACACAGATTTTGGTTGTGTTGCATAGAAATGGAGTAAGTCAGCTTATGGCAAACCAAGCCCCAGAAAACTCCAGACTGAGGAAATGTTCTGTCCAGAATAACAAGGACATACAAGAGAGATTTAAATGACAAGCTATGATGAGGGCACAAACTGTTCTGTGTTTCTGTGTGTATGTGTGAAGTTGCTTCGCCTCTCTCTCTCTCTCTCTCTCTCACCCAGCATAGGGCAATATCAACTCACCATGACTGGCACATCTCTTGGAATAATTTATAAAATGCAATAAAGATATTCTTTCCAGTCCAAGTGGGAGCCATTATGGCTAACACCAACAGTCACCTTGCAACACAAAAAGCTACAAAGCTTCAAAAAATAAGGACAGTTATCTCCTTTGGATTCTTCCCCTTGGGAACAGCTTTGTTAATTTTAAAATGAATCTTCACATGCTAATGGATGGAAGGAGAAGCCTTAATAGCCACTGATTTTCTATTGCAAGGACGCTCATTTTTCTGTGAAAGAACATCTTCTCTTGTAGATGCACCAAAAAAATTGAAAATTACAAAGACAGGATATTAAATGTCATGTCTATTATATTTACCTGGGAACATGTCTTATTTGTGTTCCTTTTGAAAGCACATAAATTATCAGCGGCTCATTGTTAGTTCAGTGAAAAGCAATGCCAAGATTATTGCTAAGGAGTAGATTGCTCTAAAGCTATTTATACATTTTGTTTTCAAAAAGAACATTGAAGATTAATACAGTGAGGAAGGCTGCAAGCATACAGATATTCAGATACACTGCTCTAGCCAGTATTGGGCTTGTTTCTTTCTCAGCTGTGTGAATGAAGGCTCTGTTCTAATGAGAGAGGATGCAGCCAAAGCCCACAATGGATATGTTTTGTCTAAGTTGTCCAGGGAGCTTTGGCAGACCTTGACTTTGTTTCCAGTTTCTCAAAGGTGGAAGAAGTGATCTCCATCAAAACACACCTAACTTAAGTAATACAGACAAGAGTTGTTAAAAATTCAGCAGTGAGACCAGGATCTAAGTACCTCCTCTGCTCCCTCTTATAATCTAGGATTTTTTTTTTTTAACATCAAAAAGGCAGTGTAGCTAAATCTTGCTGAAGCATGAAAGAATTCCAGCTTGCACTGTGAATGAAAATTAAAAATTCAGTCCATCCAATAAGGTGCTGGATGAAAACCAAATTAATTCTCTTCTAGTCCCAGAAGTTCTCTAAGCTAGACCTTCTGTTGTGTTTTCAATGGTTAATTAAAAGAACCTGAGTTCGCAGGGCTGGGACAAGGCTGCCCACAGCTCCAAGGTCATCTTAATAACCAGGAATGAGCACAGGAGCCTCACACTCAGCTCCCCTCTCACCTGAAACATCTCATAGCCAGAGAGCTTGCATATGGCCATAGCCCACCATGGGCTGCAGCAGTGCATGGCCAGTGAGCTGTGGCCTGCAGAGGCCCAGCCTGCAGGCTCTGAAGTTCCCCAGAACAAGTAAACATAGCTACAGCAGAGCCATGAAGCTGAGCTTTTAAATTAAAAACATTAACTAAATGAGAAGACTCAGGATGTGACTAACAAAATAAAAACATTACACTACAATTGTTGTTTCTGAAATGGAAATATTGATTTCTTATTTGTTAGTTTATTCAGGATCTTACTCAGAAAGGCCACACAAGTCAGCCAGGGTATATCATGGAGCTGCATGACTTCTAAAGCAGGCCCTACTCATTACAGCACAGAGAGTACGTTAAGTGGAATGAGAGATGCAAAGATTTAGAATGAAGTAATGAAGTTGTTTTTCCTGACATGAAAGATTCTTTCTGTCAAATATTAACAACAACAACAACAAAAAAGTAAGGTTTTATATTCTATTCATACAGTCTCTTGAGCCTGTGCCTTGTTTTGGTTTTTTTTTGTCACAATACCATCCCAGTGGCAGCTAAGGTGAGAAAGTAGCTCTGCTTTGTGGTCCTGGTGCCCAAACTGGCTCACAAGATAATGTAGAACAATGGGAGGGCTCAGGCTCTGGAGAATGCATAAACAGATAATCATTTGCTATTCAGTAACTTTCTGATTCGGATGTACAGGGATCACTTATCCCTTTGTTATTCCTCAGAAGGATTTTAGAAATATCCACTTTGCTCTAAGCCTGCAGAGTTGTTCAGTGCACAGATATTAAGATCAAAGCTGTTTACTGTCAGAAAGGGCCAAAAATGGATTTTTAATTTGTGAAAACTTTCCACAGCTCTCCAAATTCTGAAATGAACAAAGTATGTTTCACCTTCCAACTT
Source organism: Corvus cornix cornix (assembly GCF_000738735.6). Lineage (NCBI taxonomy): Eukaryota > Metazoa > Chordata > Aves > Passeriformes > Corvidae > Corvus > Corvus cornix. Next base: position 19,806,048 of record NC_046338.1, on the reverse strand, counting down.
CTCTCCTTTTTTTAATTGTGATGTTTCCATTTGAAATAATGAGATGTTTTTTCTCCAAAATGATTGAAAATATTTGATTGATAGGAGGAAGTCCACTGGTCCCCACACCAAGACTGTTTTCCCATGTGCTGGGAGACAGGAGCTGAGTATAATACTAACTGTGGAATAAAGGCATGTCTAGAAAAGAAAGGCTCAATAAAATAGGTCTCAGTGTACAACAGAAAGGAGGAAAATGTAGTGGGGGAAAAAAAGAAATAAAAAAGCAGAGGGGAAATACATGGGAAAAGAATGATAAGGCAACATAGGGCAGGAGGGTGAGAAATCTTTATGGGCAGTCTGGGAGCACCCCGTGTGATCTGTGGTTCAGCAGGGCTCAGGTTTGTTTCCCAATGACTAATTGACTAATTCCATTAGTCAGTGCAAAGAGGGGGGTGCACTGGGCCTCTAGTTAGAAGGCAGCAGCAAAACTAGTTTATAAAAAACACACCTAAAGAGCAGCAGAGATTGCAGGTCTCTGTGGGAAACACCCACAACACTGCCTGTGGCCACAGCCCTGTGCCTCACTCTCCCTCCCCTCCCTTTCCACACTCACTGCTCTCTCAGACAGTCCTGACACTGCCTCCTCTGCAGGACCTCTATTCTTGTGGAGCAGCCACATTTTACTGGGGCACTGGAAAGCACAGGAGATCTGAATAAAGGGGATGAGATGCTTAACTTTCAAGGTTAGGAGAGAGAATGGATGATGGGGGAGAGTGAGCAGGCTCAGAAATCAATATACACCCACACTAACATGCTGCCTGTCTGGACCATGTAGGTTAGGAACAGGCAATGACAAGGACTGCTCAGTTTCTGTGTCCTTTTCCTCCCACAGAGAAGCATACAGACTAGGCAGCACTGAGGGCTGTCTGTGCAAGGAAAGTCAGATGAAAACAATGGGGAGATCAGCTCACACTGCTGACTCTTTGAAACCACTCTCTGCACTTTAAAGTTGACCTCTTTCATTTTCTGAACACATTGACCTCAAAACAAAGCCACAATATCTTGAGGAGCCACATTTGAAATAGCATCACATTTTTCCATGAAAATATTCCTGGAGAAAGCAATAAAAAATTTTAAAACAGACAGTCCACATGAAGTGAGAATACCTGAAAATGTTCCTGATTAAATGATTCTTGAATATTTCAATGCATTATGCAGTTTTGCATGTGTGCATTCATTTCTCATGTTTTGCATAATCTTTCTGATGACTGTATGCACAAGTGTACCATGTAGAAACAGCAATGAGCCAATGTGATTACTCATTAAATTTAATGAGAAGGTTAGAATTACATACTATAAAACTAAGATGAAAGCAAAATCACAAATTTGAAAGCCAGCTAAGGGCTGAAACACATTCAAGCACAGTTAGTTAATACCCTCTTAATATGCACAACAATAAATACATCATATAGATACACAGCAAATTTGGATGCATGTTACCCAAGTGGAACTCAGCTGTGATGGTGTATGAAATGATACATTTAACTCTAATCAAACACATAACTCAGAGGAAGCAAAACCACCAAGTACTTTAGGGCTCTCTTGCAACACTGGAACATTTTTGATAGCCAGATAGCATCCTGCCCTTTTTTGTTTAAACACAGTGAAGGAAGGCAGAGCTCAGTGTGTGCCTCCAGTAAGGGTGACTCCTACACACACAGGTCAGGGCTGTAACAACACAGCAAAAACCAGAAATGGGTGAAGCCCAGGGCCTGCAAACAATGTATGTGTGACAAGAAAGAGTTACAAACGAAGATGACCAAGTACAGCTGAGGGATCATGAAATTAGTTGACAAGGACTCACAAGGATCATTGAAGTCCAGCTCCTGGCCCTGCACAGGCCCATCCTCAAGAGTCACACCCTGTGCCTGAGGGCATTGTCCCAGCACTTCTTGAACTCTGCCAGGCTTGGCGCTGTGACCACTGCCCTGGGGAGCCTGTCCCAGTGCCCAAACACCCTCTGGGGGAAGAACCTTTGCCTAATAGCCAACCTAAGCCTCTTCTCAGCTTCACACCTGTTCCCTGAGTCCCATCACTGGTCACCAGAGAGAGACATCACTGCCTGTCCCTCCCTGTCTGCCTGTGAGGAAGTTGTGGACTGCAATGAGGTCTCACCTGTGTCTGCTCCACACTTACCAAGCCAAGTGACCTCAGCTGCTACTGATATGGCTTCCTCTCAAGGTCCTTCACTGTCTTTGTAGCTCTCATTTGGCTGTTCTTCAGTAGGCTTACATCTTTCTTCTATTGTGGCACCCAAAACTGCACTCAAGGTGATACTTACAGTTTAGTACTCCAAGAAATACACAAAAGCCTTCCTTTAAGAGGTGGCTTTAAAGACACTTTTAGATGTTTATTCTGAGCAAAACTCCCTGCAGAGGCCTGGTTTGGGCGCTCCCCGTTTTGCCCTCAAGCCTGTGGGCCCAGCCTGAGGGGTGTGCTCTGCCAGGTGGCTCCAAAGCCCATGAGGTGACTTTGAGCCCAAAAGAGATGCACCTTCACTTACCCCTAGCCAAAACCCAACACTATCTTTTTGTCAGGCATTTTTCTCCCCTCAATTCTCATTTCTCCTCAAAGCATCATATTAAGAATGTACCACTCGCAGTGCCCACAGAGTTTGATACGTGTGCATGTGGAAGAGGCGGATTCACATTCAGTTGTTACCTCTGCAGAGGCATAATTAGAGTAAAAAAAAAACCACCAACAAAAACCCAAACCCTACCAAATACAAACCTTGCCCTCTCCTCCTCCAAACCTGTGCATGTGCTCCGACTCCCTGCCCATGGTGCTTGCAGGTCAATGGCACTCCGAGCTTTCTCCCTGTCATGCCATGCAAAATGCTTCCCATGCATTAGCACCAGTCTAGGGGTCGTTCTCTCCAGACCTTGATGTCTGCAACCTGAGGTGAGAGGCCTTTTTAGTGAAGGAATGAAAAGGGGTTTGTTTTCTTTACCCCACAGTTTGTTTCTGTGGTAGAATGGGCTGCAAAACCTGAGTACCTGTGGGCATTCGAACAGCAGGTATGCAAAGGCAATATTTAAACAACTCTGTAAATGAGCTAGAGATGTGTGTTATTGGTAAAGAGTTTTTATGCTGAAAACACTTCCATTGAGACATGAGTCATATTAAGCTGCTTTGAGGCAGATGCTGTAGCTCCTCTTTCATGCAATCTCTTTCTCTGAAAGCTTTGACTGAGAACTAAGCCACATTCAGGGTTTTGTGGTTGAGCCTGGGAGCTTCCTTCAGTAAACTTCTTCCTGAATTATTTGCTGCTGGAGCTCATCACCCATAATAATATTTCCAGAATCTTTCCCCTATTATCTTCATCTGTCAGGTTAAATTAATCTTTTTGATGTGACACACATTGAACACTGTAAAAGAGGAACAAAATTTTCACTACTCAACAGGGAGAAGCAGCACAGAGTCTTGTTACTGTCCACAGGTCTGCTTTGGCACTTGGTGAAATATGAAGGGCATTTCAGCAGAATGTTAAAGATAAACAGATGAAAATAAAGAATCCTCTAGTCCACAGTCCATCACCTCTGAGGAACCAAGGCTCTCTTCCCCTGGTTTTCTTTAGCTGTGAATTGTCTTAGGCTGAGGGTATCCTATAGAAACAAATGGAATGATAATTCTTGCTCAAAATATTCAGCTTCCAGGCAGGCAGGTGGGAATTGCAAGTTAAAACACTCCTGAGCAGGGTAGAACTGCAGGCCATGGTAAATTATTAAATTAACATAGGTGCAAACCATGCATTCTCCCTTGTTAGGCATTGCTCCTATTGGGATTGCAAAAAAAGGTCTTACCTTTAATGAGCAGGGTTCCAGCTATGCAGGAAATGCAAAGACACATTTTAAATACCTAGGGATGAAAGGAGAGAAAGGTTAAGACAGTCTTGATATGTATCCCATCTGAAAATAAATGCAAATTCTCTTTCTGGCAGATGCTTTTAGAACACTTATAAAAAAAGGAACCCACAAAAATTATTTTTCTCTTATGCTTTCATGAAAATACTAAAGAATTGAAAAAATTGCTTGTGCTGTAAATATGAATGATGTATCTTGATGTATCTTACAGGTGTCCAAAAGTTTTAAAGCAAATCAAAAGAAACTGTCTCAGTAGGCTTAGATTTTCTGTACATAGGTGGAAAACATTTAGTTTTTCAACTTCTTAAAAAGCTTTTATACGACATTTGGAAAAAAATATCCCTTCAGTCACTATCACATTGTAAATATATGCCAGTATAAAACAGACAAAATATACTTTTATAGAAGTTACATAAATATAGGTTTATACAAAGATAAAAATACATTCACTCTTCACTGTGGCAGAATCAGCCACTTATAAATATGTTTGGTCTAATTTCACAAAATTTCCATGTTTTGTGGTGGCATCAAACCAAGACTGCACAGAGCTGAAGGCTGATACCAGGTTAAGTGAAAGGGAATCAGAGCCATTCTGCTTTTCTGACTGCCATTATGGTAATGCGATCAGTACCTTGACAGATGCTAAGAAGAATAATTTTGCTGATTGACTTTTCTTCAAACCTAAGGCTGTGGGCAATCAAAGAAAATATGAACATCTGGCTGAGCTTTTGATTGCCATGCTCACTGATATAGTGCACCCAAATAAGCAACAATTAGTACAGCTTGTGTCAAAAGACCCATCAGTTAATTCAAATTAAGTCAGGAAAATTGAATCCAATTGGCATTCATGCATATTTGTATGCGAAGTTTAAATAAGATTCTCCTGCATTACATTATCTTTTATTTTCAAGGGAAACACATGCAAAGTTTTGTGATTTAAGCAAATATTTTCAAAAGCTTTTGGACTTCTTAAAGCCAAACTTCTGGGAAAACTGTGTCCTTTGGAAGGACAGTCTAATAAACATAAAAATGTTTTAGGTCGTATTTCTCACTACTTAAAAAATTTCACAAATTTGGACAAGCTATTCATAGGCATTTTGTCAGTAGCAAATACAATAACGCAGAACCGATATTTGGGTAAATTTACTAGCTAAGACGGTAGCCAAGATAACTACCAGACTGTAGTAAGAAAGAAAATTCAGAAAGCTGAAGACTAATTTCCTCATGTTTTTGCTTGATTCTGAGTGTAAAACCCTAGGAATATGTACTTTCTTTTACAAAAAAATAGCATTCCTGTTGGAATTCTCTTTATGGTAACAGTAAATTAGGTTGCATGAGAACCCAAGATTAAAACTAATCAAAGGCAAAAGACAAGCTGTGTGCCTGATTTTTTAAAATGAGAAATTTAGAAAAAAAAAAGGCCAAATTGATTTTTTATTTAATTCTAGCTCTTTGCAGTAAATAAATTTTAGTCATTACTTGGCAGATATAGATACCATTGGTTCCAAGTTAAGCCGTTAAAATTTTATTTGCAACTTGGTTATGAAATCTGTTTTTTCAAAAAAAATAGTGACAGACTCTCTGGCTGAGGTGCTATCTGTGCTCTACTAACTAGAGGTGAAATTTACTGTAACCTCACCTAAATCTCAGTTAGCTCAATCTGACCTGACTCTAAAATCCTATTATGAAATTCCAGGATTTCTGCAACTCATTCAGATGTGTTAATCTAAAGCCTAATGCAAACCAGTGTATCACAGACTACATGGGGGATAGGGTCACACTGGCAGCCCCAGCTGCAGCTTTGCTCATGGACTGGGGTCACATTGCACCTGTAGCCACTGCTCCTGAGTGCTGGTGCTGTCAGAGCCAGGGAGCTTCAGAGCAGAGCTGGGAATACCTAAAATACTGATAGAGCAGAAGACCACGTCAGAGGAGAAGGCTGGGTGAGTCAGTCCATTGGCCTGGGACTCACATGCTACATCATCAGCTGCCAATGATGCAATGAGCGTGGCCAAGCAGCTGTTACATTCTTTTATTTTCCTGTATTTTTATTTATTGGGGGTCCACTTTGTTTTGATGCCAAGAAATAGGTTTTCCTATTCACTGACTTCTGTGAATATTACGACTCAAACACTCTTGAGAACAATCGGATCAATTAATTACAAAACTGTTACCATGCTGCCTTCATAAATCAAGAGTTAGCTTGTGATCCATAACTTCAAACAGTCTTTTAGCAGCTGTTTTCTTGAAGTTCTTTTCTTTAAAATACTAATGTCTCTTGTACATCCATCTTCTGATTCAGAGGTTATGAGTCCTCCTACTAGTGTTACCTTGAGAAATATAGTTGATGGAAAATCCCTTAACTAGTCTAATGATATGGTCCAGTTACTCTCAAGTGCACAGGCCCCTTATAAATGCTACTGAAAAATCAATATCAATCCTTCAGTGCCTTCAAGAGATGTGGAGTAGCACCATAACAATAGTGATGGCCTCCAGCAAATAGCTGTTCAGTGATTATACTGCAGTGGCCTGGAAGTCCAAATCCCCTTCAATAACTTTCAAAATGGATGCATACTGGGAAATGTAAAACCATCCCTAGCAGGCAGGTCAGTAGCTGCACTTTCTAGTCAAGTACCTACTTATTTACTGTGTTGCTCTCTCATTATTGACATAAGATTTTGGAGAAGAAAGTCTGCAAAGAAAAAGGTAAGCTGCAAACATGTTCAGTGCAGCAAAGAGGACTGTGCACCACGGGAGAATCAGCTGGCAGCCCCACCCTTTGCCTGTTTTATTTAGGAATTTGAAAGTAGACTAAGGAGAATACATTTTCAAAGACAGTGGTAGCAGGGAAAAAAATCACTCCAAAGTGTAAACAACAAAGCAGCATTCACAGTTATGGCCTCTGATATTTATTCTGTGAGTAAAGCTGCTGCTTGCTTGGAGTCAGAAACATCAGAATACTTAGCAAAGTTCGAAGTAGTGTGGCAATTACTTTACGGCTAAGACTCTGAATGCAATGTCATGGCATTTTCCTGGTTTCCAAGGTTTGCACATGAGGAGGTCATAGTGGACAGTATCAAAAGCTCAGCACAGTCTGGATGTAGCAGCCATTGCTTTGACTCTCCACAGAGTAAGCTGCACCACTGGAGTAAGAGACTGGCTTGGCTTGGCTCATCAAGAGCGAGTCATATAAAGCCCATGTTGCCTCAGGGCATTGCCTTCCCATGTCATTATCTTCTGCATGCTGATGCTGCATCAAAACTAGCCAATCAACCAAAATGGTTTGCCAAGACATCAGGATTTTCTTAAAGTCTGCTCTTTGGTTGAATCCATGCTTGACCCATGTGTACAATTCACTCCCAAAAATTAAAGACATGACAAAGTTCTCTCTCTCCACAGAATTATTGGAAAATGAGTGCTCCATCTTTCCTAAGATAGGAAGTCCTTGCCACAGAATAGACAACCTTGCTGCATTCACACTTCACCCTATCAAAACTTTTAAACAAAAATATTAGAAAAAATTGTCCATATGCATGCATAGACCTACTGCCTGGGATGTTACTTGCTACAAGACACAATGAAGTAATGATATAATTTTTTTTAAAAAATTGGAAATATAAAGACAGTGATGTTTTTGCATGTTAGAAACAGGATTACAAAATAAAGGTTGGAGAAGGAGAAATCCCAACAGTTTTTTTAAAATCCTGCATTGGATTTAAAGTATTTTTATTTCAACCATCTCTCAAATATTAAAGTTCATTTCCTACCAGTGTTCCTACCAATTTAACTCTGTTAGCAAGTTCTGGAAAACCAATCTGTTCTGCATACATGCTGTACCACCATGTTGAGTTCTACAGCTCCATCAACCATAATCAAATCATCCTCATGTGTTCTTCCTTAATATATAATACAGAGTTTGTATAAATGCTCATTGCAACTATTGTGCCTTCTAGCAGCTGACAGTTTAAACAATGCATAAATATTAGAATAGAGAAAAGCCCAGTGTGATTTCAGAGCCAGTTTCATTGAAAATTCTCTGAACTGGCCAGTCTCTTTGTGACATCTGTTCTCATAGGATATTCTGGTAGCTGAGGGGGGTTTTATCTCAAAAACTTTGAGAACAAATGTTATGTCCAAATATATTCTCTGCAATAAGCATTAGGTAGTGAAATAAATTAGACTAAGTAGCTACCCAGGAGTAAAATTAGGTTTTACGGATGTGAGTGCTACCAGAGCTATCAGACTCAGGGAACCTGTTATGATTTAGACCGTAGTGATTATGGCAGTAATAAGACACTTTAAGCAAGCTGTTGGCTGAATCAGTCAAGTGAATCTCAACTGTGTGTTAGTGAAGTCATTTTATCCACATAAGTTGATTTTAGTCCATTAAGACAGGCCTTTTGCTTCACAGTGGGTATAGTCATTACATTTTCCTACATTCATTTGTCTTCATTCAAAGGAGCACTCAACCACCTTGGTGCTCATTGCCATTAAAAAGATTGTGGTTCACCTTACTACAGTGTCAAATGAAGTCACAAAGAGTCATGCGGATGATAGCAAGAGAAACTGCACCAGCGTGCACAATGTTATCATGCAGATGAGAAATATAAATGAGGGATGAAATGCAATTTAAGCAAACACTCAGATGGAAAACAAATGTGCCATTTCAGACAAACAATTCCTGAAACAGCAGTACAGGAGTCCTCCTTCACTTGTAATTCTTACAATGGGATTGAAAACCAGAAGAAATCAGAATTCTTAAGCAATGAGGAAATAGCAGATATTTTCCCTAAAGTTGTTGTATTTCAATGAAATATTATCTTTTACTGACAAGACAAGCATTATAAAACATACAGAGCTAACTGCATGAGCATCTTAAAAGCTTGTGTATTAAAGCTCAAAAGTTCATTTGGCAGAGAGACGAATATGCCTAAAAGCTTTCTGGCTCATTTTAACACCTTCTGGTTTTCTCTTCAATGCTAGCACTGATGTTCAGTTACTATTGTAGGATCTGATCATATTTACAAACTCTTGCTACTTTTCCTCCTTAGAGACCTCATCTGAATCACTTTTGAATATCTAGCAGATGTTCAAGATACTCAGTTCTTAGAAAGATGCAAGACTCTTTAAAACCATGTGAAGCACAGCTACAATCTCTAACTACTGTGCCTTAAAAAAGAACATTTTCCTTGAAGACACTGTCTCATACAAGTACCTGCTGCTGGTTTTATCCTCTGAATCGGATTGTCTTGATCATGGAGGATTCAGGATCCCAGACTAGACTAAGCCCACACAGCTGTACAAAGTCCCTGTGTTAATTTTGTCTCCAGCACACATTCAACATTTCCAGCACCACTTTTGATAAAAGTCTTTTACCATCAGTCCTTAGCTTCCAACCTTTTGTAGAAGAAATGTTAACTCCTGAGGCCACAGAGTTTGGATGAGAGCAGATAGTTTTGCCTTTTACAGTACTGAGCTTAGTAACTTTTAAAAATGCACACTCAAGGGAATATGCTAATTTGACTGAGTATTCCTCACTTCATGAAAGAATCAACTTTTATCAGCATCTCAGGTTTGCTTGTATAAAATGAACTTGTGGGGTCTGTGCACAGCTAATAAGTTTAGTGCTCTTATAGAAGCAGAGTGTTTTGTCACTGTGCAGCAGCAGATGACCTGCTGAGACCAGATCAGATCAGAATTTTAGAAACACTTGCAATTTTCATTTTCTCTGAAATTAAGAGTAAAAATGTCTTCAGCGTAAGAAACATCTTCATTAAGGATGGGTTCCTATACGCACTCCTTTCTGTACACTTTGATCTCCTTCCACATTAGCCATAGGGGAGTTAATAAGTTGCTCAAAGTGAACTTCAGGAGAACATGCATATGTAGCAGGCAGGTTAGAAGAAATCACTCATCTCTCACTGGCATAGCAGTCACATGATGAGGTGAGCATGGATATAGAGCTGAGAGGAACAAGAGTGATGCTATCCAAACTCAGAATGCCTCGATCCATCATCAGGGTCAAATCACAAATACTTCCCACCAGCAAGAGAGACCAGCCCCAGCTACAACCACCACAAGCTGTAATTTTTTGAGTAAGCAGCAGTCCAGTAGACGATCTATGTCCATGTGTGGTAACTAAGCTCTTATAAGCTATATTTCCGATGCTAGCACACCTTTTTCCTAACTTTTCTTGTAAGACTAGCATTGGAACCAGCTTTCTCTTTGAAGAGCTTCTCAGGTCTCTTCCCTGCCTCCCCCTCTACACCACTTTTCCAGAAATATATTCCCATGTATTCATATTTGCTGTTTTAAACCCACACTGGGACTACACGAATCAAATCTAATCTGCTCATCTGCTAATTGTTGAAATAATGAAGTTTTTTCTGTGTATATCTGTATGTACCTGCCTTGTCAAATTCCCTGACCTGTGGGTGTTACCAATAGCTAACCCCAGTACTCCCACTGCAGCTGCACCTCTTAAGAATCTTGGCCTATTCTGCTCTCTGAGGAGACAGGAAAAGCATCAACGTGACATCCCACTCCCCTTGAAATCTCTCCAAATCAGGAACAAGTTCATGCAGGACAGCTTGCTCTGATTCTGTCAGTGTTTACACTTAGGCAGAAAGGGGCTGACTCTGATGACTAATGGTACAAGGACACTAATATATAAAACTGTACCAATTAAAAGGAAACATCTACTTTAATATATTAATACAAGAATATAGTCAGAAATCTGAAAACCCTTTTTGTTCTTCCCAAATTAGATTACATATATATCATTATAGTCTTCATTTTATGGGTATGTGGAAAAAGAACATATGACTGACCTTCAAATCAACCCTCAGCTTGACAGCCTAGATCAATGTATTATCCAGACCTCTATTTCTCATTCTGTTTCAACTGTCAAATAGAATTTGTTTGTTATAAATAGGAACTCTCCAGTAACAACAGCAAATAAGATACAGGCAGCCACCTTGCAATGTACCTGTTCTCAAAATTCTCTTTGGTTTTTAAAGAACCCCACATTTCCAGGGTGCTTGCACGAATAGCATCATCATCTCTCGGACTGGAGTATTCATAATGAAGTGAGATGAACTGTTTACAATGTCCTGAAGGACATGGAGTTGACCTAAGTCACAGATTAATGGCTTTTTGTTCTCTGTGTGGGAAGGTCATAGGAGATCTCAGATTATAGCAGGTCTTAGATCATAGAAGGGTCTCAGTTTAAACAAAAATGTAAACCAGAGACAGAAACTTCAGGACAAAGACTCTATAACTTAACTGCAAACAACTTTCCTTCACTTTTTGAAGTCCATTTGACTTTAATACTGTGTTTAAATACTCTTAAATCACAGCTTCAGATAGCCAGAATTGTAACAAATGAAATTATTTTTAACCCAGGGTACCTTCAAAAGCCATGAATGTCACTGACATTCCCGTGTTGTGAAGACAGGTAAGGAGTGGGTTTCTGAAGTCATTGTTACGCCCTAACAGACTTGCATTCATTGCAGGTACAGTCTTTTGCTGAAGTACATAAGCAAGCCTTGGGAAAGAGCACATGCTGGGGAGGTGTCCTTAGGCCAGCAGTAATTAGCTCCCCTAAGAATCCTGTAGCCACGAGGTGCAGTTAGCATTAGGTAATGCACTGCACTTTGAAGATGTAAAAGGATTTCAAAGAGCTCATTGGTACCAGATTATCCACTACACTGGGATTTCAGCATTACTGTTTTCAACTCTTAATACAGAACTATAAATAGATATTCAGCCAAATTTGTAAGTTATTTTTGACAACCAGTTATTACACTTATTACTTGAAACCCCAAAATAAAAGTTTTCACTAGGAATGTCCCTTTCGTGTAAGGAAACAAAAGTTTGTTTTCATTTATTAAGGAGCCTGAAAATCTGTTCTTTTTTTTTTTTCCAATTGTTTGCTCCTTAAAAAAAATTTGTGGTCAGTATAAAAGAACAGAATTCATAAAAGTAACTCATTTTTTCTTCCCTGATTATACTGCAAGATTCAATGAAAAAAACCCCAACAAACCACAGAAGGATTTTGTCACCTTTTGACAACAGGACAACAGAACAGAAATGTAAGCTGCAAAAGGCTTTCTTTTCCTCCAAAAGCTCAAGATTAATATGAAATTGATAATCAAAAAACCAAGTTGAAGGGGAGTCACATAGACATCAGAAAAAAACTTTTTCTCAAGGAAGGTAATGCTGCTCAGGGACAGGTCATTGCAAGAACACCTCAGAGGTACTCAAGACAGCAAAACAAGGCCAGGACTGGCTGGACCAAGCTCTAGTAACAGCACCACCTCAAGTGAGGGCCTGGAGTTGATAATTCCCAGAAGACCTTTCCAAGCAAAAGTTCTCCTACTGCAATTACTGAAACTACCCAAGAATAATCGAAGAAAAGAGATTATAGGATTTTAGCAAAAAGGTTAAATATGGTAAACCCCCTAAATATAGAAATAAAGCCAAATATTGAAATTCTAACGCAAAAAGAGCAAAGCTTCAAATAAGGAAACATATGCATTCCTCAAAGCCACACTATAATTTTGGGCTTTTCATTGAGTTGTACATACTAAATGGAAGCTAAGAAGGGACCCACACTTTTTTTTCCTTTCAAGTCATCCTAACAGAAATCAGATACGTTTACTTTATCACAGCAAGAGTCTGCAGACAGAAAAAGTATTTAATAAAAGTTACCCATATTATCTGTCATCTGCATTTCAAAAATAAACATGTAATTTTATACAGTAGAAATCCTTTAAAGGTAAGTATTATCACTTCAACATACTTTTCTTCATATAAGATTTTCCTTCCCAAAATTTCAACATTTCAGACTTCAAACTGTAACAAGAAATTTTCTTTTATTTTCCCTGTTCAGCACTGTTTCTACTCAGGCATTCAACTCAACGTTTTACACTAGCAGGGTTTGTAACTGGTTGGATGGGCTGCTTGTTCTGCAGGTAAAAATTTAAAATATACTAAATTCCTCTCTAATACTTGGATCAGTGTATTCCCAACAGGCAAGAAACTGATACTTTATTCTATCATCCTGAGAGCACACCTTATTGTAGACAAGCTAAAGAGTGAAGCCAGCATGAAACCCAGCTTCCCTTCCTCATAAGCACATGCCCAACCAGCTTATAAGATTGTTCTACTTCTTCAATGAATAAATAGATCATGATTCCACTACAGTTTCAGATACAGCAATTTCAAGCTACTGGGTTTTGGTGTAAGGGGAAGAATTGGCTCAGGCTGCAATTACTCATAATTTTAGAACCTGGAGATTCATAGTTCATCTTGTGTACCGGCCAGTATCAAAGACATCACATCTGTAGCAACAATATTGTTCTTGCACGGGGATTTTCCCATATTTTTGGACTAGAACCTAAAGAGAATGATGTTTGAATCATGGTGATTTCACTACTAAACCAAAAAATGAGACCTACATTAACCCCACTCAGAATTCAGTGCCTGTATCAATTCCCTACATGAAACAAGTGGCCATCTGCTCCACTTGCCCATAAGCAATATCTTCTCTCTCTGTCACCCTATTCATCCCCCTTCCCCCCCTCCCTGCTTAGCTTTAAATCCTTCTCTTCATATAACATGACCCACCTATTTCTAACTCATGTCTTCCAAATTTCCACTTGGCTGCTCACCTCAACATATGGTACTTCTGCTCACTGGTGCTACAGACCTCCTATCTGGGACCATTTATGAACCATCTTGTAGCTGGCACAGTCATTTACATGTCTTAAAGGCATTTACAGAATGTCACCACCTCAGAATATATCTTCAGATGAAGCTATAGCCAGATCTACTTAAAGCTGTTGATCTTAAGTTTGTTCGCTCTGTAGTGGGTCATAATTTCAAAAGTTAAAATAAAGCTTGATGTTAAGTCTGGTACTATCATTCTAATCCATCCCATTCTGATATTGAAGTTTCCATTTGATCTGGAAATTTCTCTTATATTGAAAAGTAGGGCTTTGTGAGATTAAGAAACGCTTTAGTATTTATATTTTTTCCCCCCTTCCAAAAGAAGAGGAAAGATACATTTCTACTCTTAATTTCTTCCACTCTTAATTTATTTGGAATATTAGATTCCCTCTTTCAGATGTCCAGTGAGAAAAGTGTACCTAATAAATGTTTTGTTTTTAAAAAACAAAACATAAGGATGTTTCTGAGCTTAGAGGGCCTTATTGCTGAAGTTTGAGTCTAGTGATTATCTTACAGCTGTTCAATAACAATTCTGGGTTTCATATAAATGTGTAAAGTCCTTCTTGTACATAAGCCAAGAAATGATGCAGAGCTGCTCATCTGAGCTTTTCTAATCATTCTTATACCAGCAGCACAGGAATTCGTGTAGATAGGTTTGTCATAATATCTTGTCATTTTTTATTTCACAATTGCCTCTTGAAGCTAAGCAAACCCTGGAGAAGAATAAAGCTATGGTGAATATAGATGCAATACTAATTAACATACATGCTAAATATGAATTTTTTAGTAAGAATTTAAAAAAAAATTTACCAGCATGTCAAGAAGCCAGGAAATACTTGGAAAATCAAGTTTTATTTCCTTGAAAATCTGACACTCTGCTCCATTAGAATACATTGAGCTGAAATGCAGGGCAGCAAATTAAAGCAAGGGCCTTGTGTGTGCCCCTACGCATTATTTCTCTGGTGTTGATGCTTACCTCAGCTGCCCTTTGGGTCGACTGCAGAATTTGGACAAATTTATAAACTTACCAGTAATTTCTAGGCTCTAAAATACTGCAATACAAAGTACTAACAACAGTCATCTGGAACAGACTTACTGATTAGGCAGCCCAAGTTAATTATTAAAGACATAGTAGTTTTAACACTGCTGTCTCATGTTTGTAAGCAAAACAAAGGAAACGTCAGCAACATATGTACTTTGACATGTTCTAATACTCTGAAGAATGCCAAACCATGTGTATATAAGAAATGGCTAGAGAAACTCATCTGAGCTCCTCTGAAGGAAAAAAAGTTGGTAAAGTCAAAAGATAAATGAAAACAACTGATACCTCTCCAATATTGTCTCAAGATATCTGATATTGTTGTCCTCAAGTAACTAGGAGTTCAAACTAATCCTGGTTCAGAGGTGAGGTCTGGAGGTAGATACAGAGATTTTATTAATCCTCCCCTAGTACTGCTTTTACTGTGCTAATATTAGTTCTTTATTTCCATCACATGGCATCCTTAGGGTCGGGCTGTACCGAACCCAAGTATCACTATCACAAAGGAAGCTATAATAGAGATTGATTTGATTTGCCTTTATCTAGTGAATTACTTCATCCTGCACTCACTTTCCTTTATTTTTGCAATTTCCTGAATCAAGAGAATGAACTGTTATTGCCAAAGGAAAAGGAGAAGAAGAAAGGGAGGGGTAGAGAGAATGGAGAGGGAATCTTCATTTGTCTGCATTTCTCTGTATCTCAACTTCTGCCTTGCATTCAGATAGATTCGGTGCTAAAAAATCCTCATTAATAAATAAAAGCAACCTTCTAACTCTCTATTGCTTTTAGTCCTGAAAAACATCAAAAAACTGTGCAAACCTAAAGTAAAATGCAGTCAATTACCAAGCTCTGGGGATTATTTCACCAAAGCAATTGATTTAACTTCACCACTGCAGCCACTTCTCATTGGAAACATATCAGCTATTTAAGAGCACACTCATAAAACAAGGTAACAAATTACCTCAACATTTCCTAAGGAATAACCTTTCAGTCTCACTAGAAGAAGACAGGTCAAAAATCACCTTTTTTTTTTTCACTTCAGTTCATATGATCTCTACTATACCTCCAAGAAATGTATTATAAAAGGGAATCCAACTGAGAATTTCATACAATAGAATGTATAGCTTAGGTTTCAGTAAATAATAGGATCTTTAACGACTGCATACAACAAGGATTGGGAGTTGTCACATCAAACTACATTTCTACTTAACAGCATGACAGGAAATAGATTTCAGAAAGAAACACGACTCAATTCACAAATGCAGGGTTTCCATCAGTGAAGACATTCTATCCACGTGTGATCCCAGAGGGAGTATATGCAGGAATTTGAGGACTGACATTTGTCTTAACAAAATGGAGAGTTCTGAGTTTGACAAGGGGCACTACCTTAGAAGGGAAGGAGACACTGTCTAAAATATCTTATCCAAAGTAACTTGTTTATTTCTTGGTCTTGCCACACATTTTTTTCACTGTCAAATGAGAAAGTGATTCCTTTTCTTTCTTTCTCTTGGGCTAGGGCCACATCTTACTTTCACTGTGTATCTAAAGAGAAAACGCTCTCTGTTGATGCTGGTTCCCTTCAGAGACTTCCCATACTAGTAATAAGCAAATTCTATTAACCTTTTTTCAAAAGTGCTGAAAAATCTGTAATTGCCATTACAACTCAGCAAGACACTGCAATGTTTTTCACTGTGTTGTTGGTTTTGAAAAGCTACATAACATCATACAGAAATGAAATAACTTCATTTTCACCACCAATTCCTCTTTTTAACATTATTCAGTATGTGGATCATCTATCTTGTATTCCCATGATCAGATATTGAAACTTAGCTTCAAAATTTAACTTTTCTCATAAACCATAATGCTCGGGACTAGAATCTTTGTCATGACACAGGGTCTTTTCAGGGAAATCCAGCAAGGTGAAATCATTCAAGCAAACACAGTTACATAGAGGAGCATAAATAAGTCATCATATACCCAGGTGGACAATACAGGAGCCCCAGGTGCTGAGTAGCAGCTGCCATTCTGATGGAAGTGCTCATTAAAAGCTGCCAGCGTTCATGCAGTGAGCTGGAAATGCCTGACTCTAGGAAAAAAAATAGGCCAGAAATTGCCAAGTGTCAAGAACACAAAGTGCAGACCACCAGCAGCACTTTAAAGCTCCTATAATTCCTGAAGATCTGTTTGGAATGGTATTCCTCTTGAAATCTGTCAGCCCATGGGCCTGCCTGACCTCTGCTGTTGCTTTTGTGGAGTCAGCTGTACCAGCATGCAAGTGTGAAACAGCATTTCTCTTGCTTGTAACCAGTCAGAATGAAAAAAGGGATATAAATATTATAGATTCCCAGATCCCAGTGCCTCAGGACAGGTGGGAACATGACAGTGCACAAGTCTGTCTAAAAGCACACAGGGATGGTACAGGTAACAGCACTTCTCTGAATAAAAATTTTCACTGGCTTTGGCAACAATGACCCACTCAGGTTTTATTTTCTCCCCCTCAAATGAGAATTGTTCTCAAATCAGCAGTGTTCTAAAGAGTACAATTTGAAATTTAATTCAATCTTTATTTGACGTGTATTAACATGTATAAAGAACTGCCTTCACTACAGCAATTTTTGAAAGTTTTTTTCATGTTTTGTTTTCATTTTTTCTTTTTTTTTCAGCCAAACCTGTAACACAGTACTGGTATTTAATCATCTTCAGAGATTTTATCATCCTAATTCTTGAAAAATAAAAAAATTGTATTGATGTGTACTCTAGATACCTCATGATTTAAAGAAGAAATTTAGCATTCATGACTGATATTTTTCACTTTGCTGATGATACTACATTCTCATATAGCAGCTGAATACCCTGTAAGTATATAGGACATACCCAAGCACACAAAAAAGGAAATTAAGGTGGTCTATAAGGTGGCATTTCTATAAGTAGAAATAAAAAGTATGACAAACTAGTGAGAGAGTCACAGAAAGTCATTTGGCAGCAGTGGTTATGTCTGAAAATAATCCAGCTGCCATCTCATTTTAGACAGTCACAGGAATCTGACTGACTTTGAGCTAAGAAGCTGTCATCAAAGAGGTCTGAAAGCTTGGTAAAGTACAGAGAAATCAATTTTTCAAACCCAGCCAAACTTCAGCTTGGATACTTGGGGGATACAGCAGAATAATTGACTGGTGTAAAGGAACTAGAAAAGTTAAATTACTCAAGATATTACTGGATTTGTCTATTTGTTCTGTCACCCAGTTTGCACACATGAATATTTTGTTCACTGTACTGTTATTCATTTTTTTTCCAGTTAACAGATAAAATGGACTCAGCGCTTCCACTTTTGGATTATCTTTTTTCCTCACTTGCAGACATTGTACTTACAAAAATCACTTCCATTTTTTTCTGCTAAACATCTTCACCTCCCAGTACTGTTTCTATTTATGTATACTCAAGTGTCTAAGTTCTGCTGAAAGTCAATGGACTCTTCAAAGAAATTCCCACATTTATTTTATGGAAAATACCTCTGCATATACAGTCCAAAAGGTTTAAATCACTTCTGGCAGTGACAGACAACACTGTTGCTTCATGTTTTCTCTATGGCTGTTTCCTAATTGTGGAAGTTGTGGTGCCCGTGTCCACAAGCCATTTAGACAGCTTTGAAAATGTAACCTCAGATCTCCTATCCCTTGCTCAGCTCCAAAGAATTCTCCACCTTCTCATAGAATTTCTTTTACATCTGTTAATTCCAATTAAACTTACACTAAACAAGTTTTAAAAATACATTGCTGCTTTAAAATTACTGAATTCCTCTTTTTGTTTCATGCTCCCTCAAGGAATGTTTTAAAGAGTGTACTTACATATAATATTTTGCAATTTCTTGGGCATGTTGGGTTTTAAAAGTGATCAGGTTTCAATTACCAATAATGACCTTGCAGGACCTCAATAATTACCACAATTCTCAGCTGGTGCTTATTAAATTTTAGTGGGTTTTCCTCTTATTTAAGAAACTTTATTCCTTTTGCACAAAAAAAAAAAAAAAACAAAAAACCTAGATGATTTCAAGAGGACTATTTATGCCTGAAGCTACTTACTGATGATAAAAGAGTAGTACTGTTTGCTCATATTTTATTTTTCCATATTTGCAGCTATTTAATATTCTGCCCTACCTTGCTATGTACTAAATACTTTGCAGCTTTTAGATGCTTGATGTTATAATTTTTAACAGTCCTTATATTCCTTTCTGGTGACATCAGCTGTAATTTTCATCCTTAATTTTATTGAAATAAGTGTTATTTCTTTTCCTTATATCATAATCACCTCTAACATCTCACAGTAAACAGCAGGTGGTTCTAATCAATCTCCTTCCATCCATTACTTATTCCCACAAATGTTGTCTTTTAAAAGTTCTGTGGGTTTGGAACTATACATTGTATAAAACTGTCACGTAATTTTCATTTCTGATGATCCATTATCACAAGATACCAGATGTTCACTACTTCTTCTTAATTACCATACTTAGGGCTTATGTCTTAGGACTAACTGAGATAATCTTTGAGATAATTTTTGATCTGGGTATTTTCTTCCAACACTGGGAGGACACAATGCTACATTACCTCAGGTTATGCTCACACAATATTTAGTAATTGCTCGTAGGAAAAGCAATTTGATTGTTTGAGCAGCAAAAAGAAGTCTGCAAAAGCTGCTTTTCCATACATTCCTCAACTTCCTGTAGTCCATAGAACTACTCAAGTGCTATGTGTGTTGAAGAACTACCTTCTTAAACCAGGGAAAACAAGTTTTTGTCAGGTAGGAAAAAATATACATGCAAGAAAACATAATGCTTAGTCCTTAGGGATATCTTATTTTAAATATTGATTTTTCTCCCCTAGATCCTCACAGCTCTTACCAGAAATTACAACATTTTTGAACTGACATTCTGGGGATAGAATAACCTGTCTGCTGTCCAAAAAAATATTTCTTTAAAAAAATTAGAATTAAGAATTTTTTCAAAAATTTTAAATTTCATTTTTCTTCCAGTAAGTATTTCTCAAAATAGTGGCTATTGTAGCCAGCATGTTGTCTACAGCCTGATTTGCTAAGCCCATCCTGCTGGTCTCACACCACAGAAAGCCTCTTTCCAGAAGGTACTGTCTGTCTTGACTGCCTGGGAAAGAGATGCTTAACAAGACCCCACTGGATTATGCAGCCCACAGGTCATTAGAACCAAAGTCTCTCACAGTGATCACTTTCTCTACCATGAGTTGCAGATTTTTCAGACTAGCACTCCACAGCAGTGTTAATGTTAAGGATTGAAAAAAAATTAGTTTGAAGCAGATTTAAGAGTTAAAATCTGATATTCAGCAGTGCTATTTTTAAATTGCCAAGTAAGCATAAAACTCTGCTTTAACTTCTGAGGTAAAGAAGTAGAGAGAAGAGCTTATCTTCAATGGGAGAGGGAATGTCTGTCTCTAGAGACTCTGCTCCACTGAGTGCTAAAAGGATGAACAGGCAGGTTTATACTGCAAACTGAGACTGAGCCCAGCAGTCCAGCAGTGTGGAAGCCTGGCTTCCTTTCCTTGCCAAGTTCTCTCTAAGCTTAGTTAGCTGTGCATTGCTTCACGAGTCCTTAGTTTTTGTCTTGCTCTCAATTATCGTTGTGAATAGCACTAATACAGGAGTGCACACAGTGGAACCTTCCAAGAAAACTTTTGAAATATTTAATTGGCAAAAATAATACATATTTCATTAACATTTGACCTACTGCAAATAAAACATACCTTTGTTTTCTGCAGAATTATTATGTCAACTATGAAGTCAGTTGTCTCTAATACAGGGCCATACCTTGGGGTTTGCTTTTGTCATTGTATTTTCGATGCAACTTTTCTAATGAGGTATATAAATTATAGTTCTGAAGTTCCCAATCAGAAGTCAGAAGTGTCTTTATTTGCAAGAATTCGGGTGAACAGTGAAAGATTATCCAGAAGTAAAATACTTAGAATAGTTAGCACAGAAAACAATTTTTAAATATTTTTTCTTAGCAAGAAAAAAATCACCTATTCAAATAGATTATGATTATCTTCCATTCAACACTCTCAAAGCAAATTTTTCAGGGGGTGTAAATTGACATGGCTTCACCAAAACCAGTATGCTTTTGGAGTTCTAATCCTTCATTATCCAATGTGACTTCTTAATACAATTTTACAGCCCTGGTATGGTTCTGAATCATTATTTTCCATATATTCAGAGACTCTCATAATTCGACAGCTTCCAGCCATTCTAATAGCTCTAATTTCGTGACAGTTCTTCAAAATTGGACCCCAAATTACTCAAAACTGCAAAAAATATCATCTGCATTTTCGAATCTACACACAAAGTTCCACCCTGATTTATGTATTTCTTAACTCTGCTGCAGATACCTGAGAGCTAAGTCTGCTCTAGTTCGCACGAATATGGATGATCTCACCAGATCATTCGCGTACAGATTCTTCAGCAGCTTAAACAAGCACTGTCATAGTTTCTAGTCTTGCAACAGGAACCATTCTGCTATCATCATCTTTACACTTCACAGGCTGAAGTATTTATATCTCATGGGAGGGATTATTCAGATTCAGTTCTTCTCTGCAGCAATTATAGATCGGTACCATTCAGTAACATGGACAGTTCTACTCTGCGTATCTGAAGCCATCAATACTGTTTTCCTGGGATGAGGTTTTTTGCTCATCACTTCCAGCTAAGTAAAATGACTGGTTTGGCATAAAGTCTCTAAGTGAAATGACTGGTTTGGCATAAAGTCTCTAAAGAGTGCCTCACACACCCTCCCAAAAGGGACACATCTTAACAAGCCTGCAAACAGGGCAGGTTTTCCAAAAGCAGGACTGTTGCAGTTAGAGCTGCAGAGAACTTGCAGTGCTGCTGGCCTGTAGGCAGAGACAGATTGCACTAATTTAGATGGCTCCTTGGGGCGTTCAAAATTATGCCATGGGCCATTCCATGGGTGTGAGTTATGAGCTGCAACTCTTTGAAGAACAGCATTGAATTTCACCTCAATGTATAGGCTCTGCAGCCTGATATATATCATGTTGACAGAGTCACTTCTTTCACATCAGAGCTCTGTTGTTCAAGTCAGTGAATTCAGAACTTATTCAGGTTAACATCTGGAGCTAGTCCCTAAATTTCTGAATTTGGTAGGCATATCTAATGTAATGCTGATCAAGCTTTTATTCATATTTCTATGCTTTTATTTCCTACCCTATTTTCTTATATTTTTGTCTTTCAACCACACAGTAAATAACCTACTGTAAAGAAAAATCCTACTGATGGATTCATTACTTAGTTTGCAAAGCTGATGCTCAATTCCAGCATATGAATATTCAGGACTAGATAGTGAACAAGCCTCAGCAGGGAGGAAGAAAGATCATGAGGAAGAAGTCTTTACCTGACATATTATGCTAGCCTCGTTCTGCATGTTTTAGCTCTTCATTCTAGCACCTTCCATTTTTTTTATTACCTCATATTTATTTTTCTCCTTTTTTTGCACACTGATCAAACACTCACAGTTTGTCTTTCATACAGAATGATCCTGCAGTCACATTTTCCATCCAACCATTGCCATTGGAATAAGCGATGCTTATTTCTCTTACTAGAGCATGTTACAGTTAATATCAGACTCCAAGTAATGAACCCAAGGAACAAAAAAAATAACATCAGATTAGATCTCTGACTTCTTCTGATCCAAAATGTTCCTTCAGGTAACACTGGAGGTGTGTAAAGATTTCTCCAGGTGACCTTCAAGTTATTAAAAAAATGAACCAATTATTTCTTCTCCCAACAAGCTTTCATTAAGGACAAAATACATTCTAATTTGATACAAGTGTTCAGTCAAAGACAGATGCTGCAAGGCATTCTGGACAACAGTAGTCACAGTTCCATAGACCTTTGCTAATTATGGACTTGGCACCAAGATTTCCCCAAATGAAAAACAAAGGGGCTGCATCCTTGTCTAGTTCAGCCTGCAGAGTGAGAAGTCATAAGAGAATGATGAGAGGCTCAGAGGCACTTTGCAGCTTGGCTAATCCTTCAGGGAAATAAGTGAAAGGCTGCACAGACTACCATATTCCCAATCACCTCCCAAAAGGCCTTCCAGGAAAAGTGTGGAAGTGAATGATTTTGCACAGGTGCCACCAATGTTGTGCAGAAATTTTCACACTCTGTAACTTACTCCAATTCCCTAAAAAATTTGCTCCTGCAACTGTCCAACCCTGGATCACTTCTGCAAAAAAGGCCCCATTGGCATTCTTGGTTTTAAACAGCCTTAGAACTTTGTGTATCCAGGAAGGAAATAAACAAGACCTGGACTGTGCAAAGGCAAGATCTTTCCCATCTTTCAAAATTGCCAATCAGTAATAACCAGCAAAAAGATCATGTCTCAGATCCATCATTTTGTTTCAAATTGGTTTGTTTCCCCTCCCAATTTTTCAAGTTTCACAGGGCTTTGAAAATGCAAAGCCATACATTGAGTTCCCATGATTTCCACAGAAATTGAAAAGCCTGAAACACAACACCAGATGCCTAATATTGCAGGACATTTGGTTTGTGGGATGCAGTACATGCCAGATGCACTATTTTTCAGTATCTTGTCTCACCTTTTTGCTCCATTTCACATGATACTTCACTACTCATTCCATCAGCATTTTTCCTCCTTTTCTCCTTTTGCAGTTTGGGAAACTGAGATAAAGCTAATTCAGAACATGTTCAGCTACCAGGATTGATTTTATTAAGGTTTATGTAGACAACTTGCAACTACTGCTATTGTTATAAATTATTTCTTCTGCTTTACCTTTTACTGAAGTATTGTAATTACTTCAGTACACAAAAGTACTAAAATCAGCTACTAGATTAATATACCAGAGTAAGACTACACCAGTTTTCACAAAATTAATAATTGTGGACTTGGTGTAATGGTATATATTATCTGGCTTCCCTGGAATTTTGTTAGCTGTTATATTTTTGCTATCAAGACCATAGTCTGATAAATGTTCCTTCCTCATCCCTCCCCAAAAAATAAGTTTATGTTCTAATTATTGTGACTGATAAGATCACAATAAGAACAATAAGAAGTTCAACCCCCCCCCAATAATATTTCCTTGAAACTTAAAGTTAACTAATACCTGCAAAAGCCCATCATTTCTAAATTCAAAATACAGTTCAGTATGCAAAAATCTATTCAAGCACACATTTTCCTGGAAGACTTTTATTCCTCCCATTTCTCCAATTTCTGTATGTAACAACTAGAATCTGAAGCAGGACTAGAGCAAAACCACTTTGATTGTACTTTAATATTTCTCAAAGAAATTTTGTCAGACACAACTTGTTAGTCAGTGTCCTCTCCTTGCAAATCAATAATAGACGTTGCAGTATTCTAAGCACAAAAGGACTGGAAATTGGCTTTTTTGGCAAAAATATGCCTCTGAGTCAGCCCTCAGCATCTCTTTTCAAGACAATGCCCCTTTACTTCAAGTACTGTACTCTGCCACTTCCAGAGCAGTGGCTCTCTTCTCAATCCATCTCCTGCCATAGCATGTATTCAACTCCCACAGCTTCATTAGAACAAGATTTCATTTTATTCATGTTCTAAAATGACTAATTTCTGTCTGGATTTGATCTACATTTTGTGACAAATACTCATTTGTAGACTAAATGCTAAGCCTAATGATTTTGATTTCATCATTTTCATGTTAGAGTCTGCTTCTCTGTTTCTAGAACAGGGTGGCTGTGTGAACCTTATTGACTCCAACTAAACCTCATTTGCCTCTGAAAAGCAGGCAAACTGAGCTGGACCCTTCATCCATCACTGATTAACTATAGAAAGCTGTAAAATAGCTAGACTGTAATATTTAGTTTAGACATAAATTAATATTTGCATTTCTCATTAGAAAGCATTCTCTATTCTTTTGTCCTTCAAAGACATTTGTCACTGATTTTGAAGATCATCACATTTTGCATATAATCACTTCCTTTGGTAACTACCCCTTTGTTATTTCATTGGTTTGAAGCTACTAGCCTGTTCTTCAGCCACTTTTTCTGACCAGGTTAAGCAGTCTAATTTTTTCTTGTATCTGTTGAGACTTAAGCAGGTAATTGAAGAAAGTATATTTCCAATATAGTGGATTCCCCCTGTTTCTTCCTCTTGTCTTGAATTACATTCCTAGACAAGGTCTTCTATTTCTCATCCATTCTCCTCACCCCAAGGGAGGTTGTGGTTAAGCTGTAGAGAGAATTGGCAGAGAATTTCAGGAGGTGGCCTGGCACTGGTCAGGGACACCACAATGTACACAAGCTCTTTCCAGGAAAGTTCTGTGCACCTTTGCAAAACACAAGTCAGTTCTAACTTGCATTTCTACTACTTGGGTTAAAAACATTACCTTCCTTTCCCTTGCAAGGTCATAGTGTTTTAAGCAGCTGTGATTTAGATCTAGCAGCTGCAATAATTTCTTCTTGCTGAGAGTCCAAAGACACACAGGCAGTTAATTTGGGTGACAAACTCAGATGCTGCAGATTTCAGATTCTATGCATCTTGTCTGCAGTCTCCCTTGTTCTGGTTCAATAGTAGTTCACACAAGATTTCAGGCTTGTTACAATTTATGTTTCATTGCATTCCTCCGATGGACCCTGCAAGCTCTGCCAACCCCAAGAATTTCCGTTAATGAGACAGACAATTCATCTGCCATCCCATCCTCCTCAGTCCTTTAGCTTCTTAACTGCAAATATAAATGAAAATTATTCCTAAGCATTCTGCTTGACAGAGAGTGGGGGGTTTTGAGAGATAAGAGAACTAACATACCAAGCCTTTTTTAAGAAACAGTAAGCCTTTCCATCTAACATTTTGCAGGATTTTCTCTCTCACCTCTCAAAAGGTCTAGATTTCCAAAGAACCTAATAAGCAGTATTTTTTTTCACTGAATCTTCATGTCCTCAAAGAAAAACATCTCTACAGTTATAGTTTTAATTGCTATTCTTCTTCGCAACTTGTTATACAGAAGAAACCAAGGACTGCTTCTACATACTTGAAAGGAACCACTAAATTCCTATCAGTGCCAATGGCACTGATCAAGGTTTCAGGCCCAGCACTCAACAAGCATTATAAATTCAGCTGTCTAGTGGGATCTGCACTGAGACACAAGATAGGTACTAAGCTTTCAGGGTTCTTTTCTGAGAAAGGAACAGCATTCCTAAACTAGAAACAGAGCTTATCTTGCAGTTACATGTCAAATATTGGGGAAAGGGCAGGCAATACCATGGCTTGCAGCTAGGTGCCTATACCTAGGTCTCTGCTGTTAAAAAAAAAAGAAAAAAAAAAAAGAGAGAGAGTGTGCCACCAAAGGGTAATCAATAGATTAAAAGCCTGACCATCACATGGCCATCATGTTCAATTGTAAGAATACTTAATTCAAAACAGGGTCTTCAGCATAGCCAGCAGGAATTTCATTTCCTAGAAAGGAAATTAAGACATCCTGGGTTTAAAAACAGGTTAAGTGGTAGGTTTTCCACCCAGCTGCACCAAAACACCATTTTTGCTGCATGCAAAGCACTTGAACAACTGTATGTTCCAGGCCTTGATGGTTCTGTGGCTAAAAGCTTTGATACACTAAATTAGTTGCCTGTTGCCTACCTTGACTTCCAACCAGCCCAAAATTCCCACTTTTTGAGCTGCAAGTATCATCTTGAATGAGATGGAGGCATTTCTTTCCACCTTAGTCTCCCTAACCAGACACAGGTTATTCAGAAGTAAAGTAATATCTCTCATAACAAACCTACAAAATGACATACATAATTACTCATTCTGACATATCTTTAATCAGTGCATATCCATTCTTTCATTAACCAGTAGCATTGCTAAAAATGATGTACTGAATAAGCACCATCAGCAAGATGGAAAAAACTCCACATAATTTTTGAAGTACATCAGCTGCTTACAAAACACTGTTTTTTCCCATTCAACCTTGACCACGGTGAGAACTTGTTAGTTGTCATGGCAATAGAAGCATTCAGGTGGTAGGAAAGAGAAATCAGCAGATTCCAGTTGAAACTGCTCTGGTAGGGTGTGTGCTTGGGAACATTTATATACCAGGCAAAGATTGATAGTATTTACATTTTGATGTAGTTGAGTGTTTTGAAAAATCAGTCAGTGTGATAAATGTGAGTTTTTTATTATCTGCTATAACTTTATCCAGCTGTCTTTTGCCAGAATACACCAGTGGCTGACTAAATATCTTTTTAAAAGTTCTTCTGGTAAAATAAATAGGAAGGAAATTAAGTACGATTTTTTTTTTCCCAAAGCCATTGCAAAAAAATATCAACAGCAAAATAGTGATAGAGCTGATTTTGCAGAAGGCTCTTTGACATTACTCTGTATGTATCAGAGAGTTAAACTTATTTTACAAGCAAAGCAGAGCAATACTGCTACTTCAGAAAGTCTTTGGAACTTTTAATAAAGCCAGCTTGAAGCTATAACAGTTGGGATAACTTGCATCTGGCCTTTATTGTTAGAGCATTTCATTTAAAACAAATCCATGTGTGATCATATGCCAGTAGCTATTTTCTGACTTAGGACATACACATTATTTTTTATTGTGGAAATTTTACAGTTTAAGCTTTCACTTTCACTGATATAAAACAATTAGAAGTAAGCTGGTTTGGGTTTTTTTTGTTTTTTGGGGGGAAGGGTGTTCTTGTTATTGCTTTGGGTGGGTTTCATGTGTGTGAGAAAAGGCAAGCAAGAAAAATTCAGCTCTTTTCAGTGAAGACTTCAGAAAAAGTCCTAATGACTCAACTACACCTAAATAATTCTTGACAGATACTTGCCTAGTTTATTCTTCACCATCCCCACTGATGGGGACTACACAGCCTTCCTAGGAAATCCCCTGCAGTGTTAACAATCCTAATAGCTGGGAAATGAATCTTAAAATCTAACCTATGATTTTCATGCTGTAGTTCCCATCCTTTTCTCTTACACACAATGAATACAGAGATTGATGCATTCTCTTCCTGTTTGCATTAATCTTTAACATTTGAAGACTGTTATTATGTCTGTTCTCAGTGAGGATCCATTAAAAAAAAAAAAAAAAAAAAAAAACCCACCCAAGAGTAAATTTATTTCAGATCATGTGTTTATGCCACCCACCAACTCACCTTGGATAACTCCACTGCTCTTTCCTGGCTCAGCTGTGAAGGGAAGTACATAAATCCAGTTGACGTTAAAAGCAAGGGCTCTTACAAGTCGGGCAAGATTAGAGCAATCTCATGGCTTCCATCAGTCAACTGACAGGAAATAGTTCTGATGGTTTCAGCAGAGCAGCTATACATTAATTTGTCTAAACAAAACAACTTGAGGCTTGTAACTGTTTCTCAACGATCTTGTCTTGTAACCTACTCCTTCCTATTCCCTTCTACAAAGTAAACTTTTCCTCTTAAATTGCAGTCTGGTACATGGCACCTGGAGATAATATTGAAACCTCTGTTAAGAGCATGATAAAAATAGTACCAACTATTCTATACCCTTTATGCCTTGCATTTTCCTTCCTCCTCTTTACAGCAGAATGATAGATTCAGTGGAAGTGCTGCTAAGCCAGGCATAACCCAGCTTCTACTCTGCAGTTGATTATCTGCAGTTGATTAGTATTGTAAAAAGCACAATACTTTGCACTTACCTTCACAGAACTGCCTTCCATTTTTTAGGTTTGGGGGTTTCTGGTTGTTTTTTTTAATTTCCTACTTGTCCACATTATTTTCAATTCTACTCTTGTCTTCTAATATGCTTGCAGCCCTTCCCAGTTTGGAGTCAGTGATTGCAGTGAATGCTCTATAAAGTGCTCAGCAATTACAGTTCCCATGCAGAGCTCAATTCTGCATATCTGGCACAACAGGGTTTGCAGACTCATCTTGCTGCTATTAGATATGGCCCTAATTATATTATGGAGCAGGTAGAATGAAAAGCCAAATAATTTAATTATCATGAAAATAACACTGCCTTCTAAGTCCGAAGGGAGTAGCATGGTCACTCTTGAAAACAGGCTGCTCATATGGAAAATGCAGTGTGCATTTTTTGTTTTGAAAGAGGGCATTTAATTCTGACCTTCATGAGCAAGCCCAGCAACACCATTCTGCGGGGCTTTTTTTCCCTTTGTTTTATAGTAGTTGCTCTTATTTCCAGTGTCATTGCAATACTTGGAAAACAAAATTATCTAAGGCAGTTGGAATAGATGATCATTGCATGTCCCTTCCAACTGAAATAGTCTATTCTATTCTGTCTATTCTATTCTGCATCTGCACAATCCATCACGTTACTGCTCCTTCAAGCAATGTTATCTTGTACTTTTATCTTGACTGTATTTTTATGTCAATTTAATGGGTGGCCTGGTATTAGTTTAGAACTGGTTACTGTTGCATTTGCAATATTGCAAAATTTGGATTTTTCATCTAAGAATTCTGGATCAGACTTTTGGAACAATATGCAGGGACAAAGGGTACCACACAAAGTACACCACACACATTTAAAAAAATTGTTGTGTCTCCTGGGACATCGAAAAAAGAGGAAAAGCCACGCAGAAGATTCCCAAAGCAAGTGTTGAAAGAGATAAAGATGTTCATTAATACTAACTCATCCTTCTCATTCACATTTTAGAGGAAAAAATATGATTATTGGTGAATATTTCTGTATATTTTGAACACTGGTTTTGAGGCACTGGAGAAAAATAATGAAAGTTGACTCCTCAATTCCCTGTCTGTGATAGCTTAAGGGCAAAACCAAGGTTCTGTGTAAAAGCTGAAATAAAGGCACTGAAACTGACATTAAAGCACAGATACAGGAATATCCTCATGGATTTTAATACACTTCACTCAAATTGTCTCTGCCTTTCCCTCTGAGGGTAGAATTCAGACACTGTAAAATTCTACCACCATAGGAAACTCAGGAAAACTGCCCTGTTTCATTTGCTTGGTATCCTATTATTTCAGTTCAGAGAGTAAACAGGCTGAAACTATGGGAGCGTCTTCAAAGCTGAACCATTTTAAAGAAATGCATTGCTTTACAATAGGGGAAATCAAATTAAATTCTGTATTCCTTCCATTTCTATTGAGTCATAATTCTCACAGGTAATTAAAAAAAAACCAAACGAAACAACTAAGGCAGATATATTGATATGTTTCCAAAGGCAGTAATACATGCTAAACATACAATCCCATGACTTGCATAGGTATCAGTTAACCACTGGCACTTCACACTGCTCGATCCATTAACAGGAACAACATAACCAACCCTCTATTCTTTGTTATACAGATTTTCACTTCCTTTCTCAGTCATCCTTCTTATGTCCCCTGCTTATCACTTCTCATTGGATATTTTTAGCTGCTTTGCTCAACTCTAAGCAGCAACAAACATAGCTGCTAGGTACACCTGCTGATAGCGTTATGGAGAACACTTACAACTCTATTTGTATTTAAATGTTTGCTTCCATTGTTCATGTGATTACGCTGAAAAGATTGCCTTTAACTACAACATTATGGGATTGGAGTGCAGAGGAATAGAGAACCAGGGCTAAAAATTCCAGTTCCTCCCTACATTCATTTATATTTCCTTAATATAAGTTCATTTTTTCATTTCCCTTTTTTTACAGGGTTCTCAGTACAGGCAAGCTCATTTCTCTCCTACTGCAGAAACGTATTAAGGACTAGCTATATTTCCATTTGCTCAAAAGGTAATAATGAATACTCACTCTAAGCATTTTTAGTCAGCTTATAATGTTTTTTCCTGTGTCTTTTTCCTAAGGGCTCAGTAGATTTTGAAGAATAATGATTAATTGCTAAATATAACATATTTTTTCCAAATATGAAACTGAGAAACGTATGGGTTATTGTATTCATGTTAAGCAAGTTATTCATTAACACGTCACTTGGAGTATCCACCACCCTCATTTACTATTTCAGGGGTCTAATCTACATGCATTTCCATGCCAAGGGCTGACCTGTTAATAGCAACATCAGCAAGGCTACAAGATTTATTGTTGGCCTATTCTAGAACAGCCTTATTTAAGGATGAATCTGCAACAGTGACTGAAGAATTAATTAGAATGATTGTGCAACTTATCCAACATTCTTCAAGACAGTTAGGGCAAAATAATCAGAAACCACTTTTTTATTTTTCAAAACTACTGCAGCTAGAACACGATCAATGACGACACATCCTCATGCCTAGATGCTGTAACACTCGCAGATGGCAGTCATACATTCAGCAAACACATTTCATGTGCAACATCAGCAAAGCCTGCCAAGTGTTTAAAGCCATGTTTATGTGTCAGAATGTGTATTTCATTGACTGGAATTACTTGCAGAACTGGCCAAGCAGCTATAGGCATTAAGTACACACACACATACCCACACCATTTCTTTCTGCAGTACTGTCATGATGCTGTCATACACCACTCTCTCTAGGATCACTTCTGTTCAAAGTCATAGGATATGAATTAATATATTTACCTGATTTCAGCCTCTAATCATCTGTTTGCAAACTTGTCTTTGAGGTCTTTTTCAGTTTTCCTTTTCTATCTGAACTTAATTCAAATAGGAAACTTGCAGTAATTTATCAAACTTATTTGCATTATTAATATTTTAAAGTTTTTTAAAAGTTGTCCTTCAGCACGGGGTTGATCAGATGGCTATATGGTTATATAATATGCTTCTCCTGAAATTTTTATCATAGAGCTATTGCAGCCTTAGTGGCCTAAAGGTAAATAAAAGCCAAAGCCTACAGAGAGAGGTGAACATTTGTCTGTAGCAACTCACCTAACTGGAAATGACACAGGAGTTTTCAGCCCTGCCACTGGAACACATGAAAGAACACTCATCTGCTGAAAGTTCATTATTCAAAACAAACCCTTCAGATGCTTCACCTGTGAAATGACATTGTGACTCCTTACAAACCTTGCCTAAAAATTATTTATCAGAGAAGAGAGAATTGCCTTTTTCATTTGCCTTATCAGCTGGAAGGTCTATGTGGTGATGAGCCACATCAGAGAGCAGAGTTGTGGGCTTCTAAGGTGGAAGGTACAGCAAGGCTTGGATAACAACAGATAAATTGGAGAACTCTCCTCCCAGTTACCTTATCACAGATTGTCCACTAGTGTGTTTCCCCTTTTTCTCTTCGTGACATACCTACCAGTATAATACATATATTAGAGTAATTTAGCCTTACAAAGAGATGGTGGATGGTCACTAAAAGACCAGTAGCCTTGACCTTCCTTTGTTCTTACCTTATTAGCAAAGAAATTGAGCCTACATTTCTGCTGCCAACAGTGCCAGTATTTTAAACACATTTTGTCCTCCTCTCTGTCTCAACTAACACATCCATAAAGATCTACATTCTTCATGAAGTTATCTACACTGAATCCCCAATAATGTAACTAATTTTCAAGAAAAGCCCTCCCATTATTTCCAGAAATGTAGAATGATTCTTTAAAATGTCAAGTAAATGTGGACAAAATACTCAATCCCGGGGCAAGGCTTTGCTCGCTATTATAAGACCTTGCAATAAAGAAAGGTTTCCTGAGAAGGCAATAACCTAGGTGAGCTAACCCTTGTGAGAGTGAGGGGTGTCTTGAATCAAACTAAGATGATAAATTTTGCCACAAACTATTACTCATCAGAGTTCTGTCATTATAAGGAAAATGGTGATTTTCTCAGTTTCCATTCTCCTCCCGCTCCTCAAATTTCTTCATAACATCCAGTTATTTTGTACTTAGTTGCCTTGAGATCTAAAGCATTTCACCTCCAGCTTTTGAACCAAATATTGTTTTTACAGGCTTGCCCCACTTCATGTCATTTGTGGTAAGTAGCAGGAGAAAAATATACAATGACAGGCAATCACAAAAGGTTTTTCTTTTATTTTGAGTGTTTGCTTGGGGTCCCCCCTCCCCCCAGAAAAATCCCTAACCTATTTTCTTGCCACTGCAGAAGTCAGAACTCTTGTTAACATTCCAATATTCTCACAAAAGGAAGCCTCCTTGTTCTCCTTCACTCTCTGGTGACGTCTGTCACGTCTCTGCAAAGTGCTGGTTTTGTCTTCTCAGTCCTGAAATTATTCCACTACTCTACAGCATTGCCCCACTTCTTGCAGATGTAGCTAGCTAGGGTTTTCATGCAATTATGGCAGCATAAGGAACAAAAATCTTAGGAGATTATTGTTCACATTAACCCTGTACATGCTGACATGAGACCTCTGTAAAATAGAAAGAGAAATATAACTTGGTTTTGCACTTTTGACATGGCACTTGCAATTTTTATGGACTTGTCCCAAACATTGATATTCATTTCAGTTCAATGTATCTTTCTCTTTAAAAACAAGTTCTGGAAAGTATTGTATTACTAATGTAATGAGTCATTTCACCTGATCTGACATAATCAAGTAAATATCAAAACAAAGGTATAGTGTTGCAGAAACCCTTATATTAAAACAAAATATCAGAAGTGGAAATGTAATATGGCAAAGAGAAATGCCCAGCAAATTATGGCTTTTATAAGCTTTGCTAGATCTCCAAGTCAAATTACTTATGGAGAGCAGAGAAATGTGCCTTGTGCAAATTCCTGATATCATTCAGGTCTCTCTTTTTCAGGAACAAAATTATAATTGTGTCATCATGATTCAGTGGAAATCCGTTTTCTCTAATAGTGCCTTCAGTCTCTTGAAATAAAACCCAGTGAAAACCTCTAAGGACAATGTTTCTGTAATGCAAAAGTTCATCGGTTCCTGAAAATGTTCTTTTTATAACCCTGTGGAGCTGGGGTCTAAGAGATGCTGCTGGATCTGGAATACACAGCATTAATCTGTTAATCCATAAATAGATATGCAGCTCAAAACTTTAATTCAGAGTTCCCTAAGTGAGTAAGGAAATTATTAGATTTAATATGATTTATTTTAACTCTTCCAGATATTCATGTATGTTAAGACTGAAAGTTACTTTTGTGAGAGCCCACATACTTTATAATTACTATCTTAAATATGAAAATTATGAGAAAAGGTATCTCACAGTCATTACCTTAAAAGTCTTGGTCATTTACTGTAACTACTCAATAGTGCATTTTAATTTTGGCATTCTGGAATTGTGTTGAAAATGTTCTTATAAAAAAAAACCAAACCAGAAACAAACAAAACAAAACAACAAAAACAAAGAAAAAAAACAAAACAACAACCCAAGGCACTTAGTTAATTCGCTATATGGCTTTTAGTACTGAGTAAAGCTTCTTTTCTAGGCCAAAACATTTTACTATTGTAATAAAATATTTAAAACTTGATACCAACTTTCCTCTCCTCAGGGAAAGTTTTTTGTATTTTCAAAATATCTTTACTTTCTTAGCCAAAAAATTAGTCAATAATATATATCTGACTAATAGTATGACTCCAAAACTTTCAAACTTTCTTTTTCTTCACAAGCATGATATTCTCTCCCACAAAGAAAGGTTCAGAGAAAGGCATTGTGACTTTGTTACTAATGATAGCGTTGTTACTGATAAACATGTAGGTTGATTTGCTAGAAAGAAAAATACGGATGAACGATGCCAGAGATACCTGATAGGAATAGGGCTGAGTGTACAGACTTTTACCAGCAGCAAGGAGGCCCAGCCCCAGCCAAAGCTGTGCTATCCCAGAATCACACACACAATGGGGAGGGTTAGAAGGCACCACTGGAGCCACCTGTCCCATCTCCCTGCTCAGGCAGGTCCCCCAGAGCACGTTACTCTGGGTTGTGTCCAGATGGGTTTGAATTTCTCCAGAGGAGATTCAATTATGTAACAACCTCAATTATGTAACGTGCTGCAAGAAGAGAATCAGTGGCTTCTCCATTGTAAAGAGTTGGTAGAAACAGAAAGGAAGAATCATATCTTTTTGCAAAATGCTTCTTAAGCAAAGGTTTTCAGCTTTAATCAGGTCAAAAAGGAAAGTCAAGCGCAGAAGAATCATCAAATGGAGATATTAAAGAAATCATGCAGCTAGAACCCATGACGAAACATGAGCAGACTCTTCTATGTAATCATAGAATATAAACAAGGTTAAAGAGTAGATTCCACTCCTTAGAAAGAGGACAGTAAATTAAGTGCATCTACTTAACATGTGTGAAATGACAGCTTTCTGCTAATGACTACAAAATGAATAAAGGAACACTCATATTTTTGCTAAAGGATCTACTTTCAGAAAAGATACACAAAAACATGCATTCCCTCTCAAGTAAGCATCTAAAGGACAGGGATAATTTAGCCCTAACAGCTGTGTCACATTTTACTATTTCTTCACATCGTAAAGTTTATTAGCATTTCAGCAATAAGTATCTTTTCTTTTCTAATTGAACATAAAATTGTACTACTTGTGTATATCTTTCATGAAATAGTTATAGTGTGCCAGTTGGTTTGTGATTCATTTTCAACAAAGTTCCTTTAAAATCAAGTTCTTATCTTTTTTTCTGGAGCTGGCTCCTCTAGTTCCCAGATCAGGTCTGCAGGTCAGAAGGGTCTGGTGCCAGCTGGCTCTGCACTGGGTCCATGCATAGCCTGGCACTTGCCTTTGTATGAGAAATGAAGGCTAATGCTCTAACCTTCTGACTCAGGCTCAGGAGAGGCACTGATCATGAGGCAATTTCAGGGCACACAGGTATTCTGAAAAAAAGGATAGGTTGGGTTTTTTTGGTATGATGTCAGCATAAACTTCGCCTTATTGTGGTGTGACTGAGTTACATTCTTGGAGACAAGCAGTGTTACCCACTCAGTTCATTCAACATTTGGCAAAAGCCAAGATAACCACACACACAAGTTCCTTCAGCAAACAAAACTTCCCTAAGAAACCACTGCTTCTGCTCTCTTGGTTTAACACCCAGCATGGAAAGAATAGAAGTCAAAATCCCCAGAAACATCAACATTTTGATTACTTTTCCAGCAAGGTCCAAGGATATTCTTCTGCCGTAAGTTGCCACATGTTAGATTTTTCATCTGCAGGCTGAAGTTACTTGTTACCAGGTAGCGCCCATTTGTCTCTTTGCCAATGTTATTCTCAAGCTCTTCTTCTTTAATGTTGAGCTTCTATAACAAAGCACCCACATTCCTAGAAATGCCTCACTTCATCCATTCTTGCATCACATTTGCCTTTATCATAGCTATCTTTGTGGCTAATTATTCCCCTAAAATGTATCATTTTACACCTTCCTCCTCTTTTCTTTTATTTCCCCTCATCTTTTTAAGCAGAGGTGTGTTTGCATCCCTGTTTCCTGAGAGCTATGAGCATGTGTATGGAGAGCTGCCACAGCTGAGGTGTTGAGGTGGACTTGCATGACCATTTATTTGTCTGTGACTTGTTACTTGTAGGTAGTAATTTGGACACATGGCTGCCAACCTATTTTTTCAGCTTTTTTTAAAAGTTAATGGAATGTTATCTACCTCTTTTATTTATATCCTCTTCATTATAATCCCGCTCTTCCAAGTCAGGCATTTACATCAAATACGTGACATTGTTATGGATTGAGCAGCTATTCCAGCTTCCCTTATGTCCCTGCTTTTTGCTGCCATTGACGTTTTTTATATAGGCCTTCCCAGCATATTCCCTTTTAACAGCAGCAGATCAATCATCCTTTCATGCACGATCAGGTATCAGAGACTACAGTCACTCCAAGATGGATTTGCTCTACCTTTATAGCCTGTTTTTTGCTACAATTGCACTTAAGGTCACATTCTGATTTAGCTCTTTCCCACATTGCTGGAAAATTTCTCCATAATAGATACCTTTAGTCATAATATTACTAAGTATCCTAACAGAAAAATCACAATGACACTTAAGCTTTGTTTTCATTGTTTGACAAGTGCTGTTATAATCTCAGAAAAAAAGTGCACCCTAAAATGTTTTGAGCATATTAAACCTATGCAAAAGATTCAGCAGAAGTATGCAAGGACCAGGGCAAGAAGGGCATCTACTGTGAGCGTCTGTGTAGGGAACACAGGTCACAGAAAACACCTCAAACTCCAGATTTTACAGATGGTTCCTGCTGCCACCCAGGAACAAAGGATTCAGGCTCATAGGGACTTAGGAGAAAGCAGTTAGCATGGGCAATGAGGACCCTTGACAACTGAATGGAAACCAAAGGAGTGAGACCTGCTCACAGGGAAGAAAGGATGACCTGCTATCAAATTACCACACAGTGGCTCTGGTTTTATAACACAGATTGTACAAATTGTTATCATCCAACAACTCTCATCTTCAAATTTTTTCTATAGAGTCATAAATCTAGTTTCATGGGATAATCTCTTTGCAGCATATAGTCTTTCAAATATATAGCATAACTAAGGTGTGAAATTGTTTGCACCTTGTGAAATGCAGCTGTGCTAAACCAGTAAGACAAAAATTCAGCTAAGCTAAAAGACAGCAAAATCAGTAGTTACCAAAAAAAAGGGGGAAAAAAAAAAACAAAAAAGGCAGAATGCAAATGGCAGCTATTCCAGACAGTAACAGTGGGTGATATTCCATGCTGCAGCATCTTGCTGGCAGATTATTACTCTGACAACATCAGTGCAGAATTTATCCTACAATCAGAACTTTAACCATCTACTTTAGATCGTAATACATGACAATTTACAAATACAAAACCACTAGAACAAATGATCTTGTTTAAATGTCACCTTCCAACTCAGCTGTTCCACTCTCTGCTTTATAGTCCTAGTCTCATTCCTTGAATATAAAACAATACATTTTTAAATTTCACTAGCCTTAAGAGCCCAGTAGAAAGTGAGCTAAGTTTTCCCCTCCCTCAACAAGTATTAGCAGGCTTATGAACTGTGTCAGGTACCAAGAATAAATAAGAACACCTCCACTGAAGTTGGTAATGTCTGGTAATTTATACCCACTGAGGACCTGAATTGGATTACAAATTGAAGTCATTTCTGCCCTTAATTATAGTTATGCCACCTCACTGCAAAAGCAATTTCTACAGGTGGAGTGTAGCAATGGGGAACAAAGACGACAGAGCCCCTTGTACGTCCCCAGAAGATCCTTTTATTTCCAAAATCACCCCCTCTTTACACCCCCAATGCCAGCTGAACCCAAACCGAAGCGCCACAACAGAACTTAACAGCACGCGGGCACCCATTGGCTGGCTCAGCTGCGGCGCTGCTGTCCACGCGCCCTGTCACCCAATCAGCTTCCCGCTCATGCGCTGTGCACGCGTCCCCCCAGCCAATCACAGTCTCACTGCCAGCTGTCACTCACCCGGCTCCCGCTCGCAGCCGCCTCTCGCCCCTCAGCCGCTCCAAGCGTGCGGCCGCGGCGGGGCCTTTCCCGCAGGGCCTTTCCCGCAGGGCTCCCGCAGAGCCTTCTGGTGAGCATAAGCCTCAACCATTTTAACAAATAGAACCCCATACTCCACAGTGGAGCTTAGGGTCTGAGCTTACAGAATATTTATG
Source organism: Corvus cornix cornix (assembly GCF_000738735.6). Taxonomy (NCBI): domain Eukaryota; kingdom Metazoa; phylum Chordata; class Aves; order Passeriformes; family Corvidae; genus Corvus; species Corvus cornix. The sequence continues at coordinate 19,767,903 of NC_046338.1, read as the reverse complement.
AAAGGTCGTGATGCATGAAAAGGAGAAGATTTCAGTTGGCTTTCACTTCCATCTGAGCATTCACTTAGAATATGAGGGCTTGTTTTCTAATTTGTACTCTGGTAGTAGAATTTTTAGGAATCTTCTAGTGAAAAAATGAACTTCAATACTGGGTACCAAACCCTGCATGTGTTTAAGATGCAACTGTGGCTCTCAGTTGTTTTCAAATATATCTGTTAGCAGGAATCTCAAAGCAGCCTTAAGAAACTCCAAATACTGTACACTTCTGTAGACAAAAATTCCCATAAGAAGTTCCCTGACTAATATTAAAACTAGCGAAGTCTGAAACGATGTTTTCTCGCTGGAATTGTACAGAACCACTGGAATCTTCAGGGAAAGCAAACACAGCTGCAGCATCTTGCATAAGTGAAGTGATTAAGTGTACTACCACAATTACGATAATCCATGTTCAATTTGAACTCAGACTGAAACAAGTGAATTGGAAGGCTGCTGGCACTATCAGAAATAAAGTGTGTATTACAGGTGGAGAGGACAGAGAGCTTGCTCAAAGGGAGCCTAGCAGAGGAAGATCAAAAGAGCTCTGGGTTTATGCTGGATGGTTCAACATGCAGAAAAAAAAGACAGCTATAGGAGCTAAAACAGTGTGGCCATAACAACTGAGGAGATTGACAGCTGGACTGACAATCCTAGAATCAGACCTGAAACCAGTCAGAATTTACTCATTAAAATATTACAGTGAAATTCTGCAACTTTAGTAAAACCCACAGAGAAGGCTAAGAAGATATTTTAATGAGAGAAGATGTTCCGGATACGAGGGGAGGATGTTCTTGTTATGGGACACTGAGAGTGTACAAGGAAGGACTTGTGGATAATATGTAGCAACTATACTTTTGCTTGTATAGCTGATTCTTTACTGCCTGAATGGTCATTGTTTGCTAAGCAGCCAGTCTTAAATTAAGCCACAGCCATCAGTATAAGAATAGCAGTAGAGAAAAGAAAAAATCTTTCTACTTTTCTCGACTATGGATTACGACCAGTGTGGCTTTTATGTCTGCCTCGACAACAGCCACAAACAACTAACGTTTATCACCTAGGAGAAATTTAACCTGGAAAACTGAAACATGTTTTAACTCCAGAAAATAATCTAATTTAAATGTATAATAACTTGAGTTCTCCATGATATAGGACTAAAAAACTTAGGAGGAAAATACCCTCTTGCAGTAATTCCAGTACATCTTTTCACTCCAAATCATTCACATATATCACTGAAACAGTAATCCTTCTAATAGGAGTGGTAAAGTTGTTCTTTTTCTTAGTACAGCCACATATGGGAAGGACAGATATAAGCAATGAAAACAGATGGGAAAAAAAAAAAGGTATGAAAACATCACAATTTGCATCATATTTGGTATGAAATTTTGGCTTCCTATCTTACCAGCTGAACCCTTTATTCACCATTCATTCCTTTTATGAACCTAATTATGATCAGTTTAATCAGACAGAAAATAGCATCCTTTATCTCAGCTTTAAGTCAGAAAATCAGGAGGTTTCTCTAGGTTGTGCTGTTTAATGCTGAGCAATTGCTTTGTCTTTTATTCTCCAAAATACCCAACTGCAAGACAGAGGTGCAAACACTTAGATAGAAACTCTGGGGCCAAGAGATAAAAAGCACTTCCTAAGAGCAAAGTGTTCTCACTTGCTTATGTTCGTGCAGCTTTTCTGTTATATTTGGATCTTCCATAGTACTTTGGAGCCAACCAGACTTAGCCTTTGCTGTTAGAATACACTAATAAGTAACATTATACATGGGAAGATGACGGCTTAATAACCCATTTTGAAATACTGAAAATGTGTTTTGACTGAGGAGAAATGTGTAGAACCCCTTTACTATGGAGTGATGGACAATATAAAGACTACGAGCAGCAGGACACTTCCCCCAGCAGAAAACACTTTTAGCACAGAGACCTAGAGTTGCAATGCCTTTATTGGAGCAAAGTTCTGGGATATGTCCTCCGTATTATTAAAACTTTGAACTGCTTGTGCACATGGTTCCTACTGAAAGAAGCTAAACTTATCAGCAAATTCCAGAGGTTTGTGGGAGTTTTGACAAAAGGAAAACAGTTGATAGGATGCATTAATTTCAGCAATGCTTCATTTCAAAAAAGGAATTGGGGAAGTAGCATGGAAAAATCCTTGTGCTAAACCTCTCAGTCACACAAGCTAACTTCTTCAACATGGAAAAAAGTTACTTTCAGTATAAATACACCAAACAGAAAAAATAATAATATACTGAAAATAAATACATTTTAAAATATGAATAACGTATTGAATTTTTTTTTAAGTAAAAAACAACATAGAGTTCTTTTAGCTGAAAGACTGAGCAGTTGTGGAGTTTATTTCATTCTGTATAATGAATTTTTTTTTTCAGTTTTAGAAAGCTGCAGAAAATACTATTTTCTTCCCCAAAATAAAATTCCGTTCCTGTTCAGGTCTAGTAATTAGCAGTAATTATTTCCATAGTAATTGGTGTATACTGCCTTTAAAATGTGCTGCTCAAATGTTTATTTTTGATTTGTATCTGATCAGCTAAAACATCCATATGGTTTGCTTTGGAAAGGTTCACTAAACTTGTTTTCAAAAATAATATGGACCACAAGATATTCACCCAGTCAATTTTCAGAAGGCTCTATGAATCAGAAACAGGCATTTCTTAAATTACTGGGTGCCTGACTTAGCACAATCTGTCATTGATTAAAAAAACTAAAAAGTGGTGAAATCCCCTTGGTGTTCTTTGGAACAGGCGCAGATGGCTCCCATCTCCCTGTTTAAGTTTTATTTTGTTTTCCTCCTCTCAAAAGGGAAACTTGGTAACACTGTGACAAAAAACATACTACACAGAATAACAAGTTCAGGCACTTTAGGAGAAACTGACATATTTTTTTTAAAGGAGAATAGCACTTTCTTGGGAACTGAAGTGTTTATAGGATTATAAAATGCCTGGGATGACAGCACAATATATACCCAGACAATAAGTAGTGCTGAAATCTTTGAGTCGCTCATGGTTGTCTCCCTCAGTTTTTTATGGCTATGATATCTCATACTTTCACTAACATTGATGAAAACCACAGTTCCATAGGACAATCACTGGGCTTCCCAGCAATTTGCTAACACCAACAGACATGGAAAAATCTGACAATCTTCAGTTCTCGTCTAGGTTCAGGAAAATAAACTATTATGGTAGGCACAGGTCCATTTCCATTTCATCATTAGAAACTGCTTTGTAGCATTGCTTTTCTATTGCTGCTCTTGGTGTTTACACCCAGTTTCAATCTTCCTTACCCACTCAGTTAATCCCCTCCTTACCTATTAACCTCCTATTACCTCCTACCTCCTAACACCTGGGCTTTCGTCTCCAGTCTCTTTCCTCCAAATTTCCCTATCCAAATTCTCTGTGGCTCCAGCAGGCTCTGCTCATCCTCATTCTGTGTATCTTTGGCATGGCTCAAGGGAAGGCAGAGGAGAGCTACCACCTCGGTGTCATCGCAACTGCAGGCAGCTAACAAACAATAGTCCCACTTGGGGTGGGTTGGACAGGAAACTGCCCAGTAAGAGAAGGAAGAGAAGTCCCGATTGTCAAGTAGATTGTGAGGGAACTGGATTTCAAAGAGAAAAAAAATAAATCTTTCCTTTTCATGGAAGCTCTACATTTGTGAATCATTCTGGCATGAAAAGAGTAGGAATGCACAGAGTCGTATCTGGTTTTCAGATCACAACATGGATTTCCTACAGTAGAACCGACTGTAGGAAGGAGCAAGTATTAAACTGCATAATCTCAGATATGCAACTGTATTAGCAGCAGCTAAACTAAAATTACATTACGACCTAGATTTAAGGATTTTCTATTTAAATTGTGGTTAACTTCAGCTGACATGATTCTCACCAACACTGAAGTTAGTAATCAAAACTCAGGGCTAGTCATGTATAAGGGTACTCTAGTAATTTAGTAACTTACAAGATAAAGCTCATTTGTTTAGCTAGCCATAACTTTTCTCATTTCTACTGTGATTGATAATCTGGGACTATGGATAATCTGAGGTGTTACACAGTAAAGCGTGTCAGAGAACATGAATTATCCATACCAGGACATTATTGTGTTATTCATTAACATATATTTTGATGAAATTGAGGTAATATAATAAAATTAGAATTTTAAATGGCTTTGACGGGATTATACAAAATGTAAAACTTAAAAAAAAAAGCAAACAGAGAAAGTTAAATAGGCATTTTGAGCAGCCATTTCAAAAGAATTTCACATTTTCTATGAGATGACCAGCAAATTACCTTTCGTGCATGTAGAACTCCCACTTACCAACTCAGGCCCTGTCATTTGCCCATAGTGCTAACCACAGATATTTACAGATGTTTTTCCAAATCCCTTCACTTTTCTGTTTTGTTATCTAAATTTCTCATCAGAAAGAATAGCTGAGGCTGTGCTCTTCGTTCTGCTGTGACAGTAGTATCCCCGAAGACACACACAATTAACAATGCACAAACTCACAGGATTTTTCACTGACCTGCAAGTAATTATTTCACTGCACACCTAGAATTTGACTGTAATACTTCTTCTTTTGTCCTCTAGTCATCAGGTGCAGGGAGTTTTAGGGGGGTGGGGTGTTGTTTGGGTCTCCCGCCACCTCTCCCTTCCCACAGAAGTTACCGGAATTGCTTGCCTTTCAAACTGCTCCAGCCTATCTTCAAGGAGAACTTTAAAAAGCTGATCATAGCGGCAGCTGAAGCAATGCAGAAGTGCCCCTGAGCTATCTGCAGGGTTCCTCTGACAGCAACCTGAGTGCCCAGAGACTGGGAGCAAAGCTTGAGTCAACTCACCCGAGTTCAGCAGGAAAAGCTCTCTGCACACGATGATGTTTATTGTGGCAATAATCAGGCTGGAACTCAACATTTCAAAAGCAGATATATTCCATTAGGAGAGTTTTGTTCTGCTGTAATTTTTGAGTGTACCCAGTACAACTGCAATTCTTCATTTCCAGTTGGATGAAAACAAACCAAACTAACAAAAACGCAAGTATGTGCTGTTGAAATATTTTCCAGTTTAACCTGTGTATTTAACCATGATTCACTGGGATATTTAAGGAATAAGGTATTTGTGAACTATTAAGAAGAAGCCAAATATACTGCAGAACATTACTACTGCTCACAGTATCAATACCTAAATCAAAGCTACCTTAACAACAACTTACAGGGAATAAAGATTGCTCCGTAAGATACTAAATATTAGAGAAGACTACATGGTTTCAGAATTAAAAAAAAGGAAGAAAAAAGATAAATCTTTATGAATAGACAGAGCAATATGAAAAAAGCAATGTAAGGTGGCAATAGGAAACATGGATTTCCTCTAGCCAGACATAGAAGATTGGTGTATATACAGAATGGGGGAAAATAATCCTGAATATACGATATCAATTCAGTAAAAAGATATCTAGAAATAAATACCTCAATATAAAGTATAAATACCTAAAAATAGGCAATAGAAATAAAAAATAGAAACCCCAAAATGCCTGTATTTCTAATTGAAACCTGTCTTGTGTTTAATACTGCACTATACACACTGCTTTTGAATTGCTATACTTATACATCTGAATATGTATATAATGAAAATGGGGTAATCAGAGGTAAGTACTCTTCCAAAATTTTATAAATAGCAAGTTTATAATATATCAACACATGTGCTGAGAGGTAGTTGAGGGTTTTTTGATGAAGTGATGCTGAAAATTAAAAAGAAGAATTAATGTATGATTTGCAGAGTCTTTTTACTTAATTACATTGGCATTGGTTGATTATAATGGCTGTTTTAAAAGATTTACCAGATTTTGAATTAATGTCCACAGTTTAACCCAAGCTCTCCAGAACTGCCCTTTTTTTCTAATGTAGAACAACCTACATGGAAGTGCTGTGGAATTTTTGTTTGTTTTAATTTTATGGCAACGAAGTATCTAAACGCACTGGTTCTGCAGCTGGAATAGTCCTTACGCTGACAGAGACTTGTGCTTTCTGAAACTCCCTGGCATGGTGCTATCCATGCAAGGTGCTGGAAGGAAAGTTTTGCTGCCTGTAGCATGCCAACACTTTGGGAACGTCGATGGAGTCCTGTAATAGTAGTTGGAGTTCTGTGGCCAAGAGCTGACTTAAAGGAGCCCTTGAGTCCATCACATCAGATACGTGCTTATCTCACAATACTTGGTCTTCTACTAAAGTCACTGCTGTACTTGTTTGTATGGCAAACCAATTTTTCATTATTTCCTTACAGATATAACCTAGGGATTAGACCCAGAAAGAAGCAGTGTGAAATCTTTGGTGCTATATTCACGAGGACATAAACTGAAATGGAATGCATTTTTGGATTCACTGTATTTGAAAAAAATTCAGTTTCCCTTTATATTTAGGATATTTTATTCTATTCACAAAATCACTTTATATTTTCCCAATTTATAATCTTATCTGTAGGTACAAATGTTTACATCAATAATTGACTTGTATGATAAAAATGTGTAATGCTGCTTTTATAGCAGCATTGTAATAGCTTTGGAATTAATGATTAACTCGAGGCTAGAGAACAGCAATTATTATTCAGCTGGATTTATTTGGAAGGAGCAAAATCTCCCTTACAATTGCTTTAGCAAAACAATCACTGGAAAAGAGAGAAGATTAGAAAGAAGAAGGTAGCCTCAACAAGAATATTGTTTTTAAAGTGCCTTACAAAGAAACTGGCGTATTTATTTTACCAAGGCTTGAGATGGAACTTCACTACTGTGTGTAATTATCACCATCAGAAGAAAATGCAGGATCTTTAATGAAGCAGATCTCCATATGAGTAATTTCAAAAGATATTTGAAACCTTTCTAAATCTGAAGCATTAATTGACTAAATCTTCTAATGACTTTAGGCCCCTTCTTCACCCAGCCTGTCCTAGTAGAGGAAACCATCCATCTTCCCCCAAGAAAACCTCAAATTAAGGTCTTGTCCACCAACAAAAGTATTATTTTCTTCTTTCTATGAAAAGATCAGGTCACCAAATCTTACACCCAGTATTGTAAAGTTTTATAAATATGAATGATCTCAGGACTTTTTATAAGTTTAGCTTTTTTTTTCCTACATGTCTGAAGTAGAATAAAAAACACAGTCATTGGCAACTTCAGTAAATAAAAGTACCACTGTAGTAAACATTAAGTTCATCTCAATAGAATTCAGTGGCAAGTGATCCACTGGACTATTTATGCATTAGTACACACATGAGTGTGTCTACATTAGTACAACGTAGTTTTGCATCCTGGCCAAATTCTTTCCTTGGTGTAACTCAGTGCAGAGCAGAGATGCTTCTTCACTTCCTATCTGCGCTGCCTTACTTGGTCTCCTCATGGAATAACAGCCCCTGGTGGAACTCCTAAACACAAGTGAATACCTAATGAATTCAACAGAAACAACTCCAAATTACATTAAACTGATTTTCCTCACGTAAACGTGATGCTTAAGCATTCCATAAAGGAAAAACTGTGAATCCAAAATAAGAGAATTAATTTTGATTTGGAAAGACACTGCATGTAAATGCTGATTACTCTTTGATTATGTTGATTTGGGAGGGGGCATTCATAATGAAGGCAGTACATTTTTTACGTAATGTGTCACACTTTTAAAGGACTGCAGTAAGACAAGTGCAATCAAAACAGCAGATTTAGTTTACTCAGTCGGGAGCTATAAGCACAACTGTTTGTGATTTCCAAACTTGCCACTGTGAATCAGATTGAAGGCCCCCTGCTGTGAACAATAAGGCAAGGACTGTGCTAAAGCATCGAGGCCCCTCAGTCAAAAGGCTGACATTCACAGAGGTTACTGCAACACAACAGAGAATTTTAATTGCAACAGCATTTTAAAGCAAGCCAAGTCAAATAGCAGTTTGAGTTCAATGATACCAGTAAGTATGAAATTATATCACACTACAATTCATAGAACATCCAAGAGTCTTGTAGAAAAATGATGTGAAATTTTGAAAAATCCAGGGATTTCATCATGATATAGATTTCTGTAAGTACTTATATTTCTTAGAAGCATGAATTTTCTTGATTTCAAGTGGTGGATTTACTTCTAAATCAGTTAGTTGCTTCTAAAAATCTCACTTTCTGGCATAAGCTTCTCAAAAATGTTTCTCATGTTTTGGATAATTATTTCACCTAAAGAGCTGCTGAAGATTTTTTTAATCCCCCTTTTAGAACAGCTGCAAGTGCAGTTGTTCCTGCTTGTATAAAATAATGATTTAGATCACATATTACTATTTTAACTGTAAACAGTGAAAAATCCCAGGCTGTCATCTCAAGGGTTTTGTTTACCCCAAAGACACCTGGAATAAAGGGTAACACACAACAAAACTAAAATATAATATTTTATATTTCACAAAACCATGATCATCAGTTAAATTTGTTATTTGGTTTCAGGTTTTTGGGGGCTTTTTTTAAAAAAAGCATGTTTGATTTGATATTCAATCATACAGAAATTAAGAATCTGGTTATTAAACTTTTGGCAGTTTTTTATAACAAACTCCCAAAATTGATTTCCACTGGCATGTTTAACATCCTGTTTAACCCAAACAGAAAGTTAATTAATTAATTTAACAGCTCATTTGTACAGCTCCAAGTAACTCATAAGCAGACACTAATGGAAATTTCTAAATGTTTCAATACAATCCCACTTTAATAAACTACATTTGTGCAAGAAGTGACTTGAATTCTGATGATTTTGCATGAAAAAAATTTAAGAGAAGTAAATTCCACCTCTGTCCTCTCCAAAAATATACTTAGGCAGGGAATATGCCAATGGATAAGATTACTTAAGTAGAAATCTCTCTTGATTTGGGTCTTCATTTTACCTAACGTGTAGCTTAACAGCTTTGTTATTAATCAGGTCTTAATGTAAACACTTCGAAGCTGTTGCTGCTCAGTAATGCTCATTACAAATAGTCCCTGTGGGAATCACCAGCTTATTTCATTAAAACTCCTACCTACTTTAATTGCTCTTAGGAAAACATGAACAAATTAACTGTGTTTTAAGAGCCAGTGGTGTAAATTTGTACGCTTGCGTGTTTGGTTGCTGGGGCCTAATGATTTTCCTGATAATCCTCTGCTGTTGCACTCGCTGTATGATAGTTGGCAGCACCAGCCTGTTTTAATCAATAGCAGTTACAAAGGCTAAAAAAGAAAATATGGTTTGAAAACCATAGTGCTCATCATGCCAGCAGAGACACAATATCATTCTGGGTCACAGGCAATTAATTTTTAAGTTTTAATGAATCTCTTGTGTGAAAGAAATGATGCTTGTTAGCTGGGGTGATTAATGTATATTAAATGAGCAAATTAAAAACCCCAGAATATTTTTACCATGACAGTGGCATAAATAGGATATGTGACACCTTGATGGTGAAATCAAGGGATTTCCACAATTCAAAGAGACATGTGACTTTGTATAAATTTTAGTAACACTCAGTTAAAATAGTGTAATAAAGAAAAGAGCATTTTATTTTAAATGTCCTCAATCAAAATGTTAGTGAATATGCTCTTAGTAGTAGAAACAGCCTCCAGTACAATTTGGCCTAGAATGTATGAGCAAAAAGAAAATTACCTTCTTCAAGAAGATTAAGTAATGCTTGAAACAAACATCTGTTAAGAAATAAAGTTATTTATTATCTCCCGCATAAAAACCTATAGCATTATAAGATATTCCAGATAGTTATCTGGGCTTCATCACAGATGCCTAAATAAATCCCCCTGGAAAATCTGTGGCTGGAACCCAAAAATGAAAAGGAATTGAGTAAAGAGTAATATGGGAGATATATTTATATGCCATTAAAGAATTCATTATTCTCTCTACTAGGATAACTGAACTTGAATTTTCACTTTGCATATTCAGCATTGCCCTCTGATTTCAAGGGAACCAACACTTCAGATTCAGCTAGGCATCTAAAAATTGGCAGTGTGATTGTCATTAATCATCATTAGCCACTTGATCTCAAAAAAATAGAACTTAATGGGTAACAAAGGAATGGGATACTAAAAATGCTGATGGTAAGTAAACTCTATAGGGTTGATAATGATTAATTTAATTACACAGTAATGCGTATATTTCAGATAAGAAGGCAGTATAGATGCTTTTCCCTGTTCCTTTGTCTGTGTTCATTTCAATACTCCCGAATGTATAGTAAATAATATCATGTAACTGAAAGCTGTTTTGGCCAAGAGTTGTATTTTAAATAATTATATGACTTCCAGGCCCTTGATTTTCAACACACATAATACTGCAATTAAATCTGACCACAATCAGAGGAATATTTTAATAATACATGCTAAAGTTTAAATGTTTTCTTTAGTCCTACTGAAATTTTCCAGTTATCCCATTTGTAATTTTCAGTCCTCAGTTCCATTATTTTTGCAGAGCAAACTGGAATTTCAGTCGCACTCTGAGCACTCCTGGTTATTCTTAGCACATGAATAAAATAACCAATATGGTGGAGGCCCAGCAGTTGTAAACAATGGCTAATCAGAATTAGTCCCTCTAAAAGAGAATGCCATTGATGATTGTTTGCTGCGTGTATCAACAATCTTATGACATTTTTGTTAATCTGTTTAGTCATGAGAATCACTTTCTTCTCTGTTGAGTGAATGTTTTCCTAATTTGATATTTATCAGAACATCATGAAGTACCACAAAGAGCAAAGGACTTAGAAAGTTTAACAGATACTTAAATAATTCTCTGAATTTCCTTGTGTAATCTTGATTTAAATGACAGGATCATGTTAAATACAGCCCTGTATGCATAAGGATTTCTTGCAAAGATGCACCTGTTAATTTGCAAACCCTGGAGTTTTTGAGACACTCAGCCCTCTACTTGCTGAGTTAAGGAAAAAGAGCTTTTTGCACCAGAAGGTGAAAAAAGCAAGCAAACAAACAAAAACAAAACATGTAACTCTTGTTCACAGAACAAAAGCCTTTCTGACTTTTAACATATAGAGAAAACAGAAGTAACTTGACTTGTGGCAGTCAGAAGAACCCTATAGGGAGTAGGAAAATGAAATGAAAACAATTTGGGGTGATAATTTCTTTTTTAAAAAAAGGTATTTTGAGTATTTTGTTTACTTGCTTATTTACACTTTCCCTATTTCCCTTGAAACTGTAACTTTTCAGATGCTAACAGTACAGATTAAATAATTCATCTGAGGCATAAATTTGACATTTCAGGTCTCCACCAGAGAGTGTAGATTCTACACAAAATTAAAATATTTATCTCAAACCAGTGAAAATCTGCTTAATATGAACTCAGTTATTCAAGTGTGGTCTCCCACATTCACAGTGTGCATAAGCCAGATACTCTGAGCCATCTGTAAAGATCAAATCACAGTTCTAATGGAGAGATACTGCAAAAGTGTTGCAAAGTCTTGCTGGACTTGGTAGCATTAGGTTAATGGATGGAATCCATGATCTTAATCTTTTCCAGTCTAAATGATTTCATGATTCTATGAAAGCCATAAAAAGTGATGCTACAACTCCAGCCCATCCATAAGTAGCTCTGATTGTAAAGTGCAAAAATCTCTAATCCTTCCTCTCTGAAAAACCTTTCCTCAAATACCGACGGGCTACCCAGTGCTACACCACCCTCATACTGTCTGTGAGGAAAATGATGGAGTTTTCTGTAATACAATGGAAATTAGCAAAGGCATGGCAAATATAAACCTACTGTGCAATCTTACAGATCCTATAAAGACTGAAGAAAACACTTGCTGACACTGCAGAAATTCAACACCATCACCTGTCCACAGAGTCAGTGGTGCTTGTAAAAGTCTTCTCCCTTGCCAATGGAAAATGAAGTGAATTAATGCCTGAAGATGAGCAGCATCAAAAAAATCATTACGAACTTGACTTGGCAAGGGTTAAAAGAATGAAGGGAAATTGGTTTATATGTGCTGCACTGATTGAAGCAATGCAACCTGACAAGGAAATGCAATTCTCTGGCTTTTTCACTGAATGAGAAGGTCTAGTGTATGTTTCACAGCTGCAAGAAAATAAGATAATGTGCAGAAGAAACAAGCTTGGATCAGTCAGAAAGGACATCAAGGACAACATTCATGATGCATTTTCATGATAAACAGTCTGAAAATGTCAATGTTTTTTGTGTCAAAGAAAAACTACAAGAAATAGGAATATCCGCATACAATTTCCAGGTCAGTGGAAAACCAAAAACTGGAAAAACACCAGAGTACATTTTAAAAATTCATCAGCATGTTTGAGGTAATATGTAGTCCAAGGAGATATCTAGGATGATTCTATAACTGTCTAATTTGGAAGGTAATTTTATTGTTTGGATTACCAGAAGGAGCAAAATGCAATAATAAGTCTCCCACAGAGCTTGTTATTTGGAAGCTGGGTTTTCAGAGAACAGCTCCAGAAAGTGAGACTGCAAGAGTAATTCAAGGTGTGTGAGTATGGTCAGAAAGTCTTGGGACAGGATTTGGTGGTGGAGGTGGTGCAGTATTGTAAATCCCTGCACTGGGAAGCAGTGACAGGTATTTGCAGAGAGGGGCTCAGCTGGACTGCAAAATCACTGTGTCTGGAGGCTTACCATGGCTGTTAACTTCTTTCCAAAACAAAAAATGGCTGGCATTTTGGGAAAGGTCATACAAGGGCTGCTAGGATACGATTACAGTCTTAGGACATAAGAAACAGAAATTGTTTATGATTTTGCAATGCCCAGGTTTTGCACTGTCTTGCATTTTTTATGGTTACAGTCAAAAGTAGAGGCAAAACTTGCAAATTTTTAGTCCTTTGGGATTGCATTTCAAAATTCACTGCAATAAGTGCTGAACCTTTCAAGTGTGAATAATGAAAAAAATCAATAGATTCTCCAGATCTAGGGTAATTTAAAGATTAGATTGACCAGAATGGCAACCAAATCTCCTTTTTTTTGAACCCAAAATAAACGCATAACCTGCCTTAATACCTGGTAGAAGTATTTCCTCCACATCAACCTTGCTGAAACCTATCTGGAAAGTAGAATATAATAAAAAGGGGCATATTTACTGAAACAGATACTACTTATCTTGAGCTTACAGGCTAAGGGAGAGAATACAACTTACACAGGATATTTAACAGTGACTTAAGGGAGGATATTTTTCTGACATCACTTGTTCACACCATCAATGTAACAGTTACATCACTTCTTATTGAAATGCATTTTTTTTCAAGCCTTTGAAAGATTCTTGAAAGTTGGAGGGGTTTTTTTAATGTAGCATTGTAGAGCATAAGGAAAAAAAAAATCATTTTCCTAAGATTCCAAGCATATTGCAATAATACATCATTAGTCCTGCCATCATTAGATCTTCCACAAAACTTAAGGAAAAAATAAAACTGTGGTACTGTACATATGGGCACTTGCAGTAAGTTCCAATATACTACAGTTAAAGAGTAATATATATTCTGCTACTGTCATTATTCATTCTAATAACAGTAGTATTCCGTGTGAGGTGAGCTAGACCAGAGCCATCAATTAGTGTTAAAACTCCTGTTACAGGTTCCTGAACAGATTACAAGCAGTGATGAAACTCAAATTATATTTCAATTTTTAACTATTTGTTATAATAAATAACATTAAAAAATCTCACATCAGCTTCTAACCAGGTTCAAGAAGTAGACTAAAAGAAAGATTTGATCAGACACACAAACATAAATGATTGTATTATAATCCCATATACCCTGAGCCTAGAAAGCAAGGTTACCTTTTTACATTAATTATAGAACTACAACCCACACTATTGTAAATCAGAATGTTTGGTTTTCCTTCTTAGAGCATGAATGACCAAACAATTCCCTCAAAAAACAAGGACAAGGAGAACAGAATTAATCTGGCCTTGAGTTTTATAATTTAAAAAGAAAACATACTATAACTCATATGCTTGTAATTTCTGGCTTCCTGGTTTTGTCAAAAAACATCAGGCATGGAGAGACTAATTTTAACTCAAGTTTCCAAAGACAGGCTGTGCAAGGCACCTACAGATGCTGCCTCATTCTCCTGGCAGTCTTAGTTTAGTCAGGAGAGAAATCCAAATCCATGAATGGTTTTGGCAGTCACAGGCCTTCCAGAACAGAAGCCAACATTCAGCTTCCACAGACAAGTGCTCTGAGGGGGAATATGGCTTTGTATTTCTAAAGTAATCCACCTGTATTGAAATTTATTGAATGAACAATACTCAAAGAGAAGATACCTGACTAGTAAATTACTGGGAAAAGACAAATATGCTAAGAGCCCTGCAATTAAAAAACAAATCAATCAATTTTTAATTGACATGCTAATTAGTTGAATGTGTAAATCCAGACACAATGCTTTAACCATGTTTATTTAATGTATTCATTTAACTGTTACTTTAAAAATCAATGACTGTAGCCCCAAACCCAGAATCATCTCTACTAAAAAGACTGCAAAATCTCTTTTTAAGCAGAACTTTTCCCTGATTTAAATATGTTCCAGAATGGATGGAACAAAATAAGCTCAGAATGTTTAAGAATGCTACATATAGCCTATGCCCTGCTTTTGCTAAAAAGTGAAACTGATTTTTTTTTTTTTAATCACATAAACTAAAACTCGTTTACCCTGTGCTATTGCAGAATTTAGCTGAACTGCCCTAACAAGGAAGCACAGCCTTACTCAAGGACACCCTACACTGAGAGAAAAAGCCACAACACCCGGATCTCAGTAAAAGAGTAATTTTCTATAGTTCACATGGACACATCTGTGATTAGACTTAGGCAACCAAGATCCAACTCTGATGTACTGACATTCATGGCAACGTCTCACTGTCTGCTCCTTGTAACTCATTGGAGCATAGGACATGCTTAATGACTTCAGTTACAAAATCAATTGCTTTTCCTGATGCATGTCACACATTTGTTATCATAAAGCATTAGTAAGTGTCATAGGAAGAGAAATGCCTCCCAGAAAACTAGTGAAGCCTAAGAGAAGCTGAAAGCAGAAATTAATAAAACACTGAAGCACACTTTAGTGGGACAGGTTAAACTCTGGTGGGTTTGGACTCTAATTCAAGAAATTGCTGTATCCACTAGTTTTACCTTGAAGTTTGTGATTAAAAATGTTTTGGTGATATCATATAGTCTGAAATAAAAAGCAACCAGTCTTGCATAAACTACAGCAGGCTAGGAGCTTGTCAGAGTATCAGTTGAAACAGCAGGTTCCAAGTCATTAAATCTAAGTTTATATCATACTCCAGAGACTTCTTAAGTAGCAGAATGGTGTGCATTACTGTGTAGGCAAAATAGGAAAGACAGATGCTGAATTGACTTCTTCTCACTGCAATCTAGTTCACTATACTAACAATTGCACTAGAGATATCTCTCAAGGTGCACAGTGAACTCCACAAGAATAAAAATGAAAGGCGAATTCATTAAGATAATATCACCTTATTCACATTGCAAAAATACTGACAATTTTTTTTGTGGGAAAATGTTTTGGGGTCAATTAATAATGACCAAAATCACGCTCTAGCATAATCAAATTATTTGTGACCAATCCTAATGAAGAAAAAGGAAAACAGAAGAGACATTGATATTCTAATCCAACATCATTTAAATTATCTGGGAAAGCTTAAGTGAGGGAGCTTCGATATTGAGAGAACTCAAGCAACATCATAAAAATGTGCAACTCTGTTGCAATTAGCATAAGCATAATTAATGTAGTTTGAAACTTCTAGTGTCTGCAGGAATTAGAAAAGCCAAAACAGAAAAGCAGTTTAATTTTTAATGGTTAGCATTATGTTATGCTTTTAGGGTTGACTGGGCATGCATTTAGTGCTAGCATTATAAAATAATTAAATTGGAACTTAAGAACAAAAAGTCACTTCCAAAGGAAATGGCAGGAAGAAAATGATGGATAAACAGGTCACACTAACAAAGCCTGGAGGAATTCACACAGCTATGATCTTGTTCTATCAGGGCTCCATGCTGAGAATGTCAGATGTTGAAAGCTCAGCAACAGCTCAGCAAGTACCAGACTGCTCAGATGAAGAGTTCACCTCTGCAGCAAAGCTACTCAATGACATAAAATAAAAAGACATGGCATCAAATCCCCCAGAACACAGTGGTAAAGTTTCTTTGGATACAAACCACACCTCTTCAGCTCACTTTCCCCCTTCCCTTCAAAAAATTCAGTAAGTATCTATCCACTCAGTCTATCATCTTTACTGGTGTTTACCAATTTTTTAAAGCTTGTAAGAATTTGGTTGCAATGGGAATTAACTGTATTTTTCCCTAAATTTAAGGAAAAAATTATTTTCAAGAATTCTCTGTTTTTCCATCTTTCTCTTCTTTACGTGGAATAATATTTGTTTCAATTTTGCACTAACAACCTCAGCTGTGGCATTATGCTCAAGCTACTTGAAGAAACAGTTGGTTTTGGCAATATTGATCAGAACATCCAAGGACAATTAAGCTTTTGCGCTTACCACTTAAATCAATTATTGCTTTGTAAAGAGTCTAATGATCTATCAGTCCTTTTTGTGAATTGTACTGTCTTGTGTTATCTGTGCTATCACTCCACACAGCCTAGCAAAGATACGTAAGTATTGGAAATGTTTCCCTGGTGGTTAAACAATCAAAAGTCTTAAATCATTGAGGTAATTGAACCTGTGTGTAATTTTAATGTTCTGAAGGCAGTAAGGCTAGTTATATGCTTGAAGCTGTATGGCCTTTTTTATACCATACAGGAGATTTCACTTCTGTAAGAAATACGAAGAAAATGAATTGACTTTTACAAATTCTCTGATAAGATTCAAACCAAGACATACTTAAACAAAGAGTATTGGGAGTACTTGCTCAGGGGCACTGTATCATTCTAACACTGTCCCTGATGTTTCCCCCATCTTTCAGAGCTGGGTATTTGGAAGACTCCCCTCATCAGGGCAATGCCATCTGGCACATACCACCTGGCATATCTGGGCTGCAATGGTTGAGGATCACTACCTTAGTTAAACACATTTTATCTGCCTCACAGGGATGCCAACAGTAATGGACAGTAGAGGCAAGGTAGATACTTGCACACACAATGCACAAACACTCCCTCATTGGATCTGCAAGGCATTTGGAGAGCTTATAAATACAGGGGATATGGTAGAAAGTAGTATTAAGATTACACAGCACCCTTTTCTTCCAAATATCCTGATTTTAGCTTTTCTTTTTCCACCACTTTTCCTGCATCTCACAGCTGTTCTATGGCAATAATTTACAAATCCCACCAGGACTTTGTATATATTGCATATTCAAGCACATTGAAACATTTCTCTAACAACTCTGCACAGTATTCACTGCAAAAGAGTGCAACCCTTTGGCAAAATTTCAGCCAAAGCTGAAAAAGAAATACATGTTAGAGCCCTCAAACACAGAGTAACTGGAAAGTATTAAAATGGGCTAGGTATTAAATGGAAAGGTATGTTACACATTCAAAAAAAAAAAAAAACCAACAATAGCCTCTGAATTGTTTATAGAGTCCTTGAAAGACTTCCTGCTAAGATTTAGTACGTGACATGAATAGATTATGTGTTACCTATTTTATTATATTTAGGACAAAATAAATTTACAGGAGCTAAGAAGAAGATTCAAAGCCACTAGAAATTGACCATAGCATAAAACTGGGGGAGAAGTAAGAAAACCTGCCCGTCTCAGCTCTGTGTGATCAGTGATCAATGAGGCAGAGCTGGGGATCCTTGCACAGTGATCAGTGAGGCAGAGCTGGGGATCCTGGCACAGTGACCAGTGAGGCACAGCTGGGGATCCTTGCACAGTGATGAGTGAGGCAGAGCTGGGGATCCTTGCACAGGCCACTGCCAAGCAGGAGCTCTCTGGAGCAGCAGGAAATGCATGTGCTGCACGCCTGCTGCTTGACAAGCAGAGGTGATGAAGGAGGGGCCTGCATATTGAAATGCTGTACACTGCCAAGATGATAAGAATTAAGTGGTTCCAAGTAAGTTATTCCTGTTGGGAGGCCTGGGATAGTGGTATAAAAGAATGTTAAATAACCAGGAAGGGCAATTGAGACCTTGTGTTGTGCCACCACATGAGGGGAAAACATGAAGGCTATGTCTCTACTAGCAAATAAAGTTGCTTATGGACTTTTCTTTGACCTGCTCTTAACATTAAATTATGTCATAATTCAAAGCAAAATATCCCCATAAAACCAGCATAAAAATATCTACCCTAGTGAAAACTGAGAAAAGAAACTAATACAAGCCTTGGGATCTGCAATAGCTTATGCTAAAGCCAGACAATTAAGAAGTCAGTCATCTTGTTGATCATTTCTGATCATCAAAAGTATGGTCCAAAATTAGTATTGATTATTATGGTCTTCAAACACAAACATAAGCAGAGCATTTCTTTCCAAGCTATTCTTGTTCCTCCTTATTGCAAAAGTGGAAACAATTTTGATTAAAACAATTTGGTTTGGATTAAAACAATCCTTTGGGTGTCTTTTTTCAAATTATTTTTCTTTCTTCTTTAGCATGCCATTTTTCTTATTGAAACACAATATACAATGACTCACCAAACCATGTTCAGAGGAGGAATCCTAGGTGGGATGAAAGAAATAAAAGAGCTGCATTGAATAAAGGAAAAAAAGAATCCACAGCAATGATAATTATGTGAAAGTTCGTAAATCATTGTCAGGATCCCTCTGCTAGTACTCCACAAATATGACTGGCAGCTCACTTAATAATTCTTCAAGGTTAAGTATTTCTGCCTTTTGCATTTTTATTCTCTCTCAGAATTTTACTTCCAAGCCTGCAGTCTTCCATGTTTGCAGTGAGTGTATTTGTAGAACTACAACATACCTGCTGAAAAAAAAAAAAATCTTAAAAGATGATCATTCAAACAAACCCAGAGGAAACACTTAACAACATCCAAAACTGATGAAAGCCATTCTTACTGGAACACAAAATGCAACCACACAAATAATCCTGGCCAAAATTAAAACTGTGTTTGTAAAGAACCAAAGCTTTGTGTTGAACTCTCCCAAAGCTGGCTGTGAAAGTTCTGCTGGCTAAATATTTGTAAATCTTGTATGCTTGGCTCTTTGCTACGGCCATTTCAATTTTAGAGCTGGAAATGGTCATGTGATTTCCAATGGAACAACTGTCGAAAAACCCATACTAACTTGTGCAAAAAAAATACCTAACAAACAAACCAAACCAAATTAAAACAACAAAATCACAAAAACCCCCAACTTCAGTCTTGCCTATGTGTTCACAGTAAGTTCAATCTTTTAAACTGCAGGGACTGCTATGGCCAGCTGCCTAACACATGGACAATTCTTTATTAAACCAAAATTGACATTTGGGCATGCAAGCACAGATACATATTCTGATTTTTTTCATAGATTTCTTCTGTATATTCTTTTTCAGTTGGTCAAACTTCTTCAAACTAAAATTTGTGTTCACTTCATACTTTGACAGTTCAGAAACAGTAAATGATAACTCATGGTGTGGAACTCAAAAAGCCATCTGCATGTGGGAAAATTGTTGGTTGATGCACTAAATTGGTGAAAGTAAGAGTACAACACTTAATATGCAATAACCACTAATTATAGTGAGAAAAATGCAACATGAAGCACTAATTATAGTGAGAAAAATGCAACATGTTTTTATGGATACATTTTAACACATTATTAACATATTTGAAAGTGCTACCTGATATTTACGTATTAAAGGTCTATACATTATATCATGCACTGTGTACACACACACACAGCCACTGTCATGCATAAAGATGCAGCTTGCCCCAATAATCCAAGAAAGCAAGGTACAGTTGGACTTCCAAAATACCGACACCTTGATATCATTCAAACACTGTTAATTTATTTTGTTGTATGCATCATACCACCAGTATGATACCATAAATAAATTAGAAAAAAAGATGAGTTCTAGTTAGTCCTGAGGCTGCTTTCTGTCCTTAAGTTTTTCTGTTGCCCCCTTCACCTAGTTCTCCTTTCCAGGGATCACTTCTTGGCAGAATATCAGTGTCTTACTTAGCTAATCCCCTCACCTTCACCTTCTCTTGACTAGCACTGTCCCCTGGAAGTCCTGGAGCTCTTTCTGAAGCCCTAGAATTTTTTATAAACTGCCTCCTGCAGACAGCAGAAGGGCCAAACTGACCAAAATGCCATATTTTGCCTATTTGCCAACCTGTGTCACAGAGACTTAAAGACTCCACACAGATTCAGTGATGAACATGAAGACACAAACTAAAGCTCTTTTTAAAATTACTATGATGCAAGTAATCTCAAGGAACATTGCATTATTAATGTATGGCTAACCTTTTAACTTCCCTTTTGAGATTTTACTTTGATCTAAGCATACTTCTTTCATTAAAGAACAACCAACCCATTTTAATTTGTCATCTTAATTTTTCAATTTGTTCATTGCCATCTGAAAAAACCTAAATCATCCCATCAGATGATGTGAGAGTTAGCCCAATTTCCATAATATTCACTTGGTGTTTAAACTACTTGCAATATCCAGACACCAACTCTTAAGTTTTTCTGTCTTTTCTTTCTGACCTTGTCCCTTTCTATTTCTCCAAAAAAGATATTTTTCTTGTTTTAGCTGGAGTTGAAACTGGTGTGATTTTTTCTGGCTCCCAAATCAAAAAGCCTCCCCTCACATAAAGCAATCTAACCCATCAACGCCCTGCTGCACACAGCAGCTTCATCAACCAATGGCAACAAAGTTCTCAGAAAAGTATTCTTTAGCTAGCTATTGATGCCAAGCCAACATAAACAGCATGAATGATTTTATTTATCTCAAGCTGTACCTTTAATATTTGATGTACTGATTGAACAATGTAAGCAATAAAGCTTGGCGGGGGCAGGGGAAATACAGCAGATACAGAGAAAATTAAAAGATGGGCAGACAAATGAGAAGGCTGTGATGAAGAGCACATACAGGGCTAGGCATAGTCCGAGGCCTTAGACCAGACTTATCTGGATTAAAGAACCTTTTAGTCTCCAGTCAGCTGCAGCCTCAGCTGCCCCCACAGCATCTCCCGCGTTGGGCACTCCCCGTCAGACGGAGTGCACGGGAGGTAGAGCTCTCTTAACTGCTCTATCACAGTTATTGCCCTCAAAAACACCCACTATTTTCATGCCTTTACTCCAAACTTTTAAAACCAGATAAATTCTACTCCCAAAGAAAATTGCAGGATACTTCCCTAGTAACTTCACTACCACCAATATCCAGCAGCTTAGAAAGGCAGACCCTTCTATCTCAGTCCCCTGATGTTTCTACTTTTAGTTGCCATTCCTCAAGACAGGTAAATAACTATAAACACTATAAACTGGTGGTGAGGAATAAACTCTTCCCTCCCCTTGGAATACTCTTTGCCAGTTAAGAGTGCTGATAAAACCCTTTACAAACCTCGCCATATCCAAAACAATAGTCTGTACTCTTCCACAGCATTCACCAAAGTACATATATTTACACCATTTTTCATGGAAGACATGTTTTGTAAAAAAGCACACTATAGAAGGAAAATTATTTCATAGTGAGAAGGGTTTGTGTATTTATTTCTATAATTGATAATAAAGGCATCCAGATAAATCTCGGACAAAACCCTTGTTACTATTTCTATGCATCTATGAAAAAAAAATTGTTGGTGGGATTCTCTTTAGCATCTGTACCAGCCACAGAGACAGTCAGTTTGTTAGACTTTGCATTAATTGTTTTGGCTTTGTCATTTCAGAGGGAGGTGAAGCATCAATCCTAATGTGTTTTTTTAAACCTCTGTCGTGATAGAGAATAGAAATGCCCACGCTATTGGGAACTGTGTAAGGAAATGTTTGTTACATATGACAAACATATAGTGCTGTTTTAACAATGTTAGAGTGAGTTTCCCTACTAAATTAGAGTGCCTTTTAGTATTAAAATGACTACTAACCACTTATAAAAATAGATGTATACTTATTTCCATTTTAGAAGAATAGCAGTTCTATAGCAGTTTGTTCATTTGAGAGTTTAATAGAGATGAATATTAATTTTGCCTTTAACTCCATTAAAAAAACCAAGCAACTTGTACCTAGTGACTTTGTTTCACAGGAATTAATTATCTGCAGAGAAGCACATTAGGATATTGATTTTTCTTAATTTCTATTTAAAAAAAATAAGTATTGTCAATTGTTCAGAATGACTTGCAAAACAAAGAACTTTATTAATAATGAGGATATGATTTAGCATGAATAATTACTATTAGCATGATGAAAAGTGCATCAGGAATCATCACATAATTATAGTATCTCCCTCCATCTTTACTTCCATTTGTTTCATTTATTTTTTTAATTACACTTGAGAATGAACATTAGAAAAGACAAGCCAGGAAAAGAAGGAAATGAACCTAAGGTTCACAAGGGCAATTTATTTCAAAAATGGAATGGTGGTGATTGACACAAAGTAAGATATACTGTTTTACTTTATCTTTTTCCAGAAGATCAAGGAAGTCCAAATGCAAAGGAAGGAGATTTCTGAAGAGGGAACAACCTACAGTGTCACAGCCTTCAGCTTAAAGCATGGCAATGCCTTAGGTTTATGGATTGCAATTGCAAATCAATTACATTATGGCTCAGGTTTTGAAAAGGAAGCAAGAAATACTTCTATGATGTCTTGCAAATATTCTGAACAAACAAAAAAACCCCAGCAATGGGCAGAAGTGAATATATAGAAAAGTAAAAGAGATGGATTTTGCACTCAAGTCATTTAAAAGATTGTTCCTAAGCTCTTCTAAAACAAAGCAGTGGTGACATAGTAGCAAATTAAGAAAACCCTTTAAATACTGTAGTTTGCAGGAAAATTACCAAAGAAATGGAATCCCTTCCCCACTTGAAAGAGAAATTCCTGCAGTTCTGCAGCTCAGTCGGTGTTCTAATTACACTTTGGCACAGCATTCACAGTCAGTGCACAGTATATGCCCAGCTGCAGAGGGTAGCATGATTAGCTCTTCTGAGTGTGAAAATTCGTAATAATACCAGTATTTAAATATTGTGATCAGAACCAAAATTTACGTTAACACCACTGCAAGATTTGCTGGATATCTCAATTTTTCTTGCAATCATAGTCAGCCAGAAAAATATTATTAAACTAGTCTCTAGTGACAGCCTGTTTCTCTACTGAAGAAAAACAATAGTGTAGCATTCACTGGTTTAATTTTCACAAAAAATAAAAAGAACATACTTATATTAAGAAACTCCACTTCTGTAAATGGACTGGAAAAATAACTTCTAAAATTAAACTTTCTATTTTAGAGGACAAAGTATTCCAGTTCCAGATATGCTTAACGACAACCATGAAGTAGGGATCAATAAAATCTAGTAACTGTCCATCAAAAATATGAAGATAAACCTAAGAGCTGTGCAGTGAAGCATGGAAAGACCTGTCTTCTGTTCTTGAATGTCACAGAGAAAAATAAGTACTTCAAAACAGTAGAATAAATGGTTGAGGTTAGGTAAGAGACCGACAAAACCAAAATTGAATTGTCTTGTTTATACTACCAGAAAAAGATAGGAAGATTCATTTAGAATGAGCTACATATTAGCGTATCACATATCACAAGGTGGTGAATGTACAAAGATTAATACAGATAAGAAAAAAGAAAGCTGGCTTCAAAACATGCCCTCACTGATTTTTTTAATAAAATACCACTACAGGAACACTTCAAACAGCTCAATTTCAAATGGATGATGGGAAGGATTAGCGAGAAAAAGCTTGTCTTTGATGCTGTTTCTTAAGAGTTGCTTAAAGGAAAAAAACAACAGACACCAAGACCCCACCCCCTCCCCCCCAAACCTTGACAAATAATCTGTTTATTATCAAGGAACCACTTACCCTTCTCTGCTGAGGTGTACTAGGGTAGAGATGAGCAGCATAAGCCATGGATTAACACCCTTTTTGTTCATAAAACAGAATAAAAGCATGGCTTATGCTCTCAAAGCTTACAAGTGGGAGGGAAGAAAGAGCTGGGTTTACACTAAACTGAGTTGTTACTGAAATGCCCCACATTCCCAAAACCTAAACAATTAATATGAAGTCCCATTCAACCAACTTCCAAGTCCTGAACAAATTGAACATGCAGCTAAGGCTATAACCATAACTTCAATTCAGTGAATTTTCTCTTTTTAGCAGTAAGGGGAATTAAATGCTATAAAGCCCAGTCAGCCTCAATGCTACAGAACAGAGCTGATGGACCCTCTCAGCTTTCCTGGTGTCTGCCGGCCAGCTGTAATCAAAATGGGGTCAATGCCACAGGACAGCTGGGACCTCCTCCTCTGAAATATTGGAAGTTCTTTTTCCTACTAGCATTTTCCCCCCTGACTTTAATCTGTGATGATAAAAATACAACAGAGCTCTGCAGCATTAATTGCATTTCAGCACAGTTTTTAAACCCTTCAGAGACTGGTATATTTTTAGCTGTTGAGGTAGCAGCCGCATTACCTGCTGAAATACTAACTGCTGTATTTTATCATGATTTCAGGTAGGCATAAAAGAACAGCAGGGGACTCAAGGATGAGAACAAAAAGCTCCAAAATACAACAAAATTGTTGCACCTTTTAATAAATAATGTTTACCTAATAAAGACCCTTGTTCTTCTACCTACTGTTTAAACAAGGGCATTTGAAGAACCAGTTAACATGAGCCATGAATCATAAATCAGAAAACAAGTATCTCTGACCCACACATCTCTAGTCTTGTGAGGGGTTAGAGAGCAAAAGAGAAATTCTACTGTTCCTTGGGGGAATCCAAAGCTAGAGATGTAACGAGTTTAGAAGGATACACCAGAAAAACAGCATATAATCTTTAAATACACAATACCTCTTCTTTTCTACTCTGTCCTTTCTGGAGATACACATGGTGGCATTCTTTTTTTGACATTTTTGCTACTCTTTATATGAAATCAAACAGATCAGTTAAACATGACAGAACCACCAAGAGAATTTTTTAAAAAAGCAAATGAAAAACCCATACCCCATTTAAATGTCTTTACTTCACTGGGAATTGTTTCTAGTGGAAAAGTAGTCTAAAAGTTCACTATATATATCCTTCAGTTCTTCTCCCTCAGCCCCAGATGGTCTGCCAGCCAAGAGCTTTATATCTCCTAAAAATTATGTCTTTAGAAAACAGAACTATTTTAACTGAAAAAGAAACAATGATGAATATTTTAAAAATACAGTAACATAGTTTCCATGGTAGTTGTGTTGATGATGGCATTGAAATTTCACCTGTGTGTTTTGATTTTTATATTAAGTTTATCTCTTTTCTATGTTTACTTTCCATAAATAATCTTGCTCTTTTAACAAATATTCATGAAGTGAGTGGGACTGCAGTTGTAAACTAGCCAAAAGTCATTTGCCATTTACTGTTAGAAGGCAGTATGAGGGAAAACAGAGTTCCATTCAGCCTGGCACTTTGTTTTTAACAATGGGCAAATGAGGAAGGAATGTATCCTTAGGTAAGAGCATAAGACAGAGATACACTGGTGATTGAATTCTGCTTGCATGACCTTTATACACTTTGATAGTCATTCAGACTGTGGACAGGAACCGCAGTCCAATAGAGAGAGATTTTTAGAATTACTTCACCTCAGGATTCCACTTCTTCCCCCTAAGTGGTGGGTAAATGCAGTGGAAAATGTGTGTTTACAATATTTTTGTGAGCATTCATATTATAAATCCAGTGCTAGCAGTTTTGCATCCCCACAGAGAGACAACGCACTTGAACAAACGAGACAATCAACTACGTGCAACTTCAACAAATTACCCACAGGCAAGCAGGGAGAGCTAGAGTAGTATTTGCACATGTTGCAAACTTCCAAATAGCTGAGATGTCCCAATTTTCACAGGTTTATGTTTTTAACAGGATACTGGGTGACTTCTTACACCATAAATAGCATTTTCAACTCTTAGGTTGCAGTGCTGTGGTGAAATATGAAGTATTCAGGGGAATGCAGTAATAGAAACTACCCAGGTATACTTTATTTCTTCTAATGTATATTTATTTTAATGTAAAAGGGGGAGAAAGAGAGTAAGACCTAATTTAAGATCTTGTTTGGGTCTTACTTGATCCCATGCTTTTAAACTTTACCAAATTCTGTCCTCTCCCCACCTTTTTAAAGGAAAAAAAAATTTTTTTTAAATCTTCTTTAAGTTTGCTCTACTGTACATGCAGCAACAAAAATCATGGACCTAAGCAATATGTGAACAAGAACTACCAGTACCTAGATATAAATCAAATGTATATTCTAAATTGGTCATTTTATTCTGTCCTAAATAAATATAAAAGTTGATTTCTTTTCTTCTCAGTCGTGTACAGACTTGGGCTGTCTGATCACCATAATTTAGGAGAGACTGAAAGAGACATCCTAATGAGGAGTTCTGTAATGGCTGCTTGCCAAGAAATCAATCAAGTGATCTCTTTCAAAGTCTATCACTAACCTCATTAAAGTAGTGAGAAATGAAGCTGTGACTCTCAATTCATTCCCTCCAGGTCTCTGCCACACTGAAGGCTCTCAGTGAGGAGCACTGAGTGCATCCCCAGGTGTGGGGACTGGTCACTGTCCCAGGGCACAGACACTGTGGATCTCATGGTCACAGAGATGAAAACGGCTGTAGGGGTGCTTTAAAGACTTCCTTTATTTGCTGTATTTTGCTATGTAAAAATCGAGGGAACTTAAGCCAATGACAGCTTCACCTTTCAGGCTCCCAGTCTTTTATCTGGCTCCCAGTTACTATCATGGTGATTCATCCCAATGAGCAGCAAACAACTGCTGGGAGGTGCCCTGAATCAGTACAGCAAGAGGCAAACAGACTGGCAGGAGACTGTGTTTAAAGCACAGGTGCTCTAGAAGATAAGAAAGCCCAAAGGAACTGATAAGAAGGAAGGTGATGTATTTGCAGCTGTGTTTTGTTCACCTGGCTGCTACAAGCAGGCTCATATAAAGCTTCCTACTGTCTTTCCCTCTCTCAGATCTGGTGCCATTCTCTGGTCACCTCCTGTTCTGTCCCACACGACCGCATGATATGAATTCACTTTGAAGTGTCACACATGGCACCACCCTTCCAACAGGAATAATAGGATTTATTTTCTAATAACAGCATTAAATTACAAACTACAGATGGAATATTCAAACAATTGGTATATACCAATATGATTCCAAAACCCAACTTTCCTGAACTCTATAGAGCCAAATGCCTGCTATAATTATTGCAGCTCTCCAGACTAAGAGAGTTTTTCAATCCATATGTTATAAAATATTTGTCTGCTCACTAGCTCTTAATCTACTGGAAAAGTTCCCTAACCTCCAGAGTCTTAATAAATTCCAAGTTAATGAGATTTGATTAAAGACTTTCTAGCATGAAAAAGGTTTCTTTTTTTGTAATTATTACATTCATTCAACATGACATCCACACACATGCTGCAGTCCAGCATAAGACTTAAGCTCTGCTTAAAACATACTTAATCCCACAGGCCTTTCCTTTGCATAAATCAGCTTGTTCTCTACATCTCACAGCACTAAATAATGACTGAACAATGTTATCAAGAGTTAGAATTAGACATCAATTTACATCACGCAATGGAAGCATCTAAACAGCAGTCTGAGAAATACTACAGTATTACCAACCTATGACATATACAATATATCATGAATCCCACTGAAAATTCAAAGATTTCAAGTATACACTCCCTGAGCAACAAATTTTTGACATGCTTCTGAACATTTTGAATATACATAGTCAAGACAATAAGAATCTCCAACTTAACTGTGCAGTTATCCTAAGAATATGCTGAACTCAATGTTTCAGACAAGCACTTTTAAAAATAGTAAAATATGGGTCTTTCAATAGGAATATTTGCTACTTAGGAGAACTGTTGTTTTTAATTAGACTGGAATGTACAGGCATTTCTTTAAGATGTGCTTAGAAAGATCACATTTTACCATAAAGAAACACTATATGAGATTCATCAGTGTTAATCCCACACAATGAAATGACAAAAATTAAAGTATAATCTGACAGATTGATGTTTTGCTGTTTAATTGGTCTAACTTAACCTGGCCATCAGTTCTGACCAGTCCAGTTGTGCTATCATATTTCACATGTGAAGGATATAGGCATAAATTAGTCCCCAAACTCTTCCCCATACTGGTAAAAGAGAGATGCCCTTAGGAGAAGGTGAGAATTTAATTTCCTCAGCAAATGTTCTCCAGGAAACCTCCAAGAGAAAAACTACAATTTAATGCTTAGTCTTAAGCATTAAAAATGTGTGGGGATGTGTGTTATTGACTCTGTCTTATCAGTTATTCAGTACTAATCAGCATACTTTGTTTTCTTGTTCAAAATCAATGTGGTGGGACAACTCTTTGCATTATTTTTAATTAGTTTAACAGTATGATTTTAAAAGTCTCAAATAAAGATGCCATAACCCAGAAGTAACAAAACAAAAATGATCAATACATAACTGCAGCTTCAGGAATTATATGGGCTCTTTACCATAGCTGAGGTAGAGGGTCATAGGCTGGGGTTTACCACCCAATGAAGCTAAAAACAGAACTCTCATAGATTTCACAGTATTATGAATAAAACTATAAATAGTTTTACTATTTATAGGATATTTTATAGTTTAACTATAAATAGTTTTCACTAAAAAATAGTGAAAATTATTCCACAATACTATCCAGAATAGTGTGGATCCCACTGCCCTTACTGGCATTGATACTGCTATAATATTTTTTTTAATTATTTTATTTGGAGTAGTCTTCCAAATTTGAGTCACAAGAAGTTAATGCACACTGCATTAGAAGAGAATACATGAAAAAACTGGGGCAAGGTTCAAGAAAAGCAATCACAGAAATTTATTTACATGAAAACTCAGAGCCCAGTTCCCAAATTATCCTAAAATCTCCCCTGGAGTTTCATTTAACACTGAAGTTACTCATACCAGACAGAAACATCAGTTTCTCACTGTACAGGTCTCCAAAGACCTGAATACCAGAATGTAACTCAGTTTCAGTAGCATTGCTCAGCAGCTTTTCACATATATGCCTAGCTTGAATTAATTTTCATAAGCTGTTCCTGGTTTGAATTCATTTTCATAATGCTGTTCCAAGGGATATGAAAGGATTAGACATGCTTAGAAACATTTCCAAAATGTTAATTTCCTGGGTTTGGCCTCTAATTTTTTATTGTACCACTATAAGGTACGTACCACTATTTGGGGAAAAACTTCAGCAGCATGAAGATCCCTCACCTTCTCCCTTGCTCCTTTTTCTCTATCCCATCATCATGGTTAAGGCATCCTCAAGAACCACATGCCAGGAATATTAACATTTTTGGTCAAAACTGAAAAATTAACCTGGACCTCTCATATCGCAATTAGTTACTTCAATATCGTAGTTACCACATCAAGACAGGAAGACTTGGTTTCCTTCAGACAAAGTTCAGGTTTTCTGTCAATCCCAAGAGGATGAAAAGTGAGATTTAACCCTTACCAACAAAGACAGGAACATTTAGAAAGTGACCTGCAGATGCACACTGGGGGCTGCTCCCGGTGTGAGGGCAGCATGACTTCAGTCTGGCCTTGATGTACAGACTTATTTTCTCTGGAAGCCAGAATGTAGGTTTGAGAGGAGGAGATGGAGACCATGAACAGGTGGGAATCGAGTGTTACGGATTGCATTAGCACTTGGAGTGCCAGAGTTCAGGGCCTCAGAAGCCATGAAGCACCATGAAGCTTCCCAGTCTGAGCAGCATCTCCCAATGGCTCTCAGAGAGAAGGCTGCTGGTGATCTGGTACCCCCCTGCAAGGCAGGAGCTCACCTGTGGTCTGCTCAAGGAGCTCATGGGCCTCTCACTGTACCTAAAAGTGAATTTTTACAACACCCCACATCCCAGTGACTGTCTTTTTTAGGAATACGCCTCAACAGAAATGAGAAAGGCTGAGAGAAAGGGATCAAAGAAAACCACAAAATTATACTAGTGGGATTATACTAGAGAGCCAGGCAGTGATCTCTCCCTGCTGAACCACCACCACTGCCAAGATTTTGGCAAATGCTAAAGCAGAATAGATCTGAAGCACAGGGCAGAGCTTCCACTGATGGAAGCTGGAAGTGCAGCAATGGCCAGAAGGGAAGATACAGCCTTTGCTGAAAACAAGCATGTAGTAATCATTGAAATAGGGGTGCATAAAAGTAGTTAGTAAGGTACAGGAAAATTCATCTAAATATGTGATAGATTTTCCAAAGAAAAAGCCCTGTCCAATGTATACATGACATTTCTACTCCTGCTGTACTGTGTTTTTTCAAAACAGTTAATTTGTCTTTGTCCTGAATGCTTACAGATACAGAGAATATTTTGTAAGATTTCAGATCACTTCCCATCCAACATAAGCTTTATTTCCTAAAATAAGCACAACCAGAGAAACAGGTGGTTTAGGAAACAAACCTGAGCCAGTGCAATTACAGCAAGACTTGACTTGCCTTCAGAATGTAGCCTTGATGTCTGCAACAGATTCTAATTTAAATCCCAGTGGGAAACTTAATAATTAGAATGCTTATCACTACCATGGTGTTCCTGTGTGTTATTTCATTTGGATTTGGACATGCAGCAGTAGGTATAACTGGGTGAAAGAATGTACATATATTACCACCATGCCTACCTTTATTTTTACTTTTGCAGATTCTTGCACATCTCTACTCATGTAAATACACTGAAAGCAAAGGGATTATTACTGTGGTTAGGGTTAAGCAGATGCTAACGTGATTTACAAAATTGGAGCCCTAAAAAGCAAATGGTTTCAGATAGGAAGGAGTAACCCAATCATCTCTGATTTCCATCTCCTCCCTGGTTTCTTTAAATTTTCTTTACTTTCACAGTCTCCTTTTGTACCAGCACCAAGTGCTACAGCCTTTTGCCTTATTTTTATTTTTGATTAAAAGAAGGATTAACTTAATAGTTCATGTAGGGAATCACAGCTGAATGTGTTTAATTTCTGTAACTGCCAAAGCAGCTGCTATGCATGGATAGCAGTGTGTATGTCTGAGCAGTCATGTCTTCATTTAACAAAGAATACACAGCCCTGTACAAGACAGCTATTCACCACCTTGATGAATGACTGCCAAAAGAAGTGAAATACCTTGTGGCCTCTCAGTGTCCAGCACCCATAACATGCCACCTCAGAATTCTGTAGTCAGTGCTGTCACCAGCAATCATGCTGGGCAAGCTGGACATGCCATCCTTCACCCTGTACAAGCCCTCAGTCCCACCAGCAGCCAGTGACCCCCCATCATCAGTACCACGACATCTCTAGGTGACCCTGCTACCTGAACCTTCACAAAAACCCAGCCCTAATCATTTTTCCATAGTTTAGTGATACTTTCCCACCTCAACCTAAAAGGTTGTTTTCAAGTTGCACATGCCAGCTTCAGGTCTTGGATTAGTGTTAATAGCCTCTTTCTGAATTCACACCTTATTCTAGCTCATTTGTATTTGCAGTTCATATGTTATGATTTATATTTATATATATATATATAATGTTCATACATTAGATCTACTCCAGACACTCTTTCTAGTAATAAAAATTAGTCTTTACCAGCCACTGAAGTCACTGAACTAAGTGCTGAGGCTACCTGTCAGCATCTGTCCTTTG
The DNA here is from genome assembly GCF_000738735.6 of Corvus cornix cornix. Lineage (NCBI taxonomy): Eukaryota > Metazoa > Chordata > Aves > Passeriformes > Corvidae > Corvus > Corvus cornix. The sequence continues at coordinate 19,736,114 of NC_046338.1, read as the reverse complement.
CTCAGCCCGGCAGCACCTTTGGCATCTGTGGCTCACTGAATTAGATCCATATCCCATGCACTGCCCTGCACTGCTTTACACCAGCACTTCCTTACTTCACTTCATCTGTCAGTACCATGAATTAAAAGATGCATCTCAGCATTTTAATCTCTGCTGATACAGCCTCAACCTTTCAACTAAAATTAGCACATTTTCACCCACCTCCTAAAAGCAGTATAGAAAATTTATAAACTAATATAAATTATTTTCTAACTTAAGAAAACTGTGTTTTATTATGGGAGATGGGAAAAAAGCCTCTCCTTTACTTTCATTAGAGAGACAGCATCCTACAGAACACTGACATACTGCTCTGCCACTTCCAAACAGGAACACCATTTCAACCTGCTCTGTTCTGCTGCTTTTCTTGAAATCAAATAAAAGTATTTCAGTAAGAGAGGGAGCATATGCTGTCACAGTACATCTGAAAATAGTGTGTACATTGGCCAGCACTGAAAAGAGCAAGAGCTGAAATGCAGTAGAGGTGTTTCGCTGCAAAACCTCATTTGAAGGTATTTTCCAAGGAACGAGTCTGAAAGCTTTTCCTTGACTTCCTGAAAGATTCTTACAATTTTATCAGCAGGATGCTGATGCAAGTGCCTATGTTTATTAATGGCAGTCAGCCCCAGAAAAGCACAGGATGAACTTTCTTCCTAACAATGCCCCTCCCCAGTATCCTTAGGGTTTGGATGTGTACACTGATATGTACACTACTTTCTCAGTTTGAGGGTGACCTCTCTTGTTCCCACACCAAACTCCAATTCTCTATATATTTAAAAGAAGAGGGACAGGCTGAGCCTCTAGCAACAAACACATGACTAAAAATTATTTGGAGGTTTTATGGTTCAAGTGTAATATAAAAACATCCTAGATCTGGACTTACTTTACAGAATAGGCAAGAATCTTACAAATATACACGACCACATGGACATTGGTGAAGTTCTTCTACTATGTTATCTTAGAATCTGCCACTTTGAATGGGTATAAAATTCATTATTTTTTAAAATGCTGAGTATACGCTTTCATCCAGTATATAATTTAATTATCATATCTGGTATGAAAATATCTAGGTAGTTGCAGAATAAGCAAAGCGTAATATGAAACCTGAATTAAAGTAAAACTCTCTTGTAGAGTAATACATACCTTTTCTTTTTAATATGATGGGGGGAAAAAAAAGGGGTTGACATGATGGTGTTTTAAAATCAGAAACATCAACACTGCATTATAAATGATTTTATCTCTCTTTGTACTTTGTATTCAAGTAGTCTTGTGATTTCTCATCTCCAGGCATCCTAAGTATGCTTGAGAACCAGAATAAATGCAAACTCAGAAGCCTTCTTGAACCTTAAGATGAAGGAAATTCCATTAAATTCCTCATGACATTCTCTATTGTCATTTCAGCACATTTATGATAAGAATATGGAACTGCCTGCTTTCAATGACTCTTCAACCTGCTATCTACTGGCTTGCCTATCTCTTTAATAGTTCTTTGGATTTCAGAGGATAATACTGACAGTTTCTGAAATGAAACTATCTCAGATTTTAAAAAATATCCTCAGACATTAATTTTAAATATGAAGTAGAACTATCTGTGTTTAGCTTAAAATTGATTAATGGGACTGGATTTAATGTGCTAATTTATCACATTACAGTGATTTTATAAGCTGTGAATCTTCTTTTCAGAACACCTTGTTTCTAGTTCTTCATAAAAACATTCCCTCTTTCATTTATCTGGATGTGAACACGATGTGATGATAAATTACACACCACAAGTTCCCACATACCATCACACTCCTCACCTTCTAATACAGAAAGCTCTCTTAGAATTAAATTATCAGAAAGACATGTTAATGTGCTAACGTAAAAGGCAGGAACTTAGTTTTATGGGATTATACTGAGCAGTATAATGAACCAGAGAATCCCTGGTATTTTGAGTATGCATTTCATACTCAGCAAGATAACCAAAAAATTTTCAAAAAAGGAAGTCTACTGTTTATTATTTAGGGTAAATGTTTTAAAGCACTTACTTGATTTTGGGTCACAAACCCCTAATAAAAACCAGTATGGTTTAACATTATTTCAAAGGTAATTATGAACTAAGGGATACAGACAAGCATCCCATCATAAATACCTAACTGTCCCTGTTTTCTACCTGTAAATATTTTCTCTCCAAGTGGAACAGAAGAGGGAAAAAGAGTAGTATGTCAGTTATATCTCAAAAATGTCACCCTACCTCGACATAACTAAATTATCTAAAATAAAAGAATATAACTTGAAAACTCAGAAATATATGATATTAAAAGAGAAAAGTAAATTAATGCCTGCAATGAATTCCACATGATCTAGATGTGTGCAAAGGATCAGGATATATGACATGATACTGATACCATATCATATCACACACACTGTGGTCTAAGAAGCCAGCACAGGTATTAGTCCTTTGAACTTATTCCTAACACAATTTTGTTTAGACCAAAGTAAAAATAACTCTTGAAGTCACAGAAATATCACAGCTAAAGGTTATGCAAGTAACACGGAAGAATTATAGTTTAAAATTTAAAATAACTCAGTCAACCTGATTAGACTATGCTCTACCATGTCATCAAACCCAGAGCATCTAACATATATTTTTGATTTAAAAATGCTGTCTCTAACCATTTGACACTGATATTTCATAAGGCTTCTTGGCTGCCAACAATCACATGCATCTGTTATGCTGGCAGCGTGCTCAATCACAAGGTGTGTTGGATCTCTTCATTTTAGGCACCATTGCCAGAGAAATACAAAACCCTTTGAACTGAGTGCAAATGCATTCAGAAAGTACCAGCTAAAGGCTTTTTGGATGGGGCAACAAACTTCGGGCAGAAAATAAAGCACAGAGGAAAGAAAGGAACAGATCTAAAGAATGTAATAGCTCTAACACCAGTCCTACCTTTGCTTGAAGAAGTGAACAAACACTGAAAAGAGTCATTACTAACCAACAATCATGCTAAATGATACTTCCCATGAGACACATATTGGAAATAGCACTCTCTCCTATTTCTTCCACAGAGCTTAAAGACCACTTTCTGATTTCTCTCTCATACATGTGCATATAAAGCTATACATACATATAAATACACATGCATTTCCTAAACATATACATATGTATAGCAAATATAAATATTATATACACACAGTAACAAAGACATGCATGTTATATATACACATATATATATATGTATATACACATACATAATTTTTACTGACAAGCTCTCTGTGGTTCATTACAGCTACTAAGGAGCAAAATCTACTGTGCTGTGAAGTCTTTTTGTTTTTTCCCTGGGGGAGGAGGTAGTCACTCAATGCTTCTGCATAGCAAACACATTTTCCTGCACAGTTACAAGGGAGAAAAGCCACAAGAGAGTGTGGCTAATTCATTAAGACAAGTTCTGTATGTTCTAGAAAACCACTGCAGCTCCAAACTTGCTTCCCTTTAGAAGGAGAATTAGGAAAATGTCTTCACTTGGGCAAGAGTTTTTCCAGCCATCATTTTCCTGCTACCAACCAGTATATTGGTCCAGAAATATTTAAGCATGGAAATCTCACTGGAATTTGTGGGGTTTTTTTCTCTGCAACTATCAAGAGAGATATAAAATAATTTATCAGCTATAAAATGTGGTATCAGCATGACAAATAATTTTCAGATTATTTCCATCTATTCCACTAAACAAACTCAGCTTTGTTACTCCTCAAGGCCTCAGTAAAACAGTCTAAGAGACAATTTTGAAAAAAAAATCCTAAATTTTAATTTCCTTGTAATTTATTCCTCCACACAGTCAGCACACTTCCCCCCCCCCCCCCCCCCCAAAAAAAAAAAGACTAAATTCATAGGAAAAATGCTCCATATTTTCCCAATCACTTATAGATAGTCGGGTTTTGCTTCTCTAGAGAAGTGGTGTCTGTGCCCTTCAGGAGAGCAAAGGAGCAGTGTTGGAACCCCTGCACTCAGCTCAGGAAGCACTTTGCATTACCAGCTGTCGCCAAGGGCTGAGCCCTGTGGGAAGAATCCCGTTCTGCCTGCAGCAACTCTCTCTCAGCTGTTTGGCCAGGGGCTGCATCAAGAAGCATCCTCATGCCAGCAACATTACAGTCTCCAGCGAGAACTGATCCAATTTGGCAAAAATGGGCTTTATCTCTTTGCTGACTGTGACCAGAAGAGATGAGGTCCCTACACAGTCAATGCCTAAAGTGGCACACCACAGTTCATAACTGCAAATACAGCACCAGTGGGATGTTCAGGTACAAGCTTGTCAAGGATTAGGAGCTTTCTTAGCAATCAAAAGTGCTTCATGATACCAGCTACAGAAATTGCTGGAGGAATCTACAATATATAGCACTAGATGTCAAAAAATGACAGTAAAATGTGAGAATATTGATCAAACCAGAAGAAAAATAAAAGTCTGCAGTAGAATGGAATACTTTAGCTAAAGTAGTGAAACAGTAATATATATTTCATTTTTAGTACTATTTTTGTAACAGCAATTCTCTGAGGTTTCAATCAATTACTGATATTTTGTAATTTCTACGTGTTTGGGGAATGTGCCACAGAATCTTCACTCAAGAAGCCCAGTGTATGAAAGCCTCAGTTTACTCACCACAGAGCAGTTCTTCATCTCTAATTCTGCTGGCTTGTAGATCTCTGCCTTTGTGAACTTCAAATTATATGGTTCTCTTCTTAGTCTGGAGGAAGACAAAACAGTTCACCTCTTGTAAATACATTCATGAATTTTGAACACAAAAATACATAGACAGCCTGCAATTATTTTAAGAAACAATACAGCATATCAAAATTAAGTCCAGAACATGACTCCATCACTTTGATGACTGAAGCAATGTTTTCCAGCAATAAGACTGTTTTACAAATATTGTACAGTAATGCCAGTGTCAGTGATGTCAGTGTCTGGCTGTTCAGTAGGACTCTGCAAGTCAGAAAAAATTAACTATGTTTTTCCGCAGTGTGACAGTGAGCAATGAGGACTGACAGTAACTGAGTGACATCCAGTTTCCTCAGACTTTAGACCTTTCACCTGTCATATGCAGGGACACCGAGTTCTTTTTTCTTTTTGTATTTTATCCTCTTAAAAATTGCTTTTCTTCCCTAAATATAAAAGGCTAGTGTTCCACAAAGATTTATTTAAATTTCATTTTCAAGTTCAATTCACTTATCAGATTCCTATAATACTGGAAAATGCTAATTATTAGACAAATCCATAAAATAATATATTTTCTAAACTGAGATTTTTATTTTTTTATTTTAAGCTGCTTTCACTTGTGGGAGATGAGACTATATCTGAATCACAGATTGGCAGTTATATACATAGAATTGGATGTGGAAAAACTGATAGAGTTGTACAAGTCCCAGTTTCAGTTTTAAGAAGGATGATGCCTTTAGCTTGAGATCTTAAAACAGTCAACATTACAGTACAGGTTAAAAGTATCATAACCTGCACTAGTATATTTTCAAGGCTTACATCACAGAAATAGAAAAGAAAGTAGCCTTTTAAGTCAGTCAGGGCATTACATCCCACAATTAATTACTTTTCTTCTTTGTTATTACATGAACAGATCATTGAGAAGTAAAAATCTCTCTTCTTCCCAATTTCCATTTTTTCCTTCCAGTAGATCTTTCCAAAGTTTCCTGTAGTTTTATCGAACGCATGGAGTCACACCCATCCCTAGTGATACTTGTGGAGCTGATATAGTTCTGGTTCTGAGAGAACACCATCATTTCATATTGAAAAAAATCAATCAGGGAACTATTTCTCCCAGAGCTTTTCATATTATTCCTGCTATACCTCAGGCAAATTACATTCTTTGCTAAAGTAACTCATAGAATAATTTTCCCAGAAAGCAATCAATAAAAGCACCCCTCATGCCCTTCCATCTCTCTCTGCTTTCCTGAGAAATAAAGCCACCAGCTGCGCTGGCACATTTGATAGATGATTTAAGTGAATTTTTCTGGACATATTCCCTCTCTCTTAAGCATATAAGTTGCAAAACTGTTATTCTGTAGATCCTATATATCATTGAAATAGGTTCAACCTTTCAGTAATCCTGGAAAAACAGCAACTGACTTCAATCCTGAATGAAAGCAAACCAGCCCAGCTGGAAACCTGGAAATGTATGACAAAGTCACACTGAATGCTCAAAATGAGAAAAGAATTTTCACCAAATTTTCAGCAGTATTTTCTCTAAATGAATAATAAGAATTGCATTATTGCTACACAACAAATACAGAAGCAACAAATCCTCTTCAAGATTTAGGAGATTACATACATTTCTCTTATTTAGTTTACTAATGGTAGTATGTATTTTTAAAATATTCTACATTCACATTAAATTATAAACCTAGCAATTATTTAAAATTAAGGCATAGATACATTTCCTTAGCAGTATGTGAAATTATATAACTGATCTATTTCTAATCCTAAGTAGTGATAAAGGTTTGTAATGACAAGTAGTATTTTATCACTGGTTATGATTAATGTACATTTTTGTTCTAAAGCAAGGATATATTTAAACTTTTCCTACTCCTTAGCACAAAATTGCAACGATCTTAATTTAACTTAGAAGTAAAACAAGAGCTAATTCAACTACAGGAAAAGCTAGTTTAGTTATGTAAGCCTTGGGATGAAACTTCACCTCAAATGAAACACTTGAAATGAAAATCAGCCCCTTATACTTGCCTTTTTACTGGGCCTAGAAGCAATACAGTTGCAGCTCATCCACTCAATCACTTCTGATTTCCAGAGCTTTTTTTCCAGAGGGATGTTTAAATGAGATACCTAAATGTATTTTATGCCAAACAGTCCAACAGAACTGACTTTGGGTCTTATACCTAAGAATAATCTCAAAAATCATTTCATCTGTCATGTGAAGAACCCAGAACAAAATGAGCTGTCACAAAGCATTGTGTCACATCACCATACACATGCACACACACATTTTCACAAGATATATTGCAGCTGTTCACTTTCCCTCCTACAGGGACACAGTCTAAGGTGGCAGCTTTCCCTGGGGAATATGCTATCATTAGATTTCCCATGTGGGCCTTTTCCATGAGAGAGATTTTTCCTGTATCACAGATTAAATCATGCTAATTTCAAACTGGAGGCAGTCACATCAAACTGATTTTTAGAAGCTGAAGAGAGGAAAGAGATGTTTGGTGCATGGTGTGAGAGGAGGCAGCAATGTAATACACATTCTCAAAATCATCCTTGCTGTATTCTGTATTTCAGAAGCCCTTGAGATTTGCATTGCTCTATTTACCTCATTGAACATTTCAGCTCTAGTAATTCCCACTCTCATATGCACTGTCACATCACTGGTAGCACTGGATTTCTGTGTTGTAAGCAGGATTATGGCTCCTTTTTGAAGTTACCCAGTAATTTCTTCAAACAGAACCGAGATCTGTTCCAGAAAAAAAGCATAAATATTACAAATAATAATAAAATATCTCTGACAATAGGAAGAATCATCTTAAGAGTCCCACTTCACTTATGGAAAAATGAAAAGGTCATCAGATGTCAGAAGACTGTGTCTGAACAAAGTGTCCTTCTGTCCAAGGAGCTGAGTTCCCAGATGTAACAGCACTTACTGCTCAAATGCTGAAGACATGAGTTCTCTAATGAATAAGTCACTACATTATAATAGAAGTTACACCAGAAGAAGCTTTGCTTTTTCAAGAAGTCTCCTCAGTTTAGTCCAGCTGGCAGAGATGCTGCCATTTATTTTAAACTCAACCAAAACAGAAATTTTACATTTCCAATACATTTTAATTTTCCAATATGTTTCAAAATTCTGAATACAAACCTCATTATTGCCTGATAGAATCAATTAAAATAAAGCACAGGTTTGTAACAGCTGATTACTAGACATTAGGATTCCTGGCACCTTGGAATAAAAACACTAATTCTTAGTATGCAATAGCAACTCAAAGTGACACACCATTGATCACTAGTCTGTAGAATTGAACTAACAAGACATCAAAAAGCTTAAAAATTGATTTTTGTAAAAATTGGAGGCAACTGTGTTTTAGTTTAGTTACAGTTTACTCCATATGGTCCAAATTGTTACAGTTGACAAAACACATCTGTTCCTCAGAATTCCTCAACAAGAATTCTTCCTCTTCCATATTCTTTTGAATATTTTTTATTATTCCTCAGAAAAATCAATTTTAATTAAGGCAGAAGCATTTAGAGTTTCTAGTTCAGGTACTATGCGCTGCTTTCAAAAGCCTCACTTGCATATGCTAAGTGGAGTGCTAATAATAGACCAGTACAATGCAAAGTTTGTTTCAAACTCCAAACTTTCTGAGAAATTACCTTCTGGCAGTCTTGAGGAGAGCGATTAATGTCAATTCAGTATCGCTTTTGATTCCCTTAGAACAGATTTAGCCGTAGAACTCAATGAAGCGAGGTGCAAGGGAAGAAATCCTCAACGTAAGCCTTCCAGACTTTTATGTTTAGATCAAAGGGTATTGATTTACAGTTCTGAGGATGAAAACAGTGGTGAAAAAACCCAAGCAGCTTTAAGTAAAGTGCTGAGATCAGTGACAGATCTGATTTTAGCTGTAAGTTCCATCAAATAAAAACCAGGCCAATGGCTTGTCAGAAACATGCTTTCCTTTCCCCACCCTACTTGTAACACTTGTAACTATGCAAATACAAAAAAAGTAAAAGAAAGCTATGAAGAGGAAAAAAAAAAAAAAAACAAAAAACAAAAACCAAACCGCTTATATGTCCCAGCTCAATCACAGAATGAATCCAAGTGAGAAGCTGGAGGACCACATGAAAAACAGCAGTAAAAATGAGTGCAGGAGAAGAAAGATGTCCATTGTACAATATAGTGGGCTCTTACTCAAATCTAAACACAAACCCTTTGCTGCCTCAGCAAGGAGAGGAACAGACACCCTTCCTTTTAAAGATGCAGTCCACAGCCAGGGGTCATCCAATACTAAAAGTTCTGCAGATCACATCTATGCTTGCTTTTGTTTCAGGATGAGTAGTTATTTTTAAATCTTTTAGCCATTTTTAATGTTAGCATTCATAAGGGCCATTTTAACATAAGAGAGAGGAAAAGCTTTTTAAAGTGGATCTTTTTGAATGGTAACTATCACTTTTCATATTTGTATGGGTACAAAGTCCTCCTTTTTGTTAGTCAGCTGATTTTCCAATTTTCCTTTTTAAACTTCATTAAGGCAGCAACAAAATTCATAATCCTAAATAAATTAATACTAAACAAGAAGAAAACATAGGATACCACAAGTTTTACAAAGAGCTTCCATATGCTCAACCAGAATTCCAAAAGGAATGAAATAAGCTTGAACTCTAAGATTCCTGATGGAAAATACCAGGAGGAAATTAAGCACATCTTTCATGAGGTTAGTTCACTTTTCTCTCTGAGAAAAAGCAGAGGAAAGAGCTCAGAAGCTACCAGTTCCTCGTAGTAACATGATACATGACATACCAGTTCCCTTGCTGTGTCTCAGTGTTTTCAGCAGCATCAGTCCTAGTATTCCTCCTAAAAAAAAGAAGCAACAAACAGTGCAGCATCTGTAAAGTTTGCCCTGGAAAGTGGCAGAAGAAGGTGGAAAGTGTAATGCAGAACAGCACAGGGGAGAAGGTGACTGTTGAACAGCCCTGCAATACAGCTTTGTTTTCAGAAATGGCACTACGACAATAAATACAAATTCATTTAATTCACTGCACTCAGTGCAATCCCTAAACCCAGATGTCAAATTCTGCTCCACAGAAGAAAGAAGAACTTCAGCAGAACAGTGTATTTCTTCACAAAGCTAATACCAAATGGATGTGGGGAGTACATATGACTTAACTCTGGAATTCGTGGATGACAGTATTTCAGCTGGATGATCATACAGTAGAACAGTTTTTCCTATTCCTCCTAAAGACAACAACAAAAGCATTTCTTTCTTGTCATCACTGTGTCTGAAAAATAGCAGGTCTTTAATCAGGAAGTGGGTATGCTGATGCTATATGAACAGCAAGGCAATAAAAAAGATTAGTTTTCATTCACAGGAATGTTGTTTTTAGAAGTCATTGAAAGATAGTAAGAGTAATGACTAAGAGTAACAAATGGATTAATGTCTTTGTTCCTAATCAATTCATACAAACACACTTTCATTCCTTGAACTCTGTTTGTCAGTCAGCCTTTATGGAGAACCAGTTCATTGATAATTATAAATTTAACCTGACCAAGCACAGCTGGTAACACGGACATCACCAGTTTTTGTATCTTTTTACAAAAGGTTCTTTTTTTCTCAGTGGCATGGCTTCTTCAGCTTAAAAGAAAGAAGCAGCAGCCACGGAGATACTCTCTTGAGCAAACCTCTTATCAAGTACTTTATTGAACCTAATAGAAATAATAATGCATAGTTTCTCAGACTACAATGGCCCACACAGTTTAAACCTCAGAGTACATGAAGGCATCTCGATAGCTAAGGGTGAGATGCACTATTGTCATAGAGAGATCAAAAACTGCTCTACAGAGATAACATGGGCAGAGGCAGGATATCTGAATTCCTCCTTAAAACCCAGAGCAACAGAGCTGCTTTAGTCTCTTAGATCAATGCCAGAGTTGCTGCATCACATCGCAGGGCCCGTATGGTGTCCCCAGACAGCTCTGCTGGCACTACGTTATTTTCCTTCATATAAAAGCAGTCTTCATCACCAAGCCGTAGTGTCTCTTGCCCCCCATACATCCAGGGAGCATAAAGACTTGTGACCAACCTTCCATCTCAAGGCAAAATCACTCTGTGCACCTATCCTGGTGTTGTGGTGAGCCGTGACCAGCCAAATCAAGAGGACCAAAAGGTCCATTGGTTTGATGCTTCCACAGCCCAAAAGCCTTGAGCATTCAAAAGGCTGTGAAAAATCTATTTTTCCCTGCCTTACCATTGGCCACAGCCCTCCCCTCCCCTTATTTCTCATATGAGATTGTCTTTCCAGAGAGTTCCATGTATTTCGATAGTTAATTGGCCTCCTCCCCGCCTACCCCTTCTCCCATTTGCTGTAATTCCTTCTCCCCGCCTTGGTAAGACCCCCTGGCCGATGTTCCATTGGTTACTGTGTGTTTCCCACGCCCATATTGTGGGGGTGCAAGACCCCCTGCAAGCCACGTTTCTTCAGTGGATTTTTCCTCTCCAGTAAAGCCTCTCCACCCACAAAGAAGTCCCTCCGCTTCTCCTTCACACGCCCTCACCATCGGGGGCAAGGCGGACCCGAGCGGCCGCGCTCGGAGCAGGCAGAGGATTGCCCGGTGCCCGGGACACCGTGCTGGCCGGACAGCACTGCGGCATCCCGGGATAGGAGATAAAGAAATATGGAGAGCAGTCTAAAGGAAAAAAGCTATCATAGAAAATATGTTAAATGCACCGTAAGATCCAAGCGTTTAAAGTTATGTGGTTCTCTATCCTATTTGAAACATTTTAGGAAATGAAAAAGAAAACATGATAGGTCATGGATAGGGCTCAAAAGCCTTCAATTCAGTCCCTCTCCTGTCACTGAATTTCCCTCAGCTTCTTGTTTGATTCAGAATGAATGCATCAGCTTAAACTGGGACTGTTTACACATACGCTAGCAAAGGCATATAAAGTAAGAGCAATGTACAGACAAAAGGGATATCAATGAACAAATCAATTTTCTCTCAAAATACTGCAGTGTCAGCAATGTCCAACAATATTTAATGCTTTGCTTTGTAAAAATGAATTACTACACTGTGTATTGCTAATATGTTTCACGTAATTACTTGAAGTTATCTGAACATCACTCTGCACAATAGACTTCAGAGTAGAGCCCAGTCTGATTCATGTGCAGACATGGGGAATAGAACTAATCCCTTTTGGCAGGCAGTAGGGAGTGGACAGAAAAAGGAAAAAGTGGAATCAATAAAAACAGGACCTTTTCTGTTACAATCATAGTATCTTAGGTAAATTTTAAGCATTTTTTTTCAGGTATATGTTATTTTTCCTTACGTGGAAGATAATGGCCCTGGGTTACGAAAAAAAAAATTGTGTTAATCAAATAGATTGTTTTTCTAAGCACTTGTGTATTGGAAGTGATATAAAAAAAGAGCAAAAAATACATAGAAAAGGGTCTTGTTTTGTCTTTATCCATTAATTCTAATAAATTTCACAGTAATTTTCGTAAATACAGTTACACTGACCAATTTTTTCATGGCACGTTTTCCCTCTAGAAAAATCAGAAATAGAAATCTGAGGTGTTTCAGTAAATTCCCATGATTGTCCACAGCAGGAAGTGAGAAATGGGATTGATCAATGTTTTTAATCAGACCCTGTCATAGTGTATTGTTGCACTTGTTACAACAAATGTTAGGTAACTATGCTACTAAATGAGGCTTTGTCGCAATTTTATCATGTCAGCATTATAGATTAAAGATTATTCTTTTTGATAACATCACAGACACATAAAATGATACTTGTGATACCAAGCACAATCTATTTCACCTCAGAAAACAACCACTGTCCAAAAAGGGACAACTGAAGAGAAACTTGCTTTGACTACTGAGGGATGAGTGAAGCTCAGAGAGGTGTGCAGCTGCTGAAAGTTAATATACTTTATATATTGCAGTTGAATTTCAAGAATAACCTAATTCTTAAATGCACTTATTTATTTCACGTACTTAGGTCAATAAGTAGGAAGTTTAAGCTCAGCATGATTAACAAGAAAAATGAACTGATAAAGTACAATCACAATCCACATTCTCTTACAAACAATAAATATAAAGCTGTTTTCTAGTTTATAATTTATACAAAGAAACACCAAAGATCGGAAGATTCTGCAGAAAATACTTTTTTGAAGACATACAGAATACTAATCATTCCATGGCAGGATGATAATAATAGCACCCATAAAATATTTAAATACACTCGTATCTATTGTAGAATTACACCCATGAATAGGATTGGCATTAAAGTGACAAAGGAAAAGGTAAAACAAAATAATACACACCAAGAATTTGAAATACTGTATTTTCCTAAAACTGCCACACTACGCAGATCACAATAAATAATTTGTTGTTTAAGCTACAAATCTAATGCCTAAATTACCTATAAACCATTAGCCTGAATAATCTCAGGGGAATGTAATTACATATACAAAGTCTTTCATCTCAATTATACTGCATATAAAAACAGTAAGTAGTGAATAACTTTCCATAAACAAAAATCTGCTACCATTAAACAGATCAAGATTTTTTATCACTACACATGGGGCAAAGAAATAATTACAAAATGAAGATTCTTCTCATCTGGATTCAGCAGCACTCAGACTTTGAATGTTTAACTCAATGGGTCTTCACGGGAACCCCAGTGATGGAATCAGAAATGGATCTGAATGTCTCCATAAATCATAAACTGGTCTAGATGTCACTGAAGCAAATTGAAGTAGTTAAGAAACCAACATGTACTTGAGAAGAGGAACCAGCTGTCATCTGGCTTCAGGGCTACACAGGCACACAGCCACTTTCTCCTCACACAGCCCTTGTCCTTACTGACAAACCCATTCCTGATATTAACCACGTTACATCCCACGAGAGCTGTAAAGGAATATTGAGCCACCTTCCTTGCACAGATAATGAAAGTAACTTTTTTCCAGAAAAATCTCATACGTGCTGCAAAGTGAGAGTAAATAAAAATCAGAAGATCATTCCCTTATTAACGGCAAATCAACCTAGTTTTCTAAATAAATATTTTAGTATAAGCAATGCCTAACTCCCTTACAGATAGAAACACTGAGGTCCTCTACATGAATGTGTATTTTCTAGGAGGCTCAGTAAAACTTTGAAACAAGGAGTTAGCATTGCCTTTAAAAAAATATTTAACATGATATACTCTTCCTATTTTTACAGTAAAAAAGCCAAGAATCTTCACCTGCAGATGTTGTAATGCTTTTATTTGTATTAACATGCCCCTGGTGAAGCATAAAAATTTGTAGCCAATAATAAAGAAGGCTTATGTTAATGTTAACATATGAATGATATTAATTAAACAGAGTACGAATGTGCTGCAAGACCTAGTTGCAAGAAAGGATAAGAGTAATCGACATAGTTTCTCTCCATTTCTACTTTTCCTTTGGAAAATAACCTCCCCATTTGCTAACCTGCTCTTCTATTTTATGGTTATGACACTTTCATCCAGCAGCTTTGTTGTGCCTGAAACAAAATTCAATAGAAGACAAAAGGCAGTTATGATATACAAGTCTGCAATATGGATTTCCCTTAACTATAGCTACAGAAAGACAAGAGGTTGACATACAAAGGAAAGATTATGAAATACATTAAAAAATTTTTTTCTCTCCTAATCCCAAAATTATTTTCAGCCTTTTTATTACCTAGCATGCAAGTCTGACTTGATGGAAACTAATGATTCGTGATAAAGCAATGAAGCCCATTTTCAGACTTTGGAAAACTTTAGTGCCAGGTTCTGTTCCCTGAACTCTTTTAAAATCTTCTCTAGTTATATTCTCCCAGTAAAGCTGCACAGTTAGGCCACAATTTCACAAGGTACTGAAGTATGTGTTAAATGCATTTTTCGATCACTGCTTTATACCATACTCAATCACTCTGACTTCAGAGTGACTCACACTGGAATTTTACCACTTTTACTCACAGTTAACTTTCTGAAAGCCTGACTGCGTCTTAAGTTTTCCCTTATTCCTCCAGCATCATCTCAGGCACTCCCTATTTGGTCTCCACACATCAAAGGGATTCTGAATGATAACTGAAGCTTTTGCTCACCAGATACCCAGTACTAAATTCTGCTTCAAAGACAGCCAAAAATACTGCATGCTCAGTAACAATAAAATAATAAAACATCTTTGTTTTCTCCTGTATCTGTTGTCTTATATGAGCACATAAACTATGAATGCTTTTTAAATTTCCAGAAGCATTTGAATACACTTGATTGCTGTTTCCCCAAAGTGTTTTCCTATTTCAGGAAATGTGTCAGACCTTTGGAAGAAAATTCAGTGAAACCCTAGAACTGGACAAAAATAAATTCAATTCTATTCATACATACATTACATTTTAGTAGTTCAACAGCATATTCTACATCTTATATTTATTAAATTATCATCAATTACCTTACTTTCCTTTTTACCTGCATTTTAATGTAGGATTTTTTTTCTCCCCATAACTACAGTTCCAGGCTCCAGCCTGCATTTTTTCAGGTAATGTTTTCTCTTTCACACGCTTTGAAAAAAAAAAAAAACAAAACAAAACCAAAAACCACAAACCCTATTTCTAATGTCTGTGCATTACAACCTCTAGGCAAGAGTATTCTCAAGTTGACATATAAAATTTCTTTGAGTTTTTTTTCAAGAGCTTTGAATGGTTTTTCTGTTACTGTAGCATTAAATCAGTTTAGTGGGAAAAAAAAAAAGTTATTAGCTCAAACAAATAGTATCTCTGTATGATCATTTGCTTCTAGCAATCATTTGTATTCGATTCATTACATGTAAATTGAATTTTGGTACTATACAGAAAGATGTAATGATCAAGAAAAATTGGGGGGAAAAATCAATCTAAAAATTAAATAAAAGGTTTCAGTAGAGAAAAAAGTAACTGTGAAGAAAAGCAGTAAAAAAAGGGGATGCTTAGCACTTCACCTTTAAGAAAAAATGGCATCAGTGACAAAACCCCCACACTGTACTCTAGAAAAGTCATATTACCATTGCTGCGTAGAACAGAGAGAAGCCCACAAAGAGCACTCAAACTGTAAGAGAACACTCTTTCTCTACAAGGTATCATTTACGTACCTGGCCCAAGAGAAGATGCAGGTCTGAATTCTGCACTTATTTCAGAAAGGCAGAATTCATATTTCATTATACTTTCCTATTAACTTGGTTTCTATACCTTATCACATATTAATCACTGCAAGATTAAAGTCAAGTTATCACTACAGTATCAGCTATAAGTAACTAAACAATGAGAAGCCTATCATATGTAATACAGGAGAAACCCTTTTTAATTTACTATTGTCTCCTTGTAGAATGCTTGTATTTTCAGAATTTATTTTAATGAGAAGTTCTTTGAAATAATAGTTTAAAAAGCAATTTTTATTAATTAATATTGTATATTAAAATGAAGTTCTAGGAAATTGAGGACAGAAGCTATAAAAGGTTCAGACTTCAATGAAAAACTCATCCCTACATAATTCTGATTTCCTAAATACAGCTCTATTTGAATTCATTCCATAACTAATTTGCAGGTCAGTCTACCTGTTTCCTGTCACTTTAAAGGCCCACAACTTCACAGCATACAGGAATGAGCCTTTGTTATCTGGTGAACTAATTAGCTATAATTAGTACATTTCCACACTCTACACTCCCGGAATTTAAAAAACAATCCTTGTAGTCCTTTTGTGTAACACAATATTTTCCAAAGAGCAGAGAAGAGGCACAAGAAGATAATTTCAGTTTTGAAGATACTTCTGCAATTTTTGTGACATTTAGGTAAGAGCTGTTTATACATGTGTACATATATATGGAATATAATATAAATAACACTAAAGCAACATGGTTGGTGGGTTTTTTCCTCGAGGGCTCATTCTAGTCACTTGCATTTCTTAAGATGCTACTATTTTTCAGTATCTAGCAGAGGTGGTGACTGTATATTCTGAAAGGTAGATAACTGCCCCAGGTACTGGTGTTTCTGTCTCGGTTTTCCTTGAATATGCTTTCCATTGCTGGCACTTCCAGTAGAACTGTGCACCCACAACATTCCTGCTTGCCACTGTCCTGAGCCATTATAAAGATGGTGTTCTAAATTTGAGTATCAGCACCTGCATCCCCACATAAAGGAGAAACCTGGCTATCACTCTCATGAGCACATCAAAGCTGATCTCTTGCTCCCCCGCTACATCAGCACAGAACAGTAGGAAAGCCCTGAGAGAAACTTGGCAGTGGATACTGTCCCACTTGTCTAAGGTTCAGCAGGCAGAAAGAGCCACAGGCAGTGTAGGGAGCTCAGTGAATTTGTGATGACCATTTCACTTCAGTGCAGATATTTGAAAATTGCAGTAGCCAAAGATTTCTGATGTTTATTTCCATTAACTGTGTATGTGAAAAAACTCTCTGTGATGCTAAGCAAAGCCTCCCTCACCTTCTGAAGGCATCTGGAAGACAAAAGTTCCTACAACCTATTGGTTGTACAGTTGGTTGTAATTTTGTCCCCACCATGACACTGAATTTTAAGTTTCCTTGATCTATGTGTGTCTTTGGCCTACAAGCTTCAAGCACAAAAAAGTACAAGGGTTTTAACTGTCACACTGTTAAATGTATCCTATATATAAAAGCCATTTGCGTCCCATGCTTGGGAAAATAAGGAAGCCTAATAATTTTTCAGATCATATGCCACTGATCAGGCAAATAGTAAAAGAAATTACACATAAAATCTTACATGCCTGGGAAAAAACCAAGAGGATTGGACACTTAAAGGAATCTAGAAATACTAAAATAGATATGTCTCTATCTAGACACTGTATTACAACTTGTATCTAGGGATCTACTTATCACTGAAATAAAGCAACAATACTTCCCAAAACACTGATATAAGAACAAAATCAGTAAAGAGAAATATCCAGTAATTACTACAGAATAATGCCATGGAAAAATCAACAAGGTAGTAATAGGTCCAGGAATATTTATGCATCTATGTGACCAGGTAAATGCCTACCAATACCTTTCAAAATATACATAACTAAAAGTTAGACTTCTGTGAGCAATTTCTTTCTCTGGGGAATGATGACACTGATGAGGAAAAAAAAGCACGCAAATTTTCTATCAAATTATGGAAGAAAAAGAAAATTTAGAAAATAAAATATTTCAGGCTAAAAAATATTTTATTCAAAGTAAGTGCCTTTGTTCAAAATGTGACTTTTATTAATATTTTCCATTGTCACTCAACCTTCATTTCAGCTAAAGCTTTTCATACAATTTAAAAAAATCATACTAATGCATAAAAATGTTACAACTCAAAATTTTATCTGCTCCTACTGAAAACTCAGTAGATGTGAGTGAAAAAATGATTTTTTTAATTTTTCATTGTCATGTGGGATAACTCAAATACTCCCCCACCAAAACTGCATTCAGTTGACCGGCTTTACTGACTTCAAGGACCTTTGGCAAGAGTCTGGGTTGCTCCTGTGCACTGTGTGTCTTGCAGAGTGATATATATGTCCATAAATTTTGAAGTATTGCATAAACATCTATAAATTAAACCTCAGCATGACACTGTATCAGAAATTCAGTGTTTCCTCATTTGTAAACTGAGGTATTGTGTAGGCCTATTCCCTTGATGTCATTGAGATTTCTGTTGCACAAAGAATCACAACTCTAGTCATGTCTCCTCAGCTATGAAAATGAATGGAATTGATCTTGCAATTAGTTCTAAAATGACAAAGGACATGTAAGAAAACTTGGGTGTGGAAAATTGTGCTTAGGCTTCAGCAGTGCAAGTAAATTTAAATGCCTGATGTGCCCAGAGACAGCAGCTGAGCTGCAGGGTAGACACTGGCATGGTAAGGTCGTGCTGGTTTAGGTACAATTCAGTGAATACACGTGAACTTTAGCGTCCCCCTGTCATCTCACTCCTTCTGCATCCCTGGAGTATTGCTTTGTCCCAGTATTTGGGGAAGCTGACCTTAAAAGAAAGTGTGAGTTGAGGCTGTCACGTGGATTAGCCATAGGGGCAGAAATCC
The DNA here is from genome assembly GCF_000738735.6 of Corvus cornix cornix. NCBI lineage: Eukaryota > Metazoa > Chordata > Aves > Passeriformes > Corvidae > Corvus > Corvus cornix. The sequence continues at coordinate 19,717,300 of NC_046338.1, read as the reverse complement.
TCTTCTGACACATCTGAAAAAAAGCTCTTGCTGCTCCTGCACAACATTTCCTAATGAATGCAGGGCACAGCTCTCCTAGCAGATCACCAGTCTATCTTCACACTAACTTTGACCTCTTTATCAAATCCCCTCTTGTACTTCAGCATGCTCTGTCCCCCACACAGCCCCTCCCATTGCAACATCAAGGTCAATGACTGTCACGGTGTCTGCTTCTTCTTACCCCACCATCCCTCTGATCCTGAAGTCATGCTTAAAATCAAGTTGATGAGATTCTAATCACACTGATAACAAGAAAGGAGAAAGTTACAAAGTCATTCTTTTCATTAAAGGAGCAACAATTAACTACTTTTGCAAATACAAAGGTTTTTCTGTTTACAAAGGAAAAAGCAAAGTACAGTGGTACTTTTTCATTTGTACACTTCTGTTCTACCAAGTCAGCCCATTTGAAGTCACCCAACTTGCCATCCCCTTTCCCATACATAATCAAACAAATTCTTGCTATAATAGTAAATATTGCAAAATAATTTATTCTCAGTTGGTAAATTATAAATTAAGATTCAGCCTAAGGCACATTTCTCATAGCAGAAATGCAGCCTCTGGAAAACAGGGCATTTATAATATCCAGATTCTCAGGTAGAACAACATAAATGATGATGCTATGGTAATTTCAAAAATAAATCTTTTTATTAATTGGATCTTAAAATTTCGAACTCAAGGAAGATGTATGAGTCATATACACATGCTCACAGTATTGAAACACTTCTTATCTGCCATCCTGCCATGCTTCTGACAAATTGCAGAGAGAAAATACTAACTTTCTTTAATCAGATTGAAATTACATAAAAGTAACCCCATGTTACCTGGCTCCTTCCTCCTATCACCATGGTGTATATTACCCTTCCACATTCTCAAGAGAACTGAACTTTCTGTGAAGATTAATGCTACACTCACTTCACTGCACATTAACGTAGAAGACATTATTACTTTGAGCTCCAGGAATTCCCACTGGCAAACAATATTAAATCCATGCATTGTCTCCAGGTATGCTGACATGTTGGCCTTAGACCTGCTGTAAATTCAGCTATGTCTGACACCAGGACTTCAGCCAGAACTTTGATTAAAGTATGCACTCACTTCAAAAAAAAAAAAAAAAAAAAAATTAAGCTTGGAAATACATTCCAATGCAAAACTACAATTGTTTTTTCCCCTGCCATAACATTGTTTTCTGTGGGAACACTTAGAGAAGCTGCCTAATTTCACTTTGAAATAGTAATATTTCTGTAGAATTATAAGACCTTCATATTAATTATATTCTTTAATGTAATGTATTCATCTGTAAAGATGTGTTTTTCAGAGCACTAATATTCTTAAAGATTTACTTCTACTTTTTTAAGGGAAATATCCTTGAAACTGCTCTAAGGAAAAATTATGGGATAAGAAAAACATTTTGTTTATATATTCCCTATGTCTTCTTGCCCAAATAAATAAGGTAATGTTGAGAAATTTCAATGTTCTATGGTGTCACCATTCTCTAGAATTAAGTGAGTATAGTCTGTGCAGAGACTTAACAGGTCCTCTCCATCTGCAGATTTACTTCAGTACTTACAAAAATTAACTTCCCTTTCAAGCCCTACAAGATTTTGGGTTAGGAAAGGAAAATAAGCACAAGTTGATAAGATCTGAAAACTGTACAGATGCTTTCCTTCTTGGATGCATCCCTAACTGGTATTGTAGTAATTACATACACAGATTAAAATCATATGTATCAATTTTGGGGCAGAAGTTAAGAGAACAATGGAGACAGGAGCATGTTCATGAAGACTGCCCATAAATCTTTAAAATTCTTGGAAAGCAGGATCTTACTCAGCAGCCCATCACCCAGCAAAATGTCTGGCATGAAAAATCTGTCTCTCTGGAGTTGAAGGTACATTGATGGTATTAAATCCCACAGCTCTGCATATTCCCACCTTAACACCTGAAGTAGCAAAGCTAGCAATTATGAAACAAGCCAAGGAGAATCTACAATCTAAAGGTCCTTTTTAACTTTACATTTACTATCTGGAGCGAGAGCAAGACTTGAGGTATTTACTGCTTCTGTATGGCTTTAATACGGGCAGCAACAATTTAATGGTAGTAATCTTCTCATCCCATATTATTGATTTCCAGTCTTAGAGTCGAGGTTCTTTTCCTGAGAATTCCCAAGGGAACAGAGGCAGGCAACATGCAAACAGAGGAAAAGGGATGAGATTGATCAAAGTGAGGCAACTGAGCACAGGCACTTACCACATATATCAGGAGCAGCAACTTTTTTTTTTTTTTTAATTTTATATTATTTTAAATATATATCATGAGGGCTTTACTTATCACAACCCCCCTCTTCAAAAATGTGCTTTTATCATACTTTTTATATGGTGAAACTCTTTCTGTTACAGGAAATAAAAGTTCTCTGTAGATAAAAAAGTTGCAGGTAAAGCAGCCCTTTGGGAAAAAATGTCCTGTCAGTCATATGCTTGTCATAGTCATGCCCTCCATCCTGAGAAGGTCTACTTCTTCCAAGTCATGCCAGCTTCAAGCTGCCTGTTTGATGGATGCACTCAACTTGGACTAAAGAAGTCTGATTTGTGAAAGCTGGGTTTGGATCCTAAAGGCTTCTCATAAGATTTTAGGATTCTAAACTAAATGTCAAATGAGAAGTGGGACTTCTTTTGATAATTTTCACATTTTAAGTCAACACAAATGTACTAAAAAACAGCACTATGGAGCAAAAAGCTACTTTTTAATTCTTGCTTCTCATAACAGCTTAGATTTTGCACCCAAAACATAACACAAGAATTCACACTATTTCCCTTGAAATATTTTTTTTTAGATTCTGTTCAACTTTAGAAAGGATGAACTTGAACTTATTCACTTTGTGTCATAACTCTGCACCATGAAATACCATGGTTTTCATTTATAGCCTTCTCCACTAGCTCAAAACTCTAATACTGCCAACATTTCCACAAAGCATCCAGCAGCAAAACATGGCCAGATTCAGAGATGCCTGTCTCTGTCTCTCTGCATGTGATCCAGATATAAAAGCCTAGTGAACATGCATAGCCTAGACCCTGTGCACAGCTTAGGTGTGTTAACATTAATGTCAGTGAAAATGGCACATAGAAGCAGTTTTATATTTAGAATGTATCTGAAACTGAAATTGCACCTTGAGCTGAAAAATCATTTTTCCATCATTAGACTCCAATTCAGAAAGATACTGAAAGATGAAGGTAATTTTCCATGTTAAAAACTCACTTTCAAATAGTTGGCTTTTCAAGTTATTAGACAAGATTGCATTCCTTAAAATGAGGCAATGAAACTATTTCTTGTGTCTCCACCTGTCAATATGACACTTATTTGGCTTTCTATAACAATCAACTGTTTACAGGCTGCTTCTCTTACCTCAGTAGTAGCAAACAAAAACAACCATGAATACATATTTTCAAAATTAGACCAGCATCTTCTAAATACTTTAAGGCTGCAGATTTGATTTTAAATGTTATTACTGAATTTCTTGGAATACTTATTTGTATAATTTTTCACAATTCATGTCTGTTGTGCAAGATTCTTCAGAAATTGTTGGTATATAAAAGACCACTTTCTGTTTTTTATAAGGAAAATCCACTGTAAATCCACTTGTAGATCCAGGTTCTATAGATTAGATTCTAAAACTAATCTCATACTCTCTCCCTTGTTGATCTTTATGCATGATCATTTTTGCTTTGATGTTTAAATGGAAAGAAAAAAAACAAATGTGTAAGGTCTAGTGCAATTTACTAACTTTGATGCCTTTGTGAGTCAAAGGCAGTAATTTACTCAACACAGCCATGAGACTTAGGTGACTTCTTTCACCTGATGGAAGAAATCATGAAACTCTCTTCCTTTCTTCAAACCTACATGGGCCTGGGTGCTCATCGTGTGAGGAGGAAAGGTCTGAAAAATACTCTGTTTCTATTTTTTTCATTCTTACCCAACTTTTAAACACTTTTTATGCTGTCCTGATTATATTTTATCAGAGAACTGGACTCCTTGTGAAACAAATACAATGGATAACATGTTTCAGGCATAGCCCTGATGTTTCCTCCAAACTCTGCCATTTCCCAAAAAGTTATTGTACCAGATGGCTAAAATATAGCTACTCCCTTGTCTTTCTTGAATAACTTGCATATCAGAAACAATATTTTGTTAAGTAATGGCTTACATGCCTGGACAAGTCACAGTACTCAGCTAATGCTAATTGCATTTGCAGCTGATTGAGAGCGCCCCATGGCAGTTCTTTCAGATCAGCAGCCAGCCCCAACCTGTCACTCCAGAGCAACATTTGTGTGACTGTGCTCTAATTACTCATCCTCCCTGTTCATATGACCACGGGACTTTATGACTTGCTAATCTATGGAGCTCTGCCAGACACCAGATATTACATCTTCTGTTGCATTTAAGAACAATTTACAGTATTTCCAAAGAAACATTCTGCCAGTTCCCACTGTGGCTACAAATAGCTGCAACAGCTGGCCCCAGAAGATACATTCTTAATGTGCATCTTTTAATGGAAGAGGCTCAGACCTGAATCTCCATAGAAGCTACCCGGTTTAAGGCTCTACCTGGTACAAGGAGAATGCCTGAGAGAATGGCTTGCAGAACAAGAGGCTAAATTAGTCTTGGAGAATTTCTACAAAAGAGAGACAAAGCCCATTTTAATAAAGCAAGACTATCCCTATTCTCTGGATAAACAAACCCCACCTCTTCATGTCACTCACTATGTGAAGATTCTCCCTGGATTTTATTGCTCTTTCCGTCAGTTTCCTGTTGCATAGATGAACGCTGAATTTTCCTTAAAACCAACCCAATGTGGCTATTGATGTAAAAAAGAGCTAATGGTCTATTGTTTCAGGACAAAAGGGAGTGGCCCTCCCAATCTGTTGTTTTGTAGGGAGAGAGCACACACAGACTTTTAGCTGTCTGATCAAAGTGTACCTATTGATTAAATTACAATGGAAATAAAATGTCAGGTCTAGATTTTGGAACTACAGGAAAGTAAATGCCAGCTTATATGCATAGCCTCTTTATGTCTTAAAAATAGCTTTCTCCTTCATGAACAGTGCCATTGATTGATGCTATTCAGGCAAATGTCTAAGAACATTTTGTTCAGCAATTATTGTAGGCTTGAGCACACAGACTATAGAAGAAAAATCTATTTTAAGCCCAAAACTCAGTCTGCCCTTCACTGCAGGCAGGGCTGTGACTAACAAAGATGCTATGCTTATTATCTTTACCAGATGCGGAAGCTCAAAACAAACCATTGAGCTCGTTAAAGACACAAAGCATGGGATAGCATCCAACAGTCATAGCAACAAATTACTGGCTCCAGGCAAACTAGCTAACTACAAATTGAAGTGGGAAAAAGGAGTGAACGTAAGATATACAGTAATTATTCACAGCAAACACAAAAGTCAAACCAACAGCCAAATTCTTGATGGTCTTTGAGCTCTCAAGGAGGAATACACAAAATGCTATCATGTCTTGCTGCCTAATGGATGAAAAACTGATTATTATTAAAAATTAGACAAAAAAACATTCAATAAGAAAGTACTGCAGCCCGGGTCAAAACTTCATATAGGTATAAAACATATTTCTATAAAAGCACTTCCATGACAGTGATGCTATGTACCTCCTTCCCTCAAGCATGTCTGCTGCACTTCTGTGACTTTAGCAGAGTTCTAATTCTTCTGGCCAAAGAACAGTTTCCCTAAAGCCACATAATTTCTTAGAGTGCTATCGCTGTTGGGTAGAAAGAGAGATTTATTCTTCATTTTCAATTGCACAAAATTGTCCTCTTACCATTTTGCTGTCTGCATCTCAATATATCTTGTGTTCTTTTCTTTGTTGTAGATCAATTTCCACTGGAATTACACAATGTAAATTAGAATAAGAAAATGAACAGAGCTCAGGATTTGGGCAAAAAGTTTTATAGGTTTTTTTCAGTTTTGCCTTACTTATAAATCCATTTCTGTTTGTTTCTGCTATTTTTATTTCTCTTTTTGAGTCTTGTATCTCACAAAGGATTCTTTTGGGTTTACTGATACAATACTTTACTCACAATTCTGTGGCATTCTGCAGAAGAAACAGACCTATGTTTTACATGAGGTTGGATTTCTGTCTCTACATTTTTCTCAAAATCCAAAAGTTATAGGTAGGCGTTAGAAGTGTTATCCACCAATCTCAGGCTTTTGGATATACTGAAAAAACAAGCATTTGCTTTAACAACATAATTTTTATGTATTCTAATAAAAGTTAACACCGAGAGGTCAGTGGTACTTTATCACTGAGACCAACAGTTTCATTCAGAAGTAAACTGGTGTTAAAACACACGGGCTATAATCCAGCACCTGCCTTGAAAGGTTTGGATAATCCTTTGAAAGGATTCCTGCAGAAAGCTGGAGTTCAAAAGGGCTCTTATAGTGGTCCCCAGTCCATGCCTAATTGCAATGAGCAGAGCCTGGTCATGAAAAAGCAACGTCTTCCATCCTGAGACAGCCAAAAACATCATGAGAGGCTGTCAGGAGTATGAATATGTTTCAGCAAATCAATGAATAAATGGAAACTTGATTTCAGCATCTTTATCAGACTATGAAATTGTTACCAGTTGTGGCTGAAAATCAAAAACAACTTTGAGAAAGTAAGCAAAAGTCTGCTTACATTTTATGGGTATTTTTTCTTCAGAAGAGCTCTAAACAGACTGGAAATCCTACCAGATTGTTGCTATTCTTGAAAAAACACATTATCACAGCAGTTAAACCTTGGTCCATTTCAGTCAAACAGAAATATTGCGGCCTCTTGCTCTGCACCTGTCGTATTTTTCACCTCCTCTGTTAGACTGCTATAATTCATTGTTACAAGTGTGGAATTAAAGCAACACCTCTGAATCCAATTAGAAAAATGGAATACAGTCAGTCTAAGTTTTAACAAATAAATATAACTGAGTAGAACACACTGGTATTCCATAAGAGCCTACTTTGTCTCTGGATGCATTTTCAGTGTCCATTTATTATATCTAAAAACATCAGCCTACTTTCATCCATAAAGACAAAGTAACTGTGCTGGTCAAAGTGCAAAGTTTCATGTAGACTTCTTGTGAAACGATAAACTATGAAAGGAATAGAATCTTCAGTATGAAAAACCTTCGTGTTAAGCAGTCTGCCAGCAGATACAAAGGGTCATCTTTAAGGCACAATCCAGTATCTGCAGAGGGTGTCAGAAAAAAAGTCATTAGAGAGAAACAGCTAGGTCTAATACAAAGAATATGCTTCTTTCATCTGAGATTTTAAACCTGAGTTATCTTCCTGAATGCACTAAGATTTTAAAAATAGCATTTTAAAGGTAGGTATTCAGAATCTTCAAAAAAAGAAGGTATAGACTAAAATCAATTCTCCATGAAATAATTTCATTTTAAAGTATTCTACAATACTACAAAAGGGTCCAGCAACGTACTGGGTATGACTCATTTTTCATGAAAGTGTCTTAAAAATAAAGCATAGAAGCTTTTTATGAATTATCTCCTTTTGAAAAGACTTGAAAGACCAGACTGCAGATTGTTGACATGAAGATGTCAGATGAAAAGAAAAACTATCCAATCCATTTTATTACAAATTGGGTATATTTTCATTGGACTAGACTATGCACTCTCATGAATCATAATTCTAAGATACCAGGAAAAATCGAGAGTATTAAGACTTATTCAAGGGATATTACTGTTGACCCCTACGACACTTAAAAAATAGGGCATAATTTTAAAATTACTAAGTGAAAGTTATAAAAGATAGTCGTTAGATATTCATTAAACTATGATCATTTACATTTTGATGGTCTATAATAGTTTTAAGATTGTTATGAAAACGTTTTGCATGCCTTTTTACGCTGTAAAGGCTAAAACCCTGCGGAATTATTAGGACTTGACAGCTCTACATAAAGTTGAAATAATGAAGTTTGGCATCTGAGAGCTCCTTAATCCTCTTCCATCAATACTGCTGCAATAATTGCAAATGTCAGGCTAAAATGACTGTGAGCCTCAGACATCTGTCACTTACAATTACACAAAAAACCCTGCTCTGATTATTACAGTGTAAGTTCTATCACAGAATCGCAGTACTGAAAGAATAATTACTACAGCATGTGCAGTTTGTTTCAATATAAAGAAAAAAAAAATTAAAAAACCAAACAAAAAACAACAACAACCAGAAAAAACAGCACACACACAAAAAGCCCACCCACTTGGGGCTTTCAAGGAAGCCCTAGACAACTATCAGAAGAAAATTTTCATCTTCCACAGGATAGGACAAACTGTAGTTTCCAATTCATCCGAGCATATGAAGAATGACATTGATACTGTCACTGAAAATTACAGTCACACGTAACATAAACCAACAGTATTCAGATGTACATCTGCTACCCCTTCAGAGCAGCACCATGTGATAGTTGCAATTTTAATCAATAATTTTTTTTGCCTTGCTCTTCCTTGAGATAATCTACCTTTTCTGACCTGTTGAACTGTCACAGATCACTGTATACTGATGAAATAGTATACTGTAACTTCTTTCCTTTCCACAGACATTCCTCAGCATTTTTGTTCTTCCTTACAGGTTATGGTGACTGCAAGTTGCTGAAGGATTATGCACATTTAGCTCAGTCTGATCACATTGTGATACAAAGATTGCTTAACAAGAATTGCGTAAGTATTTCAGTCAGCTTTGCTGAATCAGGATGATTTCAGTCAGTTCTTTTAACCCTGTTGCCTTATACAGCTTTCACAATATTACCTTCTCAGAGCTAAAAGCTTTTACTACTTTCAGTTGTTTGGTAAATAAATGCGGTTAATTATTTTTTTTGTTCATTCTAGAGTACAAATGTGAGGGCTTGCACTAACTACCCATATATTCAAATTTCTGCTTGGAATTAGTGCTGTTCTTAAATAATTACAGTTGCTGTAGAACCATTAAAAAAACTTTTATCTTACAAAAAGAAAATCCTTTGATTAATTGCCTCTCTATTCTTCCTATGCATTTGGCTATGAAGGTTGAGGCACTGGCATTCTACCAGACTTCTCAATGGATAATTTCCTCTAAACGATGAACTAAAACTATTTTTACTTCTGTATTTTTAGATGCTCTGCCAGTTTGTTTTTCATTATTGGTATGAGGAAGTCATTTATTACATTGTTATGGGATAGTTAGCTTCTTCTCTTTCTCTATGTATGTTCCTCTCAAGATATAGAGATAGATTAGATAGATCGATAGACAGATAGATAGATAGATAGATATCTGTTTACTCATTGAAGTAATTAACCAAACTCATCTCAATATCAGAGCTAGGAAGCTCACCATTACTTGCTCATGCAATTTGAAGTGAAATATTTGAAGGGAAAACCAGTGTTCTAACACCGAGCCTTTAGAGTTGTCAGTCAAATAAGGAAGGAATAACTGTAACAGTCTTTGGAATCTCCCTTAGCAATTTCAGACTATCTTCGTTAACACCTCCACCTACTAACTTTTTTCATACCTGTATTCTAAATATAGAGAAAAATGCTAATAAAGCAAGATGCATCTTACCCTCAGTCATAAGTTAAATGTTATTCCCTAAAATTGTATAACAAGCTGCATTGTCTGTTAACTTCCATACAAGCTAACTCCAGCTTTTCTTCCATATTCCCTCTCATGATTACAAGGATTTCTCTATAAATATTGTAAAGATACTTCCCTCTCCCTGCCCTTTAAATCCTTTATGAAAATTTGGCCTTTCTGGGAAGTCTACAAAATCCTTGATGCTGATATGCCAGGAAGTAATCTGTCTTCCTAACTGGCACTATTTATTGGGTTTTTTTACTCTTCTATTTGTCATACCTACACACCATCTTATGTCTTAGACTTAATTTCTAAGCACCAGGGGCAAGGATCATTTATTAACTCTGTTTCTACAACATCAAGTGCAACAGGGTTATGATTTATGCCAGACCTGACAAATTAAATAAATAGCCTGTCTTTCCCCTGAAAGTCTCAAACACTGGTTTTTGGAACATTTGTAAAACAAGTACTGGAACTCAATAAAATGACTTGGATGGTGAGCACAAGCAATAAATTCTATGGACATTCCTCTCAAACTTAGGAATACTTTTCAACTCTGCTGGTTTTCCTAAAAATTTTCTATTTCAAGAAATCTTTCAACATTTTTCTTCCCAAACACAAAAACCTGAATAAAGTGAACATAAGTTTAGGTGCATTGCCCTGGGGTGACGTTCTGAAGCCGCTTTATTCCTTAACCATCCGCTCAATGCCCAAGGACGCTGTGCCTTTAAGACAGCCCCGGGGGCGGGGCTGGAGCCACAGGCCCGAGGGGGCCCAAGGGCTCCGGGGCAGGGCTCGGCAGGGCGCTGGGAGCGCTGGGCTGTTTTTCTGGGTTTCCTTTGTGCTCCAGCTAGCTGGGAAAAGGTTCTGTTGGGTTTTTTCTTTTTCTTTTTTCCCTTTCCTTCCCCTTGCCTCACTGCCTCTCTGTGGATACAATAATGCTACTAGCAAAGATTTTCTTTATTTTCTAAGTCTGTGAGAGACTTTCTCTCTCTCACAGAGATAGCAGCAGAGTTCTGTAAACAACCAAACACCTGCAACCTTGAAAGGTCTTGTTTATAGTACAGTAGAAAAATATTTTGAACAATGGATGTTTTAGGATTCTAGCCAGTCACCCCTAAGGGGTGGCTGATCCTTTGTCCAATTAGACTATGAAGAAAAAAGTCTATAAAAGAGTTTGTAAAATAATTAAATAAATCGATCTTGGTGCACAATTCCTGCCTGCTGGATCTTCTCCTCCCCCCTACGGCTATGGGACACAATAATATACCCTAGGGCATTTTTTTTTAATATTTGGTGATCCCAACGTGATCTGCACACTGCGAAGTGTCCTGCTGCTGCAAGCCAAGCCAAATTCTTCTAGAGGTGCGCTGTTCCCCTTCCCCACCCCGGGACCCGGAGGTCCGACGGGACTGAGAAAATGGCGAACAGCAGCTCACAAACCGATGCTGTGGTAACGGTCTGGAAAGGTGTTTTCAGTATAATGCACACCTCCATTCCTGAAAACTCACTTCGCGAATTATTAGATTGGGCTACCTTGCAAGGGATTCCTATGGACAGAGACACTGTCCTGGACTTTGGCTTATGGCAGGAGCTTGGCTGTGATGTCCGGCACAAACTCCCATCTGGGGACCCAGCAGCGCTAGAATTATCCCGAACTTGGCGTTCGTTATTTATGCTGCTGACTGACCTTGACTGTGACAGCAGGGCTGGCTCTCCTATTTCGGTGATGAGTGACAGAGGGATGTCTGAACAGGACCCCACTGACCGGACTTCAGGGGTGTGTGGCGCTGGATGCGAAAAAACCCCCCCGGCTTCATGGGCAGAGCCTGCGCTGTCTCAGCCTGCACAGTCACAGGACTCCGCGGCCCCCAGGGACCCCGCGCCGGCAGAGGCGGGGGTGTCAGGGCAGCGGGAAGCCACACAGCCTGCCTTACCGCTTGGCTCGGCAGTGGCCACGACTTATTCAGGGCCGCAAATTAGCGGCTTAGAGAATTAGACCATGGCGGCTCCTAGCCCATCTGCGCATGCATCGGCTGTGCCAGGAACGCCCGGATCTACCTTCTTGGCCAGCGTAGCCCCAGGCGTGACTGCACCGAGACTGCCTGGGTGTGGTCCATTGCCCTCTATGGCGCTGGACTGTTCTGCACAGTTGCAGAACCGAGCCATCGACCTTTTAATAGAGCATCTGCCTTTGCTGACAGAGCTGCTGAACATATCACCGCAGCTGGAGGAACTGCTCAGCTTGCAAAAGCAGCTACTGCAGATGCCAGAGGCACCCTGCCGTGTGGGGTGCGCTGGGCCCGCACCACCCGCACCGCCTGCGCTGCCTGCGGGAGATGTGGCTCCAAACCAGGAAGCAGCACGGCCAGCAGTGAACCCAGAAGTAGCGCTGATGCGGGAACACCCGGAAGCGGCGGCAGCCGTGCCCTGACCGGTGGTGGTGCCAAATGGCGCCGCGGAGCAAGGACCAGCAGCGGTGCCAGGCGCTGGTGCGGTGGAAGAGACGAGCGCGGCGCCGGGCGCAGCTGCAGAGCAGGGGCCAGTGGTGGTGCCGAATGCTGCTGTGGAGCAAGAGACGAGCGCAGCGCCGGGCACGGCTGCAGCCCCGGAGATGGCTGTAGCAGCTCCAGTACCAGTTCGGTCAGGACCGGCCGAGAGAGCATCCCGTAAAGAGGCTGCTGTTCAAACTGCAGCACAGCCAGCTGCAGTCTGTGCTGTCTGTTCTGCCCCTAGCCAGCCTAACCAAAGTGCCCCTCCCCGTCCATTTCTGTTCACTCACAGTGTCTCAGAGTTGCCTTTGCCCGATGATTCCTCGTCAGGAAGTGAGGCAGATGAGGTTCTGGCCCCAGGGCGTAAAGCTGCCGTAGCCAGGTGGTGAAGGAAAAGGCTGCTCCGGTCTCACCCCTGGACCTTTCAGGACTGCACGGTAACAGTGCATCCAACCCGCTACAATCGCTTCTTAGAGTCAGTTAAGATGCGAGCGTTGCAGGAGGGAGATTGGAAATTATTGGAAACACTTGGAGTGCCAAATAGATTTGAGGATTCTGGGGGTAATCGGGGAAACTGTTACACTCCATCCACAGGCTGTACCAGAAGTTCAGGATGGTAGTGACTCCCCAAAAGGGGAAATCCAAGCTTTCCCAGTGTATAAGGCTCTCCCAAATTCAGGGGAGCATGACAACCATGAGGTAATTGCTTGGAAAGTTGCCCAGGACCTCCAATCCAAGGTGGCACAATATGGGCTAGGTTCTGCTGAGGTTATGCAGATAATAAGGGTGATAAATACAGATTTGCTTGCTCCATTTGATATCAGACACTTAGGTCAAATTCTATTTCAACCTGTACAATTTACAGTTTTTGAGAAAACCTGGAGAAAGCTGGCCGACAAGGCTGCATTAGGGAATATGCAGCTCCCAGCTGCCGATCCTAGCAGGAACAGATGCTTTGATGGGGACTGGTCCCTTCTCTGATCCCAGCCTACAGGGTACCTTGTCCTCTAGCGTCCTGCAGAAAGCTCAACAGGTCGGCATGGCTGCTCTGTTGAAAACCATAGAGTTGTCTGCGCCCAGAAAGTGATACACTGAAATAGTTCAAGGGAAATCAGAGTCATTCCTCTCCTTTGTAGAGAAAGTCGCTGCTTCTCTCGAGAAGCAGGTTGAGGATGACGGGTTAAGGCAGATGTTGTTAAGGCAGTTAGTGAGAGATAATGCAAACGAGGAGTGCAGAAAAATCATAGATGCCTTACCAGGGGATCCCAGTGCAAGAGGTGTGGGAGGCCAGGGCATTGCTCGGGCTACTGTAGATCCCAGACTCATGCCGATGGTCGGCCGTTGTCGGGAAACTCCCGCCGGGGTGCAAGGAGGGGGAATTGCTCTCCAATGCAGTCACTCCCCCAGAGAGTGGCACAGGTACAGGCACAGGCCTACCCAGCCACCCTAGAGACAGCACCCAGGGATCAGATGGGTTTGACGTCCACACCGCAGCCGCAGTCGTCTTAGACTCTAGCGGTATTTATAAAGTTCCCTTGGATGCATATGGATCCTTAGCCCAGGGATCCAGTGCAATGCTGGTGGGAAAACCTGACATTGCCCATCAAGGAATCTTAGTGCACTCAGGAGTTACTGACACTGACTTTAAAGGTCAGATTTGCGCTATGGTCTCCATGCAAAACCCCCCTGTAACTATTCCTGAAAAGACCTGCCTTGCTAAATTAGTGCCTTTTAAGTCTTGTGTCCCCAGGATAGAACAACAAACTCATGAAGATAACGGCAGGGGATCTACGGGAATTCTGCAGGCCTTCTGGACTGCAGACATCGCTGACCAAAGATGACACGTACCCTGATCCTGCCGAATGCCCGTCCACCCCGGATTCAGCTTCGAGGTTTGATTGATACGGGTGCTGATGTAACCATCATCTCCTTCTCTGCATGGCCTCCCTCATGGCCTTTAGCCCCAGTGGGATCAGCCATCACAGGAGTAGGAGGAACCACACAGAGCTATTTAAGTGAATGGCCTGTGATGGTGAAGGATTCAGAGGGGCACACAGCTACAATTAGGCCTTATGTTACTACCACTTCCCTTAACCTTTGGGGACGGGACGTGTTGGCAGCTTGGGGGATACGGATTGGGACAAATTTTTAGCGGGGGTCACTGTGTGTAAGGGTGCACAGTATCCTACACTGCCTTTGCAGTGATTGATTAACACACCAATCCGAGTCAGACTCTGCTTAGTTAGTTGAATTAAGGGCTGTTATCATGGCTTTTCAATGATTCTCACAGGAACCTTTGAATTTGGTTGCTGAAGCCAACTAGAAAAAACTTTGTATACAATTAATCAGCTTGCAGTACCACAAAATTCAAATAATCCTGTTATTCTGAATCATTTTCTCTCATTGCAGTCTGCAGACAGACAGCTGCCCCGGGCAAAAGTCTGGGTGCGGAATTTACTCACTAAGCAGTGGGAAGGCCCTCATGAGCTTATCGTTTGGGGTCGTGGGTATGCTTGCATTTCCACAGATACTGGGGTACGGTGGCTACCTTCAAAATGCGTTCGCCCTGACCTACGGCAGCAGAGGCAGAACAGGCAACCTCCAAATGATGACCAGAGCACCAACCATCCAAATGGCGACCACAATGTAGATCATCAGCCTAATGACTCTTCTGATGATGACCAGGATGTCGACCATCAGGCAGATGGTCCTTCTACAAGCAGAGACTGGGATGGTCCTTCCACAAGCAGAGACTGAACTTTAAATTTCTTGTTATGGAGTCAGATAGTTAAAGCCTTAAGGACATATTTAGAATTAATAACTGATGTAAATTTCTATTTAGGGCTAATAGTAGAGTTGTTATCTTATAAAACAAAAAGGGGGAATTGTAGATACAATAATGCTGCTAGCAAGGATTTTCTTGCTATTTTCTAAGTCCGTGAGAGACTTTTTTTCTCTCACAGAGATAGTGGCAGAGTTCTGTAAACAACCAAACACCTGCAACCTTGAAAGGTCTTGTTTATAGTACAGTAGAAAAATATTTTGACTATGGATGTTTTAGGATTCTAGCCAGTCACCCCTAAGGGGTGGCTGATCCTTTGTCCAATTAGACTATGAAGAAAAAAGTCTATAAAAGAGTTTGTAAAATAATTAAATAAATCAATCTTGCTGCACAGTTCCTGCCTGCTGGATCTTCTCCTCCCTATGGCTGCAGGACACGGTAATATACCCTAGGGCATTTTTTTTAATACCTCCCTTCCCTCCTCACTGGTCCGGGGAGCCTGCAGGGGTGGCCCGGCTGGTCCAAGCCCATGTGTCTGTTCCCTCTCCAGGAATTTGTTGTATTTTGAGGGGCTTTTTTTATCCTGTTCTACCCTGCTTTCTTTGTATGTTAATAAACAGTTTGGTTTCTTTTTCCCACTTTCACTTCTTGTGACCCACTTGTCTTATTGGTGGAGGAAAAGGGGAGGCCGTTTCCTCCTGAAGTTTTGTCTCCAAAACCAAGACATGCATGAATAGAATACTACAAATGACAGACTTACAGACAGAGGTATCTATCAATTACAAGACACAAAAGCAGTATTTGTTCATTACTCTCTGGTTCTCTGGCAAGCACTTGATCAAACCTTAAAGATTCCCTTTCAGCAGAAATTAAGTAAACACATATGGACACAGATTAGGCTTTTACATTTATAAATATTTCTTAAGGGGCTTATCTATCTATGGGTTCATTTGACTTATCTGTTTTATAAGGACTACATGGTTATATGTATGCAAGGCAGGGATAATTTGGCATTCCAGATTTCTGAATGTGTATTATTCCTTCTGACTCTTGAGAATAATATAAAAGAGATTTTTTAGAAATGGTTTTGATGAAAAACTTTTGCACTCTATTCACTGATAAGAGTCAAGCAGATTCAGTCAGAAGCATTAGCCTTCTATTTTGTCACTCAAAGGCTTTGAAATCAACTCAATATTTAACAGTTACAGCTTGCTGACTTTGGTAAATATGTGTGTGTGTGTATAAGCTCTTGCCTCTATTTCGTGACAGGTGACAGAGAAAAGATGATGTCCTTTCAATCTTTTCCTCCAATCCAGCTTAGCTAGTGAAAAGATTCTGCTGAAGAATAAAAACTCATGGCTTTAAAAGAAAGTGAGAATAACGGTGGGGGAAAGAGAAAACAAAAATGAATTGTCACAGCTGGTAAGGTTAATGCAATCTGGCCTGTCCTAATCACCCCACCAGGACAGTACCTAGATTTTGAGTGACTTAGTACAGAAGATAGGTCAAATTGGACTTCAAAAACTATAATACTACCATTAATCTCTGATAGACCTTTCAGTGCATTGCCATATGGTCCCACATATCCTGTAACTTAGCAACAGAATGCAGTTTTTATTTTTTGCCATTATGAAAGACAGTTTTTCAAGGTGAAAATTTTCTCAACTCAGAGACCAATATAAGCTTTTTATTCATGCAAGTAGACCTGCTGGTCTAAGGCTAGGGTTACAGTTCTCATGTATGCTTACAGAACGCTTTTCAAGGATTCACAGTTTCCCAGGTTTTTCTCCAATAAATACGGAAGCAGACTGCATACTCCTAAAATTTAGGCCTGCATACTGCATTGGAGAAAAATCAACTGTGGTTGTAAAAGGATGCAAGAGAAAGGATTTTCACACCGTGTATGTGACAAGCTGTTGCTATTTCAGTACAGGGGCACTTAGTCTGATCTGTAACCACCCTCAAATTATATGTGCAAATTCTGACCTCAGACAAACTACTGAAAGAATGAAGAAATAAGCAACCTGTTCCTATAAACTCTTGAATTTTCTGAAATCTAACCCTAGGGAAAGAGATTTCCAAAGCTAAAACTGTGTCCAGACATACTATTTTTCATCATTCACTCAGATTTGGATGAAGTTTTCCCCTCTTTGACTGACCATATTTGTGTACTCGTACTATTGAAACTGAAGAACATATGATTAACAAAGGACAAAGCAAATGCAGAACGGTAAGAATGTAATACTACACTTCCTCAGGAAGAGAGAAACATAAAAGATGGGTAATGGCAGAAAGAACAATAAATAGAATCCCTTAGTAGCAGGTTTCCTTTCCTAATTAGGTAGAAATCCAGTTGATAAAACTAGACACAAATGAAATAGAAATATACTATTACAATCTACATTACAACGTTCTAGTTAAATTTGACTTAAGGGTATTCTCAGAAGCAGTGAGTTTTCTGCACAGGTAAACACACCAAGGGAAGAGAAGAATGAATTCCAACATGGACAAAAGACATGCTTTAAAACCATGTGTCAGGAGAAAAGCATTGTTACTTGGAAGAAGGGAAAGCACAAAGAATGTGTTTTTCATATCAAAGGCAGTGTTTGGAAGGAGAACAGGCATTGGTTTCCTGAAAGAAAGAATTCTTTTTCTCAACACAGTCTGACATGAATGCCCTGGGACAGAAAAAGAACCAAGTCAAAAGTACTGACATGAAAATGACTCATGGTCTTTAATCTTTGTTACCTGTGTTTCATACAACTTAAGAGACACAGCTTCTCCCAAAACAAAAATTCTGGGGATTTAAGAATAAATCTGTCACACTCTGTTCTTTTTTAAAATTGCAGTCTTTAGTCATCTTATGCTTGTTTTTCTGGTTTTACTTCTGGAATAGCAACTAATGATATATCTTGACAGATAGAAAAGATTGCCAAGGGGGAAGATCCTCCTGGCCTATGGCAAATGGAAATTATTACAGAGAGATCTAGACTGCAGGATGTCAGAGCAGTTGGAACACACACTGGCAGAGAGGAAGCCCGCTGGCTGTGGGACACCAGATAGAGCATGTAGTATTATATGGCTTGATCATGAGTACTATGATACAACCATATGTTGTGCTTCTCCAGCAAATTATCCATAATCATACCTCACAGACATCCATGTATTTAATTTATATGCTTGTAATTCAGCTGAACAATGGCTCTCCTGTCTAGACGTGAACCATTGTCATAGTCTGTAGTCAAATTACCACCCATTGGGCATGAGTTACTTTACTGTGGGATAACAACTGTTACATGATGAAGTAGCAATGGCATTTTGCAATCACTTCATGTTGATTTCTCACTTGCTGCTCATCTGTGTGCACCTGGATGACTTAAGTCATCCAACCACTTTAAAATGTTATCACAGTCACAAGAAATTATAGACAATGGATATTGATACAGCACAGCCGGATATTTAATTAGTCTTTTTCTAAGTAAGATCTTTGGAATTTTAATTTGCACAGATTAATGCTAGAAACCACGTATGACCAGTTATTAGACCAAACCAGGTTGATCAGGGCTTTATCCTGTCTGGTCTTGGAAATCTCCAAGTATAGAGACTGTAGAGCTTCTCTGAGCAAACTGCTTCATTGCTTATCTGTCCTCATGGTAAAAATGATTTCCCTAAATCCACTCAAGCAAATACCCCTCCTGAAAAAGTAATGCATGAATAAACTCCAGATACATTTTATAAACCCTGAAAGGTTCCATTAACAGTTTATATTTAATGGAGGGCTAAGCATGAAACCTAAATTATCAGAGTGACTCTCTAAAAGCAGAAGAGAAACACTGTGTAACATCCACAAAATTTGCATTACAGTTAACTGAAATACACAGAAATTTGTTTTTAATCACTCTCATATCCCAGCAATGAAGACTATACATGAATATATACTAATATGCAGTTAGCAAAAATCAATATGCAGTGAACAGCAACAGAAGTGAAAATAGGTCAATGTATTCACATCACATGGCTTATCATAGTGCTTGTTTTCTACTGAGTTAAATACTGCATGTGACACAGCTATACGCCATTATACATTACAGACACTGCAGGTTACAGTGCTAAGCTTGGTCCCTTCCATAATGATGAAATTACTTACTTGCTTTTGTTCTTTAGATTTATGTCATGCAGACTGAACTGTGCAAAATGACAGCCTTGCAGTGAATCAGTAATAAGCACTGCTTTGTTTCATTGTCCAAACACAAGAAAGGACATTTGTCTGAAGAACTGCATTTGCATTTAAATACTTCTTCTTTATAAAAGCACCTTCTACAAGTAGTAATTAGGCTACAGTATTGAAATACTGTCAAGAATGTGCTTAGTTTAGCAATAGAATTTCATAAAGACTCATTTAATGCAAAAACAGTACAGTGCAAAATTATGACTGTTTTACATTACTGAACACCATTCATATAAAAACAACATGTTTACATAGCTCTCAGATTTCCTTCATACAAGAGTATCACAGAAATCTGTGGAGTATTAAGCAGTTATGTATTGCTTTTATAGATGGCATATGCTGCACAGGTTATGAGTTTGATATCAATTTACCTGACTGCCAGGAGTTAAATCAAGCAAGGCTGTAAGGTGAAAATCAATGGAAAAGAGCACAATGGAAGAAATAAGATATTCAGGCTGCTTCAAAGTGGTAAAAAATAACATTGGCTTGGGGATTTTTAGCAGGTGGGAGCTGGTGGTCCGGCCCCACCCAGTCTACTGGATAGTTTATCCTTTTCTGGCTAATAGCCTGTAGTGGAAGGAAATCCCAAACCTTAAAATGTTGGCCAAGGAAAGCAAGAAAAATTGAATAATTATCAGGACCTTACAGCTTAAAACCATGTGAAAGAAACAGATGGACAGTTACTGTGGTACCCAATGTATGAGAGAAAGGTAAAAAGAAGCCTGGTTTGCATACTAAGTAGCTACACTTGAAGCCATTAGTTTCCAGAGTTAACCATCCAGGCACTTTAAAATGCAGACTTTCCTTGGAAAATACAATCCTGGGCTGTCAATTATCTAAAGTCATCTCATGCTCCTGATTTTCCTCCTAGCTCTACGGCTACACGTTGCCCTTCCACTGCCAGAATTCTCATCCTCCTTTAATATGAGAAGGCTGACCCACCCCTCTCTCACTCTCTCTCTCTCTCTTTCTCTCTTCTCTGTCTCAAAGCAAACAGAGCTTGTTCTTTCAAACACAGTACAGTTTGAAAAAAACTGAGATGGGTTTTGAAGACAATTCTGACATGCTCATCTGTTCACATCTCTACACTGCTATTTAGGAACCCACTAACTTTTCATGATAAAGATTTGTCTTCTCTTACAATGTAAAGTACACGCTCAGAATTTTAACTTATTTCAGTATCCTCTTACACTTCCATGCTCCCTCCATTTTATTCTTCCCAGTATCACCCAGTACCCCTTCCATTTTCTTAAACATATTCCAGTTCTTTATTTTTTTTATGCACTTGAAGCAAAATTTCTTACACAGAAGAAGCATTTGGTATAAAATATGTCAATTCCATTGAGCTAAGAAGAATGGACTACATCTTCTCATTACCTAAACAGTAAAAAAAGCATTAATATGAAATTCAAAAGATAAAATTGGGAAAACATAGGGTGCTACTACATTCCAGCTTTAGAGAAAACATCATTAAAAAGACAGGCATGTAAATGGCCTAAGAAGTGTGTAGCCTGTGGGAATATGAGGAACAAGTGAAGGAAACACTTGAAAATTCTACAGGAATACCTGTTATTCCAAAGATGCTCACTGCAAACTCTTTTAAGCAGACTAATTTAGAGTTGCAAAAATAGCTTCTTCATGTGAAATCAGCATAATGGATTCCTCATTTTGGAATCATAACACCATACCTGCTTCTCTTACATCTCACCAAGGAAAGCACTGCATGCTCAGTAAAAAGAGGCATGGGACCATGTGTGAGCTGGCAGTGACAGCAGAGCACCATTTTGTATTGTTTCTAATAGAAAAGACTGCTCAGACTGCAAAGCTCCATCATGATGCTGAAAACATGGAATACAAACAAGAAAATTTTTAAAGCTTTCTTCTTAAAAAATAAAAAGGAAAAAAGCCCACCCAAATGTGCTTTTTCTCTCCCACCAGGCTGTTTATCTTGTATTGAATGAAATATTTAAATCACATATGAATACAAATATTTTACAGCATCTTCCATTCCATCATCTGAAGGCTATCATGAAGATCCCAAATGTCTTTTTAATGACTGACCAGACAGGGGGTACTGTATAACTGAGGGGTGAAAAGGGGGTTGAAAACAAGCTGTACTATCCTTTCATGATTAAACTTGAATATTAGATCCAACAGTCAGTACTTAAAGCTCTACATATTAAGCACCAACTTATTAATACAGTGGGAATTAAAAAATGTTTACGACCCATTTCACTGCTATGAAATGCTCTGCAACATACATATGAGCTTATTAAGGAGCCAGTCTCAGTCTGGAAAAAAAAATTGAATCCAGGAAAAATTACTAAATACTACATTGTTAGTCTCTGGGCAGTCTCATGTCTGTTTGGTATATTTATAATGTTAAAGTCTTCCTAATGATACACTCCTGTTGATTACAGATACGAAGCAGAGGAAGTGCAAAATGGAGTGGAGCTGATCTTTCCCACTGAGCTGAGTAAATAATTACACTGTCCTTGTGATACCAGTGAAGCTAATGGAGCAGAAAAGAGGCCAATTCTTTGCTCCTGAAACTTGGTACATCATCTGAGCAATGAAGGTTAACTCATCTGACATTCTGTTACCTTTTGAAATACCCAGTCACTAATACGAAATGGGAAAAGAATGGGTTTATGTAGGACAAAAATTAAATGACTTCCCTTGACTTACCAGCCAGTCTAGACAATGGTTCACGATATGCTGCCCATCTGCCACCTCTAATCCCTGCACAGGACAGTATATCATCTCCTTTGCTACTCCTCTGCCTTTCAGAAGTAGGAAAGAAGGTGGGTATATAATGTCATAAAGATGATAAAATGCCTGTCGTCCTAGTTTGGTCTGCTGCCTGTCTGGCAGTAGTTCCATATTTGTGCCAGATTACACTGACTGAATGCTCAGAGTGTTCTGTCCATGTCTTGCCCCTTTCCTGTCAAACTATATACACATCTTTTACTGAGCTTTCACAATGGGAGGGGTCAGTGTACTTTCCTCACCTCTCTGATGAACCATTTCACAGTTCCCTCTTCTGAACTGCAACTTTTTCTCTGAAGTTGATTGTGAATTTATACAAAATGTGAACAGCTCAGATCATGGCATATATTCTGATTGTTACCTGACAATTATGATAATTGTCCTCTTGCAAAATTTTCCATTGCTGTTGATGTACTCAATAGGTTCACCACATCTTAGAAAGTAAAAATAAAATTACCATTCTATCTGGTGTCCATGAAATTATTCAGCACTGTTTTATTGAATTCCAGACTGTGGCAGTTAGAATAGGAGATAAATTGATTAAAGATGGTACACTGTTTTTCACGTTCTGCTATTTTCCATCATCAAAGTCCTGAGCATCGCATCACATCACATCACATCACATCACATCACATCACATCATATCACATCACATCACTTTCTGGCATCTCATTTGGAGGCTCATCTGCCATAATTTTATCCATAGTGTAAATGGTAGCACAAACACAGGAATTTATGGTATCCCCAAAGAGCAATTCAAAGCTCTCCTCTTAGGAACCAATGGGGCTAAATTTTGTTTAGAAAATTTAGTCTGGGTACATTCATACAGGGAAAAAAACCCCAAAAAAACAGGAAGGCAAGTTGAGGTCAGTAACATCTGATTGATACTGGTATGATGCAGAGTAAAATTTCATATGGTAACTTATCATTAATTCAATTTTAATATGAAAAACTCTGAGTAGCAAAAAAGCCAAACGAGGAAGGAAAATCCTTCCTCTACTTCAGGGACACTAGAAGCTCTTTCTGTACATGCTATTGGGGAAGTAAAGGTAAATTGAAAATAACAGGTACAGAAACAGCCCAACAACAGCAGCAGATACTCTGAGAGTCTCTCAGCTCTCTCTGCCCATGCTTTGTAAGTGGCTGTTCTGAGCTCGTCTTCTTTTCTCTCTTTCTCTGCACTATATTCATTTCATTGCCACTCAACCACTTCATTCCATTCTCCTTTTACTTTGCCACCAGAGCATTTCCTTCCCCCCAGCAGTCACTTTGCTTGTTGGTAAAATGCCTCACCCACCTTGTGTCTGTCCCAGCAGTTTGGGCTGTGAGCTGACAGAAACCCTGCACCCGTCTGTGTTTGCTCACCCCGTGGTGTGGCAGTGCCTCCTGTTGGTAATCAGGGACTACCAGCGTCTACCCCAGTGAGAGTACCTGCAACACACTGCAACTCCACACAGAGAAAGGCTCCTGTGCACATGTTCCAATAGAAGAGCCACGGCAATTAACTTTGTCACTAGTGGTACGTAAAAACTGAGTAAGTGGTGGTAGGAGGCCGCTGAGTGGTTAATTACATGCCTTGTGGATGCTGAGAGCTCTCGAGCTGTAATTTATACTGTTAGTCTAAACAGTATTGGCCAGCATTTACCATTTAGGCTAAGTTCTGTCAGCATTCATTTACAAGTGAACAAAAGTAATGCAGACTGCAGATACAAACAGAGCCATGGCCCATTTCCTTCTAAATAAAAACTGTACATTATTTCTGTTGGAAAGGATTTAAAAACAGAAGTTCAGCTGATGGTGTTCTGTGTCAAATTCCAGAAATACACAGATCCATTTCCACGAAGCAATTGTGGGTTTTTTTCTTTTTTGGACTATGTTCATCTGGAACAGTAGTAAGAGAGCAGGATCTTTAAGCTCTTGTGTGAATATGTCTGTCCATTACATTTTTGTCACAAGCTGACATACAGCTGCTTATTCATTCACTGATAACGTCAGATGCTTTAGATCAATGTGGAGAAACTATCATGTTTTATACCAGCAGAAAAAAATCAACAAGTATCAAGGTCTTAACTTTATTTGTAGCTCCTAAAAGAGCCCAATTCTACACACTACTTTCAGCTAATGTAATTTCTCATGTTTTTTAAGGTGTAGAGCACAGAATTAATCTTAATGCAGGAATTTAGGATTACTGGTGTCATAAAGTATCTCCAGATCTTTCCAGAAGTAGGTAACAAGGACATCTTCAATGAAGACACTGAGCCATATTCTCAAGTAATTTCAAGTGAAATTCAAGTCACAGATGTGCAAAGCACAGAATTTTAAAAATAAGTAAATTGAACAATTCCCTGTTTGGACAGAATGGTGATCAATTCCAAACACTCTGAAAACAATGAAGAGGATGCGCTTACATTTATTTTTATATTATTTATCAGTTTGACTCTCCCAGACAAATCTTATAGCTGGTATCCACAGAGATAAGAAAGTATTTTCTACAGACTCTTATTAAATTGAATTATTTACTCTTACATGCACCTAATAAAGGTTAATCGTTCTGTTAAAATTACTTCTTATAAGACCTTATTTTCCTTTGTGCAGCATGTGACCCACTAAGATTTATGGTACATTTGTAAAGATGCTGTCTTCATATTGCCTCTGTCATAGTCCAGATCGTCAGAAGCATCCCCAGACTTTATCTTATACTGCTTAATCTTACAAAGGTCTCAGGGAACAGCTCTGGGGCATGTCACATGCATGGGACTAGGTTTAGGCTAAAAAGGTTTTTCCTTTTAGCCTGATGAAACACAGAAAATACCCTCAAAGCCTCAAGTCCTTTTCCAGATGTGATCTATGCTTTGTGCTGGCGCTGATGCTTCTCTCCTGTTAGCATATTAATGCATCATCTTAATTTTTCATTTCTTTAACTTTTAAATTTCAAGCACTGCTCAGACAGCAAGAGGAAAAAATCTCTCATGTGAGGTTTACCACTAAGGTAGTAAATAACCAATACAGCCCAAAGGTAAAATAATCAATGTCCTAAAGTTGCATTTAGTTTTCTTACATGTACTGTAATCAAAGGATTATACGTACACATACACACAGCCTGGACTCTTGAGACTACTGGATCTAGTCCACTCTTCCTTAATTTAAAAGGGAAAGGTTATTTCTCTCTTATGGGATGTCATTGTGAGAATGCTGCAGACATGCTAAAGTTTTCAATTTATAGTAGAGGCTGAGGTGTGCTTTTATCTGCTCCTACTGAAATACACCATTTAATACCTTCACTAGGTTGCTGCAGAAGGAATAAATAAATGAGAATCCAAAATAATGTAAATAGTCAGAAATGAATAAATAATAATAATTTAAAAAATAAAAAATTGCACAGGCAAGTCTGAAGCACGCATGGCACTTATAAGTTACTGTGTGTATAATCCACAGGAAATGCATTGAAAGTTTCAAACCCTTTATATTCCTGACTAAACTTAAACAATGCTAATGGCTTTAAAAGCTTTTATGGTATTGAATGAGTGGTCAGTTAATATCATTTTTTCCACCAATTAAATAAAACAACTGGAGATTTAATAACTCTCAGAAAACACAACTTTCTGTAATTGTCCAGTGTATTAGAACAGGAAAGTTTGAATTTTAAGAATTTTCCAAGTGATTTAGGAATTCAAGTCAGAGCAAGTTTTTCTTTTTTTCAGCAAGAATTTACACTGCAATTTCAAAAAAATACATCTGTGAATGCATCTTTGTCACTACAGCCTTCTAGTCTACAACCAGTTGCAGCTCACTTCTCAGTGCAGTTGTACTGGTGTCTAACAACCCTCAAATATAACTGATCACTTCCCTTATGATCATTACACTGCTGGGCCTAAGATATTATTTAGGTTCAGGCACTTCTTTAATTTTGGCTATGTGCAGTGAAATCCTGGAAGAGTTCAAGTACCTTCAAGCACTGTTTCAACTCATCAATCTTGTTAGCCTCATAATTGCTTCTTCCAATTTTACTGGGTGGTTTGGGTTTTTTTGGTGGGGGTTTTTTTTTTTTTTTTTTTTTGCATTGCTGGATATACCTTACACCAGGAGCTTCACAGCAAATGTAATTATTCGTCATTGTTCATTTGATATAAAATAATTGTTTTATTAGCATGAATTCTGCTCTTAAAAGGTAGTCTTAAGGAACAGAATATTTTTCAGACTTTGAACTAAATGATAGAGTGTCTCTTTTTCTACTTTGATAATAATTCAGAGAAACCCTGAAGTGAAAATATTTCATACCAGAGTTGTTGAAGCCAAGTGTGAGGAAGTGCTAGAACTTTCATTAAGTTATAACACTGACATCCCAGGAGCTGAGAAGCAGGGGGGCGGAAAAAACCCTCAACACAAGTTCCACAAAGCAAAGAAATTCAGAGAGCAGAGAAACAGTAACTTCTTAAATGATAATGAATCATACCCCATCATCAAAACTATCCTTCATATACTTGTTTAGACAAATAAAGGAACTCTGGAAATCATTAACAATACAATATCACTACCACAAAATAGTTCCATACATCTTGCTGGAACAAGACCAAAATTGCTAGGTGTACCCTTTAAATTCCATAAGAGAATGTCATCATTTAAACACTGAAATTCATTATTGTTCAAGTTCTAAATGAATACTTAATAAATGCATGGGAAACAGTGAACACCTCGCAGACACAAATTAGTATAATAGGATTTTTTTCTTAATAAACTGTGTCTACAGTTTTATTCAAAAGCACATTTAAATTAATTAAATGTATACCATTTGTATTAAAGTCACTAATTACATAGAAAAATGTAACAGCTCTTTCATTTACCTGAAAAATGCTTTTTTAAATTAAAATTTCTCACCTACACTACAACTTTATGCCCGTTTTCTGTCTTAATAGTCCAAATAGTCCCTTTTTCTAAATCAGGAGTTCTGCTTCTTCCTCCCAGCCATGTATGTTTGCCTTTGCTGTATCAAATGCTCTGCTTGGATTTACTATTCTAAATATTTCTTCAACATGTGACTTTTTACACACCTATAGGAAAAAAAAACCTATCTGAAAAAGTTGACAAACATATGTTGGATTTATAATCTCCTCTAAACAAAGATTACAAGTGCTGTATTAAAAAAAATAAAATTAAATTATCAAAATACAAATTTGAACAAAAGCAATCAGTAGTTATTCCTGGCTTTATTTCTTTATCATTCAATAACTGATTGCCCATAGATTAATAACATTTTCATGTTGGCTTTCATCAGTACATTAATAAGCACACAGTAAATCATCTGAAAGTAACTTCAGTATATAAACAATGCTCAACTTTCCAGTCAAAGCAAAACTTCTGCTGGTATAACCTGACATCACCAGAGCCACCAACCTGGACTTCAGCTCTGCTGGTGGAAAAGCAAGGTGGCAATCTTACTCGGCATAAGATTAAAACTGTATTTTAAAAAGTGGGGAGATTAACACACAATATCTCACCCACATAAACCCACAATTTACTGTTTATGCAACCATTCTGTTCTGTAATAATGATCTGTATTTAGCATAGTATTTTCAGTATTTTCATTTTTATACTGCTAGTGCTCTAAAAACGGTGTTTTTTATCCACCTTGCTTTCTAAATATACTAGCAGGAATCTGTTTGTCCCAGATGGATTTACTAAAATAAGAATGTAAATTCTTTATGGAACTACTATGTTTCTACTAACTTGCTACATTTATTCCTTACAAAACTTTGAGACTGTCTCTACAAGAAATTAACCTGAGTGTACTCCATTTTGGAAATTGCATTAACTCCTCTGCTCTTCTTCCAGTAAGGGCTTTTTTTAATTTTTATTACTAAGGTTTGGTCAGCTAGAAAAGCTTACTTTTATATCCATAAGGAATATGCCCAGTAGAAAGAGTAATATCTAGAAATTCCCATTTTTTTAGTTCTTTATTTTTTTAAAGAAACAGAGATGACAAAACCAGGGTTATTTTGAAAACACCCTTGTCATCCTAATCAGCCAAGTGATTAAGAAATTAAATTGCTTAGAAACCAGATCACGTCACCTGGAATTGCTTCAAATTGAAAGAAGGGAGATTTGCATTTGATGTTAGAAGAAGTCCCTCACTGTGAGGGTGGTGAGGCACTGGAATAGGTTATCCAGAGATGCTGTGGATGCCCCATCCATGGCAGTGTTCAAGGCCAGGGCGGATGGGGTTTGAGCAACCTGGTCTAGTGGGATGTGTCCCTGCCCATGGCTGGGGATGGAACTAGGTGATCTTTAAGGTCCCTTTAAACCCAATCTACCCCATGATTCTTCTATGACATACTCCAGAAGGGAGATGCCTAAAGGTCTTGTAATTCCTGAAATTCAGAATTCTGCTCTCATGCACACAGGATCTCAGAGAGAAAAGCACCTAAGCACATGCCTTAATATAAAATATGAAAGAAATCACAGGCTTCATGGAAAATAAAATAAAGTTCACACTCTTTTTTTACACTTAATTCAGAGAGCCTGACACTTTCAAGTCCCTGGAAAGATTCCTGTGTATGAAGCTAGTACTGGCCTGTGACTGCTCTAGAGCATTGTAAACATCCATTACTATTACCAGGGGCATAGATACTTTATAGGTAATCTCCATTGCTAGCAAGTCTTTCCTTCCTCTGTTTATAACTGCAGTGCACCTATCTATCTCATACCATAGCCAAGTGAGTGAAGTATGACAATTTAAACATGCACCACAGCTGCTGTCACATAGAAGAATAAACAGAATCATTCAACTATAGAGGCTATTTTTGTCTATGTGCTGTAGTGACTGACCCAGGTAAAAAAGCAGGTATCAATGATGTGATGCTATCCATGGAACACTTACCACAGACATAAAATACATACCCTGCTATATAGATATTGACTAAAAAGTCATTACAAAACTCCATCTGATGACTGAACCATGTGTGAGCAATCAACCTATGCTACAACAGAGAGCAAAAGAAGAACTGACTACTTGCTAGAAAGAACTGAAAGGTCCATAGTCATTTGTTGGCCTCTGCAAGCAATCATTAACCACACTAGACCCTCAGATCAAGGATAATTTAGTACTGATGGGTAACAGATTCCCATAATCAAAGCAATTTGAGAGCAACCTACCTCAAAGCATGTTTTTGTAGAATTTAGTACTGCTTTACTCCAAGTTCAACTGTAGCCTATTAACTTCTAGTCAACCTAGCTCCCAATTTCCAGTGACATGAACAAAATCTTAAGGACTCAAAAGATTGTCCTGTTCATTCAGCATTAGTACTAGGGCCTAAAAGTCTATTTTCTTTTTGTATTTCTCTGCGTAAGACTTCTACATTATACATAGACTGTCATGGCTACGGCTCCATGACTGAAGAAAGTGGAAGTCTTAGTAGTATATAAATAGTGGAAATATTATTCCTAGTTCAGCATCACACTGGAGTAAACTGAGCAAGGGAAAATGCAGCTGACAGCTCCTGACTCTCTTACCACACTGCACTGTCATCTGATTTATGAAAGGAAGGAATGAAGCCATTCCTAATTGACTCCATTGCTCAAGGTAAAGTCCAATTACATCAGCTAACACACTGATTACACATAATTGCTAAATCTAGGAGATAAACAGTTTACCCTCACACATTTAAAACAAAAATAGTGATACTACACACAATTCTGTCTGATCTTTTTTCAACTGATTTTGAAACCTGAGTAGCTTTGGCCAATTTGGGAGTCTCAGAATTTAACAACAGATGTATATTTGATTTCAGTGTCAGTTTGGACTGTATGTAAATAATGTAGACATGTATAGACTTATTTCTAATTTGGACACTATTTATCCCTTTCTTGTGTACAGCCCTACTGCACAAGTGGCAGCCCATAGCTGGGCAAAGACATATAAACAAAAACTTTGTAGTCATGCTCTCAAGCAAATAAACTCTCCATAAATCTGGAATTGGGACCATTTAGATCATAGAGAGCTGAATGCCTTTTCAGTTCTTTCGAAGCTTGATTTATGCAAGCAGCTTCTCCTGCACTTTCCAATAATTCAGTCATACACCACAAGTGCCTTAAAATGGCTTTAACTCCTTCCCTCAGGTAAATGCTATGTAATCAGGGAGAATTTAGTATTTTCCCCATAACTTAGCTCTTTTTCTCATTCCCTGACAGTTCTGACCAAGTTAATTGGCTTGACTCCTCAAGAAGAACACAGCTACGTAATAGATACTATGTCTTTCTCAGGCACAGCATGTCATGATCAATACAATGGCTTGCTGGGAGAATCCAGACTTTCAGCTCCAAGCAGCTTCTCTGTCCTCTCAGAACATCAGTCAAACTCAGGAGTCTGGGTATCATTCACTGATGGTCACTATTCTCCCCTGACAACTATTTTGGGCCAATCTGAATTGCACAGTCATTTCCTGCAGCAGGAGGAAATCACAGCAACCTGCAGTTAACTCCCTGCCCTTTATGCCAAAGTTGCACATCTCTAATGGATATACATTGCTTCTCATAACATCAGTGCTGCTGCTGACTTGCGCCAATGCCTCCTGCTGCCTGGACCATTCTCAACATTATTCTCTGGCTTAAAATGTTAGTTGGAATGTCTTTATTATCTTTCAGCAAGTAGTATCTTAGCTACACACATAGCTCTTTCACAGTTTTCAAGTATATATAGTGAAACTTCACATATTTTTGCTTCCCCACAAATTATTTCCAATTAATCTTCATATTCCTGCTTCACTGCTGCCCAAAACAGAAGGTATTAGTCCAGGTTCAATTTTCCTGTGTTATACACAAAGGGATTGTGACCTCACTGGTCTATAAATTTTATTTCCATCCCTTATTTGTATACTCAGAAAAGTCAGTAAAACATTTCTTTTGAAACTACTATAACTTCTGCAAATGTGATTTATTGATTAGACAGCAAAGCATCAGTCATTGGCTTCCTTATACACTAGCATTGAATAACATCACAAGAGACTGACATTTGCTTTCATTTATTAGCTTTCTAAGCTTATAGGAAGGCTTTCTGGTTCATTGGTCATTAATAGCAGTGCTGAATTCCTACCATCAAACCAAAAACACTATTACAAAAATCAGACTTCAATCCAACACATTAAATGGAAAAATACACTTTGTATTCATTGAAGAAAGAAATACAAGTGATAAATTATGAAGATAAATACAAACCACGCCACTCTATGAACAACAGTTTCCTTCCTCACACTGATGAGAAATATGAGCTACATAGTAAAGCCTAGAGTAGCCTAAAATAAACACAGATCAGAATCTGCCTCCAGTGAATTTAACCTAAAAATTAATTAATCAAAATTATGAACAGATAGTTTTTCTGGTCTAATTTTTGCCTGGTTTAAAGCAGACTCCATTACACTTAGACCACAGTTGTATTCATATGGCTGGATTTTTCACTGGAGTTTATACCACAGCCACCAATACAAATGAAGACTCTATGAAGCAAGACAGAAACACTTAAGATAGCGATGAAGTAGTTAAATGAATCATCTGCAAATCACAAAGCAGCTGATTCCATTTCCTACAGCATGGAATATGAGAGGAGATCATGAAGAGTGCTGAGCCTTTACATCAAGCAATATAAAAGGTGTTTATGTGTTCTAGCAGCTGTTGCATAAGTGCTTCTGAAGGATAGCCTGCAGGTTTCTTCCTGAATATTAAAGAGAATTTCATAATTGAATTCAATCATGTTAATAACCTAAAGAACTTAATTTAAAAGTGGTTTGTTGGATTGTGTTCTAGAGGCAACTTAACAGAGTTGTGTTTTTGTCTCCATTCTGCTGATGAGTTACATAAAGAAAACCATAGGTTTTACACATACAAAGTGAGAAAATGACAATACTTACTTTCTTCCTCATCTACTAATGAGAACTGAAATATAAAAGCTAAGCAAAATGTTATTTATAAACTGACACCTTAGCAGAAAAGAATCAATAAAATTATTGAAAAACACATTAATGTTGATCTTTTGTGTCTAAAGATCATTTAGCAACATTAAAACTTACTTTAATGATAACCCAGAGCAGTATGACAAGCTCTCATTTACCCTACACTTTCTTAAGCTCCTTATTTATTTTTTCCTTTGTTAAAATCATAGCAGCTACTTGAGTGAAAAGCAGCATCGTTAGACTCACTGCCGTAAATCCATCCTTTTCTTTTAAATTTATCACATTCGTATTAGGAACACTTTCACTGCAGCATTCCAGTTGAAATAACTTCTTGTTTAGCACCACACATTGGGAAAACATGAAATTGCCTTCTGAGGAAGATTAAATATTGGCCAATTTTTCTGAAAATTAATAAGTAAGTTGGAACACACCATGATGCCCTCCTACAATGATTATTAAACATGTATAAAGCATGATTTATCCAGTTAAAATAGTTACAAAGCCAGAAAGTTTGTGGGAAGCAAACTCATTCTCAGTAGAAATCCAGCTGAAGTCCATGGAATTGTACTAGGAATTAGGCTTTTGACCTACATTTCCTAAATGCATGAAAATAAGATTCACACTTTCTTATGAATAAGGCATTTAGCCATTAGAAACCTGGGTGACCTTTCTAGCCGTGACTGTCAGTCTGACCCAGTAATTCCCTGCATTAGTATTACCACCATGCCACCTTGGAGGAGAAAACTCCTTTCAGAACAAACTGTCAGCTCCCTTTTAGGACACTGCAATGTATTATAGGCTCTGACATTGATTTGTGAATCTTTAAACTGGTCAGTGATTTGCTGCAGTCAATGGCTCTGGCTGCAGAGTGCAAAAACAGAGCACCTCTCACAACATGTAGCTGACTCAATATTTTCCCAGTATAATTGCAATTCTTTTTATGGGGAGGATATGGACTATGATTCATATCGTCTCCCACAATCCCTTCTTGATAACATACCGTTTGAACAAGAACAAATGATTTGGAGGCTGTCACTGCCAGTTCTCTAAGGAACTATCTATTTCTACGGCCTGATGGTAAACATGTGCCATAGACTTTTGAATTTTGAAAACATTAAAATTGAAATAGCCTTTCTAACATCTATTGGAAACATATGGCCATAACTTAAAGCTATTAAATGCTTCTATTTTCACCTTCCTTGTGAATATTCCTGCTGGGGACACAATAGAGGTCCACAATATGTGTGCATATATTATGCATATTTTAAATTAAATTATTACACAATTTTCATTTACTGTGAACATACAAGGATTTCAAGATTCTGACAATATGTCTTTCTGAGGAACTCTCAACTCTCTAAGCAAATTAAGAGACGGAGGAAAGGAAATCATTGCAGGACAAGATCTGCTGACCTAATAAAGACAGGATAGAAAAGACAACTGGATTGATAACACAGAAGTACAGAAAAAAAGATGAGACAGACCGTGACAGAGTGTTTATCTTTGCTTGTAAATATCTAAACTATCTACAACGAAGAGGAAATGCACAGAAGTAGACACTTGGAGCTTAATTGCAGTTTTAGTAAAATATGGTACTCCCCAAAATGTATCTGACCTGCAGTGTGCTGCATCAGTTCAGTTACATTGGTGCAATACACGTTGTTATAGACCTTCTGCCTGACAGGCTCCCTCTAACCTCAAGCACTCCTTTCTTACGCTCCTATCACTTTAGATTTATGCATATTCTTCTCTGGGATCACCAAAGGATCTTCTATTATCTTCCCGAGTTCAGGAGGAGTCCAATCTGCCACTCCCAATTTTACCTCTTCCAAAACTCACTCTCTGCCACAACTAACAAGAATAAAATTTTCTTTACTAGCTACCACAGCTCAACTTGGACTTATTGTGGAAAATTCTTAGGGGTGAGAGGATGACCTGATCTTGCTCTTTTCAGAGTGAGGGAATCCTATCAAAGGAACCAACTGCCTAGGATTTCCAATTGTTAGGCAAATTTCTAGTTAGAATAACAAAAGCAGCTTTGCTTTTCTAGGATTCCAACTTTAGTCCAACCAGAAGTCTAAATAAGCATTTCACTTAAATAAGATTCTTCATAAAAAGCAACAAAATGCATCACTGTTTAATATGACTGGCCTCCTCCATTCTATATAATTTTAATATTTGCAATTGCAGAAGCTCAATTACAAAAATTATTTTAAAATATATCAAGTCCAGTGACAGTGGTGCAATATTTTAAAATAAGCAAAAAACACAACCATCTATAAACATGGTTAGATAAAACACAAGACAATACAGTGGGAAGTACACTTGTCAGAAATACTGTATCATAAGCCAACACATTTGCCCTTGTAACTCTGTTGGTTACCACCCTAAATTACCTGCTATTTTAGGGCATTTAACAACTCATCTTCCTTACTAACACCATCATTTCTCTAAAAGGCACAAAGCTGTGATCATAAAAGGTTCTTAAATGAGCAGACTGCTCCAGCAACAGGAGTGAGCCCTCAGGAGTAAGAAAAATAAATTATTTATCATTCATGCTTTTACATAGCTCACTTTTTGCTAAACTTCTCTTTCTCTTGAAGGCTGCACAAACTTGGAGAAATGTATAATCAGATTGAAATATGGAAATTCACAATCAGAACACAGTGACAATGCCTGTTGTGTTTGCAACAGAATGAGCTGGTTCTATACCTTGACATATTAGCCTGGGGAAAGAAAGAGTATTATTCAGCCAGATTTGCCTGCAATAAAGCTCACTGTCAGGTAAGCAATGGGCTTACAGGGATGTGTTCCCTCACTGTCTCCCAGCAGGATTATCTGAGGTCATGCTACTTGGACAAGCAGAAAGTTCTAAACATCTACAAGGACATATAGTAGCAGGACAATGGGAATGGCTTTAAACTGAGAGGGAGTAGGTTTAGGTTAGACATTAGAAAGAAGTCCTTCCCTGTGAGGGTGGTGAGGCACTGGAACAGGTTTCCCAGAGATGTTGTGGATGCCCCACTCCTGGTAGTGTTCAGAGCCAGGCTGGATGCGGTCTTGGAGCAATCTGGTCTAGTGGGAGGTGTCCTTGCCCACAGATCTTTAAGGTCCCTTCCAACCCAAACCATTCTATGGTTCTAAGAATCCATAACCTGCATGCACTCACTCCATATGACTATCACCAGGGGTGACTGAAAACTAACTGGTTTTAACTGGCAAGTGGCTACAAGTGTTCTGGTGGGGGAACATTTCCCTAAAAAAAAAGAAACTGAGAGCACATGAAGGAAAATTTTCCTTTGTAATTCCATGGTATTTGTAGTACTGAAGAGGTTGTAGGTAAAGAGAGGCTAGGTAAAGCAAGAGGGAATTTGTTGCATCTTTATAATATTGTCTAGATTGTCTTTTCAAGGTTTTGGTTGGTTTCAGTATTTTTTTTTTCTTGGCTAAAATAAGCATAATTTTAAAAATCAAAAACACGATGACTAAAAAAAGTACCAAGACATTAAAGAAAGCTGCTATTCAAAGCACAGTGTTAAAAAGCGCAACACGAGATAACCCAGCTGAGAAATAGGAAAATGGCCAATAATTATGGGGGCAGGTAAGAAAACTAAAAACTGGGAAGAAAAGAGAATGCTACAGGGATTAGTCATAGGAAGTGCTGAGGTGAAGAGCTAAAAATGTATCTGCTGTGCTTAGACACAAAATTTGTGTCTGAAGGTGATATCAAAGCTGTGCTTGCTCCAGGTCTCATTTAGCAATTGTCAAGCAAAAGGAATATAAAATGATCTCATTTTAAATTGCTACAGAGTTCAGGACACTCCATGTTTTAAAGAAGCTTTCAGTTGGATACGTATGAAAAGCTCTAAGCTGAAATAAAAAATTCCTACTTCTTTGCCTTCTCCGTGACTCTTCTATTAAACATTTTTGCAACATGTTTTAGGAGATGTTGAAATTGGAAAAAAACCAAGAAGAGCCAAAACAGTTACAATCTTGCCAACATATAACACAATTAAGTAAAGTAAGTGATGAACATAAGGCTAGTAATTTTTATTTATATAAGAGCACTGCAAGAAAGATAAAATGAAATAGGCAGTAAGGAAACAACGGTGTATTTTCTCAGGGCATGAAGTTATTCATTGTAGAGGTGATCTTTTGAGACATCTGTATTAGAAATATACAGAGATTAAATAAGCACCTGGTTCTAAATTTTATCTTGGTACCCATACATTTTTTCATGGGAAGCCCTTTTTGTATTGATCCAGACAGGGCTTTTGCTAGCTATGAAACATATACTACAGCAGTTTCTATTATTACTCATCTAGGGTGTAAAGAAGCTCTTTGTTCTGTAAATCATTAGGATTCAGATGCCAGGAGACCAGCTCATGGTGAAACCACAGTGTCTTAGATACTCAGAAAGCCACAAGTTACAGCCCTCACAGTCCAAAACTTCAGTAGTATTAGGCGCTAAGTAGTACAAGCCCATAGAGTGTAAAAATGAAACACTTCACACTCTAACAAGATCATAAAAGCTAAGAAATATGGAGAAAGACAAAAAGGCCCTTCTGTTCTTGTGACGTACTGAACAAGAAAGTCCAGAATTCAAACTACAATGAGAAGCTAGCAGCACCCTGATTCTCAAGGCCTGAGTTTTCTCTTTTGCCCTGCCCAGTCAGCTCATCTGAACAGCCTCTTCTTGAGGCTAGAAAGGACAGAAATATTTTTTCCCTTCAGGAATGAAGCTCTTTTCTTTTTTTCCACATAGACCTACCATGAAGTGTTCCCCTCTGTATTACAGAGGATCCTTTGGCAACCTCTGCTCTTCCCAGACACTAACATAAACTGAGTATGTATCATTTTTTCCAAAACAAGTACCTAAAAATTTTACATTAGAAAAGCTTAGACTGCAGGAAAATCACAGACTACATTTGCTATGAAAATAAATGAAGAAAAAGATGCTACACTGCTGTAGCAAGAGCAGATGCCTGCTCAACCCATAAAATAGAAATATATTGAGCAGGCTATAATTAATATTTGCTTCTCTTGAATATAGGCGTAGGTGTTCTAAATTAACACAAACATACATGCCATCCTGTATAACCATTTTTTAACAGATAAGACATAATAACAAAATGAAATATAGAAACACCTACAGTGGGAGAGGAAAAATAGGGAAGACTGGCTTTCCCCACAATGCTTCCATTTCCTCTCAGCAAAGAGCTCCATAGCCTGATATCTCAATCTCAGTGACTACAACCACATCCATCAGCACTAACTGTACAGCTCTGTGGCACCACCATTAATTTAGGATGAGCTTGTTAAATAAGATTTGACTGCTCTGAAGTGGTGACAGTTATTACCAAATTTTATAAACAAGCACTGGCAATATGTATTGTTACTAAATGTCACTCCAGTATAGTTCTCTTTGAAGCTTCGAAGTGGCCTGATTTATCAGATTCTAAATACTCTCATTGCTGAAATCTTTCAACCTCTTATTCCCTGACTTGCACATACTTACATTCGCTTGCAGCTGAGCAGATAAGAAAAACATTGCTGCAAAATAAAGTGTGAAAATACTGAATCTGAAGGTTTGGAAACTGATTTTCACCTCACCAAAGTTTATCGGTCTACATTTCTAGAACTTTGAAGGAAAGTACTGACTTTTTTACCAGCAGTTCTCAACCTGTCAGAGACCTTTTTACTGAGTTCTGATCTTCTTCTGGCACTATAATCATCAACTGAATCCATAAT
Source organism: Corvus cornix cornix (assembly GCF_000738735.6). Taxonomy (NCBI): domain Eukaryota; kingdom Metazoa; phylum Chordata; class Aves; order Passeriformes; family Corvidae; genus Corvus; species Corvus cornix. The sequence continues at coordinate 19,679,693 of NC_046338.1, read as the reverse complement.
AGAGTGCAGCAGTGTCTCTTCTGCTTTAGGACTCTACACAACAGCAGCAGCCACCCTGCAAGCCCCAGGGTTCATTCCCAGAGGGGCTGTGCTGTACAGCACACCTCTTTCCCATCAAACAACCCTCTCTCCTTCCTCCAGCATTTCTGTATCACACTCAGGGGCACCTCTATCTCCCTTCACACCTCCCTCCAAAATGCAGAGTCTAAAGCACTGGATTCACAATGTTCAAGCATCTGTGCTGTTATTCCCCACAGTTATTGCCTTATGGCTTAGCATAAAGTGGAAATTTTACATAACAGTTTACATGATTGTTTCAGAAAAGTCTCAATAATATTGTGGGACCAGGCAGGTCCAGGGAATTTAAAGAGAGAAAAGTACTACTACTGATACAAGTGTGTTAATTTAGTCTCTAAAGGTCAGGTTAAGCCTGCAGGATACAGGATATCTGCTGTCTTACACCAGCTAACTTTATTTCTGAACTGACAGGGAATTTAACACAAGGGGAAAGGAAAACATATGTGCAACTGACAACATAGAAGGGTTTCCTTGGAGAATGAAATTAGACCCCAGATTTGGCCTGTGGTACAGGTATTTGCACCAGTACACACTGCAAATCTCTGGAAAAATTAGCAATTATTTCCCCTCCCCACTATGACCTCAAATCACCTCTACCCAATTCATTGGCACATTCATCATACAACAGACACATTTCTTCCTACAGCACTCACTCAAATTGGTACAGTGTTAGGAAAGAGAACAGGCTCATTCAGTGTTGCTGTCTGGAGCTACATGATGTGGCTGCTTGTGGCTCCCCACAGTGTTCTGAAAAGTGTGGCGTCGGACACCTCCAGTAGCATGAAGGAAGAACACATAAGCAGTAAAGAGTTCAAGGACATATTGTTTCAAAAAGTTTCTGCTATTGTTTACGCTGTTTCTTGTGCAGCCTGTACTCAATACTGTTTACACTTCTGTTCAACTGATATTTTAATGACAATGTTATGAATAGTAAGTCATTAGAAGCAGAGAGAATAAATGAATAAAATAAATTAATGACAAGCAAAGGCAAGAGAGAATTTCAGGGGTGAAAATGCAGATATTTGCTTATTGATGCTTTCCTCTTGCTACATCACTTGATTCATTTTTAAATGGCCCCTAAAACACTAAAGAAAAACACGCAAAAAAGCTTTCCACTGGAAGTGTAGTGGACTAGTTGAGCAGCTAATACGTATTTGTTCCATCTGCTCTTCTCTAAAAGGTCTCTTGTATGTAATGCACTTAATCAATGTTGTTTACAGAATGCTGTTGTTTACAGAATGCTGTTTTATTTTTGAGGAATCTGCAAAGAAATTCTGTTTAATCCTAATGCCAATATGGACTTCCCATATGCAAGGCATCAGCAATAAAACAACAAAGCCCAAACTCAAACCAGCATAGGGAAGGAACTGTGTTTCCAATTAAATTTGTATCAGAGTGGCATTGAGAGAGAATGAGATAGCAGTGAGAGCCCAAGGATATAGGAGGTCAGTTTATACATAATTAATTTGTTAATCTTCCATGGCATTTCAGTGAAATGTGTTATTTTCCCAAATACACCCAGAAGTATGACAAGCTGTCTTTTCAAGTGGTTTTATGTGCCTCTGCTCTGCATTCTGCATTTTGATAGGAAATAGAAAAGGATGATGATATTTTAAGCACTTTCAAACATCTCTCTTAGCATTCTGGAATTTGTTTACTTTGACATATGCTATTTAATGGCATGTTCATGTTCAATCAGAATGTTCAATCACAAGAATCTAAAAATACCAAATGCCCTGGGTTTTTCTTCACAAGGAAATCACAGGAAATTAACTCTTTAGAAGTAATTCATTGCAATCCTTTGTGTTTGATGTTCCAGGTGTTTCCAGTGTTTGGGGTTTAATTAACAGTTTGGAGGTAAGAATGCAAGCCTTTTGATTCATTTAACAGATCTGGCTTTTTGTTTTACTAATTATAAACTAACATTTGTTCAAAGTGTGCTTTAAAATGTAGAATTATATAATTCCTTAATACAGCGATGTGTTAAAATTGTTTTGTGAGTTCAGTACTGTATGGGAATTATCATTTACAGTGTGACAGATTTTAGGAGGAACACACCAATAAATGCATGCACTCCTGGACTGTTTTGCTATTTTATGAGACATTTTAGTGTCTTGTATTTCTCAAATTCTCTCTGAGAAAATAACAATTATGAAGTTGATTTAAAAATATATATGTAAGGAGGAGCTGTATTATAAAGTAGTTTTATTCAGGTTTTAAATGGTTAAACACATATATAACTGAAACAATACTCTAGCTCAGAAGGCTCTTGGTCTGCATGTAATATCAAAAGAAAAATCTTGCTTCAAATACAAGGAGCAAAACCTGCACCTCACTGACTATTATGAACAATATTAACAGGAAGAAATTGATGCTGACCTTGAACACATAGAAGTATCTAGTGCTAAGTGTCAGCGCTGACTTGTTGGGATGATGTTGACCTACATTAACAACTGATTACCTTTTGGCACTGCTTTTAGGCTGAGCCAAGATAATATTCAGGCATTACTAATTTCTTCATTGTGCCTGTTTAAAATAGAGCCATCTAGGTAAAAATCAGAGAAAGAAAGAAGAAATTAAATATACAACAAAATGTACTTACATTTAGATTGAAGAGATATGTTAAATATTCATCATGACGTATTTATGATAATAGCAGTTTTCTGTTCTCAGCAGCTCTGATCTTCTGTTATGCAAAATTTGAAGTTACACGAGTGTTTTTTAATTAAAATCCTTACCAGGTATCTACTTTCAATACTCTGTATAGCTAATGCTAGAAGTTGCAGGTAGTGTAAATTTTTTCAAAGAGATAGATAGATAGGATACATAGATAGTTTGTTTTCAGGATCAGTTTGTAAATTACCACCTTCTAAGGCATAATGTTTTAGATTCTTCAGCATCTTTAGCTCTTTTATGAAGTTACCAAATTACGTGATGACAAATTACTAGCATGACAATTGCATTTCTGCCAGACTGTCAAGAAAGTGAAGAATTTCAGGAAGCCAGAAGTCAATGTCCTCAGAATTACACAGGCATTTAAGGGGGACACTAAAGGGCATAATCTGGCCGTTGTCATACTCTGAGCCTAGTGGTTTCCTCAGCCTTCACTCCAGCGACTCTTCCTCCTTCCTCACTGATGTTGTCATCAAACATTCACATGGTCCTAGACTCAGCAAACAAAGAGAACACTCCAGAAACAAACTAAATAATAGTGTCTAGGGAAAGCAGACAAGAATGCGAACCTAAAACCCCCAAATACTCAACGCTTGGCTTCAAAAGCCAATTACCAGCTCCCCCAATCTTTTACTGTAGCTTTAGCACCTTCGGTGTTTAAATTACTTTTGTCCTGCTACGTTTAACCTGAATATTTAAGAGATCCATAGCTCCAATGCAAGAGAGTGAACTTGATCTATAAACTGTACTTCATAAGCTATTTAAAGCCTGTGCACAGAGAAAGAGAAACAAATGTTTACAGTGAGAAATTATGTTTTGCAAATGGAAGAGAAAGCTTGAAATTATAATTTCATCCATAAATACATGAAAATAAATACAATACTAACTGTGATGGATGAAGAAAACCACTATCACACTACTAAAAATGTATAAAAACATAATTGGAAGAGAGCTTTTCTTTTTTTCTTGTCTAAATTAATTTCATAAGCAAATGGAATGTATTTAGACTGAAAATAGAGGAAATGCAAATCTATCTTTGAGTACCAAAGTCTTTCAGTCTTTGCTAATGAAAGCAGAAAGAAGGCAGGAAACAAGAAGAAGAGACAAGGGAGAGAAATGGTAAAAAATGGCTTCATGTTATAATAAATAAACTTTTAGACACAATAATTTAAGCTGATAGCTGTTGAATTTAAATACAGGCAGACGCATCACTTGGAGCCTTGTGATCAGCTTCCAAATGGTGTGGTAGACTTCCAGGGTGATAGAGATATCAAAAACAATGCACAAAGACAGAAAAATCAGACCTATTACTTGAAAAACTTTCTTTAAAATCCTTAGAAAGAATAAAAAAATAGCTTTTGAACTGCTGGGAAATAAAAATCAGCTGTGTAAATCATGATGTCCAGTGCCAAATGGGCTAACACATTTTGATTACCTGCAAAACCATGTAGGACTAGGCAAGCCTTGCTCCTCTACTACAAGGAGCAGGAAGATTTATGTGCACCAAGTGATGTGTCTGCGAAAGAGAAGAAGTATGAACACGAGAATCTATCCCATAGCTTCTATCCCTGAAAAGGCCAATCCATAATCTACTTTTTCCTCATTTTATAAATGGTAACAGGAGAGTATGTGGAAATATCTGTATTCAGAGTTGGTTCTCGTCCAATTAACGCTAAATCAATATTGTAAAACAAAGTATAGCCTTGATGTACATAAAACCCTACCCTATGTTCTTCAAAAAGGCCCACAAGGGAAGGAATAAAATTGCTTCATCAAGCAGAAAGATTCAAAAGCTTAAGAACCAGCAAATAGCAATCATTCCTGGATTTTTAAATACAAGGTCAAATCCATATATAGCCTTTCATCTTCTTCATAATATCTACTTTCTATGAAGTCCAACCCTTCTTTCATCAAACACAAAACTTGAAAGTTTTGGATTAATGTCAGTACCACAACACTCCAATTTTCTAGAAAATGCATAAATTATAACAAGGAGCCACAGAATTTTGGCACTAGTTCTCCTGGGAGGCAAAACCAGGGTGCTCCGTTCCTGCTTTCATTAATATCCTTCAGGACCTCCATTTGCATGCTATTTGCCATCTTCAGAGTCAAAGGTATTTGGGTTTCCTCTCCACATCAGATTAGCAATTTTCCTTCATCATTCTATACACAGTGAAGCATGAATACCTCTCCCAGCTTTTTAATTAATTTACTGTATTTTGAGATATCTACAAGGCTATTTAGCATCCACAGTTACTTCATGTAGCACACTAGTTACAACCTTTGATCTTTACTATAGTACTGAAGATCTTATAGGCAGATAGTTTAGCTACTGAAGTGTTAAGTATCCTTTGAGTTTTTTAAACTGATCCTCAAACTGTGCCTATGTATACAATAGTAAGCACTGGAATTGACACTCCCTTTGAAAAACCTTACTTCTAGCCCTGGCTTCCTCTCAAGTACAAAGAAAAGACTGAATACACTAAAATCAGCGATGCATGATTTTATCCCATCCATTTTCTGTTGTTTTATCCACGTTACATCAATACTTGGATTTCGTCCTCTCAAAGTTCAAATATTATTTTAGTATTTGTAAATTATGATGGGAGAAAAGCAGGAGCTGGAAACAATTTGCTCCCCAGAAAGTTTTCCCAGTTGTGATGACCAGTAGTCAGTATTTAAATCGTAGATGTATATACAAACTAAGCTATAACATATAGATGTATAATGTAAATATAGATGATGCATATACAAACTAATTATCAACACAGAATTAAGTTCATGAGGAAATCATGAGAAACATAGAACTAAAATATCAAAACCACAGGAAAAGAGAGGATTTAATAAAAAGAACATTTTTAGTTCTTTTGTCAGTATTTATACAATGATTTTTCCAGTTCAGAGACAGCTGTTTTGCCATGTGTATTGTCATCCAGAAGTCTGGTACATCAGAGGCCAAATGAGAAGGAAGACACTGAAGTATGGACACCACAGTCAGTCACACAGAGACTGGAAACTGCCAGACAGAGAAACTGGGAAATAGCTGGACAAAAAGCATAAGGCAGGGAGATACAGCAGAAGTATGAACTGAGAAATGCAGGGATGATTGGCAGGCTTCACACACTGTAGCTTGTCCCACTTTGAGACAAATTTGGAGCAAAATGTCCTCTGATAGGAGGCGGTTTTCAGCCACCCCTTCCCCACCAGGTTTGGGAAAAACTCCTTGGAGGAAAAGTGAAGAAAAATTATTTATTTGGCAAACACGGTGCACTGCATGCAGGCACAGGGAAAATAATAATGCTAAATAATAAAACCTCTCGCTGTGGAGGGAAACCTGGGAAGATTTCAGTCCTTTGTGTGGGTGTGGTCTCTCTCTCTCTCTTTTCTCTGGAGCTGGGTTCAGCGTAGGCCCCTCTGGGCCGGGGGCATAAAGGTCCCCCAGATATGTTCTGGTGTTGGCTGAGCAGTTCCAGAAGAGAGGAAGGAAAAAGCCAAAGTCCCAGGAAAAAAAAAAAAATTAACTCTCCATCTCCCTCCAGAGAAACAGAGCTGAAAGATGGCTGAAAAGCAGGAAAAGGTGCTTCCTCTGCTCTTGCCACGGCAGAAGCACGCAGAGGAGCGGAGTGACCTTGGAACACAAACTGCTTTGAAAAGTTCGTCTGGCTTTTTCCTTTCTCTCACACCCAGTTTTAAAGGCACAGAAAGGCACAGGATTCATGTCTGGGCATAGAGCAGATGATAGGGGATACAACATCATAAAGTCACCCCAAGACAAGTGTAAATAGGAATTGTCTACATTCAAGCATACACTGACAACAGAAATGATGACTCAGATCACTGAATAACAAGAAACACAAAACTTTGCTGGAAGAGAAAATCAGGCACACTACTATACATGACACCACTTTTCTGGAGGGATTGGGACTCTTTTGTTAATCTATTAAACTGTAGGAATAAAAATCTTATTCATTATACTCTTCTGAATGAGTCATAACAGGCAATGAATCAAATCCCTTTCTGTTTTTCATGTCTTTAACTGTTATGAATGAGTGGGGTTAGATATCCAGTTAGAAAGACAGAACTTGTTTTGCATCAATGAACTGTCTGCAGAGCAAAAATAGGCAAAGGACTATGTATTTCATACTATAAGTCACCTTAAACAAAAAAACCTGAAAATAAACAACCCACCACACATTGATCGCATGAAGATAATCATGCAATTTCAACAGGAGAAATTTGCTACCGTCACCAGCCTCTACAAGCAACTCTATGCAAACATTGCTTATGAAGAAAGTGGTACAAGCCTGCACAAAGGCAGAATTGAGAAGGAAACAAAACCTCAACAGGCATACATATACATAGGACATTCATTTTTTCCATGCAGGACTGAATGAGTAAAGCATTAAAGAAGTCTTAAAGGCTCTACCACACATTGCATCAGAAGTGCCAAAGAACACCAATGACACAAGTAAATGGAAGCAGGGTAAGTTTTGTTAGCAGGTAGAATTTTAGAAATGACTGCATGATCAGTAGTCAGTATCAGGAGGAATAGTATATAGTCACATTAGTAGCAGCAGTAGTACCGGTACCACCATATTAATAGCTAGTAGTAATCTCAGTCAGATCAGTAGTTCTCATTAAGGGTAGCTTTCAACTTGAATTACCCCATGGCACCAAGCTAAAGAACTCTACTGCACTCATATTTTGCAACATCATCTTTGCAGAGTAAATGGGTTGTGGCACTTGCTCATACCTACTTAAATCAATGTGCAGGCTGCTATTTGCTCCTTGACAGCCTTCAGGTGACCTCTTAGGTATAATTGTGGTCACTCTAATCAACAAACAGAAAAAGCACTTTCAACACCTTAATATGCACTTGTGGACATTAGGCAGAGAGCTTAGCTAGAGAACATGCAGTATGGCCCTTCAGGATAAAAACTTCCAACTTTGAAAGATAGAAATTATGAACAAGTTTTAAACTAAAAATCTAAATACAAAATGGTAAAAAAACTACAGAAAATAACATACTTTACTTCATTATTACAAAACCTTAGTGTATTCAGTGTAGCAATCATATATTGGGAACTGAATTTCTTTTCCAAGATTGATTCAGAGCAACTGAGTATTTGACTGGAGATCAAGACTCTAGTCAGGAATCACATTACATTTTCATAGGAAAGTTAATCAATGAAAAGTAAAAGTGTACCTAACACTACTAGAAAAAATAGGCATTAATTCATATGATATCTCAGCATTTAATGGTGTATTTGGTCAATGGATACTTAGGGATAGGAGGACAACTGCACTGCCTAATTTTACACACTTAAGGTACACGGTTTAGCAGGCTAGCCTCCAAAATTCACATATATTTTTATCCAATCCAAAAAGGCTCCCACAAAAGACTATACAAAAACAACCAAATCAGCACAGATAGTTATTCCTGATGCTGATTTCCACAAGTTTGCCTGTAATACAGGTCAACTTCTGATTACTCACCATAGAGGCTCAAAATCATGCATGCAAATGTCTGGATTCCTTAAAGTGATGCTATACCATATTCACTGAAGTCTTGAGCAGGTTTCTCTTTCCAAGTGGGTTGGTTTTTTTTTTTTGATCTATCAGCTACTGTACAACTGGTCTGCTTGAAGTTTGGGGAGAAACTTCTACTGTCTTCACTGTCTTGAGCATGGGTCACGAACAGAAAGCAGTGCTATGAGGTCTACTACGTGAGCTGCTGTTAGGTAAAAAATTAACAGAATTAATAATGATTGACCCTCAGAGGCATATAGAGCTAAAAATCAACTACAATGGCAGCTCAGGTATCTTTTATAGCTGAATTGTTTAATCTGCTGCAAGATACTGGAAGCCTAAGTTTTTGAACATACTGCGAATATGTATGTCAGATGATGTAAATACCTTTTTCTCACCCTTGGTAAAAAAAAGGAATACTTTTATTTGAAGGATTCTTACAAGAACTCATAAATCATACAGTTTTCACTACAGAGAGCAAATATTTCTTCTCTGTAGTTTCCTTCTGTCATGAATGTCAAGCATTTCTGAGTCATTACGAGAACAAAGAAGTTGCTACAGCAAAGGCAGCTACACCATCTTCCCCCTCAGTCCCTCTTGATCCTTTCAGAGACACCTTTCAATTCCTTTTGGGTGTTTTTTAGCAGAGGCATTGTTGTGACTGTTGCTGGAATAATTAAGTGTTTCAGGAAGAGTGCTTGAACTCAAAAAGCCACTCCTTCAGCTGAAAAGGAAGCGGCTGGTACCCTGTAACTATGCAACAAAGAATGCATGAACATTAATTTCAATGATTCCATCATGCCGGGTAACATGAAACACACTGCTTTAAAGCAAACTGTCACTGAAATCTCTTCCTTATTTCAACCTGAAAATACACTACCTGAATCACTTCTGCTTGTCTTAATTTTTACATTCTCATTGTATGTGTACTTATGAAGGCTTAAGATAGAATGGTTCCTTGCAGACAAGCAGAACAACTGTTTTTTCTCTTCATAAAAGTATACTAAAAGCACCTCTCAAAATTTTTTCTTAGAGCTGTCTTGTATCTGGACCTCTGATTAAAACTGGTCTTGTACTTTGGGGTATAATTTCAATGATAATAAGCTTCTTTAATTTTTCCAGTATGTTCCTTCTTTGCTTGGGAACTTTTTTTTTTCTGCACAAGAGAGATATGAGGGTGAAGGAAGCAACATGACTATATTTAGATAATTGTTTGTATAAGATACTGTTAATGTTTACGGAACCACGACAAAGGGGATTTTTTGAATAATGAAGTTACTCAATTAAAAATAATTTAATGTGCTGGATTAGCAGGGTGTTGGGAAAAGACTGAAACAGTTACCTGGCAATTGATCAAGCAGCCTTGTCTCACAGAACAATACTAGCATAAAAATAGCTCATAAATCTGAAAAGCTGATTACTAAAACTGTTGTGGGAGCTTTATGTTTTAGAAGAATATTGAATTAATGAGAAATAATACAAAGGGGGAGTTTAATTATTCTGAATAGAATAGTTTTCCACCCTGGCCTCTCAGGATGAGTGTGATTATGTAGGTCACATATCTAAAACAACTTTTATGCATATTTCATTAAAAGCCACATCTTTTTATGAAGGATATTAAGCAATAAGCCCTCTTCAGATTGTACTCTCTCTATAGTGCCTTAAAAGAAAGCTATTTCCTTTGTGGTTATGGAGCTGTTAAGATGAGCCATCAATAAACACAAAACCAGGCGTATCTCTTTTTCAGGTTATTGCTTTCACACAAAAATAAGTTGTTTTCCTTCCCACTCTCTCCAAGCCCTCACAATCACTTTGAGTGTACACTAATTAGACACTGACCAGGATTCCTAGTCTGCTTGTACTTCTGGAAGGTTACTATCAAACTGATGAGAATACTAGGTAAGCATTTTCATGCTTCATCCAAACATTAAAGTCTTGATTCTGTATTGATTTGTAAGAATTTTCAATGAAATTTTACAAATGCAAATGAAATTAAAGAATCAATAATGAAATTATTGATCAAATATATTCATTTTTTTGTAGTAGACAGCCACTTTGCCATTTTCAGACAGGAAACATTTTAACATCCCATTTTAGTATTTTTCTGCTTTAATTTTTAACTGAGTTTCAGAATTTTTTCAATGTAATAAAACATTCTCACTAGATTTACACATGTCAATGCTTTCAGTCTTTTAATCACTGTTGTCACCTTTTCTTAGCTAAGCAAGACTGAGATTTACTGTATTGTGCATACTTAGACGAAATGGTGGAAATGTTTGATCCATTAAACATCAGAAAGACTAATTACAACTTAAATGATAATTTCTTGCCTAGTCTTAAAAAGCTAATGTGCATAGTGCAGGATCAGAAGGTTGATAAGATACTGTCATACATAGTAACAAAACCTGGATTTCCCAGCTCAGTGACTGAATGTGGATAAAGTTCTAGTTTATCCAATACATTGTACTGGTGAGCTGAACTGTACTTCAGCACGTGTCTTCAGAAATGAAGGTCTATGGATTGACTTAAACACTACTACACCCACTTAGAGTCCTAATTAATTGCTTGCCATTTTGGAGTTTAGAGGAAATAACTTCCCAGGTATTCCTGAACTCCGCTTTCATATATATTCACACCTAGATGTAAGGAACAATAAAAATAAAACTGTTGTTTTCAAATTATGAAGCCACTCCTGGCACATCTTGGTATATATCTTGGCTGTGGTACTTCTGAGTCTGAAATGTTTGATGGAACTTCAGAATTATTCCTCCAAACTTCAAATATCAAAATTAATTTCATGATTATTTTCACAGATTAGCTATTTCAGTCTTCAATGAACACTACTTTATAGAAAAGGTAGTTGGAGTTGGTAACGAGAAACCAGGAAAGAAAGACATCATGCAAGAGAGATGTTTTAGCTAAGCAAAAATGTTAGTTCAGCACTGCCTCAAAGAGCACAGATTATCATTTATTACTTGTTTCCCTTGATGAGAGAACTGTCATCAGTCCCTCTACCACTGTTGAGGCTGCACAGCCTTCCCTTGAAGCTTTTTACCCAATTCCTCCCTCAGTGTTCTAACCCTCCTTAGCACCTTCTTTAATGCCATTGTGCTCTAGTGGCTTATTAAGGTTCCAGTTCCCTTCTGATAAAACTGTACCAGCAATCTGTTTGTTGTCTGATGAACTGTGGCATTCTGAACTATCTTCTCAATAGACAAGACACAAAGAAATGCTTTGGTTGGTGGGAAGTTGCCAACCTGCACTAACCTGGAGTTGAGGGGAAAAGCTTCCCATTCCCCAGAGAGACTAACACACTTGAAACTGACAAAAAACCCAGACACATACTAAATCCAAAGGAGGAAGGGAGGAAGCTGTACTCTCAGTGTGAGATAGAGCTAAAGCTAGAGAGTGCACAGGATTTGTACACACTCCATCTCACATACAGAAATATACTGCACTTATTATCAGCAGTGTTATTTTGATGCCCCACACTACCAATCCTGTCAACTCAGTGAAAATAGACAGAGAAAACCTTCCTTATCTCCTCCTTACATCAATGTCATTTATAGTCCACACAGGCACATACTAAATGTCTGAAACTGTGAGAGCCCCTCAGACTAGTTCCCAAGCAAAAGGAATCATCTTCCAAAGGACCCCTGGCTTCCTCCAACAACAATACACAGGGCAAGGATAGACAGGGTGTACACTTAGGTCTAGTACAACCAAATGACATTAAATTCACCACTTCTCCTGACCCATTTTTTCCCACAGGAATTCATGAGCCTTAGCAGATCCCATACAATCCCACTCCTTTTGTGATTCATACACTAAGCAGTTTGAACAGGTAAGAAATATGAACTTCTTCAGAGTTGCAAGTGATTCATGAGCTAATGCCCTGGGGTCATTACATTTCTACCAGAGAGTGAAAAATTATATGGATTTTCACATTTGTTAACACAAAGACCATAATGCTAAACGCTTATACTTATGGATACCTTTTGTGCTTAGCTTTCCACTTTTCTTGTGATGCTTCTTTTTGCTTAGTTTTCATGTGCTGTTGGCATTTCAAGTATTTAATCTGGCACGGAAATAACTCCTAGTCTGTACAAGACCATATGCCACACTTGGAGAGTAGAGCAAATACAAATAAGGAGCTTTCATCTAATCTCTCATTTAATTTGCAAAGATCTAAACCACTGTAATATGGAGTACCATACCAACACCAACATTTAAAATCAGCAAAATACGCCAGAGAGCACACCTGCAACATCAACTGGATTATGTCTAACCTCACCCACATATAAATTGTGACTGGGCACAGTGTGGGTAGCTTATCACAAGGCTCATAGGAAATTAACATTTTTCCAGCAATTACTCCTCTGAAATTTATAGAAGAAACAAAATGATACCCAGGATCTACGTTCTCCACTGTTTTCAACTGGCAACAACAGTTAGACTTAGTCTCAATGTTTCGATATATATTAGCTTGATAGCTCCTGGTCTGAGCCTAGTAGAGAAACCAGAAAACAAAACTGGGTTTTATAAACACAGTTGAAAATGGAGAGATAAAATCATTGAGCTTGGCACCACAGGTAAAAAGTAAGAACTGAATAAACTTTGCATTGTCAAAGCAGATATGGGTAAACTCCAGTTAGTTGTACTCATTCTTTGCTACATCTGAGGTTTTCACACATATTTCCTGATACTACTCTGTGATAGCAAGGCAGCAGGTGTGCATTCTTCAAGACATCTCAAACAGCTTGTAAGAGAGAAGAAAAGACGTTCCTCCTTCAATTCTGACTATGACTCAGATGTTGAGATGTAACAGGGATAACAAAAACATCAACACAAATATTTTCCAGTGTAAGGGATACTTCATCATCATAGCAATTAAACTACATTTTAAGATCACTCTACCATATACAAGGAAAAAAAAAAACAAACAAACCAACAATATCCTAAGGAGTTGCCTTCTTCTGCCTGAAAGTTAAGTGACATTAAACATTTCTAAGGCTCTGTGTTAAACAATAGATACAGCTTTCTTAGCCCTGTATGCATGTTATGTATGTCATTTACACTGACTGACAGTGACTTAAATGTCAGCATACAAGCAAACCAAGACTCTTGGGAATGGCATATTGCAAATTAATGATGAGTAAATTTCAAAAGGTTCCTCAATTCCAAGTCAGCTCCCCATCTGTATTGAATGCTGTATCTATAAAAAGAAGTGTATCAATGCCACAGGGTTGTATCTCGGGTCCTTGCTGATTAAGAGTCGACTAGAAACATTACAAATACAATTACATGGGAATCTTTTTGCATTTTCAGTTTTAGTTAGTTGAAACTCAAACTTTATAACATAACTCAAAATAATACAAATTCAGTAAAGCATGTGTCTTTTGATGTGCTTAAGGTTGGGGCTTTTTAGCCCAAGTAGGTAATCGGAAATTAAGAAAAAATTAGATTTTTTTTTTTAGATGTTTATTAGATGTTTTTGTTTATTTTTATTTGACTTTGTCAGTCAGTATTTTTTGTTTCAGTCGTTTCCCTCTTTTTATACCTCTGTTCACAGTCCTGCCCCTTCTGTTACCTTCATTTCCCTTCTACTCCTATGTGCATAATAAACATCTGCACTGTATAAACATCATCTAAGATATGACTCCAAACATTTTTTAAAAATCTGTAACTGATGAGGCCAGAAAATATCAAGATTAATAGAAAAGATTTCCTTCTACTTCATGTTCTCTTAGTTACCAAACAACGCCATTTTTCCTCACAAATATTGAAAACTGTTTACAAAAACCAGGAATACTATTTCAGTTAGTCTTCCCTGTGTGCATGTAAGTTTTATACATATAAAAATAAGTTAATATAAGCAGTTTCCTATGCAACTTTTCAACCAACCAACCTGACAACCAACCTGAAGACTACAGTTGAAGCTCTGAGATACAAATAGCAGAATTTTATGTAAGTACTTCTAATATCTTCCTTTACTAACCTGGAAAGCTGTGCTATCTTTACAAATCTTTGTTGTCTTATGCAAAGCTTCTTGAGAAAGCACCTACTGTTCATATCTAGTTTTGTCTTTTATGAATGCCTTTGATCCTGCTTTGATCTTCTTGTTTCAGTCAGTCTCACAGAATGGGAGACCCAAGTTGCATTAAAATCCTTAGCATATTTCTAAAAGATATCATTTAATACTTTGGAAAAATCTTTCAGCAAGATTTCTATAGAGCTTTGATTGAAAAAATCAGTTTTTAATTCTTAGATTGACATCAATATAATTCAAAGAATTAATTTTCTAAATCTAGTTAGGCAACACATTTTCTCAGTTTAAAAGGACAAATAATAAAATCAAGATCCTCTAGTTCAGTGTTTTTGAACAATCAAAATATGCAGAATGTCTTTAATTTCATTTAGGTGAAGACAAATAATTGGAAAATTGCATTTTAGAACATAGCTAACCACATCCTATAGAGTCTAACGAGTTAGGAAATGTCAGTAACAATGGCCTCATGTCAGCCCAGGGAGCCTGCTGTTTCCAAGGTAATGTTACTCCTCTATCTAACACATAACTCAAAAATGTTTGAATACAAGTGATGGTTATGGGTCTATAAGATAATATAATTTAGTAATATATTCTACTATATTTTGCCACAGACCCACATAGTATACACACAGGTACTGATCAATTTGAAAACTGATACATTCCAGATATTCATTTTCTAAAGACTTGTGCATAGAAACTGGATTATTTAACAAGAAACTATCAAACCAGTGTCATCAACTCCAACTGAAGATTCATAATAAAAGATTAAGAACGCTTCTCATTCGAAATATGCTTGCCTTGTTCAAGGACTTCTCAATATGAAATGCATAAGAGATTGTTTTGGCTCATGACTGGTTCAGAAGTAAAGATATGTTGACCACCTTGCTAGCAAACAGAACAGTAAAATAGAAGATCTTCTCTCTGCAAGCAGTGCTCATATAAGTCTCTCCTCTGTACCACCACTAATAATTTTCCCCCAAATTCTAATATTAAAATAATTTCTTTGACACATCTACCCCTCTCTCAAATTTGGATTAAATTAGCCAATATTTCATTTCAAAAAAAAATAAGGAGAAGATGAAGGACAGAGCAAACAAAGTGTTTGCTTTTTTTTCCTGTAGGAAACAGGATCAGAAAAACTTTCAGCTAGTCAACCCAAACACTTTCTAATATAGTTCATCCCTTGCCAGTCTGTTACTGTTCAAACAGTGCTCTAAAAAGCATCCCATTTTCTTTCCTCTTCTGGACAATTACTTTCAAGTACTTAATTTTCTTTTGAACTTAAGCCTCATACCTTAGCAAAGAAATCTTACATGTTAGCAAAAGGAAACAGGATCTTCTCAACTAAATGATGCAGGGATTTGATGATGAGGTTGCAACCTCTGTCAGAAGTTTGTCTGGGGCCACTGTGTGCCTTCTTTGTGATTTCTAGCATCCAGTTATTAAACTGACAGATGCCCACAGAAAATATTTTATTAAGACAGTAAGGGCTTCAGTAACTTTCCAAATAACTAATTCACATAGAGAATTTAGATGTCATTAAAAATTTACAAGCTGTTATCATTCTCTTCACCTTGCAGTTTTACCCACTCAGAAATTTTCCTTCTTTTCATACTATGCTTAACTGCATTTAAGTATGAAAGTCTACACACAAAAACTGACTATAATAATTTGGACAGTTTTGACCACTTCTACAAGGCCAACAGAACTTCCACTGCAATGGATTTACATGTAAACTATTCAGTAGTGCCCTAGACACTGTCAAAACCCTCTAATTTGATTGTAGGCATCTCAGCACAGCTGAGTGACAGCTAAAAAGGAATCAAACTGAAAGCTTACAGCAGTCTAAACTGTTGCTTTTCTTGGCTGAACGAATTAATCAAAACTAATGTTCATAGCCTGTCTGTCAAAAAACTTTAAAGACTTCCTAGTCTACAGGTAATTATTTTTTTCCATCTCATTCTTTCAGTGTTACATTAATATTCTGAGCTGTGGTTTTACGTGGGCATTTATTTTGTAGCAAGCTCAAACACAACAAAGCAAATATTTGCCTTTACATGCAAACAAAAGAAAAATGGATGCTATTATGTGAATAAAGCTTTCCTTTCTCTCCAGTCTTCTTTAATCAGTTAAGAAACTAATAACTTGGACAAAGACAGGAACACTGATTTATGCATTGTATTCCCTAAATCCTGTCAAATACATTATAATAGTCTGTTCTTGACTTTTACAGAAGTCCACCTGACTCACACTCCATATTTACTGCAGAAATCAATTAGTTGGGCAATAAACACAGTATGTCCTATATTATAGGAATTAAATTTTCCAAGGGTGGGTGTAGAAGGGGAGCCTCCACAATATGAAACACAGGATGGAAACACAATGTAATTTCTTTATGGTTCTACTGGAAACCTAGCTGAAGGTTATGCAAATCCCTATATCTCCATATAAAATTTTAGTAAGACATCAAAAAAGCTTCAGAATTTTGCATCCATACTTCACACAAAAAAATCTGTAACCAAAAATGGTTAGTTTAGAACTTATTTCGAAGAGTTGGGGAGGAAAAAAAAACCCAACGAACCTAATTAAAGGAAGATCCTGTTTTTACAAATATCTACAAACATATTTCATCTGAAATGTAATAAATGCAACCACTTCACACTGATGGAAATACAGACAGGCAACATTCCTATTAACTTCACTGGCTGATGTTCCTACCAACTTTATCTATGATTATAACTATGCATATAAATCTCTTCAGGATCAGGAGCTTACACTGCTTCAGAGAGAACTTAAATCGTAGTGAATAATTTTTTCATTAAATCAGTGAGCAAAATAGCATTTTCCTTTATTGCCAATTATCTGTAACTAGATAAAAGTATCTACTCATTGGGAAATTTACACAGTTTTCTGAACAAATTTTAGTTGTAAGATTTCTTTTGAGGTATGCAGTACTTGGCGATAATAAATTAAATAGTGGTCTCATAAATTAATAGTGGTCTGTGTGATTGATTTTTTTGGGTCACAAGAAAATGATCCCTTTTTGTTAGATGATTCCAATACTTCACTAAATAAATACCTTTCTTAAATAAATGTAAGATAGTGAGATACTAATTTCTCTTTATATCTACACAAATACCATCAGCAGGCCTTAAAATTCAGTTTCTACAAACATACAAACAGAAGAAGTGCTTCCTGAACAGTTAAATAATGAATATATCCAATATTCAGCAACAGTCAAAGTCGACAGCATTTTTCACACAGAAGAGTTCACCTTAAGAGCCCTGGACAAAATTCAGCATAGCTGAAAAATTCAGACAGCATTTAAGATTTTTGCCTTAAGTATCCCATTATTCCTATTTCTGCAAGTCTGACAAGAAGGTTACAGTGAAAAACACCATGTAGAATGGAAAAACCAAGGGGTTTTTTCTATCTAATAGGGCAATTTTTTTTACATAGTTATCATATGCCTTCAGTATTTATATTCAGAGTTTGACAATATGTCATTTACACCACATATGATCTGCTATTATAAACAAAACTGGCCAAATTCAAATGACATGAGTATTGCCATTAAATAATCAGACAAACATTTGCTTGGTTGTGCCTTTTTGCCTTTTTTTTTTTTTTTTTTTCATTTTTGCATGACCTTTCATGGCCTTATCCCAGGCCCTGCTCCTGGTACCACTCAGATATGCGTTTGTGGAAATCTAGTATTTGTGTTTTAATGTTTGAAACACTGGGGTCCTGCATTGTACTCTACTGGTTTTATACCTCCTTTCAACACAGTTGTATTCTAGGAAGAAAATTATCTAATTCCACAATTAATTTCTACCTGCTGTGACAGTGCACCCTCAGGGTAAATATGATATTTTATATTAGCACACTGAAAGCTTCCACTGTGATTGACCTTAAAAACACTGACAAATTAATTACTTTGCTCATCAATATGGCCTGGCAGCTAAAAGATTTGAGCAGATACGCAGCCAATTAACATGCATGCTGCCATCTGCTGAATATGACAGCAAGGGATTTGTACCACTCTCTGAAAGAAAAGCTGTGCTGCTTTCCAAGAAATATGTTATCAAACTCCTCATTCACAAGTCAAATAATGACTGTTCATGTTCTGTAAAAGAATTGGCAGTGTCTCCTGGTTTTTTTCACCCATAGGTTTAAAATTAAGAAGGAGACTATCTCAGCAAAACTTTGGGGTTGAGTCCACTGCTTAACAGCTAAAGCTAGGTTATATTCAAAAAGATCATTAGATTTATATGAACACTCATGCAGTGCAAATGTGAGAAAGGAATTTCACAATTTATGTACCTCATTGTCCACCCTCATTATTACTCTGATTTAAAATGCTCTCCTCTGGCTTAAGACAAAAAAAAAAATGGTATTAATGTGTAGGCTGAAGTTCCTGCAAAACAATGGTCAGGGGCCAGCAGAGAGAAGAGACCTTTTATAAAGATTAATTATGAGAGAGTTTGATACCATTCATACAAAGATTACAGCTAGATTCTGAAAAAAAGCAGAGGAATCCCAAAACCACACATATTTTCAATTCATACAGTACTGTTCCTGTAATTAACAAACTGGTCTACATAGCAATATGTAAATATATATCTACATATAAAACTATATCATATACATCATATTGATCAACAAATACATACTGATAGGAAACGCAGCACCTCTATTTTCTCAGGTATGTTGAGGAATAAGATAGGTGGCTGGCTCCAAGTCCTGCTCACAGCAAAAGAGACAAGCCAGTTGTGTAGATCACCACCATTCATATTCTTACAAGGAGGATTCAGGCTGGAGGAGACCTCAGGAGGTCTCCAGTTCAAACTGCTGCTCAAAGCAGGGTCAGATGTGAAGTCAGACTTGGTTACTCAAAGTTTTATTCAATCTGGTCTAGAAAACCTCCAAAGACACAGATGGTACTGCCTTGCTGGGCAACCTGTTCCACTGCTTGACTTAACAGTGCAAAAGAGTTTCCTTAGGTCTTAAAATGGGAGGTATTTATAGTTTTTTATCCTTCCAAAATATTAAATATTGTAGGTATGATTCACCAAAATATTAAATATGTAGGTATGATTAGACACACTAGTTATAAATGAGGGATAGATTTACAAAAGATCAACAGAATTACTGTAATGTAAGCCACAGTTTGAGAGGAAAAACGTGACATTTTGCTCCAAAGCACAGCTTTATTACAATTATTTTTTATGGATTATTTAATCCAATTATTCCCTCTAAAATTTACAAATGGGCTGATAGTGTACAGAAAATTGAAGAAAATCTTTATAAACTTTCCTCTCTAAAGAAGAGATCCCATGTTTATTTTGACCAAGTATCATAGCAAAAGCTGTGAATGGAATTGGAATTAATGGAATCATTGCATCTGTCCCTCTGTGGCTGCTGTGCAACAGGATAGGAGGAAAATAAAAACAATATTAGAGCCAACTCTCAAGCATCTGGGGTAACACTGGGCAAATGGAATAAGATAAAAAAGAGATAATATATCCCATACGCAAGTTATAGACTCCTAAATTTCATACTGTAAGGAGAAAATTGAAAACAAATGACACAGAACATTGTGGAATGCAGAAGTAGCTGAGCTGTTCAGCTCAGCCAGTGCAACCCTTCATTAGCTCACTGCACTGCTTTGAGACCTGGATGGAGCTGCTTTTTTAAAGTATTTCTCTTCCTAACATTTACCTCCTAAAAAGCTGCCTACCTACTTAAACTGAGAGAGCACACTGACAGGCTCCTTCCACAGCTATGCACCCACACCAGTATTCAAAATCCTACAGAAGCACCTGGGGAATTCCAGTAAGCATCACCTTGAAAAACTACTTTATTTTTTTTTTTTCAGATTAATTATATTCTAACATACCTGGAATTAAAATACCAAATATGTGTCAACTTACAAAAAAATACCCCAGCAGTGCCTGAATTTATGCCATTAGCTATAACAAGCCCTTGGCTACATGGGACAAAACCAGGAATATTGTAAGAGTACCACAAATAGCACCACACTTGTAGGTTCTTTTAAAAACTGAAAATTATTAAAAATCAAAGCAATGAACTACTGTATTACAGAAAACACCCACCTCTTAAGCTCATTTATCTTTGTGACAAGTTCTTATGCAAACTTTTCCTTCTCTATTCCAGCAGAAATTTCTGCACCAAGACAGAGATACTACATACACTGATCCTTCATTTGGGGAAAAATACCATGTTTGATGGTTAAGTCAAAGCCTTAAAATAAAACAGAACACAAAATCCATCAGAATATTTGCACCATCATTTATAATCATGACCTAATCTTTCTTTTAATACTGGCACCCTTAAGTGATTATGACAAAGACTGGTATTGCAACTGAACTTTTAGTAGTGATTACTTCTTATTATTTTATTATTTTGAGACCCAGTTCTGCAAGATGCTGAGTCCTGGGAACTCAACAATGATCAGTAGTTGAGTATACTCTGGCCTTTCAATTCCCACGAATTTCATGTTGCTACACCAGGATATTGCAAGCAGCCTCTTTACTACGACACTTGGGTCAATAAGTATTCATATATATGCTATAAGAAACAAACTAGTTCTGCCTGTATATAAATATTTAGAGAATTACTACCAAAATAAATTCATACCTGTGTCATCATACAGAATACTGCTCTTTGTTACTTCTTCAGTTGAATTTACAAAGTACATTAAAAATACATAAATGAGAAGGAGTATCTAATATTAAACATTCTACAGATTTGCAAGACTTAGCTGGAGACTTAATCAGCTACTTAGCCCAACTTTAATTGTTACTTGATAGGCTGAAAATTATGTATTTTAAGAGACAATAGTCAATTTTAAATATTGCCAACTGAGTATTTTAGCATTTAAAAATCATACTATTCCTACTCATATTGATTCAGACAAACCAAATTTCTATCAAACAACTACTAGATTTTTCTATCTGTACTCTAATTCTGAAATAAAACACATTTTAATCTTAATTCTCCAGGTTTCACTTATTCTATGGGATCATACTTTTTTTGTGATCTTGTAGAAGAGAATCTTAATTCTTAAGTTTTATGATACTTAAAATTATAAAAGTCGTGCATAACCAATACAATTAAAGGCTACTCTGATGGGATGTGTTGTAAAGTACTTGTCCATACTGGAAGGGGAAAATGCCAGAAAGCTTGTGAGCAGAGTTCCATAATCTTCTAGCAAAAGCATTTTTGGTAGAGAAGCATTCTTTATAGATGCTGTCACTTTTACAAAGAACATTCTTCCTACATTTCACACTGATGAAATCTTTAATTACATTTTCTTATTTCTATTCATAGTGATTTAAATATAACTGAACTATAAATCTGAAAATACTATAGCTACATTTTACTCTAAAGATTATGTTAACTCCTAAAAGGAGGATTTATTTTATAGATTTGTTTTTGATGCATAAATGAAGTCCTGAATTAAAAAAAGTAAATAAATAAGCATGGTATATGAAAGAAAAACAAAGCAAACTAAATCACAGAAATGTTTACAAATATTGATCTTAGCCTTATATACAATTTAAACTTCCACAGAATTAAGTCTTTCTTATATTTCATATGAACTGTAAATACGGGAGAACACTTTACTAAGGCCGTTTCTTCACCAATGAAAATTAAGGTCAAACTTAAACTCCAACAAAAGTAAATTCTAGATATGGATTAGCTTTAAAGAACGAGTTAAAGAGGTGCCTGACTCACTGGTTCTCTATTAAACCTGTCCACAGTATCCAGTACCTAAATATTTCTGTCCATCTGTCCGGTGCAACTTGGTATTTGTCAAGGGAGGCAGTAACACTTATGCTGACTCACAGCTCCTTGCATCACAGCACACCTCACACTGGCACCGGCACATCGGGAAATAATAGCACTGCACTTCTGCAGAAACTTGAATTTTAACTATTTTCAGTGCACCCTTACAGAGATATACAAAGAAAGGTAATGTTCACAGAAAAGTTCCTAAAACAACTCTGAGTAACAAAAATTCTTTTGAAAGATTCACTTCAAGAAAGCAGGGAGTAGGAAAAACATCAACTCCTAAACTTACTTTCAATAATTATTTAGTCACCTTTTAATTTTGATAACATTCAAGAAAAATCAAAATACATTTTTCAGGTATTAGTAGGACTTAAAAAAAATCTCTATTTAGAAAAGTAATCATCACTAGGACTGTTACACTGACAAAACATGCTTCTGAAGCCTCACTTTGATATTTAACTAATACAGATGGGTGGATTAGGAAGCAAGATCATAGTATTGACAGATTCCAAAATTTACTCTGCTAATACAACAGATGATTATAAACCGTATTTCAGTCTGATAGTAAAAACTATCCAAATATTAGCAAATTCAATCATTGAAAGTAGACCTGAATTTTGTCCCACATGTGCATATTTTTGTATTTTATTTAACATCTATGTACTCTTCCCTGGCTAAATTAAATTAATATTTTCCTAATATTTCTAATCATCTGATTTATAAACACTTCAAGTGTCCTGTTTCTGTCGTGTTCTTTACAAATATAAACAAATATAATGTGTCAAAAAGTTTCACTTCTATACCATTGATAGCTTAATTTTGGTTGTACCTTTTTCTCTTTTGCTTCTGTGAGGCATAAAAATCTTTCCTGTAGTGAAGAACAAATTTGTCCTCTTCAAGGACATTTCAGACCAGTTAACATCAACAAGGGTCAGTATTCAACCCTTCTTTCCAACTCCCTAAACTTTTCATTCTCATAATCAGGAGAATGCCTAAAATTTGAAATCTGGACCACCTTCCTAACTTAGTAGAAAATACAACACCCATGAAATACTAAGTGTACAACCAGTTTCATGAAGAATTTTCTTGTTTGGAAAAAATATTTGTTAGCACTGCAATTCAAAAGTTTTCAGATGTTACCTGCTACAAATAAAGATTGTCTTTCCACAGATGCACATGTATGGTGTCCTTTTTCATAACCCCCATCACTACTTTCAAGTTCTGAAACTCAGATTGCAGAACTCTGAATTTATTTATGTATAATTTGGCACCTACACCCAATTGATCTTCACTTTCCGTGCACCCAAGTGAACAAGTGTCTGTCTTATTCCAACTGCCAGCAATGCATCTTGCAATATGGTGTGAAGAAAAGTTGTTATAACTTTAAGCACACACTGAGAACATCCTTCCCCATCTAGACAAGCTGTATTCACAGTGTGCCTCCATTCTGCCCATACTCTGTCCCTTGATGCCTGCAGGAAAGCTTTTGGTATCTCTTTCATTTCTCTCACAATCATGTATTTCACACTGACTGCAGCAGCCAGTCTCTATACTAAGACCTCAAGAAGAAATGTCATTCACATAGAATTTCACAGGTTTTTAAGGATGATTAAAAGCTTTGCTAGAGAGAGATCTTCACAATCAGGTATTCCCTTGCCACTTCAGGGCATGAGGCAGAAATAAAAATTTCTCATGAGGGCTCCAATTTGTTTAATTTTTCAGATACAGTTTAACAAACACAATTATTTCAGGTACTAATTGCTAATGATTCTCACCAGTTTTCATACAGTCTTTCCTGGCAAAAAAATATTACTTGTCGGCTTGCTGGAGGGTGGAGGAATAAGTCTATTACCCATTTTAATTTTCTTCCAAATGGATTGTTAAAATCAGACAGAAAAAAAATGGGTCATTTTATGCTATCCTTTTGAAATATGTTTTGGTACCTTTTCAT
Organism: Corvus cornix cornix; assembly: GCF_000738735.6. Classification (NCBI taxonomy): domain Eukaryota; kingdom Metazoa; phylum Chordata; class Aves; order Passeriformes; family Corvidae; genus Corvus; species Corvus cornix. The sequence continues at coordinate 19,655,595 of NC_046338.1, read as the reverse complement.
ATATCAAAAAAATTATTAGATTGTAACACACAAAAGTATCTGAGGAGTTCAGGAGTTCTGAAGGCTTATGTTTTCGGGGGCCTGGGGAACCACTGGTTTTATTTTTAACTTTACTCTTCAATATTTTACTGATTTCAAAGACAGATATTCCAAGCATCATCAGGAAGTGGAAAAACATACTGCATCACTGAAGCTCCTTAAAAAGTTTGCATTCTATGATTAATTTAATAGTTCATACACTTTGCCAGGTTTATCTATGATAGACTGAAAAAAAAGAAGGAGAGAAAAGCGTGGGGACAACAAAGCTAGGGAAAATTAGAGAACTGGTCACTGAGGTGCTCTAGAAATGATTTAAATACCTTCAATCTTGCCTTTGTGGCTTTGAATCTATGTTCTTTTTTCATATGAAATTGTTTCTGCTGAAAGCACCATTCACTTTGTCCTTTGGAGAGCCTAAGGTTTCCAGTGCTTTGGTGTGAGTACCTTACTCTATATTGAATTCATAGGAATATATGTGACTATCCCCTTTTATATATATATATATATATATTTTAGTGCTACTTAATAGAAAATAAGGCTTTTACCTACTTTCTACAGAGAAAAAAAAAACCTAATCTCCTTTCTGTATCCTTTATATTTTCCTTGCAGAAGGTAATTCAATAGTGTCTGTATCAGAAGGGATTCTCTTTCCATTGTTGACCCTAGCATGTCAATGAAATCTAATTCATAATTTCCTTTCCATGACATAAGGAAACATAATTTGTAGATCTACCTTCCAAGGAAATGAAAGATTGTATCTCTGTAAAAGATACTGCTGATGAAAAGGGGATGTCTAAGACATCTTAACATAAAACATAAATTTTAATTCACTCACAAAAGAAAATCTAGTTATTGTAATCCCAGAAGAAATCAGAAATGTAATAAAACACTGGAAAACACAAGAAAAGTCAGCATTTTTGATCTGGGAACACTATGCCAAGGATACACAATCTTTTCAGATAGCCTGAAAGCACAACAGTTTCTGCTCCATTTGTCTTTCAGCAGTAGTCTTAGCTCTTGAAGGCAAAGACACCAATCTTGTAGACTTGGAGACAGTTAGAAAATCATGTCTGTTCACACTAATCCTAGCATCCTCCCAAGCATGGGGTTTTGTTTTGTCTGGAGTTTGGTATTTTTACACTGAAGTTTTGCTTTTTTAAGGAACTTTTTAGTCCATTTTCCTCTTAGTTAAGATTATACAGCACCTAAAAAAAAAGGCACAACAGTGTTGGCCTTTCTGTGCTAGATATTGAAAAAGCACACAGTATAGCCCTCAGAGAATCTAGTTAAGACCAAAAAATAGCCAACTATAAAGCTATTTTTACCACACAAGACTGAAAAACACATTTATAATAACCTTGACTGTGACATAAATAAGACTACCCTACCCATACATTTTGAGTTTGAGTCTTCTAAGGGAAAGTAATTGAGCCATTAAGACGCTTCGTCCATGTTAACAGGATAGTGCTGTTATATTCACTTGAGCCATGTTCAGCTGCTGAACGCGCGTCCCTGAGGAAGCCAAATCCCATTGCTGCCTGTCCTGTGAAACCGACCTGCGAAACCGACCTGCACAGGCGGACAGGAGCCAAGCCAGAGCCCAGGCTGGCAAAGCAGCGTCGTCTGACTGCAAAGACGCTGGCTGATGTAGGCAAAAAGAAACTCCTGGTTGCCCTTGAGAAGGTTTTCAAGGGTTCCTCTCAGCAAACGACCTTCACCCGCCTGCATGTGCACAGGCTTTCCCACCTCAGCTCACAGGTCAAACCAAGGAGACACGATAGTCCCTTGCTGCCCATGGGCCAGCTGGAGAGCACAGGTGGCTTTACCCTCACCAGGGCTCAGTCAAGCCCTGACTTAACTTTCTAGATGGAGGTGCGAAAGGGATTCCACTGAGGAAAACCCCGTCCTCGCAGCTCCCTACATCAACCCACCCTTGCCATGGTGCCAGGGGTTTTTTCGGGAGAGCGGCTCCTCCCCGCCTACAGCCGCACTCCACAGAGGAGCGGGCCTCCGCCGGCCCTGCCGGGAGCGGTAACCCGCAGTTGGGTGCGGGGCCGGGCGCTAACCCACGGCCGGGTGCGGCGTCGGTGGAGCCGCCCCTCATGGGGGCACCGCGCCCCGCAGCGGCCCGGCCGCGCCTCCCCCTCAGCCCGCGGCTGCTGCCCGGAGCCCGCGCCCCCTGCCCGCGCTCCCTCCCGGCGGCGCTGATGTCACATCCGCCGCCCGCTCCCGCGCCCGTCCAGCCGCGCTGGCTCCGCCGTCTCCCGGGCCCAAACTTTTGCGGTGGGCTGGCCGGGGGGAGGGGCGGGGTGGGACGGGGCCGCGGAGCCGCTCCGCCAGCTCGAGCAGCGCCGTCCTCGCCCCCCCTCCCCGCGCCGAGGCTGCCTGCGGAATGAGCGTCCCCCGGGCGGCTGCCGCTGCCGCCTCCACTCGGGCTCCGGCGGGCGGGCAGAGAGCGCGGCTGCCGGCGCGGTCGCTGCGGCGGGAGCGGAGTGAATGACCGAGAGGAGCGGCGCGGAGAGGCAGCCCCGGGATCAGGATGCGGGCGCCCGCCAGCATCCTCAACCTCCTGCTGCTGTCCTTGCTGGCCGGCCTCGATCCCTCCAAGGTAGGAGCCGACCGGGCGGCAAGTTCGCAGCGGCGGACCCGGCCCGCACACGGCGTATGCGGTAGCGGGCGAAGCGCCGGATAGCTCCGGGGAGAAGCGGGCGCGTGTCCTTGGCTGTCCGAGCGGCCAGGCGGGAGAGCTCGTGTCGGGAGCGGCTGGCCCCGGTTCCCGGCGTGGCGGCCGGGGCGGGGGGCGCGGTGCCCGCCGTCAGCGGGGTGCGGGCGCCATGCAGCGCGGCCCTGGGCCCCGGCGCGCAGGGCAGGGCACCGCCGCACCCCGCAGCTGCCCGGGGCCCCGGCAGCACCGCTCGCTCGCAGGAGCTGTGTCCGCCGCAGAGGGACGGGGCTGCCGTGCGGGCTGCCGCGGCCCCAGCCCGGTAGCTGTCCAAGGCCGGTGGCTGTCCAGCGCAAACCAGCGGCGATCCATCCCGCTCCAGGCAAGGAGGCACTTATAGCGCTGGGTGACTGCACCAGTTCTGGGGAAGCAGCGAGGCGCTGGAAGCAGGGATCGGCAGCCTCCGACTGGAATAAAATTGTTTAGAGTGAAACTGGAGGCGTCACGTGAAGACACTGAATTTAGTACTGTAGCCACACTCCGGGCTGCTGCAGAGTTTTGTTATTTACAAACGTGGTCAAGTCACCAAGAGATCGCAGCTGATATTGAAATAATGATAAAAGTAAACAATAGGTTTTAGCCATACAGCCTGGCTTGTGAAGGAGATTTCAGATTAAGTAATTTGGAAAATCGGAATTGCACTCTACCACTTACAATAATGACTGAACAGGTCTGCAGATGTCTCTAGAGCTGTATTTTATAGATGTAGAGCTTGTCTCATTTGTCGTTTTTTGTGGCATACAGTCTTGAAACTGTGAGCATTATAGAAACGTGACAAGAGAAAACATTGCTATAGTATTGCAGTCCATTACCAGTAGCAGTCCGTGCCATGTTGCCACAATTGGTATTGCATGTTGGTGAATGTCATTTTAATGATACCAGTTAGGTACCAGACAACCATGTGAGGCAATGTTCAGCTCTTCTGGCAGGTTTTTCATTTAAAATAAAGGTATTAATCATATAAAAATATGTACTGAATGTCCAACAATATGGAATGGATGCTCCTCATTAAAAACAAAAACAGAACCTAAAAAGCAATTCAGTGGAAATCTGATTTACAGCTGCAGTATTCTGACTGCTTTTCAGTCAGTAAGATACAGTAACAAAAAAGCAAAGGGGATAGTGGATTAATAACATTATCTAAGAAATTAGTTATATCAGTTCTATTAAATAAGAGCTATTTGAAAGTATCAGGTATTGCTGTGCCGGTAAGGGGACATATCAGGCAATGCACACACAGGAGTTTCACATCTGTGTGAATAGCAGCACATGGTCTCATTATAACTACAGGTTTCCACACACTCATTTTCTTTCTGTCTTCTGTTACCCTTAGCAAGATCTGTCAAAGAGGCTGCATAAAAGCAGGAAAAGCAAATTTGTATCATTCTCTGTCCACAGAAGAGTAAAACCACTAATGAAGCAAAAGAGCTGGCAGAAAAATTCTTTTTAGTTCAGGCCCCAAAATAACACTGGGAAAAAATGTTCCATCTTATGTCTCTGTCACCATCCAGCACTGAAAACCAGGATGAGGCACTGGAAAGAAATGGCACAAATGAACTTTGGAAACTTTGCTTCTAGCCCTTTTTGCTGTGGCAGGCTGTGCAGAGGGCATGAAAATGGCCTTTTATTCATCACTCCTTGTGACATTTCCAGAGATATTCAGATGTTCTTTCCAGGCTCTTTTGACTTTGTCAAGGGTCAGGAATAAAAAATCACAGAAGTCTTTAAGATTAGATTAAAATTAGAGCCCTTAGTCAAAATCTGTTTTTTATTGGATCTAACTGGATTTTCATAAATTAAAAAAAGTGAGATCAAATGGATCCTACACCACATTAAATATAAAAAGGTGTAACATGGAAAATAGTAATTAAATTTTGTTGACTGTGAACAATACATCTCATATTTCTGTGGAAAATTACATATGTAAAAAATGTTTACAACATTTTTCTAGCAAAAAAGTACAAGTTCTGACTGCAGACTCACTTCAGAAATGGAATTAGTGCTTAATTATTTATCTTGCTTTATGCTAAATTGAAATAGAATATTAATTTTCTGCCCTACAGGTTGGGAAGCAAATCTATGACATGAAACTAATTGTAGGAAACAACGGGATGGGAAATTCTTTCTTTTCCAGAAAGAATTGTGCAGTATGCTCATGCCTAGAAAGACAACTTTTACGTGCCCTTGCCACTCACAAACTTACTAGCTTAGGGAAATGAATCACGAGAGATATTTCCAGTATACACAATACAATTTCTAGTCATGGCCTACATAATTTTCAGGTAATAATTTATTTTATTGATCAACTATTTTAAAATAATGCCTTGGGCAGTAAAAAAAAATAATACTAGGCTATCATTAACTCAAGACTGCTGTCCACAGGCACTCTTATTATGACACAGATATTGTGCTGAATTTACTCAGTTATTTACTGATAGTAAAGTGTTTAAGTATCGCCATCTTATGGTAAAATATGTAACAAAAATTTATATATGGTTTATTCCCCAAACTCTGAAACATTAGGATTTTATTTCAACCGCAGCAGTTTACTGCCCGTGCTTTTGAATTCTTTCATTTTAAGCTCAGTATAAATTATTGATCAACTGAAAAAATTCTTCTTTAATAAATGGAAGGCAGCTCACTAATGATAAATTATAACACAGTGCTAATTACTGAATATCAATTTAAGATACTTATTAAATGCTATATTTTTTTACTTTATTCTATTTTTTATCTGTATTTACATAGGATTTTTTTTTCATTATCCATGATAATATATTTCATTAAAGATTTATTTCCAACAGGGTGCCTAGACATTCATCAGGAAGCCAGATACAGTGATAGGACTTGGATATAAAATTTTCCTTTCTCCTGGTCATAAGTGCAGTATCTTGAAAGAAGGAAGTATCCAATATTAGGAAATTTCTAAGAGTTACTGCTAGATGGCATCTCTGTACTGCTTTTCTCCACCTGGATTTTTCTGTAATGACCTTCACAGTATGTAAAGTGGACTTCTTTTGTAAGGGTTGCTTTGCTGACCATCACTTGATAATCACAGTGGTATGACCAAGTAAGCATTTTATAGTGTGATAAAGCTGTTCCACATAGAAATCAAGCTCAGCATTTTTCCAAGTATAGATGGCATTTTGTAAGTTTAGTTTTTGAAATCTAAATAGATCTGATAAATATGTTCATGTTTCAATGCAGTTAATGACCTTTAGGCCTTTAAATTTTATAATGGCTTTATATCCTTCATATAGGATATGTATATGCCGTTTGTTTTCCATTATTTGAATTTTGAGAAAAAATACGCCAAGTGCAATCCCAGACAAAAACTAAGTGCAGTATTATTAAGGACAGTTACAGAAAGGAACTGTGATTTATATTCATTGTACAGGATAAGAGGATGGTTGGGAATATTAACACTAAAAAATAAAAGCTGATTTGAAATCAGTCATCTGTTTTGGAATGCTTAAACTTTGCATCTTTGGAATGGCTGTGTTTCTAGATTTTAAAAATCTATGATTTTCACGCAATCAGACTATACAAATAGCCACTAAAATCTTTATTTTTCCCAGATTTCAAGAACTTGTCAGTAGGCAGGGTGCACTACTTTAGTGCTGCTTAGCAATACAACTTAATTGATCCATATTGCAGGAATTTATAAGAATCCTATGTACAGCAAAGGCTTACCACAATACACTATTGTACTGAAAAAGACTCATAGGACTACAGTACACTGCAAAATTATATCTCATTACCTGCTTGGAAATTAATTTACTCTGTTTCCTACGGTATTAGTACTTAGTCAATATGAAAACCATTCCTAATTATTTAACCCCCAAGGTTTAAGAATGTTCTAAATCATTAATTGCTGAATGTGGTCAACTCTCACTTGGTGTCTACTCTCCCGTTTCTGAGGATCATGACTCAAGAGCCATTGAGGAACATCCTGTTACTGTCAATATGCCCTGGGCTCTCTCCCAGGTGTCATTCCAGTTATTTTACTCTCACTCTAGTAACTTCAGTCAATATGTAAAGACCCAAGATTGTAGTTAACACTGCTTGCTCTTCCTGCAGTAATCAATACAGTGCCTTTCTAGCCTTCCAGTCCTGGGAAAAAAGATGTATTTCCTATTTATGTACACACAAAGACATCCCTCCATCATTACATTATATAAAATCACTGAAAGGTATTCATTACATCATTGTAAGTCACATATATTAAGATATTGGAAGAGAATATGCAAAAACACACACGTGAGTGACAACTGGATGAGTGCTAACTCCCCTGTATCTATCAGATATCACGTGGTCTTTAAGGGCTTTTTAAAACTCGTGATGCTATGGGAAGAGGTCTTTTTTTTCTCTGGCTAAAATCCGATTCCTTTGTTGCTCATGAGTGTTATGACTTCTACTCATTTGAATGCACTCAAAACCAATTATATATGTTATACAAAATCTCAAAAATAGTTTTGTATGTATACATATACACAGACTTATCCTCACAGGAAAAAATTATTTTTCCAGTAGAGGCATATTGCCTTCAGGTAACCAAGCTTCCACCTTTCTTCTACGTTTGGCCAAGTCATAAGCCAGTGAAAGAGAATCAATTCACAAAGTCTGCAAAGAAGAAAAAGCTGAAGCACAGAAGGCAACTATCAGGAACAGGAAATGCAGTATTAAAGCTATTAAAACAACATCAACTCTAAAAAATTGTGTTTCTGGTTGGCTGCAGATTTAACAGTTGTGTTAAAATTTCAAGGTCAAATATGTGAAATTCATAAGGGACCTATTAAGAAATGAACAGGGAGTCTAGAGAGGGGGCACTGAAATCCCCTTTTTCAAAACTGCAGTATGACAAAAATGCTTCAGGGCATCACTTAGGCATTCTTAGTGAATCTTGACTGAAAAGCCAGGGAAAATTCAGAGGCATTCTGTAAATCTATGCAGCAGTAGTCTGGGAAAAGTCCTCTCAAGGACCATCTTTCACAAGAACACCAATCTATCCTACTGCTTCACTCCACAAGGCAGGAGATTTCTTGCCTGAGACCAAACCTAGAGAAAGCAAGGACTCTGTGTGCCTAGGATTGAGTATAGAATTCTTTTCATGAGTGAGAATTCGGAAATAGTGTAACAGTTACCTTACTTTCAGAGTTTCAGAAATTCTTGGATTTACCTCAGAATTCCAGACCACATCTCTTGTTCACGTGTTTTTAAACCAAGATATGTGACCCAAGCACATGGTTCTATCCACGTTAATCATTCCACCTGAGAACCTGGCCAGCAGAATTCTTAGTCCTCTAAGTCAGTAAAAAACCAGAAATGCAATAGCAATACATATTACTCTTAAAAGTGCTTTCAAATCTATCTTGGACATGACCTTAGTCTATGTCACAGCATTACTTCCAAGATTCAGTGACACTTTTAAGCATGGACTGCAGCTTCTGATTTTTTCCTTAGTGACTCAAAGAAAACTGACCTTCTATCAGCAGCATAATCTACTAGAACACTTGAAACTATTTCAAAAACATTACTATTTTTATTGTCTTTGTTTTAATTCCTGACATTAAGGGGCTTTAAAGTCTAGACTTGGTTTTATTTGAAATCGAAGAATTTGTATTTCTGTCTTAAAGAGCCATCAAGACAGCAAAATGCAAAATAACAAGGCACACTGAATGGATTAGTTTATCTCCATTCCATCCCTTTTGGAATAGGACTAACATATTTTTTTGTAAATAAGGAAATAACTGATGTATCAGATAAAAAAAGTTAGTATTCTTTGTCTGCTTAGGCACGTGTTGTCTAAAACTAGATGATGTCTAGTCTTCATCTTTACTGGCCAGCTTCTAGAGATGGTTTCCTAATAACTACTTTTTCTGACAGCAGGACTGTTTCATACCAATTAACTGAATACACCACAAAATGTGTGCCTGCTTAGGGAAGGAAACAGAGCACAAAATATTGGTGATAAAAGCAGTTGACATTGAGAAGTAACTGTCTCAATGGATACAGGAGTGTACACAAGAATTGCTTACTGAAAGGTTCATGACAGAGGTTTACAGATCAGAAAAGCTAAAGAAACAACCAGCTATGTTTTTCATAAGTCAGTAAACAATCTCAAATTGGAATTTGAGTTATAGCCCAAAGTAGATTGAATACCAGGCCTATGGATATGGAGTTGTGTGAATTCTTACCCAGCTGCTTCTGTAGCTATGTCTTTTCACAAGAAAGGAAAACATTTTATGTAATTACTCATAAAATATGCAGCCCTCTTTATTTAAAACATTTTTTTCCTCAGGAGGAATTAAAGAAACTTTAATATTCTGACCTCTGTTTCAGACTTTTAAATCACTTAAGTAACTAACCTAAAGCAGCCCCAGATAACACAAATGCAGTGGTTTTCATCCTGCATTCCCCTGAAGAGCAGTCATCTGTCTGCTGCGCTGCCTTCTAACCAAACAAATCCTTGTAACTATGATTTAATGATTCTGTTTACTTATTTCACTGAAAAGCATGTATCAGTCAGCATAACAGCAGCTTAAGCAAATTCTGGAAACAAGCAGCCCTCTTCACTGCTGTGGTTTTGGGAAACAGTGTTTGCATCCTCCTCAAGCTATAAAGTAACCCATAAGGGGGCAGCCAGAACAATTGGAAAAAACTAACTCCATTCTGAGTGACAAGTGAGGGAACTCTCTTATTAAGAGCCAGTCATAATATGGTGAATATTATTCTTAAATTATTGTGGCATATTATTAAAAAAGAGTTTATAGAGATCTGCATGGGCTTCCTTTCTTAGAACCACAGCTATAGGAATATACTTCAAATTGTGTTTCAGTGTATCCGTCTCAAGGAGACAACTAAGCACGTAAGTATTTTTCCAGGTATGAAATTATAAAACTATTTGAGTTTGGACTTCAGATTTAAAATTAGATTTACAAAAATATGAACTTCAGCATTTAGAATACAGTAATACTTGTGGTGACAGCAAATATTATTGATCTGAGATCTCATTATAAACACAAACCTATCACACACTTCCTTACTCATATTAAATGGGGATGTTCAGTCTCGGCCTCCCTACTACAATTATTTTTTTCCTATTCTTTTTGTATAACCTCCTACATCTTATTTGAACTGTTTTACTTTCTTAAATAAGACTGTGCATTTTCAATATATGGTGTTGGGATGTTTTTCCCAAGAAAATATGCAGAAGTCAGTGTAGTTGTAACAAAATATTGTACTGAGTAACCAACAGTACATAGAATAGATGATGGTACAAAAAAGGTAGATCCAGCTGTAGATACAAGCACTCTGTTCTCAGTTCTGAAAGCCGTGTGATAGGTTTGAATTTATAATGAGATCTCAGATCAATATTTTTTGCTATCATCACAGGTGTTTCTAGGCACCTGCATAAAGAATACAGATATATATGTCAGGCAGAGTAGCCTAAATGCAAAAATTGCTGCTGACCTGTTTTCCGTCCTGTCTCTGAATACATGCACAATTATCAAAACACCAAAACCATATGTGTTAGCAATCTCCCGTGAGAATCAGCTGCAGCCTCAAGCAGAGAGGATGGTCTCCTGCATTTCTGAATTTTTAAAGCCTCAAGTTCCCTTCTGACTCTTTAACCTAGAGGCTAATCCTACTGCCACCTCTGCCTGCCATGTAACAGGCAGGAATTCACTGACTTCCAGATACCTCCTCAGTCTCCAACAAAAACTTCACAAGCGCTCTTGCTTTTCTTTGTGGTTAATATGTTGATATTAAAATGATATGGACTTTACTATTCAACAAGCTCAACAGTATGTATGTGTAATAACATCTGCAATTAAACTAGATATGCAAAAATGTAGCTGAAAGGCAAATGAGTAAACTGGAAGCTATTCCATACTATGTCACACAAAAATTAGTTTCCAGTCTTACAGAAGTCTCCTGGCCCTGAAAAATACACTGAAACCAGATGCAAAGAATAAAAGAAGTTCCTCTAAGGTAGGAGGGTATGTAAATAGTAGGAGTGGCTATGTCTTTACCTTTTTACTGAATTTTCATGTAAAACTCCTGAAGTTACATATGCACCACATAATTCTACGTTCTTTGATGTAACAGGTTCACTTATGACATCAAGAAATCTGTCAGCTGTGTCTCATACAAGGTTAAATACCTGGTTTGCATTCTAATCCTTTTCAATAGGAAGGTTAAAATAATTTTTAATGACCTGCTATACTCGTTCTGCAGACACTGCTAAAATAAATACTTCCATATCAGTAGATGATGCAGATATATATTTCTACCTTGTTTTCTTTCCATACATCTTGCTGTGATCAGCAATCTGTCCAGCACAATTCAAGAAGCTCAGATTTCTGTGCTGTAGTTGTCTTTTGCTGATCTTTGCCCTCTGGACTTGCTTTCTCATAAAGCCACACACATCTGCTGCTCAAGTCAATGAACGTGAATATCTTCACTGCGGTGATAGAGTAAAATAAGTGTATCCAGAGTTCTGGGTACTGACCTTGCATTTACATGTGACATCTCACAACACCAGCAATGTTCTGTCCTTCCTTTAAAACACCAAAATAGAACTTTAGCCTACAGACATATGTGTGTGTGTAGATAGATATAGATATAGTTCCCCTCTTATTTGTCAATGAAAAAGAGCATGCATTTGAAGAAAATTTTGAATGGAAATATTTACTGAATCAATGTTCTCAGAATGCCCCATTTATTTAGACCATGGTATTTATCTTTTTTAGAGACAAAGTTCTCCCTCTCTAAGGTGGTCTTTCTCGTCTCAAGCAGAAGAAAAACTCTATTGGCTAAAACACTCAGTCATCATTAAAAGTATTTCATGAAGCAATAACTTGATTTTGTGAGCACCACCAGGGATTAGATTATGGAATTTTAGAGCAGGCAGGGAAGTAGTTTCTCATCCCCAAAATACCCTTATTTATACTTCAGTCAGTGCTAGCTTTCCCCCTCTTCCTTTTCCCACTCTGAGCTTCAGAGGGCAGCACATGAGGATGACCACAAATGCCACTCATCTGTTCTTCCAACTCCTTCAACATCGTCTGTGTGTGGAGAGATGTACAAGCAGATCTGTTCCTCTACTTGTCAGACTAGACAATGAAATTATGCTGGTGGCTGTGATTCACAAGGAGAAGGAATGTGTTGGCTCAATTTGAGTTTCTTCCAGCCTGAGCGAGTGGTGAAGAAACATTCTTCCTTTGGAGATTTCGAAACCAAAAGAAGACAGAATGACATGGCTCCCCTGATGTCTCTGATAAGGCTGCTGTACAAGAAGCCACCAGGCAATACATAGAGCCTCAAATTTTAATTTTTTGAGAAAATGAAGGAAAAGGGATTTTGATGCAATACTGGCAGTAGTTGAAGTATTCAAATTTGCCCAGTTCTAGATTTGTCGAGTAAAAAAGCTACATGAATGGCTAAGGTCACCACTGTTGCTTGTACAGAAGAAAAATTTACCCAGATCCTATTGGCATTCATATTATATTCACCAGTGTCTTTCAGGAATAAAATAATTTGCTCGTGCTAATAGCTCTCTCCCATTTAGAAATAGCACAGAAATTAAGTAAGGTCAAGACTGGTTAGGCCAGTGGGTCCATTGTCTGTGCAAAGGACATGACCAGTTCCTGTTTTCTCATATGATTCCCCAAATCACTTTTTAAAAGATGGTAAGAGTGATGGTAGTTACTGAAAAATATGCCTGATAAGCCCTAACTGCCCAGTTCTTCTGGTAAATAGACACAAGATTGCATCTTTCCTCCAAAATTTTCCCAAACCACATGCAATTAGATATCATCCAACACTGACATTCCTATCCTCATTAGCATTCTTGGATATATGCTATTTGTATTTTGTGATTTTCTGGTTTTAATAGCCTCTTTTACTTAAGAATGACCAATATTACCTTTTCACTTTCTAGTCCCTCTGGGCCCCTACCTTCAGAAACTTTTCTTTTAGGCAAATATTTTTGTGTTGAATTATCACTCTTTTTTTATCCATTGTCATAAATTTCTTACAGTTATAATAATTTACTGTATCATATCATCTGTGTTTTCCCAAACCAATGATGCAGATTTTATGAAACTAATAAATGGGATATTTTTCTTTTCTAGCACATCTGCTTCCTCTGCAAAAAATCTGCTATCATTAGCTAATTTAATACCAAAGTCCTTAGGCTTCTGCTTTCTTCTCTCTCCAAAATGCTGATTGTTATCCTGTACCCACACACTTCTTGTTTGCAATCTTGGAATGCTTTCTGGCTGGCTACGTCCCTTAGAGATTCCCCTAACAGCCAGGGATTTGTGTTTGGCATTCGGTTTTCTTTAGAGGATGCCTTCTTTTACCTGCAATCTTTTTGATATTTTTTGGTTTTGAGAGATTAAGAGTTTTGCTAAGTTTCCTTCTGTATTATTTCATATGCTAAATTTTGTTATTTCTATTTTCTTTACTAATAATTGAAATTAATTCCTCTGAGCTACAAATAAGAGCATGTCAAGCCAAATTCTCTGTTTACCTAAGAAAAATATCCCAGACTTAGATCAACTCACATGATTGTGGTTCATGCCTCATGTATGTTTGATTTTACTTAAGAGTCTGTAACAGACTGATCTTGTAACTTGTTCATTGGACTGGGAAGACTTTCAGCTATCCTTCCAAGCGCATATATCCAAGTTCTGGATCAGTTATTCCCATTAGTATCAGTTTAATTAAAATGCTTCACGTCAGGCATTGGGCAGGGCAGGGCGTGGAGGAAGGGAGGTCAAAGAACCTACCACAGCCTAAAGGAGCCATTTTTTATACATTTACTGTTTTGGGAAGGCCTTTTATAACACAAGTCTGTTGGAACAAAGTGTTGACTGTAACATGAGGAGCTAATGATCATCACACCTACCACCATCAACTTAGACATTAGGTGAAGAAATATTTTAAATAATCTACTTGGTTATTTTAATCTTTTTGAAAAATAATATCCCGTCAGACCATTCACATTTGGTGATCAGTCATATTACTTCAGAGTCTCTGCATTTTCCACTGAATTCTTTGAATTCAGAACATTTTAAGATTGGCAACATCCTGTTAGAGACATGTTCACACCAAACAGAGCATGTCCTCCCCTTTTCCGGTCAGTAGGGCTTTGCACTTCCATTTTCATTAGGACCAGCATACTCAGACCCACAGGCACTGATGCTGAAGGGATTCTTGCCTGACAAAATCACAAGGGTGATTCCACAGTATAAGTGAGTGCCATGTGGAGATCAGCTTGAACAGTAACTGGCTGAAAGACCAAAGATAGCACTGGAGGTAATAGGAACTTCAGAACAAACCCTTAAATGCCTGACTATAAATGCAGGCTATGCCACTGCTGACTCTTAAAAGTGAGCTCGAAATCCAACTCAAAGCTGTATGCAAGACCACCTGCACTGTTTGCCTTGAGACAACAACTTCTGTTGTCACATGGCACCAAAATTGTTTGAATTGTGTCGTGTGAAACAATACATAAATTATATAAATGCACAAGATACAAGCCCTACAGGATAAAATGCAAAATCTGTCTCAAATGAACAGGCTGTGAAACAGAGTTTGTGATAAAAAGAAGAACGAAAGCAATAAGCTAAATAGTGGACATATTGTGAAAAATGTACATATTGTGAAAAATGTACTAGGTACTCTGAAAAATGCAAAGAACAGGCTTAGAAAGGGAAGATAAGAAATCCAAATGATACAATGGGAGATTAGAATAAATAATTGTACTGGGAACAGCCTGAAAACACTGAAAATGGAAATACCTGAAAAAACTTGCTAACATCTAAAGACTATTTTGTCTTTCATAAAGGCACTGACCTATTAATAAAAATAAGACTAACAGTACCCAAGTAGATTGAGACTGGGATATATTTCATTAAAAAATACACTGCTGAGTGCCTAAAGAAAGCCCTATGACTATATCTTCCTCTGCTCATCCATCAGTTGTGAATTAGAATGTTACCATACCTTTGGTCAGCAGGCCTGTGCCCATCAAAGGTCACGTGGACAGAAGATTATTGTGAACAAGCACATCAGTGCAAGATGCATATGAAGAAAGTGAGGATGAAAAAGCAAATTTTTCAATATTCATATTTCTTAACACACTGCCCTCAGTAGATGGGAAAGAAAACAGAAGTAAAATCTTCCACAAATAGTTGTTCCAATTTTTAAACAAACGTAGGTCCAAAATTGTTTGTACTACTTTCCTATCAAGCAAAATCAGTGACGAAGCAGAATGTTAGGTGAATACTATAATTTTGAATACACATTTATAATTTATACTTGCATTTATATAAGATAACAAATTTTGTGTGCTCACTTAAGAAATACCAGTATATTTATGGCTTATCAATCCAAAGTTGCTCAAATTTTAGCATTCAGATTTGTGAAATATTCATAAAATAGCTGTGCAGTAGAAATTATTTATAGAAATGTTGCTGAAAATAGCACTCTTTGTAAACTGATTCTAGTAAAAGAGAAAGCTAATTTTGTTAAATTGTTTAGATCAAATTATCTGCTTAGCCTTATTATTGAGTATACAGTGCAGTCTATTTTTAACTATTCAGTGGGGCCCTCAGCACTTCTCAGAAGAGTGAGATAAAGCCTAACACATTTCACTGCTGCTGTTCTGGAGGCCTGCTGTGAATATGCAATTATGAATGGATTCAGAGTGTGAATTTGCTTTGAACTGTACTGTCTTTTATTGTGTTTCTGGGAACTGCTAAGCCATCCTGTTCTGTTTCCATCCAGAGTTTTTGTCTTTTGAGGACATCATACACTACTGCAGAAGAAATAACAGATATCCTCCATATGAGAAAGAGTAAGCAGAGCAAACAACATGACTGCTATTATGGGATTCACATGGGATTTGTATAGGACAATCTCAAGACAATAGATTTCCTTATTCTGTAGCTAGAAAGAGAATATGTTGGAGTCTGAGGTACAACTAAAATGCCTCAGGAGCCCTAGGCCAGTGTTTCTGCACAAGGACCCATGGAGCTGCAAACACTATCTGCACTGCAGCAGCGAAGCAGTGGCAAAGACTGAGGACTGACTTATGGCCATATCTCTGGTCTCTGAGAAATGCTGCAGCCCCTGAGCACTGTCAGAAGTCAGAAAAGTTACAGCAGTTGAGGATCTGACCCTAACTAAATTTCTAGTTGTAATTTTGTGGTGTTGCTGCGTCTAGAGTGATCCTGCCATCCCCAAGCCAGTAATTACTGGCTATGCCTGGGCCTGACATCTGCACAGCACTAAAAAGTTAGAGAGATAAGCCAAAATCTGGCCACCATTATTTAATATCCTTGCCCCCATTTTCTTTCTTCCCTCCTCCTCACTAAAGGAATCCTAAACTGAAATAACAAGAAATTTTTTGCATCATTTCTGTCACCAAAGGTTCTCAGAGAAGTCAGGGTGAGTGAGGACCCATTCTAGTGCCAGTAAGAAGACTATTTTCCGTGTAGTGGAATTCTCAATTGCCTTTTTTCCTCTCCTTGAAAGCTTTTTAACAAAGAAACTCATGCTGCTATTTACTCCTTGTTCATCATTAGCTAAATAAAACTCCATAGATATTTCATTCTGGTAAAACCTTAATATTCAAATAAACCAACATACTCCAGCAAACATGTTCGTTATTACAGATTACTCTGAGTTGATTGGGCACATATAAAGATTTCTATTCCCCCCTAAACAATAGTTATTTGTTTATTATGTTTGAAAAAAAAAGAAAATCATCCTGAGTGGCTTCCTTCTATTTGTCTGGTGAACCAGTGAGCAAAGGCAATGTCCAGAGAATGAAATTGTGACATCCTTTACATCCTTAGTGGTGTAAACTAGGTACTGTACTGAGGACAGTCACTTCAGGGTTAGTCCTAGATATCACAAGACACAGTGTGCCTCTGTAATTTTTGAGAAGACAGATGCAGTTGCATAATACAGTGACATTTAATGCTTAAGAGTCATCACTAGCAACCACCTTAAGGTACACTCAGAACTGCATTTCATGCACAGAAATGCTTATGGAACTAAACGTTATTTATATTCAGTAAGTATTTTGCTCATCGTTTTTCTATTCGTTATCATGCAGACACTGTTTCATTTTTTGCTAACACCAGGACTGGATACCTATAAAACACAGATATGGTGGTTTGAATTCACACTTCTGGGGGTTTTTAAAGCTCAATTTTCAGGGATTAATTTGAGAACAGTGCAATAGCAGAGTGTGAAAAAGGGAATGGTTCTATTCTTTCTGTGCATAGTGACAGAGAATTTCTTTTACTATGAACACTTGTAACCAAGTAATTATGTTTGGTAAAGAGGCAATATGGAGCAAAATTCTTAATCCTTATCCTGTCTGAGTAAGAATTTAGGGATTTAGCTCTGCATAACGGTTGCTTCACATTATTAGTATATGATTACCTTTACCCTGTGTAATGGTGAGAGAATATGTTGTTACCCAGTGTTTGGAGTTTATTGTACACAATCTAGAAACAAAGTGCATTTATGTGATGTTGTCTCACACATGTATTTATATTCTCCATACATTGTGAAAAAGCATATAAATGTGCTATTTCCTCATACACAAATTATCTTTTAATTATACCAAATCTGCAGCTCACGGGCTAGATTTCAGCACCAGCTATTCAATTACAGTCAGTAGATGTGACTTCCAGGTCTGCCACCCTTGCTGTCACTCCAGGGCTGTAGCAATTTAACTGTAGGTTCATATCTGTGACAAGAACACACATTCTTCTTATCACATAGAAAGTAACAGGATTTTAGAACTCCTCTTTATTGCTAGGCTGGACTGAACACATTAAAATATTATGACATCCTTAGATTAAATTCCCTCTCTAAATTAAAATCATTTTTATTATCAAAGAGAAATTAAGGAGAAATTTGAAACACAATGAAATGGAAAATAATTCAGTCAGACTTGTTCCAAACTTAAATACTTAATGTCTTTCTGTGAATTCAGAAAGAATTCTTCGGTTGACCAAAGAACCCAAGCTTGGATAACCTACAATCAACCCATGTGAAGCAGTGTTGTGGAGTCCCTCTGAAAAGCTCCCATGGCACTTAGGAGATGGCTGATTAACTGCACTGCTGGGACAGCTTCCCCTCCATGGAGTTTCCACAGCATGCCTATCAGGAAACCATCACTGTACAATCAGTCTACTCCTTACTGACTGAACCTCCAAAGATGAAAGTGCAGTAGAATTATTTGCCAAGTGACACAAATTGATCCCTTGTCCTTAATAAAAATTGTGTTCCAAAACCTTCAAGCTTTTCTAGCATGCAGAGTACAACTCATTCCCAGATGAAGTGAGACCATTCTTTCCCTCTTTATAAAATTGTAAAGAAAGCCTTTGGAACCTATATAGGTCATCTACCTCCAAATTATGCCCTGGGGATACAATTTGCAGTGATCATTAGATTGGTTTACTATTATATGAACAGCACAAAGAAAGAATTGTTTCCCCCTTTAATCCAAAGATGTTAATTATTGCTATTAATAAAAGAAAGTATTTACTATTCTTGTCACACTGCCTCATTTGCAATGGCTGATTATCTTGGGAAGAGAATTGTTTTTGTATTCCTCCCTATTCTGAAATTCTGTGTAGCTCCCTGTGGGAAGAACAAAAGAAGAGGACTCATTCTTCCTCAGCAGTCACACAGCTGATCTCACAATATGATGCTGAGTTCATAATGCTTCCAAGTGTTTACCAAAATAAAAGAGAGAATGCTGTTTGTTGTGTTTAACTTCAGATTATGCAATTTCAGGAATATATCCTCCTGTACCAATGAGAGGAGGGAAGGACTGATCCAGAGCTCAGTTTGGTTTTAATGTTTCTTGCTCTTTCCATTCTTACTCCTTCCCCGTTTACAAAAGGAATAATGTAGAAGAAAAAGTATTTGTAAAGGGACACAGGAGGGACCCTTCCTTTGTTCACTTTGACACTTATTTGGCATTTATTTTATCTCATTTTGGCAAAATTACATTGCAGCTGTCTGGAAGTGATATTTAATCTATTATGAACTCTGCATGAAGTATTTTTAGATTTGATTTTGGTGAGCCTCCTCTTAGTAAATTATTTCTAATTCATATGAGTTGCATGAACCCGAGAGCTCCATTAACTAACCTTCATTATGCCTTCTCCTCACTTCATAGTCTGAGCTCACATACAAACACAAAGGAAAGCTATAAATGAAACAGCGTCTTAAAAAAGATTCCAAACTTATGAAACAAACTACTGATTTAAGGAGGCACAGCTACCTTATCTATGCTAAAGTCCCACCATTGTTGTGTCTGACTGGTTTTATTGGACCAGAGCCTAATCAATAGTTTCTGACAGTAACCTTGCTTTCTTGTCAGCTCAGAAGAGCTTGTTTTCTGTCCTTCTGCTGCCCTCTAAAAACATCCTTCATTTAAACAGTATTTTGAGGGATCCTATCCCCCCACTTTAATCTCAAATGAAAAGCAAAAAAGTCTCTCAAGTACTTCAGAATTTTTTCTCCTTCCCAGTTCACTCCCTCCACCCAGAAACAAATCTTGTGCTACCTACCTTCATCAGAACACTCACAAAATCATAGAAGATAAACTAGAAACAGAAGCTTGAAAATGTGTTTAATGCATTCCTCCAAAACAGAACAATTTAACATACTTGCATCATAAACTCTTAGCCCTGCATCATCCTAGAAATACAACTGAAATTTGAGTGCTTTATGCTGACAGATGGTGTCATAAGAGCATTTTCCGAAAAGTGAAGTGAATACATTTATCTCAAACTAAGAATTCAGGCCATGCAGCTCTTCCCTTTTGCTCTAAAGTCTTCAAAATCAGTGAATTTATCATCTGAGCATTACAGAGTTCTCAGTCCTCCTAATTTGTAACTATGCATTGAGCTGGCTGTTGGAATGTGCAGGTGTGATTAAGCAGATCTAAATACTGTGCTATGGAAAAGAAAGAAAACAGTTGATCAAGTTAGTGCTTGATCAACAAATTATATGTGGCCTGTAGTTCAAGAATGTTATTCTAAAGATAACTGGCATACCTTATGTTCCCCTTTAGGCTTTATATCACTTCCAGTTCATTAACTCCTTTGTTAGTGTTGTCTCAGTTATAAAAGATGGTAGCTTATATTGTGTCTTTTAAAAACATGGTCCAAAGAAGGACTTTCCCCTGGATTCCTTGGAAGGTTTCTTAGAGCCCTTCTGTTTCAGCTGACAGGATGGTGCTTGTATTACAACAGCCTGAGCCTCCCTCCTTCAGCACTGGTCAAGGTCTGGGTTCAGAAAGTGGGGGTGTTGCTGTCTTCTGGAAGTGCTCTTCTCTTTAGTATAGGACAGGACACACTTGCCTGGAAAGGTTTAGCTCAGTGCTCCTATTTCAGAAACCCACTAAAACACCGATATCTGTGAAGTCAGTGATACTTGGTCATTGCAAGTAGCAATGTACTGATTGATGGAAAATACGACATTTTTATGAATTCATATTATATTTTATAAAACTCTAAAAAGTTGCAGTACAGATTCCTCAAATCTAAGTGCCCTTTTCAGTGAGTAATCAATAATTTACATACTACTTCAAGAGCAGAGGCAGAACTCGTGTTCAGAGTCTTACGCATAATCCTTTAGGTATAGCATATCCATGAATCTGTATCATGAGTAAGCAAAAATAAGTGCTGAAATAACAATCAGTAAGGTTCCATAAAGTGAAATACGAGGTTTTCTCTCATAATTTCAGGGATTAAATAATCAATTCATACAGAAAATTCTCTCCAGTTGTTGATTAGAACAAAAGATATTTTGCTGGGTCATAAAATTTTTTATTCATACTTACATTCCTTTGTGCTTCAGTAAAACTAAATCAGTCTAGGGTAGTGTAATTCTTCCATGCATGGAATAAAAACCATCCAAAAGCACCACTGTACGTAAGATTTTCAGTGATATATGCGCACTCCTTTACTACTGATAAGGAACTCAGGAGAAACAGTAACACACCAGTCCTTTTCTCTTAAATTTGTATGTCAGTACTAGCACCTGGCATTTGTGCTGCATTTTCCTAGAGATTACAGGTTTGCCTTTCAGGAACCTCTGACGTGTATCCAGTAAAAACACCCGAGAAGGACTGACATGGTTATAAATCTCTTGCTGCTGCAGCCTTGGAGTTGCCAGGAGTCCCTGCTTATCACAGCATAACCCAGAGCTGAGTGCAGCCTATGATGCCAACAAATGTCTCAGAAGTCCGGGAAGAAAGACAGTGCACAAGAGAGTCATGTAATCCAGAGAGCTCTTCATGCTCAGACATCTTTTCTCAGCCAGTGCAGGACAGCTAGAAGGTCCCAATGCGTCCTAACACAAACCAGAAAGCTCCTGGTTCTTGATTTATGTCAGCCTTCACTCTTACACTTCTGTCCTGCTCTCCCTGTGAAACAGCTCAGTTTTCAGCTGCAGTAATTTTCTTTGGCAGACTGTTAGTGTATTACCCAGTAGGAGCACCATACTAGACTGAGGAAAAGTCTTTTGAAAGGATCATTATAGAATGAGGAATAAAGAATATTACCTTGTTGAGTTATTTTTATTTGTATTCCTCTTCCCTGCTGTCTTCTTTTATCTTACATTAGCATGTGAAGTAATTTTTTTCTTTTTTTTCCTCTTCTACAATAGATTGCAGACAACTGTTTGCCAACCCAGAAGGCTTAAATTTACAGTATGAATACGGACTGTGAATTGCCTTAGATTCTTTGTAATTACTGAAGACTGACTTTGTGCAGCAATGTTACTGGCGTATAGAGTGCTGGAAGGCTTTTATCCTAATGGTTACATTCAGAACACATAAAACAGCGTACTGTGTTACAGCTGCACTGCAGTTCATATGCCTTTGGCATGAGTAACAGCTTTAAGTAATTTGGAATTATAATCTGTCCTTCAACATCTGCTAAAGCACATTCATGTTTAGGGGTGCTTTCCTTTTCCAAGATACTGATATTCCTGACTGTCAGCCCTTTCAGTTTCTATTGCATTTTTAAAGGGTCTATATTGTCATATCAGCTCCACTATTTTCCTCTGATTGTCTTAGAGATAAATAATATTTGATTATCTTCTCTACAGGCATCTAGTATTTAAAATTTGAAAATTTTCACATGAAGATTGTAGGGCCAGTTTTCTCTTTTTTATTTTTTGGAAAGTTCCTTGAGAATTCTTTTGTCTAATGGAGCAGCACTTGCACTTCGTGCTCTGAAACAATGTTGTTTTCAATTCATTACATAAGGAGAAATGGGGCATCTTGTGAAGTAAGCATTAGAATATGAAGTCAGAAAGTCTGCACTGCTAAGCCAGATTGGTCTTTGGGGAAATTGGATGTTTCCACTCCACTAAAAAGCTATTATAATAACATTCTTCTGACTGCCAAGCAAGCTGCACTAGAGATTTCATTTGCTCCCTGCTTAATGTATCTGACTTCTAATACCTCACTTTTGAGTCAAAGCAAGAGATTTTACCTTTTTTTCTGTGACTCTCTTGCTCCTACTGATTCCCAACCTTCATTCCTTTATTGGTTTAATTAGATTCTAGTATCCTTGCCAAGTTCAGGACAACATAAACTTGCAGCAGTGCAGGAACAATATCTTCTGAATTAAACAGTAATTCCTCCAAGACTCAAAGTGCAAAGAGAAAGAGTAAAAACAATAAATGACATTTGTATCTAGATAGCATTTGCATTATACATTCAACCTTGGCTTTCCAGCTTTATCTCTAGAGCACAGTGCTACTGAGGTAAGAGCTGAAGCGTCTCATCTGCCCTGTAAACCAGGATTTTTCATCTCCTCCACTCTGCCTTCTTGCTGTGGTGTGTTACCTGATCTTGTTACGTTTTGAAAAAAATATTTACAAATCCAATATATTCTGTCTCTAAGACTGCTGATCAGCTCAAGGGATTTATAGATGTGACATTTCCTGTACGTCTAGGAATTCATAGCAGAAATGAAAGTCTTCAAGGAACACTGATTGAGAGATTAATTTGTGCTTTGCTATCTGGTCTACATATAGTGCACAGTCCAAAATTTATTTATAGGTAATTCATTATGCCCTCAAGGAACAATGAGGAAAGTCTATACTACATAAGGAAGGCTTTATCATACTAGAAAGATTTAGCAAAGCTAAGTCTACAGTCTCATGTCTCAGTTACTTAATACAGGTACCCTTAAGCTATAACTTCTAGGAGAGTCTTTGACCCTGCAAGGAAGGATGGAAAATCTGGAGCCAGATTACAGAGTTCTTCTGAAAAGATCCACATCTGTGAATCTCATCTGAACTCAATTGTTCTAACCCCAGAAAGCAAACTGTAGCACAGAAAACTCATACACGTTAAGGGAGCGTTCTAGGTTCATATACATATATGAGCCAGGTAAAATTTTTAGGAAGTTATATCATTTATTGAACCAACAGATAGAGAAAATGGTTTGCTAAGGGAAAAAAATCAGCAATTTAAATGGCTTAAGAAACCATAACCAGGAGTTATGAATAATGAAAAATACACAAGAGCTAAAAACAGCTCAGACATGGAACTTAAAAATGTACAAGAATGAAAGACTTCCAGAAGCAAAACATGAGGGCAGAATTCAGGATAAAGCAAGATTGCTTGAATGTCCCCATTTAGGTGTGGTTTTGTAGCCTGCTTTCCAGGCACTGGAGCACTCCCATAAGCTGTGGGGATAAGTAACTCACCAAGCAACAAAATAAACGTATTTCAGGTCTATCAAATTTTCAAAAGAAATAAAGTGCATAAGCTGATATTTATTCTAAACACTTTGAAATAAGAATTTGTTGCTTAGCCAAAAATATCCATTCTTGTTACCAATAAGCCATTGAATTTATGTGAAATGACTTGATTGACAAGTTTCTGAGGATGAAAAAGTCATTTACAACCTAAGGACTTGTCTCTTTCACCTCTAAAAGGAAGTTTTTGAGAACATTTCTTTTTATATCAGTCATATAATAAAATCTCCAATGATAAATTTAATATTTTAAATGCATCAGAATATTTTTAATTCATACTATGGATGAAAAATGCGCATGTCATGAACTTTATCCACTGAGTTTTCCTTTAACTCATGAACTTATCTGTATCCTTAGTTTGCTAAACAACATATTAAAAATCTCACCGTCCAGAGCAGAGCTTAACAATGTCAGCAAAGATAATCTATCCAAACCAAGAGGATTGTGATATATCTCTTGTGTAAATCATGCAATTCATGCTTGGCCTTTAAACTGATTTTGATTATTTGACTATAATGAGCAAAAACTGTCTGCAAAGTGACTGTCATTTAATTAAGTTACTCCACAGCTAAAACTTAGCTCTTTATTTTAAAACTCCCCTTAAATCCTTCCAGGAAAATGTGGTATAAATTCAAGTCGGGTTTTGTTGAAGTGCCCTTCAGGAAATGACTTGTATTACCTGTAAAACATGTGTGTGGTAATAAAACAAGAAGAGCTCCCAACAGGCATAATTTAGGAAAGTACTATTAACAGCCTTCCGGCTCAAGTTGTCATCCCTTGCATCAGATACAAGAGCTGCAGAAGTCTGTTTCCTAAACAGTCTAAAGTAGATGAGAAGCTGCAACAAGCTAACACTTGGTTTCTTGGGCTTTATTTCTACCAAAAAAGCCAGTGTCTTTGAAACTGTTACTGCCCTTCATTAGGCAAGTTTTCCTGTTATTCCTGACAGGCCCCTGCTAAAATCCTACACTAATGTACCTGCCTTCCTTCCCCCTTGACCTCAAGAGAGCTTAGGAGAAGTAAGAACACAGGCAGGAGGTGCTTCCCTGCAGCAGCCATATTTTCATACTAGAGAATGTATTTCCACCTCCTTTTTTCTTCATTATATGCTACGCTAAAAAAAAAAAAAAAAACCACTAAAAACTAATTCTTGCAAATAGCCCTATGGCATGCCATCTGGCCCCAAAGAAGACAAATATTTTCCCTAAGCAATGGCTGAGGTAGATTCCATCTGGAATCACTTTTCTCCTTATTTGTGACAGATTGACTCTGTTGTATTCATAAGAAAACAAATAAGCAATAATTTGTTAGTCCATCAAAAGCAAAAAGTCAATAAAAAAGAAGTATGTTTGAAATGCAGTTTCTTCACTTTCCCACTTTTGAGTTCCACAATATTATCTTCAGCATCTTCCTATTTCTGTCAAATCATCTCTTTTTATATAGATTTTAAATCATTTTATTCTAGTTATAAATCTAAAATGGATTTTCAAAGCTAACAATTATGGGCCTTAGTGCTTTTTTATTGCTATTTAATTGCCTTAACACCACCAGCACTTTGACAAATCGGCTAACAATTTTTTTTCAAGTTTCATGTTAGTAGCTTTTACTGTTATTGTTTAATCTCTTGGTGCTTTTTTAGAAGCAGGAGCTGTGAATCTTGGCTAGGAATACACTAATGGAAGACAAAAACTCAGAACAGAATTTTTTCTTGGTCAGGACGGAGGGCTATAAAATTCAGATAAGAACTGTGTAGTCTGAACTGTACAGTAGCTTTGATTGAAATTTCCTTTTCTTGTTTTACGATCCTTGATACGAGTTTGTGCATGTTTTTAAAATCGTCTTTTTGGATTGAAAACGCTCTCAGGAGCTCCAGAACAAGTTGTGTGCCCAAAGTTATTTTTTGCCCTTTTGCAAACAGTTCTACTTTCTGTAGCACTGTTGGCCAAGCTGCAGGAACTAATTACAAGATTTAGTAGAAATATTTTATTAAATTTCTCTGTCATTTGCTAATAATTTAGTTAAATCTCCCTGTAAAATTAATATCAAATCTTGAAGGTTATGTAAATGCCTTCATTAATCAAAATCTTGGCCCTTTTTTACTAATTAGATCTAAAAGTTTATGTAAAACTTCACCAGCATTGCCCATGAATTTTATTCTCACACTCATATTGCTAAGCAGTCCTTTAAAGACTCACTGACTTTGTGATTCCTAGTTGTTGAATTCCCCCTCATTAAAGCTAGAAAGAATGCCTGCATTGAACTGCTTGTGGACAGAAACCTTTTTCTCTCTAAATCAAATCTTGCTTCTTAGCTATTCATTGATGCTCACTCCTCACACATTTCATATGTTTCTCCTATGAGATAATAGTGGTGTTTTAATTTTGATACTGTAAACAGAGGATTATGACTGCACATGGGGATTAAGTGTGGGAGATGATAAAAGAATAGCCGTAAAGTGCTGAAGAGACTTTTTAAAAATACAGGTTATGGAGAGTGTCAGTAAACAGAAGGCTTCTGATGGGATATCGGCTGAGTCTTCATCATTTATACTCCACTGTTGTCAGCTCACTAAATCCCACAAAACTGCAAAATTCCAGTCATGTCCTAAACTAGGAATGACCTTGTTTCCTTTGGTCATAAAATGCAACTGTAAAAGAATGACTATAATGTGACATGATGTGTCATTATGTTTTTTTAGTATACATTTTCACCTTCATTTGGAAGATGAAATGTGAAATTTTTGTGTGGGATAAGTCATTGATCAGTTTGATGTCAGAACTGCTTACTGTGCTGTAACAGCTTTGTTGTCTTCCACTGTCACAGCCTGTAGTATCAGACACTGCTCTGTACAACTGCAAAGCAACACAAAGCCCAGCCATTTCCCACCATCTCCTCAGCTGCTGCAATCATGGTCTGTAGTAGCTGAAAAACCACCCACTATTAGTCCAAGAACACAACTTCCTAACTCAGAGAATAGGATTCAGTGCCTGTTTTAGAGACACAAGAGAAGAGATAAAGGGTAGCACGTGACAGGGTGAAGAATCACAAGTGTTGAAATTATTAACTTTTAAATATCACCATGCAAGCTACATACTTACATTGTGAACATAGTTGTTTAGACTATGTCTCCAGTTTTCCTTTTCCACAAGTTTGAAAAAATACCTATGTTTATGTCAGTGTTTACATTGGCCCACAATTTTCTGTGCTAGTTTTATGAGATCTTTCAATGGACACCACTCTCTTGTAATCAAAAGAATGTGGCCTCTCCTAATAGTTGCTAGCTTCTGCCCATATGGATTTTTCTGAGCATTGTGCTCATACTGAAAGTCTACAGAGTGGTGTGGCAATCACACCTGAGTCAAACCCCTGGTAGAAATGGAGGAAGGGAAGTCAGAATTCAAATCGATTCTTTCAAATCAGTGTAAAGATCTCTGGTTAGCCAGCACATCTACTGAGCCTGGGATCCTGGAATATCATGAGCTGTATGAACTACAGTAACCTTATTTGTCCCTAACAAGAGGCAACATTCAATACTAAGAATATTAACCAGTTCAGGATTTTAATTCTCAAGGAAGGATCTCAACCTTCACACAGCAGGCAGTGTGCTTGAGGTGATGGAATGACCAGGCTGAGGATGGGCACACTACCATGACTGCCACTGTGCCCATGCATAAATACTAAATTTATGAAAAAAGGTGCTTTGAATTGTCTTTTAGGCATCTTTCTTTTGGTATACTCAAGTTGCAAGGTAGGAGCAAAGAGGCAGAAATCCCTAATAGCTCACCACTAAGTATGTCTCCGTTTTTTCAGAGCCATTTTTTCCCCATCTCTTCCTTCCTGCAGCTTTCTTTTCCTTCCTCATAAGAGTGTTAAATTATTTCAGTAAAAAAAGAAAAAATAGGATAAAGGGGAAGATAAATTAAAATGAGCAATTAAAATCCCTTAAAGTGAAATATGATTTAAAACTTTTATTTCTGTTCTGGAAAGTGTAAATAGGGCATTAAAAAGGCAGCTAGAAAACAGTATGTCATAACTTCGGTAAGGCTTATGGGATACTCTCTGTTATTTTTCTTCAAGTAATACAATTTTGATTCTTTCCCAGATAAATACCTTCAGTTCTTCTCAGCATTATTCAATTCAGAAACTTCCAGGATTGTTACAGCCTTAGAAAATAGCAAGTGTTTGCTTTCTATACCCTTATTTAAACATAAGGGTATTTTACAGCATCTTTGATCTGGGATTATGCTTTGTAGCATATCCATACATTGTTTTACCCACTGCTGAAATGCAGCATGTTTTACTGAGCTGAAACACAGCACCTGGCTCATCGTATTCAAAGCACTACACAGCATTTAGAACAGATTAAGTATCCAACTGAAAGAGCAAGAAGCATTTTGCTAGACAGAACACTGGAATTTGGCCACGGCATTCAGATTAACACCTCTGTCTTGCAGACAAGATAGCCCATAGAATTTTCTCAATATTCACTTAAACTACTTGTAAGCTTTCATCCCTGTTTAAAAGTAAACTAGGCCTTCCAGGATGGTGTCGAGAAGCAGTATACATTAAAAACGGATTTGCTTGCAATGAGACACATTCAAAAAATATTTTTATTTGAAGATTTTGCAGGAAACATGGTGCTTTCTGAACAGAAATGTAATTTTCTTTCTCAGTCTTTCTGCCTACAGAAAAAGATCTTTGTATCTCAGGAGGGAAATTTTAATGCCACCGTTGTTAGAAAATGCAAACAGGAAGATGCTACAGCCTTTAAATGCCTTTATCGGTGCCATGCTCATTAAACCTATAAACTTCTGCTTAGTACCTACATGTGCTGTAGCCTCTGGGGTGCCAGACCACTGGGAATAAGCTCAAGTTTAGACTTCTGAAGAATTTTTCCCTATTTCATCCCTACAGAGGATACGACAGGGATATGTTAGAAAAGGGTATCAGCATGATGTGATAGTTTAAGAGACTTGCCAAAAGAATGTATGGCAACATGGTGGGATGAAGGGCAAGTCAGCAGGATAGGATAACCCTTGCCACCTTGCTTTTTCATTACTCAGTCTTGACAATTATCTGCATTGGGAAATACAGGAGAATACAGCCAAGTGTTTCTGTAGTGCAAAGCTGTACATTTACAAAGAACAAAGACTTGCTTGTCAGAATGCAGCAGAAATCAAACAGTAGATGGTTCCTTTGCTCTCAGTTCCAAAGACAGCACTTGGCCAAATGCAGACACAGCCATGCTACTAAATAAAAAGGAGATGAGCTGATTTCTGGGCTCTGAGGGACAGCTGCTTTCCACACAGCAAAACTACTCTTTCCCTCTTGAAATGCTGCATCCGTGTCCAAACCATCTAACTGAAGCATGCCCAGGCATAAAAGGAAAAGGTAATTAGGGTGTGTGGTACTAACAAACACTATGGTTTGCTATGGGCCAGCATTCAACCCCATACCTCCCCAGCCTCTTGTATTTATAAGTGCAGACATACCCTACGAGACATACCCTTTTCCCAAAGACAAAATTTCCTTTTGAGAGGGTATTTTACTTTGCAAACCCTTTCCACTTTCTTCATTTCTGTGTTCTTCTCACTTGCAAAGATTCAAGGAGATTTTTAAAAGGCACTGAACAAATTTACCTGTATCGATTAAAAATGACAGTCCACAGGCAAGCTCCCGTTCAAGGGTCTGTAAGTGCTGACTGCAAAGCTGTAAGCTTGCATTAACCAGAGGAAGGGCCAGTTATACTGCCCATTCTCACAGTCTAAAGGCACTTTGGCTCTAAGTAGCTTAAGTCTCTGTTTTCTAACATCTAGTCGCAATCAGAGCCAGCTGGAACCACTTATTCAATTACTACAGAGTTTACTGATTTTCATGGCTTAGGCTCTCTCCAGGATTATATATGATCTAACTTCAGTTTCAGCTCCTTTAATATCTTAAAATTTACCCTCAATGAAAGCCAGCTCACCTACCTCACACCCATCCTCAACAGAATAATATGTATTTTGAGGATGGAAAATTGTACATTAAGCATGAGAATTACTCCAGGAGAACTTCTGTATAAATTCTCATATCCAATCGGTACAGTTTTCAAAGGAAAGAAAAACTGCAACAAATTCCAGACCCAGAACTGTCCAACATTGCACCCTGCCATTCTGTAGATGCTCAGAGCAAGACAAGGGATCACAGAATCTTTGAAAAACGTCCAGATTTCCAGCCTCTATTAAAGGAAAAAGGACTGCCTGCACAATCTTTAGTCATTATCTACTAAATAGATGTCTCCATATATTTTAGAAAATACGCTCTTTCTCCCATTAGATCCATCATATCACACATTTGAGGGAAAAGCTTATGAGGTTTTATGAGTACCTGATATAAATGTTATTGAAAATTAAAATAGCAGGAAATCAAGAGAAGAAGCTTTTCATTTCACTTAGTCCTTCCCCATCCATTTGTTTTTCCCAGTTGTTTCAATTAACTGCAGATTTTCCTAAACCAGGCTGCCCATCCTGCTTCCTGTTTCAGTCAATTCTCATAATTCTTCTGTGGAGACACTACTTTGTTATTCTGTACACTTGGGATTTGCTAACAGCAGAACACAAGACAATAAGTGTGAAAAAAACATGAAAATGTTCTCTAATGTCTTCACTCAAAAAAAGCTCCCTGAAGCCTGAAAAATGAACCAGCAGATAGCTAAGACCACTTCAGAAAGATCACCTCCAGAGCATTGGTACAGAAGCATGTAATAGACACCAGACTAAAAATCCCTTGCTAAATACTTCTCTAAGTGTCGCTTGACTGCAGAATGTCACTGTATATGCACTGATGAGCTGTGAGAAGATATGTTCTAGAAAGGGCACATACCTCTCAAACTGCCCTTACAAAGAACCTGGATATCGCTGCTCACAAGTAGCACTGCAAAGCCACAGGGTTTTGTAGAACAAAAACAGTAAGATGAAGAAGGCACAGTTCTCTAAATTCAGAGAACTGCAGTTGAACTGATAGCACAAATCTGTGCTTTCTCAGTCCATCTGCAGCTCTATGAATTTTAATTGCCATTCCAGTTCTGAGAACTTTGCTTTGTACATGCATTAACGTAATGTGAATAAATAATCATGTGCAGGAACACGACTAATGACTAATGTACTGCCATTTTTTAAACCAGTGTACTACTGAGTACAAGAATATGTCACATGAAGATAAAGAACTACATACACTATAGAACACTGCCATGAGGGAAGCCTTGACTTTTCTTCTTGAGTTTACTTTCTAAACCTAACCTGTCAAAGTAGAAACCTACTGAGATGTAAGATTCCTGATTTTGCTCTGCTTCAAAGGAATCTAGTTAAGCCAGCTGAGCCACGAGTATGCAATCACTTCTACATAAAATGCAAGGTTTCAGGTATTTACATTATAGCATTTACCCATGAATGCAATTTTGAATTGCAAGAATTATTTAAGGTAGCATTGCTTTTTTACATATATTAAGTAAGTGACATCAGGGTTAAGTGACTGCTGCTGAACTTCACTGTTTCCGTTCTTGCAAATCCGTATTTTCCTCTGGCCAGAAGGTAATTAGACAGTTTTTGGGGTGGGTGCCTGGCTATATTTTCACATGTTGCTGACTCAGGACATTTGCTTTGTTGCTTTTCCGAATTGATGTTAATTACTTTTTATTGTACAGAGATCCTACTACCTCAGTTGTAATAAGATAATGTTGGGATGTATTCTCATTTTCAATAGACTCAATCCCTATCAAAATGGAACGGGATCTCAAAGTGAAAGTAAATATCAGAGACAGGAAGAGCCTTCAGACTTCTTATTAAATAAAGGCCTTAAATAATACTTTTAATAACCCTAGTAATTTGTAATATATTAATTGAATACTACAGAACTAGCATACAATAACATTAACAACATTGAAATTGCTACAGATTGACAGATTTTTATGTAAGATCAAAATATGGCATCTGAAGTTATTCTGTATAGATGCTTCCGTTTTTGCTGACTTTAGAAGTTAATTAAAAGAGGAAGTTATCATACCAACAGAAATTTAGGGTAATAAAGGTTATTGTTCAGATTTTAGAATTGCTGTTGCATTCTAGCTTTTGTTCAGAAAACTAATTCATAGCATAAACTATACATATCATAAACTAGAATTGCAGCTTTTAAAAAAACCAGAAAATACAGAGCTGAAATGAAACACAGATCATAAGGTTTTGTTTCTATTTCCTAGTAAGATGAGAATAACTCTTCAGTTATTCTGTGGCTTCAGGTATGATCTTTGTGTATGTTACCTCAGATGTGGTACAAAAATTTTCTACTTTTTGCTTGCCATTTTTTAATTTACCCAATTATTTATAGTAAAGTACAGCTAAAATTATTTTAACATTCTATTTCCTTAACAAAAAGGGCGGTTGGACACTTACACAGTTCTGGTAAAAACACAAACAAAATATAGTTTCATTGAGTATTCCACTGTTCAGGAAAGATATTTTTAAGACTGTTCCCATGTACACCTTCTCTAGCAATAGTGCTCTGAAGCAATACTTGACAAATGGGTGCAGAGAATGGGAAATACCAGACACACAGAATATGGACAATTACACAGAGCAAGTGCTGTCCCTGTCTAAGCACATCTGGGGCTGGCATTGCCTTTGCAGCAGCCCAGGATGCAGCTGCCACATACTTGCAGCCCTAGCAGAACGGGTTTCCAGCTTTCCAGGGTGAGCCTCACTCCTGCAGGCCCTGGGCCAGGGCAGCCTGAGGAGGCTCCCAGACACTTGTACAACCTGCCCTCGTCCCTGCACTGCAGCACAAAGGGGCTTTAAAGCCCCAGTGCAGCTACAGCAGATCTGACTTCAGCACCATGGGGGTGCCAGCATTCTGGTAATGTTAAATTATATAACTAGCCAAGAGGACTAGAGCATCATCTCCTGCTGAGTTCTTTAAAGATGTATCTAGCAGCAATACTGGGAATTACATGGCAGCAAGCTTTCTCTTCTGCAGTTAAACCAGTTGGAAGAAAATAAAGTGCTAAACTGCATTAATGAATATTCTGTCACAAGAACCAAGCAGCATGTCATCTGTTAGGAATAATCATAATAACCCAACAAACAGCGTTCTTTCCAGGAATTGAAAATACCCTGGATGAAGGATAATCAGCAGTAATTATTAATCTGGGTATCAGAAAAGTCTTTCTTTGCCTTTTGAATGTATCTTGTCAAATGTTAAAATTCAGGAGGAAACCAATTACATTCTTTTGTGAAACAGCAAATGTTGAAGAGAAGAAAACCGAAAATGTTAAAAGCTGCAATTCAATGTGGTAAAAAAAAAACTATCATTACATTCAGGAAATGTCTTGGAACTGAGGGAATTAGTGTGCTTATTAAACTTCTGAAAGAGGACAGGAATAAAAAAAGGTGATAAAACTGATGCATAGAATTTTTTTTGTATTAAGTCTAGAGAGTGTGCTGAGATACTTCAGAATAACCTAATAAAACTGGAAAATTATCCAACATTATCAAGTGTTACCTTATCTATATTGGAAGTAATCAGTGGAGGTCCTTGGGAAATTTACAAATTGCCAATGAAATGTGACAGTTCAGCAAAAAGCCTCATTCTTGATGTCAGTCTGGACAATTCAGTGTGTACATCTGTTCAGAGGACGACTTTAAGCCCCTCTCCACAGAAACACTTAACTCCTGGAAAGCCTCAAATGCCTTTACCTGCTAAGCCCTTCATCAGGCTGAGGTAAAGGCCTGACTCATCTCTCAGTCTTAAAATCACAATATCAAGAAGAGGCCACAGAGACTCTAAAGAGAAATGTGCATAATGACCACCATCAGGCAATCCAAGCTTATATGAACTTTATCTTCTGAAATACAGAAAATACTCCAAGTAAAACTTCTGTGATTGCATAGCATTTCTCAAATTTGCGATCTATACACCACTTCTAGCAACTACATTCTTCACAAAAGACATCATTAAATTGTGGAACTCCATGCAGGTGAACGTTGTGCCTCCTGAAAGTACAGATGACTTTAAAAATTACTTGAAAAATTCAGAAGGCAGCATCATAAACACAAAATTGCAACTTCTGGCCCAGTAAGTGTCACAGTTTGCTGGAAGGTTACAACAAGGCAAGTATCACTGTACGTCTGTTCTCTCCTTGCACTTTGCTTTTAAGCACCTACAGCTGACCATTATGGACAAAGGAGCTAAATGGATCAGGGAGACTGATGCAGTGCAGCTTTTTTTCACTGGGATACTTTTCTTGTAAATCAGCAAAAAAAATCGTGTTTTCTTGTTCAGACATCAGCAACTATCAGTTAATAGTTTAAAAGCAATTCTAGTTCTCTGGAGAAAACAGCCCTTGTGTGTTAGTTTGTTCCAGGACTTCTGGACAAAGTGTGTGAAATAAGTCAAAAAGCAGGCAAACCAGCGTGTGCATTCAGTATGCTACAGGTAAATAAAACTAAAAAATGTTTAGTATTTAATTATTTTCATATTTAGGTCTTCTACTGCAATGTTTATATATACAGAGAGGCTAGCAAAAAGCTTATTTTTCTGTGCAGAAGCAAACTCATATTCTTTCACTGTATTCAAATATCTCTTCAGTGAATTAAGTTTTTGAGTATTTGAAACATTTCAGAGCTCACCTTACTGTGTAACTACCACAAGACATTTAATACTTGGATACACAGATTTTCTATTGCTGGGAGACTCCTTAAGTTTCTATAATAGCTCTCAATGGTTTCTTCAATTTCTTTTAAAAAAAAAAAAAAAAAGGTTTACGTGTATTTTCCTTAAACTGCAGAAATTTATGTAAATAATTCTGAGTGAATACTGGAAGAGAAATGTCTAGCCTGAATTGGTGTACAAGCTCTGAGGATCTGAAAAACTGTTTGCAGGGTTACAGTAGCTTTAATAAATACATTCATGATGACACACACCTATAAAAATGCATCCCTTCGGTTTCATTGCACACAGGGTTCCCTCATATAACTGCCAAAAGTCCTTAAGAAAAAATAATTTTCTTTTCTAAAGCAAATTCAGAAACTAAGTTCATAACTGCCCTCGGGAAAATGCAGTAGCCTGTCTCCCAGAAAACTTTATGCATGTTTCTCTTAAATAATTGCCATTAGAAGTCCTCACTCAGCACTTCTTTTACAAATAATTCTTAAAAAGTAGAACTGCCCCTATGGCACAATGATTTCTAGACTGTTTTTTCTGCTTTTCTTTCCCCCCTACACTCACTAAATATATGAATAAGATAAATTGCTACAGAACCTGGAGCTCATGCTACAGCACTAGAGAACAGTAGATTTAACAGCAGAGCCAAAAGAAGTCTCAAAATGTGCGATCCCAAATTTATCTTCTGTTCCCATCCAGGCACCAATGAAGACATAGTGAGTCTGCCAACCCTGGAAGTAATGCAATAACTCTTGGTACAAAAACTTGTAAACTAACAAGAACACTGAGAAATATGACTCTTCACTGCCTCAGTGTTCTTTCATGAACAATAAAGATGTTAATAACAACCTGTGCAAATAATAAAGTCACCGATGTTTGTAATTTATGAGAGCAGCAAATCAAGGCAGGTCCAGAAAGATGCTTTGATGAGCAGGCTGACAGTTCTGCCCCTTCCCATGGACAGGTGCAGTACCACATTTACAAAAAGACCTGAGCATATTTCTGCCAAAGCACTGATGAGGAGTGGGGCGTTATTTGTGCTCAGGCTTTTGCATTTTAGACAGGAGCACGCTGCTCTGCTAGGACGGAACTAATTAAGGGCTAATTGACTGTCTAGCACCTATAAAGAGATAATTCACCCACACCATCTCCCACTGGAAACTGCAATGACTATTAGCATAGAAAGGATTGTTTATTTAGTGGTCAGCATAAGACAGTCATAAGTATTTGCTAGTAAGAGCAGAAAGACAGAGGGCAAATGAGGATATGGATGTTTTTAATGGATGATTAAATCTGGGTACCTTGATCTCCTTTCATGCTGTGGATGTTGTGTGCTGCAGTCACGCCTCTCACTGCCAGCCTACACTGGGATGATAATCACTCACTATGAAAACTCATTAGCTCCACAGCAATGAGTCCTCCGCTGCTGAAGCTTGGTGCTGTTCTTAGTACCATGGCAATGATCTCTAACTGGATGTCCCAAACTCTCCCTTCTCTGGTAGGACTAAATACCACCAGAATAACCACTTCAGATACTCTAGTAAGTAGCTGTTACATGTTGCAAGCCATTTAATGCTGAACTAGTGTTTAAGTGCCAGCAAAAGCTTTAGTTTCTTGCCTCTTTATAAATCTCTTTTTAAGCTACTAATCTTCCTATCATGTCTTAATGCATGCTTCTTTTTGGGCATCATAAAACCACACTGGTGAGCAGGTTGTGGTCTTACTATGAAAGGGAAGATTTCAAAATAGTGTCCTTAAATATTTAAGAACAAATACCTTCATCTTGAATATGGAATGCTAAAAAGAGTACAGCAGTGGCTTTTCGTTTGTCTAGACTGCTCCAGAAAAATGCATTGCATAGAAAAATTATATCTGGCAGTAGGTTTCTTTTTGAAAACTGGATAATGTTACATAGTAACTATTCACTACAACATGCAAAGGGTCTGATTCCTTCCTATTTTTCTTTATTGGAGTACAGTTAAACAAATAAATAGCTGTTAGAAACAAAATAAAATTGCTGCTAGGAGGTTGGGTACCAGAATTTTAGAAAGGCTGATAATGGGAATAATACAAATGACACAAATATCACTTTGTATCATTGACGCTCATATACAGCAGCCTCAGTTAGTGAAAACCTGCAGGAAAGCTGTGAATATGAACTCATGAAAAGCCTAAAAAGTCAAGTAACAGTTTATTTGGATGAGAGGGAACACTGTCCTGGTATTCATAAATTAAATTAGAACATCGTTTTCCTAAATGCTTAGTAAAACACTCTTGTCTATGTATCTTTTTGTGTAACTGCAATCAGATGTTTACATAATAGGAGGTTATGTAAAATATTAATTTAACTATTTGTATAGTAGTTCACAATTCTCAGAACTCAGAATTTTTGTAACTAAAAATTATTTATTTACTAACCAACATGTAATAATTGAATATATGCATGCAGGAAAAATACTACTGCAGAAAATCACCATATTTAGTCTGTAAATATTACTACTTTAAAATTAACTATGTTGTAAGAAAAATTCTGTTGTCTTTTAGAGCAGCAAGATGAGAATACCAAGAAAAGCTCTATTTTATTTTCCTTAAATGTAACTTCATCTCACTGAGTTACAGTATATGTTTCTAGTTCTTGTGGCTATATATTATACATAGAAGTTCCCTATTGTATTTACATCCAAGTTTAAAGTTGCAACTGAGTAACTACAAGATGCACACTAGTTATTATAATATATAGAGAGATTTATATACACACACGCATATGTGTTTACACTGATATGTTCACATTCCAAGTAATACAAAACTGTCATGCTCCCCTTGGCTACAACAGGGCACTGCTGATAGAAATGCCTTCTAAGTATTATTTCAAGAACGTTCTTTTCACTACTTGAGTTGAGCTATATGCATATTTTTTTGTTTTGATAAGGGTAACAGGAGTGCCAGTAGAGCTGGGAAAATGATAATAAAAACTTGATTATCTGAGTTTGGCAACATCTGCCAAATAAAAAAAAACATGAATTGCAATCGTGTAGGGTTCTTTCTGCACAAAACCAAGCACCACAAATCTGGTACCTTTCTCAAAACTTTAGATGTTGGACTTTATGAAAGAGTTTATGCTGCAAGTGCTCAGTAATACCGAGGTCATCACTGAGTGATTTTTAGCTGCCATCAGAGTTCCCGACTGGCAGCTTCTCCAGTGAACTCTGCAGCATGAGCACTTCTCCAGAATTTCTCTCCTAGCACATACACAGCTCATAAATTGTGTATATTGTACGAGGTGAAAAAAGAACAAAACCTCCCAATTTCCTGCCTGCAGCTGGAAGAATTGTACAAGGATGTGGGGTCAGGTAAAGGGCCTCCTCTTTTGAGCTCTGTTTCAGTACCAGTGTTGAAATTGCAAGACAAACCAGAAAATACTGTTTATGTTGAAGCAAACTCCTAAGTAAGGTACTGTCATTTGACCTGTCACTATAGTAACAACAGAGGTAGCTGTAACAGTTTTATCAGAATATATAAAAGTGCAAGTGAAAAAATAAATCTTTTACAAGTGAAATAAGTCTGTAATACAGCAGCCTGCCATGGCAGTGGTTAATATTGGGCTTTATGGGGACTCCTCTGTTTTCCCAAGATTTTCAAGAACTAGCATAACTTATTATTGTTGTTTTCCACTTGTTATTTCTTTTCTTGCTTGTTTACTTTATTACCTGTCAGCAGTAAGCCTGCATTTGAAGAGTTGATGCAGTAGCTTCTGTAAGGTTTTGATGCCTTCTAGCTCTTTCTCTGCACAGCAGTTTCTACTTGAGGTAGGGATTAAATGTCAAACTAAAACAATAACAGAAAAATGAAGCAAGGTGCACCTTTGCACACATGCATGTTTTTCTCTGCCATCACTTACATTACCCATCCTAATTAATGAAGGAAGCCTAAAAATTTTGGTACTATGTGGGTGCTTATTAATTCATGGGCAGTCAATAACCATGCTCTTGGTTAACCAGTCTCTCACTGTGAGAAATATTTTCCCAAATAGAAGTTACCTTTTTTAATCAGATGTATTTTAGACACCATAAGAGAGTACCTGCTAATTTAATCACTAAAGTGTTTTTTATTTCCTTAGATAAAGCCTAGACAGACACTTACAATTTCTCTGGCATAAATAAGTACCTTTGATAACAGCCAGGATTATACAGCTTTACTATAGACTGCATGATCCTGGAGTCTCATACATTGTCCAGTGCAGAAAACTTAGTTGAACCCAGTCTAAATGTAGCAGCCATAAGGCTCAAATATAATAATTTTTCATAAACTTATATTAATTCCTAAAGGAATTATAATCAGAAGCTCTAGGTTCCTGAACATGTTCCTGAACTTCCACAAAAACATTTGTTTCCTTGCTGTTGCATGACCACACTGTTTGGCCATAAGTTCTACTGACAAACATAGAAACTAATGGGGTAAATGGAGCTTACACTTTTCAAGGGTTACAGCCTTGAAAGGCTGCACTTGTTCAAGCTTGCAATTTTAGTAGCTTCTCAAAACTAATTTAAATTGTCTCTGCAGATGTAATTTTGTTTAGTTTTTATTGTTCTCCATGTCTCAAGCTAAATTCCTTTTGCTCTAAAAATTAAGGTGCAGATAATGCCATAGAACCAGTGTAATTTAGCACTGAACTCTGGATATGTCTTCCTAGCAAAACCTAAGGCAAGATCATCTTTCTACAGTCGAGAGAGAGAAAATGGGCAAGGTTGGAAAGGACCACAGTGGGTCCTCTGGTCCAACCTCCCTGCTCAAAGTGATCCTAGAGCACATGGCACAGGATTGTGTCCAGATGTTTCTGGAATATCTCCCCAGTGAGGGATACTCCACACCCTCTCTGGTCAATCTGTTCCAGTGCAGTCACTCACACAGTAAAGAAGTTCATCCTCATATTGAGGTGGAGCTCCCTGTGCATGAATTTCTGCCCATTGCCTCTTGTCCTATTGCTCAGCACCACCCAGCAGGGGCTGGTCCATCCTCTGACACCTCCCTGCAGACACTGACAGCCACTGATGAGGTCCCCTCTCAGTCATCTCTTCTCAAAGCTCAACAGGCCAAGCTCTCTCAGCCCTTCAAGTCATCTACATTATAGCACTTTGTTTTTCCTTGCAAAACATGGTTACAACATGATTTTGATTTTCCTATTAACTCTGCAGTAGAAGGTCACTGCCATCTTCCATGACTTCTTCAGGGGAGTCACTGTTGTGAAAAGACTGTGCTGTTTTTCTTACCTCAATCCACAGAGATACTGGCAGCTCTGAAGAAATGAGGAACTCTGCAACTCATTCTGCACTAAGCTGCCAGGAAAGCATCAATATCAAATCTGCCCAGTTTAAAGAATCACTTTCTCTGCTGGCACTGAATACAATTTTATAATATAAGTAGCAACTGATTCCAACTGTGTCCAGACCAAAATTACTTCAATGATATCCGTTAGCATCTGTACTATGAAATTCATCACTCAGTACAATATTAGCAAAGAGTAAAGTACAATATTAACTTTAAATTACAATTTTAAAAGAAAGTTTAAAAACTGCTGCTTGTATCTATTAAGTTCCATCACCTGAGTCCTTTCAGTCTTCTCACTATGTTGTTTTCTCTCATTCCTACGCTGTTTCTGTACATCCCATTAAAGAGATACCAAGTCCCACACAAACATTAAATGCAGTTCAGTGTTACCCTGCTCTGCAAGCAAATGTGTTGGTTTTTTTTTTTTGCCTTTCTTTCTTGGTCGTGGTTGCTGTACAAAAGAACAGGTTAGGAATTTCCAGATTTCTGCTGTCCCAGTGAAAGACATGCAGTGTCTTTATCACCCTGTGCCTTGCTTGCCATGAGCCCCATTCCCCTGGCCTAACCAGACACTTTTCCATCCTGCCCTGAGCAAGCCCCTGTTCCCTTGGCTAAGTGTAGTGGAAGCCCCTGGAGAACAGTTCCTGTGAGCTGCAGCTTCAAGAGCAAACCTTTTCCTCCCCCACGTCCAAACTGCTGCTGAGCCAGTTCCTACCCGTGAGTCACACACTGTGCTCTCCCTGGGCTCATGTATTTGCTCTTTCCTGTCTTTGTTGTTTCCATTAGTCTAAAGTAAAAGTCATTCAGGCTGAAAGGACATGTTTGTTCTCTGCTGATGAAAAACTGTAATGTCCCTTTGCAAAGAATTAAATCACCTGGTTTGTGCTGAATCACAAGCAGAATACTGCTCCACCCTGGAAACCGTGTGCTAAACTCTTCTAGAGAACCATTGCAAAGGTGTGAGATGTGGCAAAACTGGGAAACTACCAAACTAATTAGTTCAGATTAATAATTGCTGACTAGTAGGAACCTCATTGCAAACATGTACTGCAAAAATAAAAATATTCTGCTGTAGTGTTTTTTTCAAACAATAAAAAATCAGTTCCTTTCATTGTTATGATTTTGTTGTTACAGACTCAGATTAGCCCCAAGGAAGGGTGGCAAGTTTATAGTTCAGCCCAGGATCCCGATGGCCGCTGCATTTGCACTGTTGTTGCACCTGAACAAAACCTATGCTCAAG
Source organism: Corvus cornix cornix (assembly GCF_000738735.6). NCBI lineage: Eukaryota > Metazoa > Chordata > Aves > Passeriformes > Corvidae > Corvus > Corvus cornix. Next base: position 19,614,744 of record NC_046338.1, on the reverse strand, counting down.
AGATGCCAAAAGCAGGCAACTGAGACAACTACTAGAGAAGGTAAGTCTTCCCAAAAAATTCCTCCTCTTGATCATTAAACTTACTATGGATATCAACTGCTTTCCCTCTAAGTTAATACGTAATGAACTACTGATGAGGTACCTGATAAAAATTGTTGTTCAGGGTATATCCCCTACCTGTGTTCTCATCTCTGATGATTATTTGTCTGTTTTCCTTATATCACACCTTTCCCAACCCAAGTTGCATCTTCTCTCTTATTCGCTCCTCCCAAATTCTTCCTTACACACAAGACAGATTTTTCTGTGTAAAACCCGTTACAAATCCCACCTCAAATGCTTTGTGATTTAAACTACAACTTCTGCTTCAATCATACGAGACTGCTGAAGGTCATTTCTTTTATCAAAAAGTAATGAGAGAGACACAACAGCATCTTGAAAGCAAACTGTACAGAGGATAAACAGTTCTAATTTTTTCATTGTTTCTTTCCTCAAGTTTATTTATTCATTTTCAGTGGTGCAAATTTTCCCCAACAGTCCAATTCTTAATTCCAGTATTATCCACTGTTGCACATATAGTGAAACCAGTGAAGTCTTGTTTTGCATCAACAGAAAAAATGCTGCAACTATAACACAAACATTCTGCATTCCCTGTATAAGTAACCAAGGTTATAGTTACTGTATCAGAGCCAGGGGTACAGAACCTTAGGCCTGAGTGTTTGAACAGTAGCAAATATCAACATAAAATGTAGACCTTAAAATACATTTTTAGCACACAATTGTTAGTATTATTCTAGCTATAGAAAAATCATTCCAGTGCTAATATAGAACCAGATCCCCATAGATTTTTGCTCCCTGTGCTTCCATGAACTTCAGAAGGGACTTAGTGTCAAGTCGTGATAGAACCCATAACATGAGATGCAGGGAGAGGACATTGATGGACCAGCAGAGACAAAAGGAGCTGCCTCCCCTCATGCTGTCTGTTCACTAAAGAAAGGAAGACTTCAGTCTTTGCTCCAGCATATTTCCCAAATACTAAAATATTACTGCAAAAAAAAAAGAAAAAATTACTTTCTTTTGAGGTGGGGGCTGGAGAGGTTTGTTAAGATCACAGCATAGTTTTTAAGCTGCCACAGAAATGAACCCAAATCATTAGCCTCTAAAAGCCATTTTCTTACGATTAGAACTGTGGCAATCACGGATATGTAATGTTGTATTACTACTTCCCTGAGTCCATGCAGTCCTTTAATTAGAACCTCTATATGAATGTGTTTTCTGCCAAATGGAAACGCTCAAAGTTCTTCCAGCACCCGAAGGACTTTATTTGCCTGCTTTCAACAATTAGATAAGGGAAAAAAAAAAAAAGTCTGCTTTTTTCATTAAAAATCCTTTCTCAGAACTACTAATGGCAACTGTGCAATAACTAATGTATACTATTTTTAAGAGTACTTTCGGAATCCACACATTCAGTAGATCATAATGAGTTAGTTCCAAACATGAATACCCATTCAAACATTGCATATTCTTGCAAACCACAGGAGTACTGCTGGGTTTGTTTTTTCCTAGGAAGGTACAATTTTTTTTTTGTTTGAGCCAAAACTTCAATAAGGTGCGTAATACATTTACAGCAATCTAGTTTTCTCACATTTTGGGAAAACAAAACACTTACTGAAATAGAATAACTGCACTTGGAAAATGTGTCATTTTTATGGCTGGCAAAAGCATTGCTTTCATAACAGAAACTTTTAGAAGTATGTATAATTTACTCTGGATGACAGTTACTGTTGCCTCACTGTAATAAAAGTCCTCACTATAGCTACAAAATCACTTGCTCTTTTGGGTAACAAAAGTTACCTAAACATTCACTACTTTTCATCTATTAAAAAAAAAAATAAAATTGTGGTTTTCTAACGCTGAGACCACTGGATAAAATTTTTCATTTTACATTTACTTACAGAATTACGAGCAAACACCTCTGTGGTGATTGACACACCCCAGCTTATCTCTGGGTAGTCTTATGAATGCCTTATATTGAATGATTATATAAATGCCTACTAACAATGGAAGTCACGCTCTTCATGCTGACCAAAATCTCCAAATTTCAGTCCTGTGCCTCCCAAAGTGCCTGGAAGGAAATATACATTGTATTAGCACCTTCTGAACCACAGTCATATCTACTACAGGTCTCAAAGTTGACGCCATTGCCTGACAGCCTTTCCTGAGCCCATTGTTAATGATGCTTAAAGGATCTCTCTCTCTTTACCTCTAAGTAGTGCAAATAATTTATGGCTTGAAGGTCTTGCCCTGTTCCCCAGGATTTGTACTGTCACGCAGTTACGGAATGTAGAATCGTACTGTGGTAGAAATGACTCACAACTAATTCACAGAAGTGCATTTCAAGGCCTGACATTTAACCAGGAATAAAGGTAAAGCAACAAAAAGTGCTTTTAGAGACTGTTCTTCTTTAACAGGTTCAGAATATGTCCCAGTCGATTGAAGTTCTAAACCTACGGACTCAGAGGGATTTCCAGTACGTTTTAAAAATGGAAACGCAGATGAAAGGGCTGAAGGCCAAGTTTCGGCAAATCGAAGATGATCGGAAGACATTAATGACAAAACATTTTCAAGTAGGTTCAGTTTTAACAATGACTCTCAAGCCTGCTGGAAACAATGTACGAAGTAGCAATGCATGGACTGCTAAGGTCTCAGCTTGAAGTGCTTGTACTATTAAGCACCATTAAAAAGAAAAGCATAATAAATATTCCTTTATGATGATAATCTCTTGCTCTGTTCAATTTAATTGTAATAGGGAGGAACTATTAATTATTAAGTCATTAGAGAAATGTCACTTATAAACAGATTCCTGTTTTTTCTGTATCAGTGTGCATGTCATACTGAGAAATTTATATTCATTCAAGCTCCAATGATAAAGAGGGAGATCCAGTGGAATTAATAGCAAACAGGTAGAGTTCTGTGCTTGTAGTGTTGCTTGACATTTACTGCAGTTGAAGGGAAGAAAGGCTGAAATAAATCAGTTTATTTTAATTTTTATCCAGTACAATTAAGATCTAATTTCATGTCTGAAGGTCTGCTGTTTTGAATTTGAGATGGGGAGGAGGGCAATCACTCCCAGTCACATTTGCGTGATTAAAAAAAGACTTCCACCGAATTTTAATGACAACAAAAACCACAAGCCAATCCTTTTGTGAAGAAGAAGGGTTGCAGATATTACAAGATATCATTGTGTATTCTGAAAAAGCTACCTGAAGTATCCTTCAGGAAAAAAATACTTCAGGAGCATATTTAAGTTCTTTAAATATCAAATCTGATAAATTGATCTTTCAAGGCTTTGAGAACACAAAACAGATTCTAGAAAATACATTCTGAGGATTACATTATGTTAAGCAAGTATATATTTTTTGAAGTGTTTCTGAAAATTCCCATAAAATGAAAATTTTCTAATTGGTGCTAGAGTTAGATACCTAAATAATTACATTGCCAAGAGGTCTAGGGTTTTTTTATCAGTGACACTGAATATCCAGTGGGTCTTAATAATATCAGGAAGTAAGTACACTAATGATCTGACTACCAAGCTTTATAAATTAAGTCATTGTTCCTAGTTTACAGCTGTTTGAGCACATACTTCCAGGTTTTTTGGTTAATAAGAAACATCTCCACCTTTTTTTCCTTTTATCCCATATTGCTACAATAACAACACATTTGCATAATGCCATTATATATTTGGTATTCTCATTTTAGTTTTCCTTGGAAGCAAAATATCAAAATGTGAATGTCTGACACACAATGTCAGAGATAGCACAATACTCCAGTACTCTAACCTTTTAAATATCCAATATTTCTATTGGCCAGTCATTTACTTTCAGTCCGACAGTTTGCCAGGAGTATAAAACAGAGTTCCAGCCAATCAAACTATAAAATAATTTAAAAGGTCAACATAATACAATATGCTCTTCTGAAATATAGTCTACCAAAATTCCAGTGCTTTATCTTTCCTGAGACAGAAAAATTCATGTTGGATATAACATTACCCTTCATATCAACTGGCTTAAAGTGCCAGAACACATCTACCACCTATCTGTGTTGCAATACAAATTAGTTTTCGTACCACTCATCATAGCAACAAACTCTGGAGTGTCAGCTGAAGAAAAAAATTTTTTTTTTTAAATCATGAAAATACCAAAATCAACTTTATATGATTTACTGAAGCGAGATATTCTAAATCTGTGTTTTCATGCTGATCAGAACCAAGGAGTTGGTCCAGATCACACTTGAGCATACAGTTAGTCCATGCTTTATGCCAAGCAGGAAGTACCTGATTGCCATAAAAAGTTACAGCAAGTTTGCTCAAATGATACATCATCTGGCATAAATCCTACCAGCAATACATTACCTCCACTAATTCAAACACTTTTTATCTTCCTGAGTTTTTACAAGCTTTGCGTTTTTTCCCATTACAGCTTATCTGTGGTTTTTGGCCATTCACCACCCCACGGAACTGAAGCCTAAGTTCACCATTTCAAAATGAAGTAACAAAAACTATGGTTTCTGGAGCTATTCTCTCTCTGTCACAAAGCCTACTTCCCTTGTCATCAAGGAAAAAATTACTATTCATTTTAACAGGCATAAAGTAGGTTTAAGTTAAGATTTTAATAAAAACAGCCAAATAAAAATAGCTTTAACTGTAAACAAAAGGACTTCACTTCTTTGTGTCCATTTTGGTAACTCTGCTACCATAATGGAATTGGAAGACCCCCTGAGAACAGAATCAAGAGAACTAATACTCTCAAATCCATATATACTGACATATTGGCTACGTTTCAGTAAAGCAAAGTCTTTTGACTGCAAGGATTCTTTGAGGTTTTCTACAAAACAATAACAAAAAACAACTTCAAATTGGCTTAAATTTAATAAAGCCCCTATTATTAGTGCATTTAAAAGAATAATTAAGAAATGAAAGATGGGTAACCAATATATGCTAAAAATTAAGACAAATTCTCAAAGTATGAGTCTCAGGAAAAATCTGAGAAAAGGGCAATCTGAGATTTCAAGGTGGAGCTTTATTTTCTTCAGTCAGTGTTTAAGAATAGGATTGGCAATGCAACAACAACTGCACATGGCAAAAAAATACATTTGTGATATTCCAGAAGAGATGTCAACTGAGCAAGTTCAAAAGCATTTAGTGATGTACCCAGTTGACAAGCACAAATCACAATTAAGAACCATGGACTTTTTACTTCAGAAAAAAAAAGTTAAATATCATTGTGGTTGGAACAGGAATAAACACCGTTCAACAGACATTGAGGAAAAAAAAGAATTTAGTACTTCTAGGGAATGAAATAGAAATTAACAGCCCACCAACTATGTATGACAGCTCTGTAAACCAGGTATGATCTTGAACACTACTGTGCATTCATCTTCTGATGAAAGACACACTTAGGGGTGGTTTATATCCTCTAGATGGAAAGTCAGTGGGTTTGGTTCAGATCATCTGAAGGTGACTCTTTATTTTCAATAGAAAAACTATTCTGTCATGCATTTAGTCTACTGCTTACTACCATTAAGTCTGAGAGTCTGAGGTGCCTAAGACTTTTCACAGTAGCCTAATAATAGATCTGTAACATAAATAATCATTTTCAAGTTTTTTTAATAATCAGGCATAAATATTAAAGGAAATTAGGGGATTGAACTCCTTTAAGCTGCTCTAATGCACATATGATTGCCTCCAACAGGAGTTGAAAGAAAAGATGGATGAGCTCCTGCCGCTGATCCCAGTTCTGGAACAATACAAAACTGATGCCAAGTTGATCACACAGTTCAAGGAGGAAATTAGGAATCTGTCTACTGTGCTGACTGGGATTCAGGAAGAAATTGGTGCTTATGACTATGAGGAACTACACCAGCGTGTAATCAATTTAGAAACCAGGCTTCGTGACTGCATGAAAAAGCTCAGTAAGTTAACAAGTTCATGGCAAATTTTGTCCCTTTGCTATGCATTTTTAGTTGTCTCTCTTTAGAAAGATTAAAGTTTGTTTGTTTCTTTGATGAAAGACTGCATCATATTCTGATCTGTGTTACCCTAATAAAAAACAAGAGTAACTCAACCTAAGGTCAGTCATATCATCCTAAGTACATGACATAATGTTCTGCCCTACTGTATACAGAAGGAATTAAGATGAAAAAATATAACAGATGGAAAATTCAAAATCTGAGGTTTAAACCAGTTGGGGAGTTACAAATATTCTTTCAAAAAAAGCTCAGACACACACTGCTACTAGAGTCATCTTTGGGCTGTCAGTGTGAAAAGAAAAATAGTAAAAAGTAGACTTTAATCAGTTTTGAGATGTCCACATCATAACCCTGTCATCTTGCTATAACACCTGAGAGGCCACTGACTACAATGTCTTTAGCCTGTATTAGTGTTAGGAGAGATATCCCATTCTCCAATTTGCATTGCAATCTAAGCCTCACATCTAATTTAAGGGAGCAAAGTGTGATTTCTGCAGGATGCACAGCAACGATGCATTGCTATTGCTGCACCAGGTTTACGTCAGGCTGCCTCCATCTCAGCTGCTCCCATGCTGGCACTAGTTGGAAAAAGTCAAACGTTGAGCATCTCTGAAAATCAGCACTAGCTCAGTATCAGCTACCAAAACTAAGGGCCTGAAGGATCAATATCAAGTGTCAGGCACAACCTCCATTGATAGGTAACCTGCTTTACAAACACAGTGCAGTCTCTCCTTTCCCCAGTCTATCCATGCATTCGGAGATTCCTGAATGGATCACTATTGCAACCTGGATTACTACAGCAAACAATCCAGCCCCTTTATGAAAAATGAACACTTTGCAGTTTAGCATTGAACATGAATAAACTTGAAATTCCAAGGTTTAGGCCTGTGATTGGCGTCTCAGTTATCAAATGCTGCCCAGGACATTAAATATCTTTTTAACTGGATAAGCAGAGCCTCCTTATTTTTGTGATGCAATAGAATGAGAAAAATCTAGGTTAAGTTAACCTCTTAAATTATTTATTTCCATTTCTTTATTTTATACTGGAAATAGCACAGTGAGGATGTGCTAAAATACATGAAAGACTTCTTCAAACAGAAATTTCTTATGATCCTATTTTCCCCTCAGTACACACACATAATAGCGCATTACCGCATTGACAGAAGGCAGTCAGGAGAAAATGGCTGTGTTGCAATACTGCAGCAAATAAGAAAATTCCTATGAATAAACAGTATTTTCTGATAGCGAGTGTTCCAGTAAGTTATTAGATATCAAAAATCATCAGTTTAACAAGTATTGTTTTTCAATGCTTTTACAGGTTTTGGGTTTTTTTTTTTTTACAGTTTGTACTGATTAGTGAAGCAATGACAGTGTGAGATATATTTTATACGCCAGAATTAGGTGTATTGATATCCTATCTATCCTGAATTCCTGCAGTAAATTCTAATTTCTTGATGTACCTAATGAAAAAAACATTGAAATTACATATATTAGGCAGTAGGGAGGAAAGTTTTGTATAAAATAAATTATTAAGCATATCCACTATCAAAAGGGAGTGGACCTTCTCAAGATGTAACACAGATTCATTCATCCTTATTGGCGTTATTCCCTGGACTTAGATGCTTAAATTACTTTTATGGTCCCCTACTAACGGACTGGCTGTTTTTCTGGCCTATCCCTGTGCACCTTTTAAAGTACAAACAGCCTCAGTTCGGCTTCCTGTAACTGCTGAAAGCTGGGACTGTGTGCTCAGATCAGAAAGCATAAGGGGAAAGCAGCTTTCATGCCAACGCCTTCTTTGCAGCCACATTGGCCACGCTGGAGATGACCCAGCTGTGCCTGTCCATGCCAGCCTGAGAGCCAGAAGCCAATGGCCCCAGTGTGCCACAGGATCTGGCTTGAAGCTTTGCAGATTTTGCTACATTTCACAATACAATTTTCTAATCAGCGTGTGCAATAGCTGTTCTCCACTCTTCTCCCTCACAGGTGTTTTTCAGCAGTATAATGCATTATTTATATTGTCCTGGCCACTTAAAAGGGTTCTTCCATCTGCACTGGCAACACTTTCAACACTCATTAACATACACTAAGCAGTTAATTTCACTGAGGTTTAATGATTACCACAACAGTTGTGATGACTGAATTTTACTTCTCTTTGGAATAAGAGAAAATTGAAGATGAAACTGCTGAGAAATTAGTTGACATAACTTTTAAAGGGTGCATGCAGGTAAACACGTAGGAATAGAGTGCATGTGATTACACACACCCCAAATTCACATGTACTTATGCATGTATGGGTCCTTTGCTGACAATCCTGTAAGTCATGTGTACTTATAAGAAATTGCAGGTTGCACACGGTGCTTGGAACCCTCCTATTCTTGTCATGGCCTGTTTATGAAATTGGAAAAAAACTTACATGGGTAGCATTCATAGAAGCCAATACCCTGACATATAATTAGAGTAGATATATATTGGATTCATGTCTAGCTACATTTGATTATAATGTAGGCTCTAAACAATATTTTACAGTGACATTTTTTTGTTAGCAGTTCAAAAGTAGAGTATTCTATGTATCCAAAGAAGTGCTGTTACATCAGTGGCAGAGGAGCTATTAGTGCAGGCATGAGACTACTGATTGCAGTGGTACTTGTACTTCCAAAGCATCCTTCCCTTTGGGATTTGAGGAACTTTACAAATATCATTTAGTATAAACCTGGGCAATAAAAAAATAGATTCTTATCCCCATTTTGTAGATGATGAAACAACCAGCCCAGAAGTATAAATGACTTTTCCAAAGATTACACACCAAGTCATGGCATCCATGCAGAAAAATCCAGGGGCTTCCTCTCAGCAGACTCTAATAACTATACTAAAGTGCTTCCTGGATTGATATTATGCAGGAAAACAGATATATATTTATTTAGAACTAGTTCTTCATTCCCTCATGCTGGTATGTTATGACAAATTTGACCATAAGCAGAAAAGTGCAAGCAGTAGAACACTTGGAAGTCATTTGTGCAAGTGCCAAAAAAACCTCACTTCATTTTCCCCTATTTATTACCCACAAAAAAACCTGCAATAATGATGCTTATGAACACTTCAAGAGAATGTTGGGATTTTATTTCCTTCACCAGTCCTTCTACAAATTATACACTCACTTGCTCTATATAGCAGCTTCCAATATTCATTCCTATCACAGAGACTGGGACTATCTACCCATTTCTAGCTATCTCCAAAACAGCTCCTGTGCAGTTGGGCTATCACAGCCTCCTCCTGGTATTTGCTCACTTTGGAGCTCTCCAGATGCATTCTGCCCCATATACTTTTCACAGCCCACAGGCTGTACAAAAGTACATCTGTTCTCTGTTTTAATAGTCACTTCACGCTCAACTTTTTCCTTAACATAAATAAATACTAGAAATCATGAATAGACTTACAGGAGTCCACTGTACAGAATTGTTAAAGGAGATGAACCAAGCCAGAAACACCTGGATTGTGCATGGTATGATGCTTCTTGTACAGCTCAGTTTAGGATGTAAAAAGACTCCATGATTGAGATTTTCCAACTATTACAATCAATAATGGTTGGGATTTTCTAATGTAGGCAGCTACTTCTTCCAAAGCCAAGGGAAAGAGACTGAGGGCTTCTAAAAATCCCACTGCTTTTCTGTGTAACCCTATCTGAACCTCTTTGGGAAGAGAAAAAAAGCCTAGAAATATCACATTTTTCTTAGTTCTTACCTGAACTTCCTGACATTTCTTAGTATGGAGATATATTTGACCTAACTTTTTACTAGCATCTGGTCCTTCTATCAGGGAATCAAATTGCTATATTGCTATAAACAAAGACTTTTCATATGTTCTCTTCTGCCAGTGGAAAGAAAGAAGAAAAGAAAAAAAAAAGTGTGGGCAGGGAAGAAGATTTTCGCTACTTCGAAAAAAAATTTGGATGGGCTAGTTTTAACTGTCAGCCCCCTCACTGCTATGGAAAATTCACAGTCCAGAAGTGATTCCCCTTTCACATGACATTTGTCTCTGTTCTATTTATCTACATACAAAATGAGCTACAGAAATGTCTCAACTAGAAACTAATTGGAATTTTCATTAATTTCAAAATCCCTGACTTTTCATGCCAGAAGAATTTTAAGATCCTGCCTGCAGTATGTTAGTATCACCATTCCCTAGCAAAAAAACCTCAGCATGCAAGATCAACTTTAATACTGCCACCCAAACAATTAAAAGGTTCATTCCACAGCTGAGAATACAGGCAGGGATTAGATGAATGCTCTTTGTAGACAAGAAGAAGCTGTTACCAGGAAAATTTCTTGGACTGAACACAAATTTGGAAGCGCTTAAAAGCAAGAGGAGACTCACCTTGTGTCAGTGAGCTGTTAAACGTGACTTCTGCAAAAGTTACTTGTGCAGCCTTAAGCAGTTTAAAACATCATCAGCTGATTCAACTTGACCGTTCAGCCAAGGCTTGCTCTGGGGCCTTGCCCTTGTTCTTTCGAGCAATACTTTCTGAACTGAGAGGACTTTCTGGTTTGTTTGAGTTCTTTTTCTTCCTCATTAAACAGAGACCCAGTCATGAGGATCTCTCAGCTATGGGGAGGCTGGGATGACAAGACAGAGGTGGGCTCTGACAGCTCTGCTGCTTCCTTTTTAGTGTCCATGCTGTCAGCGAGTAGGTCAGCAGACCTCAGGTACTGCTGGGATTTACAGAAGAAGCCTGCTGATGGGATATGAATTATCACTACAATGGGAATGAATTATCGTATGTGGAAAAAATACTTGTAGTATTCCTTAGTTTTAAATACCAGTTCCATCAAGTTACATCATAAAATAAGCAGATCTATGGGTTTCTGTTTAATGAGGAAGGAAAAGAAAAATGGCGCCTACTACAGGGCAGGAGGGAAAAAATTCCTCATGCCTCTTACAAAGTGCTCTGTTTTGGTATTCCAAAAAGAGAAGCTTTGTCACTTTTTCAGTCAGCTACCCCTCAGCTATACAGCAGCTCTCCTAAGAGTCTTTCTTGATCACTACATGCTGCCTGGGAATAAAAATTTGATCAGAAGTATACCCTGACTCAATCTGCTGATCATTTAGCGGCTGAAGTACAATGTCATCTCTTTTCACATTGAACAGCATCTCAATACGTTTTGAAAGATCATTCTCTGAAAGCATCTGACTCCCATGACAGGGGTACACAACTCAGTTCATATAGTTTAAACTAAATGAAGGCTGAAGAGGTTAATTAATTATTAACAACATGTAACTAACTGCAATCAGTGAGCTATACATTCAGGATAAATACAAGTAGTATAACAGAGGAACCACAGTACTGACACTTAAGCATACAAATCTCTGAACATTGTTCTCTAGCCTCAAAAAGCCCCTCACACATGGAGCAGCACCCAAAGAGCTGCAGAGCTGAGTGCACACCCCCACAGGGACTCTGAACACCACCTGCTCTTACCCCTCTCCTGCTGCAGCTCCAGGGCCTCGAGCTTGCTGTGTGCTGGTGCTGCTCCCACCATGCCCTGGCACTGCTGAGCCCACCTGGAGTGCTCACACACCTGCCCTGCCTGGGCCCCCCGACACAAAAGGTGGCTCTGGGATCACTCAAATCCCTGCCAGGGGCTCTTCCATAGGTTTTATCCATTCAGAAGCAAAATCTCACAACTCATTTTGAGTCCACATTTAGCTTCTTCGACTTTTTTTCTTCATAGAAGAAACAGTGCTTCAGATTCCAAATTCTTTTTGTGCTTTCCCACTAATTGCAATACTGTGTTCTATAGGCACCAATTAGTATTAGTATACCTTATAACTCATGCATTCACTGTGTTTTAATTATCTTAGAAACTACAAGTTCAGGAGGGATTTTATTCTGATTTCTTTCTGCTTATTAGTTTTCTGGTAACTTATTCCAAATTAAGTATTCCAAATTTAAACTCAGACCTTCAGAAGGGTTATCTCATGCCCATTTCTGAGACTATTTACTAATATATCATGTAAAAATAAAAGCCTTCATCTTGATAGGTTATAGACCTCTACCTTTCAAGCTAATAGCAGTTCATGCTGTAGAAAAAGAGAATTCAGCACACGATAGCAGCCCATCTACAAAAAAACAAATCCAGAATAAAAAATTATGTACAATGATAACCAAGTATAAAAACCTATAAGATTCTTTAAAATGGAAAATTCCAAAAATATCTTCAAAATATTGTACCATACATAGATTGAGATATGTAAATAATAACGTCTCTTAATTGACCCAGAAAATAGACACAGCCTACCCTGCTCATTGAGACCTCAGCGTGCATTCAGTTATTTTCATTTTCAATCCATACAATTTCCCTGCCTGTGAACGAAAACTACCCAAGCAGCTTCTGAGTTTTCACCACAGCATTAACCCAATCCTAAGTGACTGAAATAGGCTGGCATAATACATTCCTTTCCAGTTACAGAGTATAGAATTCAGGCTTCATGTGACCCTCTCTTTTGAAGTGAATAAATTCACTCTCAACACCAGATAGTTTGTTTTCCACATTTCCTAGATAGACATGGTTATCACTATAGCACAACCATGTAGCTCAGAAAAGTGGTTATTTTTAAATTTTAAAAAAGTTAATTAAATGTTTCACTTCTTTTTACATTATTTTCTTTAAAAACATGCTATTTGACCTGATTACATGCACATCACTGTGTGGTATTAAATCTTGGTTCCACCAGGAGCTTGTTACTAACAGATATCTTATTAATGTCCCCTAAAATATAGATTTTTGAATTGTTTGGAAGGTCAGCATCCAAGATGGCATCGACTTTCATTATTTCCTCCCAGACAGCCTAATGGATTAGAAGCCAACCAATACAGCCAAGTTTACTAAATAATTCTCATACTCACTTTCTTTAGCCAGCCTCCAGTACAGAAAGAGCCATGTGTGTGTGAGCATGGGGCAGTCAGGCACAAGCTTTGAGTACAGACACGCTGTGTGTACATGCTCTTTTTTTTGTGTCTGCCCTTAACCGCCTTGTTACCCTGGTGAATGGAAAACTGAAACATCCATCAATCCTAGCCTTGTGCTGAACTTCCTGAAGGCAGAATTGGGGGGGAGATTATGTCTTCATTTCATTTATTATTAAATGTTCTTCAACTCAGAAAATATTTTACTAGGTTGTATTTTAGTTTATGCCCAAAAACCATAACTGTGCTTCAAAAGATGTAAATACAAAAATATATATCAATAAAATTTTATGGGTATACTTTTACATATTTATATTATTCTTCAATAAGAAGAGGTTCCTTCAGTGAAGGTGACAATCAATCTTCAACATAAGCCTGAATCCCCTGGAGCTACTATGAAGTTTGGAGCATTTGTTCTTGTGCTCTGATGTCAAGGAGAGTTGTGCAATTATTTGCATTAATGCATTTGTTTTTTTTAATTTCAGCATGTGGCAAATTGATGAAAATCACAGGCCCCATTACAGTGAAGATATCTGGAACCCGATTTGGAGCCTGGATGACAGATCCATTGGCATCAGAGAAAAATAACCGAGTATGTTAAGGCATTATCTTCGTGTCCTGGAGTCTTACTTGGCTTCTTTTAATCCTTTAAAAGATACTTTCCCTTTAAAAGATACTCACAAGCATGTTTCTTCTACTTCAGTCATTTTCACACTCAAACATCTTCAGAGAAAAAGCAACAGTATTTTTGGAAAAACATCCAAAGACAAAAGTTAACTAAGCGCTTTTGTGCTGTTTCCTTCAAATTTTTCAGGCTTGACAAACATCTGAACTGACAACACAGTTTTTTTTATTTTGTAACATATTTAAGTGTGCTTGGGTCTTTTAAGAACCAGAGTAATCTAAAACAAACATCAACACTTTTACCCAAGAGCAGGACCCATAATGCAGCACAGTTAAAATTGGCAGAATTAGGTCCCATATAGGCTCTAGTCAGACCATTTGCTCCATCATGTCCAAGTTATGGTATTGTTTTGTTGTTTGATCTGCAATAGTATCTCAAATTGGCGACAGTTTTGAGAAGGTGCTCTCTCCATCAAAGGCCTTTGGAAGTCAAAACACTAGGTGTCATTTGTATGAGACCCACAACATTAATTTTTTGAATACAGAAAAAAACCAAAGGCAACGGAAAAGACAACATAAAAATGACAACAAATAAAGATTTATGTGCAGCTCTCCTCTGCCCACTGTGTCCATGCAGGTTTGCTACTTAGTCCAGAAATCTCAATTACCTTTAGGAGAGCAGCAAACTCTTAGAAACTAAAAGGAGAAAAGGAAAAATGCATGAAGAAGAAAAATGGAGGAATGGAAGTTCCATACAGAACATTAAAAAGAAGTAATAATTCTCCTTTAAGGGGAAAAAATGGCTTTGAAACTCTACTAGTTTCTTTGCTATTGTTTTTGTTTCCTTTACTAAGAAAAGACTATGTTTCTTTGAATAGAGATTCAGCTGAAAAAAGTTTAACCACATTTATTCCTAAGTATAAATTCAAGTTTATCTCACGTGACATTTCCCATCTCTCTCTTGGAATATTAGTTTCTAGAAATATCTTTAAGCAAACACCATATAGCAGAGGCCCAAACACTGAATAATCCAGAATTAAATTTCTCTGAAAATGCAGACACTGTAGTTAGTAACAGTTGTATTGAGAGTTCACCTGTCAAGGTAAGTTTTGATTCACAAATTAAAGAGTTCCTCCTGCTTTTGTAACAGGAATGTGGGCAATATTGTACTTTGACAGCCTGCTGCACATCTAAAACTTGTTTTCCTTCTTTTTCTGCAATGTCTCCATCATGCCATATCATGATCACATACCACACACTGTGTTCAAGATGTTTACTCCCAGTCTTTGTTTTCTTTCCAGGTCTGGTACATGGATAGCTACACTAACAATAAAATTGTCCGCGAATACAAATCAATCGCCGACTTCGTCAGTGGGGCTGAATCAAGGACATACAACCTTCCATTCAAATGGGCAGGAACCAACCACGTTGTCTACAATGGCTCCCTCTATTTCAACAAGTATCAGAGCAACATCATCATCAAGTACAGCTTTGACACGGGGCGGGTGCTGGCACAGCGTAGCCTGGAGTACGCTGGCTTTCACAATGTCTACCCTTACACCTGGGGTGGCTTCTCTGATATCGACCTGATGGCAGATGAAATTGGGCTGTGGGCTGTGTATGCCACCAACCAGAATGCAGGCAACATTGTCATCAGCCAGCTAAACCAGGATACACTGGAGGTGCTGAAGAGCTGGAGCACAGGCTACCCAAAGAGAAGTGCTGGAGAATCCTTCATGATCTGTGGCACCTTGTATGTTACTAACTCGCACTTAACAGGAGCCAAGGTCTACTATTCCTATTCCACAAAAACCTCCACTTATGAGTACACAGACATTCCTTTCCATAATCAGTATTTTCATATATCCATGCTTGACTACAATGCAAGAGATAGAGCTCTCTATGCCTGGAATAATGGACATCAAGTCCTGTTTAACGTCACCCTTTTCCACGTCATTAAAACTGAGGATGACACATAATTCTTTCCCTTACCTCCCTCCCTCAAAGCAGTCTCATTTGTGATTAACTCTAAAAGCATCCATCTCTCTCAGTTCCTTTTAATCTACATTTCTTTCTTCATTAAACAAAAGCAACATTTTCTACTATGTAATGCATTTTAATATGGCTTGAACCTGTCAAAAATGACCTGTCAGAAATAAAAAGCATCTTAACTCATGATTCTGCAAGGTCTGTCAAGACCTTGTCTTGAAAAGCACTAAAGAGGATTTAAATGGCTAAAGACAGTTTTAAAAGATTATGATCTGCCTTATTTTAGAGTCAGAGACTAATGGTGGCTTAAATGCATGAATGTCTTTTTTTACCTCATTTTTTTTTTTTAATATATTGCTTAACTTCAGGAAACATTTCGGTAGTGTCAGACACATATTGCACATTGTATTTTTTTATTTATTCCAAAAGAAAGATTTAGGAATTTAATTTACTTAGACAAGGAGTATGATTCATTTTGCCATCATCCAATTTCAGATGTGGTGCTGTACAGTATGTTTTTAAATCTCTTGCAAACATTTTATCAACAGTATGTATTTCTACCATTGTAACCACCATTGTGCAATTGTATCTCTTCACTTACGTGAAAGTAAACTAAGTACTATTTTTTATAAAATATATTGAAGCTGAATTGCAGTTCTGGCTATGAGTCAATTGAAAGTGGTAAAAATCTGATAAAAGGTTGTTATTTCTGAGAAAGACCAGTAGCTTCTCAGATGCATGATTTCTATTCTCAGCTTTGCTTCCTAGATCCCCTCCTTCTCCAGTGGTGCTTACTGGCACATTTTCAACTTTGAAGCTTCACACCAGTTCCAGCTTTACAATTGTCTGCCCTGTCCAGCCTGCTGCAGGCTTCACTCTCTCTCAATCTCTTTTTTGCCTACTTTCCTCCCTCCCACCATTTGACTGCCCCTGTTTATGCCTATCCCTGCTCTGGGGATTACAAGCGAGCGTGGGAGTGCAGCCGAGAGTCCCACGTTTGAGCTGCTCTGGGGCACTGAGGAGCAATGGTACAAGCCATGCTGCTCTCCTTTATCTGTCTGTCTTCTTACTTGTAACAGGAGAACATCTGTCTGTTGACAAAACTCTTCTCTGGGATGACAGTAATCACAGAAAATACAACAGGGAAGGTGCAAAGCCCAGATGATCAGTGTGGCCCCTGGTAGCCACCATAATTCTTGTTAGGAAACAACATTGAGGCCAACCTCTTGCAAAGAGGTTTGGGATTTTCTGGCAGCAGAATTGCTGCACCCAAACTGATGCCTTCAAGAAACAAGTATTTCTGAAAGCTGTGTGGGTTGCTGTAGTATCTCATTAGAAACTGGGGGGCAGGGAGAGGTGTGCATATTTTACTGAGAAAAAAGGAATGAGGTGCTATTTATCTCTTGGCATAAATGGAAAGAAAGTAACATTAAGCACTAGTAATCAGACTTTTTTATCACCTGGGCTCTAACATAATGCAAAAGGACAGGTATCTGAAAAATTCTGTGAAAGCTGTGTTTCTTACACTATCTGAGCTCCTATTCTTTATATCCTTTAAAACTGAAAAGCCAGATATTTTATTTTCTGGTTCTCCTAATGGACCGGCTGAGACCACCATAAGGCTCATTAATGTTTTCCTTATTATAAATACGTGTCTATAAATGTTTACAAGTATGCTATATAATATAAGCCCATGTGAAGCTGAACAAATTGCCTTGTTTTTCAAACCAGTTGCAAAACAAAAAAAAAATGCTAATAAGGTTTCAAGAACTGATAAAGGACAAAAAAACCAAAAACACATTATGACATGACCAGAGAAAAATTACTTTCTTGCTTCCCTCTCCTGTCTAGATGAAATGGTAGCTATTACCCCATACAGTCAGTTACACTGAATTTGGAGAGACTCAGTTCAGCTAAACAGACAAATCACTTCCCTCCTGTAACCAACTTTCCTGTATTGACAATGAAACCTCCTCTGTGACATGAAAATGTATATGACTACTCATTAAAAAGGTATTTTATGTCATACAGGGATGTTTTATGAAAATGGATTATGTTCTGATTTTTATCAAAAGCCATAAAAAAAACCCAGCCTTTCCCCTGTACAGAGTAACTTCAACAAAATAGAAGTTTTATCAACCAATACAGCATTTATAAAAACATTAGTCATTAGATTGAGAAATTAAACATCTTTCTACTGTATCATCATAAACTAGAAGAATAGTCATGATCACTTTATGTGAAAACAATGATTACTACCATATTTCTTTATAAGAATTTCATACTGTGTAATTAGCCTACATATATTAGTACAGGTTGATACCACTTCTTACAGTAAAATTAATCTCACCTGATTTCAATAGCACTGACAGGGTAACACACTCCTATTAGTCAAAGGAAAGAAAGTAACCAACACTACTACAGGGTGCTAGAGATGGATGGATAAGAGGGGTAGGAAAAGCACCTTTGTAGGGTGGTTTGTCATACTGAGATAAATCCTGCCCTTCTAAATTAGTAACAACATGTTGGATTCCAGTATTTAGACTTGAAAGAACAGCTTCCATACAATCAGTACAAAATGTGGCAAGACATTATCAAGTAACACAACTTCCCGCTAAGGAGAACTCGTTTTTCTACGAATGTGTTGATCACCTGTCTTTTCAAAATTGGGAATTCCAAAGTAATATACCCAGAAGGCTGAAATTACCATGCCTCAATATAACCCGATTTCTGTTACAAGCTTTGCCTTCCTAATTAAGCAGCACAAGCAGAAAATCTTCATAATGTAGCAGCAACATACAAGCTTTATTCTTATAGGTGAAGCATGTGCTGTTTATTATCATAATAAGGTACCAATAGTATGTGGGAGGAAAAAACATCTCCTTAAACATGGGGAAATTAATTGTAGAGTCTGTTTCAATATCTTAATGACCTCCTGTTTCAAGGGATAAACATGTAAAAGGATCATGTCACTCCTCCACCCAAAGCAGAATACATAAATTTCACCAAGCTATGCTGGCAGCAGAAAGAGACACAGACAACCCCAAATCTAGCCCAGGAACACAAGTCTGCCAATCCTCCAGGCATGCCTGTCCTGAGGGACCCTAAGGAATGTGAACAATGCACACCACAAAGCCCATAGTACTCTCCTTGGAATGGACCTACTACTCCCCAGGACAAAATGGGCAGAACAAAGCTCCCCAGAGAAAGCTTCCTACACAGTAATAATCCTCTGTAGTCCCTTCTGGCAATTTGTGCCAGTGAGTAACTACCAAGTCTATTGTTACACACAAAGGCTGTTCAGCCTGCCCTGTCTGTCACAGCGTGCCCGGCAGACCACTGGAAGGGTCACTCTGTGACTCAGCACTGTAGTCACTGCTAGCAAAAGATGGTATTAAATTTGAAAAATGAAGAGAAAATAGCTGAGTGAGATGGATTGATACAAGGTTTTAATCACAGATTGCATATGTCTAAGAATATTCCTTTCCAGACAAGCTCAGGGGCTCAGTGACTAGCTGTCACTTAGCTCAGCAGGCTGGATCCACAGCAAAGGCTATTTGTTTCAAAGCACAGCCTGAATAAACCTGTTACCTGGTAATTTGTCATAATCAATTGCTTAGAAAATGCTGGAGTAGAGATGAACAAACCATTCACAGCAAATTACTCATCTAGTAAATTGTATCCTGTTCCAGTTCAAGAATTGCCAGGGAACAGTCTTGATACATACTGATGTTTGCGCCAGTGAAAATATTTTGTGGAAACTATTTGGATAAGCACCTCTTCCTATAAATCACCCAAGCATTCCCTGCTGTGAATCTCATATCCTTGACATTCAGAAGGCAATACTGAGCATTTAGGCATATTTTCTATAAAAGGCAAATGAGGGCTGCAACTGCAGATCTTTGGGACAGAGTTGCATCACAGCCTGCTGTGCTGACATGCTCCCCACACCACTAATTCCCAGGAAGCTAACTCCTGCACCATGACAGTGTCACAACTGCATCCCACCAGCTCACACTCAAAAGGACTCAAGTATGCAAACTACCTTCCATAGATCATAAAGCCAAGTCCTGAAACTCACCTCCCCACCAAGAACAGAGACCACTTTATTGCCAGAACTAAAAGCAAAGCCTGTTTTCTAAGATGAGCTTTCCTCATTAATTCTCCAACAGATGATCATATACATGGACATCAACATGCAAAAAAATAAATTAACTACAAACTAATCCTAAAATTATAGAATAATAAGGTTATTTTTCCCACAGAAAAGAGACCATTTAGGTTATGCATAGATATGAAGGTTTCTACATTGACTTAATGGGAAACTGAGGAAAGACAGTTACCCAGCACCAAGTTGTGGAAATTATACAAAAATGACTACTTTGTATAGGATGGCTTTTATCTGGCCCTAGAAAACAGGTACTATATTGATGCAGTAGCTATGACCACAGATTCACTAAACTAAGGTATGCAGGAATTTTCCCAAAACTGCGAACAGATCATCCACCATCCAAAATATTCTGGTATTATAATTAATTTCCACTCTTATAATCTTTAGACTCCTGTAGACTTCTAGTTGTTATTTATCTGTATTTAGCAAGCATTTCAAGATAACTTCTACACTCCTACATCTCTTTTTTCCTCAGAAGCCTCTCACACATGTAACACATCTTGTGTCAGGCCATGAGGGTGATGAACACAAGGGATACATCCTTTCTGCAGCTCTCATTAGAGTCAGGAGGGATTATTCATAAATGTAGAGATTGACTCCAGATATCAAAACTCTGTTTCTTCCAACACCACCACTGGAGGAAATCCTTACTCTTAAAATACAAATCATGTTTACTGATTTAATACAAAGACGAGTTGCACCAGCTTTTCATAAAAGCATGCAGCCTCCGAAAGACCAAGGATATTGTCTTTGAAATCCAGACACTGAAGAAAATTCACATTTTCTTGAGAAGCAGAAATTTCTACTCAATTCATATGCTTCTTGCCAGCTGAGCACCAGCAGAAGAGCCTGTGGAGTTTTCCTGTATCTACTGCTTCAGAATATTCAATTAAAATAATTACATTGCAGAAACATTTCAACAGGCCAAGTGAAACAAATCTTCCTCAGGATTTTTTTTCAAAAGTGGCAGAGTTTTAAACACAGCTCACTATGAATGAATACAATATTTAGATCAGTGGCATTCTGGCCCCACCTTTGCATCCATTGTACAGAAGTCCCATTTTCCCTAGAAACTGTGTGACTGATATACCATAGCAGCACAGAAAAGTATATGAAGACATATTAAAATGACAGCTAACAGGTCAGATTTGACATCTCAAAACATAATCCATTTTACTGTGCCTTTTGTACAGAAGTTTGAATTCCTATTTACACAGCTCTTGTGGTGAACACGAACAGGAAGAACCTACTGGGCCAGAAATACTCATTTTCCCCTCACACAGTATCAGCCACATGCACAAACCACTCCAGCTTATTTTTCTTTGCATTTTCTCTTCTTTTGTTAGTTCTAATCTTCTTGATCTTCACCTAAACCTGCCCCAACCCCTCTCATCTTGCAGTATGTTTAATGAATGGCTGTTCAGATAGAACCCAAACTGCACAGAGGATTTATAGTACAGCAAGTTTCATCTGGAGAAGGCATAAATTTATTTTTCCAGTTATGTAAAATTTAGCTCTAGTATGCCCATAAAACTGCCTACAAGCAATACTGATTTTATATCATGGATTGCTCTACAGAAATAATTTAAAACAGGTTCAAGATAACTTTCTCCCCTTTTATTTATTTTAAAGGAAATATTTTGTTTTGTATCTGCCATGGTGAGAAATTAATTCAAATTAAATTCATCATTGTCCCCAGCAGGTTTAGACATCCATTTCTCCTTTCTGGATGACAGCCTCAAGGTGGTCAGCAGCACTTCCAACTTGTGAAAAATCAGGTCTCACAATAATTGAGCATTCACACTGTCAAAGGTCCTTATGCCTTTTGAGTTAAGCTCCAAGTCTGTGTCACACCATGCAAACAGTCCATTCATTTAGGCTTCCCTCATCTTGGTAAATTTGGCTTACTGTCACCTTGAAGGATATACCAGACTGATGGTGCTGTTGTAAGGTATTTGAACCTTGACAGTGTGCCCCAGCCAAACCATCTTTAGCTATTCTTATCAGAGCCCTCAGAGTGGGACCACGCTGGAATTATCCTCACTGGCTTCACTGGGCCTTCCACCTTCAGCTGCAGCACATCAGTCCCAAGAGGGTTTTTAAGCTCCAGTCTGAAGGCTCAAGGGGAGAGGAGGGACAGGCTTATATCTGCTCTCTGTCCTTTGCTGTCTTGTTGTTTGGATTTCCTGGACTAACTTGGCTGCTGATCGCTGGATGGGTTTTGTTGCTGTCATCATCTTGACGCTGCTTGCCTGGATCAGGAGCCCCACCTTTTAGAGCCCTCAGGAATTAATCATAGACTGAAAGGTAAACTGTGCTAAACTGGAAAAGAATTGAGAAAGAAGAAGCTGAAAAACTAAATACCAAGACAGCAAGGAACAGATGAAAAGGACTGTGCCACACTAGATTAAAACCAATCATATTATCAAAAAAGTGTGTACAGAGCTCATGGACAGACTAGAGAAACCAATCAAGCAATGTGAAACCTCATGCACATCAGTTGCAAAACGTATACGTACTGTATTATGGATAAGTTGTAAAATGTATGAGTACTATGTAAAGGTTGTAAGATGTATAAGTAGAGTAACATGTATAAGTAGGTAAAATGCGTAAGTACAGTGTTATGTAGAAGTTGTAAAAAGTATAAGTAAGAAAATGTATAAGTAGAGTGATATGTATAAGTAGTATAAGGTAAGTAGGTAGAATGTATAACTAAGCAAGGTGTATAAGTAGGGCATGATGTCAAAGTTGTGAGATGTGTGAGTGGAGTGTGTTTTAAACAATAAGAAGCTCCTGTGAAATCGTATTGCTTCGTTGATCAGAAGGCATGAGTTCCCGCATGGGGGCTCAGGCCCGTCCCTGTCAGTGCAGCACTGGGAGAGACAGGTGCCTTTTGGAGGTGAAGAGCGCAGGAGGACTGCGGTAACTCATTACTGTGGCTCTGACAGCAGCTCATTCCTGAGGGAAGAGCACACAGCACCTGTCATTCCTGCAGCCACCACCTCCTTGGGACTGCAAGGTAATTTACAGACACTAATTTAGACCATTTCCCACTCTGTCAGGAAAGAAAGGACATTTGTATGAATGTCATTGTTGAGGCTGAGCAGCTTGGACACAGAAGTGTTCAGCTTAAGCCCAGCAGAGCTTCTTTGGCTCACCAGCAGTTGCTGTTAGATTTTCAGTTCCCAAGTCAGTGTATCACTCATTAGCTCACTTCTGCTGAGATAAATATGTGTATCCAAAAGTTCAGGTCCCACAGTCTT
Source organism: Corvus cornix cornix (assembly GCF_000738735.6). NCBI lineage: Eukaryota > Metazoa > Chordata > Aves > Passeriformes > Corvidae > Corvus > Corvus cornix. The sequence continues at coordinate 19,591,709 of NC_046338.1, read as the reverse complement.
ACACGCTTTGCCTGTTTTGGCTTTGGCCTAATAAGGAGGCCTGTGTCCATTAGTAAGGTGGCTGGTTAATTCACAGTCATTATATGCCTGCCATGGGTGACTGCCTCCAATAATTTCTGAGGGAAAAAATGTCACTTTATATGGAGTTACTTTGTTCCCTTTATGAAGGAGGAATCCAAAGGGTGCTCCCATGGCAGGGCAGTGTCAAGGATGGGCATAACCTTGGACACAGAGCTCTGCCATGAACCCAGCCATGCTCAGGAGGAGCAGTGGGTGCCTACCTAAACACATTTTAGGTTCCTACATTTCTGGACTAGCTCTCTTCACAACACAAATCTCATCAAAGTATATTCAAAAGCAGTTCTGTTCACCAGGCCAAATGAGGGAGGAAAACATGAGAATTTTTAAATGCTTTGTCACTTATTTGGGAGCTGAATTAGGACTTTGGAGATTCACAGGCCTCATCCTGGCTCTGTGCCCAGGAATGAATTACACTCTGAAAGTCTAAACTGCACTCTTATGGCAAATGCTGAAATACTGTTATTCTAATAGCAATGCCATATCATGATACAGAGCAAAAAAATGACACACAGCAGGGATCCTAATCTGAAAGACAATAACACTATAAAATACAACATACTAAAAAAAAAATTATCCCAATTAAGCGTTTCCCAATATATGACCTAGCTTAATAACACTCATAGTTTTTCAACAGAATATACTAAATACCAGCTCAGTCGATTTTATTGGTATTTACTGAATAATAGTATGCATTACAGGCCTAGGTAATTATGGAATTGGATATTTATGTACCAAATAAAAATTGATACTTATGTCATTCAACTGACTCAAAAAAATTCAAAAAATCCTATAATTATGAGCATAGAACATACCATATTAAATTAGAGCAGAAATAGAAATTGAAATAGAAATATTTTATGCCACAGTGTAGGATGATACTTCTATTAAAGATAAAAATTAGAAATCTGTGTATACAGTGCATCAAATACACATGGATGAAAGAGCTACATAAATTTCAGTTTTGTGTTTTCCTTTCCAAACTGCATTTATAAAAATCACAAAACCAATTTTACAGAAAATATAGTCAGATGCAGATGTAAGTACAGATATATGACTGTACCTGGGTTGTACATGATATTTATAACCATGCCTGGAGAGAATACAGAATGTCTGGGCAAGAGCTTACATACTAACTGAAGCAGTAACAGCTAGAAAACAATCAAATATGCAACATAAGGAAACTTCTCCCTTGTTAGCCAGACTTCCCAAAATGGAGATATTTCTTCTACCTGGAACAAAATCAGTCATGCCTTGCAGAGGCTGCAGCCAGCCAGAGATATTGGGACAGCCACAGCCCCCAGTGTCTGGGCAGCTGCCACCATCCAGTGCAATCAGCAATATATTCACCCTGTGGAAACTGTAAAGCCCTCAACAGATAGTCCTGAGAAATCCTAACGTTGCACATAATGGTTACCTGAATAATCAAAGGAACCTTTGCCATAAAGTCAAGCAAACTGTACAGTGTGACAGGTTTGTAAGAAAATAATCTTAGTTTAAACACCTTCTGTTTAAGTAGTTGGCCAAGCTTTATGCCACTGTGTAGCTAGTCCACTTGGTGGCACAGACTCATTAACATTTTGTCCATGTTTACCACATGGCCACCCAGGAATTAGGGGAGAATGTTTGGGGAGATTTATTAGATTTATTACAGAAATTCTGATAAATAAGCATATAGCTACAACAAGTCTAGAAATGCTAATTGGGTTTTTTTACCATTTTTTTCTAATTTGTATTCTTTTGGAATACCTTACTCATCTGCTACTAAATAGAGATTGCTCTGGCCTGCCAAATAACTCATTTAAAATAGCATACACTTACATATATTGAAATAGAAATCAGCCCCACTGTCACGCCTGGATATCATTTTAAATGTCTGAATCTACCTATCAATACTAACAGCTAAATTATCTTTCACTGACACTACTGTAAAATTTCAGAACCCTTTTACAAGGTGTGTAACTAAGTTACAGAAAAGGGCCTTTAGCATTTCAAGTAATGAATTAGATATCAGTTCAACAAATACTCTGTTTTCCTTCTACATAATGCTGTCTTATTAACTTTAAAAGGGGCATTAAGAAACCATATCTGAAAATATTTTTATACCAATAAAAGCTGTAAAAGAACTGACTGAATTATTTGTGTACCCAATGATGCTGAGAATGCGTGAACGGTTGGGAGTTTCACCTCCGTTTTGCTTCAGTCAATCCCAAACTATCGGGCTCAACAAAGAACCAATACAGGAGTCAATTTTGGAGAAGTGTAACGGTGTGTGAAATAGGAAAGGTCAGATTAGGTAATGCATTATTCAGTATAGATTTAAACTGTGACTGTATGAATCTCTGACAGATTTAGATCTAAAGCATTTATCAGCACTTTTGGGTGCATTCTTCCATTCAGATTTATACAGACTGAATAAACACACAGCAATGCTTCAAGAAATATAAAAAGGTCAACATTTAAAAATTGGCCCATCGATTTGGACTTTCCTGCACTTATGGAAATTAATGATCTAGAAAGTCACATGAAAGTTATGAGTAACCATTTGTGAGCTTTTGCTTTTAAAAGCCAGATAATGCTAAACAGTGATTACTTTGCACTCTCTTTAGGCAACGTGTATGATGCCAGCTGTGGCGGTGCAGGTGGCTGCAGCCACCCTGACCCCTGAAGACATAACCAGCTGCAAGCCGCGGTGGGCAGGCACTGAAGTTTAACGCCACACTCGTGGTTAGGGTGAGAGCCCATAATCCCCCAGTTTTGTCATCTGCATACTTTCGTATGGTCGGTTCATGTTTTCCCCTCCCTGTTCTATGTATCAGTTTGTTAATATTCATTTCCCTCAAGTTAACATGTATAAGTTCTAGAAGCTTCTGTGATACTCGACAGCCCCATTGGTTCCTTCCCTAAGTCCTTCCTTTGTGTTAATCCCATTGGTTCCCCCCACCTCAACCCTGCCTCCTGTCACATATCCCATTGGCTGTGTCCCTTATCCCTGCCTTTCCATCCCCACTATAAAATCCCTGGACACCCTCAGATCCTGGTCTTCTTGTCCTCATCCTTTCGGGTGTGAGAACGTTCTGTGTGGAACCTATACGAAGGGTCCCCTCTCTCTCCTTCTCTGCCTGTGCACCTTCCATCCAGCCCAGGAGTAGCTCCCTTGGGTGAGGGGCTCGCTCTCAGTCTCCCTTTAGTGTGTGCCGCCGTGGACCAGCCGGAGTGCAGCTAGACCTCCAGGCTCCTTCTGTGGCTAGCATGCTGCTGCAAGTAACCCGTCAACCAGCATTTAATCCATTTTTAACAATTGCCATTAACATAAAAATCAAACTGGGAGTATGTTAGAAAAGTGTTTTACTTGTAAAAGTTGTAGAACGATTTCTGGGTTTTTTGATGACTGTTACAGACTTGCCAGGAATCAAGACTGCGATCACAAGCTTCTAAAGAGCATAGTTCTGCATTTCATTTTGATACTAGTAAATCCAGTTAAACAGCTTCCTACTTTTGCTGTCTGTTTCCAACCCTGCTACTACTCCCAGCCTATTTGAGCTGATAGAACTGTGGTGCTGTGTGACTGATAAATGGAATCTAGAGTTAAACAGGAAAAAAGGTGGGGGGAATACAGAACATAGACAGCTAGATAGACATTGCCACATAGACACAAAACCAGCCATAAGTGTCTCATGCAGTTTGAAAAAGTGGCACTCATTGATTTGGTCTATAAAGTAAGTTAAACAGAAAAGAAAGATTTTGGGACGTGACTGCAAGCTTGAATTATAGATTCTTCCAGGCCTCTATCTTGACTATTGTGAAGTTACCATGGCACGTGGAATTTAAATGTTAAAGCAAGAACCACAACAGTGGGATGCAGCAAATGGACTTTCTCTTTTTTTTGGAGAAATTTAAGAAAACTGACTTCATTTAAAAAAAAAAAAAAAAGATGTTACAATGGCTATGTAGGAGGAGATCATGATGAGCTACTGATAGATTAGGCTGAGTAAACCTCTTTAGGCAAGGAGAGAAGCATTACAGGGATTGTCTGAACTCCACCAGTCCCCACAGTAGTGATTCTCCTGAGTGGTCTGCCCTGCCCGGGTGCCTATCCAACAGAAAAAGCAAATCTCAAGCAGGGGACTCACCCTGTCCCAGCATAGCTTACAGAAACCCAAACAGATTAAAAAAACACAAGCCAGAGAATCTTGGCAGATACTAGCCACCAGATAACCTGACCCTTACTTCCACACATTTACGACTTGCTTTTGAATCACTGTGGTTTGTGCCTGGATGATGCTTGCAAATAACAGCCATCTTTCCTAGCCACCACCTTTAATTTTAAAAATATATAAGAGTGAGTTAGAGGCCTCCATATTTCCACTTAATTTCATTATCAAAGAGAGAAACCCAATTGTTTTAATTGGGGTTTTTTTTGTTTTGTTTTGTTTTTTGTTTTGTTTTCATCTTTGAAGATGCAATAGTAGTCCAATGAGAATATTTTGTCTGCTCAGCTTCCAAGTCACTATATTAAAATGCTATGGACAGAAATATTTCTAAGAGAATATATGAAGACACCAGCCTCGCCTTTCTGATTATTTCTGTGGTATTTGAGTTCTCTTCTTTCTAAAATAGCTATCACTTCTTCAGGAAATATTTTTTTGAATAAATGATCCAGGCCCATCCATCTGATTTCAGCAGAAAAGGCTGAAATAAATACTTTTCACACTATTTTACAAAATTACATGGACTACAATTTAGCAGATAACCATGAATTTATAGAAAACATCTATACAAAAAAGTCACTTCATTAGACAAACTTCTGGCTCAGTAAACCATCTCCAAGAATCTCCAAACCTGTACTAAGTAAGAAAGTGTTGCTCTGTCACTGACTCATCTGACAGACAGCTTTTACTGCATTAATATTCTAAAGATTCTTCCATTATTTCAATTTTACAGAACCCATTAATCGGTATCAATTACAACAATACTGTCTGAGATGCTATCCTAGCATTCAGCTACAATTTCCAGAGGTACTAAATAGCTTTTCTCATGTTAATAATTCATTATGGAAGCTGAAGTTGCCAGACTGTATCAGTCATGTTGTTCACAAGGCTGAGGCCTTTTGGGGGAAATAAATTGTCTGCCAGCTTCACAGCTACCTTGTGGAAGCAAAAACCTATATAAATGGTCAGTTTTCCAGCTTAATGTCTATCTGTGCTGTCACACCAGGGTGTAGCAGCTGTGTCAAATGTGTCACTCCTGGAGAGTGGAAGACATTCTCAGGATCACGGCTGATAACAACCACACATCTTATGGAGGGGGCTCAGACTGTACGAGGAGGAGTACCCAGTACATGCTGGTTATTTCACCCACCTTTATCATTTTCACTTGCAGAAAATTTCATTCTATTTTTACCCTTTTGGGACTATACCAAGCATAAATTCAAAGACTGTACTAAATGTAGTCAGTAACACGAAGGAGAACAGGCAATTCAAAGCCTTAAAAGAAATAATCCCATGTTTTACGTTTGTGAGTTTAGTATGCAGCTTCTGTAAAGGTCTACATTTAAATACAATAATACTTTGATGGGACTTGCATTTTCTGCTTGAGAGCTGGATCTCTATTTTGTGTACTTTAAACTATCTAAATGCTTATAAAACATCTTTGGGAAAGAAAATTCCCACTAGAACTTGCATATTAAGTTAAGCTTTTCTACTGAGAATATTATTAAATCCCACTAAATCCTATTTCCATTCAGTCATCAGCAGCTCTGTGCATAAATACATAGAAAGAATGCTATAAGGGATTATGTTTGGGAAAGAACTATCAGCCAGCATTCTTGGCTTGCTCCTTAGCAACAAAATAATGATGGTTCCTAAAAAAAAAATAGTTTTAATTTCCCTAAATCAAGAAGTTACTGATAATACCATTTTAAATCACTTAAGTACCTTTAAGAACCTTAGAAAGATCAAACCGTGAGAAAAGCTCCTGGAGATGAGCACTTTTCTTGCTGTAACTTGCATAATGGCCAGGAATACAGAATAGGGGATTATACCAGATTTGCTCCCAAATACTCTGAACACTGAAAATTAAAGATGTCATTAAACATATGGAAAGATGTATGAAAAAAACCCTTTATATTTGTTTAAAACTTATCCAACAGGAAGAGAAATTTCTTCTGAAACACTTTTGACAGGTGAAGAAAGAAGATGCAAGATGTAAAATATTTCAATAACTTGTTCTGGAAAGAAAATATTGGGCGTGGTGCTATTCTTTCTTTCTTTAAGCATACCTCAGTGTCCTTAGAAAATGTTCAATTCAGCACCAATACTGAAACAGCATTTTCTTCTGAATAAAGCACAGGTGGTGGCTGCACAAGTCTTTACTCATGTTTGCTGCATGAGTAAAGACAAGCATATGGAGCCAAACGTGTTTCTTGTTTCCAGAGATCGCAGGTTAAGAACAACTCTGTGGATGCACATTTAACCAATCCAGTGTAAGTCTTTGGCTTTCTGAGGAATTTCTTCATGGCATTTTCTATGCTGATTTTCCTACGATTAAGTTTCATACTTTACATTTTTAATGTACCTTTGCAGCTTCATTTTGATAGCTGATATTAACAGCCTTTTCTGGCATTATATAGTGTAGTGGTTTGGCCCAATTCCAAACACTCTTTGTGTATGGCCATATTTAGATTCAAACAAACTGTCCCAGTTTCTTCACACTGGCTAGCAATAAGTATTTCAATATGTTTGGGGGATCTTCGGGAGCTTTATGGCCGTATCGATAAGACAGAAATTGTGGATTTTTCTGCTTCTGTGGAATTCACATGACACATGACTGAAAATTGCAATACAAGAGAGCACATCATACCACCCAGGAACACCATATAAAATAATAAATCCAATTATTCAAGCATAAAAGCATCAAACCTGAGTTGAAGCCAGTGTTATTTGTTTAGCCCAGGTAACAATTCAATGTGTGTCATAGGAGTTAAAGCCCTGAAGGAAAGGGAGTTTTTGGCTCTAAAACACTAAATGAGAAATGAAAGATGTGTCAGGGTGTGTGTGACTTCAAGAGCAGCCCTCACCATCTTGTGTTTTCCTTAAAATGTTCTAGAGGCACCTGGATCTAAGACCATTTCCTTCAGCAGTTTCCAAATTCATACTATTAAAAAACAAAGGTGCAGCAGCTGACAAGATGATTGGGTGATAAGATAGAGTAAACTATATAGTCTTCAGACTATTTCAAAATTCCATACCTTGGCCATCATTAATCATGAGGATAAATAAGACAAATAGATTAAATGTGCCCTCTAATGTCAATTATATTCATAAAATGAAAAGTGCAGTGAAGGTTAACTAACACTGAAGTTCACTCATTCACTTCAGTGCATTGCAAAATCATCAGTTATGATTACTTTAATAGAGCTCATTTACCCGACAAGGTGTCTGGTTAAATGAAATAACTTCATCAAATTATATAGTTAAACTGCAGCTGACTGAATCTAGATTTTATTTTCCAGTGCTTAAGCTCAGACAAATGTTTTTAATCCTCCCTTCCTAAAGCTGTGACATTTTTCTATTCTGACCTTTATACAGCATATATGATGGATAGACACTGCCTTGACAGCACAATCATACATAAATTTAAACTGTCACAGCAGGAAGAAAAAGCAATGTGTTAAGAGTAGTCAGAAAAAACTGCCAAGTTCTGTATCCCTTCTTTTCCCTTCTTTGAACTAGAAGGGTCTGTAGCTGAATGCACTTAGAATACCTGTCTTTCTTTAAAAGATGACATGGAAAATATTTTGAAAAATCGAAGTGTCACAATTTTTTTTCATCTTTGGAAAAACAAAAGGGAAATTTACAGTATCTGTATTAATAGATAGGTCTCTATAGAATACAAGCTGTATTCTTTTTTCCTCCAAGAAATACTAAATATGATTGAAAAATAAGTGTTATTTAGCTAAAAAATATCTGGCAATAGACAGTGTTTATTGTTCAAATTGCACAGAGAAATATTTAGCAGTGTTTAATTCCTTTTTATTTATCTAGTAGTTAGTGTTGTATGTCAAACAAACAACCAAAAAAAACTCCAATAGAATAAATCCAGAACCAATGTTTCCTGTAACAAAATCCATTTCTAATTAATGAGACTTTCCTGCACTCTAGACTGCCAGAACTAATTTGGCTTTTTGCACCTGCATAGTGTCTCTCCTGCATTTCTGTGCTTTGATACAGAGGGGCAACAGAGTCTCAGGCAGTGCCAAATTCACTTCTGCAAAATAGCAAAGAGAAGAATGAGTATTTAGCTGTGGAACAAGGAGTGCTCTGCAATCACGTCCTCATACAGCAAAGGGCATTGGGCAAGTCACCCTCTGTCCTTTCTTCCCCTATGACCCTCAGTCTACTCCAAATGCTGTTGTTTGTCCCAAACCCGTGGTTAGCCTCTCCAGGCCAGGATTCCTTACACACACTGAGGAGTAGAGTACATGTGTGGGGAACATTATACCCTGGAATTCCCATGCCATTGCAGAGAAGAAAAGGATAAGAGGATGAAAAAAGAGAAAATAAATGCTGCCTTCAGTTCCCATCTATACGTAGAAGCTGAGGGCTACAAAAGGCAAAACAGACCAGATAAATGAATGAAAAACAGACACCACATATGTGTGCCATTCCATCCCTCCTCCCAGAGACACCACCTCTTGCTCCTCCTGTCCCGTGAGCACAGCAGGCCATACACAACTTTGTATCATTATCTCTCCACGCATATTTCAGGACATCAAGAAAGCTACTAAAAGACTCTTTGTTCCCTACTACCCTGCAGCTAAACATTGGTTTACAGTCACTAGAGAAGTTCTGTCAGCCTCTGTGCATGTCTCTGGTTCTACATGATAAAAGCAATTTTTATAGATGGTGAAAGGTTTAGTTATGCCTCATCAAACACTGTGGAGATGTTGGTACTCTCTGTGAAACGCAGCATATTGCTAAGCATAGATTAAAAATAAACATGTGGCAAAATTGAGAAATGCCTACCAGTTTTCCAGGAATTTTAATTATATTTACATTTCATAGCTGTTGCTGTAGAGCATGTGTACACTTACTGACTTTTGGGATATACTACACAGATTATCTTTTGTCCACAGAAACAAATCTGTGGAAATAGTCACAGCTTATTGTAATTGTATATCACTTACAGATGTTTTCTTGCAGCAGATGAAAATTATTAAAGTTATATCTCATAAGTCAATGAAAATGCTTCCTCTGAGTGGACTGTAGCAAGAAAATTGCACTGTTATTATTCTAATACAATAAAACACTGAACACATGATTTTCTGCTTCCCTTATTGTGAAAGGAGAATAGACTTCATTCTTACTGTCAATTTACCTGCTACATTTCATAGAGTTATATTTCAAATTCACAGCACCTCAAATGTACATTTCAAATGTGTGTACATGTGCTTATTGAGGCATAGACTGAAATTAATATCAGGTTTTCAAAAAAAAGTAATTAAGCATTACAAAAGCTTAATATTCATCCAGTTCACATTTGAAAGATAACAGAAAAGCAGTCTATGCCAAATTAACAAAAAATTCAATTCTCTTCCCTCCCCAACAGCATTTAGAAAAAAACCCAGAGAGGTCAAAATACTGTTTGAATATTCTTGGCTGATACCTATTGTCTATTTCCACAGGCATCTGAAGTGTTTCCAAAATTCAAAGCCAGTAACAATACCTGCAAGTCTGTTGGCAGACTCACAGGCTGGATATTTGATAAAGGATCTGCTGCATAAGGTTGTGCCACAACAATTCCTTGAGAACTTCTGTTTTGCCCTTTCAGGTAGCACTGTACATATATGTTGCAGTATCTGCATATTAGTAAAAGCACAGTTTCAAGGGAAACAAGCCTCTGCTAACAGATACACTGGCCAAAAGCTCCCCCACCCTTGGAAGAGCAGAGATGCCTGAAGAGAAGTTCTCCATTTGAAATCTCTTAAATCCTTCACTTAAGAACCAGATGAGTTTTTTCAGTTGCCAAATCTTATTTCTGAAAATCAAATGCTGTATATTGGAAGCCACAGTTACTTATGTGTAATAACATATATAATACAATATAATATAATTAACACAGTTAAATTCTTACATAAAAGAATTTTCAGATATGTAGAGAACTGACTCCCTACGCTGGCTTGGTTACCCCGCAAACAAATCAGATCCATGAACAACAGATGTATAAAAACCATTGCTTTGGTATCTCTGGCAAAGCCCCTCTGCTGCTGCACATACCTGTGCATATTCACGCTGTTCTTCTCATTGTTCAAATCTGAAATCATGTTAAACAATATCATTAATATTCCTACAATAGACGTAAAAAATTTTATAGATAAGATATAGCATACATAAATACTTTGAAATAACACTAAGAAGCAACATGCTAATGAGTAGCTTACAAGCCTTCAAGAGTATCTCTCAAACAATAATTCAACAGGGTAAATACAAGGGTCCAAAGAAAGCGCCAATAACATAGCTATTTCAAGAAAAAATACCAGCCTGATTGTTCATTAATTTAAATAGTTAAGTAGCTTTTCCATAGAAAAAAAATCTATTAGCATTAGGAATGTAAAGAACACTTAAGGGTGAAGGATGTCTGCAGTCACACTGCCAGCAAAGAGCTGAAACCTCTACTTAAGGCTTTCTCAGTTTTTCCCATTTCTGCCTCAACTATGCATATATGCCACCAGTAATTATTTCAGTAACATACAGTGTCTCCTGTGTGCCTCATGTAACACAAAATACCCATTCTCATTCTTAGTCAATGTTTATTCATTTCCTCTCCATTTGCATTGTTGAATGAAATGTTAGTTCTAAGCATAACAAGAACTGTTCCAAACCTCCAGACAAAAATGTTGCCTTAAGTACAAAGTAGAATCTATAACAAGGCATTTCAGAGACATCTCATCTCCAGTGTATTGCCCAGGAAACTACTGCTTCTTAGATCTGCTCGTTTACCACGTACACAGCTACCTTTATTTCACTGCTCCTGTTCTTTGTTCATCACACAGGTACTGAGCTTTAAGAGACCAAACTGATTCTGAGCTTGTAAGGACAGTTCCACTGATTAGACCACAAGCACATCAGCATAGGCTCCCTCAGGGTGTAGGAGAAGCACAAATGTGCTTCTCTAATATTCCATTCAGTTTTCCAAGTCTGGAAAATCACAGGCTGATAATGAGTAAGAAAATAATTAGAACAGTAAATCCAAGGTCATGTCAAAGACAGGTATATAATCCATCTTGCAACATATATTGTTTCTTGGATTAGTGACATATTAAAAAAAATGTGTCTAGAGCAAACAAAAACTCTAAATTTTTATATGTTCATGATAGTGATTATGTGTGACACAATTAAAGTCTGTCCAACTTCCAGCACTTCACACAGTCAATGAGAATAATTTAAAAAGTAAAATTTTTTTAATAATGTTTTCAAATATCCACTGGAGCCAGCCTCCATTGACATTTCCTTGTAGACAAATTTTAAATTACTGAAACTAGTAATATCAGCCAATTGTACTACCAAGACCATGTAGCTCTGTCTGAAGTGAATTGGACATGTACTCCCCATTGTTGTCAGCACTAGCTGGGAGGCACTGTGCTGGAAGCAGCCTTTGGTACAGCATGTCTCTTTTATATCAAACAGCATTGCTAGAAAACCTTCCTACATATGTAAGGCACCTCTGTTGGACTTCGTGCCTTTAGGACAAGCAGAACAGGTAATGTAAAAATATTCCTGGCCCTAGACTCCATGCATACAGGTTAATTCAAAGAGGTAAAACACTGCCAAATCTGGATGCAGCCAGATAACACCTCATTAAAGTAAGACAGTTTCAGTCAGTCCTGCCTAGAGCTATTCCACCTTAAGTACCTAACCAAAATTATTAACCTAGAGATGTGGCAATCCTGAACTCTGCAGCTATGTGAACTCATCTAATTCCTCAGGATAACAACTTCAGGGAGCTCTAATCTTAACTTTGGTGCTGCAGTTCCTTGCCTAGGGATAGCTGAGCTAAACTGATCCACATCTGCACCAGTACAAGGTTCAGGGCACACAAGTATGTCACGTGTCTGCTCGTGGCTGTGTTTTGGGGAGAGGCCTCTTGAAAGGTATTGTGGAACTATTTAAAACTTAAGAAACTGTGATAGTGAGAACTGTTCACATTCAACTCAGGACACTATATATTTTGCTACTCATTAAAGGAATACAATTATCAGAGAATAAAAGGAAAATAAACATACTGGCACAATTCAAAATTTGCCTGAACTATCAATTATTAAGAGCCACCAAACTGTCTTACTCTGCTTTCCACTCACCTGATCCCAGAACTAGTTTAGGCACACAGTACCCATGCCTGTTGTGCCCAAGGAACAAAACCTCTCTAATGAAGACGTAATTGTTTAGATGCCTCAGCTCTAACCCTATTTGCATTATAAAATGCTTCTATTCTTGGGGGGAAAAAAAACCAAAAATAAAAGGTCTGGAATACATACAATATAGTGCAATAAATGTGAGGATAAAGTACTATTTTCAGTCTACTATGAAAATACAGGATAGTGATGGCAGTTGTTCTGAAAAAAGAAAGTTTATAGCGTTACTCTACAGCTGAAAAAAAAAATTAAAACTCTCCTGCTGTGAAAAAAAATGAATCAGCTATAATAATGTGCATGTTGATGCAAGTCACATAGAGGTAGAGGTGTTAGACAAATACAAGAACCAAATCTTAAAAGATCTGGGAATTCACCACATGGGCTGTAATGCTGTATCTAATTTGCAGCATCCCATTCATGGAAGATGAGAAACAACAGGACAAAGTCCGGACCACTTAATCTGAACTCTAGAAAATCTGCCTTCTTGAAAGGGTTTGGTTTCTTTATTATACAGGAGAAATAAACTTGAGGAGTCACATGGTGATATAGGTGATTGTGAGACTGCAGTGAAGAAGATAGAAGTAAACTGTGCTCCATGTTCTTTGTGGGAAGGACAAGTAACAACCTTAAACTGCAAAAGGACATTCAGGTTATGGAAAATATTTTCAATAAATAGACAAGCTGCTTCAACTCTCAACCCTCATCTACTTTTCTGTTAGTTGAATAAATTAAATATGTGGCCAACTCTTACATATTTTGAAGTGAATGAGTTGATTAAAAAAAATTATTAGGCATGAAAAAGGTACCTAGTTCACTAAAGACAGCAGAAGAAAATTCCATCAACTTTTGTAGTTTTAGGATCTTGCTCCTTAAGAAGATTCAATGCTAATATAGCTGTTTTCCAGTTGAGAAGGTATAAAAAGAGAGTAAAAAATATTTTAGTGAGTTCATAATCTCCACAGCAGAAATTAATTTTACTAGCAGTAGTTGCAGAATTTATATATATTTACTTTTTTTTTTTAGACAGTAGTATATCAAGAGGGATGCTGCAGTGCATGGAACAAAATATATTCTTTTTTTTCTAAAATTAGAGCCACATCTGTACTTTGAAACATGTAAAAGGCAATTACTATACTATTTAATAGATTTCATGTGGATTACGGTAGTTCTTCATACATCTCCATTTCCTGATACTAAAAAAAATTTAAAATATCAGAATCTTCATGAGACAGCAAGACTTAAGCTCACAATTTATGTTTTTGAAGGCCGATAACCCTGTACTGCAGGTTTGTTTTTTCCCCTTTATGGTTCATCTTACATAAAATCCAATTTTATTCAGTTTCCTTAAGTGCCCAAAATGCAATATCCTGGTAAGAACATTGTAGAAAGCAGTAATTGAGTGAATCAGCTATGAATCCTACCCCTATACACATCTGGAAAATACAGGGCATTACAGAATAATTGTCTTCCACTTTGCAGTTACACCAAGAGCAATATTTTACAGATAAATGCAAAAATACAGGGTGAAAAAAACACCTTTATTTTTCAGCATTACTTGAAGAAGAGCTCAAACCATGCTCTGTGAGCTTTTATTAATTTGGCCCCAATTTTGTACATTTGCTATCAGTCAGTGTAGCAGGTTCAGTTCATAAACCAGGCAGAAATTTTCAAAGTTTCAAATCAAATCAGGCTGAAGGTTTGTACCTGGGCTATCAGTTCAAAACCAATGGGATTTTTGTTACAAAAGGTTTTCAATTACTTATCTTTCTGAATTTATAAGGAGAAAGATTCATCCATCTTGGGAGCAGATTTAGATGCACATTACCAACAGTAGTTTGATTTTTTTTTACAGATACGTATTTTATTTTGGAAGTACAAAGAGTTTTTGGATAATAAATTGACTAATGCTAAGGTAGGAGGTTCTCAAAAAGCTAGTAACAAATGACAGCTAAATATGAACATTAACAATTTATTATAGAATATTTCACAGCTAAATATTTGATCAAGCACTCAAAAAAATCAGCAACATGCTGAAATATTGTGACTGTGTAATGCAACTTGGTAAGTGAAGCAATTGTTTCCATTTATACCTGTATCATTATATTTGAGTTTAAGTAAAATAGATTGAACTGATTGTACTTCTGTATTAAATCCACTGCTGCTATTCACTAAGGCGACATATTGGTAAAATCAAGGCTAAATTGAATTCTGACCCATCCCTTCCTCCTAAGAGTCCCTAAGGCCACAGTGCTGTGGCAGCTGCTGAGGCAGCGGCTGGTTCTGAAGGGGGGGGTGTGAATGGAGGCAATATCTAGGAGTGCCCAGGGGTCTGCCCCCCTGAGGGAGCTGGCAACAGATCCGTTCTCTCTACATTTTCTAGCCAATCAGGTTATCTGGCTCTTCTCACTCCGTGACAATGTGCCCACCTACAAAGATTGCTGGGAGAAGAGGAACTGTGCTCTGGATTGGCACCATGCTGAGGCTCCACGCTGTAACCCTACACAGACCTTACACTCACTAAACTTCTGAAAGTACAATGTTCAGAGCAATTGCAGATTTGAGAGTTCAAACAAGTAACTCCTACAAGCCTCTGCAACACTGCGGTTGCAGTTTTAAGCTTGTCCCTCCACCCCAGTTATCCTGTTCTTACACCACCTTAGGTCATGCTGCTCTATACTGGTATTTTATTGGTGAATAAGTGCTGATTCCGTATTATGTACAGGGATTACAAAGAGCACATTTGAATGCTAAAAAAGCGCAAGAGAACAATGCTTGCAGATGTTCTGTAAGCATAGAAAACATCTCTTAGGTTCAGATTTAGGTCTTCTGGATCTCTCAATAATTACTGCTGAAGAGCTACACCTAATCGTATTTCAGATTAACGCTTGCTTATATATAACAAAGCCTCCAAATAACAAGTGTTTTTAACTGAAGATTAGATATTGAAATTCTTGGGGGGATTTTGTTCCCTCTGCCACCACTCTTTGCCTGTAAAATAGGATAATAATCATTACACTACTTACACACTTTTGTAAAACTTAGACTGTCAAAAATTATCTGAGTTTACAGAGTTTGACTGGACAGGCTTCCTAATTTTGAGAACATAAACACTGCATCTTCAACATTTCTTCAGGAAACATCACCTCGCATCAATTTCTGTATAGTATGCTGTACACTGATTATACTTGTTTATATATTCAGGCAAAGACATGGACAAAGTTTTTCATTTAGAAGAGACATCCTTTTGAAAAAAGATTTTAATGAACATTGCTAAAATATGTCTAACCATTCCCTTGAATTCAGGCAATAAAGGAAAAAATTGTTTACTATATTAAGCATTTCATTAGGTCTTCAGTGTACTTTGCCTGCCTCTTTAATCAATAAATTGTGGATACATGCGGCCAATCTATTCAATTTATTTAAACTTGAGATCCTTTTGATTCAAAGTTATTTGAATTTCTATAGTTATATATCATTTATCCAGTTTATATATCATCTGTGGACTATCGTCTTACTGAGGTGCAATTTTGTTACTGTGTGTTAGAAATAATTAGCACTGTAATAATGTTATAGCAACACACACATACTTGACACTAATGGATTTGTTTTCACTGCTTTTGGGTATCTATCTACGTGATCTGACAGCTTTATTCTTCAATTGAATCCAGACTAAGAGTCAATTCTAGTACTGAGTACACAATTCATTTACTTCTAATGAGGTGTTTAATCAAAATCTATTTGATATCTTAGGTGTGGAAGGCACTATTGAATATAATGAAAGCACAGGATCGATGAGCCAGAAAACATGCTTGCTCTTCCTCCTGAAACGTTTAGGAAGCAATAGTTTCGAGACCATGAAAAGACATCCCTAAATTGCAATCCTAACCCTGGAACTTTAAAATACCATTTAGATAAATAATAAATTAAATGATACCACAAATAAACTGAAGTGCCAGCCAGGTTGTGCTACACGCCCAAAAATTTTTGAATCCAAAAATTGGAGGATGTTGTAAGAACTTTGCAACTGCAGAAGCAACACAGACAAACCCCAAGATGTTAGAGCTGTGCTTGTTGTCTTAGGAAAATATTTTCTGAGTTAGTATTATACTGGCACTACATTCTGCATACTTATCTCCAAGGCCAAAGAACTCTCTGTAACAGAGAAAGGTTATTTCTAAGGTAGCAATGCCTCCCTTTGCAATGAAGTGACCTGCCAGGAGAGCACAAGGCTGTGCCAGGCCTGTGTGCATGCCGGCTGGGAGGAGGCAGTTGGCAGGAGCTGGACCAGGATGAGATGCCTTAAGAGATATCTGGGCTATCGTTTACATACTCCCTTGCAGGCAGGATAAGAATTGGCAGGTAACTGGTGGGAGAGCACAATGCTACTGTCTAGATCCTCTCTATTTTAATTTTGGTCTAGCTGAAAGGAGGAAAGCATGAAGGAAACACAAAACACCCACTGCAGTCTACAGATTATATTTCAGTTCAGCCTTGCTGCACAAGCAGTGAAAGTAAAGGAGCAGGTTGCTATGGGATTTTTACAAAAGCAGATCTCAGACAAGAAACTGAGAGTAAGAAGAGGAGTGAGAAACTCCTAGTTCTGCACTTAGTTAAGTAGACAACACCATATCTACACATTTGCTAAAAAGTTACAGGTTTTGTAACACTGGTAGGGGCCCTTTGGCCTTTCAGGTTCCTCCCAGCTTAGCAGCTAAAGCTATCAGCAGCTGTAAGAGTCGGATTCTGTGTGTTCTCCAGATACTGACTGCTGCAGCTGCCTTTAACTTCAGCAACATTTGGCTGTTAACAATACTTCTCAATCAAATGTTGCAAAATAGCACTAAAGTATTATTTTAAATGCTCTACAGTATGACCCCAGATTTCTTAATTTATTTTCCTTTATAGCACAATTTGTATAGCTAATCAAATAATGTTAATGAGTTTACTTATTAAATGGTGTAAAAATATTATAAAAGAAGATGGTACGTTAGACTTTGCTATAGTTTATGTCAAAGAAAAACTGATTCAGTTCTTCAGCATAATATTCTGTGAATATTGTTTCCATTATACCTGGTCAAAAAGCTGCCTGAGAGCAACTGGTCAGGCCAATGTCTCTTTCCAGGCAAAGGAAGGTGAGAGTGTATCTCTTAAACACACAATTTTTTCCAAGCTCTGCAGCTTTTTCTTTCCCTGGATGCCCTGCACAAGTGGAGGGAATGAAGACACCCAAGACTAATTGCTTGTTCAGTAGTTAATTGTCCGTGAATATTACAGGCACAGAAATGGATGGAAAGGCAGGTGCAACTCGACATGACTAACATCAGCCTAATGTTGATAAAAATACTTGTTTACAAGCAAATTAAAGAAGTCGAAAAACACTTCCACACATCAGCAGAAACACGTAAATAATGAGTTTCTACTGTCACATTTGACACTCTTCAGAATGATACAAAGATTACAAAATTTTAAAATGTGCTAACAAATATGATGCTAGCAAAAAGAGAAACCACTTGGTATGAAAATTCTACAAAATGTTTTTAGCTACAATGTTTTAAAACAGTTAAAATCGGGATTGAAGATATGATCAGACATGCTGTCTGTTGGCTTTTTCTCCCTTCACTACTTCTCTTTGCTGAAACAGAAAATCACCCAGCAATCCTCAAGCTATATGGCATAGCCTGCCCAAAATTAATAGGGCCATAAACATGACTCAGCCAGCTCTCCTCTGTTACTAAATCTTACTCAAGTATCTTGCCTGCTGAAGTTACAGGCACAACTAAAGTCTTACTTTACTAAAAATACATCTAAGAGATAAGACATGTCTTATAGCTCAGAAAATCCTTAGCAATTCCATCTACTCCAGTGTGGAAGCCCGAAGTGAAAGAAATTCTGATATGCTGAGTTCATTCAAAGACACGTCCTAAACGCAGAGTGTTGAAAACCAAAGTAGTCTTGGCTTGATGCTATAGACAAGATCAGAAAGCAAAAATGAACTGCCATTTGCACAGCAAAGGAAAACAATTTCGGGGACAGTCTCATCCCCTCTTTGATGTTTGCAACTGTGCACGCAACCTGAACAAATGAGGCCAGAGTTTTATCACCTCAACCACAGAATCTGAACTGCAAACATGAAAACTAGGTTGGTCCCATCTGTATCTTACAGTAAGGGTGACCATAGTAGTAGATCCATTTTCCAGCTCTCCAACATATTCCAGTCATGCAGAGACCTTGGAGTATTTGGGTTTGAAAAACAGAAGTGAAAGAACAGTGTTTGAGGGTGACTTCATATTTTATTTTTATAAGGAATTCTACAGTTTCTGGAATAGATTCATTATGATCAAGCCCAAAAGATTCAAATTACTGTATTTTTAAAAAGGTTATGTCCAAAGGTTGGGAAAAGGGGATTTTTGACCTAACCAAAAGCCTTCCAGTGACACACTTTTACTTATTCTCTGATGTAAATTAGAACAGCTTCAAAGCTATTCTAAATTCCACTTTTTCTGCAAAAGCAAGGGAATTATGCCTACCAAAGGCTGCTAAAATCCAGTATACTCCGAGGAGGAAGAATAGAGCAGACAGCTAACCTGCTACCTTTTTTTCTGCATAGAGATTTATTTTATCAATAGGCAACTTTAGCTGTCCAATTAGACCTATTGCTAGACTCTCATTTTTAACACAATGAATGCATATAATTTAGCAGTCCTGGACATGCAGTCACTTATTCCTCATATTACTGTACTGAATTGGAAGTATTTGTACAGTTCAAACAAATAATTTATATCCCCACATACCTGTTACTTCACCTGGGCCATACGTTGCTGCTAGGAACTTAGGAAAATATTTTTGGCCAGGCTTTTTTGCCATTAAAAAATACAATCTATTGTATCATTGGGTTTTGACATCATACCTTGACAAGAAGCCTAACTGTTGAGGAAAGGCTGTGTTGCACCTGCTACTACTGGATATGACTGTCCAGATGTATTTCCCTCTGGAAAATTAAAACCTTCAAAGTTATCACCATTGTTTTGGCAGTTTGCTGAATTTCTAAGCACTAGATGTCAAAAAACGCTTACTGCTTATTTTCAAACGACACTCAGTAGCAAAACACAGACTACTGTCCATATTCAGCACAGATTTTTCATTAGGAAGGAAGAGGGGAAAGCCTAGTGGTTGTCTTTGCCTTCAGAACAATGACATGAGCTAAACTTGGAGGACTGCTGTATGTCCTGTGAAATGTCATCTGTTGTGCTAGTCAGGAAAATAAAATTGCCATCATATTCTCCCTTCCCCCCACTCCTCAGGATTGCATTTTCTCCTACATGCTCTTTGACTTTTATTTCTCCTGGTGATTATCTCCTGGTGTTTCTAACTTCCTTTTGCAATGACAATGAAGAAATAATGTAGTTGCCTTGGGGAAGACAACGCAGAATGGCAATCAGAGACAGCAAGATGCTCAACCACTCCATAACTTCCTCATTTTTATCTGCATTGTGCTATTACCTTGTGTTATGTATAGCTTCCCATGATGCAAAGCTATGAAGAAAGCACACACGTAATTACTTTTAATGGATTATATTTACATGATTTTTGTCTCAATAAATTAGGATAGGTTTTGTGAAGGTCACCTTGTTAATGCAGTGACACAGGACAAGCTGCCACCCCATATTAATCCAAAGTGGAACTACAGCTAATGAAATTTGCAGCTCCTGGGTGGAGGGATCACCCAGCAAGCTCTCATATTTCTATACACAACGTGTTTCTGCCAATAGCACCAATTCACCACGGATCAACTCAAACCTCTAAGGAAGAGATCTGGCAAAGAGAACAAAAATCACTAGTGACTCTTCAAAAATTGCTTCTTTTTAAAAATGGTCTCTAAAAATTCTGATGGAAATTACCACGTGATGGCATTTCATTTTTCACGTGATAACCATTAAGAAGTATCCAAATTTAATCTGGAAAATTTGGCCAAAGTTGTGGGTAAACAGAATCTAAGAAATGGGTGCTACTTTAAGAATCTGAACTTCAATCCTTAATGAAAATCTCAAAAACTAAAAATTGAAAATATATGTCTTTACTTTTGGGAACCACCACTTGAAAAATTTCCTCTGAGTTGTTTTTAAAACATACGCCTTAGTTGCTTTACTTGGAGAACATGGTTCATTTTCTCTGAAGTATTCAAAAAACAACAGCTTAAGCTGCTCTGCAAAAAGTACCAAGTCAGTCCATTGCTAGAATTTAACACTCATTATAAAAACAAATTAAAAAAAAAAAATAAAAGAGAAAATTAAACAAAAAAAAAATCGTATAAAATCTCAGTGGAATTTTTTGCTTCCAGGTAGATTGACTGACAATACTTACAACTGTGTGCTAATAAGAATTATATCAGACGAGGTTATTTTATGTTGAATAATGTCCACGACAATTCTAACATCTTCAGGGAGATAATTTAAAGAGATGTTATTCAAAAGATGATGCACTGCTGAGACAAATTTTAATCCACAGAACTCAGGGAACTTCCTAACCCAAGGCTCGTTCCCATAGCAACTGCAATTACATAGCTTCAACATATGCATTATTGCCTTTTCTTATGAGCTGTCAGAACAGAGCCTGGCAGTCTAAAACTCTACCAGGACGCTGCTTTTCCTACATTTGTACATCTGATCTACAGGTGCTACTACACTCTGAAGTTTTAATTTTGCACTCTATTCTGAGTTGTGTTTTGTCTTGAAAGTCAGCAATATTAGCACAAATCCAGACTGAAACAACAGAACCACAGCACCTTGAATCTCACTGAAACACACAGCCCAGAGCAGCACATAAAGCTTGTCACATATGTTTTTTATGACAGTAAGTTGTTGCTACCTCATGATGGAAAATACCCCCTCCCCCCCCTTTTTTGTTTTTTGTTAATACCTATTATTTCAAGAGATGCTATTCTGGAAACATTAAATTTCTCAGAATCAGGCTAGACAAGGAGGACAGAATACTTCTGTTAGTAAAGGAAATTCTTAATAAAGGGGTGAACCAAACCCTAGACAAATGAAAATATTTGACTTTAAGCTCTCAAAAACCCCTGCCCTCTGCATTACAGATTACTACAGAAATCTCAGCTAAATATGTTGGGATTACCTTTTATTTTCCTTAGTTTATTCTGAAACAGTAAATCCTCACACAATTGAACCATTCTCTCAGTTTGGTTAGACAATGTAAACTTGAGCCAGTAGTTTGGCTCAGAGCGAAGAACAGTTGCAGCTGCTGAGATCTTGTTTAACATAAAAAACACACATACAAAAATTAAAAATTAAGAAAAGATATTAGGAGCCACCTAACATCCTGAGAAATAGCATTTAAGCAATTTAAGCATAGCTGTTATGCTAGAGTTTGTATTTTGGCTTACTGAGTTAAAAAACAACGTATCACACTCATAATATGAGCTTTCAAGGTACCTGAAGTTACACAGCTCCCACTGAAACAGAACACATCAGAAATCTGAAGATCTCTGAAAATCTGGGTTTATTGACTTTAGGTGTGGTCAGTGGTGCTCATATACTGCCAGGAGATCTATCAGAAGGATGTTTGGCACAATAAAATTGAGCTTATTATTATTCTGAAAGATATGTGGGAATGGACCAGGTATTTTGGACAATTGCAAACTGGTAGAACTTTGGCTATTATATCGAGAAATCGCAAACTTTGACAAAGAGGAATTTAAGGGTTGGTCACTTCCAGAGTAAATGGAACAAATAATCTCCACTTTCTTGTCAGAGGCAGAAACTCTTCAACTCCAAATCCAAAGGAGATAATTACAGTGCAAAGCTATGCTAGGAACTGTGTCATCCACCTTAAAATAAAACAAACTCCAAACAGAGCATGATGATGACTGTGGTATAAAGAGCAGTTTGTTCAATGACCACTGTTCTTTACACAAAAACTAAAAATCTGAATTAAACTTAGCTCACCTATACACTTCAGATCTGAGATTATCAAGAAAAAGAAAATTGTAATGACTTATCTTACTAGGGTACTGTGTACACGAGCTCTCAGGAAGGCTGTTCAGAGCCCTGAGTAATTCAGGTTCTGCAGGCTGCTCTGTGGCCAGCACTAGTCTCACGCATCCTGCAGTGCAGTTCTGAGAGCCTTGCCTCTGCACTGGGCACTCAGGGAACATCCTCAGGGTATCCCTCTATCACACCTCTGCAGAAGGCTTTTCCAAACCTCAGCTAACCTCCACTGAGGTCAAACACTGCCTAAAAGAAGCAGGCAGGATACAGTTTCAGGTGGGTTTAGTTTTTCAGGAGGGAAAGGGGAGGAGGGGTTGGGGGGTTTGCTTTTTTGTTTTTGTTGGTTTGGTTTGTGGTGAGCTTTTTGGGGGTTTTGGTTGGTTGGTTGGGGTTTGGGGGGTTTTGTTTGGTCAGTTCCTTTTATTTAATAGTATTAAAAAGGATTTGAAGTCTAATAGGTTCTTTACCTTTTCAAGGAAAAGAGTGAAAAAATATCAAGTTATCACTAAGCTATATGAAATATTCTGCTGCCTTTAATTTTCCAGCTACTTGCTTATCACAGAAATACCCACTCTCCCTTTCTCAGTTCCTTTCTTTGTGCATATGTCAAATGCTGGCATGCAGGCTGCCCAAAGGGAATAGAATATCATCTCCAGGAAGTTGTTAACATAAGGCTGTGCATGTACCATGCTGTTATTATGACAGTTTGCTCTAAAGCAGAAGAGACAAGCAGAATAGGGGAAAAGTGCACAGCTCCTGTTTCTACCACATGTGTATCCTGTTCATTCCTTAATACTAACCCTACCGGGCTCTTGCAGGCAGGCAACTGCAAAGCACAGAGCACTTCAGCAACTCAGTTTGCTGTAGCTGTGTTTGCCCATTTTCATTACTGATAGTTAACAACAATCTTCTCCAAAGCCTCCTGAATTGCTAACTTCAGTCAAAATACACCACAGAAGTACCTTGTATGACAGGAATCTCACAGCTCTTCCCCATCTCTGAACTATGGGATCATTTGGGTATGAGTTGCAGAGATTTCCCATATTGCAACAAACAGTAACCTACAGCAAGAACCCATTCACTTGATATTGCTTGAAGTGGCCAATCTGGATCAAACTCAATTAGTAAACTTGCTTCAGATATGTTATTGCTCCTCAATTCTTCTGCCTCATTATATTCCTGTCTCACAGAACTAGCCTGGAAATACTTGAAGACACATGGCTTGCATAAATATCTTAAATAAAATATTAATGAATTATTGTTTCCATTAGCTTCTTGAGTATTTTCCCCAGAGTGAACATTGCAGCCTTGAAATATTCAAGAACTATTCCTGCTCTCATATTGCTAGTTCCTATCAGAGCTATCCTCTGCTCTTTTCCCAACACTAAAAGCAATCTCATTAGCCTCTGGTATTCCCTGCCCTCTTTCTCTAATAGGCCCCAAAGAGATCATTTTTAATTTCCTTTCTACCTCTTGCATAATTCAACCGGAGACCCCCTGTCTTCCATTCTGATTTAATGAAATTGAGAATGGTAAAGCACAGTAGTTCTCTCCTATCAATACTCACATTTACCTTCTACATTTTGGTATTGATAGAGTTTTTAAAACCAAATTGATACATAAATTTGACCTGGTTGGGTCAATATGGCATGCCTCTCTACCATTTGGCAATTTGCTAAAAAAATACCATTTTGTATCTTTCATAAATAAGTTAAGTGCAAGGATTTCCCTGATTTTGGACAGAGTGCCTAGTCAGAAGAGCAGAGTTAGTCTCAAAGGGAGCCAGAAAGCCCCTTGCACCCTCATCAGGATAGCTGTCTTAGGCACCAAAGGACAAGTCCTTTCCCTACAGGAATGCAGGCAGCTCATGGAGAGGGCTGTCCCTTTGCAGGTCCCTACCCCTCGTGTAGCATTTATTTTGGGATAACCCTCTCTCTCCTTTGTGCCCTTGGCGTGAATGCTTCTGCTAAGTTCAGAAAGAAAAACAAGGACAATAGCCAGATCTGAATATATTTTGCTTAATGAGTCTTCCAGCTAGCTCAGACATAAATCAAACCAGTTCCAAAAAAAGATATTTTAGACATTGCAAAGGGGCTGAGTTTAAAACATCATACTATATAATTGGGGTTTTTTTGTTTTGTTACTTTAGTCATAATATAAAGACAGAAATCAAATCTCAAACAGCAGAAACCAAGTACAGTCAGGTGCCAAAAGGGATCTCTTCAAAGAGAATACATCAGACTGGTAAGTTAACTCACTTTCTTCTTTTTTCCTTTTTTTATCTTATAGATTGCCAATAGACGATAATATTCATACGTTCTACAGAAAGGAAAAAAAAAAACCCACACAACAACCCGAGTTGAGGGTCTGGTGTGATGAAGAAACCACAGGAACAGACTGAGCCAAATGCAGACAGATGTTCACAGACTACTTCAGCCAATTTGCCTCCCCTTCAAAGGACACTTTTTCTTTCTGAATGACATGGGTCTTACAGCATAGTACCAGCTTTCTCAGGTTTTTTGGTTTTGAATGCTCTTCCACTTCAAAAAGTTAAATTCAAGGACGTTTTCCCACTCTCTCAACCCTCATTACTCCAGTACTGAAGATGCTGACGAGTTTGTACTGTTTTTATGGTACTAATTAATTCTTACTAACAGAGCTTTTCTTTAATATATTCCTGCACATCTTCATGAATGCTAAATCATTTCTTTAAAAAAGATATGATTGCACAAAAAAAAAAACCCGTGAAGCAAATAAACGATTCATCCAGAGTCACATCAGTGCCATCCTTATCATAAACCAGATACTAACACCTACTACCAGAAATTAAATTCACTACCCTTGGCTCCAGACTTCATCAGCAGCAAAAGTAATGTCCACATGTGAGTGAAGAACCATATATGCACATTTATTTCCATATATTTTAGTATATGCATGTGATCTAATGTTTATGTAAATAAGCACTGGGCAATAAGGGGGAAGTCCTGCCTTATGATCAGAAGGGAGGTTAAGAGACCAAACATGAAGGAACTGTACAGCCAGAGAATAAATAAAGATCCAACACATGCATGGATTTCTAACCAGTGCCGCTATGGTTGAACACTATGATTCTGAAAATTGACATCTGCTTTGCATTAGCTCTGGGGGTAATTGGTTGTACTAATTTTGGCATTAGTATTTGAGTGTAAGATCTCATATTCTTTCAATCAACTTTAAAACATTAATAGGAAATACAGATTTTGTAAAAACTTTCTTTAGTTCACATTTTTTAGTAACAGAGATGAAATACACTTCTCCAGAGTTTTTGAGTAGTATCTAATTAAGAAAATCCAATCTGGTTATCTTGAGGTGTTCTTACCAATGTAGATATTTCATCGAAAGAAGAAAATGTGCTATTTCATCAAAATTTTTGGGCTAAAGAACGTAGCAGACCATAATAAGCAAAATATCTTCACAGCCCTGGTCTTCCTGTGGGGTAAAGCTAGTATGCCCAAAGTGGAGGATGACCTGTTGCCATCCTCCCCTCAATCCTACAGGCACTATACAGTCACAAAAATTGTGTGGAGACCCCTTTAACTCCAGTAAAGGTGTAATGGCACAAAATGCCCCACAGCTTGAATTGCTCTATTGCCTCTCATTTTCATGGTGCCTGCATTACAGAAAAAGAAAAAAAAAAAAAAAGAAATTCCAAAATATTACTTTCTTCAGTTACTTTCACTATTTCATAAAATGGAAAGTGACTTAAAGGTCAAGAAGTACAGAGGAAAATAATATGTAATAACTCAAAAAGTTAAGCTTGTGAAGTGGTGCCTTTTTTTCCCCCACTTTTTTAAGGAATCTTGAAACAATTTGGGGTGGTTTTTTGTTTAGCAGGTAAAAAACTGCTTTAGCAAACTATCAGCTTGTAGCTATTTCTTGGTCAAAATTCTAAGACCTTCTTAAAAAATTTGGTCCCTTAACACCCATTACTTAGTAATTATCTACCCCGACCTGATATGTAATGAGCTGAAATGCTTTAAAGAGGTTAGTATATTGTAGCAGAAATATAAAAAGCCCATAATATAATTCCTTATTGAAAAGGTATTGATACATTTTGATGGATTTTTACCCCCTAAAATGAAGGAAAGAAACCAAATACATTTCAGCAGAGTTTGCTCACTGTTTAACTTAGTCTGAGTTATTTCTAAATGAAATATTGCATGCAAGTAAAGCCATATATGCTTCTTAGCCTTGTTTTGAACTTTTAATTACCTTGCACTTCTCAGAAGAAGATTTGGACTGGTACAGAAATGGATTTGAAACACCAATGGACTTCTTTATGCCTTCCTGCCTACAAAAATTGTATTATTGTAACCTTGACATTAGCTTACTGAAAAAATGGGTTTGCACTCAAAATTAAATAAAAATTTGTGGAAAACAATATTTTAAAAAGTGATAAAATTACATATGCATTTGTTCCTTTCTCCTTTGGAGATTAAAAAGACCCTGAGGCAGCTCATTTTTACAGCATGTTTGCTGTCAAGGGGCAATGAAGTACAAATGGAAGCCAATCGAACTTGGTGATTTGTTTACTCAGGAAGACAACAGCTGGAGAAAAATGGAGCATTTCAATCATCAGCCAGTCACATTAGATAAGGAACAAACTGGTATATGATATAGCATTATTAATAAGGAGACTTCCTGTGGGGAATTAGAGAGAATGAGTAATTACCTTCCTTGAGGATCAAGGAATTTACTTCACTTTATCCGAGTTTGTTGGAAACTACAGTCCAAGATATCCTTGTCTGCTTTTTCCAAACCCTCAGGTAGTACAGACTTCACAGGTTTTTACTTCAAAATTCACAAACCGTTCTGGTATACCCAGTAGTCCCTATTGTCTCCTAAAGAAGAGCTTCGTAAAATGGAAGTGGTTTAATGAATTCATATTATGTATGTGGTGAAATTAAAATTTGTGTTACTGGGCATGTGTCAATGACTTCTAAATACGTTGTGCAGCTCAATTATCCCCTACCCACTAGCACATACAAGGGACAAGAAAAAAAAATTTGTTCATTAAAACGTCTGCATGCAAAATGCCTAATCCAAAATCTGCTAAATAAAAGCCTTCCTGATACCATCATTGACTTTTCCAATCAGACTCTGTCTCGCGGAACAACTCAAACTCCTTTCATGAATAGCTGAGTAGATTTTGCTCAGTGAGTTCAATTGAAATTGGTGCTACAAGATGTTATTTTAGACCTTTGGCTAAAGTGACAAACTTTTTTGACATCATGACACACAGCCCTGAAAAGAATCCAGAGGAATCTGTAGAAATTACAGGGGACACATTCTGAAGAAAATAATTGTTTTCTTAACCCTCTATAACAATATTCTTTGTATTGATTTATCTGAGTAACAGTGACTCATCATAACTGGACAAATTAGAGGATGAGGGCCATTTCTATCTGGAGCCTATCCTTTAGTCCTCAAATTTAAGCTGCTCAATTTCTGTATACTTCTTATTTCTGCATGACTATACAAGAGAAATAGACCTAATACTAACTGCAACACATTAGGGAAAGCTATTGCTGTAAAAAGTTGGGTGTTCCTTAACTCAGTATTTCCTCAGGTGCTCTATCTCCCCATCAGCCAAGTGTTCTGTTCCCAAAATCCCACAAAATTCAACTGAAAATCACAGTGATGAAGAGCAGTAGAAATTGCTATTTTCAAGCTTTGAAAAGCTCCCAGGAGACAAGTCTCACATCTTTGTAAACTCAAAAATGCTACTCCATTCTCTTGTCTTCTAACAGGTAATCACAGTATTCCTTGCCTTTGCTGCTGATGGCTCTTCCGAACTGACACCTTTCCAGCACTTTGGTTTTCGTGAAGGTGCATCTGATGAACGCTACAGAGGCACAACCTGAGCAGCCTTTCTTGCCGCTGCTGCAGCTGTCAGCTTGGAGGGGATAATGTAAGCAATTTTGTGTCCACAGAAAAAAATCAAAGAAATAATACAATTCTGCCAGTTTGGGAAGTAGCTGCTTAATTCATGCTAACTGAAATTGGATGTTACATGGAAGAAGCTGTAGGTAATAGTTGCTAAACCACTATCTCTACCATTTTATGTGTACAGTCTGTCATACAGCACACACACAACAGGGCTTTATGACATTTACGGTTAAACTAATTACAGCAAATTTTTTTTTTAAACTACCTCAAGCTTATATGCTTCATGATACAATTTTCTCATTGTTACCTTCATTTTATCATTACAATCTTGTTAAAAATCTCTGCTAGAAAGCAGTTCAGTCTTTTTCGGCTGCTAAGCTGGTGTCATACTTAAAACAAACTCATATTTTTTTATCTAACACTATACAGAGGCCAACAGCCTAATTTGAAGTTTGCATCAAACAACTTTCCATGCAGTCTGGAATTCTCACCAGCTACATCCATGTTTCTCTCTGTGAGTAATTGGAGAAGGAGCAGAAGCAACACCAACAGTGAGTTAGAAATAAACTACAGCAACATATTTTTGAAAGCTAATTTTGAACATACCCTGAAAGAATTTGCACCAGAATCCTGCCTTTTATGAGGCAAACTCCCATTACATAGATGATGTTGGTATCAAACAACACTGCATCCTTGTTTCTCTGCAGATTACAAACTATTTTGAAAATAATTAAAAATACAAATGAACTAACATCATGGGAAATTTGTAAGTTTAAAGAGGACAAATACACAGAATACATTGTGTCCCCCCCAAAACACAACTGTCTCTAGTTGTCATCAAATAATTCAGGACCAGCTATAAAAATAAAAAGAAAGTTATCATTTTAACACCAACCCAAATGTAACCTCTTGTTCCTGGAAAAAAAAAAAAAAAAAAAAAAAAAAGCTGAGACAAAGTATTTCTAGTCAACAAAAGAGAAAATATCAAAAGACACCAAAATAAGTTTAATAAGACACCTAGGCACCAAAATTTCTAGAGTTTACTATTTAATGTATTCAGAGATTCCTTCTGCAAATGTGTAAATAGCTTTTCTCCTCATTAGGACAAATTAAATTATGTTTTTGTACTTATGAAAACACAGAACCGACTTCAAAGAAAAACAGGGACCATGTAAATGAACTTATTCTTTTAAGTTTGTGAAATTGATAAAACCTCAGATTTGTAGAAAACTACCTAAAAGAGAATAACTCTTGGTAAATGAATGCCAGGATGTGAAATTTATGAAATATAAAGGAAATCAAATTTTCAAATGTTTGTTCTGCTTCAACTGAATTATTCATTGTGAATCAGATTCTTTTGACTTTAGTCCCCTCTCTTACCACAAATTGTCTAGGAAATGACCACCATTTTATTTAAACATTCATTACCTGCAAGCATTTGCTGAATATTTTATGTCAACAATTTTGAGTCCTTGGGATGCTTGCAAGATCTTCACCTCAGTACCATACTACTCTTTTATGTATCTGGAATGTTTGGCCAACTTAATTAAATACAAAGTTTCTAGTGCACTTATTGAACTACTAAAATGGTTTAAACAAGGATAAAACAAACTATGAACACTGAATAACAAATAATGAAGCAAAAAAAAAATCAAGCAAATATTTAAGGCATAGATATGAGCGGTATATGCTTAATCACTGCCCTACTTGAGAGTAATTTGGTATTTTTATGTCTCTCCACTTTCTCTCCAAGTTGTTAATTGTCTTGAAGCTGTGTTTTCCAAGGTACTTCCATATTGAAAGATGAGAGCAAGGTCAAGAAAGGATTTATGCATGCATATAAATGCCTTGGTTTAAAGATATTTTTGAAAAGCCCATTTTGACTTTTTTACATCGCAAGGTGTCTAAAAATATAAGATATTTTTGTGTGTTGTACACCTCGTTGCCTTAATTATTATTAATTAATACCTGACTTTTGCCATCAGAGATCCTCCTCAGGTCCCTCTGTTCAGGAACTGTTGACCAGTCCAGTCCTCCTTCCTTTTCAGCAGCCACTAGGGATGGCCAAGATAATTAGAAGCTCTGAGACTATTTTTCCCTGGGGAATACTTGTTTTCCAGCTCTGAGCTGCCTTTTCTCCTTTTTCCTGTTTCTTTTTCCTGTGTTTCTTCAGGGAGGCCCAGTTGTTGAATTTGCAGGGAGTTACAAACTCCGAGCCTGGCACACAGGACCACCAGTTGTTAAATTCTCTATTTTCACTTTACCTCTGTCTCGCGAGTTCTTTTACTCAGAGTTCGGATTAAAACACAGGGTTCTTCTTCTAATTGATGTTTATTATTTCTTATCTATGGCACAGCTGCACAGAAGGTGCCTCTAAGTTAACAAGGTGGAAATGGGCCCCAAGTGCTACCTTCCAAGGTCTTTTAAAGTCCAGTCTATCCAATTATGGAATGCCAACTGATTTATTTTTACTTATAATCCAGTAACTAAACATTCATATTCCACACTGTGGGTTTTTTGAACCAATACCAAACCACCTAGATTTGTGAAGCAGGAGGAAAAAAGAACTAACCTACACCCAAAATCCTCCATCTTGTTACCTATATCCCAGAAACCTAAATTTCCTACATCTCTACATATTCCACCCAGTGATATAACTTGAATTACACAGCAACAATCTCAGTGCTATTATATAATCTGGGAAGCCTTTCCCAAGGCCTCAGGTCAAATGCAGTGTGCTTTTCAAGATCGCTGCCTGTCAGCACTGAAAGACTGAAATTCTCTGAACTCAGGGTTCCAACAGAGTATTAATAACAACTCTACTGACTTTATTTGGAGAATTGTTAACATGTATAGACAGGATGAACATTGGGTCTTGATCCACTACAGATTGAAACAATGCTTACAAAGGAGAATTTCGTGCCCAAACTACAGGTAGCAGCAGCTCAGTTCATTGCCCTCAGTCAGACCAGGATTTGACTAGGAGTCAGAGAGAGATGGCATGCTTCTCCTGCTATTTTAAAATCAAATGCTAAAAATGATTTGAAAGGATAAACTGGAAGAATCTTACTACTTTTGAATATACAGTAAACAATTACTGTGATGGGCAAAAAAATTTTTTTATCTGCTTGATAAAACTAAACTGAACTGTGGTAAACATCAGTTGAGAAGATGAAGATGATGCTCTGTGTCTCAAGGTATTCTCAGCTGTAAGACTAATTCTATGCAGAAATAGCATTTATACTGACTGTTTCTCCAATTCCATGACAGCTGGACTAATAGGCATTTTTACCAAATGTGGAATATATGGTAAATTAAAGTAAAATCCAAGACAAACATTTCAAGTTCACCCAAGACTTTGCAGCAACCTGTGCATTAACATATGGTTGCATTTCTCTGAAGTTCTGCAAAGCAGCAATTCCCTATGAACTAAACATTTTCCTTTATCTTCTTAAATACACATCATCTCTCTAATATTATATAAAGCCATTTGAAAACCTCCTTCACAAGCTCCCTAAAACCAGGCACAATGTCAAACTAGCAGAATAAACACTTAAATCAGAAACACAGTCCTGGCCTTATAAAGTAACATTCCATTATGAATCTCAAACAACCATTTACTTTTCCAGAAATAATTACATGCTGTAATTTCATTTTTCTTTGAATTAGAATTGGAATTTAAATTTTTTTAAACACACATATTAGTTTTATCTAACATCGGGGTATTATATCTCAATAACACTGAGAAAACTACTGAATTTCATGTATAGGCTATATCTGCAATATCAAACATGTGCAAGGTGAAATGAGTAGTATATTAATGAAAGTTTTGAAATAGGAACCAAAGCAAAAAAGGGGTCAAGATGGACAAAACTATTTCAGCTACATCAAAATTAAACACTTTTCAGCGTCTATTTTGACTTTTTATATAATCCTGTAATTAGTTTGAGTTTAATAAAACTGCATTTTCTGATCATTCTTCTTGAACCACCACAGAATGCAAAATTTAGAATCAAACATTTTTGAAACTTCCCTGCTGCCTTCTATCAGACACTAATTCTAAGGAAATGCAGTACCAATATCTGTGCTGTAGCCACAGTGCAATTAGAGAATATCAGTGTTTTATAAGGATGGAAAAGGAGCATCTGGAATTCTCAGAATATCTGCAATCCAAATACATTGTTGTATTTAAGCAGTATGTTGATGAGGTATTCTACAAAGAGTTCAGAGAAGGAGGACATAAGAGACAAAGTCAGACAGTAATTAGAGTGTTACTTGGAAACAACCAGTAGCACCAGTTTAATAGAACTTCTGCTGACACTGGCTTTCCAAATGAAATCAGTGTCACAAATTCAGAGAATCCAAATAATTTTTAACTAATATCTTATTGGAAGCCAATAAAACATCAACAAGGGGGCACTTCTAATCATTAAAAGAATTCCTGTGTAACAGAGCTCAAAATTAAAAAGATCTGCTAGGGCAACAAGAGACAACCACATTGCTTGGAAAGACATCAGTGGGATATAATAGCAAGGAAGAAAAAGATCCTGCTTTTTCTATTATCAATCAAAGCTGAGGTAAGGTATTTGCATCATTAAAACATCTGTTGACATGTGAGTCAAAGAACAGAAATTAAAAGAACTGTCACACAAGAGAGTGATATGAAGAACATAGAGAAGTTATGAGAAGGATGCAAAAGGAAATAAATGTGAACATTGTACAAACTGTAAAGAATAACACAGCCTGAAAACAGCCACTGGGAAGAAATAAAGAAAGCTCTTCATTGCAATGAAAAACCATAACAAAGACCAAATTTTATACCAGAAAAATCACCACCACATACTGAGGGTGCTAACTGGAATAATCAGTGCAAGTTCAAATATGTGTGCAAGAACTTGCAACGAATCAGACATTCCTTCTGTTTCCAGAAAAGGCTGAATATGCCATTTCACTGCTGTTGAACATTGCATTCTTTACAAACAAAAGGGGCTGCTTTTCCTTCTCTTCCCAGTCAACCACCTCTGCAGTTCCCAGAGTTACACAAATCACATACAGTACAAATGATAGATGGATGGGTACAGATCGATACAAGCTGATTCTGTGACTCACATTCTATGTCCAGTGCTGTATTACTTACCTGAACAGACTTTAATCACAGGATCTTTTAAACAAGGAGAAAAAGAAATTCTAAAGAAAAAAAAATGGTGTTGTTTTAAATAGTGCCTCTATTTTTTTCCTCAGACATTTATTACAGGACCCTATAAATTTGGAGAAAAAGAAACTAATAAAAAAAGTCATACAAAACTGTTGAAGAATTAAGGATATTACTAAAAACAAGACAACAGATTTTCCTTACTACAATTTCTTCATGTTTTCAGGATCCTGTAATAAATGGCAGTAAAGAAAAAAGGACTTTTACATATACGCAGATAGAAGCAGCATTGGGAAGGTTAGCTAAGACCACTGTATCAGCTTAAATGTTAAGCCCTATGGCTTCCTAAGAGCCTCTTCATCCTGTGTCTGAGTGTACATAATCATTTTATTTTCAAAGTTGTGTGCTGCCATTTTTAACTAACAATTATTTCTTATAGGTTGCCATCAGACAGACTGCACCTCCAGTGCTTAGGGCATTTGATGCTAATTGACTCTACGTGTCAGAAAAAGCAAATCATGCTCTCCTACTTCTGCTTTGCATCAGTGTCTGGCTTAATGTACCACACATCTCAAATTACTGTTCTTACTGTAACCTACTGTAGTCACCCACATATGTACATCAGTAGTTATTCCTAACATTTGGGTAAAATTATCACCCTTTTCCCTTTCAGCATAATCTGCTGTGTTCATCACACTGGTCCAAACCATCTCTGGACAGT
Organism: Corvus cornix cornix; assembly: GCF_000738735.6. NCBI lineage: Eukaryota > Metazoa > Chordata > Aves > Passeriformes > Corvidae > Corvus > Corvus cornix. The sequence goes on along the minus strand of NC_046338.1, from coordinate 19,557,414 downwards.
GTCAGGACAAACACTGCCTTTTACTGCTCACATCATTACTCTTTCAGATACACCTCATTTTTGTAAAGGCTAATCATTGAGTAATGGAAATATTTTTTTGTAAAGAAATTAATGGGTTTACAAAAGAAAATAGTTAATATGAACACTATTTGTAAAACATTACCCCTCAGTCTAGAGTAGTAATTGCCTTATAACATCCGTTGCCGTCTAAATATGCTTGCAGGCCTTTGTAACATCACGACTGCGTTGACTATAGATAAATCCTTCATACTTACAAATTAGGATTGCAGCTAAACAAAAGAGCATCAACACTTTTGCAAGCAAATTTCCTTGGGATGAAGAAAGGAGAATTACCCTTGACCCACTCAGGGTGTTCAGCTTCATTATGGCATCAGAAGGAAGATCAAGACAACTACCCTTGATTAGATGCCTAATTTTGCACAAGTGAGATAAACCCATTCTAAACCTTGCACATATAAGCAGTCGCTTCCATTTGTGGCCACCAAAATAATTGCTTTTTTACAACATGTTATTACAGTTTCTTATTAAATTGCCTAAAATAATTATTTTTTTCAGGCATTGTTTTGTCCCAAGTGACCCTCATTAAATTCAGTAACGGATTTACTATTGACTCAAATGGGAGCAGCATTAGACCTATACAGCATGGATATTCTTTTCTTTGTCTAATACATCTTTACAGAATACACTAGAGAAAGGAAGGGAGTCTTTCTTTTCAGACAATGAAAATACATGGTTTTAATTCCTATTTGAAGTATATCCAGTACTATCCCCATGATATTCAGTAAATTCCATAAACATGACTAAAGAATAAATATGGCCTCATGCATCTGCAAAAAGCAATCCATTGAGACAAAAGTCTGTACAGTTCACAGTTTCTACATTTTTATTTTTTAATCCATTGACCTTAGTAGTAACACTAGCACAAAGCAGATGTGACAAAGCTGGCATTAAAGCTTGTTACCCATCAGACTAACACTGAGCTATAAGACTTTTTCTTCACAAACTTCATCAGTAGCTTAAGCCAATGAGCATAATATTACCTGAAATAAATCTCTTGGCAACAATTAATTCCTATAAACATTATATTACTGATCTCTGGTATTAACCTTAGGGGATCATTTGAAGAATGTTAGCTACAAGAAAAACTGTATTTTTCTAAGTTGAGATACAATGAAGTTAATTATTAGAACAAACAGATAAGCAACACTCCTACTGCAACTTCACTCTGCCAGCATCCACAAGCAAATATAGGGATGACTCTAAAGTAACTCATTAAACAGTTGGAAAGATTTTGCTCCAGTCCAATATTTCTTCCTCAAAGTATTACACATGGAGATATAAGAATTTGGTGCCAGTGTGGTCTGTCTAACAAAAAGATAACAAAACAGACTTGAAAAACAAAAGGAAATAAACACATCTTTTTCAAATGCTATTTAAAGAAAACCTTTAAATAGTCCCCAAGGATGTTTGAAAGTAAGCACACAATTTTAGAGATTATTTAATTATATTTCTCTGAAAAGTATTTTAACCCACCTTAATTTTAGAGAGAATTAAACAAGGAAAATCTAACATTCACTAATCCACACTCAGTCCAGTAGTTTCAGTCATTACCAGCTCCATAGTTTTTATAAACAAGTATATAGAGAATATTGAAACACAACTGATAGAAAAATACACATTAAGCATTTCACAGGCCCCATCTACCATATATTTGGGGACAGAATTCCTCAGGTACTTATTCAAGTTTTTTCATATATAAGCAACTTTGTTCGTTTGCTCTGCTGTTAAGTGTTCTTGAGCCTGGATTTATTCACAGAAACATTGAGCCTAAAACTTTTCATAGGTGGCACCCAAGAAGACCCAAGGTTCACATGAAAGCCTGTTCTGTGTATGTGTTTTAAACTTTCCTCCATTTATTCACCTGCTTTTTAAAAGTTTGCTGCTGAAAAATTAAACAGAAGCAATAATGTACAAGTTAAGTGACTAGTCACACACCATGAAAATTCAAAATGAGCAGCTCCCAAACCTAATCATGCAAATGTATTGGCTGAGCTGTCTGGCAAGTACCTCTAAATTAAAAATAGATCCCTACAAATCAAGAGCCACCTCCAAAAAAAAATATTTAAATTGAACTGATATTATAACTATTCTGAGCAGATCAACTATTTCTAATAGTAAGAATACAAATCAACAAGAGATGCAAATCCTATGTAAAAAATAATTAAACCAGTAAAACCAACTTCTACCCAGTTTGGTTCTAATGCAAAAAGTGCTCTGCCTCCTTAGATGTCATCTATTCTGCTGTAAGTTAACTTAGGTCTTTTCTTATTGCTGCTTTAAAGTCTTGGTTTTTTGGGGTTGTTGTTGGTTTTGGGTTTTGTATTTTTGTTTTGTATTTTTCTTTAGGTACTATGAATTATTTGCATGCTTTACTAGCAATATCCCTAAACTGCATATATAGTACAGTGTACTTCAAATAAAGAAGCCAACTCCAGGTAGCCCATCTTTTCTGCCATCACAGGTGAACAGACTGCAGCAACATTCCACAGGCAGCTGGGTAGGACAGAGTAGGACTGCATGTGGTGCCTAAGGGATACGGCAGTCTCAACAATTACATCATCATTGCAACATCATAAAGCAAGTAGTTGGAAAGGTTGTCTTGCTTATCTTGCTCTATTTTTTAAGACGTTTGAGAAGTCATTTCCACTTGCTTTTCTTCTTCAATATAAGATTTTTTTCCCCTCACCTGTAGTAGTTTGTCCATTCTCACTTAAAGGGGAAGAGGACCTCAATTTGCATCTGCCCCATCCCAAGGGAGATAAGCAGAGAGAGGATGGCCATCACATGTTCAAACACCACAATGTGTTCACATCACACAACTCAAAGCTAGATGTTCTTTCCTTCATAATTTTTTTTTTAAAAAAACCTGCTCACACTTCAGCAGTCCTATGGAAATGTATTTTTACAGATGTGTCACAATCAGATACAGTTTTCAGTAGAAGCCAAAATACAAGCGCAGGCAACTTTATTCCAAAATCCATTTTCTGAGATCCAGACAGTCTTTACTGTCCCCAAAGAATTCAGATTTATTTTTAAAAGTGTATTCAGCTATCCATCTTTCTGAGAAGTAAATCTTTCATCTGACAAATAGCTTCACAAAAAAACCTGACATCTTATTTTCTTCCACTGTATTTGTAGATACCTACTGCAGTAAAAGTACAAGAAAACTCCACACAAATCACATTTCCTAAAAGCAAAAATTATGATGCTTGGGAACTTTAATTGGACCTTGTTACAAAGCAGAATTTATCAAAAGAGCTATGCCTGGGGAAAAAAATTTGACTCTAGGAACAAAACAAACAAAAAGGAGAAATCTTTCACTTGTGAAGGGAAACCCAGTGGGTAAGGGGGAGGGAGCAAGAAACAACCAGGACTCACACTGACTTACAGGGGAAAAGCTGGAAAGAGAGTCAGTGCAGGATCTGGTCATTTGGTGTACAAATGACTCTGGAAGCCTCCTAATAGACTATAAAATCTGTTATGTTGCCACCTGCTGAGGATAAGCATTCATACCTGGTGACCTCCCTTTTTTCTGCTTTTAGTATTTTGCCTTTCGCCTCAGAGTCTCTTGATGCTTGTCTTGCCTGCCCCTTTCTTTTCCAAAGAAAGTGTTTCTTATAGTTCTATTCTGGATCAGGTTGAGTTGTTTTTTTTTCATACTTTCAAGTGTTAAACATAATTGATTTTTTATAATTAATCCTCTAGTGCCCAACTAAAGCAATCTATGTGTTACAACTTATTAATTCCTTGCTTTAGGCTTCACCTGTTGAGAGAAAATAGAAGAAAATCTGCATTCTTAGTAAACAGATTGGACGATGTATTAGAAGTAAAAAGAAGCAGAGACTGATGTTTCATGCTGCTACTGTGTGTTCTCTGATAGATAATTGTTCATAGAACCTCCCTGGGCCTCCAGGACCCTGAAGCTCTGGATAAGTTAAGTGTCAGACTAAGAGTTTCTCATTTCTCTGCTTTAGTCTCAGTTATCTGTAGAACATAATGATGGCATTTTCCTCCACACCCTTAAACTTGTTACTGGCGTGAGAAGGAGTAACTACTATTCCCTAAGAGATAGTTTATAGTTTGATAGTGTTAAAGCCTCTTGCCAAATACAGAAATATTTCTTCTTCTCAGCATTTGCCTGCCCTAATAGCATATGGCTGAACTACAGCAGAATCATCCAAGGATGATTTAGTTTCCCCCAGTAGATCATGGCATCATGTAGTAAAGTACCTCATTCTTTTATGTTTCCCACGCTGCCAGTGTTTGAATATGGGTCTGCATTACATTTGTATAACCTTAACAGATTGCCAGTAGCACCACTGCTACTGCAAACACTTTTTCAGGCAGAATAGTAAGTTTTTATGGGTACACCATTCTCCTCCTCAAATTAATTGCTGATACATTAAGTGCCAATCACACATTATCAGCATAAGCATCACTTGGACTGCTCTAGCTTGGGCTGATGACACTGCAGAGTCCAAGAATGAAATCAGCTATTTGATTTCCTTTACAATGTATTCTTATTCTATTATTTCTAATTTTTAAGCTCGTTTAAATCAGTTTCTATGGTAGACAGTACACTTTGAGATGCAAATTATTAAAAAACCCAAATATAGACAAGAAAAATAGAAAGGTGTCATGTTAAATTCTTTCCCATCTCTGACTACTTAATACTGGCATAATTTTATGTGAAAAAACACCGGTTGCTGAAGTCAGACAATATAAAATCTGTAAAGGAAATATTAGTCTTAATTAAAATATTGAAGAAAGGATGAGATATCATTCCTAATACTTGGCAAATGAATACAGTAAAGAGTTAGAACATAGAAAGGTTTAGGTTGGAAGGAACCCTAAAAAATCTTCAAGTTCTAACTAGATCTAGTTCTAATACCCCTGGAAAACTTTTCCAAACAAGCTACATAGACAAGCATAGCAGTTTGGTTTTTATGTCAGCTCTGTGGTTTCACTTCAAGATGCCTGAGATCACTGCCAAATACATCTGGATTCTACCGAACTTTCAATCAAATCAAATTTACATTACAAAGAATCTCTTATGCCACATTCTAGGGGACTGAACAAATCCACTTCAAAAATAAATGCAATTGAATGTTATTAACAAATAAGCTGAACAAATTATTTTGTTTTACAGTTAGAAATTTGCAGTTCTTCTCCAGTTCTCATACAAGTAGGGATTGATTTTCACAGCCCTAAGATTACACTAAACAAAAATATGCAGGTCTCGGTCTCTGAAGAAATAAATGGCAAAGCAAAAGATGCATCCTGATGAAAAAATTAATCTGACTGCAGCTCAGGTAGAAGGGACACAAACTCAGAGCATGTGATGAATCAGTGTTAATCTGGCTGATGGCCAGTACACTTGAAAGCCTTCATCCAGAATTTTCAGAGACCTGTCTAATTTAGAAGCTAATTTTTTTTAATCTGGGCTACACACTCATTAACAGCTATCATGATTGAGTCATCACTAAGCACTCATTGACATGAGTCAAGAGAAACCCAAGATGGAAAAATAAACTTCCTGATCTCAGAGTTATGTTATTCTGGAACTGGAACTTTAGATGTAAGGATTTACATCCGCTCAGCGCAAATGCAAATATCTGCTCACCTCTACAACCCAACTAACTCATACGCACAGCTGAGAAATACACACAGAGCTGTGGGTATATTTACATTCATACCAAACCAAAAAAGTTTTTCTGTGGAAAGACTCCAAAATATTAAGAATTTTTATCATTAGTCATCCCTAGGAACCTCATCTGTTACAAACTTTACTGAATGAATTGTAAGAGACTTCATTATTCTAATACAAGGGAGAAAAGACACATGTAATCAATGATACCTGCAATTTGCTATTTTTGCATGCACAAGAATCACTTCTAGATCTTATAACCTGTAGCTACAGTCCACCAGAATATTTAAACCATTGTTTAACACCATGTATGTCAGCAAGGCTGTAAACTTCAAAGGCGCTTCATAGGCTTAATACAAAGCAGGCCTTGAAGGATATGACCTTATAACATTTTTTAATTATTACAATTAAGAGATTGTAAGAATATAGGTCAACTGTTTAAGATCATCTAATTAATCATACGTAGCATTTATAACCCACCTTATTTACCTACCATCTCTTGAGATGGCTTATTATTTGAAATGATTGACATAGTTGATTTTTTCCCACTTCTCTGCTCAGATTTTCTTCTTTATTATTTTTACTATATTGTCTAAGCAATGTTATCATCAGGCATCTCATCAGCAATGAGTCAAAATCTCAGCACTGTTAACAGGAATATTACAGACCTTCCTTAATAGTACTTTAAGCATAACTGATATGCTAAAAGAATTAGAAACTTCTAAGATCAGTATCAAAAAGACAAAGTTTTCTGCACTTTTTTGTTAATTTATAAACATAAGTTTGCTGCCTGAGCAGTGCTGTGAACATTAAGAAAACCCCAGCACTGCTGAATAGAACTTTTATGGAGATTTGCTTCTCAGCTTACTGCAGTGTAACTTTGTTCTCATTGAGTCTTAGAGCAAAATGAACGCAGCATTCATACCAGTGCCCCATGCAACTTAAGAGACAGAGTGAGCATCAGGCATACTGGCACCGTGTTTTTTCCTCACTCTTTTCTTCCTGTTTGCCCCTTATGACTGAGAATATATACTAACTTCTCAGGATTACTGCAGTCAGGGAAGAATGTACAAAAATGCATCCCTCTCTTGAGAACAAAGTCAGGGATGGCTGTGAAAGTCTCTGGGGACCAGAAAAATCAACACAGCAGGAAATACTGCAGAAGCTAATAAAATACCCTGGTTGTGCTCCCCTCATTTCCTGTAAGCTAAATATTACTGAAAATATTTTGAAAAAATCAGTCAGCACAGGCAATGTGCATATCCATGTGCACCGGTACAATTCCAAACAAATATGATGCTATATAACTTAGCACATGCATTTTAAATACAGGGTTTTTTCTTTCCACTATTCTAATTCATATGTCTCATCCCACAGGATGAGATACAGATAACCCATGCTATGGGTTAACACCTGAAAAGATACTTGAGGATTTTTACTAGAATGTGTGTGGAGGAGAAAAGAAACAGCCCCACCAAATCAGCAAAGAGGCTGTGGATTACCTCTACACAAACTTGTCTCCTATTCTCTCTCAGTGAAGAGGAGAGAAACCAGTAGAGCTTTACAGATGCTTCCCATCTTCTCCCACATATCACCCCAGATGGGAACCTGCCAGGCACTCAGGATTAATACTCAAACTCTCCTGTAGAAAATCCTAACATGTTCCACTGCCAAAGCACATCTCAGGTAGGAGCCGTTAGGGAAAAAACAAAGATTCTATACTGTAGGGTGCTAATTGGGTCAATAGGGATTGCACATGGATTGCAACACAAGCACAAGCTTGCTCATTTGTCATGAACGTGAAGGAATACTTATCTTGTTTTTTCCACATGTATTTAACTAAAAATTTAAGACTTGAGAGGCCTAGAAAGCCACAAGCAATCTCACCAAGGGCATATGCGTTTCCTTGTAGATAAAGCTTACCCTCATGACAGCTGACTTCAGGGAATTTTGTTATTACAAGGGAAAAAAAGCTGCTGAAAAATAATAACAAACAAGATTTTACAGCAGGAACAATTTGGCATAAACACTGAATACCAAAAACTCCCAAGATATTCCATAATGTATAATGATTCTGTAGAAAAGAAAACAGAGACAGCAACATCTGTGCTATGTGATGCTGGTGTTGGAGCCCACAGAGAAGGATTTACAGTCCCAAATGTACTAAGAAGTGATTTTGTGAATCTGTGTACACACACATACATCATACTGAAGTCCTAGGTTTTTGGGTACTGCACATGCAACAGAGTTAAAACCCTTTATTTCCAGCTAGTACTTGAAAAATTAAGACTGTCATTTGGTTAATACTCATTTAAAGTTACAATACTATTGCCAGCAAAAGCAATTTATCAGAGCACTTGCCAAGCTATTTGGCTGACTGTTTTTGGCATGGGGCTGCTGCAGCCTGAGTCATTCACATCAGTTAAAATGAAGACTCTCATTCACAAAACATTGCTCTATTGAAGCAAAGGAGCATTCTGCTTTATTTTTCATACTGTATTTCTATGTTACTTCTGTGACATCTAGGACAATTGGAATTAGAGCCTTAGATCACAAACTCCCAGACATCTATGAATAGAGTGGTGCAGCACAAGTATTTCCAGAGCATACCTGATACTTATCCTTTTCATTCAATTCTGAAAGATGTGGCCTGCCAATCTCAACAGCATCAACCATAGAAACAGAGCATGCATATACCCAGAATCTTCATACCATTCTATTAGAAAAGAAGCAGCTCTGAATCTGAGACTGAAAATTAAGTATGACCTCCACATTCTCAGACAGTTCAGTCAGATAAAGGACAGTTTCTGTCAGCCTCAGTTTGTGTCAAATCCTCACTCAGCAAAACTTTCTGCTTTTGTTATCAGTACAGAGCTCCTTATGAATTTTAGAATCTTCAAAAAAAAAAAATCTTAGTTGGCCCACAGTCCTGATTACAGCAGTCTTAAGTGTACAAATACAGATTTCATTAATAGAACATGCTTATCAGATATGAAGGAAAGTGACAATGCTAGGACACAAAGAACTATTCATCCATCAGCTATACTTCACAGCGTTTTCCATTACAACTTTCTTGTATACTTGCAGCCATTTAAACGTTCAGGCAATTTTTGGTGGCTTTCACTTGAACATAGATGCTTAAATCACTGACGCTTGGGTCTTACATCCACTGAGATGATGAAAGTAACTTCTTGAATAAATGCTAGACTAAAAACCCAGAGGTTTAAGACAAAAAAAGCAAGTTTCACCCTCTGCCCATTATGCCAAATTCTCCAAGAATGCCTAACACCAGGTGGTAGTTGTTTAAGTCCATATTCTCAGGGCTAATAGATTTTTCATATTGGACTTCATTGTCAATTCCCTGTAACTTTTTGTGCTCTGGCACATGAAGACTCCCACAGTTTTGCTCCATCTCGCAAAGGTTAAACACTGTCCACTGACTCTGCAGTCTGATCCCCTTCAAGGTACAGCACTTCTTAGCACGTAAATCCAAACTCTTTTACCTCTCTCAACCCACAGCAAAAAGTCAGTTTGCTGATTTGAAAGGCAGCCAGTGTGGGCCAATACCCATTTTCATCCCAGTACAGCTTCACCAACTACATGAAGACTGAGGAGGCATATCTTCTAGTCTAAGACAACAAAAAGAAGTTTAATTGCCTAATTGGTATTTGAAGGCTTAGAACTGAGAGCGATGATGGTTAGCCTGTTTTCAGAAGGCACTTCCAAGATACAATATTCCATCCTTTGGCATACACTTATTTCAAATCTATGAAAGTGAGAAAAGCTTATCCACACAGCTTGTGCTATTCTAGCTACTGTCTTTTGAGATGTGACCTCTTGTAGTGACCCTAAACCAAAGCCTGTTGTACATCAAGGAGTTTGAGGTTCAGCTTGCAGCAAACCTTGTGCTGTGTCACATGTACAGCTTGGCCACCAGGCCTGGCTGGGCCCTTGGCTGCAGGATGAGCTCAGCCAGGTAACTGTAGTAGAGGGAGCCTGTAGGCAGCTCCCACTCAGCATTTGCTATTACCTTGACCTTGCATTTATCTAAAACTCCACTAGTAACTTCATCTGAATGTGATTTTTCTTTGACAGTAGAAATAATTGCTTTCCTTACAGGCATTTTGAAAATTAATTCTTTCAATCATGTCAAGAAAAGCTAAAAAATTTTGAAATTTCTTTTTTTACCATCTATATGAAGAATCTTGTCCGCTAATAATATAGAAATTTTTTCTTTAAGTGAAAACACAGCCTATTTCATGTGCAGCTCACTGATTAGATGATCTGTGGAGACTTAAGAGCACAATCTCCCATTTACTTCAGTTTGGAAAAGTCTTCAGATTTTGTCCTATAGATTAAAGGAAAAGAGCCCAGCTAACCCAGAGCCTGCAGAAACCCATCTCACCCAGCCTCAGCACACAATGCAGAGGCACTTTCTGCTCTTCATTCTGCTCAGTAATGGCCAACAGAGGAGCACTGGCTTTCCAATAAGATTTCTGCCAAAGGATGCAATTTTAAATGCAGAATTTGATGTGAGAGCTGTTTGGAGCAAATATTAGTCATACATCACCACTACAAATTTACACTGTATGTATTTCCACAGAAATGATAAAGCTCTTGAAGCTCTGAATTTTATTCCAGTGTAATATTAGACTGTTTAAAGATGGCACTGCATAATTCAAAAGTAAAAGTGAATGCGCTGTAGAAAAGAAATTGTTTAATAGGGGCTTAATATATGAGAAATCAGCATTATCTGGATCTTTCTAATAATAATTTCAGTTGTTAAAGCACCAGGGACTCCATCAGTCTATACACTATATTCTGATTCAATTACAAGATGCATTAAAAAGTGGTGGTTTACAGCATCCATTAAACTTGTTATTACCCTTGTGCCATACTCAATTGACCAAAGGAAAAAAAGCTTTCTCCTATGGGAGGTGAGACCAAAAAAGCATATTCAGTGAGATGCATTAATAAGTATCTCCAAAAAGAAGTTTCAGTTCATTTCTTCCAGAGTTGTGTATACCTGCAAAATGCAGAGTAAACATCCTGCCTCATTACCCCTTTGTATAGTTCAGACCCCACATATATATAAGTGTAACACTGATTAATGGAAATAAATTACAACATTCTGTGACTCCGAGTAAATTACTCCAAACCTTAGCAGGACTAATAACAGCAACAACAACTTGAATAAAGCATATTAGCAGGAGACTCATCCAAGCCTCATTCATAATATCCAGCGTCTCATTTTTCTCTTTATCTTGCACCTCAAAAGCCATAAAAATACAGCACTGCCATTCTTAGCATTCCATCTGACGGCAATAGCAGTGAGATGATGTTTAACTTTGGTCAGGCTGACGAGATACTCTTTGCTGTTACACTGAATATGAGACACCCATTTTGCAGCTCACAATTTAGCTGTCAATTTAGCTCTGACCCACAATAAAACACTTTACCATTTTCTAAAAGACAAAAAACACCCCCAAACAAGTCTGCTCCCAGACTCCATATAGAATTTTCCAGACATCTGCAATCTTTATCTACCAGCAACTGCAGTATTAAAGCTACTCTACTCAGTATTCAGAATATGCTTGATCCCCAAATTAGATTTTTAAGCCCTTTTGGAGTAATTCAGCCACAAAGTTAACTTTTCTTTTTAAACAAAGGTAGGTCATGACTTTTCATATAAGTATATTTATTGCTAAATTTATCAAGTAATTGCATTATTCTGGGTTTTAGACATAATTAAGAAGGAGGAACAATAAATTCCCCCGTCTTCTAAGTATTTGAAATGTAAAATAATTCTCATTTAAAGATGAAAAAAAATGTTATTTTTATATATTAGTGAGAAAGAGACGCATGTGTTTTAATTTCAAAATCTTGTTAATGAATTGGAAGAAATCATATTAAATTATGTAACAGAAAAATGTTTTATTTGAAAACTGAACTAAGGAATAAGAAATTAAATTACTGACAAAATGTTATTCTCACCAACATAGCACCTTTTTGTGCAGTTTCCTTTTGGGGTAATGAGATCTTTTCAGCCAAAGAATTCTCACTCTTCTATGAATGCACAATAAATTTATTCACAATTTATGCCAATGACATAATGCCTTTTTACTCTTTTACAGCACCTGTAGATCCCCCAATTCCTTTACACTCCTATGCTTTAGAACATAAATTTCCTGTAAAAGCCATTCTTGTGCATGAAATACGAACAATTTTATTCAGGAGCTAAACACACTCCAGCTCCAATTGCTTGTCATTCAGAGGCAGCCAAGGCTTGCTGTCTCTCGCAGCTCTCTCCCCCTGCCTGTCCCACTGGCACGCTCCACGCGTTCCACAGCAGCGTGAGCCCACGCGGCTCTGGCCATCTGCTTCCCTGCCGTAGCGAATGCCTCACAGACTTGTTAGCACATGAGATTTCCTCTCCAGTTTGCTCAGAAAAGAAAATGTCTGGCTAATAAATGCTGCCTGTTTGACAACACTGAACACTATTTACAAACTGGGGCTCCCTTTAATCAACACACTTGTCCCTGATTCCAAGATGTGATCGTGGCTCATTTTAAGTCTGCAACAAAATTCTTGTTGAGATGGATGGAACTGAGGGTGAGTGCAGGCCCCACTCTTAGAGCTCCACTCAAATGGGGTCTTCTGCCCGTGACATGCCCATCACCAACAACATCGTTCTGTGCAAGTTTTTGGAGTAACTGATATGATGCTCACACCAGAAAAAGGACATCAGTGAATAATTCTCCATAGTGACACATAAGCTGAATCCCAAACAAACATCATTCTCCCCACGGCTTACACCAAGGCAAATACCTGTCATATCCTAGGAAGAGGGAGTAAAGCAACCCCTGACAACCAATGTCAGTGATGCTATGCTGGTTTGCAGTAACCATCTGACTTCTTGCCTGGTAAGTTAATTTCCTCTATGAAAGCTGATGAGGCACTCTTTTTATCTGATGATAGAAAATATTTTAAAAATATATCTTTCAAGCATGGAGTTTGAGAGAGTTTTTGTTTTCTGGTTTTGGTGAGGTTGCTGGGGTTCAATGTTTGGTTGGGGGGGAGGGGGCAGGAGGTTGGGTGAGGTATAACTTTGAAAAAAGCATTTTTTCCCATAATGTCCATTAAGTATTTCATACTAGCACTAGTCACCAAAGGATTGAGTTTTGTCAAAAATCATTGTTTGCCACCAACCTTTTCCTTTCCCAATGCAATTTATGTGACATCCAACATCCAATGCCAACTCACTATTCTTTTATGCCATTAGTGCATTGCTAGAATAAAAAAGCCCAGAATAAAATGATAGGCAAAATAAGACCTGAAACAGGAAAGCTGAAAATGACAAACCAACCAAGCACTTATTTATTTCATCCCCACCTATACTAAGAATATAAAATAATATTACACTTCACATGCCTGAAAACAGCACAGAGCCATTGGCTCAATAAAGCAATAATGAAGCATCAGGCACAAAGCAAAAGGAATCCAGTAAGGGACATGAACTCACTGCCAGTGACCCAGTGCATCAAGTGACCACGACGAGCCCCATATTTGGCAGCCCTTGGGCTTTTCTTCTTCATTATGTGATTTATCAGTTTTTAAACACCGAGCCTCTGCCATGCAAGGTGGAATAGACAATCACAGGGTTTCCTGTTGGCTTTTAAATCTGTTTTTTCCACAGTGGTGTGGTATCCTACAGCAAGAAATAAAAAGCAACAAGCCCTTATTGCTCATTATCCTGATGGTGTGTGCCAAATCTGCAGTTGGAATCGTGGCTCTGCAGAGCTGAAACACACAACTGTGATAGCTCATCTGACACTCTACAAGTGCTATTGCTCAGGTCATCCTACACATCAAAAGCCATACTCCTAAGCAGAGCAGACACACGTAAACCAAAGTCAATACCAAAATTAAAATTCTCTTCTGATAAAAACACAAATAAAAGTTCACATTGACTGCAATACCAGATACATCTTTGGGCATTTGGGTAGCCACACACAAAGTGACCGAGATAAGATGGGATCATTAGAAAAGAGAGTGTATAAACTTTAAGTTGCCTCTAACATTTGCGTTTTTATATTTCTCCATTGGAATGCTCTAAATTAAGTCCTAGTAACTTTCCTATTATCTCATAATGGGGACAGCTGTGGCTCTAACCTTCCATTTATTAGTCAGAGCTACAGCCTCAACATTACACCTTACCAGGAAAGGATCTTGTTCTCCAGTAACAGCCCTTTTTGTGGCAATGTCCAGCTGTGTGAGTGGATGCAGATGGCTCCCTGATGTGATGGATAAAGTTTGTTAGTATTTTCAAACTCACCCAGGATTCATGTAAATATGCAAACACATGGGATTAAATTCCAGTCCTAATTTCTTGGCCTGAAAACAATCTTAGGGCCATACTGCACAGCACCTGCACAGGAAGCATATGATCTGTATGAATAGTGAAAACATGATTGATAAGACAAAAAAAGAAAAACCACACCTGTGAAACAAGAGAAAAGTAGGCAGAGTTTGTGGGTTTTTAAGATGTCATAGAACTTGTGATTTCTCTTTCATTCTCTTTATAGAATTGTGTTTATGTTAAACTTCTTTGGCAAGTGGTATCAATATTGTGTTCCAAAAAAGTTCAACGCATTTAAAATGCACTAGCCTGCATTGCTCTCAGTTCCAGCAGTATACTGATTTAAAATCCAGGCCTCAGAACCTGGTGATAAGAAACTTACCTAATCGGAATGATACCACTTCATTATTCCACAGTACAGAAATTGTGCTTAGTTTTCCACACTCAGATTTAACTGTTCTAATGCAGAGAGCATTTATCTGCCTGGCGGTGAAATGGAACTGTTTAGCAGAGGTCCAATAGCCTATAAAGCTTTCCAGCCACTTAGAAAAGGTACATGTTTATGACCTTTGAAATCCACCTTCCTGATTTATTCAAATGTTCACTCAATTGTTCTCTGAAGCCCCTGGATATCTTTGGATCCCCTTTAACAGGAATTCAACTGAGTCTAGATGCATAAAACCTAGACAAGACTAGGAATTTCACAGTAAAACATTTGCTTAGAAAATGTTGTTTAATGGAAAGTAAAGGATTTTTTTTTTTTTGTAATAATATATTAATGTTGGTGAAAATTCCAAGGAAGAATATTCTCCCTATCAAGAGATGCATTCTGTAATTACCAAACATTGTAGGAGATAAAAAACCTTTTTAGTCTGAGTCAAACTGTAAATTTTACTGTTTTAAATTCTTGGTTCATGCCAAAGCAGTGTTGATGTTAGAGCTCAATCTACAAGGCTTGTTTCTGACCAGTCACAATTTAAAAAAAAAAAAAAAAAAAAAAAAAAAAAAAAAAAAAAAAAAATCACAGAATCCTGGAAATGAAGTCCAGAAGGAGAGTTGAAATTTATTGCTAAAATCAAATTGTTTCTTATACCTTACCTTTCATAAGGCATAATAGACATGGCTGACATAGCAAAATCATCCACATGCCCTTCAATAAACTTCACAGATGCACATCCTCAGAGATGACTTTTCATCTTTTATATCCTACTTTCCAAGAATTCAATCACACTAATATATTAAAATAATAATTCTTACTGCCTAGCCACTACAATTTCATATGAGCATTTATTGTTGCAGTTGCTATAACATAGCAATGATAGTGGCATAACTAGAAGATTATCTGTAGCAAGGAGCTACCACAGCATTGTGTCTCTGTGTCTCTATTCATGTGTGTCTTCTAGTGGAGCTCTTATTTTTAGAGTGAACTCTTAGTGACCCAAGAACAGAAACACAAGACTTGCTTGTGCTCACAGAACATCAGTTAACCTCAGCCTGAGTGACATCTAAGAAAAACAGATGTTGTATCAGCCCAAAAATAGAGGGAGAAAATTACAACAGAGGCTTTGAAACAGCAACCACAGAATGGCAACGGAGACCACAGAACTACAAAAACAAATCACAAAAGATTGATTTATGGTCACTATATGCATGCAAGTTTAAGAGATGGGTGAACCTGTTTAGGGAGTACCAAAGAACAAACATCCATCATATATAAAACATAACAAAAATAACAGATCTTCAATAAAATGTCACTTACAAATCACTGGAGGAAAAGCAAGTGAGCAGACTGTTTCAGCAATTACACAAAAAGAAGCCAAAGATGATGCAAAATCACAGGGGAAGAAACCATCATCGCATTTCCCTCAGCAAAGGGCTCAGTGTGCTGACAATTCATTGTAAAACTACTTTCTCTTCCTTTCAAGAAAAATTAATGCATGCAACCTAGGAGCTAAAGCAGCATGGGACTAAAGGGAAATGCCAAAAACTGAGATGACAAAGTTTGCACATATTTATTTATATTATCATTGAGAGTAAGCTGTAATAACAAGATAATTTGGATATTGTTAGCACTGTGACTGGACTAGTAATAATCCTTTGATCAGATAGTTAACAGCCATACTTAAGAATAAATTCTTGCTCCAAGTACATTTCTTCAGTCTGCACAAATGGAGAGGGCATTTAACCTGGTATCCTGCCTCTGTAGGCTGGCTGTTAAATCAGGATGTGACTTTATTGTCACACTACTACAATTTAGCTTTGTTAGTATTGATTTTACTCATAATGAAGTGAAGCAACTGAAGCATTCCACCTCAATAAAAGGTCCATGATTATTTTTCTTTTTTGCAGACAAGAAAACTTCTACTTTTCTGAATGACAAAGCTTCTCCTCACCCCACCCCTCATTGTACACACACACAAAATGCAACTCATTTCTATCAAGTTTCTCACAACTAAGTTTTCCCTTAACATCATCTGTCAAGTTAAAACATCTCTTTGTGATCAACAAGCAGATTAACACATATTCAAGTCTAAAATATTTAGAGGACAGGAAAGCTATTTTCCCATCATGTGTTATGAAAACAATCAAGAAATGCCATGTTCCTCCAATGCAATGCTCCAGTTAAATTGCTCTGCTGCCTTGGAGAAGAAACAAATTCAGAATTAACATTTCAGCTAAATCACACTGTTTTTGATGCTAGACAACAGTCAATTTTGATTTGTTCTGGAGCATCTCAGCTGAGCTATTGCAACAGATCTGTAAAGAACACAAAGAATGATTTAAAGACAATGCCTCTACTATTTTCACTTCTTACCACTGTAATTTAACCTAAGAATGATATAGCACATCCACTTTAACAGAGTATTTTGAACAGAATTGAGCCGCAGGGGGCCTGAACTGAAATTAAACCACAAGGAAGGACTGACTCAGAGCAGGGGAAGGAAGAAGAGGTGGGGGGCGGGGGGGGGGAGGGGGGGAGGCAAATAAAAATCTTTCTTTTCTTCCTCCTGTTTGTGTTATCATTTGTAATTGCAGGTCCACAAAGAAATCCTGTCTCCTTTCCACATCTTTTCTTTTTTAAATTCACATTATATTTTAGAAAAAAAAAAAAATAGGTCTTGTGCTGCACAATACTGTGAATACATGCACCAGCAGTTCAGGAATACAAGCTCTTTTGTGGCTTATCACTTAATTGGCAATTATAATCCTATAATTAACTACAGAAAAAAAGCCTCTGGCAAAAAGCAGATGAGTAATTCAAACATGAGATATAAAATTACTCCTAAAACCAGTCAACAGCAGCTTATCTGCAAATGCATAAATAAGCCCCACTGGAGAGTTTGTGCCATCAATTCCTGTGCCCACTCAATCCTCTCGCCATCGAGGGGCCACATCAGTTTAAAAGTGACAGGAAATGGTTTCAATGCAGCCATCAATCTGATGTGGACTGGGACTGATTGTCAGCCTTCCTCACAAAAAGGGAGAAGGCTAAAAAAATCCTGACTCACCTTGCTGCTGTAAACAGCCTGATATATTGTTCTAGTTGACAATCACTTATAGAAGTAGTGGTGCAATAAATGAGCTAATGAAAGTGTCACTTACAATAAGATGTCAGCAAGCCAAAAAAGCCAAGCTTGACTGGCATCCGTCCTGCTGCACTTGAGTAAATCCTTCACATCACACTGCACTGTTAATTACAGCAACACAGGCATCGGCAGCCAACCTGTTCTTTTTATGAGAGTAGCAGATGGGCCAAAACTGTGACCAACAGAAAATAAAATCTGATTGGATTCACCTCACCTTCCTTTTCTGATACTCAATACTTCCTCCCCCTACCTGCTCATCATCTAAACCCATCACTAAAATACTACTTCAGCCAGATGACAGCACAGTGGATTTTGCCATGTACTATGGGTTTTTTCACACAACCTGAGCCCAACCAGCCTATCAAACCATTCAGAAAGCATTTAACATGAGATTACTTATTTACATTCTCTTAGATATTCATTTCCCAATATTTGCAATTCTATTGAGCAGCAAATTCGGCAGGCCCTCAAATAGACTATAGCTACCACAGCTAACTCTAGAAAGACACCAATACTTCCATAAAAATTCCCACCTTCTTAAAAGATAAATTAAGCAAACCACACAGCTACTTCTCTGAAAGCTAGTTTGTGTTATTCATGACCTTGTGTCTCACTTCTTAATTTTTTAAACCAAAGACTGTATACAAAGAACTCAAAGGAGTACAGACTTGCTTGGGGAGCAAGGCAAACTCTCCAGTGGTATGAGTTGGGAGCCCATACGCTCAAATTCTGACAAAATTTGCATAAGTCATTTTTCACTGGACTGGAACACAAGCATCTTTTTAATTAGAAGCCATGCTAAGGGCTCCAGGATCATTCATATCCCATCCCTATTTCTCAAATACTAGAAAAAGCAGAAGCATCTCCAAACACATTCTGGTGCTTAGCACTCTTATATAGGATAAACCGTCTAAAACACTTGAAGAATTAAAGCATCTGTGTCTTCCTCATTCAGATATAGCAGCTGCTCACAGGAGGGCAGTGACAGGCTTGCAGCATCTCCAACCAGTCCTTGGCCTCCTCCTTGAGCAGTGTGTCTAAAATTACTCGTGTAATTTATCTCCACTTAGAGTCTCAAGATCAAAAAAACCAAAACAAGTCGCTTCTGTTAACATAGCCAAAAAAATGTTTTGTTCAGTATCACTTGCCTCCTTTATCTTTCAAATACTAATTCAAGAAGGTGCTAAAGTAAGATTTCTTGTTCTCAAAGAGACAAATTTACTACATGCTGAAAATACAGGTTTTTGATGACTAGGAGCTTACTGATCTATATTGCTGGAATTCAGTGCTAATGTTGTGCAGGATCCTGTCTCCTCAGTTTATATTGCTGGATGCATAAAGTTAAGTGAAAGACACAACAAGGATTACCAAAGAGCTCAAAAGAACTGATAAACAATGATAGAAACAAAAATGTCTCATGTACTCCGCTCCAAAGTGGAAAATGAATAGTGCTCCGTCCACACCAAAATGCAGTCCTTTTCCTAAGGCCAAGCCTGCAATTACAGTGAAAAACCTTAGCAAGCATGGGAGATTTGGATAAGATGAGAGGGTTTCGGGTTTTGTCAGTGCAAAACAAACATGCTGGGAAGACTCAAGACAAGTGACTCACTGCAACAGGCAGGTTATTGTAAGTTTCTATCAAGTCAGAGACTAGGCGAAGTGGACCCAACTTTATGAGCTTCTGCCGTATAGAAAGATGATAGTCATGTTTCCATTATTGACTACTGTGAGTCAGAAATTAGAGGGACAGAAGCAAGATAGACAATTTAGTCATAAATCAAAGTACCTTTTAACAATTTTTTTTCTTAATTTAATTCTAGAAGAAAATTAAAATTGACCCCTTCAACTGTGTTAGGCACCCACTTAAAAACTGCCTGTATAAAAGCTGCCATATAAAAATATTTTCTTAAGCTTACAAAGAAAATAATTGTCTTTAATTTTTTTGAAAATGCAAGCTCTGGATCTATCTAAAAGACTTTTAAAACTTTTTTAATTACAAATTTTTAAAATGTATTGTTTTCTTTTAGAATATAAAATATGTCAAAAATAATATCTACTTCCTACTTGTATTATTTTCCCTGTATTTAGACCTTTTCACAGGATTCATCACCTTGCAGTCTCTTCACATGCCACTTCACTGATCAGCTAGGTTAGGAGTACACTCTTCCACTTTTGAAAAAGTGGAAAATACCACCTGTATAATCTCACCAGCTCCCAAAAAAGAGTTGTAGGGAACTAACAGTAAATTCATGGAAAAAATTCCAGCTTACTGCAGTGGGAAAATATGCATGGGACAGAACATCTAACAAAATGTTGGGGGTTGTATTTCAAAGTGGTTTTTTTAATCCATAGCAACTTGGTGATAAAGCCTACTGCCTCCACAACATCCAAAAACTTGAATCCCATAAAAATTTTAAACACAGATCACCTAGGTGTGTTTGAAGCTCACATAAATCAGTTCCTCTCAGTGTAACTCTGTCCAAATTCTGTTTTGTGCTGGATTAGCACACACACAGTGATACATTGATTTCACCAGTGCCCTGCCAGAATCACACAGGTATAACACAGGAGCTGGGCTCTTCATTGTCCTTCTTACAGTATCACAGTTTATGAAAAGAATATTCAGTTCTATTCACCACAATGACCTTAGTGGCATAAGTCATCTTTTATAATTCACTTTTATCTTTACATTCAGACTGGCTGCTGTATTCAAAGACTGAAACTGCTCCGTTTGTTTTGACATGTGAAGCTGCAAAGTGCACCTTTCAATCCATCACTCAGAAAGGATGCACTAGTGATGGCAGGAGAGGTCCCTCAGGCAGCCACCTCTCCAGCAACTGAAAAAGCAGCATCTGGAGTTACAGAGCCAAGACACTGTTACTTTCTCCTACCATAATATGAAACTTAATTCACCTCAAATGCAGGGATTCTGCTGGATAGCTGCAGAGAAAGGAAGGGTTCTCACTGCTCCCAGTGCATAACTAGAATTTTAAGAGGAGTTGAAAAGGGAGAATTTTTCTTCATGGCACTGGCACTCAGTCATGGCAGGAAAAGTGTGTATACCTACAGAAAGACTAAGAACTTCTGGTACTACTGGGCTACTACTTAGTCCTTAAGACTAAGGATTTCTGGTATATTAAATCCTCCACTACCTGTCAATTCTGGTTACATGCTTAGGACCAACTGCTCGATTTACCTTTGGAAGCAGCAGGGTTGCCCTTCTCTGTCGTTCATATTGGCACCCTAAGGAGCTGGTTAAATACATTATCTATATTGATACACTGCACAGGAGCAATGCCTCTCAATAACAAACTAACCTCATTAAAACTAATGCGCTGCTAAGTAGTAAGCTAAGCTGTTTGATTAGGTATTTCCTTTATTTTATATATATTTCTTTCCATGACAATAGCTAAGTAACAGAACCAAAGCACACTAAGACCTCTCTACATTTCTTTTGATCAATCTGAAATATTATATTCAAACAAGTCCAGAAAGTTTTTGTTTCGATTGTGATTTACCCTTTTCATCCTTTGTCATTTTTGTATATATAAATGAGAAAATGAGTAAAACCGGAATATTGAAAATGCTATGAGCATGCCAAAGTGAAAGGATTTACTTTAAGTCCTCTCTTTTTTCCAGCCACTAGATTGTTTTCTATTTAATCTGCAAAAATTACCTCAAATCACATCTAAAATCTTTTTCTACATGAAGGACTACACATGTAGCTATAAAAATCTCTTCTAAACACCAGAGATATAAGTTAAGGACCAAAGAACCGATTCACTTCATGAAGTTTTACACTATGCTGACATAGTTCAGTCACACCTCATCATCCCTTCACAAGGGGGTTCCAGCTATGGTTACCACTTTCTACTGATGCCGTTTCCTGGACATCATTTTACTTCCAATAGCATCATTGTGCAGCAGTCTTTCCTTCACCACACAACGTACAGCAGAAGCTAAGTACATCTTATTCACCTTTTCCCTCCCTAAATTTGACTGGAGAGAAGGAAGCATATTCCTTCACCTTTTAGACCTCACCTTTATCCCTTGAAGCTAAGCCACACTTCTTCCAGGACAAGTATGGCTCAAGCACACTGGACTCTAGCCAAGAACAGGTGTAGGCTCCTTTTATGGCACATGCTAATGAGCACATTCACACTGACTTTCAGGACGGGTGCAGACAGAAGGGAAAGAAATCCTACCTCCTTTTTCTGGAGGACAGATTAATCCAACTGCAATTAGGCAAGAGGGACCATCACAGCCCTCTACATCTGCAAGGCAGTTTGTCTCACATTGTAGTCTCTTGCAATTTAAGACTCAAGGAGTTTGTGTGGATCCTTAAAAATCAGTGACCTTTCAGGACACCTCAAATACAAAAACCCCTTTCATTCCGTGGACGATCAGATGCCCTAGGTGGAGAAGAGCAGAAAACGAACCTCCACACTCACAGACCTCTTTATTTGGCAGCAGCACCTAGATTTTTATATTTAGACTGATAAGTAAATGAATAACAAAATCAGTTAGTAAACCTGGTTTTCAGTTCTGTTTTGCTTATTTCAGAAATTATTTACTTCTTCCCTTTAGAGCAAGGTAAATTATGCCAGGGAACAATAGGATGCATTTTGGTCTTGATTTAACCACAAATGCCATATAATTAAGCAAAGGTTCAATGTATACCTCAGTGTAAAAGGGCTTGACGAAAATATAACTTTTCCTCCTAGTGCTTTCCTCACATATGTAGAAAAGGAAGCTCTGCTTCCCTTCTGTCCAGTAACCTTTTCCTTTATATGTTTTCCTCACCTGAGTAGTTCCCAATATGAAGTGTAATGACTACCACCTCAGCAGCAATCTGCAAGAGGCACCAAAACAAATCAAGTGCAGCAGTGCTCACTGGCTGACAGCTGTAATAAATTAAATTGCCTATCCCACTCCAATTCATTATGCCTTCCCTGAAAAAAAGGGCTAGATGTCAAATGAGCTATTCAAAACACATTCTGCATTTCTATTAATCTAACAGAGTGAATTGTTTTCTGTGCAGTAAAGCTAACAACCCTTGCCTGCACACAGGCATAAAGCTGTAGCACCTGCCCAGGACGAAAATAGAGGCAATGTAGGAAGCAGGAAGATGTCACCTTAGAGGGCAGACTTAGAAGCTACCAGTCTGTGAAAAATGTGTTTCATTTGTTTAGATGTTTTCAGGTACCTGCCACATCTGTGTCGTTTAGTTCCTAAATGAATCCAGTATCTTTTCAGTTTCAGCGGTGGAAATTATTCTTCATTTTTGCAGCATTCAAATTTCAGACTGTTGCTCACTGCCACCTGCTGGAGTTTAGGGAATTTTATAGCTGGGAGAAAAACCGTGGGCACAGCAGTGGGATTTTATGCATGCTTTTATTTAGCAGATCCACCAACATTATGTCTTATTACTGTTTCAAAAGTAGGGCTATTTTCAGGCATGTTTTACCATTCACTTTTATGTAAAAGCTTTGAACTCTCTTGCCCCTGCAGAAGCTGGGTGAAGGTAATAGAAGGAAGAATGTGGTAACTTTACCCATAGTTTAGCTGTGATCAGGTGTTCATTAATATAAAAGGAGGATCAAATACTAAAAGGTAATTTAACATAAGTTCCATTTTCTGAGATAAGCACAAGAATCTAACACTACTTTTAATATAGCCATGTATTTAGTCAGTCTAAGGATAGTTACCCTTTAATACTGTGTCTAAGTCCAGTTTACAGAGAGCAGTAGGTTACAAGCTCAGTCTCTGAGCCTAAACTCATTTACAGAAGTCAAATGTTTAATGCAGAAACTGCAAAGAGAAAAATATCCAGAAATTCAATGATCAACACATGAAACAAGACATTACTTACCTGGTATCATAGCAAAACAAGTATTTCCCACTAGTAGGATAGTAAATTAGACCAAGAAAAAGCAGACCTCATGTAAGAAGCAGTATAGTTACCTCAATGTGGATTCTAAGTGGTTTAACCCTCTTGCCAACTCTGGTATCCAAAAAACACTGATAGCAGATGCCAAGGGTCATGAAATTCCAAACATTTAAAACTGTATTACTACTTTCTTGGCAGATTTGAGGAACTGTTTCAGCTTCTCTTTTCATTTGCTGAATAAAGTGTTATTTGGAGGTATGCATTAAGTTTTACCAGCACTTTGAGCAAGTGTTTTTTCTAAGGTATTATAGAAACATCCTTATTATGCATAATAGGGGATTGTGTCAGACTCAAGTTACAAATAGACGCTGAGCATTGCAAAGTTACTGCGGAAGTAAAGTGCAAACTTCTTGCATTACCTGCTTGGACACGTGGTTCAGTACATGGTTGTTTAACACTGTGGATGCTCACAATGGCCTGAATGAGATGTACAAGATCTGGGAGCCAAAAATTTATGCAGACAGAAAGTCCTACCTGCTTATGGGGAAGACCTAGGCCTGAATCCATGGGAGATTTGGATTGTGCATGTATGTAGCCTTATTGACTTCACAGCCAGATCCCACTGCCAGGAGGCAGCTGAGCCAGTGAAAAGGCCTTTACTGCCTGCCAGCACGACAAAGCCGCAGCCACAGTCTTGCATGTCAGGTCAGCCTGATGTACAGCTACTTTAGCACATAGCCCAGGAACACACTAAGCATTTTGGAGTCTGGCCCCTTGCTTCCAGAGCAGTCTGGAAGTTTGTGCATATTGAACTGTTCAGGATCTTGCCTTTTATGTTTCCTTTCCTTAGATTTTCAGTCTTCTCTCCCTATCTTACCACGCAGTATAACAGACACCAATCTTCTCTACAAGCTGCCAAAACTTACAGTAGCATGGGCACAAAACTTGGCTTTCCTCCACAGCTGTTTAGTTCATTCCCTCCAACAGCCTGAACAGCATTCACCATTGCAGAGAAATCATCAGAACATGAGGGAGTTCAGGAGTTTCTATTAATTATTCAACAGCACTCTGCTCTAGTCCACTCTTCCTGCTGTCTGTGAGGAAAGGAGCATTTGTCCTTAGAGAAACTGAGGTGAAGCATTTTGCTCCTGTTAGAGGGCAGCAGCATGACAACAGCTTCCCAAATCCAAATCCCTTCCTCTGCAGCACACTGTTTCCAACAGAGATAATATTCTCTACAACAGTACACACCTTGTAGCAGTGTCCAGGAGTCATGGCCAATCACCCATTGCTCCAGATGCTGCTGCACAGACTAGGAGCCTGACCTATGTCTGCTTCCAGGAGATTCCCACAACATTCATCCCTTTCTTAGAACCAATGGCCATTCCACTGCAAGACAGATGACACATTCCACAATCTGCTTTTGTTCCAGCCTAAATAAAAGGCGATGATATGGTTTCATGGGTTTCCAAAACTGCAACCTTGTGACCTCAAAAAATCTAAAGGTCACCAGAGTGGAAACAGAAAGCTGAACTTCTCTATTGCCTGCCTCTCTCTAAATTGCTAGGACATAAGTACAACGAAGTGAGTACCACAAATGAAATGAGAGATGATTAATGAATGAAAATCTTATATACTTTAAGTTAACTGCATATTGCTGTGACAGTGCCCAAAGATCAATCAAGAATAGTCTTGTGGTGCCCAAAACTGTACAAATACAAAAGGAAGTGACAGCTACAGGTCTGACAAGCTCATGGGCTAAATAAAAATCTTACAAGGTTAAAGAGATTCTTTCCATCGACTTCAGTAAGCTTTTAAGAGGGCTCTAGGGCATCTCTGATGAGACAGCCGCAACAGTCTCCCTGAGAACACACTCCAGTAGTTTCCTGTGCTTCCACACTTAAAGATGGAAGTGGAACAGAGCTAAGTAGGCATTTTAAACCCTCTTTGTAAAGGCATTCAAAAACTTGAAGAAACTCAAAAGTACCTGGATCCAAGTTTTTAAAAGGTATTTGGGCACACAAGCGCCACTGAAAGAAAGAAACCAGTCCTATAGAAGCTCCAATACTCAGGTTTAAAAACATCTCAGTTCGAAATAATAATAAAAACTTTTTTTAAAAGACCAAAAAAAACATAATTACAAACCCCACATAATACAGTAGTTGATGAAGCTGACAGCATTGCAAAATAAAGGTTCATTCTTAGCTGCTTAAGAATGACAAGGTTTACAGTTCTCACAATAACTCACTTCCATTTTGAAAGCACTCAGAATAAACACCTATCGTCACACTACAGCTCCTCCCACTGAAATGCAGATCATCCTATGCCAAGGTTAGCAACATTTTCCCAATACATGGAGCCCTGTTAAAGATCTTTCAAAGGAAGCAGAAATTCTTGGTGCCCTATTAAACCAATGTGCTACACAAACAGATACTGAAGAAGACTTTCACTAGTGGGATTTCAGTCTATAGAAGGCAAAGTTGGTAAATCAATCCTTGCTGAAGAAACCTTTTTGAACGCCAGTTTTTTCCATTGTTCATTTAATAGCATTACATTCAGAAGAGGACTGGGGGGATGAGGGTCCCCTCCAAATAAGTATAGTTTATAATTTTTTCATTTTGAAATAAAAATCAGGCAGTCTGCCAGTCACAAGAGTGCAACCCAGCATTTCCAGGATCTCTTATGGTGAATAGAAACTTCCAAAGAAACTGTAGCATTACATTTAATTTGAATACCATCAAGCATAAAGAGGCAATGAGTGACAGTTTCTGTGAGAAAAGAATGCTTCTAGAAGGTATTATGTTTATATATTAACAGCACAAGATATTCCCAAAGTCACTGTTTGCATACACCATGTATGTGTAGAAGGTTAACCAGAACTAGGAGCAGATATTTAAATTTATGAAGCTTGACAGCTTCTTCTTCATTAGTAAGCTGCCTCTGTCTTCACATTACACTCTTCTCCTCCCACCCTTGGAACAACATCCTACTCCTTTAAGTAGCACTGCTGCTGCTGGGAGAGGTAGCAGGGAAAACTGAAGTAAGAAGTGTCTCCCAGCTGAGATTCTCATTTTCCAAGTTGCTTTTCTTATTTATTTTTCACGTCAGAAGCCCAGCTGTCCTAAGACCCTGTTCACTGCTCTCTCCAACAATACCTCAGAACCAAAAATCCCTCAACTGCAGCTTTTTCTCCTGTCATGTCCCCAGCCAGGTTTTCCAACAGCCCAGTGCCCCAATAATTCCTCTGCAGTGTCCCCAGCTGCAACAGAGCAGCTGAGTGTGGTGTCAGTACTGACTGGAATACAAATATCATGTACCACTGAAAAGGCATTATAAAATGCACCCACACAGAATAAAGGTGAGAAGAATACATAATGAAACCCTGAAAAAATCCCTAAAGGAATAATATGATTTCTGTCTTATTTATGGACAAGGTGCTGGTACAGACCCTGGAATGCTCTATAAGTTTTGGCTATTATAAAATAAAAACTTCTCAGTAATCACAACATGGTAGCAATCTGCTTTAGGTGTTACTCTCACTAAAAGCAATTTAATGTCATGTCAGATTACCAATATATCCAATTGTGTGCAAAACTGCAAATACATTTAAAGCCCTGGTGCTGGGTTGAGTGGGAATTCAGTTTTCTAAGTGCCAATATAAATGTACACAGGTAAGCAAAGAGAGAATACAAAAGCCTCTCCCACACTGGCTAAAACTGTGTGTAAATGAGTGCTTAAAGAGGTTTACCAGCTTTTTATTTCTTTCTTACTACTGTTGGACTTGTAAAAAGCAGTCACTCATGCTTTACTGCTTGGTGTCTGTGAGTATTCAAATCCAGCAAAAAAGAATAGATTGTGCACTGACTGTTAGCATATGTTTAATAAACTCCACCAAAAGCTTACATTGAGAAGACGTTAGTTTAGAATCAGTAGTAAAAGCCCAGAAATACAGAACCAAAACTATTGCTCCATTTCAACTGCAAAGTCTGACTACTTTTACCTGCAGGTCCTAATCCTGCAACCTGTGATTACACCAGTAACCTCTTTCTTGGAAAATGTCCCCTTGGACTTAGAGCTGAAGACTTTATTCAGATAAAACTCCTGTTGAGCTGACCTGAATACATGGATTTTCTCCCAGGAAAAAAACAATACTTCATATTTGAATTATAACATATGGATCAATATTTGTAAAAATAAGGTAAAACGTGCTCTTAGACTCCTTAACTTTACATAGATTACATCATATGCCCTAAACAACAGGTGAAGTACTTTGCTTTAATATAAGTGGTTATAACAAAATGTGAGCTTCCAGGCTCCACTTGAAGTCATAGCTAACAAAACTAGCTGTGTATCTGAGTTCTCAATAAACAAAGGAAGTGAGGAAGAAATAATTAATATTATGCATATTTTACAGACAAGAAACTGCAGTTTGGAATAATAAGGACTCCCCAAGCATACTGTAGAGCTCACACCTAACACCAGATCCCTTGGGTTCAAAGCCTGTCTCTAAGGCTCAAAGATCTTTAATTTCCCTTGTTTTCCCTCATTTAATAACTATATTTATTAATTAGTAATTAGATTTGGCAAAAGAAGTTACTCTTTAGTGAAGTGACAGAGTAATCCTAATACCATCAAATTAAAATATTACAGGAAAGTTTTCATCTCTCTATTCCCACAGAACTGCAAAATATATTTCATCGGTGCTCCCATCAGTGGACACTGAGTAAAAAAATAACAGCCTCTGTGGGTCAGAAGAGAAGCTCATTTAGTGTTATCTTGCCTACAACAGTAGCAAACAACAGAAAAGGCATTAAAATGGAGTAAATGCGGAATGATGCTTCCCCTGAATAATCTCCCTCAACTTCCAACAACCCATAGTTCTGAGACTTTAATGCTGAATATCTTGCAATAGGCAGCTTGTGTTGAGTGGTGACACATTATACAACATGGAAAAAGGACTGTAAACTCATTGCAGCTTTAAAAAGGCATTACAGTCAACTCCAAGACAGTAGCAGAATATTTCCCCCTTTTTGTCTCTTACAGCTTGCTTTTTACAGATTTATTTTTCGTATCTTAGCATGATAATCCAAAGCTAAAAGGTCCTATTAGTACTGAAAGGCATATCACCAAGCTGTGTAGTTGTTTTAGAAAGCATATATTTATGTGCTATTAAAGGTGTGTTATAAATACTGAATAGATGGAATAGACAACTTTCTAGCTACAAGTGAAAATAAATTTTGTGAATACTCTAATAACTCAGTAAAAATATAAGGTATGACCACTGTTTACAGGTCATTTCAGCAAGGAATGGAAAGGAGGTCTAATGGCAAGAAAAAGGAGGACAAGATAGAAAAGAGGATGAAACTTCTGAGAATAAGTCAAAGAATTTCAGCATAAAAAGACAGTATGCAATAATAACCAATTTACCATATATTTTGGCCACAATAATACAATAACTAAACCCATGGTATTCTTCAGTCCCATTATTTATTGACCAGATTTTGTATATTAATTCAGAAACACAAATTTTGCATGACAGATGATAATAAGATATGACTGCAAACTTCAGAAAAGATTAACCATAAACAGCCGCAGGTAAGAATTGCAAATTATGTCATTATTAGAAGCATACTTCAATCTTATCTAAATGATTACTAGCATTGAGACACTGATGGTTAATCTTATAGGTCATTCCATAAAGCTCTACCTCAAACACAAAGAGATCTGAGGAAACAGAATGTCAAACCTGTGTTTGAATTCTGCTTTGAATTGCTAAAAACGTTTTTGCAGCATAAGTAAATTAGGATTCTCCAGAACAACCCTTTATACTCCTGCAAGTCTTCCCAAACAGCCATTCACCACAATACCATCTAAACCTGAACAACCCAGAGTCAGCTCTGATCCTGCCAGTGCTGACCTCTCTCGTCTCATTGTTCTGGTTTTACACATCTGCTGCACCCACCTGCTGCCTTTTTGTACACAGATTATAGAGTCTCTAGGACAGGAATCTTGCCTTTGTTCTGTGTTTGTACAACATCTGCCATCTAGTAGCTGACTACAAACTGAATTACTTCTCACTGAAGAGGAAAAAAAATAGACATTGTCAAAAGAGAAGTGATGTTTGTTTCCTACTTTTTCTATCATGGTCAGACACAATTCTATAAAATGGTTTTCAAATAGATACATTAATCATTTCATTTTCCCAGCCACCATGAGGCAATTGAAAAGGCCATTGTTTCACATACTAAGACTCCTCAAATTACTATAATTATTTTATACTGCAACTCTTAGGATTCAAAGAGTTATAATGAAAAATAGCATGAACTGGAGTACCATTTTAGCATGACAATGGTTCTTGCAGCAAAATGAGATTAATATTGGCTGGAGCTTCAAAATTCATCATGCATTACAAATTTTGAAAATAAAAATATTTATTTCTGCACTTGGAACTCCTGCAAATAAAACCAGTCTCAAGTATGTGATAATGGACAGTCGGAATTCAAATCATCCAAACTTTTGAATCTCAGTCTTTGACACTAACTTCTTATAAGATTACCTACACTTACAGGGAACATAAGACTGAATTACTTTATTGCCAGTGTGTTATTCTCCATCCATTCTATTCAAGAACCTGCCATCCAGAAAAGCAGGGGAAATCTGGTATTTGGGTTAGAGCATAGTAATCAAAGGCAAATTATGCCTGCCTCTGTAACAGTCTTTCATATTCACAGAACATCTACTGCTGTTCCACTTTGCATTTTTACTTTGGTATTAGATTTTCCAGAAAGTCCCTAATAGGATGATGCAAGTGTTGCTTATGAGTGTATTACATTCCACATACCCTAGAGGTCTTTGCCTTCAGCATGTGCAAGATACACTTACACACTAAGGTAACAAATGAAGGATATTTGCATATATAAGTTAAAGAATTTCCTCCTATGTAAGGCAAGGTTTAGGCTGCATGCCTTACATACTGTAAGTAGATTGTTCATGCACATATACAGCTTCTATTCTGTATTTTTCTACTCTCTGCTATTTACTTATTGGCGCCTCGCTTTATCCATGACTGTAAACTACTAAACAGGACCAATGCACTGTTTTTCAAGTTTGCCTTTCAAAACTTGTTATTTTTACATTAGAACAGAGTGAAAGACAAGAAGTCATTATACAGAAACCATGTGTGTCTCCATTTCAGCACATTGTTGATTTTTCCCAAAGAGCTCTCAGTGCCTTCATAACTTGATACCGTGTTCCTTTCTCCACTTTCTTTCCAGAGAAGTCCTTCTGATGTAATGCTTGTCTTTAAAAAATACCTTGTCTGAGAGTGGATGCAGGGCTTACTCTAGGCTAATGTGGGATTACTAGGAAAACAGTACACAGAAGCCATAAAACAAATGTTGAATCATGGTAATTTTCATTGCTTTGATTACTGTCACATGTTTCATGGGAAACATACTCAGATCCTTTTTATTTCAGCTAATGTGAAAAAATTTACTTAGAACCTCTCACCAATAAGAATAGAGCATCACTGTAAGCTTTTTACATCTTATTTAACATATGTTTTCTTGTTTTATTGATTATCTGCATAAGCTAAGACAATGAACAAAGTGAAAGAGTTTACTAAAGAAACTTTGTTGCCCTCAACACACCTGTCCTAGCAGTTGTAAAAAAATAGGTCATCACACCACAAAAAGTCATCCCTGGTGAAGTCTGAGTTAATAGTTCCATTCTTCCAAGGAAAATATAATAAATGTTCTTAAAACACTTCCATATATTGCAAAATAAACACCTTAACAAGAGAAACACACGTGATATACTCTGCATACAGGAAACACCTTTCTCCTTCATCTTTGTCTTCCTCAGTGAACCAGTAACTCCTACATTTAACTTTGCAAGCCCTTCTAAACAAATGTGGCCTGGACAGACTTTCCTATATAGAATACACTGCCAGACATTTCCTTGCTTTTATACTTCAGGGAACCCACACTCTGGAGATCTCAGCTGAGGTAGAATGTCAGAGGAAAGAGGTGGTTTCTTCAGTGGGTTTCTTTTGGACTTTATGGCAGCCTGGTATGGGAAAAATTCTTTTTTCAACATTGTTTAGATCTTCTAACAGGCACTACTGAATCAGATTTACCAAGTCCACTCTTTATCTTAAAGATGCATAAGTATGCCTTCGAAGAGATTTATTCCTTAAAGCGCAAAATGGACCTAGCTCCCGTGAAAAGCAATAATACACTTCCATCAAAGACAGGAATATAGCCATCCTATATTCCCCAAACTACATCAATACCTGCCTCACGTTAAGGTGTATCTATAGTTGAGGAAAATAAGGTCTCTCAGCAGCTAGATAAATTTCTTTATAGCAAAGAGTAAAGCTGAAGTGATTTCATACCTGATACAGACAGACTGACACAGTACCATGAGGAATGCATTTTTGTGGGGGGTTTCATATAAACACATATCTCCACATCCATAACTTTGGTAGGCAATGCCTTGGCTGTGATGGATCCCAGCACTTTACATCCCACAAGTTTGCAATGACCCTATAAAATTACTTTCAATCAATCTGAAGTTCCAGTGGCAAGAAATACTTCTGACAAATAACCAGGACTTGGCAGCAGGTCTAATAACGTAGTGCCAGGTTTAAAATGCTGCAGTTATCAGTCAGTCACACTACAGAGCGGGTCATGCATAGCAAAGAGCTGCTTTATTAGCTTGAAGGAATATGCCCATGTATAAAATGATAGCATGGAACTACCAAGCAGAAGCCAGAGCTGAAGAAAATCCCCCATGATGGCGCAGATAATGTGTGCCATTCACAATCCTGCTGGAGATCCATCCTAACCAGAACATGTTAGTTAACAGCACATCTTGAGATACAACAGTTAGGAAGCCATCAAGGCTCAAAATTGAATTTTGTCTTCTTTCTTGGGGTGAAAAGAGGAAATAGACAAGGATGAAATTGATACATTTCCCTGAAAGCTGCAAATCATAATAAAAACATAATATAAATAAAGAACTTTTCTGAGGCAATTTTTCACACTAAGACAGTGACCCTTGTCCTTTTCCAAAACAGACTGAAGCACTTCTCCTGACAATACCAGGCAGGTGCAGCTTTTTATTATTTAAAAAGCATTAAATGGTTATTAAGAAAGTGAAAGGCATGCAATATTTAGGGATATAATAAAGAACAATGAGAGGCCAGGGGCCTCCTTTAGTAACAAGCAAGGAACAACTGCAATTCACTGTTGTTGGGCTACTTTGTGCAAACCAAACAGCTTAATAAAATGCATTGTATACAGTACTAAGCACTTATGAGGTCACCTGCCTCTATAGACAGTCCTGGAACTTACTACATCTTCCTAGCACTCTGCTGTAAGTTTCAATAATCCTGTTAAAAGAACTGTTGGGATGATAGCAAATGTTAAATGTTGGGAGGGTTTTGTCACAAATCTCTCTGGTTTACTGCAAGAAAAACAAAGAAAAGTACTCAAATAGCTGCACAAGTTACACTAAAAAAAAAACCTAAAAACTTGAAGTTCTATCTCACTTGATATAGCAATGGACACAGCAATGCCAAGTTTGTGATTCCTTATGTACGACCTAAATGTTGAACGTCATCTATAATATAAAGGTATTGACAAGATATCAAGGAAATACTAAAAACTTGACAACTTTCTGTTTTCAGGATACACTACATTCAAAGGTATCCTTGCTAGAAATTCCCTTTCCTCTTGCTTAATTTAAAAGAACTATTTCAAGTTCCAATGTGATACAGAAATTTTTTCAGCAGAAGCAATACAAGACAGTAATTTTTGTATCCTGCTCCTCCCTACATCAGCACACCTGAATCACTGGGCTCTGTGAATGTGGAACTAATATCACTGCAGCAGTACAGAGATACGGAGACATCTTCCAAGACAAAACTGGGGTCATCACACAAGGGATGTTAACAGCAAACAGGAAATGCATCAGAACCAAGGGTGGAACATTACCCAAAGAATCTGATTTTTTTTTTTTTCCTTCTTTGTTGGCAGAAAAAAATTAGTTAAACAATAGATTTGCTTGCCTTTAAATTGATTGCAACTACTACCCCACCTCCTTGTTTCCCTTACCACTCATTCGAGCGCCCTGAGACCTGCATTGCTCAATCTCTTCCACGGCTTCTCACCTCCACGGTTCTCTCAGAGGTGCCAGCCTCAGTCTCAATGACACCCTGCTCTAGCTCAATGTCACCAACTGACAAGTGTCATACAAGTGACACCACCAGAACACTCAAGAGAGTACTCACTGTAGAGGACTCGCTCAATAATTGTCTGTCATTATTAAGTGCTGGCTGAGGAACATATCCACCCTCTCGGGAAAAAATGCCGAACAGCATGGAGCTGTAAAAAGATTCTGTGTTCATATCCAGAGCTCTTAAACAGAGCTATTCTTCAGGTAAATAGCAGCATTAACAGGAAAATTTGCTTCTATTGCCTATATTAAAAAGCTGCTCATTCCATGTCAGAAGTAGAAACACTCAGTTACACTGAAGCAGAGTATTCCAATTCAGCTACAAGAAAGTCATTCCCTTTTTATCAAGGAAATGTATTTCAAAATTAATAAAGAATTGCTATTTCAACCCAATATATACTTGTTCAATAAAATATGCAATCATATTCCACTGCAAACACTGAATAAATTTTCTTCCAAAAATCCTCTTTTTGTGGTGGTACATCCTGCCTCCCCTGCTTTTCATGCCACACTGTGATCTGAGAAATGCTTGTTAGACACAGCCTTGATGAGCAGCACCTTGATGAACCAGTCCTGCCTCACTTACAGAGATTCAACTACTTGTGAGAGTGTACTGCAAACCATGTAAGGAGATGGTTCTCTTGGTAAAAGCGCATTTCTTTTTTCTCATCCTTCAGTTACCTAACTCAGCTCACTAAACATTTCCTTGAATAATTACAATTACACAACTGCTAAAAGAGGGGAAATGAGAAAAGAGGACTGTACTGGTTTGGGCAGGGTTACAGTTGATTTAGCTGATTTTCCTCAGAGTAGCTGGCATGGTGCTGTGTTTTGGATTTGCCACCAAAACAGTGTTGTACAAATTGTAAACAAAGGAATCTTGTATTTGTTTCTACAAAATTTCAGGACATCTGATACTGAAATAATTCCTTTCTAATGCTTTTTCTCAATGAATTGACACAGCAGCAAAAAGGAATATTTCTATATTATTATAGCTTCAGCATGAATTCATTTGCAGGTATGAGCTGTACCCTTGCCTCTTCAAGGTTTGCCTTCCCAAGTTTTATAGAATAATTCAACACAAGAATCCAGGTTAAG
This sequence comes from Corvus cornix cornix, assembly GCF_000738735.6. Lineage (NCBI taxonomy): Eukaryota > Metazoa > Chordata > Aves > Passeriformes > Corvidae > Corvus > Corvus cornix. The sequence continues at coordinate 19,522,513 of NC_046338.1, read as the reverse complement.
ATTATACAATGCCCTATCCATAGAAAATTCATGTCTCTAAGTAGCTTTAAATTCTTTAGTACCAGCTCTTCTCTTACTGAAATTCTGTCACCCTTTTGATCCTCAATCTATTGCTCTAAACAATGCTTTACCGGGGTTTTCTTCAGTAGGGAATACCAGAGAACCCACAGCTTAGTCTTGTTTCCATGCCCTTCCAAGCATGGCATGTCAGTAGTTCTTTTCCATAGGAAAAAGCATAAAGCAATTTTATTGCAGAGTTGGTTCCATTTGCTTTTTTGAAAGCTGAATTTTTTTTTTCTTTTTTAACCTTTCTGGTCACCCAGAATACCCACTTATTCCAAAGGTTCATGTTTAGTGAAGTATAAGATTACAGACAGTTTCCAAATCTCTACTCCCTAAACCTGTAGCAAGAAGTACACTCTGGACTAGAAAACACCTCACTGATATCGTTGCCATGGCAAAGCTTAGTATGAGTTTAGAGACTGGGCACACAGCCAAGAAGAAAATGAGGAGAGCTGGCACATGACATTTCCCCCTTTGTTTTTTTCATACAATTTGTTTTCTGCAGCTCTTAAGAGCACAAGAAATGTTTCAGCTTCAATTATCTCCACAGGAGCTTCATTTTTCCCCCTTTACTTTGCTCTAAAACAATAGTCAGAGCTATTGTGACTTCTTGTGATTTTTTTCCTTCAATTCCCAAAGAATTATATATGTGTACATAGCAAATAATTCCTACAAAGATTGTTAGCATATGGGCTATGGTTTCCTTTTTATTAAAGGAAACTAGATTGGAAGTTGGGAACACAAACCTAATGGCTTCCCTTCAACTACAGTTTAATCTCACAGCCAATAAAGACAACATTTTCAGGGCAAAAAAAAAAGGTACCAGTCTATTGTAAAACACAGATATTATTATTATTATTATTTGTTTATCATTCTAAACAGTGATTCACTTATTGTATCACTGTTTAAGTCCCATCATCTTTAGCCAGTGTTGGGCAAGGTTGGTGTAACCTGATTCAGCAATTTTATCCAGTTAACTTTACATAAACTGTACAGTAAAATTTAAGCATCTTTAAATATAGAGACTCTCTATAAATATAGAGCCTCCTAGACCTCTGATCCTTTATATTGTGAGCTTGGCCAAGGCCATCACTCTAAAGGGGATTCTGGCTGGCACAAGGAGTTTGTGACTTTGCCAGCACAGTTCCAGAGCAGCCCTGGCCCAGGTGGGGACAAAGGCTGCCTTCCCTCAGTGCTGCTGAACTGTTGACACAGTCCTGCTGTGCTTTCTGCTGTGTTCTACAGCTGAGCCCAGCCTCCTCTTCTACTTTCTAGCCCCAAGATGTCCCAGCACAGCTTTAGACATCACAGGAGTACAGCCTGCAGAATTCTGCACCTTCTGAATGTCTGAGTCCTGTTGCCATTCTACCACAATTCAAGAAAGCTTCTCTCCCTTGGATACCAATAATGCTCAAGGTTAAACACGTCTAAAATCAAAGCCCTGGTCTGTTACAACAGAGAGCAAATTGAACTTAGCATCTGGCAACTATAACCTGATCATACATCTTTATTATTCTAAAACAAGCAATTCCAGAAAACTTCTTTCAAATATACTGATGTTTTCATTTTATTCAGACTCCAGAATGAAATTTAGAGTTTATTTTACAGCAGTGAAACTGTCTCCCAACTGATTTTAAGAAATCCACTACAAAATAAATAACTTCATGACAAAAAGGACAGGTTTGAGCTGTTCCACTGTATTCTATTCCCTCACAGTAATTAGTTGGAGGCCTAGATTTCTAAACTCTTTCATAAGCTGTAGTCTATCAGACATGCCTCTTAGCAGGATTTGTAGCAAATAAGTAAACCCTTGGTGAAACGTTCTAAAACCCAGAAATACTTTAAACTCATACCCTCAATGAAATACAATTTTGAGGAAGGAAAGTAATCAGTAGGCTAGTGCACAGTAAGCAACTTATACAGCAGGTGTAAGGTGGACAATCCTTTGAAACTATGAGAGCTATCAATAGCAATATTAAATTAGGAGGAAATAAAATAGAAACATGAAGTATTTATTCATGATCTTGAGCTTATAAACAAGGGCTGGCAGCCACTATCCTTAATTACAAGGACAGCCATTCTCCCTGTCACATGGAAGCAATCACTTATTGGCAAAAGCACCTGTAGGGATGCTACAAGGAGCAACTGCCACAGGCAGGCATTTCTGACTAGATCAGAATTTTTTTAATATGAATGGTGACAGTGTTCAGCTGAAATGACTGAATGTGGACTAGGTTGAAAAAAAGGACCCTATAACCTGATGGCGTTATGAACATAATGAAAACTCGGCATGGCAGAACAGGAGGCTTTACAACTGCTGCAATCTATTTAGCCATCTGTCCAGAAAAAGGTCAATGTAATTAACAGTTTAAATACACCCACTGACATGGAAAAGTAGAGACCAGACTTCACATAAAAGAAGAGAATCTAAACCAAGAAAATAAATACTTTGATTCCAGAGATAAAATCATTAATTTCTTCCAGAAACACAGATCTATTTCCATATAAAATGCTGTAGAAAAATGTTACTATAACCCTTAAACAGATGTTTCAGCCATATTAAAACACCAAGGATGTCAAGCTTGAAGACCTGGTTCTGGAATATTAGATCATATTAAGAAGTTTACAGTTACACACACAAAACCACATTTGATCAGACACCAAAGCCCATTCAAGAAGCAACTCTAAAAAGTTCCACCCTTTCAGCCCTTTTTCTAGGTTGCCGACTTGAAAACAGCAACTGTATTTTTAATATATGATTACATTGCACAGAATTGGGAAAGCACAAAGAAGGTGATCACAAGAAATGCTAAAAAAATAAACAGCATTTAAAGGACACAATTCTAACAAATAGGAATGGCTAGAGGCCAAGAAAAGGCAATTGTTTGGGTGATGAACACATGTAGCTGAATCTGCAGGGAAATGCCAGAGGTTTCCAAACCAGCAATGGTCTATGGAGAGCTGCTCCAACTCATGGTTTCAATTCTCCTGCTTTTGCTATCCGTAGTAAATTCCTGCTCCCAAATACCTGACAGGTATTCTGCCATGCCCAGATCTTAGGGTGCATTTATAGAAAACCTGCACGTGGCTTTCAAGCACAGCACCCCACATCAAGTGCAGCAGCACCTGAGGGCTGCTACTGCTTTGAAAATCCCAGAAACATCACTGTGTCTATGCTGGAAACATCCAAACTGGATGGTCACAGACATCTAGAAACTCTAAGCCTAGCTCTGCCATCTGAAAATCTACCCAGGTAGAAAATGCAGTCAGATCCAGGAAAAACAGCAGCATTAACTTAAATGAAAATGCATGTACTAGATTTTATTTTCATATTAGCAGTTGCAAAAGGGATGTTTCCTGGGATCTTTTAAGCTTAAATCGCATGGTCTTAAAAACAATGTGGGACCAACCATACAACTTCCAGCCACACCATGCTCAGAACAAGCACTACTCTGATGTGCACTGCTGGGGATCCAACATCCACACCCTCAGGGACAAATGGGTGTCAACAACCCAGCAAACCACTTGGGGTGCAGCAAAGAAGTGAATCTTGCTCCTTTTTCCTCTTTTGGAAGCATTGCATCTGTCACAAATCCAGAAAGCTGGCAGCTTAAGTAGGAACAATTCTGAAGCTTCTGATGAGCATATGTGGGAGCAAGTTCCAGACAAAGAAAAACATTTACTGCTGAGTGATTTTAAGAACTAATATCCAGTTTAAGTTTTTCTTTATTAAAAAATTCTAAACCTACTGAAAATATTAGGCTGCCTAAACTTAATCCTTACTTGGTAGAAATCTATATAGTTTTATTGAACTTAGCACAAGTACAAAAATTTTTCTCTGGCCAAAGATCTAAATGCAACTTGGACACAAGTAAGTTCTGTGAAACTTCATAGGAATTAGGCACACAGAATTCTAAAAAATTCATTTACAAACCCCTAGAGATGGGGAATGACAATCTTTACACAGAATTTTTGATCTATCCTTAGGAAGAAGGAGTTCTCAAATGCACTATTGTTCTGCTACAAAAGATTTTAAAAAAAAGGTAAATTTTGTCCTTCTTCATGAAAAGGTTTCAGCAACCCCATAAGGCAAGTAGAAATAGGTTAAATTCTTATTGAGTGAGAAATATATGGTTCTCCATAACCTACAGCTGTTAATGATGATGAAATATCTGCCAGCTGCCATAATCAAAGAAACAGTAACTCAACTAGTTAAAATACCAGTTAAAGAATGACTGCCTGCCAAAGCATATTTAACTTCAGGTAGCATCTCTGCAATTGACAAAATAGACATCCATTCCAAAGATAAACCTCAAATTATAATTTTCTCACTTAGTGGATTTACATGATCTAACATGCAGTCATTTTCTCATTAAAGACCTAAATATAAAGTACTTGAACAAGTGATTGCTGTATTCGAACCATTACAGAACATTTATTTTGTGGTGCTCCTGCCTGTGGTACCCAGAACACGTAAGGGTTTGCTTTTAAAAGCCACCATGCTGTAGGAGTCAGGCATCCTTAAGCTACTTCACACATCCAGCTGCTGTAGGAAACAGCCACTGGGGCCTGGACAGGTCAGACATTAAAGCCAGTCAGCTTCTCTACAACATCCTCCCCTGCAAGCAAGATCACCCCACTGCAGATATCCCATCTAAGCCTTTTAAAACCTTGACCTTCAATCCTTTAGACCGTCTCTTGTTCTCTCAGAGTTCTGGTTTATCAGATGACTCTGGAGCAACAACAATTACCCCCACAACTGCACGCATCTTGAGCCAAGGACATTGTCGCTGCCAAGTGGCCTTGCAGCCTTCCCCAGGGCAGCTGGAAACAGCTCTATGTGCAGTATGTGCACCCTTCCACAGCTGAATGAAGGGAACTGTGATTGTCAAAGTTCCAGATTAGATGACATCAGACAGATAAGAAGTGATATCATTTACACAAAAAAAATCCAAACCCAATTACTAATTCCATTTTAAGAAAGAAGTGTTTTACACTTACAGAAATGGTGATACATTAAAAAACTGGATTTGCAGAGGTAGTAGATTCTCTCATGTAAATGGATTCTAAGTGCATCTTAGATATTTAAAAAGTCAGAGATAGTCAAGATTTTTAAATTTACAGTTCATAAGCTCCACGTTATTTACTTGCTAGTGTATCAAACTGCCACAGGTATACCCATCTCTAAACACCACCTTGCACACCCAACCCCAAAACTGTCCTTCTCAAAAGTCACAAAATAGTAAAGCTTTCAATGAAACCTAGCAGCAAACTAATGTCCAGAGCTCTTTAAATATAAGTGTATTCTTAATTTTCATTTGCTACAGTAAAGCATGACAGGCACAGGCTGGATCATGCCGCTTGTGAAATCCGGAACACTCCCTGAATTTTTAAAGGGTTTTCAGGCATGCACAAATACTTCTGGCACATTGTGAACAAAGTCTGAGATATGACATAAAATGAAGATGATGTTATGAATACCATTTCTGTTCTTCATACTCCAAATGATGCCACATATATCCAGCCACAGAGTTTTTAATGATGGCATTGCAAAACAAATTGTTCAGGGGTTCCTAAACAATATACCTTTAATACGTTTCATCAAAATGATGGATATTCACCTGTCAGAGCAACCTAGGTGACACTGAGGTTTGGGGTGGAAGAGGACAGGACAACACTGTAAAAAGCAGAAGCTTCAAGTACCAAGGCACTGAAAACTAGCAACTGAATTTAGAAGTCCAATCCTACCCTAGTTAGCTGACTAATCATAATGAAAACACAACTGAGCCAGGCACTCTGAGTTCTTGTACACAACTATCTAAAATTACCTGTTAAAAAACCTATTCATTAGCGACCACTGTGTTACAAGAGGGTTTTCAGAAGCTGGCAAACAGTACATTAACTAAAAATGCTTTCCTAATTAGAATTCATAAAATAAATTGTACAGCTCTAGTCTCTAATAAACAACAAACCTCATGTTGAAAGGCCTTCTTCCCCTCATTCACAGCAAAATGAGATATGGTATTTCAGTGCTGTTCTCAATAGGCAGCCATAATAAATATCTACTGAATTACATACTCTTCCACATATAGAGAAAGGCTATTAGTGAACCAAATATAGAGATACCTCTTGACATCAGTAACTAAGAACACAGCCACACTCTTCAGCTTTCCATTTGCTTCCCTTTTCTTTTTTACCTGTTTAGTATTTTTGAAAACACCCAAAAACTTTCAAAAAGGGTTTCCAATTAGTCCAATGATTTAGAATTTCATAGAATAGAATGCTATATTATTCAGATATTTGTATCCTTTAAAGTAAAAGTTATAACTTCACAGCACAAGAAAAGAGGTGGGGTGACAGAAACAAGCTACCCAAAAAATGGGTTTGCAGGTTATGGGAAATGCCAGGACCAATTTGAAGAGCATGCAGTGGATGTTAGAAATGGGAAAGTTGATTATGCTTGGGGTTTTTTTCTTACGCCACAAAACTATTTTAATGACAAAAAAAAATCCCTGCTGTTGAGAATGAAAAACTAAGAAGTCAACAGTCATACAGTCAAAGCAAAAAGAATCCTCAGGTTTAGAGTATTAGTATGGCCTTGGGAAGAGCCAACCCACAGCTGACAGCAGCTACCCACTGACTCTGCAATGAACAAATGATTAAGCTACTCTTATTGGTTTTACCCTGAATTTACTCAAGGCATTGTTAGTTTTTTTATCTTTAGTACAGAAAACAAGAACTCCCCATACCAGGGACTCTGTTTCTTCACAGACATCAGTCTCTACATAAAAGTTCCATAGAAGAGATTTTTTTCAAAGCACTTCACAAACAAGGTCTCGATAAAAAAATGCTTACTTCTCCTTGTGTGAACAATCCAAACAAGCATAATATCCTCTCTGAGAAAGGCAGAAGAAACCTGCATGCCTTTCCTCCTTTGCAAATTATGCGAGCACCAACACAATCCCCCTTGGGACTACTCCAACAGCAACGGGTTATGGTGAAGCTGCATCAAAAGCCAGAATACATCTCTTCTTCAAATCATGCAGCACACATTCTGCACACTGTGCCCAATCACAGGAAAACAGAAAAATAAGGGTCACTTTGTAGTGTCACAGCTGACTTAACTATGATTCAAAGAGCTCACTGAAGTCAAAGGGGGAAAAAGACTTGGCATAAGTGTCAGTAATTCCACTGAGTTATGTGTGAACACAGTTCTTCAGGCAGACTATCTGCCACAACACTGCCTCTCAAGCTCCTCTTGGAGTATACTAAATTCCCTGCTTATAAAATTACCATGAACTATCAGCTGTGATGGTTTAGACCCACATCTGCTACCACCACGTAGTACTCCACAGCCTACTACAAGCAACTGAAAGTAGCTCTAGGCTGGCTGCTGCTCCTTAGCCATAGCAACCCAGGCAGGAGAAATCCATTTGCAATTGTTTATAACCACAGTCATCACCACAACACTGCAGCACTCTCACATTCAACTGGAGTCAGGCTGAAATAGTCTTCTTTATCTTGTGGGGTTGAAATAAGCAGCTTTTCAGAAAAATAACACAACAGGAGCCATACCAAGCTACTGTTAATGGAGTGGTTGAAAGGGGTCACAGAAAGGTCCTCCAGATCAAAGAACGGAATGACACTTGTAAGACAGCCAAGAACAAATCAAAACAAGACAGGCAGACTTCTGGCAAGGATGAAGCTGATGGTCAGTATTAGAGGGCACAGATAGAATCCCCTCCCAGATGAGATCCACAATACACAGGTCAATAAGACAGACTCACAAACTGATGGGGGTGGGGAGAAAGACTTCAACTACTACTCCAGTTCTCAGATGAACACAAGAGCCAGAGACAGTCTAAAATCTAGGAAACATTAGTTTGTGCATCATGGGACTAGTTCCACTGCACATTGGGGCTGGGGAGGAGCATTTCATAGCACTGCACTCATCCACAGTATGAAACACATGCCACAGCACTTTGTCCCACCATTTTAATAAGTGTATTTCACAGCATTCTAACAGGGTTTATCATATTGCACAACATATTAATAGGCAGAAGAGGTTATTTTGGGAGAACATGATATAACAGTGATTTGCATTCACACGACAGTTCACAAAAATAGGTATTACTGTGGTAGGAATAAGAGGCAGACACTTAGCCCCTTCTGTTTCAAACCATTTCTTATAGAACTGTATTTTACTGTATTGCCCCAAGACATAAAATGGAACTTTAAGAAATGGTGTTCTGTAATGGTGATAAGATTGCAAAGCAGAACTGCCCTGCTACTTGCACTAGATTAGACCACAGTGCTTTTTCTGTACCTCAGGGGAGCTAGTCCAGCAAACTATTTTGTTCTGTATCTTTTTGAGCTCTTTTTTATTTCTAAACAATCAACCTTCTGATTTCCTTAATACACAAAAAAATTTAATGAATTCTTCAAAATAGGTACCTACACTACTTCCAATGTCACTAAGGCAAACTGAGCCCTTCCTACACTTCCCCTCACACTTAGCAAGCTCCCCTCCAGCCCTGCTGCCCTTCTCAGCACCAGGCTCTCTTGAACAGCCACACACAAGCAGATGAATGCATAGCACATAAAGACACTAGGGGTAAGTCTTATTTCAAATACAAGCTGTAAGACAAGAAGTATTAAAAAACAAAATCTTTAGTCTCAACACTGGAAAAAGTCCAAAGGGGTGGTAGTTCAAATAAAAGATTTTTTTTCTTAATCTGTGCTGGAAATTGGAAAGAATAACAACCATCTGCTACTTTCAGTTCTCTTGTGGACACTGTATTGAATGATGCAATGTTTTGCCTTTCAGAGCTTCAGAAACTGTGCAGGGATCTGCAGGGGAAGCTGAGAGAAGGAGGAGAAAAATGAGACTGAAGATAGCCCCAAAGTCTGAGGTCCAGACAGCTCAGCAAGGGAGCTTAGATCTGCCAAGAAGGCGGTGAAGCAACACAGCAGGACCCCACCAGAGCCACAGAGCAAACAGCCTGACTGCTCACCAGCTCACTGCAGAGAGCCTTCCTCTGAGCCAGGACTTGGTGGAAAATAACAGCAAGAAGGAGCTCAGGAACAAAAAGACCACTTGGCTCGAGACCATGCTCCAGGCAGAGGGACTCTGCTTCTCCAAGAGCAGCTTGCTGCAGCCCCTCAGCTCTGGAAGCAGCTGGCCCCAGAAAGTTCCTGCCTCCCGCAAGCCCCTGGCACTGCCCAGGGGCCCTCTGGTGCCTCGAGCTATGTGTTGGTGCTCGCTGTCACAGCTGCCCCACATTCCTGCAGCAGGCCAAGATGAAAGCAAGTTGCGCAGTGGAAACGTTTTTCCACAGCCTTTTTTTTCCAAGCACTGGCGTATTCCTGCACTGAGTACCTAAATGTGAACTCCCCTACTATTTATTTCCAACTTCCATCATTTTAACTGCTGTTGATTTGACTCAAACATTTGGGCTTTTGGCTCAAAGCATTCACAAAAGGTGTAATAACTCCATTCAGTAAAGCTAAATAACAAATAATAATAACAACTCCAGTATATTTGTATAGGTACATAGACATATATATATATGTATCTGTAATTATGAAAATGTGCCGAGGTTTCATTCAAGTTCCATAATAATCAGACTTCCCAAAATCAGTTGAACTTTGATCAAACACAAAAAAACCACCCATGGAAACTCACTAAATAATATTTATAAATCATTCCATACCATCACCCTTGACACTTCAATAACTAGTTCTGATGTTCCATGGAAACACTGAAGAAAAATGCTCAAACTAATTGTTATTAAAACACTACTAAACAAATAAGTTGATTTTACATAAAGATTTATTTTGTGAAAAATGCCCATTAAGAACTCACCAGACAACATCCCAATTATCTTTTCAACTTTAGTAACATTTTATCACAATACAAATGGAGTATAAAAAGTTGAAGTCAAAATTCCAATAAACTCCCAAGCTTTTCATAAAGAAAAGGTTATAGAAAATAGCTCACATACCAAACAGGAAAATACAACCTTAATAGGTAACAAAAACAATTGTGGTTTCATAAAAACACTCAAGAAATAGTACTCCAAAACACTCAGACAACTTCATAAAGCACAAAAAAAATACATACCAGAACCACAGCTCCTGAAGTCACTAAAATCAATTCCTATACTCATGGCAAGTGTCCTCAGTAATTTTGACAAAGCTGTCTCAGCACCTGCTTACAGAACCCTCACCTCTCCAACGTTTAATTCCTCTCACAACCCAAACCCACTTCTCCAAACCCCTACCACATTATGCTTCTGCAGCTGCTTATATACTCACCCAATTTGTGGCTGTGATTGAAATCAGCAGCAAGCAATTAAGACTAATGATGAACAGGTGATCAGTCTCCCAAAATAACAAGGGCCATGACCAACACTCTCATCCATGGCAACTGGGGAAAACAAACGAAAAAAAACCAAAGACTATGCTGGACCCCAGCATCACAAGTCTTTCTTCATGAAGAACCCAGCTTTTGATCAAGGAGGACTTGACTTTCATTGGTCAGAAGCTGGAACTTCACTGACTTTCACAGGGCAACAGGGACTAGCTTACTAAACCCCAAAGAGCAGCCAACATTTCCCAGCCAGAACCTGTATGAAGCAGCAGGGTTCCCACAGGACACTGACCCCCACGAGAAGCCAGCCATGGCAGCCGTGGGCTGGGCAGGTCCATGTGCTCTAGGGTGCATTGTCAGACACCTTGGATCAGGTGTCTGTGGCAGGCACTGGCAGTGGGGATGGCCACTGTGAGTGAAGGCTGGCGCTGATTCCATATGGCTCCACAACAGTTCCACAGCCAGGCACTGCTGAGCCCTCAGAGAAAGTTGGTGGTGCCTCTCTGAAAGAAAAAAAACATTTAAGAAAGGGCAAAACTCTGTGAGGCAGCAAGCAAGAAGTGTAAGAAAAAGCCCTGCAACCACCAAAGTCAGAGAAGGAGGGAAAGACAAGAAGGTCCTCCAGGCATCCAAAGGGCACAGAGCCCACAGAGGAGCCCACACTGGAGCAGGTGGAGATGCCCTGAAGGAAACTACAGCCTGTAGAGAGCCCGTGCAGGAGCCAGGAGAAGAGTGAGGAGGAAGGAGCAGCAGATAGGAGCTGTTATGAAGTGACCACAACCCCCTATCACCTCTATATCACTCACTGTGTTATTTCATTTCCTGTGTTTGTCACCACCCAAATCTAATTTAATTGGCAATAAATTAATTTCCCCCTAAGTGAATCTGTTTTTCCTGTGATGGTAGTCAGTAAGTGATCTGATTTTTGTCTCAACCTACAAGATTTTCATTTTGTCCTCTCACCCTGCCCTGTTGACAGGGAGAGTGAGTGGGCAGCTAGGTGGGCATTTGGCTGCAGTACACGGTCAACCCACCACACATCTCCAGCCAGTGATCTTGATGACCTGACCTTCCACAGCTTCCACCACTTTGCAGTCGTTCTGCAGAGCTGAACATTTGCTGAAAACCCCTCCAATACTCTGTGATGTTTATTTCATGGCTCCAGGTGCAACACCATGGTGAGGAGGACAGATGGGTAACACCGTCTCTTCCCCCCAACCTGAACCTCCTGTGGGGGTGGTAGGGCAACTACCAGGGCTGCTGCAAAAATGGCTGTGTAGTGCTGAAAAAGGGGTTGCCTTACAAAATCCTGGCCATCTCTCAGTGGAATTTCAAGTACACATCCACAAGCCTCTGTACGTGCCTGCATTTGCCTCAGGAGTCTTGCATCACATTGTTTTTCGGTCATGCAGAAAGCAGGACCAGCCAGTCAATAAAAATCCCAGAGCTAGGGCTCAAGGGATAACAAAGGAGAAATAACATGAATTTATGTGATTCCAGCATATGCAACCACAACAGCTTGCAGATGGGGATATGGGGAGGAATAACATAATCCACAAACATCAGAAGGATATGACACCAATTAAGAATACCAAACACTTAATACAGGAAGCCTTACAGTCCGAAAAGAAATACTGCAGTAGGGCTGGGGTTTGTTTGTTTCTGTCCACATGTATTGTCATCTGTCTGCACAAGCCATAGGAATTCAATACAAAGCAGACTGCCAGGTTCCAGCAGCTTTGGAAACCCGCACTTCTCTTTCCTCATGCATGGACAATTCATAGAGCCACACTCAGGATGCTGAGCCAAATTCAGTGTGTCAGGGGGGCAACTGGTTAAAATGACTTCTCAAATTTAAATGTTATTTAAACCATCGAAACAAGGATGCATAGGAAATTAAAAATTTAGTTCAAAAATGTATCCATAGCTCTAACTTCAAATGTATCTAGAATCACAGTTTTCAAAGTGGACATGAAGAAATACTCAACTATACATATGTCATTCTTCACAAATACCTGTGTAATCCAGCCTAAAAAGACTTTCAGGAAAGAAGCTACACCACCTTTTCATGGGTGATAAGTTTCCTCTGTGCTTAGAAAGAAATGGTGCTCTGGATAGAAGCCTGAGTCAATTAAAAAATGATAAAAGAAGACAGTGAACACACATACTCGTTGTACAAAAAAAGATAATGGAGCAATCACTGAAAACCCCTACACAGGGGGAATCATCCTGACACAAAGATGCTTTACTAGCTAGTTCAACTGTGCCTCGAACCCAAATTATACTTACCCTTCTTCCTGTGGTATTTATTGATATTCTGCACACTGACCCTTTCCTAAACTTTAACCTTTCCTTGAAAGTACTAGTAGGTCTTATTCAACCCAGTTATCTCCGTCTCCGCCATGGGCAAAGACGGCTTGCTTCACTTGATGTCATTTTCATTTATCTTTGCATTCCCATCAGCCCTCAGAAAGGCTCATGGCGCAGCCCCTGGCAAATTGCTCAATCTTTCCTCTTCCTCATGCCAACATTTTAAAGGTTCCCTTTGATCTTAGCTGGAAGTTTAGGATGAATAAACCTCACCAGACCAGCAGAGGCTACAAAAACAAATCACAAGTTTTATCATTGCTTCATTGTCCTCAAGGACCCTTGGCATTTTGTAGAGTCTATCTTCTTATAGGCACTCTTTCAGCTCCACTTAGTTTATATTTCCAGCCCTGTTCAGCATAACCCCGAATTCTGGCATAAAGTTGCGTAAACGTAAGTACGCTTGTTAAAAAGAAATATGTATTTACACACACACAACTTGCTCTCATTCTTTAGTTATAAATAACATGTCTTGTCTTCCCTGACTCAGTAACACACCTTTCAACATCTTTAAAACAAGCCAAATTACAGCCCTGACCCAAATACCCTCTTTTTTAGTAGGCAAATTTTATTGCTGTTGTGAATGCTATGCTTAGGTGAAATTATCTTCAGTTTAGCTTGCACTATACTTACGAAGTCATGCAGTGGTATTTTTGCCTTATGCTTCTCCAGATATTGAAGCAAGGAGATTAGATGGATAAAAGCATATTTCAGCCTCTAGTGATCTGATTTATACTTGGATATATTATTATTTTTAGCTGTACAGACTCGTAAGTATTCTGAAAAACCAAATTAGAAACAGATACTAGGTTTAGGAGAAACTAGAAGAAACTTTTTAAACCAATATGAGAAATAAAATACCCTAAATCCAACAGAGCTACCAAAGGAGCATAGGCATTAAAGCAATTGGATATATAGAATTCCTTTATTGCTAAGATTTTACAGTTTTAAAATGTAGAAAATTTTTTTCTGTCTTTTGTCATCAATATTCTGCATCTGTCTTCTGCAATTTATAGATACTAAATGCTTCTTTGTGTTCCTAAATTGAAAAGAGCTGAAGAACAATTTTCCTGAGATCTTGATTTCTAATAAATGTGGGGTTATACATAGATGAACTAACTAAGCAGAAGATGATACTACGTCTGAAGATAAAGGTGTGAGCGCAGACAAGGCGAAGAGGGGAACTGGGGATGGCAGCAGGGCCCATCCCACGGCACCTGACCCAGAGAGCAGGGCAGCTCTGGAGATGGCAGCCAGCTTTAATCAGGATCTTCATCCATCAGGTGGTTCAAGGTGATGAGGCAAGTCTGAGGGCAGGCTTGGTGGTCAGTGGGTCAGACATAGTCTAGAGATGTCCAGACAGACCCACAGTGACAGGACAGCCCTACTACCAAGCCAGGAATCCTGTGTATGTGTCAGAGTCCATGGACAAGGACAAACTGTGCCTAAGCTGGAGAGCAGCAATCTGGAAGCACTGCTTAAACAGGCATTGGCTCAGGGTCGAGTTTAAATCCTGCTCCTGGGGTGGGAGGCCCCAGTGAGGCTGGTCAGGGCTGTTACCAGTGACCCAGGACACTTGACAGAAGCTTCCTTGAAATCAGTGGGATGCTGCCCTGTTGAAGTTTGCTGTTGGAAGAAGTGTGTTGCTCACCCCAAAGAACTACAGCTGGTGATGAACAAATTTTAAGGTATTATCAGTGCTCTCTTCATCATGGTATCATTACAGGGAAATCAGAAAATTAATCTTTAGTGAACAAGGAGCAAATTAATTTGCTATAGCTCTCAGTCTCTCTAAATCCTTTCTCCATTATAATTTAGTAGGGTTTTAGTATATAGGATTTCCATCCACCCCCTCACCTACCACCACCACCCCTCCCAGTGCTTTTGTGGAGAGAATTTTGCTCAAAGGACAGCACAGCTCTCAGTAAAAAGTACAAGTGAAAGGAATTGTCTCTTTCTAACAGGACAAGTTTCCATTAAGTTAATTCTACACCACTACTCAATGTGTTTTACAAATCAGACAGGTGATTTTCTTATCGAGACTTTTAGAATGCAGCTTAGATTTGCTCGTGTATAAATGGAAAAAAGAAAAAAAACTCACAAGTCATCTCAACCCATGGAGAATCAATCTCTTCCAGAATCAATGAGGTCTCTACAAAGGCAATTGTTTTACAGCAACCAGAGAACCGATGAAAGTCAGAGAAGTCCCTTCTGGCAGATGTGTCTAATAAACACAGCTCCCATATATGTTCAGATGGCTGAAGCTGTTTATACAACGTTCCATCCGAGCAATTTCTCCATTGCAGTTTTATCTTTTAGTTCTTGTGCTTGGCTGTCAGCAGGGTTTATTTTCAACTGGTTTAAATTAAAAAAAAAAAAAAAAATTCCAAAACAAAAAGACAAATGTAACACAGTCACTATTCAATCCATAGTGATTCCTGCAATGTTTCTAGCAAAGCATGCATATATAACAGTGACCTGAGCTATCTCACTGGGCCCAGAGGAGAAAGGTCACCTTCTTTCTGAGAGAGTTGCATGTTTTCTGTACCCTGCTGTTGGAGCTACTTGGAGAGACTGCAGATGGTGAGCTACCACAGCAAAGAACAGAGGAATAATTCCAAAACCTAGTCCAAACTCTTTTAGCACAAAAAGCCTATCCTTAATCCCTTGCATAGTTTGATTTAACTTGAGCATAACATGGTCTGACCTTTCAAATATCTTTTTAAATTAATTTTCTTCCCAACACTTTAATTTCCACAGTGGACAAAGCTAGAAGGAACAGTCTAACCTATACAACCATTAGCATCACCCAGGTTTTTTAATCTGTAAAGTCTGGAACAATTAACTCAGAGTAAAAGTTTGTTTCACAGTGGTTTGGAAATGACACAGTGTGCAGAAAGTTTCACAGTTCATCAGTTTTAGAACATTTTCTAAACAAGTGCTTGTAATTTAAGATAAATTTTAATCTAACTCATGCATGTTTTCTAATGAAGTCAAATAGTGACATAATAATTTTAAAGATATTTTTAATTCCCGGTTAGGAAACCAGTAGCAAATCTAAAAATTCTAACACATTTCCAACAGTTCTTTCTTTAGTGCTTTTGGCTTAACACCAAAGGCAGATTTTTATTTATCTTCAAAATACTGTTGCCTCTGAAAGTGATGTGTCACAAATGGAAGAAAGATAATTTTAGCTGGATGTGTAAATCAGTTTGTTTTCTGCAAATTTATACCATTTGGAGAATACATTTGGAAGTTATGCATGGCACTTTTTAATAGACTGTATATTAGCAGCACAATTCTGAGTGAAACTGGCATTTATTCCTGTTTCAATTTCACACTTATTATTTGCCAGTTGTATTTTAGCCGGTCCATATTCATATCTTGAGTTAGCACAATGCAACCAAATTGTCTGCATGCAAAATTCAGTGCAATGTTGTCCTAGTTTTAACACATTTGGAAGACAGATAGAACAAATGACTCAGAGATATTCTGAGTAGTGGTAAACAGAAGATAACTGCCAGTGCGTGAACAAAGCCATTAATTCCCTGTCCCTCTATAACTTGATTTAAAAATTAAAATGGGATAATTACTATATGACTCTTCTGTCAATGTCATGAGACATGGTGTTAAGACAATAGCAGGCGTTTCTCAAAAACCATGCTAAGACTATTTTTTTTCTTGTCAGTTTACGTTCAAAACAACTATATACTTGAGTTCTCAGTTCTGGAATGTATTAATATCTATGGAAGTCAACAGCACTTGTTTCCATGTGGGTAAAGGGACCACAAAGCCTATACCTCAGTCTTTTAGAGCATTCCCTGCAAAGTACTTATCCCCTTTAACACCCATATGTGAGGAGATGTTGAGGCTCTGTTATAAATGGGTTCCTGAACAACGCAGACCTGTGATATGGCTTAAAAAGCCACATCTGTTGCAGGGATTAAAATCATCCTGCAGCAGCAGTCACACAACATTTGGCTGCGAAATGCTGAGTAACATCAAGAGAAAACCTCTGAGATGTTGAAAAATGGAGTGGTGGTGCTTGTGAGACAGTGGGCTTTGAGTTGCTGTGAGTGCTGCCCAGCCCTAAATTAGGAGCTGATACAAGTTTCAGAAAGGAGTTATGGCCATTTCCACTTTCTATCCCCCTAGGCAAGGGGTCTGTTGGAACATTTAACTTGCATATTGGAGCAAAGGAGCAAAGATTGTCAGAGCTCTGTGTTTGACCGTCTAGCATTTCAAGTTGAAGAACAGATATAAGAAAATAGGAAACGGCTAAAAAGCAACTGTTAAATGACATAAGTTAAAAAAATATCTGATGGACCTGGATAAAAATGGCAGTCTTTGCCCCCTAGGCTTGTGCCTCCAGACTAACCTAACAGACCTAGGGAAGCAAAGTTGCAAGGAAGAAATGAGCTAATAGGCATGGCCCCACAAGAATTATGATCAATTAAATCCAAGATGTAATTTACCTGGTTTCAAGTTACCATACAAATCCCAAGTGTGAAGGATTTCCCTGGGACATTAAGTTGGGCTCACAAACCCTTCAAGAGACTGAAGGATCCATTGCAATGGATGGTTACTTCAGCGCTGTGGAATTAACTAGCTCTGTGTAATTCTTCCTTTCAAACGTGTCCTTACAAACTGGGCATTCCTTCTGCTATTTGCCTGTTTGCTGCTGCCAGAGTCATAAAAAGCAAGAGCTGGCAACATGGAAGAGAAGAGCAGCTTTGGTACATTAGTTTTCATCTCTTTTTTTCTCTTGGTTGCTATGCTAGTGTGTTAAGCATAACAGATTAGATTTTGACATGCAATCTCATGGAAAGAGAAGCTTAAATATTGATTATAGTTAAAGTCTAGCTTGCTTTCAGAACCCCTGAAGTTCACCTCAGTCTTAAACAATACTTGGAAAAGCACCTGATGAAGAAACCATGACTATGTGTCTATTCTCATCAAGACTTAGAAATAAGCCAGAGAAGACTTTGCTACAAAACTCCACAGAGTAAAAGAGCATCTAAAGCTATATACAAGTCTTTTGTTCTCTATGTAGCTAGTACTAACCCAAAATATTCTGAGTCCTAGGAATGACCCAGATTGGCACAGTGATGTAGTCAGAAAGAGACCAGTCCATCAATCAAAAGAGAAAGCAGAGGTTTGCAAAACCACTGAAACTTTCACTTTGTGGCAAATTCATCATATGTCTAAAGAATCAGTGCTCTGTTTTTCTTCATCATGGCCCACGTTATAGGCCTTTACATTGAACACAAGGCCCCCATCACTTATTCTAGCTGTTGTTGCAATTCTGTCTCAAAAGGCTCATAGGAACAGGAGTACAGGGAGTTTGTCTCAGGCTTACAGTGCATCTAAGGTTTGCTTTAATCTGCGCTGTATCACAGCAGGCTCCGAGGGACCATTCAACCACTGATTGGCTGAATGAGTGGGCTACAGACTTCTCCGTGCCCTTCCTCGTCTCTGATCATGAGCTGAGCTTCAAACTCCAAAGGTATTCCCAGAACATGGCAGTGACTTTGACAAACTGGCTCAAATCCTAAGAGGCCAGTTCAGATCTGACTGCATCATTATTAATTTGTTAAGTAACAGAGAGCATGTCAAAAGTGTTGGGGGTGCTGAAGCAGGGCTCCATGTCCTGCTGTTACTGTTAACACTCCCCGTGGCAGAGTGAAACTCTAACACGAGTTTGCAGCGTTTGCCCTGTCCCCACTGGCCTGCTGAGTATTTGTCTCATGCACTAGGCATTACCAGGGAAAATTTTTAAAAGAAGAGTTATATTACTTACATATTAAACAAAAACAAGTCACATTTTCTCTAGCTGCTAGTAATTCTGATTAGGAAAAATAGCTGACCCTCTTACTCCTTGCAAAATTAAAGAATCACGCTGTTCTTCCCGTGGTTTTCTTGCTTATGACTTTCTATGGCAATTCATTAAGTGTTACAGTATTAACAGGGACCCAAAACACCAAATTTAATCAACACTACTTCTCACGTATCAACATTTGTGCTCAGAAAACTGTACATTAAATAGTGGCTTTAGTGAATTATCTGACCTTTCCCTCTCAAGTCTGCACCTCCTAATTGCAACATTCCTTCTTTCGGTATAAAATATGGGCAAAGTCAAACCCTGCCATAACACCTGCAAATTTCCTCAAATGGCTCACAGAACCAGCCTATCTAATGGTACAAACCATGACTGCAAATGTGTTTGGATTATCTATATATTTGGTATTCATGAGGTTTACAGTTCTAGCTTGTAGCCAGGAAAATTGCTTTGATTTTTTATAAGTCTCAGAGCAGAAGGCAAATAAAAAATATAATATGTTTACTACCACACACAGTTCTTTAAACTCCTGCTACATTTCCCCTGACAATTCCTTTGCCATCAATCCTCCTGCTCTTGAATATCTCTCTGATATTTCTGCCTTGGCAGCAAAGGACATCTTCTGGTCGACATAATGTAAAATTAATTCTACTAAAGAACATTATTTTCTTCTCTTATACTTAAAAGCAGCTGGACTTCATTCCTGGGTCTGAGAGAAACAAATAACATGAATAAATCGTCGTGTTCAACATATCATTACTCTGTGGCACAATGGGTAGGTGAGTCTAACTGGAATACCTCCAGGTACCCGTCCCATTCTGAAGCAATTAAGAGAATATATATAAGGTCACTATATATATAAGGTCACTATAAACACTACCGGTTTGCTCCTGGAGTTTGAGCATAACTGAAGGCTTTGGAAAAAATTCCAGTCCTACCAATGGATCTGACCAGTCTTCAAGAGTGTAAACAACCACTGGTATCCTCAGCATGTATAAATGCTCTTTGCCTCCTTCTCTGAAAATTGTCTGAGGGGCAGAGATAAAAAGCAAACTCCAGTCTCACTGTCTAGTGCTTTACTCACTGCACCTTAGATCTGGGTCAGACCCTGTCCTCATCTGCCCTCTGCCTCTCCAGCTCATGGGGGTGCTTCTCTCCAGGCATTTCATCAGGAAGATAGCAAAATCTCATTGGCAGTTTGGAAAGTTTTCCTTCTTACACTATGATTAAGTGTCTCTCATCTCATTTCCAGGTATTTCAATTTTGGCTGAACAAAGGTTTTTCAAACATGAAGTCTACCACAGGAGCCTGTAACACTATTTTTCTTCCTAAAAAAACCCTGCATAGACAGTTTCATCTAGGGGAAGATTCATTTACTTTGATTAAGAATATTGAAATCCCCCTTTTTTTTTTTTCTCCTTCATTTTGTGTCTTCATACCATATTTTAAATACCTGACCTGAATTTCAGTAGGATGCTGGCATGACTCTGGAGCTCCCTGAGGAAAAAAGGGGTATTTCAACCCTGGCCCATCACTGCTTCTGGAATACTAATATATTTTGCTGGGTGTATTCCAGTCCATTTGATAATTATATCCACATTACGAGGTGAAAAATGCAGGACATAATGCAGAGTACAGCTGGCACATTTGCACTTAAGAAAATATCACTTCTACTAGAGTCAAACTCACATTCTGCTGGAATTTTAGCAGCTTTTCCTTCATGAAAAGATTTTAATAGCATTTTTCTATTGGTTCACTTTGTCTCTCCATGACATATGTGAGTAAAGATTTCATGTTTTAATAAATGAGAGTGCTGGTTTAAAAGACAGTAGGGGGAAGCTGTTGTCTTGATTTAGTTTACTATTTGGAAAGGGTTCAATAAATGCAGTACAGCAAGTGCTGAAGCAAAATAGATTAAAGAGGAAGCCTTCTCTCCATAGAACACAGAATGACATTTACAGATGTATGCTCACAGCACACAGTACTAACAACTGGGTAAGGGCAACAGTCTGTTCAGCACCATCTTTCATACCATTTGCTCCCTTTGAAGCTTAAAATCTCAATAGGTGACCCAGAAGAAAAGATTGGTTCCTGCAGACAAGTACTTTGGCCTGGTCAGGCAGCAGAGGAAGATTTCTCACCCAACAGATGGGTGAGAAGTGTGCTTGTCCTGGATGCAGAGTGAAAAGTGCAGGTAAATGTAGCCATGTTCACTGCTCTCATTGCCACCAAAGAAGGCAAACTGCAAGCTGCCTGTCTTTTCTCCTCTAAAGAGTTTCAAGGAGTCTGCATCAGAAAGAGTCCACAAAGGTCTGCTACTCTGGCAGCTCCAGGAAGTAGACTTAGAGGACATGCCTGGAGGGCAGCAGGCCCACACTCTCAGCACTGCCTCATATCCCACTGCCAGGTGCAAAGGACAGCCAGGAATTCCCCACAAACTGTCACAGCTCTGGTATTCTGAACAGACACAGCCAGAGAAGATTCTGAGAAGCAGCCTCCAGGGATAAGCTGAGTTTTGAAAGTTAAGGGAGAAAGAAATAGCGAGGATCAAGGGTGGGAGAAGGCATTGGAAGGACAACACAACCTGGAACCTGACCACTAAAAAAATAATTAATTGTTAAAAGAAGTGAGACTGCAAAAACCTGTTCAGTGAAGATTCAGGAAGAGCAGAGGAAGGGACTGTAAAAAGCATTCTCAGAAATGTGGAAGCAAAAGCATTGGGAGGACCTGAGAAAAACTTGAATATTTGTTCCTAGTCTGAAGTAATTTCTTCTAGTGTGATATGTGATGCCATTGAATGCTGACAGGACAGAGAAAATCAAGCAGCTTTTCCTTAAGAATATCTCCCTTCTGTACTTCAGCTTCCTTGCAGTGGGAAGCATTTGAACAAGACAAACCAACATGCACAAGTCACTTCTCAGCAGAGCAAATGAACTCACAATGCCTTATGCACTGGTAGGCTGCTGTGTGTACCAGAGCTCACTCAGGCATCTCCCTGCTGCACTGCAGTCAGTTTGCTGCTGCACCATTAGCATAACCCAAGTCTGAGAAATACGAGCCTTTAGAGGCACCTGTACACCTTCAAATCCAGAAGGCTTGTCATCTTCCCACTAATCTGTTGGACAGGCTACTTACCGTACTTCATAGGACCGATCTGGGGGAGCTGAAAAAGCTATTTGTTGTCATAGAAACAGCAGGACTTCGTGCTACTGTGCAGGCTGATATGTGAGGGTATTATTGTTTGGCCTTTTTCCAGGTTACCAGATTGAGAAACGCTAAAAAGCTTTTAAAAAAGCTCCTGAAATTTTGCCAAATAATCAGACCTACAGTTCTTACAAACACACTCAAATATTTGCTAATTGTTGTGGAAAAATCTGAAAATTCCTGAGTATGGGAAACACTGTTGAAAAAAATACGTTCTTGACCCCCCAAAACAAACAAGCAATGGACATCTGGTAAGGCTGAAGGGAATGGCCAAAAATCTGAAACCAGTTTTGAAGAAGCAATTAAAACTACAGCCATTGTCTTCAGTTCCCTCCACTCAGCTGAGGCTAGTATTTTGAAAGCCTATAGTTAGAGCAGTAATTTAGGTCAATCCTGGAAAAGGAAATATCCCACGGGCTTACCAGCTGCCAGAGAGCACCACTCACTGACCCCACTGCCAGGGCAGGTAAGGGGTTTGTGACTTTACTTTCTGTTCTTTGCTGCTGGAGAATAACAGTGCCAGTAAATCACTGAACTGAACACTGTGAATGACCAAACCTCCTGGCACTGCAGGGGAACAGCTGTGCTTCCCTGGTAGCTCCAGAGGAAGACAGGTTTACACCCAAATTACAGAATCACAGAAGCATTTAGGTTGGAAAAGACGGCTAAGGTCATCAAGTCCACCCCTTGACCAATCACCACCTTGTCAGCTAAACCATAGCCCTAAGTGCCACATCCAGTGGTTTCTTGAATACCTCTGGGGACGGTGACCTCCCCACCTCCCTGGGCTCCCTGTTCCAGTGATTAAATCACACTTCCATGAAGAAGTTCTTCATTACTCACTAGCCACAGAAATACATGGCATGTGTCTTAGATATCATTTACTTTAGACAAAAAAAGTCCTTTTACCAGAATATCTTTTTTTTGTTGTTGTTTTTCTTACAATTTTTCTTAAAACATCTTTATCCTCCACCTGCAGAACAGTATTTCTTGGTTATGACAGAATGGAAAGATAATTCTCAGAGTGTTGCTAGTTTGTAGAAAAGGTGGAATTTTTACCTATTTGTCTTGGCAAATGAGTGCATATGACTAGGATAGGTAATGCAAATATTTAGCTGTATGCTGGGCACAGGTGGGAGATAGAAAAAGCGGTTTAGATTATAAAGGTCTTAATCCATCTGCATAGAAACTTCCCACTCTTATTTCAACAGTCCAATTTTCTCCCCATCTGTTCCAAATAGTTCAAAACCCTGTCCCATTTAAAACAGAAATCACCGCTTCCTTGCTGTAAGCCATAAAAAATGATCCAAATGGCCTTACATGTCCTGTGTGGAGGAAAAAAATAGCCCTGTGACTTGCAAACAGCCTGCCTCCGTCATGCAGGTATGACATCATCTGACATCTGTGAGTTAACATCCAGCTGGTCTATTGCCCCATAAAAATATACTCCATTTTTCTTACTGAAGTAATCTGCTTCTATTACAGAATACATCTTACCCCTCTCCCATTGCCACAGAAACAGTCAGAATGCCTTAGGAATTGCAAATATACAATTACTAAACTTTCAGCTCTCTCAGGCTGTGAAACTGGACGGATGCAACACTAAATTGAGCCATGAAAAGAATACAGGAAAATGGCTGGAGGAGCAATTCGTGTGGGAGTGCTTTTCTTAGATTTAATTTCTAATTTTTTGTTGGACAACAGCCTAGGGCTGCAGCCAGCCACACAGCCTCCTCCTATGCCAGGTCCAGCATCCATCCTCTATTCCAGCTTCCTTTTACAGGTTTAGTCCCTTCATGTTCAACTCACTTGCCAGCTGAGGAGCAATCTAATGTGATGCAGAAAGGCAGAAGCCTTCAGGAAAAGACAAGCATGTGAAAGACCAATTTGTCAGTAAAGGGCTACTAATTTACACTAAACAGAAACAGAACTGCAAGGTAAATGAAAAAAAAAAAAAAAAGCTGCCATTTTCTAGATTCTCCTTACTTCACTGGCTATTCAGACTGTTGCCACTTGTTAGAGTTCAACAAAAGAGAGAACTGAGAAGCCTTTGGTGATTCTATTTCTGACCTAACCCTAGAACACAGAGGCTTTTAGCCTACACTCCTCTTCAATAGAAACCCTGTGTGACCATCAGCTGTGGCAAACCCAGCCCAAGCACTTTTCCTTTCCCTCCATATGCTGAATAAGGTATCTGTTTAAAGGCAAAGAGAGTGTGACTAGATAAGCCAGTTTTTTCCAAGAGAGGAGAGGTCATGACTCGCAAAGCCCATGAGTCTGGGTTATATACTTAATCATCAAAATAATCCACTTGTTGCAAAAGCCTGGGATTATGCAAGCAGGGGAGTGTTGGCTGTTCTGGCATCTGTAGTTACTCACACAGACTACAGCTCTTCACTGGGTGGCACCACAACACAGATGTCTGTCACTGCAATTTGTAGACATTCTGGTGCTATAAACAGTAACACCATCATGCACACAAACACAGCAAAGTCCAGCTGGTTTTGGAATTATGCCTCATATACCGATATTTATAACAACAGCTATTAACTGACATGATACACTTTTGCTTTGCAGAAAGTCACAGTATTTTACTGTGATGAAATATAGTTTGATCTGGAGTCCCTGGACATCACTTGGAGACATGGAATGAAGTGAAAATACAACCATATTGCATATAAACATTTAAAGAGCTGTAGGTTAAGTATCTGCTTCTTGTGATACCCCTAACTTAGTTAGGTAAAACCTAAAAATTCATGTCTATTTCAAACACACAAAATAATCACCTGGGCATTCTGATACTGACTTAGGTCCCAGATATTATAGGACATGTTTCCTGCAGGACATATGAAGCAAACTACAACGACATAGTAAAAATCATAGTGCTCCCATTGTATGCATCTGTGCCTCACATGAATACAAGAAAACAGCAAATTTGTTGATATGAACTCTACTTCAGAATATTTTCTCAAAGCTAAAAGCAAACTCTTAACATTTGCATGACAGGAAAATTAAGGTGATCTGGATACAACAGACATGGAGTCAGACTGAGACATAAGCACCAGGTATCACTGGGCTGAAGAGAACCTCTGAAATTTCTCTGCATGACAATTGCAGGCTTGTGAAATTTCTGCAGCCACAAATTTTCCTTCTGTCATGTCCCTTCCCTGGCTGGGGAATCAGTTTTCGACAGGAAGCAAATTAATTTCATATCAAGAGTGACATCCTACCACTCCCCCAGAAGGCCCAGATTCTAATGTTGGAAGACACCAGGGCCTGTTATAAGGTCATACTGGTGAGATATTGAGAAGGCAGGTCAGGTAAGTTGCTTACAACTCACCAAACTGAAATCTGCAGACCCAGAGATTACTCAGATTGTGCTTCAGGAAAGAAGTAATGGGTGTCCAAGGGAGAAGCATATGCTGTGCCTGGGTCATGGGATGAGTGCTGCAGTACCAGCTGGAAGAAATCTGGCAGGAAACTTGACGATAATCAGAATCTGCAGCTAAGGAAAAATAAAGAGTAGACTTTGCACAATAGAGAACAGTGAGAGTAGATGTAATTTCCCCATCCTTATGTATCATTTATATAATACTAGAAAATTACTAACCAAAGAGGGTAAAACTGGAAAGAAAACAGCTGATGTAATGAGATTAATGTTAAAAAAAGGTTAGAAAAAGAATTATGCTATAACATCAACTGAAAAGCTGATGTTGCAAATTTTTGCTCATTTGTCTTTACTTTTATATGAAAAGCTTGTTTTGATTTTATTTCATCTTCTTTTCACAGATTCATAATCTATTTCTGCAATATACAAAACTTGCTGTTCCTGTTTTCACAGTGGAACTTTCCTTTGCAAATACTGGAGAGGTTGGAAAAAGGTGTGTTTATCTGCCCTCTGCTGGAAATACAGCACTGGCAGCACTGGCAAAAAAAAGCGGTTCCCTCTCCACACAGAGATCAGCTTCATGATGGGTTCAGCAGCTACACACCACACGAGTTGGATTTTGTTTAATGTACCTAGTCAAAATAAACTTTGTCTTAGTTGTTCAATATTGACTTACTCTTCTATATAAATACTGCGATCCAAAAACTGGAGTAAATAAAAAGTATCTCTGGGGAAATCAAGGAAATTATGCTTTACAAAGCTGTTTAAGTGAAAGTTGAATTATACTGTTAGAAATGGAACTGGTGAAATTTGCATTGCCACATTCACAGACAGAGGCACTGAGTATACCAGCCACCCCTAGGGCAGTGAGGAAGCAAAGGACCTCCCAAAACACTAAACACAATCCAGCCCCATTACTACACTTACCCTTCTTCTGAAGTCATTCCTCCCCATAATCAACCTTATCAGAAAATGTTACTTTTCCTTAAGAATTTGCTTCTATTCCTTGACTTCAACCCATGACCTTTTTTTTTTTTTTTTTGAGGGAAGACTCACACAGGGATGCAAGGATCGGACTAAAACATGTATTTTTCCAGCAGTTTTGCAGTAAGTTAATAGTTAAAATAATAGCAGCTATAAGAGAGATTTTTCTTGCAGTCTTTCAGGGCTACTACTTTTTTTAACCCAGGTCCAGCTGTGCTATCTGTTAGGCCAGCATCTTAAACCAGAATTCTAGCTAGCATAGGAAAAGCATGATTAGTTAAAGCTGACAGAAACAACCCACTAATTAACATGCAGATTGTATTCTAAAAATCACGCAGCTTCTTTTGCCTGCTCTGCATTTAGCTCATCTCCTCCTATAAGCTGATTCAGACCAGCCAAACCTCAAAGAGCCCAGATGTTTTTCCAGAAACAACCTTTAGGATTACAAGGCATATATGCAGCACTGCTCTTTGTGCTGCACTCTATATGCATTTAACATTAATTCAGTTAGTCTGTGTGGTAGTGGATCTTCAGCATTCAGATGGTGCAGATTATCATAATGACAAATGGAAAAATACTGCACTGGCCATCATGCAGCACTTCTGGGCTTGGCCTCACCTCTTGAAAGACTTCACCCTTTGTGCTTTTTTTCTTACTAAAAGAAAATTACATCATATGCAACACTGACACAACTGTCCTAATTTTCTTTCTCTACACGATGCTTTGATCTTGCTAGTCTTGTATCTATAAAAGAACTTTTTTTATTATTTGCTTTCCTCAAAGTAACATTCCACACACACACCCCTCATGGAGGCTGTGGCTGAGTTGCATCCTATGGACTTCACTTTCGTAACAAAACTTACGCTGCAGAAACATAGGTTGGTAAAAACATTTAAATAAAACATTAGCTTGTCCTCTTCTACCTTTCATGCTGTTATTGTAAATTAATTTTTAATCAGTTCCTACCCCAGATACATCCCCCCTTTAAACATACCCTTATCACATACTGTTAAAAGCATTTCTAAAAGGCCAACTGAAACACAGTGCCAAAGCTGCTCCTCAGCAGCCCTCTAATTCACATTTATCTCTGGTATCAGCTTCAGCCATGATGTTCTTCCTTTTTACAAGCTGCTGGATGGGTATTCGAGCTGTGCTTTGGATTACAGTCCATTTCTGCCTTCTGAGCTTGCTGAAGGGGATTCTGTATTAAACAGGAGGCTTTCAGAGTTGCAAAGAGCAGTTGGGAATCCATCTACCACACATATTTTAGAAAGTTCCTCCTAATGCTTTATGTCTATCAAAACATACAAGTATTTAAAAAATCCAGCTAGTTACACTGCTACAAACTTGGGTCCTGTTCTGTATGACTGAAGCTCTCTCTTACATAAAAGGAGAGGAAGAGGTCAATGATTCACAATGCATAAATTAAAAATTACCAAAGATACAGCTAACACTGCTTAGCAACCATCCTTCCATTCTAAACTCTCCTGTTGCTTCTCCTTGCCAGATTTTAGACATTTTGCCTTCATTTACCACTGAGCTGTCTGCATCAGACTAAGGGTTTGGCTTTGGGTTTTTATTGGGGTTTTTTGTGGGGGAGAGGGGAAGAAGAAGAAAAAAAAGGAAAACCCAACCAACCAAAAAAAACCAAAACAAAACCAAAAACAAACACAAGGGACCTCAAAATCACCTGCTTCTCATCACTGCAAATTCCTCTCTCACTGGGAAGTTCTAACATGTCTACCTTTGAAATGGGCCCAGCTGAGAAGTATACTATTGTTGGACCTTGTCACCACCAAAACCTGACTAAATCCTTCCCAAACCTTCACCAATGCTAATTCATCAAAATTGCAATGGACTTTAGTGGTTGAATTTTCTGAGGATTTTCTCCCACAAAGCACATTCCAGCACTTCATACCAGACAACGAAACCATAAAAACACCAGCTACAGACAAGGCTGCAACACCCACGATGGGATTTCCCAGAAGTCACTTGTCAAAGTTAAAGCTCCCCTGGGGTGCAAGGGGTACTCGGGGCTTTCTGACTTCTGGAGTGTTTGGCTTTACAACTTTAACATTACATCCAGGTAGCCTTTATGAAATAATCGCATGATAACAGTATAAGACGTATGAAAACATAGGTGCATTTTGCAAAAGCATTCCATATTGTCATCATATTCTCTACCAGGCCAACTTCCACTGTAAAGCTTTCAAGTCTTGCCATAAAAATGAACACTAACAAAATTAAATATTTCAGGTTAACAACTGTTTCAAAGCACCTAGGGTGAGGCTCAGCAGAGGATTTGGGATCCAGTGCAGATTTATTCTTCAGAACAAAGATGTGACATACTTACTAAGACTGTTTATTATAGCAGTACATTTCTAAGCTATTGCCAAGAATGTCTGGTACAATGAAATTACATAAACACAAAGCAACAGGCATCCAACTTTGGATCGGATTATTTTTGGACCAAGGTGATCATAGGAGGTTTTACAGGCTGGATTGCATCCAGGAGAGGAAGAAAGAAAAACGTTAAGTAATCGTGGCAGAAGTTGTACCCTTTCAATTCATGATCAGCTGACAAAAACTGATGGCACAGCACAGAACCAAGCATCATTAATCCCAGCCAGTTACTTACCTCCAGTGCATGCCCTGTACTTTAACTGTTACTGCTGTTCTAAAAGGAAAACAAAATAAACCCCAGAGGGATATGGATTTCTGTAATGGCTTATACAGCTCCAGTTGACACAAGCTCTGTGCAGGATATTTCCAGAGACTTAACATCTTACTGACAAAACCATAGATGTTATGGATGGATGATATCTGCTAAGCCATCTGTTCTGTTTCATTGCCAAGGCAAAACTCTTCCTACTGCATATTTATTTGACTTTTGCAGTAGTTTTAAATACTCTAGTGAATGGAGCTTCCCCTGTTCCCCTGGGGAGGTTGGGCTCACTACAGAATACTTTTCACAGGCAGAATTTTTTTCTGGTGTTCAGCCAAAGCTTCCCCTTTTTAATTGCAACCTATGACATTCCCTGACCTCCCTGCGTGTGCCAGTCTCCATGTTTCAGCACACAGGGAAGAGAAGCTGTACGCATCAAGGACTAATACATAACTGTTTTTAAAAGACTAAAGAGTACATACACAGAGGGTCTCAGACAAAATAGCATCTACTCTCCTCCCAGAGAATGTCAGAACAGTGGAGTCTCAGATTTCTCAGGTAGGGGCTATAATTACTGCAGTGTTTTCCAGCATTTCTAGTAGGTAGAGACAGACAACAGTTTCAAGACACCAACCCTCCTTCATCCATATGAAAGCAGCAGCAACTTATTTTTAGGCCAGAAGCTCTGTGGAGGCACAGCAGGCAAGCAGCCCCCAGTCCTCCTGTTTGTGGAGGGTGGAACAGGAGAGGCTGCAGAGACAGAGGAGAGCTGGATGGAGTCTCCCAGCCATCAGCCAGCCTTGTCTCACCACAGACTAACAACTGACCCAGTGTCACACCTTCCACGGGGTGCTCCGACAGGCTCAAAATCACACCTCAAGTCCAGCTTTATTGCCATTCTTTCCGAAACTCTCCAGGTAGTATTTTAGTGTACCCCTTTTGGTTTCAATTGTTACGTGTCAACAATCCTCAAATCTGCAGTGCTGATAGAAGGATTTTGTACAGCTGTACATCTGCACTGACTACATTTTGTTCTCCTCAAAACTGATTAAGATCTGACATCTTAAATGCTTCCCCTCATTGCCTTTAGCATCTTTCCCTATGCAGAGGTTGTTCTCCAGTTTAAAAGACTTTGTTCTGTAATAAGGTTAACAACAAGACTTTTTACACTGAATCAGCCTCCTACATCCTTGCTAATTTGTAGATTAGGTAACTGAGGTTAACCATTACAAGATTCCAGGTCTGGTTTTGTCCTGGTTTTAATAAGAGTAGCAGAACTCTTCTATGCATTTAAATCTCATTGAACTTGTATACCTAAGTAACATTTAAAACCAGCTTGTTGATAATTGATAACTTTTCTACATGGCTTAAGGCTGGGCATTTTTGTGCTTTGTTTTGTTTTCTCCTAGAAGATGAAGCTGACAAATGTAATTTCAGATAATTTCATTACAAATTGCCACTTTCACTATTTCTCACTGTTTCCAGTGGGAACATTACTTTTTTCAAGGAAGACAGTGGCCTATAGCAATACTGATAAATATCATTAACAGAGGCATAAAGTTCATGCATGTATTTTTAAAAGTTTAGTACTGCATCTAGGTACCATATACAGAGTCTTCATTAAAAAATCCTAGGAATCTGCAGCAGTTACTGTCTCCAATGAGATTCCATAAGATTGTGGCACATTCTGGCTAATCTAGAAACAGATTTGCAGTCCCAGCCCCACAGGTCATTTATAAAAACTATTGTCTCCACTTTTCTATTGCCTTACAAAAAATCTGGTAACAGCATCCTCTCTTCTGTTCACATCTCCATCTTCTTCTGACTAAATCAGAGCAGTCAGAACAACAGAAATGTTAAATATCATTGAGTCTAAAAAGTTCTCCTATAAACAACGACGTTTTATTACCTATTTTAGATATCTAATTTTAAATCCTTTCCCAGCAAACATTTGATTTTGTATCACACTTCTGTCTTTACCAAAATATCGCACGGGACCACGTCATTGCGCTACGAAATTCCTTGCGTGTGCAGCACAGGTAGCTCTGGATTTCAGGGACCGGGAGGAGGAGAAGCGTCCATCCCGCGGCGGGGCACGGCCGCAGCTCCCGCCGCCGCCGCCAGGTGTCGGTCGCGCCGCGCCCGGGGAGCGACCGACAGCACCGGGATCCATCCCGATCCATCCCAATCCATCCCGCCCGCCCTCTCACACGCGGCTGGAAGCCAGCGACGGGCGCTGGGAAGCATCCAGGGACACTTCCACTCCCTCACGGGTTCCCTCGACTCCCGCAGCGCGGCTGAAAGCCAAGCCAGAGTCTCGGCAAAGTTTGTTTGAGGCACTCTGACTAAAGCACCCACGACCTGTAAGCGATATTAACTCGGAAGTGAACTAATTAATCACTTGCTACCTGATTACACATTACCTAATCACAGGCTCAACGGCTGACTTTTTTTTGTCTGGGTATGTAGATTGGCATCTAAGTAAGGTCAAACTAAGCACTGCTTCTGGACAGAACACAGGAGGAATGCAATGATAAACCAGGAATACAACAGAAATGGGGAAAGGTCTGTTGACAACTGCTTCGGGCTCATGGGAAAATTAACAGCTGGGGTAGGACCATTTCCCCCCTCCAGGATAGCAATGCACTTCCCCTCTATTTTCCCCCAAATTGAAGCTGTAAGCATCTCCTCCTGGAAGCTCTCTTCTGCCTTTCAGAGTGAGCAGTTTTTAATGGAAAACGAAAAGCAGATAAGGGTAGAAGAAGCAGGGGGTGAACACAGGCAGGTGGTGAAGGTGGGAGGAACAGGAAGATCCTGGAGCAGGGGGATTTCCCGGCCCTGTCACTATTGCTGAATCCTGGAGAAGCCCTATCGATCAGTTGCTGTCAGAATCCTGAGATGTCAGAAGACCATAACAAAGATAAAGGCAGTAGAAAGATTGCATTGGGCAGGCAACAGAACACACACCCATGGGAAAACACATTCTATTGCCCTCAGCAGTCACAGAGGAATCTGGGTTTAAATTAGATTTTGGGGCAGAAAACAATAAAAAGAGCAAAAGTTCCTGTTTGCTAAGATGTCATATGCTAAGTTGATTGAACAAATTCTCTGCAATATTTACAGGTGACAGACTGCAAGCAAAGTACCAAACGAGAGAAAATTCATTTTATATCAGCACAGAATTCCATGAGTTTTCACTAGCAAGTACCAAGAAGAACCAGACAACCACTTCAGAGAGCATCTGTAGACAAATTCAAATGCAGGAAGGAACATTTCTCCTGCTTTTATTAAAAAACTGTCCCCATTAGTAGCCAGTGTTTCTCACTCATCTGAGCTGACACTTAAAACAGCTTTTGACTGCAGCAGACTTTGTCTTCAGCCTTTTGGAACAATCGTACTCTCTTCACTAGTGTTTGTTAAAAAGGGGCGTTCTCATTAATTTTAAATGACATTTTTAAAACTAGTAACATGATGTATTCACATAGACATTGTTATTTGCTGTACACAATGCTTTCCGTTCAAAGCTCTAAGACCTTTTAGTTCATTCTTAAAAAATTTATATGCATGCTCACATCGAGTATTATTCAATTAAAGAGAGTCCAGAGGGAAAAAATAAAAATCACTGGAGGTATAGAAAAAAATTACCTTTGAGGAATAATTACTTTCATAAGTTAGTCTAAAGACTAAGAGAATGAGGTGACAGCCTGCCAGATTTTAAATACATAAAAATTTTCCACAGCTGCAAAATGGAAGACTAACCGCTATCGGCAAAGTGGATAGAATAAGAAGTGATGGGCTTAAACTGTAAAAAGAGAATTTTAGGGATTTTAGTGGTAAGGGTAGCAAAGTTCTAGAATAGATGGCTTAAAGAACTTGGAAGTCTTCACCTACAAAGATAATTAAAACAAGTTTAAAATGTCTCTTGGATGACTTTCTATACTCATTATGGCTAAAGGTACGACAATATATTAGATTACTTTTCTGTCATCTTTTCTGTTACATGAATTTATGCAAAACTAAGATTTTGTGATATTGCAAGTTTCATAATGTACAGGTTTGTAGATCATGTTGACTGATCCCCAATGGAATGCACAACGATGTTTTCCCTGCGTCCAGTCACACTATAACCCCATGGGAATGCTCATTTCTCGTAGACTTTTCCTATTTCTCCTTCTATGCCTGGCAGAATCGGGAAAGGCAGAGGCAGGTTCCAAAAACTGAAAGAAAAATAGTAGCCAGGGTCCAGGAGTCACCTATGTTTAACAATGAGCAAAACCAAAATGGATTCTGAAGGGGTTCATCTTCCCCACAACCAGAGTTTCAAACAAAGATGCACATTTTGAGAGATTAAAGAAAAATAAAATGTATTTAAGTGGATAATCCCATTATTCTTATGATGTGTGAAGGCTTGAGACAGAAAAGCTCTATCTGGCACAGACAGGTAAAGATCCTCGGCCCACAGGAGAATCTTCCAACTTCACCTCCTAAACTACTGGTTAACTGTTTAATCTTCTACACAGTGGGAGTTGTGAGCAACCTGGACTTACCTTTTGTTTCTTTTATGGTTTTTGATTTAGTGCAAGTTAACTGAGATAGAAGAAACTGAGTTAGCTCACGACTCAGTTGTTAAACACCAGCCCTTTCAGAGATCGGAGCCCAACATTTGCAGTGCTTGATCTGTACTGTAAATTGGGACAAATATTATTTCACAAAATACCTCTATGCCTATGACATGAATTCCATTTCATGCAAAGAAATAGACCTTTTCACAGCTGCCATTCACTTGTTTTGCTCTATTCTGGATTCTCAAGAATGAGCAAAAAAACTGTTTATTTTTTGCTGATGCAGGCTGTCTGAGTTTGCCCAACCACACATTTGACTATGCCTGGCAGGGTGGGGCTGAAGTTTGGTTTTTCTAAACATCTCAGATTGTCATTCTGAAACTCACAGGCGTGATCAACTCTGCCGGATTTCCCTTTCACGCTGGAGAGAAAAAATGCAGATGGCATGCAAGGAGCAGCAGAGGAAAAAATAGTAACTGCAGCTATCATTTATTTTTCGCAACAGTTCCAACACCATTTCCATCCAAACTCATGGTAAGTCTTACACTGACATCCAGAGTCCAAAGTCTGACCCAGAGACAGTGCCAATGTGTTAGGCTGTGATCACTGAGAGGGTCAGATGCAGGCCTTGTCTAAGTGGGCTGAACTTCTATCAACTTTGATGGAACCTCCACCACCTAGTACGAAGAACAAATTTGATCTGAGTGTAGTCTCTGCATCAAATGAGTATCATCCTTGCACTACTCTTGCAGTGTCCCTTCTGCTTTATGATGCTTTCCATTCATATTCCCATTGCTAATTAACTGTTGTGTAATAACAAAGACTAACCAAAAGTGCCTTTTAGAGACCAATCAGCAGAGTCCTGTGACAGTCCTTGTGAACAAGGAATAATGGGATGACACCTGAGCTGCTTTAAAAAACCCAACCAAACCAACAAAATAAAACACTTATGAAAAGCAAGACAAAACATATGAACTTTTATCCTTGTCCAGAAAAGACAAGTAAACAGTCTAATTTCAACTTCCCTAGAACTTTACATATAAAAGCTTGCTTTTGAAATTCACAGAGAAACCACAAACGGAACTGTAGTAATGCCTCTGCAATCAAAACAGCTTTGGGTACATCTGCATGCCTGGGGGCAGATAAATTAGAGTATCTAGGGCTGGAAGGATGAAAGACAAATCAAGTCCAGACAGCAGCTATCCATGTTAGCACTGCTGAAACTTGTAAGCCACAGAAAATATAGTACATTAGCTTAGGTTGCCCTGTGGTTACCCAGCTTTACAGCATTCAGGCTCAGCTGACCAGGTCAAAGCACACAGGAGACGTGTCCGCACTTGACATACCTTCCATGTGAAAGGTAAATTAAATTCAAACACAAACCTCCAGAAACGTGTAGCTACAAATGGAAAGAAGAAGGGCAGCCTGTTCTTCTGGTCTTCTTTTGCTTTTCATCTAACTTACTCTTCAAACTTCATCTTTGCCAACTAATAAATTCACCAGATACTGCAGCAGCATTTTAGAGATTGCTGGGATCAAGGCAGACGAAAGTCCAAGCCTCTTTCCTAAATCACACTCCGGATCAAGCTCGTTTAACTGAAATGCAAACGCACACACAGCCACCCAGAACGGGGAGTCAAAGGCTAATGACAGTGTTTACGTTCTCCTTTCATATATCATCAGCGACAGAAACTGCTGTACCTCAACCACAACTAGTCAAACAGGCCAGACATTTCTTTGTAATGGACACAGCAGTAACATACAATATGTGTGAGAGTGACTGCACCCCGGTATCATCCTGACAGCATGGGAAATCTGCTCATGAACCCCTTATGAATTATGTTTGTGACCATCTCTGTTAGACCAAAAATTTATTTCATTTGCAGGACTTATTTATGCTCCACAACCTCCACCTCTGTCTAAAATTCCAAGTCTAACAGCAGGGCTAATGGCAGAGTACAAACAACCTCTAGGGGCAGTCAATTTACGCAGTATTTCCAGGCCAGCACGCCGTGAGCCAAAGAGGGTCACAATCACAACCAAAGCCAGCTCAGCAGCTAGCCACCCTAGAAAAGAACTGAGCAGAAACCTAAGACATGTTGGTTTCTCTCTTAATGTAAGGAGTTCATTTTTTGACATCCTCTTCACACCTATAACCCAACAAAATGTAGGGATTACAGTATTGCCTGAATGTGCAAGTTTTTCAAGCTTTTTAAGTGTCATAAAGACTCAGAACATGTTCAAGTTATATTATTTCCAAAACCCTGGCACACCTGCTTGATGTACCCAAGCAATGCTCACAGGAGACATGCTTTTTTCAGTTCCCTGACTCTGAATAAGAGGTCTCATGCCTGCAATTTTATCAGTGAAAATCCCACTTCTGATTTGTGGGAACTTTTCCACTTTCAGTTTCATTAAATTATTGCCGAATTCTGATCACAATGAGGAAACACAGTTAAGGCATTCCAGTTGATTGACGGAAGGAGGGAGAACTCGTGCTGGTGAGTTCTGACTGCCATTATTTTGAAGTTAATATTGTTTCTTTCCTGACTCATTGTATTATAACAATGACACTCACTTAGAAGGGAAGGAGCAGTTTTATTACGTTGATTTCCCATAACAGAAAGAGAGTAGAGGCCACACACAAGGCTGAGGCTGCAAGTGGCACAAAATGCCTTTACAGCTAAAAATGCTTTGCTATTTGTTCCACTTTGCTCTGAAGACAAGTGTAGATCAGAGCCATATTAGCCTCACATCATGCAGGGACACAGTCAAACAGGACAGAAAGCATGACTTCTAGGAATACTTACACTTTCTCCAGTGTACCTGCGTGACTTCGTTTGTTTGAAGTCCTTTCTATACCTACAAATAATTGCTTTGATTAAACGAACCAGTCCCAAGGAAACTTTTTCAAGAAGGAACGTCAAAACAATGGTTATTTTGTCAACGAAGTATCTGCATAAATGCACACAAGATCAACAAAGGCCAGTGTGAAGGTTGCTCGATAACCTGCGTGAGAAAGCTGGGTCCTCTCTCTGAGCAAGCATTAATTTGTATCATAATTCCCAAGGTGTCAGGCTGGGGTAGTACCAGCCTGTTCTGTGTCTTGCATCTTCAGTAACCTGTTCCCAGAAGGCTGCCCACAGGTGGATCAAGATAACACTCAGGTAAGTTTGAAGGACCACAGTAAAGGCAAAACTGAAATAAACACTTTGTCTATGATCTGTGCCTCAGCTTTTGCACGTGTGCTTAATGAATTTGTAATTAAACTGTAGCTACCAAGACTTCACTAGTCTGGGCTTTAATTTCAAATAGCATCTACTCTGCCTGCACTTGAGCAGGGGAATTGTCCTGTAGCCACAAATACTTACACGAGCACACATACACACCACAACACTGTAAATCTACACCGCTCCCACACAAATACCACAGCCCCCCATAATGTGAGGGGACAAATCAAGCTAGACCAGAGGTCTTCCTTTCTCTGGGACACAATGCCCGAGAGACCCTTCCCTGCCTTAGCGAGGCTCCCGGCGCTGGGCCTCAGCCCTGCCCGCCCCCGGCCCGCGGGTTTCCCCGCACTGCCCCACGCCTCGGGGGAGGGAGCAGCGCCCACGCTGAGCTACACCCGAGCTGGCGGCGCTGGGGGCCCCCTGGGCACGGCCTCGGCCCCACCGCCTCCCCCGGCCAGCGGCTGAGCTGGTGCTGCTTCAGCCGAGCGAAAATAAAACTCGAGCTTTCAACAAAAATCCTTTCACAAACAATCCTAGACCAGCAGTACACTTCGGGGGGGGGGCGGGGATGGGGGGAAGGGAGTGTAAGAAAAAAGACAAGAGAAGGACGGGAGAAGAGAAAAGACTTCTGGTTGTTTTCACATTGCCACAAAGCTCCCCCTTGCCGGCAGGAGGAGAGGCTGCCCGGGGGCTGGAGGTGTCCACGGCAGGGGGGGTCCCTCGCTCCGCCTGAGGGGAGCGGACTCGGCCCGGCCGCTCGCCGCGCCTCAAAGGCTGCTCTGAAGGGGGTGATTTGGTGCTCCTGTGAAATACTCTGCAGTAAATAGACTTAAGTACTTAAGCACCAGTGGAAACACTGTTTCTGAGATAGCCTGGCTAGCTTTACAGCTGCTGCGCTTGGCTTCTCACCTTTCTCAGCTTTTGGGCTTGGGTTTAACACCCGCTGCGTAACCCGGCACTGGCGGAGCCGGGCGGCGTTTCTCGGTCTCTGAGGGGCTGCTGAAACCTTTCGAGGGCTGAGAGGCGCGGGGGCTGCAGCTGCAGCAGCGCGCCCGCAGAACGGGGCAGCCTTTAACTTCTGCGAGACCCTTTAAACTTCTCCCCGTCACAGCTTTCTGTTCATGTGCTTATCACCAAGATAAAAGCGTTTTTCAGTGCTTTTTCTGTCTGTTCGGGTTGGTTTGTCCTGTCGGTTCGGGGGTGGCTGCGGTTCCCGCGCTGTGGCTCGGGGCTCCCCGCGGCCCGGCCCCAGACAGCGCCGGGAAGCGCTGGGGAAGGGAAACGCGGCGCAGGAAGCGCCGGGCCGGGCCGGCAGGAAAACCGTGGGGAGCGCAGGAACGGCACGCAGGAAGGGGCCCGAGGGCGAGGGCAGCGGGAACCGTCTCGGTGGCCTCGAAAGGGGCCTGGAGAGGAAGGGAGGGTGGTGTTCGCCTCCGAACGTGCCCCTCGGAGCCGCTGCTGGCCTAATTCGGAGGGCTGGGAGCCGCCGTTCCCGGCCCCCGGCGGTGTGTTCGGAGCTGGGGGGCGGTGGGGTGTGACTGCGGGTGCCGCAGGAAAGAGCCGGTACTCAAGTGCAGGAGTTGTGCTTCTTAAATAAAATAACAATAAAGACCAACCACCCTTAATTATATTCTGAAATACTGAGGTACTTTGAATCTTCAAACATCAAAATACTCTGAAAATACTCTAAAATACTTTACATGTTTTAACTGGTTCTGGTTTCTATAGACAGACTGCTTTTTGTCTGGAGCTTTAAAAAGTTTTCTTTCTGTACCACCCAGCATACTTCCATAGCGTAGCTGCTGGGCTGAGTATTGTGTTTCCCCATTCTCGCCGATGTGGTGAGAAAAGGCTTTGCTCACTGAGCCTTTTATGTTAGTTCATCCTATTAAAGCGCCTTGCTTTGTTGTCCTCTGAACCCTCTTTAATGCTTCTGCATTTTTCAGCAAGTTTAGTGAAAAGAAAAACTTCACCCTGTATCATTAAATCGTTCTGACTAGAGCCACATTCACTGATGAACCATTTCAAGTTGAAATAGTCACTGTTCCTTCACTATCACCTTAGTTGTGCAAACAAGTTCTCTTTCTCACACCTATGTTATTAGAAAAATAAAATCCAAATATTTTTGCTTGGGAAATGGACAGTCTCTGAGAGGAAGGTTAATCTGTAAGATTTCCTTAAACAACATTTGCAATATGACGTACAAAAATAGTAAGAGAGCTGATAAAATGCAAAATGTATTGAATTTCTGAGAACAGCGGGAAAAAAAAGTTGTTACACTTTTTGGAACAGAGTTGTAGGCTGCTTTGAAGTAATGTCTCTGTGCCAACATAAAGCATTTGTTCAAAAGGTGCATGGATCATATAACCCTGATCAGAGAGAGAAAATACGCACTAGCTGCAAGCAATTTCTTATCTTGTGTCTAAACCAGCAGTAGAAGTGGGAGTTGTGATGGAAATAAAAAACATATTAAAGTGTCTGGTGTTTGGGAAATGGCTTACATGGATTCCTTGTGCAGCAGGCATCAAAGTGGTCACCAGATTAGCAGAAATCGTTAGACCATAGTTGTGTCTTGCCTGAAAGCAAGAAAGATAACAATGCAGGCTGTGGTGAGTCGTTTTTCAGCACTTCATCAGAATGTCTTTTCCAGCTAACATCTTCATCCTTTTCCCAAACACGAGGATAGAGTTGCACATATTGGTAGAATTTTTTTTTCTTCCACCTTAGAGTAACTGATACAGCAGCATCCAGCTCATCAAAGCACAAGGAAATACTGCAAGTAGCTGGGTAATAATTGACCCGGCAAACTCTCCCCCTTATTCAAAATGCCACAGATACCAGCTCTTTGAACAGTGCCACAAAATTCGAAGTATTCACTTGTAAACATCCCTGTGTGTCTGTTATACATATCTCTATGTGGGAGGGTTCACGAGACCTTGCCCAGAGTTGCTCAGGAAAGAATTACAGATCTAAGGATAGAGTTCACAAGTGAAAATCCTCAAAATCCTCAGCTTTGTGTCTGCATTAGCACAGAGGATTCTTTCATTTCAAGTGGAAAATATCACACTGTAGTCCAGCTCCCTCCCCCAACAATCCCAAATTGTCCTTGAAAC
Source organism: Corvus cornix cornix (assembly GCF_000738735.6). Classification (NCBI taxonomy): domain Eukaryota; kingdom Metazoa; phylum Chordata; class Aves; order Passeriformes; family Corvidae; genus Corvus; species Corvus cornix. The sequence goes on along the minus strand of NC_046338.1, from coordinate 19,482,723 downwards.
CTGTTCTCCCATATACTCTCAATCACAGTCTTGTGCCAAATACAATTTTTACATAATGAAAATTGTTACTACATATTCTGTGTAACCATATAAATTCTATTTCTATTGTTTAAAGTAATTCACACCCTCACCTTCATATTATTCAGCTCTAGCTGCTCAGTGTGGGCAAGAATGTGTCTGAGACAGTATTCCAGCAATTTACACCACTGTGCTGCTAAGTCAAGAAGTCTTGGTTTATGCCAAGTGTTTCTGTGTTTAAGAGAGCAAAACTACCTTTAGCAGACAGCTCAGGTCAGGACCTGTAAGTGTCAGCTGTCAGCTGTGGTTCACACCAGATTTTTCCCAGGTAGTGAAACAGTTTTCATCCATGATTTCACAAAGCCCAGCCGATGATTTTAACCCAGTATTTATTTGGTGATTTCCCTCTACCCCGTGTTTTCCAAATGTCCATTTGTTTTCAAAGCTGTGCATTCAGTATTTTAATCCCACTTTTAGCTGAGTCGAGTGATTCTGAATAAACACTGCAATTGCTACAGACACATCTTAATATTTAATGTGGCTTGGGTCACACACGTTTCTGACGAGCCATTTTTATGTACAGTCATTGTACCGTGCACCTAAATATGGGTCTTCTCCAAGCAATCATTCACGAAAATTCAAAATAAATATTAGCCTTTGTATCAGGTTACCATTATGTGACTGCTACCCCAGGCTCAATGGAAGGTTCACAGAGGGTTGACAGAGCTTTGTGAGCTCTGCTTTATTAGGACTTTTCCATGCTGGAGCATTCCTGGGTGTGGCTGATGGGATTTCCTGCCTTTTTGTCTCATGAAGGTAGCACGGAAACTCCAAGTGCAAGGAAACACTTCCCGCTTTGCTCCCCGTGTAGGGTTTTTCAGCAGAGTAAGAGATCTGGCAGTATAGAACAGGCTTGGGGAGCTCTATTAATTTCATTTTCAAAAGAAAAAACCCCAAAAAAACCAGTATGGGGAATTATTGAAATACAATAGATGTTTTCCTGGCAAACTTCAGAACCTTGGGGAATTTCCAGCATTTCAGAGCTGAGCAGGTTACATAGCTCTGGTTTGCATATCCATGTTTTTGAATGCTTTGTCAGTTTGACCCTTTTTACAACATCTGATAATGCCTCAGCCCATACAAAATGCAACCAGTATTGAGATCTTGCAGGCCAGATTAGGAACTAAGAAATGTTACAGTTGGGCAATCCCTGTATTTCTTAGGTGACAGGGTAAGAAAAGGATGGATAACAGTATTTTTACACCTTTCTGTTCCCTAGTTTTAGTCCTGGCAGGCTTGGTGTACAGCATGCTCAAGGTTAGTTCCTGCTGAGCAGTCTGTGGGGCATCCTGGCTACAGCCCCTGTCTTGCTCAATATAAACCCTGCTATACCTGGCTCTCACACAGGAACACCTAGACAGGGAGTTGCCAGGGAAGTAACAGACAGATTTTATGCTAATTTTCTATCCCTGTTGTATTCCTCGCTTCCTTGCTATTACTGGAAGAACAGCTAAGAAAAAGAACAAACATCAAAGGACCAGGTTGCTCCAAATAATTCAGGCCATTCTATTTCACATAGACATTTGGTATAATGCACCTTTTCAGTTCTCAGATCATTTTCTCTGCCTGTTTGTCACACAGCCATCACGAGGACAAAGCTGCATGCTCTTTCCATGCACACAGAAGGCAGGCCAGGGCTTGGAAGGGTGCTTTGTACACTGTGTCCTCAAATTGCGCTGTACCTCTGGCCTAATCTGCTGGTGTATGGGAATGCGGGGCCATGACTGAGGAGCTGCAGGGTTCCCCCCAAGGAGCAGGACAAAATGGCCTTTTTATTTTTTTTCACAGCAGGAACCCTTACTGTTATTAATTTTATTGGTTTATTACAGTTGTTGTTGCTTGTCCAAATCTTGTCTCCATGCATAGATGTGGCGTGTCTGTGGAGGAAGCAGATTTCAGTCATCATGACCAGGAGTGTAGGAAATGCTTCCCATGGCCCAGTGCCACACTCTGGTGCGTGCATATTTTTTATTGCGTGAATTACGTAGGGCTTTGAGTTCCCTCCCAGAACCGGGCTCCCATCACGCAGTCACCTCCATAGGGGAAACTGTCATTTTCCACACAGGCCCACAGTGCTTAGATGAGACAGATAAGAAAGGGATACAGAAACATCGGCAAAGGGAAGTGACTCACCTGTGGGCTATCAGCTCCCAGTGCAGATACAGGGTGGTTGTCGCAAGGGGTCAGTGGCACAATCTGGGATGACACAGCTCAGCCCTTGTCACAGGACCTCAGATGTGTGGGGCAAACAACCTTAATGCCTGTAAGGCTGCAGGAACAGAAGGGCTCCTGTCCCTTGGATAAAAACACCCCTAACAAATTCAGATGTCCCCATGCATTGCCTCATCCCCATACGTTGCCTTTATTTACTCACTGGTAGCATGAGGGTTTAACTTGGACTTTCATGGTTTGTACAGTTTTGGTGCTCTGTACAGAAGTGGCTATATCCCTGTGACAAAGCAGTGCTTTCTCTCATGACTGTCAGCACCCAGGGTATACCATCCCTGCCCAAATGAAGGCCTGAGCCAAGAGACATTTTATCTTGTGCACAAATACGGGTTTGACGTTTTTTCCAGCCCTGCTCAGGTCACTAACTAAAAGGCTAGGAAGTGAGCACACATGAAATCATTCCTTCCGTACAGGCAGACAGATGGAGAGAAATTCCAGCCTGTTTCCACTCTTTTGTCTTCAGGGCATTTTTGGAATTTCCTTCAGGAAGTGAGGTTATGAACCAGAGCCTTCCTCAGTGAGTAGGCTCTCATTTCCCACAGTAAACCCTGCACAGCGATGACATACAGTACGAGAAGGTGAGGTTTATCTTCACACTCCGACTGCATCCTGTATGAGCTCCATGGAACTTAAAAGTAGTACTGAGAGGGAACAGCCCCAAGAAAGGAAGTCAAACCTTTGGAAGAAGTAATGCAGTACCCATTCAGCTACACTGCCATGGTCTTCGCTGGCAGCCCCAGTGGAGCTGCAGCACTTGCGCAGTTGAGGCCATCATGCTGCGTTTCATAAACTTCCCTGATGTTTGCAATAAGCTAAGAATTGAATTTACAAATTATATTGGTGATACAAGTGAATTACTTCACTTTTCTACTCGAGGCAGTCAAGGTAAAACTGGCAGGCAGCTTGTTTTCCTCCTGTTTGTACTTCACTGGCTGTCAGAGGAGGATTGCTACTGTAGAGATTCTTCTGGTGGCATTTCAGCCATACAGTACATGCTGACAAAAAAGCTACAGTTCAAAATTAATTTTGTATTTTACATGATCCTGTGACATTACACATTATGTCCCCACAGAATTGACTTAATCCCAGTATGTACTAAAATCAAGGAATTCTTTCACTGACTTCTGTCAACAGGAAACCACACCTGGCATGAAACCACCACAACAGTACAAAACTGCTAGTAATCTGATAAAAGAATCATTTAAAAAATCAGTTTATTAATGTTTAGAAGTCAATAAAGCTATGTGCAAATTGAACAATAAAAGTCAGAAACATTTTAAATACTATTTTTTAAACCAGAAAAAAAAATAAAACCCAACAGTTTAATTGCACTGGAAATTTTACTACAAAGGCAGTACATTTTCTTTACAAAATACCAGTCCTAGGAGTTGCCAATGACTGTAGATCAGTCAGTTGCTCTCAGCTATCCCAGATATACCACTTTTGTATAGTAATACTCTAGGCGCATGAAAACTCCTGTATCTTATTTACATTGTACACATTCAACTCCATTAGCACAGGTTAGAAAAACAGAGAAGTAAAAATGATGCTGTAAAACAAATACATTCAATTTAATGACAGGTACTTCTTCCATGATAAAATACAGACATCTTTGCAGAAATTATAAACATTAACAAAATGTGCCAAAATGTATTGCATTTTGTTATGGAAGTGCATTTATCTATAGTCATTTCACTTCAACTTTCTTTTTCTTTTTCTGAAACCCGACGTACTCTTCTGATTTTCCAGCTGATCCTTACTTTTGGAAAGACTGTGAACCTGACACTGAAATACACTTTCAGTTTTTAGCTCTTCTTACTTAGGCAAAAATCCTACTGTTGCCAATAGTATTTTTTACTCTTATGTAGACTTTCGGTCATCTTGAAGAGAAATGCTGTTTAATTCTACCTTGCATTTGTCATGATAATGCTGTGTATTTAATGCTATAGAATAAGAAGGCAATCAAAATATGGGGCCAAATGCCATTCTGAGCTACTCCATTAAATCTGACGCAGCCAGTGGAATTGTACAGGTGAAAGTAACTGCAGAATCTAGCTCATGGTCTTCAAATGTAATACAGACTGACAGCAAAAATTCACAGCTATGATCTTGCTAAGTAAAACCCCAAGAGCTTTGGACTCTGCAAATACAACCTTATGACATAGCTAAAAGCTCTGCAAAATTATGCCAATTATGGTTGTATGTGGTCTAAGTTATATTTGTGTGATCTCTTTCCATGATATGTGCTAAACAAACACACTTCTTACCAACGATACCAGGGCCACCACTAAATTCAGTACAGAAAGATCTTTGTGTCAGTGGTTTGCTGTGAAGAGAAAAAACTTCACATTCTTCTCACAGGGGAAAAAAAAAGATTCATTCTCCCTTTCCCTCCTCCCCCTCTCTCTTTCTCTCACACACACCAGGCATCATTTCACCAAGGCATCAGTCTTTCAGAGTTACTAAGGAGATTTCAGGATATGAATGCGCCTGACAATCCTGAGCTGCCTCAGTGCAAAGACAAAACATGCTCCAGGGAAAAAGATTTTCAAGCCAGAACAGTCTGTCCCATTTCTTGAACTCCAGCCTCGCAAGTGCACCGTTTGCCTCATTAGAACTAATGCTACTTGCTCACTCAGCCCAACACTGCTGCTGTGAGCAGGAGGCGTCCCAGCTCCCTGATTTCAGAGGAAGGCTCTGAAATACACCCCCATGGTTACTCCTAAGAAGATGAGGTAACATTGCCAGAAGACATGATGGTTTCAGGATGGTCACCGTCCTCCTTCTGTGGGTGTGAGGAGTTGTCAGACTTACTCCGGCTGAACTCCATCCCCCCAATGATTGGCCGTTTGAATTTGGTCCCAGAATCTGCTGGGGGACATTTGCAGCAGCACAAAATCTTGATGAAAGCCCTGCGCATCTCTTTGTTTGTCAAGGTGTAGATGATAGGGTTCGTGGCTGAATTGAGCACGGCCAGTACTAAGAAATACTCTGCTTTATAAAGGATTGGGCAGGACTTCACTTTGCACCCCACATCCAGTAAAAGCAAGATGAACAGAGGAGCCCAGCAGGCAATGAAGACACTCAGGACTATGATCACTGTCTTGAGCAAGGCTAGTGACTTTTCTGAGCTCCTAGTAGCTTTGGTAATGTTTTTCCGAAATGTCAGCCTGCGGCTCCTAGTCCTCACCATGGAGTAGATCCTGCAATAGAGGACAACAATAGATAACAAAAGGCCAGTGAAAACGGTTGTGCAAAAGAGAATATAGTGCTTGTGGTAGAGAGGCAGCACGGTGGAGCAGTTGGACAAGAGGTTCTTGCAGTTCCAGCCCATGATCGGGAGTCCCCCTAGGATCGCAGAGATGACCCAGCACGCACTGATCAGCAAGAAGGAGCGGAAGCTGTTGCTGCCATTGTGGAGTTTCATCTTCAGCATGGTGATGTATCTCTCAATGGCAATGGCCAACAAGCTGAACACAGAAGCTGACAAGGCAACAAACATGGTGCCTTCTCTTACAAACCACTGGTTGGGGGTCAGACTGTAGGTTTTGTGTCCAGATAGCAGGAGGTTGGCAGTGTAAGCCACACCAGCCAGCAAGTCTGAAAGAGCCAAGTTCCCAATGAAATAGTACATGGGTCTGTGAAACTTCTTGGTTTTCCAGATGGTAAGCAAGACAAAAATGTTCTCTAAGATTATAAAGCAGCAAATGATGATAAAAACCACCGACGTCACTTTAATTCCAGTGTCCACACTCTCATTTAGCTTTCCCGTATAATTATAATGCTCTTTGATGACATAGTTGACATCAGTGTTGGTGGGGTTGCTGGTGACCTTCTGCGGGGCAGTGGTGCCGGAGTTCATGGTGCCCGGCTGGGGACTGCTCCCCCAGCGGCCACCGGACGGTGACGCCGACCGCAAACCCGGTGGCTGCCCTGCAGCTCCTTGGCGCCACAGCCTGCCCGGCACTGCTGCACAGCCTCAGAAACTGAAGCCCTGAGAACAACAGGCACAAAACCCAGAGTTAAAAGAAGGAAGACAAACAGTGTAGCAAATGCTAAAGGGTTTAAGATAATCGGCTAGCTTAACTGTGCATCACAGTCATAAATATATTCACATGTGAATCAGTTTCATTCAGCTGGTAAAATACATTTAAAAGGTGGTTAGGCATATTCAATAGATAAAGGTAGTAGGACAAAAAAAGTTCTGTCACGCAGAACTGAACAAGTTGGAGTCAGCAAGGACTGCATTACTGGACTTCTTCCAACACAAAAGATCTCAAAGCTCCCCAGCAGTTAGTTCTAGTCTTTTTTCTTCAGCAGAAAATACAATAGCAGAGGTTTAGAAAGGGAAAGGGCTTGCTTGATGAAATTTAACTCCAAATGTAAGACAGTCTACACAGAAATTACTTGACAAGAGACCCGTATTCTCCTCCATTAATAAAGTCAGAATACACTTTGGAAGGGGGTAGTTACGCAACTTACTGATGCCATCTCAAACAGTGATAAATTCACTGGTGTAAATATAAACAAGAGATCATCTCAAAGCTGTAAACAGGTAAGGGGTGCCCTTGCTAAATGCAAGTGAGAACATGCTTTACAAAACCCACAGCAGTATAAAGTTTAGAAAAGCAAGAAAAATATGTAATTAAGCTAAAGAGCAAGCCCATTCCATGGGTCTGAAACAAAGAATGTCAAAAAAACCCTTTGCATTTAAATAACTAGTATTGCAAGCTTTTGAAATGGGCATAATTAAGGAATACACATACAGAGGAAACTCCCTTTACATATGAAGGTTTTTAGTGGACATTTTAAAAGAATTAAACCCATAATATCACTCAAGGAAAGAAGAACAGGCAGATTTGTTAAACTGCAGCCTACGCGGGGCACAGCAAGAGGTGCGAGGCCAGTGGGTTCAGGTCCCTGCTCTATTCCCGGGTTCCAATCCGCACCGCTCCTGCTCCGCTTCGGTCTCCAGCGCGCGCGGCTCGCGTCCCGCACTGCCTCCGCGGACGCGGCACCCAGCCGGGCACGCCGGGGTCCGGGCAGCCCCCTCCCCACCCCTTCTTTTTTGTTTCGTAGCCCCGGGGGTCGCGCCGAGCGGGGACTGCAGCGCTGGGGGGACTGCGAGCCTTACCTCGCTCAGGCGCGACGCGGAGCCCAGACCGGCCCCGCACATCTTGCGTGCCCGCGGAGCAACTCCGGTGGGCGGGCTGGGGGGCTCGGTGGTTTTAATCTTTCTGCAGCTGCCACTCTCCACCCCGTTCCGATTCCCTGTCTCCTCCCTGCACGGACCTGCACGCCCAGCCCCGGCCCAGCCCACCGCCGCCGCCGGACACCCCCGCCCGCCGCCCCGGCCCTGCCCCGCCCCGCCTGCCGGAGCGTGAGCAGCCGCTGCTGTGCCGCGCTGGAATAGACCCCGCGCCGGAATAGACCCCGCGGGCCGCAGCGGGCAGCACAGGAAGGCGTGAGGCGAAGAACTCCCCCGCGGGACCCCCGCCCGGCCGGGGACGCGGGGAGGGGACGTCGCAGCCAGGCTCCAGCCGTCTCTGACCTGGGAGCCGCCGCCTCCCGCTACCGGGCGCACCCGGCGTTCCGGGGAAGGAGGTGTTGGCACGGCCCGGCCGGCTCCGAGCACGGCTCCTGCGCCTCGCGGGGTGCCGGGGGCAGCTTCCCGCCCGCCCGTCTTTCTTGCCCCCCGGGTAGGCACAGAAAGTCTATGGCCAAAGGCAGGATCCCTTTGGAGGTATGCTACCTCCGTTCTCTCTCTTAGAGGACAGTGTAAGTCATGTTTAAGGAAACACCTGGGAGAAGCTCTTCCATTTTCTCCCTACACCAAGGTGTGTTTTTGCCCTGGCAGGCCCGGTGGCTGCCACCCGCACTCGTGGCCTGCAGTGACTCACCAGCGGCTCCCCCGGGCAGGCAGCAGCCCGATGAGGCAAGCATGGTGCCAGGCTGCACGCTGCGGGGCAGAAGCCAGAGCTGGCCCATGGGGGATAAGCTCAGTTTCTGCCACTGTCAAACAGCACCAGGTGTTGGTGTTCCCACATGCAAAAGGACCCCAAAAACAAACACCTACCCCCCACCCCCCCAACCCAAAATCAACCTCTACATGTTCAGGGAATGCTGTAAAATACCTACATGTTTGAAAGTAGGAAGTTTTAAATACATTTTTTTTAGAAACAAAATTGGCAATGGCAACTATGTAACACTGTTACCACTGTATTACATAAAGACAAATACAGAAGTGACTTTAGATTTTAGAATTCCTTCTCCCTTCAAACTTTTAAAAGAAAAACCACCTTTGGTGTGTGTGAAATGCCAGCTCTGGTGGTATTCTACTGTTGCACTTACTGCAGAAATTTTCCCCTTCCCTCCTTGCTCTGCTTTTGTTAACTCCAAATTGAAATGCAAAAGAATATCACAATAGGCCAGAGCTCAATATATTAGGTCTTTCAGTTTATAGCATAGTGCCCGTCAATTAGCAGTAGCAGTTGTTATGGGGAAGCACCTTTCCTCTGAAAGTATGAGTACTGTACCCTCAGGAAGAGGGTCCCTCTCCTATTTATGCTAATAGTCATGCTTCAATTGCTCCACGCCTCTCCCAGAATGACTCAGATAAATTACACCAGCAAACAGACATTTACTCTTCCACCGCAAAGCTAGAAACTTGAAAAGATATTCAGCCTCCTGAGAGCCTGGAGGAAAATACAGCCGTTAAGTCACAACTGTCAGAAAAGGCACACAAGATAAATCATGCTTGAGGTTGACATATGCATCCCCTGCAACTGCCTGACATACCCCAGATATTTCAAGCTTTCCCCCTTATTTATCTAATATACAGAAAATACTAAATAAAAGTCCATTCATTAGGCATTTTCCTCTAGGAAATAATTCTCACATAATTTTAAGTAAGAGGAACTTATTAAAGGAACATGCTTTAATTAAAGGATAGAATGACTCAGGGTTTCATTAGTCAGATGTGCAGGCTTTCATGTTCAAACTACTGGTTACCAACTGAGAGGACACCAACTCAGAGATGTGACATCCAACAAATTAATTGTCAGAGGCTGTGTAAAATCACAGAACCATCAGAATGGTTTGGGTTGGAATGGACCTTAAAGTTCTTACTCTGCTGCCATGGGCAGGGGCCCCTTCCACTGGGCCAGGATGCTCAAAGCCCCATCCAACCTTGCCTTGAACACTTCCAGGGATGGGACATCCACCCTTTGGGCAACCTGTTCCAGGGCCTCACCACCCTCACCAAAGAAATTCTTACCAATATCTAAACTAAATCTACTCTCTCTCAATTTGAAGCCATTCTCTCGTCCTGTCACTACATGCTCTTGTAAAATGTCCCTCTCCAGCTTTCCTGTAGGGCCCTCTTTAGATACTGAAGCGCCACAATAAAGTAATCCCAGAGCCTTCTCTTTTCCAGGCTGAACAAACCCAACTCTCTCAGCCTTTCCTTCTAAGAGGTGCTCCAGCCCTGTGATCATTATCTGCATCTTTCCTCTGGACCTGCTCTGACAGGTCCATGTCTTTCCTGTGCTGAGAACCCCAGGGCTGGACACAGCACTGCAGTTGGGGTCTCACCAGAGCAGAGCAGAGGGGCAGAATCCCCTCCCTTGACCTGCTGCCCACACTGCTTATGGTGCAGCCCAGGATACAACTGGCTTTCTGGGCTGCAAGCTCACATTGCCAGGTCATGTCCAGCCTCCCATCCACCAGCACCCCCAAGTCCTTCTTCATCTCAGCCTATAGTTATACAAGGAGTTGCCCCAACTGAGGTGCAGCACTGGGCAAAATATGCAGGCAATTTCAGTTGCACTCCAAAAATGTTGGGTATTTGTATCACAAAAAGCATCATTCAACTTAGATGACCACACACATTTACAGCCTTCTTGACATTTTTGCAGAGAGGAAACTGAAATACAGCTTCACTCTTCACAGGCAAATGAAGCCAGATCAGCTGGATTTGTACTGAAGGCTGCCTAAACCCTCAGAGAAGATGGGTTAACATGGCTCAACTGCACAGGTTCTAACCTGCTTACAAGGGCTCAAACACAAACACAGGTGAACTCAGGTTGGTCCAGCCAACTCTACCAAAACTGTAGTTGCTGGTAAGTGTTTAGTTAGGGGGTTTACATCAGGGTTATACTCCAGCCTCACCCAGAGAACAAGCCACCAACAGAATGAGAACTCTTTTTCTCAGTACCTCTCCTACTGCCTGGTCCAATGATAAGGAAGCTTGTACTTCTACTACAGAAATCCAGTGTATATATAGCTCCTTTGAGAACTTGACTCTGGAATTGCCTATGGTCAGAATAAGGAGAAAGAGCAACACAGTGTTATTGATGCATTTCAGAAATAACCAGAATGCAGGTCTTGGTCAAATGCCAGCAGGAAGGCTGCACACATCAGGACACCAAACCAACACATTACAGATGCCTCACCTGGGTAAACTGGTTAAAAAAAATGTTCTGCAATATGTCTACTAGCATAAAGGGCAGATGCATTCTTCACAGGGATCCTGAATACGTACATGCTCTTAGGTAGTTTTTAGGATGAGCAGAAACTCATGTTTTAGGGAATGTCGAGAACAACAACAAAATAATACTGACTGTGTGTGACAGCCAAAGTTCTTGTGGAACTTCCAGTGAGAATTTAGTGTGGTGGGGATTGCAGAAACCTGGCTAGTCACAGAGCAATTTCCTTGCAGGAAAATGTTTTGATCTTGTCAGAAAAGAAGCTGTAAGCTGGGGTCCACCCAATGCCTGCATACCAAAAGACTGATGGCCTCTGACACTACCAGCCCGATCTCTGCCAGTGCTGCTGGATAACTCACAATTGCATCAGAGTGTCTGAATGCTATCCATCTTGAAAAGATAGTGACAATTCCTGCAAGAGAGATTAGCAAAGGATTTTTCTCCAACACATCATTCTTTTGAACTTTAAAAAGTCTTTGTCCATATAAGCAAAAACTACTTTTATTCATTCTGATGCAACTTAGGTCACAAAGGGAGCCATTTCTCTCTGAAGTGCTGGGTCATGACAGGAGATTCATGAAACAGTATCAGAGTGCAGGTTTGGTCACCAAGAAAATATCAAGAGTGGCCTGCAGAATCCCCCAAAATTCACATGACTAGAAGAAATATAAAGTCAGATTCATTATTCTGCTAAAATCCCTGAACAAATATTCTGTATTTTAAATCATTTGTCAAGATTTACTTGCAATGTAGCGTGCTCTGATGTGCCTTCAAGTAATTAATACTTTTCAAAATATGTAAGGAAAAAACCCAAAACCCTAATTTGTTCAAATGGGTTCAAATGACACCTTAAATGAAGTACATGAAGGCAGAAGAAAATGATAATATTGTGAGATAACTCATACTGAGAGACTATACCAGAAAGTTCCAAGAGAGCAGAGAAGACACTGGAAGTATTTCTGCATCTGTAAGAAAGCTACAAAGAGTAAATTAAATTACTTTATTAATTTGTTAACATCAGAGTAAATACAAACCATTTATATTGATTCTTGAGTGATACTGAATACCTAAGAGAAAAATTCAGATTTATTGTTTAGTTTAAACTTATTTAAATTATTTCAGTTGCATCACGTTTCCAGTTTAGAACAATCTGGTTTTAAATTATTCTTTCCACAGGGAATAGGTTAGATGAATTAATTTTCTGTTGATATTCACAGTGTTCAAAAATTCCATATCTTCTTTCCTCAGATTAGAATCAAAAACCTGGTTTGGAGAAAAAAAAAGTCATGAGAACATTGCAAAGACTAAAGCACACATATTTGTTCAGTATTAGTATTCTTTAATTTAGATGGTCTGGTTTTAAGTTCTTGATTCTGATAAGTAACATTAATTAAGTGGCCTTTTTTGTTTTAAAAGGAATTTTTAAGAAGTTTACTATATTCATTTTTGTGAGAATCTGTACTTTATTTTTAGATCACTAAGCTGACAATATTATTAGGAAAAGCTCAAGTCTGAAGGGAAAGAATTGAAGTAGTTGAGAACGTGACATGCAATAGTTTGCATGGATATCACTGCACCCGAAACTGTAACACACTTTAATATTTGGAGCAATCATCAACTGCTGGTTGATAAACAACTGGATGATAAAACTGCTAATATATTCTTGAACTTCCTATTAGTAGTTCAACTACGGAATGTTTCTCAAAGGGCACTGGCTGGCCAGGCCACTATTACGATCACAAACATTCCTCTTGGGCACAGCCATTGAGATCTGCTACAGTTAGTCGGTGCTGGGCTCCTTGGAGCAGCACATCCCACAGCTTTGGCCACACCTACAGTGCCCTATAGAGTGATACATATTACAGCACTGGCAAATACAGTGAGAATAGTCAGTTTTCTTTCAAGTGTGTAGATATCTTACTGGAGGGTGCAAAAAGTTAAAAAAAAAAACAAACTAGGTACGTGAAAAGTCTCCCAACACAGCAACACAAAAAATTTTCAGAAGGTTGGCTTATCTGTTATTTTTACCCAATGCACAGTAGTGAGAGGTGAGCTTCAAAGCTTTGGAAGGGGTGTGGCAATGTGGAAGGAATTAAGTGCCTTGGATTCAATCAGTAGCAGCAAGAGCTACACCACCTTTACCCCATTTTCAAGAGCATGGGTTAACCGCAGTGCAAAAAGAGGTGTGAATATTATTCAGTTGGCTTGGCCTAGTAGATTTGTGAACTTACCAGTATTAAAGTTTCTTTTTTACACATGCTACTCGGAAAATAATGCCTCGGAAGTCATGTTGGGGGGACAGGTGTGACAGAAACACTTCTGCAGCCTGATTAAAAAAAATTCCTGAATATGCACTTTAAAAAGCCATTTCCATTATTTTCCAATGTAACATTCTTAGGTGCCTTCATCTCCTGTACTATAAGAGATGAAAAGCAGAAAGAAGCAAGAAAAATAAGAGAGGAAGCTACTCAGAGTCAGGCAGGAAACTACTTGGCTGCACAGAAAATGGCCTCACCCTTTTCACTGACTTTTAGTTTATATTTTTCTTTTCCTTGTTTGTTTCAAGAGAGTTTCCTTCCACTTGGAGTCACAGAGCTCCTGCAAAGGCAGCTGACTGCACTTAGGTAGATAGCACTGATAAATTGCATCTTATTTTAAGTAATGGTTTATCTCAACTGAAAAGGAGTGTCCCAATCAGTCACCACCATAAATGACATAATGATAGGGAAGAAAAAGTGCCTTCAGTTTTCTGGTGTATTCCCTGATCCTACTGGCAAGATGATGGGTTACATAGATGAAATGGATGCATTGATGTATCTTAAAAAGGGTCACTGTAGAAAGGTGAAAAACTTTTCTCTCTAGGGGAAGTTTGTTTTACAGAAATAAGAACAAGAGTTTCAACCCTGGGGAAGAATATAATTCCAAGAATTCACTTGAGAGATAAATTCTGAGTTTAAAACAAAACAAAATCTTAAAAAATGAGCACCTCCAGGCTAACTGAAGAAGAAATAAAAAATGGAAATCAACTTCCTGGTTTTGTATGTCCAGCACTTTTGTATCCTTTTGGTCTTCTATTACCATAAATCACTCCTCCCTGCTACTCCTAAATCTTCACTTGCCAATTTCTTATTAGTTGTCTTATTTCTTTGATCAGTGTTGGCAGTACTTTAGAAAGGTTCATTTGGATGGGGTGATGTGGACTTATTCTTCAGCCACCTTTGCTTAGGAAGAAAACTATTACTGCAAGAGTAATGCCAATGTAGTTGTAAGATAGGAGCATAAAATATGAATCCACCAAGTCTGTCTTTCCTTCTGCAACCTCACCAAAAGAGGACTTGCTCAATGATTGTAAATTAACAAACATGGTATAAAGCTTGTGAATACCACTACATTCAAAGAAAGAGGCTTCAATGATAGATGCCAAGGCCACAGGAAATAACAGGGTTTCAGTCTCTTGGGCCATTATAGCTTCTAGCAGAAAACAATGGCTATTAGTGAGGCACAATGTGCAAAACTGCTCATCACACCTAGGAGAAAGATAGCTTGGGTCAGCTGAGTCCCAGCTTGTATCGTCTCAAATTACACCTCACTTTGTACACAGCTAAAATTAAACTCTTCTGTAGTTATAAAGGCACTAATTGGCAGCAATGGAAATGCTAGGAAAGATAACAAAATAATAATGAAAAAAATCCCACCACAGAAAAAAGTCCTGAACCAACAACAATTCACCCTGAATGTAATTAGAAAAGTATCAGATTAAAACTGTAACTTGCCACAGCTACTCCCTAAGAAGAATGCTTTTTTAGTAATACTACTTCTGATTATTCCTCTCATTACTCATTGAACTGCTTAGATACTATGACCTAGATTGAGAAAATGGTGGCTTGCCTTCCTCACAAAAGCAGGTGCAGACACCAGAAACATTGTAGAGGAACACTGAAATATATTAATGAATTCAAAGCCATTCTCACTGTAGCCTAAGGTCACCTATGTGGGGCATTAGCAAGAAAATCAGGTTTAATTCCAATTAGCTCAGAACAGGGAGGTGACCAGCCAGAGTCAAGTGCAAAAACCCCAAAAGTGTTCTAACCATTATGGAGCTCTAGCCACGTAGCTAGTCCTAACTGACCCTGTTCTGGTAATACTGGAGCTAGAATTTGCTAACCTACATAAGGATTTGGTTCCTTCTGCACATCGTTTATGTTGGAAGCAGTATGTTGATGTGATGTCTGTTTCTTCAGAGAGAACTAGAAGTGAAACTCCCAACTTGTGTTTTTTAAATTCTTAGAAAGTCATCACTGCCAAAAGCCATATTTAGGGAATATTAGGCACATGACTCACTTCTAGTCCTTGTTCTGTTAATTCAGATACACTGTGAAGTAAGGAGTACCTCAACAGCACAGTTTGAGGTTTTTTTATATTGCTAAGGTGTTATTCTATAAAGTGACTTTTCAAAAGCAGTATTAGCTGATAGCCACTGGTAGAAAGGTTTGTTTCTGAAATCTTTCCAACTTTCACTTAGTCATTGCCATAGTTTTCTGCAAAAGCTAAAAAAAGCCTAAAAATTACATTAGTTTTATAAATGAGCTTTACTGTTTGGACTGACTACTGAACCCCTCATCACAACAGTAGAGCCTGGTACAGAGCTGTTCTTAGACACCTAAAGTGGCATTCCCAGGTACTGGAGCTCCCCAGACTGCAGGCCATGCTTGAAACTAGAAAATAACCTTGCTGTGGAGATTGTGTATATTTCTCAGAACAACACACTGTGCAGGTATTAGTGAACAGCATTTCATACAATACCTTGTTTTTCATAAAAATGATTCTAGAGGCAAATCTAGCCAAATTTTTGTGGAAAAGTTTACCAGAAAAAACTAGACAATAATTCTGAGGAGCTGTTATCCAAAAGGTAAAATTGTCTGGATTTTAGCCAAGCTGCATAGAAGCTCTACACTTTGAGGACAAACAATGCAGGCTAAAATATATGATTGCTGTAAGTCACTTCTTGATAAAAAGCTAAGGAGCTTTGTTTCCCAATATGACTAAAGCAGAACAGCACTGGGAAAACTGCCTCAGGAAGTCCACACAATATAAATCATAATCAGATTTTCCATACCTTTCTAGACACAGGAACTCCTAAAATATCAAACCAATGCGACTAGAAGTTGAATACTAAGCCAATAGATTCTGCAGGCATATTTCTCAAAACAGATCTGTGGGCTACATACATCCATATTTATCACTCTATATAGACACCTATTTTATAAGAAAATCTGAACAACAGTATAGTTTCTCAATGAGATTTCCTGAACAAACCCAAAATGAAAGCTAAACTAGTTCTCACAAAAAGCTACACAAAACTCACCCCAATTTCCAGTAAGTAATAACAAAGATGTCTCTTTGGCTCTTGGAGCTCACTGCTCACCTCTTGGCCCTGTAAATAGTTTATTTGTAGATGGACTTGTCTGGAAAGATTTCTACTTTGGTTTATCTACAGGCTAGTAAGTAATATGCATAGAACTATCTGAGTAATGCCATAGTAATGCTGTGATATGCATAAAACATTTTTGGTGATGCTCAGATATTGTGTATTACAATGAGATTATATTTTTGATGGAGATCTGCAGTATATTGTACAACATAAATACTGTTATGATAATGGCAGTAACATTTTTTTTATCCAGATTTTTCTTCGTCATATATTGTATCTGTCTTACAAAGTACTTGAAAAATTATTTCATATTCAACACCTATATTGTACACTAACAGGTAGCATTTTTTCCCTACATTTTTCACGGAGTATCTCCTCGTGCACTTTGAATTAAACAGCCTGATGCAGAGTCCATGGTATAAATAGGAGTCTTCGCATGGACTTCACTGAACTAAGGAAAAGCATTTGAGATGGAAATAGAAAATCTCTTGAGGGTTGTACAAAAGTGCTACCCTCAAACATACCTTTCGTCTGTTGCCAGTGTTAAGGATTTCAAATCAGTGATCATTATTAGCAGACATCACTATCATGATTAGATTCTTACTGTAACCTTCTCTGAATTTAAATTACATGGCATGACTCGCTGATCCCCGAGAAAGCAAAAATAGCTCAAACCTTGATTCACACAATGAAACTTGGATCCCAGGAAACATGTCTCCCATCATGCATTCCATTCAGAATTTCAACATCATCTTCTGCTATTGTAAAATCAAACACCTGCAGGAATGCATATATAGTTAACATCATGAACACATGATGAGAATCAACAACCTGATATATCTTCTAGTATTTAACTGACCAAAATTCATTTAAATGTGAGGCTGAATTTTTATATATTTTTCCTTTGGAAAATTCTTCTTATGTTTTGTCATAGAAAAGTACTCCATCAAGATGACAGGCTCCACTGGGTGTTTGGCTCCTTTAGTGACGTATTTTTATTTGCAGACTATGTTAAGATGGTTTTGTAGCCTTCATGCCTCAGGCAAGGGCCCAAGACAAGGGTAGTGTCTGGGCTGGTTTTGACGGCACTCTCTGTTGTCACTGCTAGAGGTATAGGAATACCCTGATAGCAATCTCTTTGAAAGAATGAGCTCAGTATTTCACTTATATCCCAATGTTCAGTTTAGAGTGTTACAGTTCTCTTTCTAAGACTTTAGACAAAGAGAATTCTTAGAAGATATCGGGACATTCACAAAGCTAGCAAACCAAAGGTTGTCTATCTTTTCTATGACTCTACTTTGACAAAACTTTTACCAATCAGCTAAATACAGAAAGAGTGCTACAGTGCCTCAGTACTAACTCAAACTTGAAAGCAATCACCTGTCTTCAAACACAGGTTCTTACAGCCACTGACTTCTCCTGTGGCCAGACCTGCGATGTGAACGATGGTGTCAGTGCTTTCTTAGCAGGTGTCCTATTGAGACATTATCATCAGGAAGTTGCTTCTGTTCTCGTTGTCAGAGCTCCTCTGTGCTCAGTAAAAAGATTCTGTGGAGCCTGAACTGTAGCCAAATGAACTCCTCCCATCCTGCATTATCCAGCAACCACTGTTTTCTGGAATGATCCTTGTAGTCAAATCTCAGTGCTCTCTCAAGCCTTTTAAGCTTAAACCAGGGACCAGTTACAGAACTAGAAACCCTATATATTATATACTGAGGGTTTAATGAGGACCAGCTTGACCAGAAGTGGTAGAGA
This sequence comes from Corvus cornix cornix, assembly GCF_000738735.6. Taxonomy (NCBI): domain Eukaryota; kingdom Metazoa; phylum Chordata; class Aves; order Passeriformes; family Corvidae; genus Corvus; species Corvus cornix. The sequence goes on along the minus strand of NC_046338.1, from coordinate 19,464,744 downwards.
CTCAAGCCAACACAGAAACACGAGGGAAAGAAAAAAAGGGAGATGTGATAAACAACTGTGCCAGTTTCTTTCTCTCTCCATCTTAAGTGTTTTAAGTTTGGATGTAACACATTTCCTCCGTTGTGTGAAATGAATTGGTGGTGCCATAGAGTAAACTCTGTAAAAAGTAAAATTAATCTGGATTTAAAATATCACCGGGGAAAATAAAGCATAAGGAAGGATTTTTAAACTGGTTTTGTTCTCTGATCTGATTCCCAATACAGTACCACAAGCAGCTGTGCTTGTACCACAGAAGGCAGTATGTATGTCAGAATAAACAGTCAAGGCAGGAGCTATATAAACAGGCATGGCCACCAGCAGAAAGCCTCATTATGTGTATATTGATTTACACCTACACACATATACACACACACACACAGACACACGCGCACACACACACACACACAGAGACACAGAGAAGGATAAAAATAGCAGACAGAAGTTTCCTGTCTTCTTGCAAAGTTTTTTCCTGATTTGCTAAAACAGTTCATACAATAACAGTAAGTTGTGGTTTTGCCTCCCCTAAAGAAAGAACACTTTCAGATTAGAGAAATAAAGAGCCAAATAAATTAATGAATTAAAACTATTTGGTATGAAAAGGAAATTTAAAAAAGGTGTGGAGGAGGAATCATGCTGCCAATTCTCATTCATTCCCACTTTTCTTTGTCCAGCCCCTTCATGCTGGGACCTTTTCTGCATGTTGAGTAGAAGGAGAAGGTAGGGGAAGAGGCAGCTCTGGCAGGACTGCGATCTCCCTGGAAGGTCCCATCTTCCCCTGGAAGTTATCCCCAAGTTAAAGCTTTCATAAAACTGTTATGCATAGCATCCAAACTTGACCTACGTGCCTGTCACAAAAAGAATGTAACCATAAGCAGATTAGATGTTCTACAAGCAGACAAGTAGTAAATAGAACTATTAATTAAAAAATCAACTACAAAAGGTCTTCTATGGATTTTTCTTTATACACAGTGATTAGTTCTCCAGTTCTTTTCTGACATTTGTGACTTATGGTTTTTTCCTACATTGTGGTCATTTTATGGTACCATCATTTGCCAATTTTGACTGAGTTACCCCAGAATAGAACTGGGAAGGAAAATGGGAAGGCAGACCAAAATATTAAAAACTCTTACTTTAGTCAGACTTGAGTGCATAACCAAATCTTACCTTGCAGTTTTCCTCTATCCGCTCCACTTTTGTTGACTTTGGAATAGTGACAATTCCATTCTGAAAAGAATAATGCTTCTCATCATTAAAATCTGCAGTTTTTAAGAAAATTATCTGTCTTCGAAACATTACGATAAATTCCTCACATCTTCTGAGGTTTTAATTTCATTTTCTTGGGGACATTGACATTTCTCTATGCCATTTGAAACTGCAGTTATATACACTGTGTTGACTTCCAACACACATTACGTGGTTTATATCAACTGTGACAGAAATATCATGGTGACAGAAATGGAATGATGAGGGATACTGCTTGTAACATTTACTTTGGAAACATCTCTTATTGGTGGCTCTTATTCTCTACAACCAGATTATTTAAAATAATTAATATTTGAAATACTGGCATGATTTGTGAACTACATTCTGGTTTTCCAGTACAGCCATCAGTTCACACAATATCAACATACTGAAAGCAGAAAATACCTTCTGTATAAATTCTGGTTTGATGCACAAACCCCAAACTATTTGCATTTTTTTCCTGAGAAAGGAGGCACATTTTTATTACCACCCTCCATTACCTGAATGCTCCAGCGTATGCAAATCTGTGCTGGAGTTCTGCCATACTTCTTTGCCAGCTGAATGATAGTAGGATGTGTGAGTGCTTCACCTTTGGCTAAAGGACAGTAGCCTTCAAAAACAATATCTCTTCTCCGACAATAATCAACCAGCTCCTGAGGTCTTTGGAAAGGGTGGTATTCAACCTTAGATAAATAGAAATAAACTTTTAGTAAAAACCCTGAGAGTATGTTTCATAGCAAACATCAATGAAAATGAATATAATTTTTCTCTTGTTTTAAAAATAGAATGGGTGAATAATAAATAATAATAAATAATAATAAAAATAAAATGGGTGAAATCATTGCTTCTGGGAAGTAGGTGTAAGGTATTAGTTTTAGAAGACACATGAAGGGTATTAATCAACAAGTATTTTACCAGTAATTGGCACAACAGTTACCTTATTTTATGTTTCCCTCAGAAACAAGGTGCAGTTGTCTGCCTGACCTGCAGCTGGACTTTCAATACTGCTCTGTTTTTAAGAAATATATACAGATGCACAGTGGAAGTCAGCATCAGGTCTTTTTTATTGGTGCTTTGAGACTACTTTCTCTTCCCCAAATCTATGTCCTTTCCTGTTTCTTTACTAATGATTCTTTCTAATGATCTTTGAGTTGCACAGGCAAGGGGAGGGGGCTGAGCAGGGGCTGGGTTTGCAGAGACCAACCAGAACAGTTTGCTTAGGGTGAGGACCTGACCTTGGAAGCAAAGCCTGTTGGCATGGATTGCACATGGCAAGTCCTGTATTCTGTGTGTGGTGTCACCATCAGCTTATGCAGGGAAGCAATCATGCTGTGGAATGAAGTGTGAAGGAGACCCTTTGTAGGAAGGAAGATCACAAATTGCCAAGAACCAGTTAAAAGAGGAAAAGTAACAAGCTACAAAGACACAGTTGTTGGGAGCAAAACGAAGAAGCTGTTATTGGACAGTAATGATCTCAGAGGAGAGACGTATTCTGGCATGTAGCTAAAGCCAAAAGAGAAACTCTGTAATATTCTTTAATAAGTTATTTAAATAAGTATTTCACAGTTTATGCATTGTAAGAAGCATACATTCCTCTGCATTTTGATGAAAGTGGGTAGTGTTTTCTTTTACAAAATACGTAATCATGTGATGGATTTTTGTGACCGCTCATCACCATTGTTCCAGGGATCGAACTCTTGCGCATTTTGAAGAAAAATACTCTTCTGAGCAATTGCCTCAACACGTGGAATCTGGAAAATTTCTTCTGCCACAAAGAGGACAAATGAACATTTCCTGTTTCTCATCTTTAGTACATGTTGTCTTTGCAGACAACAATAGTCAGGAACAATAGGCTGGCAGTCATTCAACATGAGCTAAGAAAAAACTGTGCCCCTGGAAGGCTGGGCTGAGTCAGCCTAAAGCTGCTATGATCTAAATTACTAGGTGGACTCGGGAACAAGGTTCAAGCAGCAGACATCCATGTCTTCAACCTTTGATGTTTCTTGACCTTTGAGTACCCTTTGTATTTCACATTTAAATGTGTGAGAGCAGTGCTTAGGTCATACAGTTATTCATTTGTTTGCACCTGAGCTGAATACGAAATATTCTCATTGTATCTATGCAAAATTACGAGGGGAGAAAAGAAAGAGCATGCAGGGTGTATTACTGGATTATTACAAGAGTAATAAGCAATTTTAGCAGCTGTTCTTTACACTAAGTATAGCAAATAATGTAGCTCAGAAAATATTAAATAAAGAATTACATATTTAGGATCAAATTCTGAAACATCTGCAGTGCCTCTATGGCATCATGTGACTTATTCAGCATTTACTACTAATTAAACTGCAAGCAGAATTTACCTGCTGGTTTAGTAAGATTCCAGGCAGCACAGTTCCAGGTTACACCAGAAATGTTTAAATCAAGAGCAGTATGCTGAGATATCACCTGCCTGCTTCACAAGCAGAATACATAGCAACAACTACTTCCCACCTGAAAAGATCATATTTTGTGCCTTTCTCTGAATCAAGAGATTCCCAAATTTTGTGATTCAGATTTTGTCACATGGAGTAGTGTGTTGGTAGAAGCAAGTATTTTTCTTCTTAGATAGATATATTACTAAAATAATCAAATGCATAAAATAAAATTTATTTTTTAAAAATAAAAACGTTCTGGAAGGTTCTAGCAGTATCTCAATGCAAGGGACTAGGATCCTGAGCTACAAGAGGCATAAGGTGAGTGGTCAACTTTGCTTCCCCTCAAAATAACAATTCCTACTTCCTGCCTTGCCCCACCCTTGCTATTTTCATCACCAGACTTCTCTCAGGCAAGGGCTGTCTGTCACATGGTGGCAGAGGAAGATCTCGATCTTTTCTGGCTCCCTACCCTGATTGATTGGCATGTAAAAACTGGCATCTGTTTAACAGAACAGTTTGCAGTTCACATTACAGAACTTCACAGCTGCTACTTGCTCAGCCACAGGGGACCTCCAACCAAAGGGCTGGTTTTTTACAACAGTCATAGCAAATGGGGAAAAGTTGAGCCCACTAACAATCCTGACACATGGCCCTAGAAAGTCATACGTCAGATGATGGTGCACAGAGGCCTTACTCTTTCCACCCTGCTGTGGTCCTTTTCACATGATAAAGTTTCTGCACATCTGGAATTCAGTAATTTTCTCAGTGGGAATGCTGTCTTACAATTATTTCTTTTTATGAAACTGAAATACAAGCCTGTAAATATTTCCTATATAGAGGAACAGTTCAGGTGAGTTTATGTACAAAGGGGTTGTTTTCTAATGTCTTATATACATTTCTACCTTGTACAAATTTACACAATAGAAATCAGTGTTAATGGCAATATCAACAACATAACTAAGTCTCTCTGAGGTCATTACACAGTAATTTGCACTTCTCCAAGACTGGAAAAATATTGATGAGCATTCCTACATGGAATTCATGGAGGAACAGTTTATATTTGGGTTCAGTACATTGCTTTAGTAAATGAAACATATATTTATTAAATACTTATAAAATGTATTTTTTTCCTGTAATGAGTGACAGGCCTATGAGCCTTCAGAGAGACTTCAAAGATTTCTTTGAGCATAAATCCAAACATCCTACTGCCAAGTCAATTATAAACTCTGGCATACAAACCTCGAACTTCCAGGTTGTAAGTTTCACTCTATGTGATGCTAGAATAAAGTACCATCATTTACAGTGTTTACCAGTACTTTTAATAGTATATTGAAATTTTAAAAGGTTATTATTATTTATTAAAAAATAACTTAGCAAGACAATATTCTTGAAAAGACAGGCCTTTCCTACTTCTTTAAAAGATATGGCAATGACAATACTGGGGTTTTTTTCCAGGAACTGAGAAGAAAGGCAGTACTTAAAACTTGGTTTTAAGTACAAAAAAGGCTTACTTCTCCTGCCTTCCTCATTTTTCCTCTTCACAGAAGAACACCCCCAATTTTCAATTTTAACTGTTGTTAAAAGGACTGTTGTAGTTGTAAGAACACCCTGAATTCTAAAAGGGAAGTGGTTTTCCTCCACTCGTTTCTTCAATATTTAGACTTTGTATACAATGACTATTTGCAAATGTTTTGCATTTAGAAGTCCATTGAAATAGTACACTATTTTATGCATAAATATAGCAAAAAAACTGTATTATAAATTGTGAACAGTGAAATAAGAACTCAACACAGCATTTCCAGTCCCAATTTGAATTTAGAAATTCATTACTTATTTGATGGTACTTAAGTAATCTCACCGTCAGATTCAGTAACTCTCTAACACTAAGCAAAAAACAGAATAAATACTCTTTTGAGGATAATCTGAAGTATAGTTTATAAGATTCCTTTAACTCTAGAAAAGTATAAATTAATGCTATAACAAAAGTGTTCAAGGTGGGGCACTTTGCAGTGGTATGGGTAATTCATTGTTGGATTTTGTTTTCAATTCAGAACAATGCTGTGTAGCACCTCAAAGAAATGACTAGCAGGGCCCCTCTCCCACCCCTCAGGATCACCACCACCTCAACTTTTTGTCTCCTCTTTTTCAGCCTCAGAAAAAGAGTTTTGTCAAATAGCACCAAGAAACAGCTTGTCTCCATGAAACAGTACCACTGAAACAGTAAGACTGGTAACATTTGGACACTGTGGGTAAGAAGAAATTTCAAAAAATAAAACCACTTTTTTTCCTTGCAGTGACTTAGTAGAACACTGAAAAGCTACTATCATTTAACAGGCAGTAACAACTCATGCCAAACTCTAGTAAGCCTTTGTAGGTGTGTATGTCTTGAACCTTGGTAAAGTCACCAACTATTAAACAGTCATCTACCTGCCCACCTTAACGTATATTTCAATGGTTTATTTTGAAGAACTGAATTTAAATATTTTGTATGGTTTTATGCCAATTTAACATTACTTAATTGTCCTTTAGTAACGTTTAGTGGACAGCTAAAATTGTTTGGTTCTGACAGTCACACTCTGAGCAACATTTTTATGGCTGTTAATGACATTAAACCATAAACAGCTGCCAGAAATCCTGACCACCTGTACAAAGGGGAAAAGCCCGTGCCTGCACTCCATCCATTCCAGTTCCCACATCCCATGTCAGCATAAGCACACTTTCTCTGGCAGGAGGTGGAAGGAACGGGAGCATGAACTTCCAGCACAGCTGGAGGCAGAAACCTGCAACAAGGGAACATTTGTCGAGTGTCCTGGCAGCCTGCCGGTACGTAGGTGGCTATCCTAGATCTGCCTAGGGCAGCAAAAAAAATTTTGCCAGGGCTGTCACAGCACCTGCCTAAATGAGGAGCTCACTGAATTTACATGAAATAGGAAATGAGGGGGGAGCAAGGGAAAGGGCACCCTTGCATGGATCTGTAATTAACTGAGGCTTTCAGTGTTGTTGACAGGAAGTACAAAAGTATCTGAACACAGGCTTTCTAAAAACTTGTTCACTCTGAAGATGCTCAGAGGTCTGTGATTCTTGAATTTTATTTCTAAACTGTTTTATCATCAATAAACTGTCACAGGGACCTTTTGGTTGTCTTAAATCCAGACACAAACAAGTAGCCTGGGAGAAACTGGGTGGGGGAAATAGGAGGAGGGACTTCCCTACCCTTCGGGTCATCTTCCTGAATGGTTTTCAATACGTGAATAGAAATGGAAGAAGAAATTGTATGACTAAGGCAACAGTTTGGGTGTAGCCTTTCATGCATAGGAGTGGGGAGGATGTTGCTAGCCAAAAAAACCAGAGTAAAAACCCAAACCCAGATACTTTAAATACATTTATCCACTCACCTGATTAACATGTGGAGTAATCACACAGTCCTCCTTTAGTTGCTCAAGATGGCTGATAAGAAAATTGCTTACGCCAATAGATTTACACAAACCTAAAGAAAACCAGAACAAGAAAAAGTTTTGGGACAATCCTAACTACTTGGGTGGATGATTTGAAAAATAATCACTTTCAAGAGACAAAATGATTTTTCACATCATTTCCGTAGAGTAAAATACTGCAAAGAAACACAGAAAAACAGCACCAAAATCTAGTTTGACAGTGTTATCTGAAAGCATGGCTCTGTCACAGTCACATTAGGAAATCATTTTATAATCTAAACACACTGGAAACTCCCCAGTGTATAAAAACTCCAGGCTAAATTCTGGGAAAGGCTAATGTAGTATAAGCAAAGAACAATTGGACTCCACCAGAATGAAAAGAAGGAAATGGTGTTCCAAGCTACTTGCCAAAACTAAAGGAAAGTGGAACATTTGCTGAGGACTAATAAGGTGTGAGCAATACAACCCAAGGACACACAGCCCAAATGAACCATGTCACACTGCCTATATTTCTGTTAGATCATTACAAGCTGTTACATAACACTCAGTGTAAAACCTTCAATTAAATGAGCAGTATCTAGCAAGAATCATGAAGCTTAAAAATGTAGCTAGATTTCTCAGCTCCTGTTGACAAGCAAATGAAGTTAAATGGGACCTAGGTGATATGAAGGCTATTTTTTAAATAAACCTCAAGTGTGCATGCATGTGTATAAATTAAGAGCTGACAGTCCTGAAATCAGATGTCTTCCTTCAAACCTCAGATGTGATAAAGGCCAACTCCCAGTCTTGGCCTGCCACCACCCCTCAGCCCTGACTCGTCTGGGGTGCTTTGGTCCTTCTGCTGTGCTAAACACAGCTAGCAGGGAAGGCAGCTGGGGCTAGGCTGCAGGGGTCTCCTTAGGCTGTGCATTCTGTGGACCACGACTCAGATTAATTTCTTCAGTACGTGAACTTTGTCTGGATTGACTTGAGCTGCATTTCAGTTTGTTACTCTACAGATGAAAAGTCTGTCTCTGTGTGTGAACACAGAAGTCTGATCACTGTTCTTAATCCAGTATTTATTTAAGCTGACCAATTCTATAAAATGCATAGACATGTGCGTATCTATATACACGGAAAGAAATTACATTTTTCTAGTCCTCTATGAAATTCTGTAAGTGAAGTTAGTTTACTTCTAATTCTTATAAACAGATTGTTAAAAGTCCTAAAAAAAATAAAGTCAGCTTTCACATACTTCAGCAGCATAAGCTAAAGCATAAGCTGCACTGCAGCAAAACCTGCGCACACACAGAGACACTTTTTAATGTGGCTTCTTTCGTGGAATACCAAAAGAATGAAAATATATTAACATCAAAAATGCCAGACATCTTTCCCTTACAGAAATTATCAATGTTCCAGATGTATAACATAATTAGGTTAAAACCTGCACTATAGTGATTTACATAATTTGTATGTAATCTGCCAGAAGGAGCAAAAGCTGAGCTTTTGACAAACAACCCTGGAGTGTCAACACTAATAAATCATTATGCCACAGCAGTCAGAAAAACACAGTTTTAGCACAATGGTGAACCAAAATATTATACACTATTGTTGAAAGCTAAGGAGTTACAAAAACCATGCCATTATTGCCCTTGAAGAATAAACCTTTCATTTCAGGTTGAAATAAAACAAAATTCAGTCGCAGACAAGAAACAGTACACTTCCACAAAAAGCTTCCATTTTTTCCCCCTACAGTATGCTCTAAGATGTTTTGCTTCTAACATATTTCTCATAGGAGACTTTGAAGTCTGTTCCATCATGTTAGATTTCCCATCAAGAAATTTCAGGTCATCTATGTTTTGCATTAAAAGTCATCTGAGCCATTCCTACTAAAATCAGTATGACAGCATTCGTGTGTTTAGACTGATGTCCCACAGAGAAAGCTTAATTCAAAGCTGCCAAGAAAGTAAACATTTTCCCAGGAAACAGAGAAATAATTAGAATTTCAATGCTTTTGCAGAACCAGTATTTTCTTAAGGGAAATTTTTTTTAAAGAACTTTTCTTTAAGGGAATACAATTGAAACATTTCACTTTCATTAAATAGGCATACTTAGTTTGGGTAAAGTTAGAACCCTTCATTTCAACTCCATTGCTTTGGTGTTAGTTACAGGTTAATACATGACAGTTAAAGTATTTTGACTTTTGCATTAAATTACAATGTAAAATACAAAAAGTATTAAAACAATTGCACAGTCTAACTGCATTAAAAAAATCTTATTCCAATGCATGGTGGAAACATGAATTCAAAACACTGGAATTTCCTGAAAAATAGAACCTGAATTTGAACAATCAATCAGTGGATTCTACTCTAGAGAATTGCTTCCATTTGCCTGATGGAAGATTAACACAGTTGCTCTGCATTGTCCAAATCTCAGAAAGACTGCCTTTAAGAAGAAGCTTATACAGAATTATTTCCACATTTACATCTTCTGGATTAATTCCTAAGAATGAAGGTTTACAAAAACATGGATATGAAACAGAAGGTCTGGTTAGCTCCTGGGCCTTATCTGACAGATTGACATTTGTGACTATGTCTATCAAACAAGATCCATGAAATCATATCAACAGTAGAAATAAAAAACCTGCATATTGAGTACCTTGTGTAAAATGGTCCTGACTGATTGCCTTGAAATAACCTGGGAGATGCAGGAGGCACATTTCCTTATATTTCCTCTCTAATGGAGTACCAACAGAGGGGTAAGTTCCCCAGAGCTCCTGCCATGGGTCTTAAAAACACCAGAATGCTCTTGAAAATGGGGGCAGGCTTTTTTTTTTTTCTGGGGGGGGGGGGGGTAGGAGGGTTTTGTTTTGTTTCAATTTAATACCTGTTTAGAATGCTTAAAAATCTCATTTCAGACCATTCAGGCACCATACATGTCGTTAGAGCTGTTGTGACTGCAGGTGGTTTTAAAGTCTATACTTCTTTTTAACTTAACCATTTTAACAAGTCCTGAAGTTCAGGTTTCCTGAGATAAGAGCTTGCAATATATTAGCTATAATCTCTCTAGAAAGTACCCTTAAAATATACATTTTTACTGTCTTATTTACAAACTCACAGAGTTTTGACTCAGGGAGAGAAAGCATCCTCCTCATCTGCTTCAGGAAATGATTGGTCTGGCCCCTATGAAGCAGATTTTGAGAAAGTGCCAGGTGCAACAAACAGTTTGCAATTCCCCATCAGCTCCCAAAAGCTCCTGTTCTATCTTCTGAGGCTTTATTCTATTCCTTACGACTCTGACTTCACAGGCTCAAAGAAAAACTTAGGAACACTGCTTCTTTTATGCATGCAAAAAACTGACTGACCACAATATTGGAACAGAAAATTTCATCCAGCTTTGAAAGCCTATCATGAAACTCTGCAAGACACATCAGAAAACATATGGGCAAAAGAACAGCTGATTATAATGGGGAAAAAATGAGATCTTTTCTATTCTACACAAAAAAATCTTGGCCCCCACCACATTGGTAATTTCACCACACTGTGTTTCTCCCAGCTACTGTGAAGCACTACATCATGCTAATGGACTGGTTTGCAATATAGTTGAGTATTAAGCTTCAAGCATTTTTTATTGCAACTTAGAGAACGATTGGGTATTTTTATCTTTACTCTGTATAATACTAAATTATACAAAATTTGATGGGCACTGTTAGTCTTGCAACAGAAAAGCATAAATATACTGTCTTGGCACCACAACACTGTTTTAGTACAATAGCGAGCCTTATCTTTCTCTAGCACTACTACAGACTTTTATCAAACTTCTAAATACTCTCTGGAATATTAAATGGACAAAGTTCAGATCAAAAAGATTTTTTAAATTACAAAACTGGATACTGGGTTTGTGGGGCCCATTTTCCTCCCCCTCCCTGCTGCTCTACATGAGTCAGAGCAAGGGAGAATTCCCACGTCCAGTGAACAGTGCCCATTCTGTTACATCTTCTATTCAGGCCACAGAATAAAAACACAAATGGATCTACTTTTCACAAGAGGTCAACTGCAGTCACTGTATCTTTATTAACGAAGGTTGCACAGGTTGGAAAGGTCCATATTCTCTCTGATACACACGCTGCGTGTAAATCACGTTACTCATAGAAACCGTACAAGATTTGATTTCAGCATATCTTGCTAAATCAAAGCTGTAGGCTGAGAGTGCCCCACATGCAGACTGAAAGCCAAAGCCTTGATAAATAAAGCAGACTACTCTTAGACAGAATCAATGGGGAATTAACTTCTAGATCTGTGAAATAACACGTGTTCCCATACCACAGGCTAAAATACACAGACGCCAGAAGGCTAAGTGCCCCCTCTGAGAGACACAGGAAGACTGTGGCAAAACTGAAAATACACAAATCGTACTTCCTCCTCCAAAGGATTTCTTTTTAGTCTATTCACTGCCACAATATAGGTGCTTGTCTGCAATTCTGTGACCATTACTCCTGCTACACATCACCTGTGAACCATGATAAACCATGAGGACAACAGAGAGCAGGCATGAATAGAAGTCAAATTGTTAACTTTTTAACTGAAAACTCTTTACAAGCAGCCAGTTTCCACAACTGTTATATGGCAACCTAAACAGCATTGTGCAGCATAGTACTGGCTTAATGCACATTGTCTCTGACCCTGGCTGCTCATTCTGACTATTTCAGTGCAATGCTATCTTAGTTATGTTGACATATTTTTATTCTTACAGTTGACATTACAAATGAGACCAGATTAAAAAAACCCAATCCACTACAAGGTACAAAATCAATTGCACTATACCTTAATTCAATAATGCCACCACACACTGTGATGTGAAAATGTGATCAAAATTATCAGCAACTCAGCTATGTGCCTAGAGGCTAATAGAATATGTACCCCCAAAAGTAGCACTTTGGAGGTATTACAGAGAGCACATAAGTAAGATTCTAAATAGTTTGTTCCCCCTGTAACTATGATGACACAGTTTCATAAACTGGGGTACTTTTTGGGCTTCCATATCAGAGAAGATAATGATTCCTTCCTAATGGTATGAATAACAGCAACCTAACTGATGTTAATAAATGAATACTGATTTAAAATAGTTAAGAATCGAAGGCTTTACTTCAACATATGCAAAACAGATAAATTATGCCTTTTCCACAAATCACGTACATCATTTATTGAGACAAAAAGTTATTTTAGACAAGGACTTTCCTTTGAAAGATATTTCAACCTTGCCTTCTTCACAAGAATTCTTGTGTTCACACTGGGACCTCTTGGTACATCTGTATTGGTACACAGCTGTGTATATTTGCTTTAAATCTTTTTGCTTAGCTTGATTATTTACAGTTTTGACAAAAAGGATTCACTTGCTAGCAGAAAAGGCACAAACCATTCACTGGACTTACTTTTACACTTAGAATTACCCATGAAGTCCTTGACATTAAGAAAGAAAAATTAGCAAAACAAATGAGCATAGATGTTAATGCAAGTTTAGACTCATTCTCACTTTTACATCTACACCAAAAGGACTTTTTCTATGGCAATTTCTTATTTTTAAATAAGATACTAAAATATTATATTTCTTTATGATCTTTAACATAAATAAGTGTTGCATTCTTTTTTACATATGTCTTTATTGCTCTCTTATCTGATGAAGAGGGTGTGGTGCAACCAAAATCTTCACCAACCTCCAACCACTTCCAACCCATGAAAACACATCTCTAAACTGTGTTTCTCATAATAACAAACCCACAAGATATCCTCATCTATGCAGACAGAATATTATCAACAATGTGGAAAAAAAAACGTTTCTAGGCAAATAAGTTACTTGCTTTTGCTTATTAAAACTTTAGTGCAACTTATGAACACAGCATTCACATATGACTTCTACCACCATAAACACACTCAAGACAAACATTTTGTGGAGCTGTAACACAACAGTTTGAATTGTCAGGTGTTCATCATTTGACAATATACATATAGACTTAAAATATGTCACCTAGCAGAGGATGTGCTAGAAATTTGTGCCACCTGCACAAGAACTGTATTTGGTTCACTGAACCCTTTTCCTGCCCACTTTTAAGAACAGATAGAAAATGGAGGAAGAAAATACGATGACTGAACTGGTCTATGCCCAACAATGAAGATGGTAAGAATATTATTAAGGTTGATTAGATATCTTCTTTCACTTGGAATTAAAAAAAACAACTTTTTTTTCCCAAGAACAAAGTTACATGGCTTTAATTACTGGGCTAAACAATTTCTGTAACTTTCTGAGGCTCTCTTCAAATCGCACACATAATCATAACAAAAACATGTGTTAAGACACATCAAGGAATTTCTGATGCAAGTAAGAATATTTCACGTCAGCATGAGCTGCACTGCTAAACATTAAAAAGATAAGCAAACAATTTTAGTAAAATGGCAGTGAGTTCAAGTGGGATGTGAACCCACAACAACCACCACAGTACTACTCTTGCTAACTTCAGGCAAAAGCCCTGGCTAGAAGCCCTCATTCTTCCCAGCATTTTTAGATAGAGGGACAAGTTAATCATGTGCATGTGTATATATGAAAGCTTGCTGAGATGATGGGCTAGCCACAGTGCCAAAATCAAGGTCATTAAAGACAGTGCTTATGGAAAGGCTCACTCTGCTAGGAACAGCCCAATTACCAGTGAGCACATATAGTGACTACAGAGCAGTTTGCCATCCTGCCTTCCTCTGCCAGCCAACAAATGCCTATACAGGAATGTTGCAGCTGTCAAGGGAATATATGACTCAATGTATGTATCTTGGAATGGATTCTGTAGGCAGCCTGGCCTCTCTTCTGAGGTACTGGGGAAGATAATTCCACAAAAGGACAATTTTGAGACCACAAAAATTCAAACCATAGCCTTGATATTACAAGAATTCTAGTTGATTTCAGCTGTTACAACAGAAATAACCAGTTACTATGCACAAATGTCTCACTGACCAAGTTTTAGAATTTTTTTGCTCTCTTTTCCCTCAGCACTGTTTATCCCATAACTCTTTAAAGGAAAACACAAATGCAGGCTATTGAACAAAGATATATGTCTGCAATTCTCTACCTCTCAGCACTGCAGTACAGATAGAATCTTCTTTATTCTGGCTGTGACCTGAGTCATCTGGCTCCTGTGAAACAGCTCCAATCAAACAGGAGCAGATTAACAAGTCAGAGAAGATAACAATAATTTTAAAAAGCATTTAACAGCATTTAAAGAAACTAATTATTAAAACTGTGTTGTCCTCAGGTAGTAGAAATCAGTTTAGCAACAAGATATTTTCTGCTATGAATAGAAAGCTATCGGTTTGGTCTATCACAAGGCACACAGGATTTTTTAATGGCAGTTTTTAGTGCAGGTAAACACTATCCTAAATTCCATTCCAAATCCTTTACCTTATACTTTCAGGTAACTACTAAAATTTTCTAAAATCAGTAAAGAAAATAATAATTCTCCTTTCCCATTCACTTGTTCCTAATCCTCAACATAAAGAAGTTGCAATGGCTGATCAGTAGAAGCTCCTCAGGACGTTGTTCATTAAAAAAATCTTCTGATCACTGGAGCTGAATACCAAGACCAGGTGCAGAATTCTGATCCCTGAGCTACTGTAAGAGTTGGCACAATTCCCTCTGGAAGCAAGGTCAGACCTAAATGCATGCAAATCCCAGGGTCTGAGGACATATGGAAGACAGCAGACTGTAGGACAAAACAGAAATGTCTGCACTGAATTCTTTCTTAACCAGCACATGAATGTCTCATGAATAAAGCAGTTGTAATTCATCAGTATGACAAATAAGCATTCTAATACTTTCTGTATGATTTGGGGAAATGTTCATAATATTTGTCAGTTTGGTTCATGGTATGGAATGATACAACTGCTATAGGTTTGGATACCACCATAAATACCTATCTACCTTTGCTGACCAGAACTGTATCACACTTTTCCCTGAAAAGATATTAATGGAAACCAGCAAATTTAATGACTTGGCTCTGTCTATACAATAGGAATACTACCAAAAAAAAAAAAAAAGTATAATCTTGCCTTTGTAGCAAAGAGAAGATAGAGGGCATAAATATACAAATTTCATGTTAAAGAGGGAAAGATGCTGGTAGAACATTTAATAGACTCTAAGGAACCTACTGAAGGGTTTAGCCTGGACAAAAGATGAGTATGTTTAGCCAAAGACTGTCTAGCTCAAGGGCAAAACAGAAAGACACAGGACCATGTTCCAGATGCAATTCAGATGTATTAAAACACCTGAAGAAGGTAAAACTTCCAGGGTGTGTTATTTTAACACAGATAATTAATGTAGCATGTCATACTGTTACAGTAAAAGACAACAATGGCTTTAGAATGCCTAGGAGTGTTTTTGGGCATATCTGTCATGATATCCCTTAGGATTCTGGGAATTTGTTTTTAACCTGAAGTGCAATCTTGAGATAGCTGCTCAGTTGCCTTAGGCAATTGAACAGTGTACTCAAGCACAAGGGAGAGTGCTAAAACATGAAGCTTTCTTTCAAGTGTTCCTGAGATTCCAGCCTTGGGGCAGTAACCAGATTCCATTTAGTTTCCAAAGCATGTTGGATCCAAGTAGTGCAGCCCAAAACTTCAGTATGGTGAGCAATCAATTGGAGAGGGTAACCAGATCCCCAACAAACACTATTTAGATTCTCATTTTAAATAGTTCATGTTTCCAGTTCACATCATATCAGGACAAAAGAGTCTTTCACAAAACACTAACCTCAAATTCCTTTTGATGAAATACAAGAGTAGTGGTAAGCCAGAGCAGGGATTTTTCAGTTTAGAAAATTTTTCAGATTTTATCATTTTTCAGATAGCAAAGGATCTCTCTTGTCACTTGAAACTACTATTTTCTATTTATGATCATATTTTGATGTTACAGCTCAACTCCAAACCTTCATTAGGAGTATATATAAGAAGCATTACTAAGCAGCTATGGCTTAAGAAACAGTAAACTTAAGGATGCCCACACATCTCAATGAACACACATCTACCAATTCCACACCAAGTTCATTGGCACCTGCTGCATTCAAATAGCAATAAACCTGAACAATAAACCCTCTACAGCCAGAGGTACTTGAGAGTTTGTGAAAATCAGACTCTAGACTATGATTTTTAACTATTTATGCAAGTTTTCTGCTTCCTAAAATATTTATTTTAATAATTCTGACAAATATTCAGATTTTTTTAAAACTTATTCCACAAACTTTCTGTTTCTTGGGGAAAGGGTCTTATAAATTAGTGCAGATTGACCTGGAATGGGCAGAGACCCAGCACCTCTGTCTCTCCTCAGTTAGCTGGGTGGGAAGACACTTG
Source organism: Corvus cornix cornix (assembly GCF_000738735.6). NCBI lineage: Eukaryota > Metazoa > Chordata > Aves > Passeriformes > Corvidae > Corvus > Corvus cornix. Next base: position 19,448,250 of record NC_046338.1, on the reverse strand, counting down.
AGGCCAGAGTCCTGCAAGTCCTTTGTTACTGCAGCCCTGTGTCCCAGCAGCTCCGTGTGGGCTCTCAGATGAACCTGAATGAATCTTTGTAGACATGACTTAAAAAAATTCTCTCAGAGCTATGAATATAGATGGAGTTGGTATTTTGCTTGTGTCAACTTTTGACCAATGTGACCAATCTAAAAGTTAATATAATCTTTAAAAAAAAACCTTTATAAATTTTTACAGTCTTGAGTACTAACAGTTTATTTACTTTCCTTCTAGTGTAATTGATAATAATAATAGATTATGAATAATTTACATTATTTTAAAATAATGTTTCTTGCCCCAGGTAGGTGCAATTTTGCAGAATCAATATTAACCTGGCTTTAAACTGAGGAATGAGATTTACAAATATGTGCATTCAAAATATCTGAGAATACAGAGAAGTGATTAAAGAAATTCTTGGTAACTTCAGCCAGATCAAAGACTTTGTCAATACTTACATCTTTTAACCACCTCACACAACTCTTGCAGATAGTTCCACAACACAAACCAATTTGTGTTTCTACAGAGGACAGTGGTTATTATCTCTGCACTTCCAGATACTCTTCAGGATGGACACAGCTAGCTACTAGACACGCTACCAAGATGAATAATTTCAGTATTACCTTTGTGAATTGACTGCAGAAGCAAATTATTTGTTTAAAACGTCAATCCTTGAATGTGAAGCATTTAGTTTCTAACTTTTTTTTACAGAATAAACATTTCAAAAAAAAAAAAGTTAACAGAATTCCAAACAGGAACCAATGACTACCTGAACTAATGTCAAGTTCAGAGTAGACAAAGAACTCACTTGTTCATAGGACTTAAAATTTCTTCCTCTAATAAATGAAGATTTTATTTTTTTCCTCAAGTAAGGATTTTGACCAAATCAATTCAATTCAAACCAAGGCAAACATGTTGCTCACATAACACATAGTAAGTCACAAAGATATGCAGCAAGTGTTTAATCTTCAGTGGAAAATCTAGTGGTTAACCATGCAAACAAATTATTTAAGATTTTGCTCAGGAATCATTGCATTTCCAACTCCAGAGTGGTTAACATCTGCGTGTCATTTCAGGAACACATAGTTATGGTCAGGACATCCAGAGTCTGTATCCACTAAGGCAAAAGTGTGGAAGTTAAGGCTCTAAGGCACTTGACTCAACCAGACTATTAAATTTTCCTTCCCCTGTAACTGATCTGAGGTAATTTTGACAACCAGAGTTGGAAAACTTACCCTCAGCTAAATGAATCATGAGTCTACAGAATGCTTAAATTCAGAAAATGACTGACAGTAGCAACACGCAAATTGAACAAAAATGTTGAAGAAATGCAACCACAGGAAATATAAATACAGAATGGGATGTCTGTAAAGAGGTATCATACATAGGGACAAAAATCAAAGGCAACTTTTCTCTGTTTGTGAGAACAGCAGTAGTATTTCCAGTGACTTATTAAAAGACCACTCAATAGCTCATAGTTTTTTCCATTAGGAAGATGTAGAGAAAGAAGAAGTTGCATAAGATAGGAAAGATCACAAAGATGCATGCAGAAGCAGAATAAATAGGATAGGATAGGAATAATAATAGAATGTGAAAAATACAACCTGTTTGCAGCAAATTAGGATGGCATATCTAGGCACAAAGGGCATGCAGTAACTTAAATACGCATCAGAAAAAAAACTTCACAGTGGAAAGATGAAATACCTTGTGGAATAACCCATCTTTGGATGCAAGAGTCATTCCTACTTTGAAATACTAGGTCAGTGAAGCATTTCTTTAAAAACTGAATGTTGTAATGTCTTACATGGCAGAAAACACTTTTAGCAACTTCTCTTATGCTCAGTATAAAAAGAAAGAACAAAAGATGTAACAAAGATAATTTACTTCTGTTTTTGCAGAGCCAGAGCAAAAATAAATGAAGGATTGAAGTGTAAGAGGTGCATGGCTCTGATAAAGCTGGTAGTGAAACACAGCCTGTAATTGCCTTTGTACAACTCTCCTGCTACAATCACTATTTCAGTAACTCTGGGTTAGTGGATAGGCTATTTTATCCAAGAAGCCTTCTCCTCACTTGTGGAACTTCTCTGAAGCTACGAACAGGGTGGCCCACATGGCCCAAGAATGGCATGACAGGATCTTCTCTCACACCGTTTCTAATAATTCTGCATACTTCAGGAGCAAAATCATCCTACTCAATCTACAGTCTACTCCTCCTATTGCTATGAGCATAAACTGAAGTTTGCTGTGCACTGAAAATCAAAATGAGTTATCCAAACTTGAGAGAGTAGCTCTGTTCTTTGACAATTCTTCCCAAAAGTTAGCACCAAAGAATCTGCAGCTGAGTATTCATTCCTCATTTAGCCATTTTATTTTGTTAACTTTTAAAACACAAACGCAGTTATAAAACACCACAATGTATGATAAATTGGAAAATGGCATCATACAATTATTAAAAAATATCTAAAGGAGATAAAATTTGGCATGATTTATACTTAAAAAAGAGGAGGTTACTACAAAGATGTTCTATAGTGTTCAGTGGTGTTCTATAGTGGCATAGAGATTTCAAGAAATCAGTAGATTTCTTCAAGAAGCATGCACACCATTATTAATCTCATGGACAGAATTTGACAATGTATTATTTACAAGCAGCACCAAATTGCTAATGCTGCAATTTTCAAAGAGATTTTCATAACTTACACACCCAAATTCCACTGAAATATGAGCATCCAGTTCAAATTAGAGTTTTTTAAACATCTCTCACTATGAGTTTCCCAATCCCAAAGCACACTATAATTCCTTCTTCTAAGGTAGGTTTTGTTATTTATCACCTTTCTCATAGAGCTCTTCCATCGCTCTCCAGGTTTCAGCTCGGACCTCTCGATTGCTTTTACCTGGAACTTGTGCATCAGGCCAGTGTATCAAATAAAGATCTAAAACAGAAACAGAACCAGACTGCTTATTAAAGTGTCCAAAAAATAAATATATCAAAGCACATGAGACAGCATTTGACCTCCACAATGGCCCCTAACACATTATCATCATAATAGTTCCAATTACTATTCAGTGATCATTACTGTATATATCCAGCTGTAATAAATGAATTCTATAACATCACATTAACAACTGAGGGTAGCAGAACATGCACATGTTCCACATGTTTAGGTCACTGTAATCAGAATTTCATGGTTACATATGTACTTAATAAACTTTCCACTCATAACAAGCCCCATTTAAATCAAAAGGATTTTGGTCACTGGAATTATGAGTGGACTAGTACTTACTAAGTGCTGCAAGTCTTCCACTTCACGGAAGATAAATACATTTGACAGTTCTGCAGATATTTTATACAACCTCAGCAGTGGGTCTGTCTTTTTCCTTTCTAAAGAATACTTCCACTTATGAATTTCTGTAGGAAACCACAGCACAGTCTATATGCAGATTTTTTGTCTTAAGTTTTGTGGCAGCCTTTGTGATTTTTTTAAAGAAATTTTTAAAGCAATATTTTAAGGTGAGAAAATTATGCTTTATTACATTTTTTGGCACGATTAGCATGATTTCAAACACAATTAAGATTTACCACTGGTGAAATTCCCATAGAATCATAGAATCATTTCCTAATATCCAACCTAAACCTTCCCTAACACAACTCCATGCCATTGCTCAGGTCACTGGTCACCAGAGAGAAGGTATCAGTGCTGCCCCTCCACTGCCCCTCGTGAGGAGGCTCTTTGTGTGCTGTCTTCCTGCAAGAAAAGACTTCCATCAATTGAAAAAGGAAGCACTTCCAACATAAACTGAGAAATGTACATGTACTGGACTCAAGAGTTCCAAATCAGATTTAAATTTTAAAAATGACAGGATCTCTAACTCCTTTGTAAGTTTGTAGACACTGCTAGACATTCTGAAGGAGAAATTTAGAGATACTTGGAAGACAATTACATTTCTATTCAAATTCTAACTGCAGATTAAACAGGTAACTGCAGGTATCCCAGTCAAACAGGTTTTGGCCTTTGCTGCATATATTAGTCTGATGAAAAACAGGAAAAGAAAGTAAATAGATGACTGAGATGTGTGCCATTTTCTTTGTGCTTTATAATATTCCTTTTCTGGCAGTTCAGATAGAGTTAAGAAAAAAACCCAACTTGTTTGCAAGAAGAGGTTTTTGCTCTTTGACTACACCACACCATTCATTTACAGCACTTCTTTGTGAAATACAGATCCTCTGCATTGCGAATAATGAAAAAATGGAGGAAAAAAAGGAAAAAAATTCCTTTTATTCACAATTTAATGACTGCACTAATGATTATTGTATAAGGGGGTTGGTATATTAGCTTTCTCCCTCTAAAAATACAAATTCAACCTTGATTTACGATGAAAATGTAACATGAAATTCACTATAATACACCAGCTCCAATTTTGGTACATCAATGCAGCACATTAAAAGTGCTTTACTTACCTTAAGAATCTAATTAGAACAGTACAGAATTCTGTATAGTAAAATACACTAGAGAGATAGCAAGGCAAACATTTTGTATGTGTCACAAAAATCACAAGCTACATTTGCACTTTCTGATATCAATAACCATTTAAATACAACTTTAAACTTTTAGGCTTTTAAATACAATAGCTCTGACAAGCAAATAATCACTTATATATAATCATCTGCAGCATCTGGTTTTGTATCACATATAAGAAGAATGTTGCTCGCTCTTTGGCCTTTTATCCATAAAGTCCACATCCAATTCCACATGCATTCTTATTCATCACCAATCTATGAATAATTACTTCTTCACTAATTTCTCTGAGAAACGAAGTTGTATTTATTAAAAATATATACCAATGTATGGCATTGGAATAAATACCAATTCTGTGATATTTAACTGAAAACTAGTATTGGGATATTGATTAAAACGTTCGGTGAGGTTATGTTCAAAACTCAGGACTACTGAAATACTGTTGCAAATAAAATTTCCACTAATTTATATTAGACATCAACCTAAGGATTAGCATTAGGAATTGCTAACATCAAGTATTCATTTTGATCCAAAATTACATATGCTACTGGACCTACTTACTGCATGGAGACTGCCATGTTTGTATTTAAACTTTTTTGCTTGTATAAAGCAAGTGTCGTATAGAAGTAAGTGAAAGTATCTACCTCACAGAAAAATGGAAGAATTTTATTTTTTTAGTTGCTGCTTGCTATGTTCTCCAAACCAGACTAATAAGAACTGCTTAACTATGCAGAAAAATGTCATTTAGCAAAAATAATCAAACTTCAGCAGAATTTCACCACCAGTTACTTCTCCAAAAGCCTGACTATTCAGTGAGACACCACAGTTTGCAAATGCTCACAGAAATAGTTACATCATGGATTTCCACAGACACAGATGCATTGTACTCTGCTCAGGAAACTTAAACATTCTCCAAAGAAGACTTTTAAGAGATTCGATAACTGAATGATCTCTGGCTTTGGACATCTAAAAAAATGCAACACATCTCCCGTCTCTGTATTAGTGTCTGAGGCCTCTGATGCAAACAAGACTAGCTGCTGGTCCTTTAATTTAGGAAGGTTTTGTTACTAGGTACACCATGTCCATATCATCCTATTATGTTTATTTCAATTTAGGCTTTCTCATTTAAATAAAAATTATTTCACTTTTAGAAATATTGGCATATAGGGCTAGAAAGCAATCTACTAAATCAGCAAGTACAGTCTTCCTGACTGCAAGAAGTATTCATGAAAGATGTGGAGCAAAGGTGCCTTATCTCATAAAGAGTAGAATAGTCCTCCTGCCAGTCATGTGTAAAGCACCTCAGCACAGCTAGGATCTTACTTCTACTGCATAGAAAACTTTCCCTCATACCTGCAGGCCAGTAAAAACAAGCACCTCACAAAACAAGGTCTATGATTTCATTTTTATTTGTACACACATTCACACCCTACACCCACACACATTTTCTTTTGCTTAAACTATTTTCCCTCCTGGGGTACTGTGTTTGTGAGAACAGAAACACTCTTAAATTCCATTTGGAGGCAAGAAATTAGCTTTAAATCATTGATTGAAATAGCTTAAAGCTCTAGTAATTAAGAAATATATAACTTTATCACTGGGGTTTTTTAAGAACAGACTACATTTTTGTTGAGAACAAGGTTGTGCCTTGTAGCATGGGAAAGATTAATCAGTATCTTGAGATGCCTTCCAACCACGTACTTTTTAAAAATAAACTTGAATCAAAAAATCCACCTTGAATCACAGTATCAGGATGCACTTTAGAAAGAAGAAAAAACCTCCAAACATTCACAATCTGGTTTTGTATTTACCAGCTCTTTAAAACATCCTCTGCAGACAGTCAGGCTGTAACGGTGCAGCAATAAGCGAAGGCCTAAAGGTCATTAAATATCAATGCACAGTGGTGCAGGAAAGCTAAAACTAACACTTGAGTTGCTTTCACACAGACATTTAAAATAGAATGGCTTATTGCTTCTTAGTGGTTGCAGCACCTACAATGAACACACTTCCTCTTAACTGGAAAGTACAGGGCCATTTTACACATTTAAAAGCCAACATGATGTTGTGGAAATAAAAGTTTGCAATTCTATTCAAATCCCTAATACAATATTTTTTAAAAAGTCAAAATTGACTAAAACAAACCTAGTTGTATGAAAAACAAGCCCTGCCTTATAGCAAGCCTAAAAGCAAAAGTATATTTTGTAATGTTTCCCAGCTGTCTTAATGCAGTGATCATATTTCCTTGCTTTTCTCAGTAGCCACTGCACTTAATATTGATATGATGTATTTTTCTTTCTCGCTCAATCCTTTTTGTTTTGTGTTTCCTTCCATTGAACAAGGATCAATGTGAAACAACCTCCAAAGTGTTTTGAAGCAATACAGAATCTGGATTACGATAACACACTCATTTCATGTGGCTCATCTATTACAGTGAAGATGCTGATAGCACATTTCTCCAGCTCCAGTTGGGGATTTGTCATAGGCCAGATTTGCCTGAATGGGACAAACTCGGAACAGTCGAAAGGAAAATAAAATTGTTTATGAATTCGGTAACCCACATCAGCATTCAAGAAGTTACTTTAGAGGCTGGATCTAAATCCCAAGGAATGTATTCTGCTACTGCCAAACCTGTAATATCTGCTGCCATTTCATATTGGTTTACTGTGACTGCTAGTTGAGGATCACATTTAGAAAATGGAAGGAGCACAGTATCTGTTACAACCACTGCCCACAATAAATTTCCATCATGTCATGGATATATAATCTACCAGCTCAAATAAAAATCCTGCAACACTGCTCTCCTAGTACCATTTGTTTGAGAACTGTTTATTGAAAAGGCTTCATAATAAGTATTTTACATGGAGCATTTTTCTCTTAAAAAGCTGTGACTGCTTTCAACAGCTCATCTGTTTCAACAGCTGGCATTCTATATATTGATAATGCACAGATTTATTAATTCCTGTTAGATTATTTCCCAGGTTTCTAATTCAGTCTTTATGGATGGACTCAGTAACCCATAAAGACCCTCAAGAAAATGAACATGAACAAAAAGCCTAGCTGCACATTTAGCTGCCAGGGCTCCTGCAGCTTTTTCTTTTTGTACTCTTCTAAATTACTAACTTTCCCTCCAACAGAAAGATCTAACATCACAGATGTATTATTTAGGATCTTTCAGTTTTCTTTATGAACTATGTATCTTTACAAAAGATGTGAACCCCCACATACTTGGTTAATACCATAGAATGAAATCAGGAAATTCTGATTTATCCGGATCAGCATTGATTTAGGTCACTATGGCTGACTAAGTGGTCCAGGAACAGCGATATAAATTTTTCAGACATCTCCACATCAGTGGAAGAAAGGTGAAGAAGAAGGGAATATGAGTGAGTGTATTAAAAAAAACCAAAACAAATATATTTTTTAAAAAAGGAAAAATGTAGTATGGAGACAAATTGTGCAGGGAGCTGTAACATTCCTTAATTGGTCTTAATAGTATGTGCACAAGAAGTCTCAGCTCTAAACACATCTGACAAACAAGTTCTGTTTATGCCATTCCAAGGATTCACTCATATGGTGACAGCATTAGTACATTTCTTGCTCTCAGATATTCTTCTTCTTCTTTCAGGCATTTCTGCTTAGCAACAATACACAAACTCAGTATTTTTGTGAGCATCTACTCCAACCTACTACCTGAGAAAATAAGAACAACTTACAGTACTAGAAGGAATCAGTGCAAATGACTTCTTGGAAGTGAATCAAGTTTTCCTCTCATCAACATTCAGCACCAGTGCCAGAGCAAGCAGAAGAAAAAAGAAAGCAAACACAAAATATAACAAGCAGAAAACAGAGAGGAGGAATAATGTTATTTCTCAGTTTAAAGGAGAAAGTCAGGGCTTGAAATTTTGAGACCTGCATTTGCACGGGACAAACAGAAAGGAATTTTAATTCATTTTGCATTATTCTGTACCTGTGGAAGAAGTTAAGGGATACATTTCCAAAAGAATGGAGCCAAAGGTGTGCATACAAGAATCTCTGTCTAACAAATACAAGTTTTTCCTTGTTCACCTTGTAAAGTAGTCAGCCAAAAAAAAAAGCCAGTGAATACAGCACACAGCTGCCATTAATATTATACATTATTAATTCAGCAAAATTCACTTCCTCATTGAAGTTTGTTTATTGCTAAAATAAGCAAATATGTTTATTTTCAGGTACCTCCTCTCCTATGACCTGTTGCAGGAATTAATTGGCATCATTACTGCAACTCTGCCTGTGTAATAAGGTAGTAGCAATATTACATCTTTGACTACAAGGAGTTTATGATCAGGGTAAATTTACAAGTGCAGCGTTAGTTAAGCTTTTAGTTTTCTAAAGTCTTGTAGATACTTCTAAAATTTTCCCCAAAGCATATTCCATCAGACAGACCAAACCAAAGGCAGTATACAGAATTTTAAAAAGTTAAAAGACCTACAAAGTAAGTTTTAGAAAGGACTCCCATTCCTTGATAAAAAGAAAATAGACCACCGAAGAAACCAGGCATCTTTGTCACCCTGTTGCCAATATATTATTGTAAAGTTTATAAATCCTTATTTCATAGGTTTTGGATGTTTTTTAGCAAAATATATAAAACTCACATAGTTGTTCCTTAAATAATTTTACAATAAAAAATACCTTTACAAAACATTTGCAACAAGAAAAAACTCTGTGCTCTCAACTGTACACCTGTGAACTTCCTAGAGAACAAAGAGAACAAGAAACCTGCAAATGTGTAAATAAAGGCAGAATTTGGTTTCTTCGACCCATCTGTACTACATAATTGTTTTCAGAACTCATTCATCTTTGCAAGTACTCCCATGGAAGGCACAATAAATGAGCTATATGGAAAGATTCATACCAAGATACTCAACACCAAGCCTTTCACATGACTCCAGGCAGGCCTTTTTTGTGCTTTCATAGCCACAATCACTGTGCCAAAGTTTGGTAGTTATCCAGAGGTCCTCTCGCTTCACAGCACTCTCTCTGATGGCCCTTTGGAGGAGGGATTCACAGCCGTATCTTTTTGCTGTGTCAATGTGACGAATGCCGCATTTCTGTAGGGCATGGACCACTGCAGTGTGGGAATAGCCACCCTGGTGGGAAGTACCTAAACAACGAAAGCAGAAGTGAATTGTCAGCAGTGAATTATGAGGGGCATATTTTATAATTGTTTTCAATTTTTCCTTCTTTTTTTTTGATATATTGACACAAAACCTTCTTAATTAATTTTCATTTCCTAATAGTAAAGGAATGGGAACTGACTGATCTTTAGGCTTGTAAAATACATGAAAAGGGAGAAGTTAGTGCTGATCAGAAGTAACTCCATCAAAATCAAATATCAACAGCATTTAGCTATAAAGAAGTGATTTAAGGAGTTAGGCTGAAAATCATCAAAGATAAAACACATACTTTATGGAAAATTAATATATGTCTCTTAATTTTCATATAGAAGCATAAGCAGATGAAAATATTTTAAAGAAACCAAAACCCCAAACTGTGGAAGGTATCTTTTCAGCTTTATACCGGCTAGGCTAGTACTTTAATGCCTTAGAAAGCCTCGAGCAGCCTAGAGAGGTAGCACGGGCGATCTAGCACTTTAGTAGCTCTAAAACAGGCAGCAACACCAAACAACTTCTAAAACCATTTACTTTGCAAAAAGCATATCCTGGAACCTTTATTCTGTTGGACTCTTGGTAGCTTGAAGTTATTATTGCATTGTACAATCCCAGGCTGCACCATAGTGCAGGTGCCATTTACATAATGTAAAACTCAGCAGTAACCAAAACAATGGAATCCTACACAGGAGTTACAGAATGGGCATATGCAAGGAGTTTCAGTAACAAAATCCTGTTACTGTCATTGTGTGGGGATTCACTGGACGTGTATTTTGCATGTCAAGGGGACGGAAGGAGGAGGAGACTCAGCAGGAAAAGCAACCAGCAGGAGGACTTCAGATAAAGAACTGGTTGAGAGCAAGGAGGATGATGTTTCTACTTACCCTTTCCTGTTAGTTGTTTTTCCTGCCATGAGCCCCTCACCCATTCACCCTCACTCCACACACTTCCCACAAACAGTATTTTCTAGTTTGTTGGAGGAAATGCTCAGTCAGTTCCAGTCAGCTCCCAAGTCACCTCCTTCCAAGCTGATAACAGTACTTAAAGGCCCTCATGCCATAAACAACAGGCAGCACAAAGTGGTTCTGTCGCTGACTTCAGAAATGGCCCTGCACAGTCCTCAACAGGCCACAGCAACCGGGCTTCAGCCACTGCTAAATCTAAATAAATGAATAAAGGACTCGAGGTCAAAGAATTATTTAAAGTGAAATTTGTGTCTGTTCTTACCCTTCTCTTTCCCTCCAAACATGGTTTTTATTTGTACCTCAAGGACTACCTGCACATTATGAAATTACCCCTGCAAATGGCCACCCAGGCTGCCAGGAAAAGGGCACAAATGAAAGCACAGGTGCTCCTCCTCAGAGCTTCCTAACCCCAATGGGGCAACAATGCCCAGGGGAGGCTGCAGGACTTTCTCACTCATTTTAACAGCACGTGACAAGGCAGAGAATTTACGTAAGGCAAGCCAGGTTTTCCTAAATGCTTATCTTTTTTGCTCATTCCTGGTCTTAGAAGGAAAGCCAATAAGTCTTGCCCAACACTCAAAGTCATTTACACTAAGATATAATATGGTTGATGTCACATCCATAGAGATCAGGATCATGACATCCTGCTGATCACAGCAGGACAATTTCCACTTTATATTTGAGACCAACAAAATGTGGAGTAGTGAATTCTTGACTTACCTTCATAGACTTTAAAGTGATGAAATTATAATACTATATTCCTATAATTTTGACATGCATATCATAAGTAATTTACTTTCATAAATTAAAAAATACATAAATAAAGTTTTTAATGTTCTAAAAGACAAAACTTTAAATCTTTTTTTTATAGCAACTAAATATGATTACTAACTGGCTTAATTTCTGAGCCAACTAAAAATAAATGTCTCTACAACTTGTTTTACATCAAAATAACTTAACCTAAGTCAACTTGGTTTTCAAAATAGCTATTTCAAAATCCTCATGAATGTTTAAGAATTTTAGATGACTGCAATGCTACTACATTACAATTATGGGCTAAGAATATATATGCAATTTTACATTATTCAAGTCCAAAAGGAATTTCAATACGGAATTATATAACTAGCATAGAAACATTACTATACTTCTTCATAACAAACCCTTCACTTTTAATATGCTGGTACTGGTGCAAAATAAATGAGGTTGTAACTATTGTGTCTGTTTCTGGCTGAATGGACATTTCTAAGCACAGAATGAATGGAGTTCATTTAGAGGTCTTGCAAATGGACTCTGACTCTTTTCATGCATAATGGATTTCAGTAAGAACATTTAGGACAAACAACTTTTTTTTTTTTTTTTTCCTAATTTAACCCTTTAAGTTAAAGGGAGAGAGGGGCTAAGAAGGAAAAATCAGAAGAATTTTGTTATTGTTCCCCATTCAGTGATGGCACGCACACTCGTTACACAAGAAATAAAGACAGCAAGATCAATCTGGAGGAAATTATCTCAATTTCTATGCCTAAAAATGAACTACAACAGTCCTGGTACACTAAACAGTAATTAAAAAGAAATCAGCAATTATTTAATATTACCACTTTGCAAGCCAACTTAATCATGAACAATAGGTTGATAAGCTAATTATGCTACTACAATAACACTCCTAGACTTTAGAAATCACAGTTTTCTTGTGTTTACACATGTGATTAAAGAAGTTACAAAGTCATAGATGCAGAAGGATGACAAAAGAAGGTGGAATGACTGAACTTTCTAATTTTTTTATATTAGAAATTCAAACAATGCTATTTCAACACATTAACATTCTTACAGGTTTGGGATTCCCCTTTGCTCATAGCGACGTAATTCACACTGTACATGTATATTTAAAGACAAAATTCAATCATGCATTTAAAACTAGTATGGACCTGCACCCTTTCCATCCCCGTCCTGTTTCTAAAAATATTTAATACATTTTTTTCCCTAGAATTTGCTAATAAGAAATAGGAATTCCTTTCAAGAAACTATGTCAAATATACGTACATTTGGAAAAGCTTCCTATTTTTTAGCTAGTATTTTAACTTGTTTCCTAGGGAAAGAGCACTGTTACCTCACTGACTGAACTAAGCCAAATTTGACAGATTGGAAGATGTGCAAGACAATTACATTCCTATGGATTTTGTGAAAAACTGGGGGTTGTAAGGGACAAGGATACTGCAGTGAAAATACAGATAGGTCAGAGGACACAAATCCATGGAAAGTAGGCTTAATTAGTTACGCTGTTATTTTGTCACAGTTACTCATCACTTTGTTGGTACCCTGAAGAACACTGCCATCAAAACTGGAGTGAGAAAATGCTCTGAACAACCCATAAAATGATACAAAGATTATCAGAAAGGCAGAATCCTTTTCATAATGCAGTTGCTACAGGGGACAAAAACCCAACATGCCAATCAGCAACACCTCCCCCAATCCCTCAAAAATAGAAAATCAGCAACATCTCCACCTCTGACACCACCAAATATGTGGAACAAGTAACAAACCACCCGCTATCCCCCCTCCCAGATTTATGCACCAGCTCAGCTCTCAGTCTCATTAAACTTTCTGTTCTCCCTCGCGAAGCTGTAGAACTACAGAGAGAGATCCAAAGCACCAACAGTTTTTCAAAAAGAACCAGGATCTACTTTCTCTCCCTGCTTTCTCCCTCCCTTTATGGAGAAACGTCTTCATGTTCTTTATGAAATGTGAAATGATTATTCATTTGCATATATAAAAACGTCCAGTGATATGAATAACTTTGGCGACTTGAATTCAGTGGAATAACACTAGGCAAGTTCCTGCTGGTGAAACCCCGGCCAGAATAATTAGAGATCATGTCAGAGATTAATGATCTTCTGACATCAGTACTAAATTAAAAGAGTTGACAAAGAAAACACCTGCAAAAATGCCCATTCCTTGCTGATTTTTTTACCTCCAAGTAAGTAAGAGCAAAAGCTCAAACATCCTTTTATCAATTTTTACACACTCATTGTGTATATTTGGTACTGTATGCCATAACAGGCTTGACATACCTCATTCTATTAGTTTTATTTCTACTAGTTCAACATTACATCAATATAACATCTTATGAATATATTGATTTTTTTTGGTGTTCATATAGTTTGATTTCCTAATTACCTTATGAGCAAATGTGATGATAAAACATAAAATGGCCATACATAATGCAAATGAACATATAACACATTTCAAGGTTAACTGCTAATCCACTCACAAAACCACATGCCTCTTCTGTGGAAAGGCTCAAGGACAGACAATCCTTACTTGCTGTCCATCTTACATCCTCCTCCTAATTTTGTATTCATATGATCGTCTGACAAGCTGACTCAGATGGTTAAATGGCCAAAAAGAGAGAGTACAGTTTCAGAATTATTCATGAACCTGAATAATTCCTCAGAGGTGAAAACCCACTAAATTTTGGGCCAGGGATGGAGCAAAACAAGTTCCCCCCTTGGCAGCCACAGTTAAATAATTTGATTTAATAAATGCTTTTATTCACATTTTAAAAAAAAATAAAATCACGGCTGTGTCCCAGCCAATCAGCAAACGATCAGAAAGACCTTCTCCATGAACTTGTCTCCTGGAGCCTTTCTTTCTATTATATTCCCCAACACCATCCCTACAGCTGCTCTCAGACAAGCAGATAATGTCACACTTACTTTCTATCACCACAGCACTACAACCCAGGTGTTCTTACTGCCATAGTAAACTATTTGGCACAGTTTTATCTTAACAGGGTCAGTTACTCTGAAAATCCTATGTAGCATCACAGGACAAAGTATTCAAGCATCCCCTCTCTTCTGGAGTGTAGGGTTTTCCTCTGCAGCAGCTGAAATCAAAGTCAACCTCGCTATGAAGTTCCTACACTCTACCATTTTCATGGGGCAACTAGAGACTATTTCAAGCCAAGAGATCCAAATTTAATAACAATTACTTTTACAAAATAACTTGGATAATTTTTTCAGAGTACAAGACTGGCACCCAATGTGTATATAAAACAGGGCAGCTACTCCTGAGGGAATGGAGCCTATAGACACAATCGGCTTCTGGAAAAACTGGTAGGACCCCATCAACAATAACAGAGAGACAGTGAGCACACTCCCTTATATAACCAATGGTTCTCTAACTGGTCAGAATGAAAACAGCACACAGGTTTATCTAAAACTCAGTCATTTAAGGCAAGTTTCTCCTGCTTCTGTAAAAGTTATTTGGATTATGAATGGTTTAATTATTTTAGTATGTAAGTTTTACTTTGGCAATGCTTCTCTTTCTTATTCTTTTGTTTGTTTGCTTATTTGTCTGCTAAACAGATGATGCATTGCTTAGTGCAAAGGTGTCACTCTGGGACTGCTTTTCCCCTGTACGACTCAGAACACACTAACAGAATTCAGTAACAGAAGAAAAAAAGTAAGCAAGCACGATTTTAAACTCCGTAATTCTACTCAGGCAAGTCTACACAGGCACCAAGAAACAAAATGCAGGAATACAACCTTGCCTCAAGGAAAGAGGGTAGGAGAGAGCCATTACATGTTTATTATGTATCCAGGGAAAGGGAAGCCAGAATTGCTGGTTTTCTCTCTTCCTGAGAGGAAGGAAGAAATAGCAATGAGCCATTGTTGATAGAAGCACTCTATTCCCTCCATCCCAAAGAGACTCTGGTTGTAAAGGATATTCAGATCATCTACTTTAAAATGACCACACATTTCTGTTCACTGACCCACCATTTATCTCCTCAGAACCTTAGACAGGAAAGTAGGTTCAAGAGCAACTTCTCAGAAAGTGTCTCACAGCAATCCCAGAAAGTCTGCAAGTGGCATCTGACATCAGTGGGATGCTATTGCTCTGATACAGCACCAATTCACTAATGTATTTCTGGCAGCAGAAATAACTATCACCCCAAAAATGCAAGTATTTTTTCAGCAATAGTAAAGAGACTTCCACTGGAAAAGTGCCAGATATTTAAATTATTCATCTGTAGAAGTCAAATATTTTAATCATGCACAACTTATCAATAAAATCTGAAAAGAGACCTATACATTTGAAAGGCAATTATGAATGTGCAATTCACGTAGAAATTTCATAAGCAGAGCAGCAGCACACATTTATTTAAATGCCTTTACAGACAGACTGCCAAATCTTGAAGCCTCTCTTTCACTCCACACTTTCCCACCACCGTGAGAACTATTTCTCATTAACAACCAAATTGGTTTCAGATGCTCTGCTATAAGATGTTACCTTAGAAACCATTTGGTAAAAGACTGTGGCTTCCTTCCATAGAAATCTCAAGCAGTGAAAAGGCAGATTTTCTGGCATAAATCAAATCCAATTTCTAGGGTTCACTAAACCTTTTCTCCTCAGAATAATGTTTTGTGACTAGATCTTAGCAGTTAATAGTGCACGAAGAATTGCTGGTGTGAACCAGTTTTAAATTATTTTCATTCTATTCTCTTTCTTAACTCAATTGAAATTACTTCCAATACTTACCGTACCTTGATAGAACGTTTAACTTCATAACTAATAGGATATGTACTATGTACAGCAAATAAACAGACTGAACAAAAGTATTATTTCCCTTCCTGTTTCAAATATGTCCTTAGACTGCTCTACCTGATGAGGATGACATTAATTAACTAACGTTAGACATTTGGAGATACTTTACAAATAAGACAAATACTACAAATGAGATAAACCCAATATTTTTCTCCTGCATGAAACTTTCACAAAAAAGAATGATCAAAAGAAAATAAAATATTAAACCCATATTCTGTACTTAATTAGAACATTATCATAATCATTCCTGCTGTGAAAGGCTGACCTAAAAATAAATTATATTAATAATTTATAATTATGCATAATCAACATACAATTATGTAGAGGGACAGCAAATTTAAGTGTAGTTGAACATGAGACCAATGATTCAAAGCCAGTTAAAACACTGTAAAGATAATATTATAGGAAAAATTATAAAGAGAATTGTGATTTGTAGTGACTCATAGCTTTACACAATGAAAATGTATGTACAATAATTACCATTGTGACATCCTAATTCAAGCTGATGGGTAATTTCTGACATCATACCAGTGCCCTTTACTTGCAAAGTGTAATTGTGAATCATGACAGATCCTCCTCCTGCACTACCACGTGGCAGTGTGAGGTCTGAGACTTGCCATGTCCCACTGGTAACTAATTGCTTTCATGAGCTCCAAGGACAGCAACAACCCAGTTCCCCTTAGTGCAAACTACGCTGAACAATAAAGAATGTTTCTGATTAAACGCTTATTTTTCCCCGCAAATTTTATGTTAACAATTTAAAACGCATTTTCTAAAAGTTTCTGAGACAAATAACATCTCCTCTAGCCCCTCCTCTCACACTGCACATTCAGCCTTAGAACTTTATGCATTAGAATGCAAAGCACTTCCATTCAGGCACTAAGAAAGAATAAACAGACCTTAAAGTTATGAAACTGGTGCAAAGCCACAAAGATGGCTTTCCCCTTTCTCTCCCTTCTTCCCCTACAACAAGGATTTTGTATCACTTTTTGTGCTGTACTTTGCATAAACGTTAGAACTGAAGAGAGTTCAGGAATGAGTACCTCCTTTCTCCCCATTTGGTGGCATGAGGAACTACTGCAATTCAGGTTAAAGGAGCATGTGACATCACCATTCAATGCTGCCAAAACTATGCTAGCAAGCTCTGGCAAAGAAAAAAGGTACGATGACTAAAATCTGCTATATGAAGGTTGAAAGATAAAGTTTAGCTTTCTTTTATTTCCCCCCACAAAATTTGGTATAATTTTTTACACCAAAAAGCCATGCTGAAATACAAAAATGATATATACTGGAGCTTGCTTCTCTGTTGATTTCAAATTGCTTACAAATAATTTGTTTTTCTCTTGGGCACTTAGGCTTGTAACATTTAAAAGTCTTAATGGCAACAGGAAAGTTAAAAGCATACACATGAAGTGCCTCTGCTTATACTGGTAAAAGTCTTAATTATTAAACAGTGGTAGAAACCTAAATTGATTTATTACTTAGAATTAGTGAAGGACCTCTAAAATTCATCTGTATCATATCAGCAATACAGTGTTTACCAAAAAGAATCCAGCATGAGAAATGAAGCTATTTTTCTGCTATTAAATCACAGTTCATATGCCATAATATAAGGTAAAATCCCCAGCAAACATATAAAAAGCTGACCTCATAGATTTATAGGTGTACAAGAGAGCAGAGACAAAGCAGCAACTTCCATCAGAAAAAAGAGCGTATTTCTGTACCTTGTAGACTCTGATGTAAGCAAAAGTTGGCCCAGCATTTTTCCCCAGATGCATTTATTAGTACCCCTTAAAACAACACTTGTACAGTGTTCAGGTTTTTTTAAGGAATGAAACAGCACCAGGATGGAAGGAGGTGAAGCTGGAAGAAAGCAAGGGAGGTAGGAGCTCACCAGGTTTAGTCAGGTTGGGAGAGGACACTGCTTTGTTCCACTGTCTGCAAACACCCAGCTGCCTGGGACATGGCCACATTCTGTACAGGAGAGAAGTTAAATATCTGGAGGCCCTCAAAGATCAAGTACAACTTCTCAAGGTCAGATCTACCGAAACAGTGGATGAATTGAGACAGAAAGATTTATAGAGGTAGCATTTTGTTCATCACAAGAGGCTATTAAGGCAACTTGGTAACCATGGGTGAGAAGCAGAGCCCCAAGAGAATAAAAAAAAAAATGGTTGAGACATAAAACAAAGGGAAGAAATAAACAGCCAATTCTTATTACAGGGTAAGATTAATAGCAGGGAGTGCCATAGGTCTTGGTACCAGGACCACTGTTCCATAAATTTCCTTAAGAACCAAAGCCATGAAGAAACAAGAGCCATGAATTCTAAAAAAGGCAGTAACAGTAGAAAATAAGCGAAGGCTTGATTCTACTGCCATTGAGTTGAAAAGCAAAATCTAATTTTATTCCAGTCCAGCAGGACTGGGCCTTCTTTTGACCACAGCTAAGTTTAAGAATGAAAATAAGCAACTTTAGGATTAATAATTAAAAAGTAGGTAATTAGTGGATTAGTAAACATAATGGAATGTTAAAGTATTTCCACTCAGCATTAAGATTAAAATTTATGTAGCATTTTGAGGAAAAAAAAACCAACACAACCTGATGCAATGAAAATGGAGCAATCTGATGCTGTGCTTTTTGCCAGGAGGCCTATTTGTTGTGAAAAGAACTGGGAACAATACAAGAAGTCCTGAGTGATTGCAATGCAAATGATGCAATGTCTTAATGCAATCAGCAAACTAAAAATCAGTAAAAACTTACTTTTACGGTTTATTTACTTAGACAAGGGTACAGCAGAGTATCAGGAACGTTATCTATCAAACACCCTGAAATGAGGCCAGAGATATTTTAATGGTTTCCCTTGAGTCTGGAAGGACTGTGTGTGTGTGTGTGTGTGTGTGTGTATTACTTTCTCCCCAGGCTTTGGCTGTTTGATCAGAAGCTGCCCAGAGCAGTACCTGACTGCTTTCCCAGCTACAGTACCTACAATAATGGTGCTGGGCATTCTTGAATGATGTTCTGTACAGACCATTATTACTACTGATAAAATATTCACTGTGCATGACATGAGCAAGGCACGGTGAGTATAAAGACTTGATTATTTTGTTTATTAATTGCCTGTCCCGATGCCCCTTCCCTAACAAGCATGCAATTAATTTTATTCTTTCATAGGAGGGTATCGTTAGAGAATTTTTTATTTCATCAAGTTGTTGTTAATTCTAGCTGCCCCAAAGATTACATAGAAAGCAACTTTACACAAAAACACTCTATGTATTTTTGGTATCACCAGCACATCTTTCCAAGAAATCACTGGCTACTTGACCAACCCACCTGAATGCAATTATTACCATCCCTAAAAAAACCCCAACAAAACAGCAAACACAAAGAAGCACACAAAACCCTGTTCTAATGGGAATATAACTACCACATAAAGGGGATGAAGAGCATTTCAACAGAAAGCGCCAAAACCTTAAGAGATGTCAACCATTCAGCACATGAGCTTGACAAAGGTCCTAATATTTCAGTTACAGGAAGAAAAGCCCTTGTGCTACTGAATTATAATCAAATGCTTTAGAGAGTGGCATTTTCACTCCTCAGACTTACAAAAAAAGGAAGTGACAACTTTCTAAGTGAGAGCTTCCTACTTAACAGAAGTAAGCATGAGCAGTTCAAATTACGCATTTTTCTTCCAAAACCTGGCAAGGATGATACTGTGTGTACCATTTTGACAAGTGATACGTTTTTGAGGATGCTCCTTTAGATAAGCACCAACTATTCTGCAGTTAAGAAATTGAAAGAATATAGTTTTCTACTATAGTACAAAGTCTCACCAGCAGATTCTCAGACACATGTAGCTCCTATGAAAAAGTGTAACTATATCTGTAACTTTTAAACAGTGTCACGTTTTATATCAGTTATTTGCCATGCACTTCTAAAACACTAATAAGGTCTTACAAACTATCTTGTTAGCAAGATAGTGAATGTATCCTTTTTCAAAAGCAATCTAAAGCCACTATGAGGTAATGCACTCTCGAGGGCATAGATTTACACTCGAGACAAGCATTAGGGCCAAAATGCCAATTCATTTTAGACTTAAGCCTACTCCAGTAGAAAGCAGCCTTTGTAATGAAAATTGACCATAAACATGCCTGACCCTCTGCACATGAATAATGTTGGCTAACACAACTGTTAGCATTAAACCATATGAAATATAAAGTTACCAGCAGTTTTCATAATCATACAATAAACAAGGTGCATATTGTTTTTATTTGTTAATTAAAATGTTAGCTATACAATATATTTCTAACATAAAAGTGAGCTGCCTTATAACAATTGCTTTGTGTCTCAGAAAAGTCAGTGTGTTTTACCATTGTTAGCAGACTGGTCTTTTGCCAGACACAAGACACTATGAATACGCATCTAAGTAGATAGGAAATTTTGCATGTACAGAATTCAGCATGCTATTCAAAGTAATCCTTCAGATAGAACACAAATTTTGCACACTCCATGGCCTTCTCTGGGGTAAAAAAAATTCATCTTTCTCACTAGAGATTTTAATGGAAATGGATCCTCATCACTAAGAGCAGTTTATGTAAGAGCACAGAACCCCAGAAAGAGAATGGTAACCTAATGAAAGACTTAACCTCCTTCCCCTCATCTCCCCTTTTGCATCAAACCTGGACCAACTTACTGAACTTCTATGCAAATGACAAATAAGCTGTGGCATGGAAACCCATTTTTACAAAAAAACCCAAAGCATAAAACCACCATCACAAATACCTTTTGATAACTGAAGCTTGAACAGGAAGAAGAAATATTTTTGACAGAATGCTATTCCAGGGTGTTGTTGCACCCTTTTGAGCAACGTGTTCTGGCCAAGATGTGCATTAGCTGTCTCCTAATTTGGCTCTCAGATACCACAAAAGGGGTTTCATCACTTTAGAATAACTTGCATAGCTATCTGAGCTGCCTTCCAGGTGGCACAACTGGAGAGCTGGAACCATCTTTATGCATATTTAGCATATTTATCTCTCTGAAGCTTTTAGAAAGATTATCTAGCAACAGAGGCAACATCTGTGACTATTAAAGTTGTCTTTGAGGGATCAGATAACAATTAGGTCTGCATGTTTAGAGGGATAAGAAAGGACAAACAAATCTTAAATCCTACAGAAAATGGCCTTGCAGAAAATGCATTCTCATTTAAGAAAGTTCTCCTCTACTTCATATCTGAGTAAATCTTTTGCACTGCAAATATTAGTTAATGCAGTGAGACTGTAACAAAAATAAGCCATTAATGTGGAAAAGAGCAGTTAAGTGAGAATAACTACCATAAAGATCCCATTGTGTTGGGCTGCATATTGTGGTATTTACAGCTTGACCACAAATGCAAGCATGGCGAATCTTCAACTTTTTTTTCTCTGTTCTTTTCTTAAATTCTCAGCATTTTGCAGTGTATATCAAGGACTCCTTAAAATGACCTTACTGGTTCCTGTCTGTTACATAATTGTCAAAGATCTGCAGAATATATAAAGCACTATGTAAAGTGTTCCTCTAGCAAGACAAGAATAGGTAGGTGAAATCAAAGAACCAAATCCTGTTCATGACAACACCACCACTGTAAGTCAAGAGAAGCTCCTTGAAAACCAAGAGAAGCTCCTTGAAAGCCATACCTGGCAGAAGTTACTGGGCCAGAAAAATTCAACTTGATTTTCCTGTATGCCACTATCCATTTACTGTGGTATGAATTCAGGCTTAACAACAGGCTGCTCAGGACTTTCCAACACAGCAAAAGGACAGGGAGCAGCTATTGGGTGGAGAGTACAAAGGAGTCTTTCTAGCCAGTTTATTCTTCCCATAACCCAAGAAATGCATTACATCCTCGATAAAAAAGGTGGTTCTGTAGACAGTCTGAAGCACAGTTCAGCATATACTGAAACAATAGACATAAGACAACCAAGTCCATTCTCTAAAACAGACTATGTACATTATTTTTTTATTATTATTTTTATAAAAAGTCTCCAAGAAAAGTAAATTGGCAGTAAGTGTTACAGATTAAAATAACCAACCAACCCCTCAAAAAACCCAAACCAAACCGACCAACCAACCAAAAAACAGCAAAAGGGAAAAAAAATAGTAATTTTTGAACAACATAAGCTGTTTTGCTCCCTACATAGTGACTAAGAGACAGCTGCATCAAGTATCCTTCATCATCAACCACCATTCCCTTGTGCCTCACAGATGCTGAGAATCCTACACAGGCTCTCAGTCCAACAGGTGCAATAAGGTTAATTCTATCATGAGAGTCTGCTCTAAAGAAAAGTCTGCTCCCAAGCCTCGTAAGAAAACACACCCAAACCACCGCACATCCCCCCGGGCCAGGTGGGAGGGGAGCGGTGCAGTGGTGCTGGGAGCACACCGCTCCCCAGCAGGCCTAGCTGGTCGCATTTGGCAGGAGCACGAAGCCTCACCGGGCAGCGCAGGGGCTCTTGGAGGAGCACCAGGCTCAGCGCGGACAGCTCGGCAGGAGGCTCCGGTCCGGGCTGCCCTGGGGCGAGTCCGGCTGCGGGCCAAAGGCAGCGCTGAACCTGCCGAGCCGGCCTGGCCGGGCCGGGCCCTGGGGTGACCCCCGTCCTCTCACAACGCCTCTGGCAGGGAGGCGGGCTCTGGGCGGGCCCGCCGCCACTTACCGAGCCCCAGCACCGGGATGCTGTGGCCACTGGCGACTGGTACCACGGGGACACTACGCGCCCCTGGCCGGTCCGCCACCGCCATGGCCTCTCTGCGGCCCAAGACTACAACTCCCGGCGTCCCTTGCGTCCCAACGGCACCGCGGGCAGCCGGGAGCCGGGCGAGAGGAGCCGGGAAACGAGGAGCTGCGAGTCGGCAGCCGGGAAACGGGCAGCCGGCAGCCGGGAAACGGGCAGCCGGGAGCTGGGAAACGGGCAGCTAGGAGCCGGGAAACGGGCAGCTGGGGGCCAGGCTGTCCCCCGGACCTGGGCCCGGGTCCCCGCCAGTGGTGGGGCGTGCGGCGCCCCGGCCGATCCCGCTTCCGTGTCCCTCCTGAGGCAGGTGGCGGCTCGGCCGCGCTCCCTGAGCATGCTGTACCTGGTGGGGCTGGGCCTGGGGGATGCCAAGGACATCACGGTGAAGGGGTTGGAGGCGGTGCGGCGGTGCCGCAGGGTGTACCTGGAGGCCTACACGTCCGTGCTCACCGTGGGCAAGGAAGCGCTGGTAGGTCTGGCCACAGGGCCCGAGGCCTCTCGTACCACGGAGCCAGGGGCGTGCTGGGGCTGGTGGGTCCGTGGGAGAAACTAGCGGTGCCCGTTCTCGGGAGACGTGACCTTCACTCTGTTTTATAGGAGAAATCTTGCTACCTTGCAAGAAGACTGCAGCAAAAATAAAATGTTCCTTCTTACAACTGTTGGCACTAGTTTTCGTCTCAAAACCTACCAATGTGTGCAGGCCTTGAGATACTGGACGACTTGGTTGGAAAAGTGTCTAATCTGTTTTAAAAAAAATCCCAAAAGTCATACCGGAAAAATACATGGTTTGAAGCCCTGAACCTCTGTATCAGCCTGAGGTGTTACGGCGTGCCTGCTGGGAATAACAATTTTATTATCTCACATTTCCACGTTTCCACGTGGGCCAAGCTGCCTCACCGTGTTGGGATTCCCAGAAAGGCACAGTTCAGCCAGAGATGGGCTGTTGAACAACATGGAGATAAACTTTTCATTAGCAAACACACCTCATGGAAGACAACAGTAGTAAAAATGTGCAGATCATAACTCTGAGGGGTTCATAGCTAGTCACAGAAGGATACGGTGTAGTTCTGAAATAATACCAGAAAAATAGCCCACAGACCAGAGATCTTGCCTCTGAATAAGCTGATGCTATCTGGGTCTTGGGTGCTGTATGGCCATAATGTACCTGTATGCAGACCTGCATATACATAGAGCATGTGAGAGTTTTGGCTTGTAATCAGCATTACATGCTTTCCAGATACAAGGTAGGCTAGAATATTTGGGGCCATCTCTGGTTTATCTGCTGTATGAAGATATGCTCTGTGGTTTTATGTTTCTTTTCAGTACACTGAAGCAATCTAAATTGTAGTCAGTCTGTTCAAAACAAAATGTTCTTTTTTATGGATGGTTGATAGTTGGAAAACTGCTACATGGAAAGGATTACCTGGAGATTTTTACTTCTCAAAATGTGCATTTGCTATAAAAAAAAAAAAATTAATGGATTCCTATCCATCCGAACATAAAACATTGAATAATAGAAAAATGCTGAATATTTTTGATGTGGTTATTTGGGGTTTTCTTGTTGTATATTTCTTATCGTTTTAAGTCTTTTGCAAACCTTGAAATCACAAAGATGAGATAACTGGGAAAAGAGATCAATAAAAACAAAGTAAAACCACCTAAGAGGGAACATAGGAATTAATGACCAAGGGTTTATCATACAGCCTGGTTTACATACAGGTGACAATGCTGAATAGTTTATTTACTAATCTGAAGGTCAATCTCTCCTAAGCACCATGAAAAGTTAGAGGAAAAGTCTCAAGAAGTAATGAGGAGATCTTTTCCTGCAGAGACTTCCTAGAAATCCTTCTGTGTTGATGGTATTGAAATCAGATCTTAAAATTCAAATGACATGACTCGCTTAGTTTATCTGGTTGGCCTAAAATGTATATTAAAAGTTATTTGATGTTGACCATCCAAATTGGCCCAGAGTTTGGTGAAAGAACTGTTTGGACCCAGTGGCCTCCCAGTGAGTCTCCATTTTACTTCTTGCTAGGAGATTGCTTTTTCTATATTCTCTACTTAGCTTGCTTTGATTAGCATTGTGGAGCAGTCTCAAAGCATGCAAATAGATTCCCTTGGATGAAGCCAAACTGAAAGATGTGTTCCTGGGACTGCACCCCATCTGTTCTGGAGCATGCATTTGCTCACAGTGTGGGGCCAAAGCCAGCCTGGTGCAATGGTAGCCCACGGAAAGGGATGCATAGTTATGGAGTGCTTTGCTTTAGAGACCAGCTCCCATTGTGCTGATGTGCATCTGGGCTAAGGTACCTAATGAAAACCTGTGGGGTGTCAAAATTTGCTGCAGTTAGCTTAGTATCAATCTCAGCATTATCCCAGGGTGACTGTCAGTCGTTCCAAATCACAGGTACAAGAGTTGCTTACACATTTATTTGATCCCCTTTCCATTGAATCTGTACAGGTTGCAGTCTGTTTCACGAGGAAAATAATATCCCGATTTTATAGAGTTAGGAAAACTTACCCAAAATGGGCAGGAACTCATGTTCAGGAACGGGAATGTAACCTGGTAACAGAGGTCCCATACCTATTACTCTAGCTATGGGGTGGATTTTTTAGTGAAAGCACTACTCCGCTTCTGTACAGGTGTGATAGTTCTCTTGTCAGTTCACTGTGTGGGCAAAGAAGGCACAGAAGTCAGAGGAAAACCTTTCTGGGCCATAACTGACTTGAATAGTTTTATCAATTTATTAATATTCATAATACCACACAAATTTGCTGACTACTACTTAGCACAAAAACACCTTTCTTGGTCTTCGCCCTACAAAAAGAACTTTAATCATGTAAAGAGCATATAAAATGCACGGTGACACATGACATGGCAGTATGATCAGAAAACGTGTTCTAGAACTAACTGAAGTTTCATTACATGTGTGAAGTTGATTCTGGAAATAAAGGCCTTTAAAATGTACAAAGAGACATGATTACTAAGCTGCTAAAGAAAAATTAGGACATGATCAAATACATGTTCACCTGTATACATGGTAAAGTACTTCTTAAAAAGTTCTTAAAAAGAACTCAAGATGAAGGATTAATATGAAGTCATTCCTTAGATGTGGTTAGCTAAAATGTACTAAGGAAAAACTTGAGAGAGCAGGTTGTGGTGTAGCTAGTGTGGTATTTGTATCTGGTTGGGTGCCAGTATTGTAAGTAGCCTAAGAGCTGGGCTCAGGCTTTGAGAGGGAAGACCTTACATAGAGCAGCAGGTTAAATTAACTCTACCTGGAGTCCACCCAGGTACCCTCAGTGTGCAGGTGTGATTGAGCTGCTTTAGGTGCAGCTCCTCAACTGACACAGAAGGCATGAAAAACCAAGTCAGTATCAGGATAAAGTGGTTCACCAATTTTTGTCAGCTCAGGAGCTGCCTTATGGGGAGCTCAGGTATTCTTGCAAGCAGAGGTGAGGTTCTCCAGGACATGGGGCAGACTGCTGGGAAGAATAATAAAGTTACCTATTCCACTGTCCACTGTCTGTATTCCTGAGAGAGCACACAGAGAGATACAAAAGCGTTCCTAAGTGTCTTATTTTGATGGTTATTTTTAATTTCAATTTCTAGGAAGAGTTTTATGGAAAAGAGTTGATTTTGGCTGACCGAGAAATGGTGGAACAAGAAGCAGATAGCCTTTTAAAAGAAGCTGATGTTTGTGATGTCGCATTTCTTGTAGTTGGTGATCCTTTTGGGTAAGACAAAGCAACATTTTAATTATTGTTGTAGCTTGATCACTCTTTTTTCAATAGGAAGAAGCCAATTCTGTTACTGTAGTTCTTTTTGAGGAAACTGATTTTCAGACCAGAAACACTTCTTATGTCTGTATATTCCTTATTGTATTAAAAATATACATACAGTTTTCCACACTTTATCTTGCTTTGGAGTTTCTTTGCCCAGATGTTCATTATAGATAATGTGGACTCTGCATGATGTATGAATCTTTCCTTCAGCAGACATTTATAATTTCATTAGTTATCATTCTCTGTGCTAGCTTTTATAACAATGCTTTGCCTCATTATTTGTCTGCTAACAGAAGAAATTCTAGGTTATCACATAAATAAGAAATGTGGTTTTTGGGGGGAGTGTTCTTTTAGTTGCTGTTTGTATTTATAAACTGCAGCTTTTATACTCAGTTGTTTTAGAATGAATACAGATTATTGGTTGTATGGTGCATCCGCTTTGATTTATGCTAGCTTTAAAATCACTTATGTCATTATAAATGTCTTCTCATGTTGGTTTATTAGGACTTTTGTTTCCACTTTTTATTCCTGCTGGAAAGTACATTTGCTTTGGTCTTTTTCTATGACCAGAGGGATCTCCTTCTGTCTCTTTGGTCAGGCATCATCAATCTGTAATGTCAAGCCATGCAGAAAAGCTTTTCATCTTCAGCTGGTGATGCAAGATTTATACCACAGTATAAGGGGCACAAGAAAAATGAAATCTGAGCACCTTATTTGTGAGTGAAAAAATGGAGCTCATGAAAAAAAGGAGCAGTGTGCACATCTGTCAAAAGCAGATAATTTGTGTAAATACAGGTTAAAGGCAATTGGCAAGACAATATTATATTAAACTAATTATGGGCAGATGACCCTGTATTTCAGAAATATTAATTATACTTGCAGTCCATGTTTACTTTAAGGATTTGTGCAGAGTGTAGAGCCATGTTACCTGTACCCTTGTGCTCTGATCCAGTGACTGATCTAAGTACACAAGATGAAAAAAACCTACATGGATTGAAATGTAGTTGCTACTTGTAAGCAGTATTCTGATCTGCCTCAGTTATCTTCAGTTTCAGTGTCAAATACTTTAGTTCTGGTCAACGTATTACATAATTTTTATTTGTTAATTAAAATGTTAGCTATACAATATATTTCTAACATAAAAGTGAGCTGCCTTATAACAATTGCTTTGTGTCTCAGAAAAGTCAGTGTGTTTTACCATTGTTAGCAGACTGGTCTTTTTGCCAGACACAAGACACTATGAATACGCATCTAAGTAGATAGGAAATTTTGCACGTACAGAATTCAGCATGCTATTCAAAGTAATCCTTCAGATAGAACACAAATTTTGCACACTCCATGGCCTTCTCTGGTGTAAAAAAAATTCATCTTTCTCACTAGAGATTTTAATGGAAATGGATCCTCATCACTAAGAGCAGTTTATGTAAGAGCACAGAACCCCAGAAAGAGAATGGTAACCTAATGAAAGACTTAACCTCCTTCCCCTCATCTCCCCTTTTGCATCAAACCTGGACCAACTTACTGAACTTCTATGCAGATGACAAATAAGCTGTGGCATGGAAACCCATTTTTACAAAAAAACCCAAAGCATAAAACCACCATCACAAATACCTTTTGATAACTGAAGCTTGAACAGGAAGAAGAAATATTTTTGATAGAATGCTATTCCAGGGTGTTGTTGCACCCTTTTGAGCAACGTGTTCTGGCCAAGATGTGCATTAGCTGCCTTCTAGGTGGCACAACTGGAGAGCTGAAAAAGCTCAGTTAAAAAACTACCCTTTTTTTGAATGAGTTGCTTCTCTCTATATGTTTATGTTCTTAGCTCTTAATACTGCAGCTAGAACTGCTCCTATGATCACATAGAGCCCTAAGGAGGTTATTAGGACAGAGTACTGTTTCTGTCCTAAGAGAGACCATAGGGGAGGAGGATAGAGGCCACTTGCAGGTGATCACAGACTTTCAAGTATATTTGTAGGTGAGCAGAGTACCTGGCAGCCACAGGAAATGCCAGGTGTTGGTGGTTAATGGTTAAAGCAATTAAGCAGGCTGTGCTCTGTCACCCTCACTGTTGTTCTCTGCAAGTTTTTATCTGTGTATGTGGTAACACCCATGGATGTGCTACAAGAACCTGACAACTTCAGTAGTACAGTGGAAAGCCCACCACTCCAGGCTGGTGTTAACATTCATGTTATTTCTACCCATAAAACTTAAAGTCTGTATCAGTGACAGAAGATACTACTATAGTTATGGGTGTAGAGGGATGACTCCATGAAACTTTTCCTGGTATTAGCTGAGTGCTCATAAGGGCACTTCTGCTTTTAGGTACAGCCATTATAAACAAATCTACTGGGTGAAAAAAAATATTGGCTGGAGCAAATTTCAGTGAATAAAGCCAGCTGATCCCTAGGTCAGTATTAGCATAACCACAAAATCCTCCAGTGCTCCTTGTCCTTCGTATGTGCATGGACTAACACAAGGCTGTAAAACTAGTCTCCTCTTCTCTTAGAGCAGACATTTTTAATTCACCTTTGCTTCTGCAAGGCAGGAGCAATGTTTGTGTAGTAGCTAAATATTAGTTTAGATCACTTTACTGCCTTCTCCTCGGTCTGGGAGCCTGTTTGTATAAGCGTTTCAGATTTCCCAAATTCAAATTCCTGGGTTTTTTTCTTCCACTGAAATTGATTTCTTTTTTAAAATATTGATCCTTGCCAGCTGATGCCACATTTGTGTTCCAGTCTGAAGCACCTGATCTGCTGACTGGGTGCTGGTCAGACACAAGGCATCGAAATTATCAGGCTAAGATCAGGGGAATTCTGTTAGGGTAACTGAACAAGGCCAGGGTGAAAGCAATTTTCCTAGTTCATTGTTCTGATGGCCAAATGTTATTTCTTTTCTTCCTTCTTTGGAATGGCCACACAGAAGTGTGTGGTACATCTTGAGATTGAAATTGATAAGGTCATTGATCAGGTTTGATAAATTTAGGCAAGGGGCAGGTGCATTTTTATATTTCACAAACATATAAGCATACATACAAGCAAAATAGGTAAACAATGTTGCAGTTCAAATATTTGCTCAATCTATATGTACTTACCATTTTAGAAAGGCTCTAATCTCAACTGCTTACCTGCAAACCCAGTAATTCTTGCAGCAGTCAATCACTGCAAGCCTTAGACCTAGAACCAAACTTAGCTCTGTTTGAAACTTAAACTAGAATATTCTTAACTCTTTCAGAATGAACTTGATCGCTCAGATTTAGGTATTGTTAATTTGAGTAATCTGCATTAAATATTATTAACGTTGATTCAGTCTAAGGGTGTTTTTTCTATGTAAACAAGCAGTTTCCCTCTGTCTGTCCAGAGTTCTTGTCTGAGCGTGGGGCTTTCTTGGCACACATTGGTGCTGGTGGGAGAGGGCCTGGCTGTGCAGCCAGTAACAAAATCCTGGAGTTTTGTGTAAGTGAGTGCCAAATAGAGTCGACATTTACAGTTCAACACATGTTCAACAGATACTGCAGAAGACAAAGCATAAATGGAACTTTCCTTTTCAAGTACTTGCCAAGGCTGCTCTATGAAGTAACAGTTGTAATAGTGTTACAGTTTTAATGATGCCAGGAAGCTGCAAAGAGCTGTACCATACTGAGGATGCCTGGCATTCCAGCGGGGGAAGATGACATATGGAAGCCTTATTGGAGTTTTTACTTTCCTGTAACAATTAGGATATTGTTGCCATCTTCCCACCTCGGCATTGCCCTTGTTTTGAAGGGTTTCATTTTACTTTCAAAACAAACTGTAGTGCTAGTAACACTTGGTAACATCACGTTTTCAGTGTTTAATTCCTTCCTTTCCTTACCACAGGGCCACGACACACAGTGATTTAGTGCTACGTGCAGTAAAATTGGGGATTCCTTACAAGGTCATTCATAATGCTTCAATAATGAATGCAGTGGGCTGCTGTGGTTTGCAGGTAATATTTTTGTATATGAATATACGTTACTTCACAACTGCTAAGCTTAGAATTGGTGAGCTCTTCTGCTGTGGCAGTGCATGTTGCAAGCTCAACTTTGAAGATCTGTACCAACTGTACACTTAATGTTAGAATTTTTTAACACTTCCTTTTAGCATGCTACATGTCAGCAAAAGCCCCTTTTGATGAGCTCATATGAAAATGAATAGTAACACTTCTGTTCTTCTCTGCTTTCTAACTTCCCTCTGCCCCAGGAGCCTTTGGTATTTAAAGTTATTTTACAGATAAAGCTTTGTTCATGTTGGCTTCCTTCTACTACTGATGGTAGTATTAGGTATCAAGTAATACCTGATAAATTTACTCTTAAATAAGGTTGTTACCCTGTAGAGAAATATGCTGATCTTGTCATAAGAGAAATACATGCACAAGCCTGCACATATGTCCAACTCAGATCATAACTAATTCCAAAGTCTTGAATATGACGCACTCTTAAGTTTGATCTGTCTCCACTTTCTGCCCATCTGATGAGGAGGGACTTGCCTAGCCAAGGACTAGTAAAACAAATGACAGTTTTTGTGTATCCTGAATGGCTAAAGTAGAAAAAGTCTAGTGTTCCCAAGAAAATACTTCCTTTTACACATGTATGGGTCCATTATTACTTTTCCTGCATGAAAGATATTGTGGCAGTGTATAAATCATAACTAATCACATATAAATTAGATGAAGCTTCCCCCTGTTGTTTTCATTCATCACTTTAACATAGAACCTGGCCTCTCAAGGTTCAGAATAGCTCCCTGTGTATGGGAACCACTAAACCAGGTTCCCACTTTACAAAAGCCAAAAGCAAGCACAGGAATGTAAATGTCCTACAGACAAGTTGAGGGTTTGAACAATAACTTTCCGTCACTGAAGGAGGAATTCCTTCCTAGCCATACAAAAAAGAACACAATTTATTTTAATTTCAGTAAACACCTGATACCTTCAAATTTGCACTGACAAACTCCAATACTCCAAACTCCATTCAAATAATAATGCTGACCAACAGCAGAAAATCTGTTGCAATGAGTTTGGGTATTATCTTTGGTTTTGATTTGAAATCTGAGTGCCCTGTCTGACCTGGCTCAGTGCAGTGACACCTGTCCCATTAGTTAATGCTAAAGGGAATGCTAGACAGCAGTCACATTCTTTATAATTCTTCTTGTGAGCATTTTCTTAGTGATACCTGCCTATTGCTGCAAGACTTGGGCAAAATTATCTTTTAGGAAGGAAACAGGCTTCTTGGTGCCTAAAATCTACATGTACAGCAGACAGATGGCAGCTGTCGCATGACTGCACTTACTAGGGTGGGTAAAACAAGAGTTGGGGCTGGGGCTCACCCTTCCCCTTTTGGCTGGATGGTGGTGCAAAATTTGCTCCTGCTGTCAGGCTGTTGATAAGTAGTTTCTACTACTTGCTCTCTTTTTTTACTGTTCTTTTACATTCATTAGTAAGGAAGATGCAAGGCCCAAAGAGTTTTCTAAGTTTTCTGAAAGTTTGCTTCCCTCACAATTCAGCCAGGCATAGGAAGGAGGAGTATAGAGCTTTTAGGTAAATTGAAAAAAAAGACCAGAAACCTAACATGGGTATATTATAAACAGTCTGTAAATTCTTTCACATATGCAGAGTTTTGGAGATTAGATTGCTATTTCCGTATCCCATGCTGAAGGGAGCAGACCATAAAGGAAATGTGATGTTATTCACTCTGGCATTAGTCCCCTTTTCCATTCTGGCTTGGGAGGGGCTCCCTTCTCATAAATCAACATTCCTGTTGTCGTATAAGGCATTTTAGGAAATAGTGATTGTATTACCAGACAGAATATAACCAGTTGTATGTTTCACTCTTGATTGCTCCTTACTGGCATAAACAGCAAGTGAGGTTTTATCTTACAAAAAAGCAGCCTTTGATTAGTTAGAGTTGTGCTGGAAGTTAATAGTTTCTTTCAAAAGCCTTTACTTTCATGGCTGTCTGCTGCCATCAATTTAGTTTTGGAGTTATTGTGTCTCAAATTGCAAAGTTCCTGTCAAGTACAGGAGGGATTCCTCTTTTGCTTCACCACAGAAAAGGGTTTGCCTTTTTTCTTGTTTTAATGTGATTGTGATACAAACCTTCTCTCTTTCTTAGTAGAGAAAAACAGGAAACACCTTTATATGCCGTTCAGAGAGCCATGTGCGTAGTGAGCTGTAACTGCTGATTAGGCTGTCAGTGAAATGCAGCTACAGCACAGTCTGGTCACAAAAGAATGTCTCTGGTCATCAGAGCAATGTTTCTGTGCAGCCAACAACCTTTGGGTACTTGCGCAATTTTCCTTTACGATGATTTAATGAAGTCAATAGAGCATCAGTAATGGTTCGTTACCTTCATTCCATAGCTGTAGTTCTTGCCAAATAATAAAGAGGGGTGCTATTTTCAAATACTTTTTTTTAACTGTCTTTCCCATTTAACAGAATTAGTACAGCTTTTTTTGAATATTGAAGAAAAGAGTGGGGTTTTAATTTTGAAAATTAAACTTCTTGAACTTCTTGGAAGCGCTCACATTGATAAATTGTGCTGGGATAGTATAACTTAGCAAAGTGGTAGTCTGACTGTGCATAATGCTCTGTGATTTGCTGTGCCTTCCTCTTTTACACTGTTTTTGCTGTGCTTTACCGTGCCAGATTTCTTTTTCCATGGCTGAAGCTATTTTCCCTTAAAACAAATGAATATGGTTATGGGAGATAAGCCAGGAAAAGTGCTCCTGTGTTAGTGCTTCTTAGCATGTTCTCTGCAGGTTCACCTCCCTTCTCTGGAGTCTGCCATGTGGGTGTGTTTGTCACTCTGACTCCTGTTGCAGTGGGGAATAACCACCAGTGAGGACAGTCAGGCACTTTGGTATCTGCACACACTGCCAGGGAAGCACAGACTTTACCTGTGCCCACACTCAGTTTTTCAGAATAGGGCTGATTGGTACGGCTTTTAGCCCTAGAATAAAGAGGCAGGAAACTGAGGATCTCTAATTTGCATCTTTCTCATTCCTATCTAATCTGCATGACATCTGGGTTAGTTTGGGAAGATCAGTGGCCAGAGTGGTGCTTTCAAGACAGAATTCTCTCTGACCCAGTGCTGGTAATGTGTCCTTGAGGTAGAACTACTGGTGGTCAAACACATCAGGAATATTCTACGTTGTGCTGACCTGTGATGCACATGAAGGAATGATGCCACTTGAAATGGCTTGAGGTAATGGCATTAACATAAAGAAAGAGGATTGAGAACTGAAGTGCAAAGCTGGAGGCAAGTCACAGGGTGGGAGAAAGGACTAAAATGAGACACTCATTTCTGAGTGGTGTTGCTCATTTTGAAAGCATTGGCTTTATATTTTGGTTGGGTAGCTAGGAAAAAAACATGTTATAACAAAGAGCTGCCTTTCTTTTGAGATGTACCCACTTTCCACCTGAATAGCTTCAGAACAAACATCTGCATGTGCCCTTGTGTCTTTCAGTGACGCATCTTGGGTTTTTTGTTTGCAGTCCAGTTAATTCTTGAAGACAATTACAGTTATAAAATAGAAAATAGCCTTTTTGCTACCAGCTGATCACTTAAACATAAAAGCAATGCTTACTGTGTTATTTTTGAGTTTTTACTGAACAGGTGAGTACATTTCCAGTGTCAAGTTGAAAAATATTACTTAAAGATGAGGAAGCTGAAGGATGCTATCATTAATCACTGTGCTCATAGTCAAATAGAAACCCTGTAGTAGCTGCAGGAGTGGAGCCTCTGCGTCCCACCCTCTCTGTGTGCCTTAATCTTCAAAACCACTCTTTGCTCTAACAGGAGGGACTTTACACAAAATGACTGACTGTTGAACTGTCTTCTGTCGCTAGTTGGTTTTTTTCAGTTACTACCAGCTTCTGAGCCTTTAAGAAATTGGCATTTGTTTCTCAAGCCAATTAAAGGTTAAATCAGTGCTAGTCACACTACTTCGCGGGTCACAATTGCTGTCCAACTTAGTGCCATTTGTCACCAGCAAACATGACCCAAAAACATCTATTTAATCAGGTTTGGTTTTTTTTTCTTTTAGATATCTTCATTTCATATTGGTAACTGAAGTCACCAGGGTAGGAAGGGAACATTGCTTGATATTGGTGGAAAGAATCTTAGAAGGTTATTAAAGATAAGGTGACATTATCTTGGGGGAGAATCCTCTCCTATTCAAACTTGCTTTTGGATTTTCACAGTATTTTGAGAGCTGAATTTTGTTCTGCTTGTGGAGTGGCTATTTCCTAAGCAGATCCAAGAGGCAGCCATGGAAAAATGTGCTTGTCCCTTCAACTGATTTTATGTGATTTGTCTCAGCTGCCTTCTGAAGACTGCAGTTATGTGCAGTGGGTTTCCCTCAGCAAAATGGCCAAATGTATTTTTTTCACAGTTCCTTTCTCTCTGGCATGTACTATGGAGATGGGAAGTTTTTGGGACAGCTAGGGCGATTTCTTGGCTTGCAGTACAAAAAGGAGGGAAAGCCACATATATGTGAATGGTAAAACATTTCAGTTTCATGTGAAGGTTCTCATGAGAGGCATTTGAAGTTGCTAAAGGTCTGTGGTACTAAATAAGGTAGTGTAAAGGGCAAGAGCTAGGCTTGTGGTTGTTTCATATGACCAATTCCAAGCAAAAACAGACTGAGTGATTCTTGCTACCTCTTTGTTGGCAATTGCACTACTTCTTAAGCTGCTATCAAGCAACAATATGTAATACAAAGAACAGTAGGAGCCCTTTAATCTGATGTATATGGTCTGGAGGGTTGTTAACAGGTTAGGGAGAATAAAGGGAAAACCTGACTCCTTAGGGTCCTTATCTTTGAGCATGAACATTGCATAGCATCATGTCAGAACCCCTATGACAAAGATAAAGAAAATATGTCTTAGCTTTTTTGGGTATGTTCATTGGGATCTATCAGGAAGTAACCTGGGATAATGCAAGGTGCTCTGCAGTCTCCAAATCCATTGAGGGATACTCTTAGGAGAAAAAGCCTCTTAGTTCCTACCAGTGAGTTGTGATTAGGCTGTGAAGAGTCTGAATTTGCATAATTCACCTGTCCTTTGAGAACTATCTGCAGTGTAACCTGTGAGCAGCTCAACACAGAACATAGCTCGGTAGCATTTCAGCCCTCCAGGGTGTTCAGGTATTTGGTTGTGTATGGTGGCAGGACTGAAGAATGCAGTGACTCCTTTTTTTTACTTTCTTCCCCAGACATGTGACCAGTTCTGAAGTGGTTTGAAATGTTAGGAAAGTAGGTAGGTTCATAAGTGAAAAATTGCTGTGTCATTATTGCAGCTGATACAGCAATAATTCTGGGAAAGATGCTGTAAAAATAGATGTCTGTGTTTTGAAATGTTTACTTCTTGGTTTCTCTGCAGCTGTTGGCCAACTGACCTTTAATATTATTTTGCATCTTCTCTCCTGCTTGCTTTAGTACTTTTTAGAGGGGATGGTGGATCTTCCTTTTTTAATTTCCCTATTTAGTCTCAGCTTGTTCCATCTTTTATGCCTAAATTTTTGTGGTGATTGACCACACCACTGTTTCAAGTTGATCAGGACAGTTTCAGGTATCTGATATCATTCAGACTGGTCTTTAACAAAGTAGCTCAGCAGTTTCATTGAAATTCCCCTTGCATTCAGATTTTCCAAGGTGAGATCATGGTACAGCACTTTTTCTCTCACAGTTCATTCTGGCCTCTCAATTTGCAATCAACTCTGCTTATATAAACAAGAAGTAAAATAAGAAATAGCATTAATAGAAGGGTTAAAATACTAACAGAAAACAAGCACCAGAAGTTGTCATTCTTTCATATCGTGTATAAATAAAATAGGAAGTTATATCTTGTTCTGAGGTGATGTAACTGTGAGTTGAAGAACTGCTTTCTGCAGTATGAGGCAGAAAACTCTAGCAGCAGGGCATTGCCTCAGAGTAGAGAATTCTGGCTTCCTTTGCTGACCTGAGCTATTGCATTGCAAAATTTAAGTGCACAAAGTTTTGCTTAAGCCAGTCACTACTTGGAGGGAGGGTGGGGAGAAAGGGATATTTCCAAAGACTGAGGTCTTTCAAAATGACCTTTTGAAACCTTTCTGTGAAGTTTTTGAGCATTGAGGAGAAGGTAAGAAGTTTGGTTTCCAAGCTGAAAACACGAAATATCTGTCCAACCATTTCATTGCGCGCCTTTGAAATTCTGGCAGTTTTGTGCCTGAGCAGAATGTAGGCACTGTAACAAATCTGCTCATCAGTGCACGTGTGGTGCCTGAGATGTTTGGGTTTGTACAGAACATACATTGTCCACTCCTAAACCCCAGGTGCTTCATGGAGAGTGCAGCACACAGAATTTGGCTGTGAAATTTAATTTGCTGTTGCCTCTCTTTAGAGCTGTGCCAGCCACTGTACAGCCTGATCCTGTCACTGCAAATACACACAGCTCATCATCTTACTAAACTTGGGAACAGTCTAAAAGCATGGCAGTAATCCTTAGTTGTGTTGTAACACTCCTTGGTTAACAAACGTGTCAGACAGTTTTATTTCAGTGACAAGCATGATTCCTGGAATTTTGGGACCCTCTGCAGCCTTTTATGGTTGGTGGAAAGAATGCTTTTTAATTTCAGTGGGTTTTGTCTTTAGTGGACCTGCTGTCTTCTGTAACTCCTGAATCCTTAGGATAATAGTGGAATTTTAGACATTTCCTGCTTTCTTTGCAGCAAGGCTTTTCTTGAAAGTCAGATACTTCATGCAGAAGTTCAAGAGGTAGAAACTAGAACACAGCAGA
Source organism: Corvus cornix cornix (assembly GCF_000738735.6). Lineage (NCBI taxonomy): Eukaryota > Metazoa > Chordata > Aves > Passeriformes > Corvidae > Corvus > Corvus cornix. The sequence continues at coordinate 19,410,660 of NC_046338.1, read as the reverse complement.
GAAAACTTAATTAGGAACAAATTGAATTCTGCATGAGGTACAAGGAGAGCATTTAAAGTGTAAGTTCTGATACAGTCATGTGTTCCTTCTTTAATGCAGGCTTGCCCTGGTGAAGAGCAGTTCCTATGTTTGATTAAATGTCACATGTCTGCAGAGATCAAATACTGGATGAGAAAGAAATATTGGTTTGTGTCTGTAGAAGTGTTTGTAAGGTAATTGGTTATAAGTATTCAAGCACAATAAAGGTATCTACTTACTGCTTCAGTTCCTCAGCATTCAGATTGATGGTGTACCAGGGACTTTCCAAAGTAGTATTCTGCCCTCTGTAATTTAAAGTAAAAATATGTGTGCATTAAGCTAGGAAATCTGTTCTTCACAAGTTTAGTTAGTAGAGGGGCATAAACTGCAAAGACATTTCTAGGAGGTTGATAAAATGTGCCCCAGTCTATCTTAATTGGCTACTTCTGTGCTTTCCAGGTGCTGAGAAAACAGGTGTATTTTTTTGAGACTGTAAGGTTTTCTGTGATATCAATACTTCATGAAGGTGTTCTGAAGGTATTTCTACTGAATAGACAGGCGATTTCCAACAAAAATGTTTTACTCTTTTTGACATCCAGGCTTCAGTATTAATGCAAAACCCAGTAAACCAAGGACAGATTAGTGAATCTGACTGGCAGGGCTTGTACAAAAAAGGATAGCTTGCTTAACTTCTTGTTGGCAAAGAGGATGGAGAATCTTTGTAATGAATAATGGAAAAGAGAACGATAACAATCAGAACAAGCACTGTAGGGTATCAAGTTTAATGTCCAACTCATTCTTAACATGTGGCAGAGTGGCTTAGAAGTTCTGATTCCCAACAAAATACCTCTCAGATAGTAACGCTTTGCCCATTTCTGCACATCCTTTTTTTTCCTAAAGGACAGAGGTGAAAGTTTCTCTTCCTTGGGTTATCAAAATGCCAAAGGGACAAGGTAAGATTTAAGGTTAATTGAGGCCACTTTCTGTTCTGAACAAGGACTGCTGCTTTTGGGAAGTGGCTGCAGGGATTTCAGGTGGCTGATGGGAAGCACTTAGGTTGGCACCAGACATTGCAGCACTTGGGGAAGACTGCAGGAATACTATCAGTGAGATTAAAGGTATCTTGCTCCCAGGTGCTCTAACAGTGAAGGGGAGAAGGAGAAACTTTTTGTACTAATAGTTTTTTTACAGATTTGGTACAAAATGGGAAAGAGTTCTAGGCAGCCACATGGAAAATGGGCAAAGCACAGTTTGACTTTTCTTTCTTTTTCTAGAACACAGCATTGAAAGAGCTAACAAGTTACATCAGGAGCAATTTATTTTGTTCAACCTGTATTTACTTTACTGGAAGAACCTTTAGGTTGTGAAATGTACACAGCATGTTCTTGTCCTTGTTCTAGAATGAAATACTTAAAAGAGGAAATGTTTTCAGCTACATTCCAGGAATCTTTGAATAAGTTTTATCAGCATGAATGGTTAAAATTTGAGCTTTTGGTCCCTTGAAAACAAACATGTTTCTGTTTTGATTCAAGTTCTGCTCTACCAGCATAAAGGAGTTAAAACCACAGCCTAATGCCACAGTAACATACGTATGTATAGGAGAATCCCCACATGGCACAGGGCTGCCAGAGCTGCTTCTACACAGGGTCCTCTGCCAAAGGACACAAAGTGCCTTTGTCTCCTGTTGTGGGCTTGGCAAAGCAGTTTTTCCTTCCAGGAGTACAGAGAAACTGGGAAGGGTAGTCCATGTAGGTATTGTTTCTGTGGTGAGCTTGAGCAGATAGGATATCGGCAAGCCGTAAAATCCATCTGGGATGGCCCCATTCCAGAGCTGAATAGACCAAAATTGATGCATGGTTTTCCCCTATTGCAGGGCAAAAACTGCTTCCAAGCCAAATACTGCTTTAAGTTACATATGACTTTCACTTTTGCATCACCAGAGATGATTGGCAAGACTATTGCTTCAAATGTCTTAACCAAGATTAGGGACTTAGAGCAATGAACATATTAAGACTGAGAATAGAGTCAGTGAGTATGCTTGACATAGAATCTGCTAGCAGTATTCTGCTAGCAATATTCTTACCATATGTACATAAACCATATTGTATCTCTCAGCTTCCTGCACAATCTGTCTTCAGATCTTCATATCCACTGTCTCCTTAACTGTAACTTCTTTTGCCTGCTAGAGCTTCCATCTGCAGCAAAATGCCATTTTAATATAAACACTACTGTATCAGTAGAATCAAAACATTGAATTATGGCACTATTCGAAGCTGTCTAGCCTTAATCAAAGTAAGAAATAACAAATAATAATTTTGGTGCTAATCTTACAAAGTTTTTGCCTTTAAAAGGCATTACTTCAGAATGAAGTAATGATAGAAAGTATATTGAAAGTTACTTATGCATTGGAAAGGTGACTGCAGCGATAGGTAAAAACTTTACAGGTAGTTCATGACTTGGTCTTTAACATTATTGCATGCTCTTATTTTTTGTTATTGCACATGTATGTTACTGCATTTGCTCTGTTTTACAGTTGTACAATTTTGGAGAGATGGTTTCTATAGTGTTCTGGACAGATACATGGAAGCCAGAAAGCTTCTTTGACAAGATTGAGAAGAACAGGCAGAATGGAATGCACACCCTGTGCTTACTCGGTGAGCAGCAGCCACTCCTCCTGCATTTTAGTCTATGTGTTGAGTGTTTACCCAACTGTCTAGATCACCAGATAAGCAAATGTGACATTAAAAAGATGAGTGGTGATAAACTTTTGAATTCAAAGTGACTTCATGGATGTAGAAGCAATTTGGTAAACTGGACACTTAAAATCTTGGGGGTTTGCATGTTAAACCCCTTTCATCTGAGTCACTCTGGTTTAGTTGATTATGTAACAAGGAATACTTATTCAAGGTTTAAAATGTATCCAGCTTTCAGTATGATAATTGGGGGGGAGGGCATTTGAGTACAGGTAACGTTTGAATTCCTCTTGGAGACATTATGGTCAATTTATTTCATAAAATTGCAGTTGTGCAGAGTCTTACCTACCTGACCTCTTCTCTATTTCAAATCCCTTTTTTTCCCATAACAGAAGTTTGTTCTAAATTTTCATTGGGACAGGAAAGAAGCGCTAACGAAAGTCAGATTCCTGCATGACAGTGATGTAATCACTGTCGAGCAGTCAGACTGTATTACCTTTTGTGACATAATGTGCTCATGGTTTAAGAGTAGTCCCAATGCACTGGTGTGCTCAAATGTGCTGGTATTTAACTGTCTTATGCTAAATATGCTTATCTGTATATTTACTAGGATTTTTATTTGGCTGTGTTGCTCTGAAATCTGTGAAATTTGCCCTATCTTTGGATAAAATCACATGCATAAAGTCACAGGATTTTGAAATTAACTAACACATGAAACAGTACAGTGTGATCCATATTCTAATAGCTAAATATAGTAATAATTTTAATAACAGCTAAAATGTTGTTAAAGCTTTACCTACATAGAAAACTAAGTGGGGAACTTGTAGGGAACCTGTGTTCTAATGTGTTTTGTTCTACAGATATTAAAGTGAAGGAGCAGTCTCTGGAGAATCTCATGAAGTGAGTCACCATTTTGAAAATTCATAGAAACACACAGTGCACTTAAGGTTTTTTTTTGTACAAGGAACAACGGTTCTTTGCCCATAGTCTAATACTGAACTTACCTGCCTTCTCCTCTTGTGCTTTTCAGTGGCCTTTTGATTCTTAGAAGGAGTGAAACTCTTTTGTTCGTTGCAATAGGGCCTGGCTTTATTTAAAGTAACTGAATGGAGTTGCAGCAGAACATGATCTTTTATATAACTGTCCCTGTGAGAAGCACTAAGTCAGAATGGGGTAGACTTTCCTCTTGGTGAATGAAGTGTTATTTCTCTACTGTTCTGTGCCTCCTGAAACAGATTAATATCTGAGAGTGTTATAAATTTATTCTTCTGTACAGTGGGTAGAAACAGTGCAAAGTACATAATATGTAACACCCTTCTTAAAGAGTTAAATAAGCAATATATGCTCTTATGTTTGTTTAACTGTATTCAAAAAGCTTTTGCCACATTTTAGTCATCTCTGCAATCTGTATGTTTTGACAGTAGTGAATATAAATGGCTCCTTTATACACATGCTGTAACTGGTCTAAATTGACATTTGTGAAGTCTCACAGTATCATTGAGGTTTGTTTATTCTGTAGTTTCAAAATAAAATGTTTGACTAAATCCACAGTTGGCAAAGAAAGCAGCATTTCATTTAAGAATACATTTCTAGTCTGTAATCATCTGTCTACAGGGCATTTAACAGAAAAACAGTTGTATGCCCTTGAATTTAAGTCTAATGCATCCTTCCAGAGTAGCTGCAAAACCTGCACATTGCTTCTAGCAGCTGAATTTGTTTTTAGGATCTAAATGATCTACCAGCTGGAGCCCAGCTGTATCACAGGTGTGATGAGAGCACAACAGATTACTGTACTCTTTAAAAATCCACTCTTGTCTAAAAGGCCCAGCCTGAGAGCCTGTGCCTGTTTAAGTTCAACCTGCTGGTCTAGAGGTCTCTTGACATAAGCTGTAAGATTGCTGGGGATAACAAAATGAGTTATATGTGAAATTTCTCTGCTTTTCCTTCCCTGCAGAGGAAGAAAGATTTATGAGCCACCACGCTACATGAGTGTAAATCAAGCTGCAGAACAGCTTCTTGCCATTATTCAAAACAGGAGGCTCCAAGGAGAAAAACCAGGTATGACTGCAGTGCTTCTGTCTGCTACCACCCCTCTCCAGTCACACCTATTGATGAGCTGCTGAACTCCGCTCCCTTCCTCTGACTCTCCAAATTCTGTTTGCAGTGGATTTGGGCTGCCTTAAATCTTAGTCATGAGATGGATTTGGCCAAGTTTCAACAGCATAGTTCAGTGAGCATCGATGAAGGTGTGCTGGTGGCTCCTGGAGGTTTAGTCGAAGCCTTAGTCTGGAAACCCTGGACTATCCACATTTAACTGTGAGCTCTTTGGTCCATTAGAATTGCAGGAGGCAGAAGGACTCTGAGCATTTTAGATCAGTCAAGCTTCAACAAAATCTCTGCTATATTTTACTCACACTCTGTTCTACATGAACACCAGCCTGAAGCTAGGTTAACCTAAAGATGCAGAACTGTGATTTTTACCTTGAATTCTTAACACTAGTCAAGAGCAAACTGTGAAATGTTTATTGAGACCAAGGGTAAAATCACAGCAGCTAATAAAGATGATGCAGTTGTATCACAGAAATTTAACAGAAATTGTTTTAGGTCTACTCATTTAAAATGTTTATTCCTTCAATACTATTAAAATGAAAATCCCTTAATTTTATCCTTTACGTAGAATGAATCAGAAGCAGCAGTTTCCTCAAAGTGAACAGAATTCCTGAATGAATTCTTCCTTATCAACATCCTTAAGCCTTATTTTCTCTGAAGAGCAAGCTTCTTTCTAGACCACTCCAATAATTTAATAATTGGAGGTTTAAGAAAGCAGTTAAGGTTTAAGCATTTTGAGTACTTTTTTCCATATGGTAGGACCATTAGTCAATAAATTAAACATTTAATCTTCTTTCTTACAGAAATAACTGAAAACACAATTTGTGTTGGCCTTGCTCGTGTGGGTGCTCCAGATGAGAAGATTGCTTCAGGCACACTACAGCAGATGTCCACTGTGGAACTGGGTGCTCCACTACATTCCTTAATTGTTACAGGCACTATGCATCCTCTGGAATTGGAAATGCTTAAACTTTTCTCTGTTGATAGTTCCAGTTTTGAAAATAATGCATGTCAAAAGACTACTTAAATAAAAATGAGGCATTTACATTTTTATTCCATATTTAATTGCATAAACAGCATAAAGTTATTGCTGTGACTATTTAAGACTTGTCTAACTGCAGTTAGACTCTGTTGTTTCAGAAGACAAGACTGCAGGAAGATGGACCTGCTTCTACCCGAGGCTGCAAACTGCACCTGCTGGTATCAGCTTCTACCATGCAGACACCTCCAGAAACTTTTAAATCTTTGATTCAGGTCATTGACATCCACATCAGTCTTGGGCTGCTGATTAGGGTAAGAAGAGTACCAGGTATCTGTGTGGCAGCACTTGCTGTAGTGCATTAACCAAACTTACTGCATACACTGTAATAAGTGCATTAGATGCTAAATTTCGCTTTTCAATTTTCCAGGAACTTAGGAGTTCTCTTACCAGTACAAAACATTAGTGTGCAAAACCTTTTAGGTCTGTGTCCATGTTTGCCTTGGGAGAGTAAATACAGACAGGTGAGAATGCTTTAAACCAAAGAAAACCAAGAACTTTCCTGTTGGACAGCTGGTGAAACAGGGTGAGAAGCTGCACAGAATTTCTTATTTCAGAAGACTGCAACATAAAATAGAACTGGATTTCTGCTAGCATTTATGAAGGGCTGGACTCAACTGCAGCAACCACAATTAACCTCCAGCCAAGTCTCAGCAAACAGACTACAAGAATTCTCTTTAAATCAGCTAGTAGATGATGATGGTTGCTATTTCAATTATTCTTCACAGTATGATGAGAACAAAGCAGACCTATATGCATATTTTTTTTAAAACTGAAGATTTATTGGAAAGACATTTGATCCCATATCTTTTCAGCAATATAGGATAGTTAACATTTTATATAGACTGTATTCAAGTAGAAAAGATTACATTAAAAATTTCTTAATATTGCACTTGGGACAAGCCGTGGCTAAGCTACTAACATTAGCATTCCAGAACAAAATCATACATAGTCTTCAGAATTTTAGTGAGCTGCCTTGTGTTACCTGCAAGATTTCTTCACAGGTGCTTTCACACACATTGCTATTCAACTGAAGCTCACTGCTAAGAGTAATTCCTGTAATTTAAAGGTAAAGGCAAGCAATATGCTGTATGCTACCAGGAATGACTTTGGCAATTGCTTCATTCACATTATTTCACACTTCAGCCAAGATACTGTAGCGATTCACTTAACTCTTGTACAAGATCCCAGCATACATGTGAGAGGCTCCAATGCACATGGGAAGTGAAATACCCAGCTCCTTTTACACATTATTTCCGCCAAATTACCACACAGGCAGGAACCTTTTGTGGCTCACTGAGACAGACGAGTAGATTGAGCAGTATTTGCACACAGCAAGACTCAGTCTTCACGTGCCAGGCGCAGCATGGCTGGCATTGCTTCACATTATAGCAGTGTCTGGCCAAGGAAGTCCCAACAGGGGCAGGCATTGCAACAAAGCCTGAACGGGGACAAATCCAAAAGGGAACCCCAGCAAGCTGCAGATAGGGATTTTCACAGAACTGTAAAGGAGGAAATAACTACTGAGTCTGTACTGAGGATCAGAGAGAAATGAAAAAGAAAAAAGAAAAAGAGAAAAACCTGTTTAAAGGGGTGGGATAGCCAAGAACTGTAGTGAGTGGCAGTCTGATGGCTGCTGGAGAAAACAGGACAGGGTTTAATTATTAACTAAAATTGTTGCTCTGAACTGGTATTTAGAGACCTTGTTTCATGAAGAAGGGTAAGTGCATTTTATAGAAGCATGCAACTGAACATCTGCACTGTGTAACTGCAACTGAAATCTGCACTGTGAAAGAAAAGCCATGGACTTTACAATTTGTTTGCAGACTGTGTGCAGAGGGTAGAAAACTGCAATTCAGCAGCAGCTTCTCCCCTCTTGTGTCTTGTTTATATTCCCAAAACAGGTTCGCTTACAACAGTTAAAAAGAGAAACCGTTAGCCTACCTTCACCTTTAAATGCTGCTTTACTTCTTAAAAAAAAAGTAAATTACGACTGTTAAGTCACTAAGGTCTATTTTATTAGTAGCAGCTTCAATTTTTGTGTAAAAATAGTGTCAGCAGCTTTTACTAATGACGCAACTAAACTTTCGCTTTAGTAAGCATTATTACACAAAAAGCAGAGTCATTTATTTACTTTTCATCTTAGGGTAGCAAATCACACGAGTAACTCAGCTCTCTGTGGGGACCCTCCTGATGTAAGGAGCCAGTCCATCCAGAGCTGTAGACTTACCCAATTAGCCTATAAAGGACCAGTCCTTACTGCGCGTATTCCTAAGAGTTTTCCACTGTTACTTAGCACAAAAAACATGGAGGCATTTTAACACAGACACTCTGTAACATTTGTTTTATCTTCTTTTTTGCTGTAGGTGTGTTAAGAATCATGCAGTTTGCAGGCTTGGTCTTTGGAACAATAGGGTTTTAAGTTACTGGTTTCAGTCACAGAAAAAAATAACCCACAAAGACAGACCAGCAAAAGCACAGAAAGTATGAGCTACAAGAGAACATGAGAAAACCACACTTTAAAAACTTGATTCAAAACTCAGTGGTGGATACAAGGAAGCTGAGTTTTAGCACATGATCTGCAGACATTCATCCATCTCTGGATGTCCATCATTCACACAAGTCTTTGTTTAAATCATGCCTTGCATCTCCAATAAAGTGTCAATAGCAAAGTGTTACATAAGCAGCCAGTGTTAAGTAATTAGCAAAACACAAATAATGGTGCTTTGGCTTTTAGGGTAAGGAAAACTGTGCTTTCAACTGCATGTTTTGTACTCTCCTAAAACCTGAGCAAGTATCCCCTTAGTAGGTGAAAAAAAAAAAATCAGATGTCCCTTGTTTACTGCCATACTAGATGTGACTGCAGTTACTGACTAAACATGTCATACACTGTGTTTTGCAGAATTTTGTGATGCTTACCCTTTATCAGAAAGCCTAAAAAGGCTTAAAGTCTATTTTGAATCTAACTTCTCTACACTATCCCCAATTATATTTGACAAATAAATGATTCATTTCTTTAAGTTTAAACATAATGAAGTGCTATCTTTCTTAGCTAGAAAACTCAGACTTGTACATATGCTTCCAACAATCAGCTAAATCATAATAAGCAAAAAGTTATTAAAATAATTCAACAGGCTTATAGGCTGTTTCACTCCATTTCCCATATTAAAAAAGTTTGCAGATGTACATTTAAAAGAATACCATCACCACCACCAAACAAACTGCCACTCTGCCAGGTTCTCACTTGGAAACTTTTCATTAAGAAACTAAAACAGTGGCAAAGCTCAGCAACTTGGGCAGGACTACAGTATTTCAACAAGTCCTGGAATAGTCTGTCCTGAAACATGCTGGTATAAAGATGACTTAAACCAAAGCCTGCTCTTGGATCATGACAGAATTGCAATGCATCTGTCTGGTGCTTGCCTTTAAAGTGGTATCAATTGATCTTCTCTAGCCTCAAATAGCAGTAACAGTAACTATTAAAAAATTAGGAAATCCTCTGGCAGCCAGCAAGCAGCAGTCTATATGCACCACACTACAAAAGAGTACCTCCACCCTATAATCACAGCCAGATTTTAATCACCTTGTCTGTGAACATACATGCACACGGTATCTTAAACTGCAGTGCTCAAATCTGCTCAACGGATTGCTGCACCCCACCCCATGCCATGTAACTTCCACCTTTCAGTCAGGAACTCTGGGCCTGGCAGAGCATCTTCCAGGTGGGACAGGGAGAGAGCCTGACAGAGTGCCAGGCAGGAGGCCAGGGAAGAGAGATGTGGAACATGCAGCCTGCTGGGAGGACACTGCACTTGCGTCTGCAGGGAAAACAAACAGGATCAGAAATAGGCAATGGAAGGATCTGAAGACTGGAAGAGACTGCAAAGATTAAAACCAATATTATAGGTGACTTTGTACCATTTTTAAACCAGGTGCCATTTATTTTGCACCCGGTTTCCAGTTCCAAGCACAAGAGTACACCCCCAAGATATGGACAAAATCAACATTCACGTTTCAAAATCTCAACTGGAAAATTCAGGAATCACGTATCAAATTTGGCAAGTGTTGTGTTTTCACATAAAAAGAAATCAGGTGCTATATAGGAACAACAGAATGAATGCAAGAAACTCTTAATACCTGTGATGAATTCAACAATATCAGTGGCAAACAAACCATTTCTGCAAATCAATCTTCAGTAATTTCATAGTGCCTAGCACTTACTACACAGACATTGTCAGCTTCTCAGGGCCTTGATTTTACTATTACCTTTAACAGGTACCAAAATTAGTCGAAAACCCATACCAATCAGTGGAAGCTATGATTTCTCGGAAGAATGCCTGTCTTGCTTTTTACTCCACCATGTTCTCTTTGTAAAATGTCCTCTTAAAAAGTCTTCCATTACTAAGTGAACTACTACAGCATAGTGGAACTATCATCTGTAATACCAAGCATAGCAGATTGCTTTTGAAAAAGACACTCAGATATCTGAGTGAAATGACTATAAATGCTAGAAAATATATGACAGACAAATGTTTCTGGAAAAAACCCAAATCTAATAACCCTTACTGCACTGAGAACATTCTCCCCTATGAAAACATACAAGGCTACAGTAAAATAGTCAAAGATGTAAGATTTGTCAACCTGGAAAAAGCATAAGCTTAAACAACATGAAATGTGGTCCTTATTTCCATTTCAGGTATAACCACCAGAAACAACCATTTTCAGTATTTGGAAAGGCAAAATTTGAATTTGATCACTTTAATAAAAATTATTACAACCTATTAAAATCAAGGAGACTTAAGCTTTCACAATTTCAGGATTTAGTTTTTTCCACCACATAATTTCTAAAATAAAAAACTTCAAGCATTTCTTCCATCACCAGCATCCTCCTTCAACTGCCCATTGTGCCCATGAGCAGCATCATGTAATGTCTCATTACTCTCAACAGTATGAAGAGACTAAGAAGTGGAGTTAAATCTAATATTTTGACTAAAATAATTTTCACAAGACATGTGCAACAAAATACCCAGCTTGTCTCAGAAGCAAGTCTCTTCACAATAGCTTTGTCTTTTACATTTAGAATTTTTCTGTCTGGTAAGATGCAAATATAATGGAAGTCTAACATCTACAGTTATGCAAGTACACAACCCCCCCGCATACATCACTAGTAAATAATCAGACTGCATACAAGATTACTTGTAAAAGTAATAAAACCCTTTGATGCTCTGTATTTATGCTGGCAAATAGCTCTCCTGATATAAAAGGCACTTTGAAAACCCAATATGGTTTGGTTCATTAAGTTTGCAAAGTACAAACAATTGTACAAACATACAATTATATTGAAGCATGTCAGCCATTGTGACATTGTCTACAAAACAAGTTTCCAATTGTTGATAACACTGGTTTTATGGGAATGAGCAGTGGTTTCAGCAGCTTTACTGAAGACATGACAGGGTTTCCAGTACCACAATCTTATTAAGTAAAAAACCCTCAAAAACTTACGAGTTTAGGGGCCCCCAAAAAAACAAGACCCGAAGTCCATAACATTCATTCAATATTTACTCCTTAGAAGTGAACTCCATCCATAGCCCGAGGGCAGAAATCTATTCAGTCGATTCCAGACGTGGTGGAGGCAGGCTCTGTTTCAAGAAGTGTTGGTACACCAGTACAGTACTGAAAACTTTGGTCCAACAGCACCATTCCAGAAGTTCACTACATGGCTGCAACATCAATCTGTATGTAAAGCTGCCTTACTCCTGCCTGTGGAAAAGGGAAGGAGGGTTAAAAATGCTGTAAAGCCAAAGCAGCTTCCTGTCCTGAACATCAGCCCACATCAGTAAGTGACCTAGCAAAAAACCTCAATGTCTTATTTTTCTGTAATTCATCTCCTACATTTAGCACATCACTCAGAGAGCATGGGACGAGTAAGGAGTTCTTCACACAGTCAAGTGCACACACATAATGATGTATTAACATTAGCTTTGCCATTATTACCTCTTCTGATTCATCCTAAATAACTGCCACACGTGAAGCTGCACAAAAGCACTTCTTACTTTCTTTTGTGCCACTTCCTGAAAAGCAAGCTGCTTGAAGAACTGTCAGGTTAAAATGGAGCTAAGCACAAGAGCGTAACGTGGGACTTGTTCAAACCAGTTCTACATTATGATTTTATCCAGAAAGCCATCACATGTGCAAGCAGCCAATGAGTAGCTTTGAGTAGGTCCAGTCTGTTGTGAGAAACCCTAAGCTAAGAGAAGCCTCATCTATTTTCTTAGTTCCTTATAGGTCAATATAGAACAACCAAACTGGATACACCTGAGACAATTACATCTGTTATTTCCATAAAGTGGCATGAAAAACTAATGCAGAGAGGTACAGTAATTCCATCTACACAACTGAGTATTTTGAAATTGTTCTATACAGCTGGAGCAGAGAAGCTTTTCAAAACAGATACCAAACTCAGAAATATTCAACCTTTCCTGATAAGAATTACGTCACATCACATGACAAGCAATTTACACTTTGAGATGTGATTTCTACTGATAAGACATACCTGAGTAAAAATATTGTGAGTCTGGCTTAGAATCCACCTTCCATCAGCATCAGGAGCTACTAATAACTTCAAAGTCCCTATGTAAACATCAGTACAGAGGGTCCAGAAATGTGGATCATGTAAACTGTAAACTCCTTGCAACTGCTGCACCTAAAAATAGAGGCAAATTTTAGAAAGTGTATTTCAGAAAATATTTGTCTGTACTATGTTTTTTTTTGTAGAAAATATTATAAAAGCCAATGCATTCTTTTACTTCTAGTTCACTGGGCATTTTGTGATCTTTTACCAGAACTTCTTATTACTATCTCTGTTATTGTAAGGAAGATGAAAACATACAGAGGATTTGTGTCTGTGTGATGATTTTGTGTATGTGTTGTGATTTTGTACTCTGCTGCATTTACATTCTACATGTGTTTTACTGAAACCGTTTCTGAAAATAGAGGTGTTCAAGAGAGAAAAGTCAGTTACTGGATTTGAGATGGCATTCAATTAAAACTGCTCTTTTTGCAAATGTGGGAATTTTGCCATGAAACATACACACAGCTGAAGCTCAGTCAGTCAGCAGCTTGATCAGTCAGAGCAAAAACAGCTTAACAGCTCACCCTCTGGTAGCACTGAGGCAGGGCATTTTCCAGAGAAGGAGGAGTTCTCTGCATCAAAATCCCAATGGATTCTTTTAAAAGTGGAACAATACTAGAAAGAAAAAAGGAAATTAGCTATTATTACTTTTTCAAAAGGTGCAAGGAGCAACCTAAGATTCCTTAATGCTGAAAAATTTTTCTTCAGTTCTTCCACCAGAAGCTGAGAAAGTTGCCATGAAATACCAGTACAGAAAATAAAAGCATTGACAAAATTGCTATGGTGTCCTATCAAAGGCAAGACTATTTCTCTCTCACAGTTTCCACAGAGTTAACTAGTGGCTAGTCACAAAAGATTAATGGTTTAACCACGGGATTTGAGAGGAAATCTCTTAGTGTCTTGGAAGTTATACAACAAAGCAGCTGTATAGCTCAAAACCAACTTCAATGGCAAATCATTCACAACCAACCATAAAAATACTCAACTGAAATAGGGTTTGCCTCTGTGTTTGGGTTAAGGCATATTTTTCTTATGAACTAAGATAATAATGGGGCAATCATAAAACAAAATTATTGTGGAACAGTCCAGCTACAACAGAGTTATTTTGTCAGAAACAGACAACTTGGCATATTCTTGAAGTAAACTAAGTGTAGGGTCTCATCCAAGCTCAAGGGTTAAACATTTGGAAGCAATTAGAGGTTCCCTCCTGGCCAAATAGTCTTGTTTAATCAGCAAACTAAGAAGACATTTAATACCCTTTTTTGTCATTATTACTTTTTGTTTTTTAATAAAACCAGGAGACCAGTAAGCCTATGCCCTGAAGCTACCACTAAAAGGTTATACTCTTATTAAGCATTCAGCATGGTGATTTTTTTGTTTAGGTGTAGTGCATCATGTCTGGTTCAGTAGCACATCCTAAAATTTTCAAGTGGATGACAAATATGTGTAGTCCAACACTGAAGCTCAAAGAGCAATTTAATTTCAAGAGCATACAAGTCACCTAACACTCTGGACCGAAAGTGATTATGTATTTCAGAAATTGTAAGCGGCATTTCAGAGTTCAGCACTGGCATCACAGCTACACTACCTGGAGTTATGGGATTAAAAGCACACCTAAAACGTTTGTAAGAGATTAACTGGACCAGCTGTTAAAGGACACTGCAGAAGCTTTGTTTAAAATCTCATGAAGTGATGTGGAATGCACAGCACAGACCAGCTGTGTATTTGCAGATGTGAACAAATGACCTAACCATTTTAAAAAAGGTGTTTCCATTTGAACATGGGAGCAGTGCTGGCTGATGGACTGCTCAGCTCACTCCCTGGTTAAACCCTGGCCAGGGATGGGAGGGAGCAAGAGGCTGCGTGACTCTTATCTAATGAACCCCTGGAAAAACCACCACCCTAAAATTAAGTCTTCTTGCAGGCACAATGCTTGTTCTAGCCAAATTCACTGCCTGGTGCTCTCTAGCACATGGCCTCCCACGTTTGCACTGCCACCAAGGCATCGGTTCAGAGATAGAAGCAATTAGGGGCAAGCATTAGGACCAGGAGTTGCCTGAACTGGACCTGTCACCAAGACAAACAGTTAGCAATGCAGTAACTGTCAATCTGTCTAAAGGAAGCTTAATTGGAGTGTCACATTCTACAGTGGATTACAGAAGTTTAGGGAAAAAAGGTTCTCTTATTAATGAACCCATCTCACTAAATAATGTCCATGTCACAAGCACTACATCAAAGGGAGGTGGAGCTGCCAACATACTCCACTGCTGAATTGATTTCAGTTTAACTCCCTATTTAAAATGCACATTTGCTTCTTAATAAAAACCTTGAAAGACCAATACACAAGTTCAGGATGCAAACTGAATGCAAGAATTTTGAACACTGACTCCATTCCCATAAATTTAACAAAGCCTCTGTAACTTATGCATCCAAAGGTTTCAAAAACCACACACATACAGGCTGCATATTATTCTCCCAGGGAATCAACTAAAAGAATAGAGAACGTAGTAGTCTGCCTTTTTATTGAAACATACCACTAAAAGTGAGAAAAGCCATGAAAGAAAGCTAACAAAAATGGCTAATTTGTACAACTTATTTACATCATTTAACAAAACTGTTGTACATTATCTGATGGAAGAGAAATTAATTGTCAAGTAGATTTGAACAGACAGGCTAAGAACACCTTGAAAGTCCAAAGAATAGAGGTAAACCAGGATGTGGCTTGATGCTGTCAGTGAAAGTTGACGCACAACCCGGGTCACACCTTCTTCCTCTATCTCAGAGCCAGTGTTCAGATACAAAGTTTATCTTTTGCAAAGCTGAAAAGGCCAAAAGACAGCTGCAGTGATGGGACAGGCCCTCACAAATGCTGTTCAGAGCAAAGAAGGACATGGATGCCCCTCTGCATCCAAGGGATACTAACTTACGTGGTAGTCTTACTGTAAGCCAAACTAACACAACAAACAACAGAATCCTGTTTTATGATGCCTGATGTTTTCCATTGTTTCATGCATATTACTGAAGTATAAAACCTTTAATTTAAAAACCAAGACTCCAGAGAGTATGCTCTTTTCTCAAACATTAACTAAAACCAGTATTACTTAATCACTAAGAGGCACTAGAAATATCAGTTCCATTTCATGTGACTGAAGAAAACGTTAGGGAAGATGACAAAACCAAGCAGGCTGAAAATATGGTTAGAGACTTTGACCAAGCTCTCTTTTTTTTGGCTTCATCATTAGTGAAAAAAAACCATGTGGCTGCCTCCACAGCAACTATTGCACTGGTGCTTCCCCCCTTGTTTGTTTTAATTTATAAGATTATTGAGGAAAACAAATAATGCTGAATTGTCACCAAGTGGAAAGCATTCTCATGCATAAGCAGTCAGTAAGCTTTGCTATTAGAGACAATTCCATTGCTTTCTGATTACCAAGCCTTAAATCTAAAATATCACACTCTTTTACAAGACAATAAAATTTGAAAGAGGCACCAACCCACAGCAAGATTTGGGTTAAAAACATACTCTCTACAAAAGCCAGAAAAGCAAAGGCAGCTAATGTTACAGCACATCACATTCCCACACAAACTGTTACAGAAGAAGTGAAAGGTGTTCCAACAAATAAAAACAAACTAACTATTGAGATGAACATGATAAATCCAGCCTGCCACTACTACACATGGATTGATTAAAAATTAAGAGTGAAAGCATCAAACTCTTAATTAACCTGCATCACATTCAGATACTACTCATACCCCTTCCAGTGCCATCCTGTTTGTGCCACTGTTTCTGTAGGCATAGCTAGCAAGACCCTGGCATTGTCATGATCTTGGACTGCAAAGCTGAAAACAACTCTGGGTAAAGAACCCTTTACACAGACATTGCATGCAGAGCACAGCAGGAAATTCATTCAGTGCTCTCAGCACTACAGAAAATAGAAGGTATTTGTGACAGGTTTCATGGAAGGTAAAAAAACATTGCTAAGGATCAAGACCAGCTATGGTTCTTCAAAATATGGTTCTTCAAATACCATAGCTCAACATCTACAGCCAGATTTCCAAATTCTGGGGTTTTCCCCAGCCACCATCCATATCCTCAGTGTGAAGAGTGTTGGCCTAGTTCAGAACTTTAATAAAATTTTTTTATTAGGCAATGGCAATTTTAATCAGACTACAAGCTTTGCTTAAGACAAAGACCACAGGTTTAACATTTGCTTTACTGATTTTGAATTCTTTGTTCTCATAACAATGTAGCACCTTGATTCTCAAGCAAGGCTGACAGGTACCATTACCCTGTAAATAAGGGTAGTGCTTGACATTTAGCAAAAATGGCTTAAAATAACACCACCAGTAAACATACTAGTTTGGAGGAGTTTTGCTATAGAAAGTTCCTTCTGAATCTTAGTGAATGCAGCACTTCATTAAAAAAAAGTAATTTTTTTTATACTGTTATGCCTCAAACATGAAAGACCCCAAATGTTACTGGCACACCCTCCCCTGAAGCTCTTTCATATTGTATCATGTTCAAGCAGCTCTAGATTTTATGCAAAAAATTATGTAACCCGTGGAAACAACTTCACTAAATGACTGAAGTAAATTGCCTCATTTCTTTGACCACTTAATATGCAGTCTGCATGCTCTATGCAATCTAGTATCAGATTTAGTCTACTGTGCCTTTCTAGAAACATGTGGGTCTAATAGTGGTTTAGGACAAACTTGATTTATACCAGTTGTGGCTTTTGCATGGTGACTAGTTTCACATAGCTGACTGAAATACTAAAATTGCTTCAACATTTCAGAACAAGGCTTAGAATACCAAGGTTAAAAACTAAATGAATATTTAGTTTTAAATATTGAAAGCAGTTTAGAGACTTGAGAAATTGTTTATTGATTCAATGCATATATAATTATGTGGACAACACCTTGAGAAAACTTGAAGAGTTCCAGCCTGAACTACAATGAAATAGTCAAGCTTTTGTTAAAAAAAAATTTTAAATGGTGGTAAGACAGACTTGTCTATTTTAAGCATGTCCTATTTATGCTTTACTTGCATAAGATAGTAGAGAATAATCGAAGAAAGAGTCATTAGATATTAGTGGTTGCATCCAGGAAAATTCAGATCCCACACAGGATTTTCACTGGGCAGTCAGAATGTTCTGTGCTAACTCACGAGGAGTTAGGCAGAGAATGTCACCCTAGAGCAGTCTTAGCAGAGGATCACAAGAGCAACAGAGCAACTGTGTCAGCAGCTGACAATTTGCACTAATTAGAGATGTTGTCTACAAAAAGGCTCAACCATTTGATTTAAACGCACTGCTTGACTTCTCTGAAGAAGCATTTCTTAACCCGTCTGCACTTACACAAGATAAAACAGGTTACAACGTGGAGTCTGTACAGCTTTACACTGCCCCAGTAAGTTTTTCAGTCATCTTACACAGGTATTTTTGTGATTTCTTTTGCAAGCGTGGCCATCATTTCAAACAACTGAATGGAGAGGACCCACTAATAGGAGCAGGCAAGGCTTGAATAAACCAGGGAGAGCTGCCCAACACTGAAGCAAGCAAACACTCAATCGAAAACGAATGAACAGTTATCTCACATAGACACAAGCAATCCTAGATTAAGAACCGTGATTTTCCTTTGCATTCTCATCCAACAGATTTGATATGCTATCAGTTCACCAGACATAGTTCCATAAAAGAGAATAAGGATTTCTGTTCTGCCTTTATTCCTTCTTTTTATACAAAAGTATCATAGAAAGAATACAGATTAAAAACCAAAACCCTAAACAAAACCAAACTAAAACAAACCCCACAACAACAAAAACCCCCAACAAGACAACAGAAAAACAGGAATCCTGGATCTAACCTACCCCCTACTCATACCCTGCACACTCTGTAAGTCAAACTCAGACCATTAAGCAGTAACTTGGAGAATACAGTTCCAACTAGGGCAAAGTCCCCAAACACCATTAAAACTTTTGAATGACTTTATCAGAATGGCTTTTGCATTTCTGGCTCAAAACTATGCTTCTTTTATTACAGCCACAAAGATCCTGATTACAGAACAGATCCTGATTTTTAAACACCCGTGGATGGGGTCTGCTTGTTGGGGCACACACATGCTCTTACTCCACTTTACCTAGTTGGTTTAACTAGTAAAAGGGATACAAACAAAATTGACAAATATTCATTTGAAACAGCAGACAATTATTTAATCTGAAGCCAGATTTACCCCAAAAAATTATGTCCTTCCCACCTCAAACCCACAGGTATCCCATGAGCAGACAGACAATTAAAAAAACCCAAACAAACAAAACCCAAAATCCCCCTCACACCCTGAACTAGACATAGCTCTTGCCATGACCAGTTTAAAGTATTTCTGCAGTGTTATTCCCCTCAAATTTTAAATTTCACAGCACTTCAGTAAATTTTTTTTCTCTAGGTTAGATTTAGGTGACTGTAAAAGATTAAGTACAAAACTATTATATATCCTAGCAAGCATCACCTGGGCTCCCATATTACTGTTACAGAAGATCACCTTATGGGAAAATCTGAAAATCTTTTTGTGCTAATTCTTAAAGAACACTTCAAACACAGCATAGTGAAGAATAGGCAAAATTAACAGTGGTTTTATGTCCAGAAGTGTAAATGAAGATTACTGAAGTCAAACACCATAGAAAGGCACTCAAGTTCTCAGTATCCATCTGAAACTGCCAGTTATCTAATTTATAATCTTAAAGTGCATTTCAAGCAAAACCATCAATAGTTAAGTCTGTTGGACTGCTTAGAAAACAAAATATCATCACAAAACCACCCAACCCTGCAATTAGTGCTCGCTCCACTGATGTGCCAGGATGTGTCAGTCTGCATGAAACGCAGGCTTGCTTCTATCAGCTAAGATGCAGCTGACTGCACTGATAGCAGAATTATTCTACTGATCATTTATAGCATCAAGGACCAACAAAATAACATCACAGGCTGAAGTCTGGCATCAGATCAAAAAACACATCAAATAGTGAACTTCTCCAGCATTTTCAGCATAGAACACGGGTCTCAAATGTTCCTTCTATCTGTGCTAGAAAACCTACCAACAGCATTATTATGACACCTCTGTTATGGAATTCAGTGTTATTTCAACTACTGTATGAATGGAAGAAAAAAATGAATTGTCATTCATATGATATTTTCTGCTGTACACAAAGCTAGACCCTTAAAATATAAAGTGTATGGAAACCTGTGTTTTAGCCAGCCACTACCTCTACCTCAGCAAGTTTCTTCCCCCTTGGAAACATGCACATTTTCTTTCCCATTTTCTGAGATTTCAGTAACAGAAGTAGTTTGTAATAATTTGTCATTTATGAAATTACAGAATGTTTAAGTCAAAATCTCCGAAGTTTATATTAAAGTGGTGATTTAATAGTGATTTCTATCACCGACAGTTCTGTGGGTGTTGCGTCTGAAGCCTGCTGCCCTACTCTGACAAACAGGGAGACTCACATCAACAATCCTGTGAATGCTGCCATGCACAAGCCATAAACATGCCATACATGGTATGAGCATAAGTAGCTGCAGTTCATCAGATGACACTCACCACTGCCGAACAGACAAAGGTGTTCAGTTATTAGGTTGTAACTGGAGTTGTGGTATGCTACCCTATGCCACCATTGAAACTGCTGCCAAAAAAGCCTTATAGCATCACTAAATGAAATATTTGCTTGACCAGTCAAATCCAAATAGCTTCACATTTACAGTGATCTTGTCCAGGAGTACTTGAAGTATTTCCATCAGATC
Organism: Corvus cornix cornix; assembly: GCF_000738735.6. NCBI lineage: Eukaryota > Metazoa > Chordata > Aves > Passeriformes > Corvidae > Corvus > Corvus cornix. The sequence goes on along the minus strand of NC_046338.1, from coordinate 19,390,380 downwards.
TTAAAAGGAATAAGGATGTCTCAGCGTACAAATACAAATAAAAAGTTCTTGTTGAGGTAAGAAAACAAAATTAAAACCTACCAGCCTTGATTTGTCAAGGACAAGGGCACATCCTGTGCCAGCAGTCTCAACTCTGCTGCCCTGAAAGCATTCTGCTCCATTTACTGGAGTACACTGGTTTATATAAGCATGTACTAAATACAGAGATGAATCTTTCTACAGTTTGAACCTGAAAGACATTTTTGTATTATTATGCAAAGAAGGACAAAATATGCAGATTTAAGAGCTGAAGTTGTAGCTGAGGAAAAGGGAAAGAAAGACAGCTCATGTAAGAGCTCACCAGAACGGCTGTATAGAACAGAGGTAACACACCACTCTTGGAAGAAAAGCAAATGTTATAAGTCATTAGCATAACAAAAACCCTTTTTCTTCTGAGCTGTAATTTCTGCTGTAACTAGCATCAAAAATACTACCAAATACCAGTGATAGCAACACTTACCTTACACCTATAAGTAGTGCTATCAGCATTGAACAAATAGGATCTGCTATCATTAGACCATAGTTCTGCATCAGTATAGCAGATATGATTACACCAATACTTCCCAGCGTGTCTGCCACAATGTGCAGAAATACACCTGTAAGAGATTAAGTGATACCATTACAACTTGCTATTCTTAAAGCTAATGCAGCATTTCAGAGATGTTTTACAAAAAGAAGTCTCAAGAACTAGATAATACAATCTATACTTGTTAAATTTGTGGTCAGTTTTGGGTCCAACACGCAAAGATTTTAATGTATTTGTGGAATATGGGCCATTTGAAGAATTTACATTCTTTTCTGCACTTAGCAGTAATAAGTATTTCATAGCAAGGCTATTAAGTTAAACAGTGATTAACAGCTGCAGCTAGACTTTTCTCGTTCAATACCCACTCATATTATAGCACAGAAACTCATAGTCCCTGATGCCTACAGTAGTGAGTACTGTATAAGATGGCCAGACTGTTAAAAGAAACAGTTCTGTGAAGCTTTGACACATGCTAATGTTTAACTGACAACACCTTCTAGAAGTTATTTGGCAAAGAAATCCAAGACAAATAGTTTTGAGAATTAAACTATGCTGCAGACATGAAAAGCTTTACTCTTACTCTGAAGAATAACACTGCCTTCAAGTACAAAGAAACACATACTTTGCAGCTAGTCAAAGTTTAGCCTTTGGAGCTCTCTGCTGGCAGTGACTGGAAGTCATTCAGAAACAGCTTCTTGAATGCAATTCTCCAGACAGATAATCCCCTCTCCTAAAAACAACACACGACTATAAACCAGCTCTTTGGGGATTCTCCAAGTCTACATTTGTACTGGGTCTGGCTGGGACAGAGCCAGGTTTCTCCAAAGCAGCCTGCACCAAGGCCTTCTGTTTCTCACAGCCCCACAGCAAGAAAGCTGGGGCAGGCAAGATGCTGGGAGGGCACCACAGCCAGGCCAGCTGATCCAAACGGACCAGAGGGATATTCCACACCACCCAACACCATGCTCCCCAGTAAGACTAGAGTGTTGTCTTTTCCGAGTAGCTGTCGGTCAGACTTCCCTAGGCAGTGATCTGCTGGTGGGAGGTAATTGCTTGTGAGTGACTGTCTCAAGAATGATGGACTTTGTATCACTTGGTGAGGTTTTTCACTCAGTATTGAAAAATTAAAATAAAACCAGGTCTTTTTAAAATGCTTCAATTAAAATGAGTCTTTCACAAAAAGACTGACTTTTGAGTATCTTCAACTGAAGTACTGAGTATACATATACATACTATGGTGTACTGTAAATTCTGGAAGAACGTGTAAATGTTTCCGTTTCAAGGACTACAAACAAGCCAGAAAATCATCCCATGAGAGAAAACCCTACGTACATTTGGGTATGCCAAATAATTACTACCTCCTACATCTCATAATTGTCTCCCTTCAACTTCCGAACATTTAAAAAAAGTAAAACAAAACCAACAAACAGCCAACCAAAGATCAAAACCAACATCTAAATTATCCATAACTAATGCTCAGGAGATCAGGGACTCCAATTCTACTTCAAGAAATTTAGATGCATTACCATCTGCTCTAAACCAACTCTAAGAGCTTGATGAAATGCATATTTTAAGCTCAGGTACTCTTTAACAATTATATCAATCTGCATTTTTTAAATACCTTCTATCTTAATCACATTGTTCTTCATGTTACAGAACATATATTGCAAATAGGCTCCTTAGGTTTCTGCTTTTAACCACTCTTTCCTAGTTTTTCATTGATTTTTCAGCATCAATAACAGAAGCCGAATCCCAACTTTTGGGATGTCTCTTTTAAACTGTGTTGACACTGCACTACATTTAGACTTCTGTGAATGTCTTGACATGTCATGCACAGAGTACAGCAGAGCTATTTACAGGGGGAATGGAACTTCATTAAATAGCTCCTTTAAGAAAAACGTGGCATTTATCCAGAGGGACCCTCTAAAACACGTGTGATAGACCCAGGCAGGCAGACTGATAAAACCAATAAACCATCATACTTATTCTCATCATACCTTGTAAAATCTGTTTGCTGGATCCAGCCATTACTTCGAGAGAATGGTCATCTGTGAAGACAATTATTGACATATTAACCTAGACAAAGGCTCTCTCTAGTGGTCCTTCTGTTTGGAAATGTCTTGAACAGAGGCTGCTCACAATGACCAGCTTTTACTCAAGCTATTGTTTTTTAATGCAGCAATTAAGTCTTAAAATGCATTTTTTTAAATAAAACATCACTTCACACAATAGATTTCTACCTATGTATATATAAAAATAAATAATATACATTTGTTCTTAATTAAAACAAACTGAGAGGGAAGACCTTGCTAGTACATAACAAAATAAGACCCCCTCAAGAAACCAAGTCATGTACACAAGTGAGAAGAGTAGGTTTAAATAAATCTGCTAACCAGAAATACTTCACTTAAGCAAGCATTTATACCTAATGTAAGACAACAAGGATAAGACTTGGAGAAAGAAGAAGTAAGTAAAAAATCTTCTCATCCAAGCAGATTAATGCCTCTGTAGCATTAATCTGAAAGATGTTTTAAGAAAAACTTGTTAAGGGATAGCAAAAGGCTTCTAGTGAAGATATACAATAATTTACACAACAGATGATTTGAACACCAAATTGCACAAAACAGATAGCCACATTCACTGGTCTACAAGGGTGAGGGCCATGGGGAAAGTATGGAAGAGGCAGCAGCAGGGAACTCCTGCTTTCCAACCAAATTCCAGGAGAACTACTGAAAAACAAATGCCAATTTTCTAAGAATAGCAGGGAAGGGACAAGTAAATATTTTTACACTCCTTCTCACCTCCTGTCTGCCACGTCCCACACTATTCCCTGCTCTGAATGTGCACATTTTGAGTCACATCAGCTCCCAGCTTATAGCTTAGGCAGGAAGGACTGACAACCCTGCATTACCACAAGGCTTTCATTTGCACTGTTTCAAATAGGTGGTATCTACACAATCTCTTCTCCCATAGTGAGGGCTACTGATCATATTTTGCATGAATGTCTCTTCTCAGATTGTTTGCCTTCATAGAAAAGATTTAAGCATAGCTAACATAACAAGTATCTTTTTCATAACCATCTTAAAACAGATTACAACTACACAAAATGGGGAAAGTCTCACTTGAGATCACAAACCAAGTACAACTAACAATCCCTAAGTACCCAAAGATCATTGGTTCATTTTTTCTAATATCTTGAGCTGTAAAATTATTCAAATGGAGAGCACCAGCAAAGCAGTTTAACTTTGTCTATTGATTTTAATGAAAAAAATGAAACAGGCCACTTGATAACTAATTTCACTATATTGCAATAGCATACAGCTGTTCCATCTTTTGCCAACACATAACATTACGGTGAACATTCAAAAACCAGAGGTAAAGCAAAATCTTTAAAAACTAACACTGAAATTACTGCAAGTGAAACACAAAATGAGCCACAAAACACGCTAGTTGCAGAGCACACCAAACATTTAATGAAGCTATGTCCAGGTATAATCACAATAAGCTGCCAGCACACTCTTTTTTTTTTTTTTCAGTGAATTATTAATAGCAGATTTAGACTGAGTCAGGATGATCTGTGGCATCAACTCAGTACTTACCATGACAATAATCCTGACCATGAGAGTGTCCATGGCCGTGACCATGAGTGTGTCCATGGGAATGTTTATGTTCGTGGCTGTGCCCATGATTTCCGTGACTGTGCCCATGGCTGAGACCACCGTTAAATAGAGAATGGCTGTGCTCGTGCCCTATAAACAAATATCACCATCAGAGCATGATGAATACATAAATGATGAATACAAGTACACTTACATTTGTTCCTCAGCTACTCAAACCTATTCATCTTTTAGGTCATCTTAAAGTATGCCTTTAAATAAGTTAAGAAACTTAACACAAGCTGTTTGTCATCTACAGCTCTGCTGTGCAGACTTATTTTATATATATATATGTACACATAAAATATACCAGATTTGAGAAGTGCTTTTATACATTCCCACTTCTGAGACTTGTGCTAGACTTTTAATATAATTTGAAAAATGTACACCTAATTAAATATAAGCACTTTAAAAATAGCTGTTTTAAGAAACCAGAAATTGACTTTCATTCACAGATTAAAAATTCAAGCTTAGATTGCTGCTTAAAGACCAAAGACTATGTTCTTTCACCAGTATATGTAAGTTTATATGTTAAGCTCAAAGAGAGACCCATAGGCTTTGCAGAAAAAAACCCCAGAGTGTTTACCACGTGTATTTAGACAAATAAATTCTGCATTTCAATTCAAAAGACACTAAGCTGAGAAGCATCTGAATCAGAATCATCTCATGCTTAAAGTTTGGTTCAGATACTGTTTTCTAAATTTTCCAGCAACAACCTTGCTTAAGTACAGCTTAAATTTGTCCAAAAAGATGCTCTGCAAATCTCTTTCAGTAAGGTGCAGAAGAGTGCATTAACTCCAGAAAGCAGATTCTGGACTTCTAGGTGTTCCAGTTAATGGATATTAACATGAGAAGTACAACAGTGGCACACCAGGGCTAGTAATAAAATACAGAAGTCAACAATGCAAGAAGAGGTCACAAACACATTTGGCTAGGATTGCCATTAACAAGACATCAAATGTAATACTGGGGTTCTCATTGGGGGTTAATAAGGTCCTGGAACACAGGCTGCCACTAAAGGAAACAGTACTGGAAGTTACATCCTACCAGAGCCATGTGAATGCCCGTGACCTCCATGCTGAAAAACAAATATTCCTATGAGATTTACAATGAATCCTAGTATAGAAACAGGAAGAAGTCTCTCATGATGCACATCGGGAGGCTCAAGTGCTCTCTAAAAAAAAAAAATAAAATGAAACAAACCAAAAAGCAAACATAGAGTTTTACAATCTCTTTACGTTATTAAAAGGCACCAAAAAACTACTTAGATACAGGAGCATTCTTATACATAACATGTATATAGACATACTTTAAAATTATTCTGGGCTTTCGGTTTTTGGGATGATACACAGACCAAATCTCACTGTCTGAAAATAAAGTTCTATTATTAAAGCTGTGAAAGTACAGTAGCATATTCTCAAGAGTCTAGCTCAGTTTTATCATAAGATTGAGTTATGCTGTGGGATGTGGCTCAACACCATTTGAAAACATTCAGGTTTGTTCCAGTATGTGGATTGCTTAAGTCACCCACCATCTGTAAGACTTCCAAGAGACTAGAATGCCATTTCTTCCTTTCTCCTTAGAAAGGTGAGGCAATGAGGGCAATGAAATGAAGACTGAGAACAAATTATGACATTTTTTAGAAGTTCTCAAATCTAGATTGATTTTTTTTTTCAATTCTTTTTTACCCTACTTTCTCTGGAATTTTTTTCCCCATGAGACATTATAGACCTAATACAATTTGCATCTGGAGCTAAGTATTGATGAGTGTAAATTACTACTGGCAGAAGAGAAAAACATTCACCACCTCTCCACAAGGATGAAAGGTACAGGCAGTAAATAGCAAGACAGTAAAACTTCTAGCAGATGTAAAATTTTAAAGCAACTGAGAGAAAGAGATTCATAAGCAAAGAGAATACTTAGCATGGGAGCTCAGATCAGCAGGAAGAGAATTATGTTTCAACATTGCCCTTGACCCTGTCATTATTTTTAATTTTTGTAGTAAGTTTTGCTCCTGTATCTAGATTTGGAGTAAAGTTTTCCCAGGCTTTTAGGCCATTTCAGCCCAGCTTTAACTGATTGTGAAGTATTTACAGGCCTAACAATGTAGAAAAATGTTCCTGAAAGCTCTTCCCAATTCTCTGTTAGCAAAAGGAAAATTCAAGAGACTTATTCTGAACTAGAAGTCTAAACAAATTTACAGTGTATTTCCCATTAAAAAGTAAAATTATTAATTGAAGCTGATTAGCTCTTCATGCTTGATGTTGCCCTTAATGTCTAAATTTCAATCTTGAAATTATCATCTGAACCATCATGTAAAACAAATTCAAGAAAAAAGCCCTTGTAAATGTTTAACCTATCACTATTTGCCATTTATATCAGACTTCAAGATTTGGAAAACAGTGCTCTTTCTTTAACAAGCTGGTCCAACCTCACAGAATGTTACTTATGACTAACTTCTCTCCTCTGAATGACTAGTTTGGGCCTTTCTTTCTTGGCCTCATCTGTTCTTTAACAATGAGAAGTGAAGATCCTTCTAAAATATCCTTAACTGGATGAAAAAAAGGGACAGGCTCCATCTCACAGAATCTTTACACATAAACAGAATACACTATTTAAGAAGCTAGTACCAATAAACTGAAAAAGCTGGGCTTCTCTGTCATGAAACAGCAACTTCAGATGGCCCCATTCTCTGTTCAAATCACAGATTTTTAATCAACTATGAACATAATTTAATTTTTCAATTCATTAATTTCAATAATTTATTCCTAGTAAAAATAGAAATGTTTATCCATATTAATTATAGAATGAAATAGTGTAATTGATTTCATAACATACCTCAACACCTTCAGAAAAAATGAAGAATGCTGTAAAGATGAGGAATAAACCATTTACAAAACCAGCAAGTACTTCTGCTCGAACATACCTTCAAGAAAAAAAAAAGCAATAGCAGATATTACCACCTTCGTTTAAATGCTAAAAATTAGAACTTAAGAGACTGGAGTGCAATCTTCTAGCTCTCAAACAGTTTTATTACACAGGGATTTGCTACATGGAAGATGGCATATAAATTATGGATGACTATATAAAACTGGCCACGTTGTATTTTGACAGAGACCTGATCCAGATCAGCCATTCCTGACCTAGATGAAAGAAATCTTCCAGTGTCAAAACCTTTCCATTTAAGATTACGTCTACTCGAAGTTACGGTATAAACGCATATTTGGAAGCCACAAACTAAGATAAGCATGCGAAATCTAATCAACATTTTCTGATGTCAAGTTAGGTTTAATATTAAACAGACATATATTAATTTGCTTCCCCTCTCAAAGGTGAAATTTTAGTAAAAGTTTTAAGTAGAAATTAATCATTCTAACATCAAATTTTGACAATGACAAACTGCCAGCTTAGAATAACATGTAATTTCACTGTAGCAAACATCAGACTTAACAAAGTGTGGCTGTTATCTGATAAATGGAACACCAGCTGTTTAAATGCTGAGCAGTAATTAATACAGAACTTGCTTTCACTGCAATTAGTTCATGGTACGATTCTCTCTAAATTGATTTCTATGCACACTGGAGCTTCCACCTAAATTAAACTGTGCTTTAAGTTTCAAACTATATGATTCATACGTAAGCAAGGCAGCTGAAGCTAAGTGCTGACACTCAAGTCAATAATGCTGTGGGGAATGCCCATGTTGCAACTCACTTGCTGTTAGTCAGTATTACCAATTAATAATATTGTACCACCAGTATTGTTTTATGGGGCACAATTGCAACGTTCAGTGGAACCAAGTGCCTGTCAAATGCCAGCTGCAGCAGGTAAATCCACCAAAGGCAGTATGGGATGACACACCTCAGCTTTGAGGCTCTGTATTAACGGCAGTCACAGCTCCCAAATCCTGCTGGTTCCAAGGATCTTGGTTTATAATCTCCAATGCAGCTTCACTGAGACTTAGCTCCTTTCAGCTGTAACTTCCTGTTCCAAAGAAGGAGTGGGACACCAGCAGTCTGGGAATCGCTGCCGCACTCCTCACTGCACTGTGAGGACAAACCCAGGATGTGGCTGCTCGTTCTTCACTGGTACCATTAAAACATGACAAGGCAGGGCAACTTTCTGCTCTGTAACTTGTTTCCACTAGCATGATCAGAGAGATCTTGGAAGTGATAAACCTTCTTCCCAAAAGCAATGCCCTCATATTTTTATCCTTTTTAGTGGGATATTAACTTACATGTTGACATAGCTCACCTTAAAAAACCCTTCACTTTCAACAAAGTTTTTCCACATTCTGCAAAAAGCTTTTGTTTGTACAGTGAAAAGTGACTATCTAAACATTTACTATAATACATGAAGGTAACAGCCTGGAGTTTCTTACCCATATGAGAAAGCATCGTTTGACCTCCATTTTGAAATAACTGAAGCTGCTAATCCAGCCAATAGAGCAGTACAGTCAAAAAACATATGAAAAGAATCTGATATTAGACCTAAACTGGAAGAGAACAGGAAAAGTGTTATGTTTCATATGCTACATGTTGAGTATGAAAAATAAAAAAAAAACCCACAGACATTAATCTTTTACACACTGGCAAAATACACTGTGTTTCTAAGCTTCAGGCATGGTTTTGCTAGCACAGAAGAGAAAGAGACATCCACACTTCATCACCAACAAAAAATGATGCCAAAACTGCTTTTGTCAGCTTAGGGAAGGCACTTTGGAAGAGTGCTTGGCAAAAATATCCTCCTAGCATATGATTTTGGTGATAGTGAAAGGTGGTTTCCACTGACACAAACCAAAATCCCTGGAGTAGATGTACCCACAGCCACATCTCTCATCAATATAATTCAGCCTTAAATCTTTGCCTTAGCAGTGGCAAGGCACTGACTAGAAGATACACACCTCTGAGATCTAGAGGCTGAAGGAATTAGAGGCTGAGAGGCTTATTTCAAAGACCAATGTCAATATTGATTGACAAACACAGTTAAAGGAAACCAGCATGCTAAAAAGTTCAAAGCAACTTAAATTAGTTCATGAGTTAGCCAGTCAGTAGAACTTGTATCAGTTTGTAGGCTACAGGTAAACTGGGGTTAACACCACACACAAGAGTTGCCAAAGTTTACCAAAGTACTCATGAACAGGTTCTGTAAGTCTGCAGGGAAGTACATGCATTGAAACAAAAAAAAATTGCTTCATATTTTAAAAGACATTTGATACAGAGGTACTGTTGAGCACTTGTTAGTCAATAGTCCCAAAAGTTCAATTTTCCCAGTCATTTGGTTATCTAAGAATAAATACATTACATACACAACTTACTTCTTGGAAACTCAAGCACAAGAAGCAAGTACTGGTTTAACAAGTTCTAGAGGATAGTTGCATACTCACATTGAAGTCAAATACAGTTTCATTAGCCAAAATTCCACCACTTCACATTAAAAAGCCAAACCATTTCAGCCTTACTGAAAACAATTACAACAGTAATCTTAAGCGTTCCAGATGAAACACTCAACACTGGAAGTAGATTTGAAGGAGAGGAAAGAGAACAAGTGTCTTGCTCTATATAGTTACATATATACTTTATGGATACATACAGAGTTATACATACACACAACTGTAACATATAAGGCAGAGGAATGATGGCATGGTAAATTGTCCTTAGGTGCTACGGCCACCAAAGCAGGAGAGATGAAGCTGTTCTGAACAAACTTGATAACAAGACCCATAGGCTAGATGCCTACAAAGCATCAAAATGGAATTTGCTATTGAATTCTTAAAGGGGTTTAGTGACATCTTCCCCCTTCCCAAAACCAGGTGACATCTTTAGGGAAACAGCTCATTTTAGGTTTGTTTCTGAGCAGTTAAGAAGATCCAGTGAGGAAAAAAAAAAAACACCACAAAGCACACCAAATATTCAGGTAGAAGGCAATTACTGACAGGAACTTAAGTTGTAATGATTATGAAATGGAAGGAATAAGCATGGCTAAACAGAGAGAGCTACTGCTTTCTGAGGTATTTGGGTTTTGGTGGGTTTTTTTCTTTCTTTTTTCTTTTATAAAGCCTTCCGGGAAAGAGAAGTGTATAAGAACTGTGACTCTAACAAAATCCCATACAAGTTCTAGAACCAGAAATCATGCAGCAAGTTATCACGGCACAGCGCTCACACCTGCCAAGTCTCACTAAGGCAAGACTTACCTTAAGGGCAACACCAATACACCTGCACTGCTTTCAAGACCTAAGCTAACAATTGCAGGTGGCCAGAGGCATGTGGATTTATCAGCAGGGGTCAGCAGACTGCATCTGCAATGCAATTCACCTCCTGGCATAACCATGCTCTGTATCATAGGTACAGCTACAAGTGATTGAGCTGCACAAATGGCAGGAAGACTGGTAAGAGACCAATCTCATTTCATCTGAGGCTTTTTTAAAGTGACCTGTACAGTAACAAGACCTTAGAAAAAAGGGGTGCAAAGTGATTACTAAAGTAATCAAGCGATCCAGTCAATGACCAGCAATACAGTGAACCACAGCAACATGGGATTCATGCAAGAACTCCTGTTAGAACCAAACACATCATCCAGAGTATAAACTAGTAGAAACCCTGTACTCAGACACACTGTGTCTAAATAAAGACACTTCCACAGCTGATTTAGTTTAACATCAAATTAAACAAATGTGCACATGTAGCAAATTTCAACCTTAAACAAGCAAACAAGCTCTCAGCCAGCAAACTCGTGACCAGTGACAGAACTCAAGGAAAAGGCATGAAGCTGAGTCGGGGGAGGTTTAGATTAGACGTTAGGAAAAGGTTTTTCACCCAGCGGGTGGCTGAGCACTAGAACAGGCTCCCCAGAGAAGTAGTTGCAGCGCCAAGCCTGACAGAGGAAGGACAACACTCTTATGTGAGTTCAGGAAATAACCTATTTGGCAAACAAAAGCTCAGGAGAACTGTAAGGGCAATGGAACTGTGTCTTCAAAATGACAAAATAATTTTCCCTATGGGGTTCCTTGTTTGCTTGTTACATGTTTGCTCTTCCAAGGCATGACCTGTCTGCTTTGACTGAAGACATTCCTCATTATGTTCTCTGCTACCCCTGTCTACTAAAGTGCTTACTAACACACTGTTTTGTTCTAGCCCAAAATCTAGGCTTAGAGATACTTAACACTAGTGACTTGAAATACAAATGAAAGGTTCAACTAATGGCTATGCAGCAAATCCTAATTCTTAATCTCAAGTATGAACAAAAATAAGTAAGTGCCTTCTGAATTCCAATATGCCAGATTCTTCAGTGACAAAGTTCTCTAAGTGTCACTAAAGTTTCTCAGTTTAGTTTTCTCATATACAGGACTTTTTATGGTCATACTACCAAAAAAAATTGTTACACTTAAAAAGACAGACATCAGAACAAAGTCACATGAACACAAAGCTCTTTGTATCAGAACAGCTAAGAAAAATATTTACATCTGCTGAGTTACTAGAAAAAAAATCCATACTCAAATAGGCAGACTATGCATACAATAACCCTCACACAATTGCAAAGTGAATCAACATCAAAGCCTAAACCAAACACATTCAAAATTATTTGGGTGCTGCCAAGATAGTCTGTACCCATGACAGTGCTACATGCTCACTGGTGCCACAGTAGCAATTACTGTAATCAAGGTTAAGGATTTTATAGTGTCATTTGAGAGATTCAGAACAACATGGCAAATATTAGGATGCAACCGTTTCCAAATTCACATGCTGCAGTCGCTCAAGACTTTTAAGAGCTCCAGTAATTTGTGTCTATAGTACAGCTTTTGGTAAAGAGGACACTGCAGGACCTAAATGACATTTCCATGCCAGTCCACTCTGAACTGAACTATTAACAGAGACTGAAATATCATCATAAAACAACTTCTCTATCACTAATGAAGCATGATGGAAATACTGGCACCAGTGCCTGTTCTCTACCTTTATACTGTACACCAGTACTGAAGTTATTCTGCATTTCCACTTTTATTTTGCTACAGATTTTTCAGGAGCAATTTAGTCAAGTCTCTTCCATTTTCTTGTGAATTTTTGTGCTATGTAAAGTACCACTCAGCTATACAAGGATGCATCAATTCCTGTTTTGCCCTCGAGACAAGGATGTTTGAGTCAGCGATATCCAGGAATCAACCTACAGACGAAGCCACACTCCCCAACAGAGGATCTCTGCGGCAAGCGGCAGCTACAGCCCCCGAGTCCCGTAAATCAGGCCAAAGCCAGGCTTCCTCCTCAGCAAAGCACCGAGCATAACAGCAATTCCAAACAGCATTCCTCCGCAACGCGTCGAGTCGCGCCCGCCAGCCGGAGCGCCTCCCCCGCGTCGCCGGGACCCGGCAGAGGGGATGGCGGCACCGGTCGCTGCCCACGAGAGCGGTCCCAGTCAGGGGAAGCTGCCCAGCCGCCCCCAGGCTCTGCCGAGCGGCCCCTCCGGACGGCGAGCCAGGAGGCCCGGCCCCGCCGAGAGGAGACGTGGCACTGGCCGGGCGGGACGCGCCGCTTCCTGCGCGCTGCAGCCGCGCTCGCCCCGCCGCGCCCCCGCCCCGGTACCTGTTACTCCAGATGCCGTAGAGCAGCTCCACAAAGGCGAAGGAGAGGTTGAGACAGAGGAAGGAGAAGAGGTTGCGGGAAGTCTTGTCCGCCAGGATAGACCTGCGCACGGAGCACACCGCGGGTCACAGTCCGCCGCTACAGCGCCAGGAGGCCGGACCCGCTCGCCGGGCGGCCCAGGCGCCTCGGCACCAGCCGGCACAGCCCCTCCGCGGGGGCTCGGCCGCGGCGCCGGCAGCGCCCGGCCTCGCCCGCACTGGGCCACTCACCTGAACCAGCCCGACACCTTCCTGAGCAGGTTGAGCCTGGGCGGCTTGTACTCATCGTCCTTGATGGAGAGGGGCAGCATCTTTCCGGCGGCGGAGCCGCGGCGCGCCGGGCCGGCAGAACGGGCAGGCGGATCGGGAGCGCTGCCCGGCCGGCCCACACGCCGCTTCCGGCCGCCACCGCGCCTGCGCCGCCGGGCACCGGGGCTGAGGGGGCGCGCCGGGGGCCAGGCCGGGGCTGCGGAGGCTGCTCGGTCTCGGGGCTGCGCCGCCCGCTAATGAAACACAACACACCCCGAACGTGAACTGGTATCCGTCCCGTGCCAGCCGCTCGCTCGCGTTCCGCTTGCGATGCCGGGTGCTCTCGGCGCAGCTGTTGCGGCAGCGCCCGGCACGGGGCGGGGGCGGCAGAGCAGCGCGCTCGGCGTGTGACACCCAGAGCCGCCGGAGCGCCCCGCCCGCCGCAGCGCACTGGACTACAACCCGGGGCCTGCCGGGAGGAAGCGCAGGGACGCCCCGCAGGAAGCGGGGCACGGCGGCGCCGCCGTAGCGCTGCCGCGGTCCCGCACGGCCGCCCCTGAGTCACCGGAGCGGCTTGTGCGGGGCCGAGCGGCGGGGCCGGGCCGGCACCTCCTCTGCCCTGCCGTGCCGTGCTGCCGGTGACCCCAGAGAAGCACAGCACGGCCGGAAGAAGCGGCGATAGCGGCGCCTGCAGAACGTGAGCGAAGCCGTGGGGGAGGGGCGGCGAGCGGGGCGGGCGATGCTGAGCGCTGCTGTGCTGTGCTGCTGCCTGGCTGCGCCCAACTACGGCGGGGTGCTGTTAAGAAGTCCTGTCCGCCAAGAAAGGGGACCCCGTTCGAGAGCTCTTTTTCTTGGAACGAGGATTAAAATACTGGTCTTTGATACAGGGGTTTCGTTGCCGTCAATTTTGTGTTGTCTGCAGGGAGTATTGTATGATTTTTAAAAAGAGGTCAATCTGGCATTGCAATTTCATAACTTAATTGGCAAAACTGATCTGCATTTGCTTATTGGAAAGGGCCATGATGCTAATTTTAAAACACCTAAATAAGTGTTTATTTTGAGATTACATAATAATATCATCATTGCTTATCACTACACCTAATGTAAACACGACATGGTGTGGTAAGCAAAGTCTCATAAACAGCAAACACTATTTATATTTTCGTCTTAAGTAGGATTTTAGATTTTAATTAATGATTATAATAGCCCTGGTAAGTATTGTTGCAAACTGCGGAAAGAGGACCTAAAGTTCAAGTGCTTTTCAAAAGCACATTTGATGGAGATAATAGTGGACCTCATAAATGCTGAGTTGCCACTTCGGCTAATAATTTTTACAAGTCAGGTATGATTGATTGTTCCTATAGAATGAAGCAACCAGAAAAAGCAATTAGCTTCTGGAAATAGTTTCAGTGACCTCTTGTCACAAAGTAATAGTAAGATTTGATCTCAGCTTTGGGAAGACCTGTATATGGGGACATATTCAGATTGGTATGCACGCAAATGACAAATCTGTATTTTTAAAAAGCAAATTGGTATAGCCCAAACAAATTACTCTTACGGAATTTCACACAGGTTCAATTATTCAACAAGTTCAACAAATTCTTGTTCTTTAAGTTTTCACAGTACCATTCTCAAATCAAAATTAATGACTCTGGTTATTCAGCCAGTTTTAAAGGAACAAAAATCCCTCCAACAACCTAGGAGCACAGCTTTCTTATATTGCTGTCCTGCATTCTGTGTATCCCTCTTTTATGTGCTTGCACTCATACTTTCCAAGCTGCCAAACCTCATGGGAAGACCAAAATCCTGTGTCTTGAACCTCTGATACAACTGATAATCTTAGTGAAAGGGGAGTGTGAAGGGGATAACCCAGAAATAAAATAATTTTAGTGGGGTAAAATTTTATTTTATTTGCCTGACTGTGGTAACCAAATATATATTTTAGTGGTGCCTGATGAACAAAACAACAGCTGTCAGGTTCTGGAGACCTATTTGTATCTTCAGAGTGGAACTTAAGGATGGAACACAGACTGGATGGAACACTGGCACAAAGCAGCAATTTTAAAAGCAGAGACACAGAGTGTTCTTTTCTTTTTCACCATCTGGTGTACTAACTTCTTTCTGGAGTGTTCACTGAAAGGCAGAGGCAATTATTCAACTGACCAATAGGAAAAGGGATGGGATAATTGCCATGAATGCATGTATCAGTCAATAACTGAGAGGAACTTCTACTTGTAAAAGAATGCTGGGTAGCATGTGGATAACTGTTGATCTTCAGTTATAGAGTCCCTTTAATTTCCAACAGATTCAAAGACCACACACAACTGCCCTGTAAAAACAAGAGGCAAAAACAATCCTACTTGTCAACAATGAGGTAAGTTGCAAGGCTTTTTAGATTAAAATAATTTACATTCATATTTTCAGGCATAGTATTTGCACTTTGGAAAAAAATGATTCAAAATTCTGTGAAAAAAACCCACAGATATTCTCTCAAAAACTATACTTGTTTGGCTGTCCTGGATCACTGAATTTGATCAGAATTCCCTGCTGAAAGCCTAGAAATTACTCACAGAATAACGTGAGTAGTATGTATAGATGAGTAACAGTATTACAATAATATGTATAGAGGAGTTAGTAGCAAGCTTAGAATGTTCATCTTATATTCAATTTGTACTAATCTTGCAAGTACAGGAGGAGAAAAGGAAAACTGTATGAAGTTCCACAAAGAAAAGTGCCCGATTCTGCACCTAGAATGGGACAACCCTGGATGTGCAGACTGGGGAATGAGAGGCTGGAGAGCAGTGCCACGGAAAAGGACCTGGGGGTCCTGGTCGATGGCAAATTGAACATGAGTCAGCCGTGCCCTGGCAGCCAGGAGGGGGCTGTCCTGGGGGGCATCAGGCACAGCATCGCCAGCTGGGCAAGGGAGGGGATTGTCCCGCTCTGCACTGATGCAGCCTCACCTCAAGGTGGTTCTGTGCAGTTTTATAAGAATAAAAGAATACAATATAAGAAGGATATAAAGCTGTTAGTGTCCAAATAAGAGCTGCAAAGATGGTGAAGGGCCTTGAGGGGAAGCCGTCTGAGGAGTGGCTGAGGTCACTTGTCTGTTCAGCCTGGAGAAAAGGGGTCTGAGGGGAGACCTCACAGCTGTCTACAGCTTCCTCACTTGGGGAAGTGGAGGGGCAAAGCACCGATCTCTTCTCTGATGACCAGTGACAGGACTTGAGGGAATGGCATGAAGCTGGGTCAGGGGGTTTAGGTTGGGTATTAGGAAATATCTAACCATCCTAGCCAGATGGTAGTTGGGCACTGGAACAGACTCCCCGGGGAAGTGGTAACAGCACCAGCCTGACAGAGTTCAAGAAGTGTTTGGATGATGCCCTCAGGCACACGGCAGGATTCTGGGGCCTCTCCTGTGCAGGGCCAGGAGTTGGACTTCAGTGATCCTTATGAGTCCCTTCCAACTCAGGATATCCTCTCATTCTGTGAGGAACATTTGAGGGGCTATCTTTCTAGAAGCTGCTTTTTAAGAGCTTCTGTTTAGTTCCAAGATCATGAGGATCCAGAAACCTCTGCCTTAAACTAAATCTGCCCTTACAGCTGGTAGGTACCACCTAGCATCTGACATTGCCATTTTCTCATGAGTTCTAGATGTATCAGTTCAGCTGTTGCTGAGATTGTTGCATTCCTGTATTACTCCACTTGACATGTTTCTTTTGCTCCACCTGTGTTGTAACCTTAGTATGATCAGCATCACATTTTTTGTACTATCATTATCAAGCATATATACAAACTATTGACAAAATGTCCAGCAAATCAGTTATAAAGATTGTTCCTTCTGTGTGGTGCCTGAGCAACAGAAAGAGAGTGAGCATTTTGTTTCCTCCTTTCTGCCAGAGCTTTTGAGAAGGCACCTTCTCTCCTTTTTGCTTCCCAGTTAAGGTAGAGCTCCTGCAAATCCTGAAAACATTGAATCTCTGTACAAATTTGCTTTCTACTTCCAGCTGGATAGATTTGGTGAGGTACATAAATGATCAATCAAAAATTAGTTCTAAGAAAACAGGAAACAATGAACACTCTGAAGAACTACTCTAGATTTATTTTCACAAAACAATGAAATCCAAAGTTAACCAAAAAAAGTGAAAAGCAAGTGAACATAGAAACTGAGTACCAGAAGCACCTGTCTCAATAGTTGAAAGTAATTTGCCAAAGTGCTGAAATCCTCCTTATTTACTTACTTAAATGAAAATCTACCTAATGTTTTGGGAGTTTTGATCAAGGGAGAAAACTGTACACGGGTTTAATGACTTCCTTTCCTGTTACTTGTTTTAAAGGTGTTTTCACTTCTGTAAGCTTCCAGGAAGAGTTATGGGAATCCGCCTACTGCGTTTCACCTCTGTGGTGATCATCGTCTTGCTTCTTGTGGCAGGTGCTTTAACAGCTTTGCTTCCCACTATCAAAGATGACAAATTGCCCAATTCAAGAAGGGAACCAAAAACCCAGAGTCAGTCTGCCTTGGATTCATTCACTCTTATTATGCAGACATACAATAGAACTGACTTACTGCTAAAGCTTTTAAATCATTATCAAGCAATCCCCCACCTACATAAAGTAATTGTTGTGTGGAACAACATTGGTGAGAAGACACCAGAGGAAATGTGGAATTCCTTGGGGCCTCATCCTGTCCCTGTTGTCTTCAAAGTTCAAACTGTAAATCGTATGAGAAACAGGCTGCAGAATTTCCCTGATCTGGAAACAAAAGGTAATCACAGTTCATATCACTATTACTAATAATATTTTCATGTTTGAAATCTGAATGCTAAAAGAGAGGTCATTGAGTCATATTGTGTAATAAATCAATGGATCTTTTGGGTCGTTTAATAGAATGTGGGTAGTATAGAGGAAACCTGTGTTAGGAGATCAGATGCACACCACCACCAGGCTGTCAGTGAAGAGTAATGGGAAAAAAAGAGGAATGTCAAATGCATTTCAAGGGCTTTTGCAAGTTCTCAATTTCCTTTGTGAGGCAGACATGGGTAGTTCAGCTTCTCTT
This sequence comes from Corvus cornix cornix, assembly GCF_000738735.6. NCBI lineage: Eukaryota > Metazoa > Chordata > Aves > Passeriformes > Corvidae > Corvus > Corvus cornix. Next base: position 19,372,243 of record NC_046338.1, on the reverse strand, counting down.
CCTTCTGTAGCATAAACTGAAATTCATAATGCATGTATTTGTTGAGTCTCTGCACTAATCTGGACTTAAGTCATCTGGTAAAGACTTGATTTAGTCCATTCCTCTTAAGACTAAGTTCTCAAGCGTGTTGTGCTCTTCCGAGAAACTTCCCTCCCTAGCTGTCTGGCTTTCTATCTCAAATTATGCATCTTTTTATTTAAGAGTACTTTCCCCAGTCTCCTGGGTATTCATCTAAATATTCTTCCTAAGCTCTTTCTAGGAGGTGTACAACAATAAATCCTGTTTGTCTCAAGTGGAAAAAAACCCCCTATGTTGCATTACAGACCTGACCTTACTCATGATTAGTAAAGGTAATTCTATTTACTGCCCCCTTCCTAACATGTCTGCTAGTCCAAACACATGATTTCAAGGAAGACACTGGAAACTTCCAACTGCCCAAGTGTTTTACTTACTGTAGTAAGATCTGTGCTGACTGTAAACTTTCAAAGCTTTAATGCATCTGCAGTTCAGATCTAAGAATATCCTTCCTTTTCCACTTCCTGGTAGTCTTTTATCTAAAACTTAAGGGAAAGAGTCTTCTTTCTGTAGTTAATAATAGTGAATGTTGCCTGGGTAATTTGTTTAACTTGCTTATGTAGAACTTTCAAGTAGTGAGATGAGTAAAATTTTATACTAAGGAACCCTTCTAAGTCTCATATGCTAAAGAAAAGCATCTAACTCTATTCTAGTTGTATCTTTACACAAGATTAGTAGAATTTTAAATTGCTTTGCCAAACACTCCCAAGTTTTCTAACACCTATCTCTCCAGCTGTACTACAGGTGATCAAAGGTTGCTGAGTCTTGTAACAGCCTGGCAAATAATCTAAAACTTAGGTTTGGTTCCAGTCACCACAAAGCTGTAACCTTGCTTTAGCTTTGAAATCTAATTATTTTTTATCAATCTACTTTCAAGGAATTGCAATTCAGCTTAATAGTTGTAGAAATTTTATATTCAGTTTTTCAAATATTGTGCCATATATCATGCTCATGTATTTAATCTTCTGACCAATTAAAAGTTTTTCTCTTTTTTTTCTCCCTTCAGCTGTTTTAATGATGGATGATGATACACTAGTCAGTGCTCATGACCTTGCTTTTGCCTTTTCCGTTTGGCAGGTAATGTTTGGCATCTTGGCAGGCAGTATTTGCGTTGCAATTGAGAGTAATAGCTTTAATTAGAGTAGTACTGTATCATATTGTTTTGCCATTGGTTTTCTAGATGTCAAGTTAGATTTTAGCAAGTTCGAAGTGTTGAATAGTAGAAATTACAAGAATGTTCTTTAGTAGTAGCTATATCTGTAATCTATAACTTTAAAATTTTAACTCTTACTCTACAAAACCATGAAGTTGCTAACTGCTGAATTCATTTAAATGTATAGTAGTCTGTGTGTTTTGTTTTGCAAAACACAACAAATTGTCTGTAAAGTTATTTTCAGTGCCAAATACACAGCTGCCAATTGTGGCTGGATGTTTTGTTGGCACTATGTGATGTGGAATGAGGCAGACAGTCAGTTTCGTGAAACTGTATTTAATTGCAACATTTATGCAGATCAAAGGACCATATGCCAACAACTTAATTCTTTCCTGGCAATAATGTTGTCCTCCTCTTATTTAAAAAATGCATATATCTCTCTTATGACATACTTAAGTGAACCCCACACTGTGAAATATGTGTTGAATTTCTTTTTTTCTTTCAGCAATTTCCAGAGCATATAGTGGGATTTGTTCCTAGAAAGCACATTTCTACTCCTTCAGGCGTATACAGCTATGGCAGCTTTGAATTGCAGAACCCTGGATTTGGGAACGGAGATCAGTATTCTATGGTGCTTATCGGCGCAGCATTTTTTCACAGTGGGTATTTAGAAGACTTTCAACGGCAGCCAGAAGCAGTTTACGCCTTAATAGATGAAACTCAAAATTGTGATGATATTGCCATGAATTTTCTGGTAGCCAAGCATACTGGAAAGCCTTCAGGAGTGTTTGTGAAGCCTGTTGATATAAGAAATTTAGAAAAAGACACTAACAGTGGCTATTCTGGAATGTGGCACCGAGCAGAGCATTTGTTACAGAGATCCTACTGTGTAAATAAACTGGTTAATATTTATGATGGCATGCCCTTAAAATATTCTAATATCATGATTTCTCAGTTTGGTTTTCCTAATTATGCCAATCACAAAAATAAAATGTAAGCAAATGAATTTAAGGTGTTAAATGTTAAACAATACTCAGTGAATTGTACTGAGTTCAAGGAGAGAAGAAGGTGTAATTACTGCATCTTGGCCATCCCTCTTTGTAGCCTCTGATTTTTCTCCACTAGGCTTTTTATGTATTTTCTTTCTTTTCTAACTAATTCACAAAGGTAAGTTTTGAGAAAACTTAAAGAATATATAGTCATGCTTAGCTGTGGTAAAATCATACTCTTTCCTTAAAACCTGAAAAGCTACTCTAATTAATTAGGCCAGTTCTTCAGAAACATGCAGACAAAAATGCAATCCTGCTCTTCAGATCTTAACGTTTGGATTTTTTTCCTTGAATATACAGATCTAGTCAAATGAGGTCTAGGCATATTTTTGACGGTTATATGTTGAGATGCTTCCTTGCCTTCCCACTCCTCACCTCCTCCTACCCAGTTTCCAGTGAAGCTGTAGAAGAGCTACAGTGAACTGCTGGCCAGGCTTCTGGCCTCGTGTACAAAACCCCTTTGAAATCTGTATATAAGCTACTCGGTGTTCTGAGATGTTCTTGAAGCTGCTATGAAAGCCAGAAGAGTACCTCACCTTAATCTCAGATAGTCTTTAAACCATTGCCTACAATATCTACTCCTGCTGAGATAATGGAAAATGATCTCTGATGTGGCATTTTTTTCTCTTATTGATTTGCCTAGAGTTGCTGAAACACTGCAAGCAGCTGAAAGGTAAATCCTAGTAGCTGGAAATACAAGAAACATGAATACAAGAAATACAAAACTTATAAGCAGCCAGAAGAAATGGACGGAATGTTACTTATTAATATTCTCTTTAGTACTTAGTCTTATTTTAATATTTTGCATATATGTTATTACAAACATCCACCCAGGAAAACCCTCAATTTGTTAAAAATTTCTTATTTACAATTCCTAGTAAGAGCAGGGTGTTCAACATTTATTACAGTGTACATTTTGTAATTTTACAGGTCTACTGGGTTTTTAGCTACTCTTTCAAATGAGTATTTACTTTATAGTTCCTTTTTTTCTCTGTTTCTGGTGGCTATGACAACAGAGTTAAAATGTACAATAAAAGGGTAAAGCATTACAGAAAAAAAAGTATTTTAAGGTACAGTGATATTTGACAGGGATGTACTATTATCAGTCTCCGAGTTTCCTGACTTTATAGCAAGAAACAGAGCTGCTGTTAATGACTTTAGTTAGATTGGGACTCTGTAATTCTGGAAACCTGATATTGATATAGACAGGGCAAACCTTTTCCAATGAAGTTGCAGAAGGGTTGGGCCTTTTTTTTTGTGGTATGGAGAATAAAAAACAATGATTTTCCTGGATCACAGAATCAGATTTGGCATCCAAAGCAGATTTAGTTTCATCTGCATCAGCTTTTAATTGATTCTTAGAATCAGTTCAAAGGTAACTGTGGGCAACCAGTAACAGCTAATACCTAGTATAAAAATAGCATCTGCACAAATGGTGTATAATTTTATCATTTTTTGTAGTAAGTTAGCTGAACAAACAGTGAAAAATGTGACAAGTTCTTTACAGCAGGGCGTGAGTCTTTGGGGGGAACGAAGAATTCTTTTGCCTTGTTCTATCAGTATTAAAGGATTTGATTTCTGTTCAGTGAAGTCTTCCTAGTACTATTTTTAAGTTTTAAAGGGCAGAATCTTTAACATGGCAATGTAAAGTCTGCTTAATTTTGTTGTAATAGTGAAAAGTAGTTTTTAATTATTGTGCTGTAGTGCTAAGTAGTATAAAACAGGTCTATGATCTTTCCAGAAAAGCAAATTTCCCAGTGGTAGTTTACTGTATTTCATTTACTTACTCATCTTCCATGATTTCTGTTCTGTGCAATATCAGCTAGAGTTGTGAAGACTCACAGTTGTTGTTAACCTTTTTTTTGAAATGTGAAACAAACTGTCAACCCAGCCAAATCTTAGTATTGGGCTCTTTGTTGGAGCGAAGGAGTTGGTTTGGTTTTGGGATGGTCTTTTGTTCTTCTGTGTCAGTGAAAGAATTAATAGAACAAGCTTTTAATTATACTGTTAAATTTAATTTGCACCATTGTCAAATAAAGTACAGAAAGCAGACCTGTGATGTATTTATTTTCAGACTGTTAACCAAATTTTTCAGTGTTAAGATGTGTAAAGTAAGTTCACAGTTTGCATACTCATGAGCAGCACCAAGATTTCTTTTTTAAAAAAAAGTGTACTTTCTGGCACATTCATTCATTTAATTTAGGTGAGGCCTACTTATGAAGGAAGAAAAGACATAAAAAAACCCAACAGCCTTAATAATTTAGTCTCAGGTAGGAAAGGAAATACAAAGATAAGACTTAAGTTCCAGCCATAATTCATTGTACTTTGGAACCAAAAGGGGTTGTTTGCTTATTTTTTAAAAGTGGATTTTTTATCCCTTAGTCGTTATAAAAGTGCCTTAAGATTCTTTAGTGAAAATACATTACCAAAAAATTGTATTTTAAACAAAATTATATGCATGTGATTATTTCTTCTGAGAGATTATCTATATGTCATTTAGAAATATTTTGGAGTCCAAACAATCATCACCGCCTCTGAATGTTCTGTTGAAATTACTGTTAAAGCAACACAGGGTTTTAAACATGGTATCTAAAATATATATTTAAAAATCCTTGACAAAAAATCAGGATATAATGCTAAAATGATACAACAGGACAAGAAAATTGCTTCTTTACAAAAAATACCACAAGATGTCACTGCAGCCTTGATATTTGATCTCAAAATGAGTACATAGTATTGATTAGAATACCAAAGTTATACTAGTTGAAAATATTCTTAAAGCTAGCGTTTTACAAAGTGAAATTCATTAACTAATAGCTACGAGACACAATATTGGAATTGAAAAAACAGATTATTTTGCACGTATTTTTACAGGGAGGAAAAGAAAGGTTAGTTTATTTCTGATGCTTACAAAGGCTGCAGCTAATTGCCACAAATGAGAGCTTTAATGCAACAAAAACAGTATTTGTAACTTTGCAGAAGACATATAAGCAGTATACAAACATTTTACAGCTGGGCTTCAGTTTCTAATCATATTTGCCTCCTAGATTCACCAGTCTAGCTGGATGGGTTTACATATTTTAGGCTTTAACACAAACTCTGTTTCTAGAGATTCTGGATACTGGATAGGAGGCTGTAGACTGTTCCATCTTTGCTTCTGTTGCCGAAGAGAGCGTTGCTAAGGCTGTTTCAACTATGCTCATTCAAATTCCCCTTAAGAAGAGTGCAGCACTGACTGAGAAATGTGTTACATTGAACTGTAGTGAAAGTCTGAGTAACAAAGGGCATTAAAAAAACTGCAGTTCTGGACAATATACCTTAATATCCCTTCTCTTTCATGGGATATAGTACCCCTTAGAGAATTGCTTGTGAATAAAAAAACACCAATGAAATACTTGATTTTGTTAAAGGTTACACACAAGTGAAAGTCGTAAAGAAAAACAAACACTGATTTCCATGGAAAGCAAATACCCTCCAACAACCTTTATTTAATTTGCTGCTACATAATATTGCAGTCTCATTCTTGTAAGCATCTTGTATGGAATAGTACTTACTACTGAGAATGAGGTTTTCTCAGGTTTCAGGATCAGGCACAAACAGGGGCATATTTAGCATATTCGTTTTGGAGCTTTTCAAAAAAAGTTGAAAAAAAGCAGTGCAAGAACATAGGTACGAAGCATTAGAATCAACACAAAAATTAAATAAGCAACTACAAAACAGCTGAACTGTTTCCTGTGTCCTTCGCCTTATTTGTAAAGCTTTAAAGATTATCCAGTGCTTACGACACCACATAAAAAACTTAAAGTCAGAAGTGTTTCACACTCATGTTTAGCCTCATTAGCAGACACACCAGGATTAATTATATGAACTGTGGTTACAGTAGGTTATTTACAGTGTTACGGGAAGATGGTGATACTAATGTGAACCTCAGGGCTGCACATGCCTTTAAACAGTATCTTTTAAAGGTGTTTCAAGAGTGGATTTTTTTGTTTGCTTGTTTGTTAGGGGGAAAAGTATCTTTTTTCCCCCCTTTTTTCTCTCCTCAAGGAACCTCTCCTTTGCAATCTTTTGCTTTAGTTGTAAAACTGAGGCGGACCGTCTGCCCCGTTTGGCACTTACCAGATCTTTCTAAAGGGGAGAGGCGGAAGAACGCGCCCACAGCCCGAACCAGCGCGTTAGAAGAACTCCGTGCCTCAGGCGTGCGCAGCGTCTGCTGCTGTTCGCAAGCGGCTCCCCAGCACAGCCAGCCCCGCGCCCGAGGGCGGCCCGCACTGCCCCGCCGGGAAGCGGCCGCTGCGGGGGTCCGGGGGCGGGGCGCTCCCCGGCGCGCCGCCAGCTCATTGGCTGCAGGCGTAGGAGGGCGGCCTCTGATTGGTCAGCCGGCTTGTCTGTCACGACAAATGGTGCCCCAGGTAGCGCAACGCGCGCTCTGCCGGTTCCCCCGTGCCTGAGACGGCCCCGCCGCTCCGCTCGCCCCCGTCCGGAGCGCGCCCGCGCTGCTGAGGCAGCGCTCCGGCTCAGCCCCGCTCCGAGCTGTACGCGACACTCGCCCGGTGCCCGTGGGGCGCTCTGCCACGGACCGCCCCCGGGCGGGGAAAATCAGCACCAGCGCAGCGGGGAGCGGCGGCGCTGCCCGGGCAGGCGGGGCGGAGGGCGGGGCTGTTCCGGGCGCTGGGCCGCTGCCTGGTGGAGCAGGGGCGCTGCTGGGCTGGGGAGCGGGGGGGCCGGTCACTCGCAGCGCCAGCCCTGGGCCGGCCGACACAAAGGCTCCGTAGCGCGGTTGCCAGAGCGCTGCCGGTCGCTTGGTAACCGCCCGCTGCCGCTTTATCCGGGGGCGTCTCCTGGCTGGGGGCGGGGTGGAGCTGGAGTCCCTGCGGGCGCTTGCCCGCCGTGTCCCAGGGCTCATTCTCGGCTCCGCTCCTATGCGGGCTGCGGCCGCCGTGCTCGCAGCACCGTGCCCGGCGGGCGGCCCCTCCGGGCAGCGGGTCCCGTCCCTGCGAGCGCGCCCCAGCCCCGCCGGCGCTGCCCCGGAGCGCCATGAGCTCGGAGCCGCCCCGCGCCTCGCTGCTCCGCGCCCTCTTTAAGATGGAGCCGGCGGCGGCCGCCTCCGAAGTACTGGGGGGAGCCTCGGAGTTCGTGAAAGGTGAGAGCGGGGCGGGAGCCGCCCTGTCCCCTGCCCGCGGGGTCCCGAAGCCTCCCCCAGAGAGGAAACCCCCTGGCTTCCCTCCCGCCCTCCCCGCCCCGGCTTTGCTGCGTGCCCGCCTCGGCCCCGGCCCCCTTTGCCCGGCAGGTTCGCGGGCTGCCCGCCCCGGCTGCCGCGGGCACCCCCCGGTGCTGCTTTCCCCGCTCTCTTGGGCCAGGCGCGGGGCCGGCACCTGTTGCTGCGCGCTGCTCGATGGGTCGGAGCCGCTGCCGAGGGGTGGCCGGCAGGGGCAGGGCCCGCGGGCGGAGCGGTCCCGGCGCTCCCGCCGCCGCTCACGCAGCAGAAAAAGGAGCGGCAGAGCCTCTTCCGCTCCGCGGTGACAGGCGTGCCCCGGGGCGGTGGCCGGCTGCCTTCCCTGTCCCACGCCGTTCCTCTAATCTGTCTTTCAGATCGGTTGTACTTCGCTACTTTACGAAATAAACCGAAAAGTACTGTAAATACCCACTACTTCTGTACCGATGAGGAACTGGTCTATGAAAAGTAAGTGTTGTGGTTTGCATATTCAAAGTAATCACCTGAGAGTCTCCCCAGCACACTTTGATATATATTCTATAGAATATTTTTGCCCCATTAAGTTACTTGCATAGAATATGAGCGTGAAGTTTGTCCGAATGTATTTATTTATTAGCTGAAACTAGGTTAATAAGGTGACTCTTTAAAGAAAGACCCACAAAAACAGCTGCAAGGCCAGTTTAATGGCTTAAATTGTGGGTGAGCTAGAACAAGGATATCTGAGCCTTGTAGGATGTGTTTAAAACATGGAGGTCTATTAGGACTAATTGCACTTTATTGAATGTTGTCTTAAATAGAAGACTTATTTGGTATGAATAGATAAACAGTAGTTTGTTTTATATTTCCTGTATTTTCCGGTATAGAGAGTACAGAGTTTACAGAATCATAAGAATGCAATGCTTAAATGTGCTCTTGAAGAGCATCTGCAACTTTTTTTATAACTCTGGTTTTATTAGAGGGTTTTGAGATACAAAAGCCATCAGGAAGTGCTATCTTTAGAACAGCAGAAAAAGTCTTTTATGTGAAGTAAAAGGCTCATGTGTTTGTAAGACACTGACTGCATATAGAAGGTAAAAAGAAAAAGTGATTATAGTTGTGAATACTATTAAAAGACATAAAAAAATTAAATAATCACTCTATGGTGTGGCTAAAAAGTTGGTACTCTGCACTGCGTTCCCAGATCAACTGTTTCCCGTGTGATGATATGTGTCTATCTGCTTGACACGGGGTTTGCTGCAGCAGAAGTGAAACAAAAAGTGTGTTCCTATTTTAAGTGTAACTTGCTTTCCATATGTTTTGAAGCAATTTTGAGCATGAGCCATTCTTACCTCCTTTCTCCAGTGACCAGTACTGCTTCTGTGAAGATGTAAACCAATATTCCTTAGTTTTTAGCTTACTTTCTGTGCACAGCTTGTAGTTTCAGGGTATCTTTTCTACACGTTTTTGAGTCTTTCTGATGTTAAGCTGTGTGTCATCTACTGGAGTTCCCAATGGTTCATTCTGAAAGTTGACTTTTGTAATGGGCTGCTTGGGTTGGGAGTAAGTTCCTTAATGATCATTAAGGAATTTTGATTGGAAGGGACCTTGGGAGTATCCTAAGGGAGGGTTGACCTAATATTAAAGGCAGAATTCAGCTGGGGGAGGTCCTGAGTAGTTTGTGTTGTATGAAAGTGTTCCACTTTCTTTAAGAAAGGAAACTTGTATCTCTTCTCGACTTCTGTATTATGTTTTAATTCTTAATGTGCTTTTAGGAAGTGTGAAGGAATCTTATGTGGCATTTGATCTTGTGGGTAGGAAGGGGGAGCAGTTCTGTACTGTTAGTTACAGATGACTGTACTAACCAAGGCCTGTAACTGAAGTATTTTGTGTGAGGATAGTGTCATATTAAAAAAAAAAAAAAAAAGTACTGAGAAATTTGAAGGGGGAGGAAAGTAATTTTCTTTAGCATGTAAAGGAAAATCTGTAGGTATGTTCCTTAACCCAGTGTTAACTACGTATGAGGGTGTAACCTGATGCCAGATATAGTTACCAGGTAATGGAAAGAAGCAAAGTTTCCTTTATCTTCTAGGGCACATCTAAAGACTTTGAACACGTAACTCCTGGTGTATGTTCTGAATTGATGGTTCCTAATCTGTTTGGCCCCTTTTAAAGTTGTTGTCCTGTATCTGATACCATAAAGATACTCTCCCTTTTGTGCTCATAAAATGCTAAAATGTGATATGAGGTAGAAAATAAGTGACAGTTACCAGGTGGTACCAAGGACTTGTGTAATAACCTTTTACATATCATTGCTAACCTTTCCCCTGGTATTTGTACTGCAGCACCCATCCCTATCAGTGTATGCCATATTTGGTAATAAACCCATGCCTGGTTTTATTTTTTTTCTTTTTTGCCCTCTCATATCCAAGGAAGTTTATATGGTTTCGGGGAAGTAAAGGCAGGTGTCAGTAGAGTTACCATTTTAATGTATATTTTTAATATCTTTCTGAATTTGGAAATCTAGAGGTAAATTGGGGAATAGAATGCAAGACTCAGTTCTTGGGGAAGTACTAATTTTTCTATAGCTTCCCTTATGCTCATCAACAAGCTTGACATCAGTCTATTGTCTTTCCCAGGCTGCACACGAAGTGGGGGGCCTGACAATAGCACTCGTCTGTAAGTAGTAGTAGGGCATAACTTTAGTACAATAGATCAGATGGTCTCCTCACTTCCTCAGAAATGCAGTCTTCTTTCTGAGAAAGTGATTAGAAGTATTTGTTGCATGATAGCAAAATAAATACTTGGAAGTGAGTTTTGAAGTGCTGTAGCTCAGAACAGTGGTTTGCAGAGTCTTCATGGAAATGTCAGAATTCCACAGCCACTTTCGCTTTTTAATCAAATGAGTTGTTCAGAGAGTTCCAAGGAGGAGGATAGGAGATGTCTACTCAGGCATTAAATCCTGAGCACCTGGGAGGTATGTAAGTAATTACATTCATACAATTGTTTATTGACTTAACTTTGCTTAGATGCATCTTCATAGTGACAAGACAAAGATACTTCATTGTGCTTGGAAGTAAACTGCTTTTCTTTCAGCTCTTATTCTGTTTAAAATGCTTTTCTTCGGGCTCCTATTCTGTTAGCTTGTTACAGAATTTTATTTAGCTGACTTTACAGAGGTGTCAGTTTGCTTCACGAAGCAGTATCTGATCTGAAAACCTCATGAATATGTAGGTTTGGAGTTGCCTGATTACAAAGAGCCTGCTACTGGATCACAGAGTACTTAAAAACTTGCTGCCTTGCTTCCCTTTTTTTCCCCCCCCACTCTTGAAGAGACATAAGGAAGCAATTTTGTACATTAGTACTATACCCCTTTTATTAAACAAAACGGCTGTAGTGCTAGATTTGATGGTTTGGGAAGTTTGGGGTTGACTTGCTCCTGTAGCTTGTCATGTGATTTATCACTAAATTATACACAAAGTATGGTTATGTAATCTTGAGCACTTTAGCCTTCAGTTCTCTCTTGAAGTTTTTAACCATTCTAATGACTTCATAACACTGTCTAACTTAAACATTCACACTTTAAAAAGATAATAAAGGCATTCTTAAAACCATTTAAGCCTATCTCAAATGCTAGCTGACTAGGAACTTGCTAGTAGAACTGTCACTATTTCAGTTAAATGTGCTGCAATTTAACCTTGAACCTATTATGCCAGGGAAATGGTATGCAAATGCCTCTGTTAAGAGAACAGGAAACCTGAATGGAATGATACAATTCTGAAATATCTTCTTTGATGGTTCTGTTTCTGTAAGATTTTCTCTGAGTCTTTCTAAAACTCTCTTGAGGTTCCTCCTGAGGAAGTGCACTTCTTCTTATAAGGGAACACAGTCTTTCAGGATTGTGTAGTACAGGTAACTATTACTTCAGAAAAATGGAGTTGATGAGAAACAATCCATCTTGATGAAGATTGTCATTTGGCAAATAGACAAACCTTGCCTTGGCAAGAGCTCAATTAATGAGTTAGGCACTAGTAAGAAGCTTTTTATTCTCTAAGAATAGCGTCTTTCACATTTCACCTTCCAGTAAGCAGATCTGGGTTGAGAATACTACACTTGACTGGTTAACTTGGCTTTCACATAGTTTATCAAAGCAACTTTTAATGTCTTTTTTATTTCTGAGAAGTTTTCTCAAGCAAAATCAGAATTAAATAACGTAAAATGGAAATCTCTTACTGATGAATTATAATGGCAGCCTTCATAAATCATACTGCTTTTATTCAGTCATTTGTTCTGACTTTGGATCTCTTGTATAAACAGTTTTTGCAGATCTAATCTCTGACATTGTGTAAACAGCTGTAGAAGTAGTAAATATGATAGTCTCTGTATATCGTGCTTTACACTAAAACTTTCTTTCAAGCTACGGTATGCTACTTGCCCATTTCACAGCAGTCTTCATGATAGCTACTTCAGTTATGTAGCAACAGAGCAAGACTCAAGTGCTTAGCTGCAGCAATATTAAATGAGTACTGTTTCTTCTACTGCATGTGTATATGCAAAGAAGCAGTTTATCTTTCCTGTGAGAAGAGTAAGGGTTAGCCTATCGGGTTTTGCTTTGGTTAAATGCTGCTTTTCTGTGCCTCTCCAGTAACAGTACTTGCATAGGAAACCTGAACTTCTCCATCTTTCTGTGGCTTAAATCATTTGAAAGGAAAAAGAAAACTTAGCATTGTTACAACAGTCAGAGCTGTCACTTCACACAGAAAACAGGGAATTCCTTGTTTGCATCAGTAATTTTGAAGATTTGACCTTGACTATTGGATGACCAAGATAGCTTAGTAAGATGAAGTCCAAAATTAAAAAAAGGGAATTTCCTTAATTTTGTACCTATACGTTGCTTTACCATTTCTGTCTTTGCTTTTTATAAGTAAAATATAAAATGCATTTGCCAGTAGTACTGAGGAGTTTTTTCTTTTGTTTGCAGTAAAAGGGTACCAGGATAAAACAGCAGCTTTCTAAGCTCCAGTTTTATATTGGATGGGAATGTAGCTTGTTTAGGAAACTGCTTAGGTGCATCTTGGCCTCTGCTAAGATGACTTTTTTTCCAAAGAGACTAGGCTTCTGACATGACCTGAAGGTTCTTCTATAGGGAAACTTTCTATGGGAGAACCTCTTCATTGATATTTTGGTTTTGATATCAAGGAGCATTGGATTAAAAAATCACGTATCTGGAATAAGTATTTAATTATGTGTAATTTAGATCTGTGAGTTGTTGGGTTTTGAAGAATCAGGATCTTGAGGAGGATTTGGAACTTCCAAGAGGAAATGGACTTAATACCTGGGCTTTTTTGCATAATCCAGGGCCTCTGCATTATTTTTACCTTTAGATATTTCCACGGTTATGTTTGCTGTATCATCCTTTGTCTGTTCAGAAGCGTGCAATCCCTAAGTAGCATTAAGCATCAGGGATTTTGTCTCGGCCCGATTAAGAAAGCTCTTAACAATTCACGTGTTATTGGAATCCGTGGACTAGAGGAGGAAAACAGTGGCCACCTTTTTTCATGTGCTTGAGAAGTGGGGAGGAGAAACACAGTCCAGGAAACTGGAGCTGGAGAAAAAAGCCTGAATTGGTAAGATTTCCCAACCAGCAGTTAGGTTGTAATGAGTGTGCAGACTGATCCTCTCTCACCCAGAGACTTTGTTGCATGTGAGATGTGCTCATCTTGTGGTTTGAACCAAGTAGCTGTACTAATCAGTTGGCCACTTCTGCAACACCTGGCTCTTGTATTGTTGAGTGGCCAGGCTCAGAACCGATGCAGCAAGGCCTTTAGAGGGTAGTAACCTGAATGTTCCTGCGTAGAAAAGAGGGAGGGAGGAGCAAGAAGGATGAATCACTATAAGAGAAACAATCTCATTGCTTAATTTTAATAGGAAGCTGGACATTTATAAAATGCTGAAAAATTTGAGAAGTTTTGCAGTTATTTCACCGGTTTCTTAGGTTTTAGCTTTTGACTTAAGTAATTGCAAGCTTGGTAGGGGCTCCTGTTTTGGCAGGAAAGTGGCTTTATATGATGGCAAGCCTTCAGTAAGGCAAACATTATACTTTAAGGAGTCCTTGTGCTATAGTTCAGGGATATGTACTCCAGAAAATGATTGCAGTTATTAAATGATGCCTCTGTTTTCAAGTTACCAAACCAATGACTGAATAAGGTGGCAAGCAAGAAACCTCATGCCCTGATTGGAAGTGAATGGCAGTACAAAACTACTGCTCTGTAGGGAAAAAGTACCAGGCATGTGGAGTAAAGTATAAGTAATGCATTTTATCTTTGAAAGATGGTATCTTGGCCTGATAGATTGACTGATGTTAATATGGACCTTAACAAATTAGGGAGATGGACGATCACCAACTGTATGAAGTTTAACAAGGGCAAGTGCCAGATTCTGCACCTGGGATGGGGCAACCCTGGGTGTATGGGCAGACTGGGGAATGGGAAGCTGGAGAGCAACATTGCAGAGAGGCACCTCCGCGTACTCTATGATTCTGTGGAGGTTATCAATTCAGTTAAAAGTCTGCTAGGCTATAGTATTCCTTCATTGAATGGCACCATCTAATAATTCAGGATGGCAAATCTGTTTCATTTTTCTCTGGCACAAGGGTCGAGTGCTTAGTAAGAAGTGGTGTTGGCATTCCGAAGTGCTGGTTCAGGCTTGAACTGACTGATGGCACCTTCATGTGGCATCCCATGGAACTGCAGTTGGAAACGACTTGTTACTAAGGGGTGTGGGCTGCATTTCTTTCACCATTAAATTCCCTGGAAGAATTTACAGTAACTGTTTGCATGGCAGAGTATACCCATGGGCTGGCCTTTCTAGGGGGAAGACCATTCCTCTGATACAGTACAGCAAGTGCCTCAGATATTATACTGCAACAAAGTACAGGTAGGAAGAAATGGTTCTAGGAGTCTAATCTACAGAGAAAACAGATACCAGAAACTTTTGCTACTGCTTCCAGGTGGCATCATGATGGTATTTTTGAAGTAGAGTATTTAAATGTCATCTAGTATATTCTGGGGTTTTGCCGCTTGGTTTGAGAAGCGTAATGATAGCAAGTCTCCATGGGATGAGGGGGAAGAATAATTTAAGGTATCATCTAAGTATTTGATTAAAACAAAATACAATTAAATGTTAATTAATACCATACCTGCCTTTTGTTCCTCTGATTTCCACCTCCATTGTTAATGACTGTCTCTCTAACTGGCTTAAGCTTCAGAGACATTCCAATTTCTTACTGTATTTAAATGCTTTGTTCAAATATCTAGAGGTAAAAGAGATGGAAGTAAAATGATACTGGATTAATTGTTATCAGTGACTCCTTGACTTCTCTTATGTTGATCTTCAACTTTTGCCAAATAAAATTCTTTATTCAGATGGTGACTTGGTATGCCATTTCATCCCCATTCCCTATATATACCCTGCCTATTTCCCATGTTCCACTTACATTCACTTAAAGTTGTGGTCTTAACGTGAAAATCCTTTGGGTGAATCAGGATCAAGTGTCACTAATTCAAGTATAAAAATGGCCTTTTATAGAAAAAGTAATGAGGGTGCATAGTATTAAATCCTTCTGCTTAAACATGTCAGAAACTGTATTTAGGTCTAGGGATGTAAATTGAAGAAAGATTTTGTAGATCAGAGCTCACTGACTTCAGTACAGAGCCTTGTATTATCTTTCAAAGAACTCTTTTGATTTGAAGGTTGTAAAGCACATTTTTAACTTAGCCCAAATAAAGAAGGGATAATTAACTTACTCAGTTTAGAGGTATAAAATGGAGAAGGATTATGTTACATGCATTATTTTAACTTTCAGCCTCACATGTCAACCACAATGTTTTATCAGCAAAGTCAATGGCTGGTTTATACTGCCTCTGTGGTAGTAGGGAAATAACTTGGGACGTGCCAGTGGTTTTCTGTATGGGTAGTAATGCTAGTGCAGCAGTGACCAAAAGTGCCTTTCCTTTGATTGTGTTTGGATTCTGAGAAATATCTTGTTTCTGCAGCATAGACAAACAGTGGCAGTATGAGAGTCTTAAACTCAGGTACTTCTGCCCCCACTCCACCATATTAAGAGAAGCGCTGGATTCTCAATGGTAATCAGTGATGGAGAAATAGTCAAAGATTGTGCCATCTTTAACTTGGTGGCTGAGAGAAGCTGAATAGTTTCATTTTGTAGAAATACAATTACTTCCTGGATAGACTCAAATGTGTTTTATCCTTATACCCCCCAAAATAGTAATTTGTCTTGTGGATAAATTTGAAAATTGGTTTTCATGTACTTTTCCTACACTGATGTTTGAATTAATTTAATCACGTGGAAAAGTAGAAGTGGTTATGACTTCATATTGATGTACTTCAAATGATTGTAATACATCTTATCGTAAAACATGGCTGTACTTGTTCAGTTCTTTAGATGAGCTGTGTATTCAGTTACATCTTTCAGATACTTTGCTCACAATGGTTTTTAAAAAAGTATTCTGTATTACAGTAACTATCCCATTCCATATTTTTCCACAAGACTTTAAAAAGTATTTTTCCAAAATAATTTTAATATCATAAGTTTTACTCTTCATCATATATTTAAGTGAAAGAATGCTCTAAAACTGATGGAGTAAGATAGGGTGGGGGTGTTTGATTCATGTTAGTGCCGCTGTGTGGGTGGAGATGTTAGGAAGCTTTTTACATGACTTTCCTAGTAGCTACATTCACACCAGTGTTGTTAGAGCTCCAGTTTTAACTTCTTGTTTGTCCTAACTCATACTTGTCCTTAGAACTTTTTATTTCATCTCTATGAAAAACTGTATGGAGGGTTTTCTTTTAAAAATAACTATTGACCGTATCTGGCAGACTTATCTCTAAGAGAAGATGAGGAATTCTGAAGTTAAACCCTGCTTTACTGCTACTGCAGTTTTCTCTTGGTTTAGTTAACTTCTGTCCAACCTGCAAATTAAGTTCTAGGAGTTGAACAGCTTGGTCTTTTTCCCAGCTAATTAGCTTCTGTAATTACATCATAGTGTTTTGTGCTGAACTGAATATTAACCAATACTTGTATTGTTACTTGATGTTGTAAAGTAGATGATAGTGAAGTAGCATTGGTGTGGCAGGAAGGCTGCTTGTCTTAGTGATCAAACTAATATGATTGTCTCTTTTTGCACTGGTCTTGGCTTTCTTGGTTGAGAGAATGTGGGGAGGATGATATCAATGATGTTATAAGCACTAAAAAGATAAAGCACTCCTAATTTGGTTTTGTGTCTGCACAGAAGGGGTGAAGCCAGAAGGCACCTCTGCAGATATGTAATGCAACCTGTGGGCTCAAAGCAAGGCTGAGAAGAGCAGGTTGTTCAGATCCTTGTACAACTTGGTTGTGACTTTACAACCTCTCTGTGCAATTGCTCCCCAGTGTTTGACTGCTCTCAAAGTGGAAATTTTCGTTTTATATTCAACTGGAAAAATAAACCCTTTGCCACAGGGAAGAAAGCTTGATAGGTACTGCCATCTATCCTATCTTGTAATTTCAGTAAGTTCTGGACATACGGTCTTTGAATTACAGTTCAAAGACCGTAAGTCCAGAACAACTTTTTCCTTTGTGATTCCCCAAATAGAATGCATTCAGATGCCAATGGTTTGTTTTGTTTGTCAGTAGGCAAGAAGCTTCCTGTCTCTTTTATCAAAAAGGCTTATGGCAGATCAGATTAAAGCAGTTTAAGTAGTTGTCCATTCTCACTGTAATTCATAACGTGTGCTTCAATAAATTTGCATAGCCCATCAAGATTAAGATTTTTATGCACAAAAGGAGAATTACTGGAGGACACGACATTTGCAGCTTAAATTTTGACCAGTTTTGCACAATTGATGGAGAGGGAGCTCTAGAAGAGTTTGCTGTAAGTTGCTTGCATAAAGGCTTCTGTTACTTGTAAAGGTGCCTATATAGAGGGTTTGCTAGGAAATCACTGTGAATCACTGCAAGGAATGCCTGTTGTGCAATAATTTTCCTGTACAGACTACTGCTACTAACTCTTACCTTAAGGCCAGAGAGTGTTGCTTCAAATACAACACAGTTTAAAAGTGTAGAAGAGAGAAACAAGAACAATGAGAAGTTGATATTTAGAACAGGAAATAATAAATTGGAAGAGCAGCCCATAGGTGAGGGGCGGAAAAAAGGAAACATAATTAGATTTAAAGTGTGTATGTAACATCTAATCTCTGGAATAGCGAAGGAAGGGGTATAAAGAAATGAGCTTAAATTTCAGACAGAGATCAAGACTAGATGTTACTACATAAATTTTATCACCCATAAGAAATTCTATTTAGCTTATTCTTGAGAGTATGTAATAACATATTCTTATCTTACGCAGTTGTAGAATCTTTAGGATGATATCAGCATGGTTTAAATGTATATCATGTCTTCAAATTCTTCAGTCTATGGTTTTTTGGCCAAAGCCAGACTGGATGTCATGGGATGAAGAAAAAAATTCTCTAGTTAGTGTGTGTATATAATGGGAAAAATAGTTACTGGAATACCTTAAACTGAAGCTATGAGTAAGTTTAAATTAATTGTTCCTATTGTCCTTTTAAATTAATCAAGAAAGGACTTATCTGTTGTTCCATGTGTATTGGCTACTCAGTATCCTTTATTTCCAGCTTTAATTATCAATGACATGCATGTTGAAATTTGCTTAGCTCTTTTGTATTAATAACTCTGGGTTTTGTTTTTTTCCCCCAGTTTCTACGGAGATTTTGGACCTTTAAATTTGGCAATGCTATACAGATACTGCTGTAAACTAAATAAGAAATTAAAGGTAAGCTTCATTTAAAAACAATGTTCCTGTATTTTTGTATTTTCAAATTGAAATAAAATTTGCCAGTTTGAAAGTGTTTATTAGGTGCTCATTAGCTAGATGGTTATTGCTAAGGATTATTATTAAGGATGTTCTTTGTTCCAAGTTTGTTTCCCTCTGAAGAGTGGAAGAAAATAATATGCTCTCATTTTGGCTTAGGAGGTGAGGCAGGTGACTGAAGGCTTTGTTCATCTTTTTGCATAACCTTAACACCTTCAAGACAATAGTAACAAAAGCTTCTGCTCGTGTCACGGGTTTTCAGCTAATGAAGTGTGTATGCTGGTCTGAATAACTGAAAAAGCAGGTACTCAAGGAAGAAAACATGGGTCCTGAAATCACACTTTTTAAAGTAAGCCTCAGTGGAAAGGAGGGTGGGGGCAGAGCAAGAGAGAGAAGGCGTTTATACTATGAGAGCACTGCTAGGCAGTAGGTAAAACATGGGTGTCTCATCAACACAGTTTTGGTCACAAATCTAAAGCACGGCATATGTGGCTAAACCCCAGCTCCATCTCAGCCAGACCCACTGAATGTTATGTACAGCTGCAGACTTAACCTTCTCCAAATACCTGTGAAGAAGTGATTTTCAGCGTGTATAGAAAATCCATCAACTGCAAGAATTGAAAGATGTTTTAATTCCAAAATGCTAATTAACGTAACTTGTGGGCAAATAGTGAGGAAGCCCTTCACTAAATATTACAGATTTAAAATATTAGACCTGTTACTGAAAGAAGGGGAAAATAGGACAACAGATGTGATTGCTTTGGCCACTGTTAAGAGGGTCCCTTTATGGAAAATGGCATTATGTCTAGGTGCACAAATAAAACCCTTAGTTAAGATGACTAATGCTATCTACTGCTTTCAGGGGCATGCTGAATTCCATGTGTTCTTAAGAGGAGGCCCTGCAAACTGAGGGACTTGTAGAGTGCTATAAATTTCTTGGGAAAAAAGGAAGTGCTTCTAGTGAAAATTTACATTGCTTCTTAGTTTAAAAAGATATTTATAAAGATAAAAAGTTAAACTCTGCTATTTGCTATTTTGAATGCCTGTGCTCATATTGGGAAAACATTGGATTTGCCATTTGATAACACCAGAGACCTTATAAATACATTATCACCCTATTCTGCAGTGCCACTGTCCCATTCAAATGCATGACCAATGATTCTTACTCAGTAGGAATCTATTTTTCACCTTAATTGTGCTGCGTGTGACCTTATATTTGAGTTATTAAAAACTGAAGAATGTTTGCTCTGTGAAGCAGTTTCTCCAGAGAAGAACCAATAATAAACCTGCTGTTCTAACTTCACTGTGCCCATGGGAACTAGAGATATCAGTTGCGTCTTTTCCAGGTTTGGATTGAGACACTGATCAGTTTGGAACCTTAATATAGTCTCATGTATTACTGTATGCCTTCAGTCTTCAACCTAGGTACCAAGAGTTTCACCCAGAAAAGAAGTATGCAGCTAATAAATATCTTGGGGTTTTTTTTAATGGTTCAGTATTAAACAGGAATGTGTCTGCAGTCTTTATTTTTGTTGTGAGACCATCATCTTGCTCATTGAATGAGGCAAGCTAATTGTCAGAAGTGGCTTGTAAGCATGATGGTGAAGATTGGATGTTATGATGGCAAAAATAAGGGAGCTAAATTGGAACTGAACTATTAACCCCAATATTTGCAGGGTTGGTTTAGCAAACTGTAATGTCATTTTAATGTAACTTCTCTATTTTTTGAAAAGAGTGAATGTACTTGTGCTGCTGGGTGAAGGGTACAGCTGGCCAGGACTGGGACAGAGAAGTCTCCACTGGGAGGAAGTGCAGTGTGTTGTTGCTGGCTTGCCAGAGGCTAATTCCAAATAGGTTAAATTAAACTCCTAATGCATGAGAGAGAAGGGTAACCTGATAGTGCAGCCACTTGAAAGTAATACCTGGAATCAAACAGCTAAAGCTTGGAATACTGCCAGAGTGGTATAGAAACTTCTATATGAATAGATTCCTGTCTAGCTGATTGGCACTGCTCCTGGGGTAGGCCAGCACTGCTAGTGTAAGCTTCTGGTAGTTAAAATACGTGCCACACTCTGTCCTAATTTAGATACCATCTGCAGAGGGTAAGTAGGCTTGTAAGATGGAGTCCCTGGGCTGAAGCCTGCCTCTGCATGTGTATTTACATGCCTCAGAGGAGTGCATCTGCTGGGGACTGTAGGCCTAGCTTCAGTGGCTGCTGCTTAGCTTCCCCAGGCCAGAATTACAGAGTCATCATTTCTACGCCTCATCTTGTGTCTGTCCTTCACACGTCCCCAAGAGGAGTTCTGGGGCCTGAACCAGTGTGTTCACAAGTTCATGACCTGTGCCTTGTCTGCCCTGCAGCAGCAAAAGTATGGTAATGCTCGTGTGGCACCAGGTGATGTGTAAGCAGCCTGGGATGAGCGTTTCAGAGGTGGAAAGTACAGATTGGACTAACGACAGAGAGAGAGTCCTATTGGGCAACTGCTGCTTGCACACCCTTGCCGAAAGGGTGCCCTGTGACCAGCAGCAGGATTTGTTTGATCATAGGAAGTAAAAGACACTGCAGATTATCATGGGATGGTTGCTATTACCATACTGCAATACATCTGAGACCCTGAAGCAATCATAGTGCTTAAGCCCAGATGATTTGGTATACTTGGCTGGGTAATCAGGGAGTGTTGCTGATAAAAATGATACAAGTATTGAAGATCAATGGCAGGAGAGAAAAGGTACTGGCAGGTTTATAAACTATGGAGTTCACATTTTTTGTATGCTAACTGTATTGCTGCTGAATCATAGAGGGATTCGGCTAATTGTTTTGTTTTAATATAAATAAACTGCTGGGCATACACATGGAACTATAGTAATTGCAAAGCATCTCCTTTAGGACAGCCTAGATTTTGAGGCAGGGTTGCATGCATGTGTTTAATTATTTTCTATTAAGTTTGTCAGTCTTGTATTCACTGCTGTTTACGTGCACATATTACCTATATATACACACCTGTATATATATAAAAGTAGAATTTGCATAGATGTAGGCTTATTAAACACATTGAAGTAATTTCTTGCTTGAACAGTACAACTATGTTAAACCATGCCATTTTATAAAATGCTGTCAAATATATGGTAATTTTACACAGCTGTCAATCCAGTAATTGTCCATGGCACTTTTTAATCCTGTCATCAATTTCTCTGCAAATAAATCTATTTTGAGATTTACAAGGAACTTTTAAAAAAGAAAAATGTAATCTTACAGTGAAAGTAAATGTTCTGTAACCCTCTCATACACTTCATGAATTAGTTTTATCACCTAAAGCAAAAACTGCTACATTTTCTGTGTAACCTCTGCTTTTAATTCACAAGATTGTCTTTCAGTATATTCCTCTGGGGTATATCTTGGCAGATACTGTTGTGTTATACTGTTAAAATTTCATCTTTTAATGATGTGTGAAACTGATAAAATTTTCTTACTGGTAAAGGATATTTTTTGTGCTTTATAGCGTGTGCACCTCAGTTTTATTGCGGAAAAAAAAAGTTTATTGGCAACTAAGTTATCTGCAACTATAGTTATTCCCTAGAAGACCTGTATTGAAAAAGTCTGTTTTGAAACATTCCTGGTTCTTCAGAGCTGTGCAGTGCCTAAGGGAACTAAAGCCCTAATCCATTCAGGTGGAGCTCTGGAGCTGTAAAAACAGTCACCTCCCAGAACTGTTGTGAAAGCTTGTCATTGGACCTGGCCACAGGAGTAGATGTAGTTTATGAAATATGGTCAGAAAATCGGTATTTTTAAAAATAGATCCAACAGCTTAGTTTTGATAGTGAAAGTGTACTGAGTTGACAAACTGCACGTTAATGTTAACAGATGCATTACATTGATGCTTCAGCAAACACCTACTGTAAAACTTAATTTTCTGATACTAGTGTGTAAATAAAAACAGTGATCTGTTTTATAGGCTTCTGAAAAGTTAAATTGTGCTGCTGTTTTCCACTGCTTTCTGTGCTATTAGGCATTAATGTCGGTTTTCAATTTTGTGTTAAAGCTTTAGTCAGGATTCAAAACACATTTAAGTATTTCATATAACGAGGATTAAACCCTTACATTTTGAAAATTATGCACTAAAACTGATATATTGTTTTCATCTAAATATTCTGGAAACTTCAGGTTATGGCTGCTTTGGGTACAAAAGTGTCTCAAAATTGGAATGACTTGATATACCCATATGATTAAAAAATCCATTCTATAAAATAAGAAATATGGTCTTATTACATAGAACTTACTTCTCACTAGCTAGCTTTGCAGTTTAAAATAGTGTTTTAGGTGAACTGTAAACTGCTGCAAAGAACTTTGCTTTAAAATAAGTAGTAGTCAATAAGTTATAATTGAAGTTCTGTCACTGTTGCATAACTACTGTAATCTTATCCCACCTACACATCATGGGTGGAATTGCAGTTAGAGAACACTAAAATTAAAAAATTGAGGAGGGGGAAGAAGGGAGGAATCTTAAAGTACTGGGATTCATTTTGTCAAGTTTTAATAGTAATTGAATGCTTCACTAATTAAGTAACAACTTGTGCTTTGTATGTTTGCATATACACTGAGAGATGTTGCTGTTGGCCTCAAGATACAACCTCTTCCAATCAACAGCAACCATCTATTTCAGGAATTAACAGTCCTATTTAGATACACTCAGTTGCATTAACTCTCACTCCTTCCACCTCTGGAAGTTGTGGCTTGTAAGACCAGACTGGAAGGTGCAGTTAGAACTGTGACTAAGGGTGCTGTTTCTGTGGGGGGTGGGAGTAAGAAACTCACTGTTGTACCTACATCAGTTTTCTCCTGAGTTGATTGGCTATTTGATACTTTTTTTTTCGTAAAATTTGATAAAACTGTTCTAAAATTTGCAACAAGTTTTGAGCTGAGAGCAACATTGACAGATTTCTGGAAGTGAAATACAGTTGGCGCTACAAATGAAAGAAACACTGTTGTGAAGCAGTTACCTTATCTCCCCTCCCCAAGTGTCAACAGTGTCAAGAGTTAGAAACCTGAAGTTGGGTAATAGCAGCGGTGTTAGGGCATTTTATAGAATGTGCAACTTTTAAAACTAGAAAAATGCTTCAAATATTTAGAAACAGAATCTAGTATGTCTGTTGATCACTTCCTCAAAACTGTAGGAGTACTGTAAAAATCAGTCAGGAAAAATGTGCAGTTGTGTAGCAGAATGGAAGTGTGGCAATTTGTGAAGTTTAAAAAATTGTTGGTGTGGTAAATTGTCCAACTTGCCAACTTGACAATATTTGTCTCTCTCTGGCTTTAAATAGTTTTGCCGCAGCTTGTCATTATTGTTCTTTTCTGGTGCTTGTTGATTTTGTTTTCAATGAGAGGTTTGTCTGCAGGATTCTGACACAGGCTTCTTTTCTTCCTAAAGAAACAAGAATTGCGAGTTTTGTCTTTGCCTAGCCTTTTCTTCAGGCTTTTCTCTTATGCAATCTTTTCTTTCTTACTTTTAAAATGAATTCTTGCTGTTGAAGCTTTCTAAAGATGTCTGTCACCCCGTTTTAAAATAGTATAGATGGAAGTGTTTAAGTTAAAAAATGCCTGTAAGGTTGATTGCTTGAGTTTTTCTTCTGTCTTCTCCACAGAATTGTGTGCTAAAGAGATTTAACATACAGGAGGATGTTTTAGTTTGAAAATGTCAATGTCTTTAATCAGTGTTCATAAGCTAATGTTTCAAATACCTAAACGTGGGGGAAAAAAATCCAGTTTTTTGTACTGAAGATTTTGGTTCATCTGCACATTGTAGCATGTTTTTGTAGAGCTAACCAAGAGATCTGCCTGGAAACAGTGGCTATTTCCTTGCACTCTTACTTATCTGTGTTATAAGATTGTTCAGAGTATCAGTAATTTTTTCTCTTTTAATTTTAAGAATCTTTTATAAGAATTTTTTCTGACCTATTTTGCAGTTTTGGAAAACTGGTTTGGCTAAAGTATTCTTAAAGTGTATTCTTTTCTTAGTAAATATGCTGTTTTGTTTGTTTACTTTCTTTTAAACAGTATTTCAGTCTATCAAGAAAGAAGATCGTGTACTACACCAGTTTTGACCAGCGGAAGCGAGCGAATGCAGCGTTTCTAATAGGTGCATATGCTGTAAGTATTTTTGATCCCATGGATACTTTAACCTTCCTTAAGAGACTTCGGCTTTGTGTGAAATGGCTTCTCTAGGGGTGCTCCTTTAGGGAGGTGAGCAGATGGTCATTTCATTTGTCTCTAAGCTGTCTTTGAAAACTCTGTGGTATGAGTTTTAGGGAAACCCTGTCTTCGTCCCTTAACTCCTTTTATTTTACTGCACAGGGAATGGCTTTGGCAGATCCTCTGCATGTTTTTCCATAGAGTACCAATTTCTTGAATGTGGAAAATCCGAATCACGAACTGACCTCTAACTGATCATACTAGAATCAATTGCTTTTCATGTCATTAGTGAGATTCAGAGTGAGAAGGAGAAAAGATTTTTCTCACAGCCTTCTAAAAGTTATTAGACCAGAGGCATAGTGATTATTGAATTGATTTCTTTTCTCATTTAATTTTCACAGCCTACCCAGAATAATAGACAGCGTGCCACAACTCTACCAGTGTTTGAGAGTTAATTGAGGAGGTTCAGTTTATTTGTCCTGGTTCCTGTTCCTTTTCCTTATAGGTAGCAGATAGACTGGACATATTTCTTTCTCATGATTCCTTTGAGTGTGTATTTTGTTAGTAATACCTTTATTAGATTTCTGTAATGCCAGTAAGAGAGAAAAGCTGTTAAGTTCTTAAGTTTGTAGTTCTAATGGCAGCAAATGACCAGATAATAGCAAACTACTAGGGCATGTCCAGTTAATTTGCTTGCATGAGTGTTTTTTCCTAATTTAAAAATCTAAATTACACATCTCAGTCCTACCTGAAACATGCTGGTAATCTAAGCAGCTCTAGAGGGGATCTGTTGCATATACTTCTGATTTGTAAATGGCAGGTGCAGGTGGGAAAAAATGAATCTAAATTGCACTTGAAATACTGTGGATAAGTGTTAAGGTGGACTTGGAAAATACTGATTCCCTTTTTGTTCTGTAAGCTTCTTAGGAAATACGATATGAGTTTTCTTGACAGCAGGTGTGTGTGGCCAGTATTGCTACATGTCATGTGCCTGCAGAGTGCCCTGACTGTGGGGAACTTTCAACCACATCATCGCTCAGGAGGTTGAGAACATAAAAATGAAAACATCAGAGAAAAAAAGGTTTAAATGTTCAGTATTTATTGAATCGGGGTTTTACAAGTAGTGGTGCCATATGGTAAGATTTACAGTAGTGACAGTGGGGCAAGGGAAGAAGACCTTGTCCCTTGTAAAAAAACTCTTGTAAGAGAATAGTTACTGTCTATAAAGTACTTTTTTTTCAAGCTTTTACTCACATTGCTTTTTAAATACCAGTTCAGTTTATCCAAACTATTCACAAGGGGCTTTTTGGGTTGTTAGGATTTTTTTTGTGTATGTTGCAGAAAGAAAGCACTCCAAAGATTTGTTAGATTAAAAACAAAGCTAAGATTTGGTTGCTGATGCTTCATTGATACAGATGAGTCGGAAAATGTCTCCTTGATTTTTCTTAATGGAATTCACTACTTTTTAGGTGCTGAAGATGTCTGTGATCTTTTCCTTTTCATTTCATGATCCTTTCTCCTTCAGTTAGTGTATTGCTCTTGACATCCAAGATAATTCCGATTTTTTCAGGAGCTTGTTCAGTGTTTCTTTCCCTCTCCTCTTTCGTGTTCTTAATTCCTTTTTTTTGTGTTTCCTCCTGGTGTTTTTATTATGAGCCTTTATGAGCTGTGTGGACAGTGTTTGGTTGAAGATGTCATGTACACATGTCTTTGAGCAGACACAGCTTTGAAGGGCCATAACTTTTGTCAAATAAAACCTGCAGTGTTGGGAAAACATGAAGTATGAATTCGCCCCTTCTTCAGATTCACAGGTCCTTGATAAGATGGAAACTCATCTTTTTCCTGAAGTCCTCTGAACTACCCTCTAAGGATCTTTTGTCTATAATCAAGAAGTTAGGCTTTAAATGTAATCTATTTTACAGTAATTCATGCAACATTAAAGTCTTTAAGTTGCAGCAGTGTGTGACATTTTTCTCCAATTTTCTCTTTTTAAAATAAGGGACTGATAGAAAACGAAGTTTCTGTTGATATCTGAATCTTTCCTTTGTATGGGTATGTCTGTTTCTGATATCATGAAAGGAGTATAACATGCATTCTTAGGCGTTTAGTGTGCTGGAGGAAGTTACTATATGGTTAAAGACTTTTCAGACTCAGGGCTGATTTTTTCTTTTTCCTCCTCTTCCCCCATCCCTTTTAGGTTATATACTTGAAGAAAACACCAGAAGAAGCTTACAGGATGCTTTTGTCTGGATCTAATCCACCATATCTTCCATTTAGGTATGTGAACATAAGAAATGAGGCTACCTTTTCTGTTTTGGAATTTGCTAAACAATTTGGGTTTAGATTGCCTCCTGAAAAGGTGTATCATGTCTGATACAGACATTGTACCAAAAGGACTGATCTCCAGAAAAAATATTTTTTACATTTTGTGTAATTACCTGGGGAATAATAAATCATTTAGATTGCTAAAAGTCTTACTTAAGACTCTTAACCTTGTAAACTGTCAGGTTTTGAAAATAGTTCTTAGCATGTTTGTGATTTAGCACTTAAAACTTTTCTTCATAATGCATCATGTGTTACTATTTGGAAGTCATTAAAATATTTTAAATTACCTAGTCCCTAGCTAGTGAGACTTACAGGATTGAAGGGGGTTTTATGCTGTTACATTTTCTCTAGTTTACAGAACAAGTACTGATATTAAGGTTACTGAATGTTTTCAGTGAATCATAAATTGATAGAAACTATCTGTCTTTATTCTCTGTACTACGGTCACATTGGGGCTTGGATCTAAGGAAGTTTAGCTATCATGCTTATCTAATAAAGAGACTTCCAAATATTTTTCATGCTGTGCACTATGAAATGCACTTACGCTTGATGAATGTGACTACCTCATGGTATTCTTATGCAAACAGTGACAATAAAAGGCAACTGCAAGAAGGTCAATACCCTCTCTTTTAGGGGAATCTGCATTTTGCAAGTAGTGTTCACTGTCAGCCAAGGCATTTGTAAATGCAGACCTACTTTGTCTATATCCAATTCATCTGATTGTTCAGCCACTCAGCAAAGGAAGATCAGATTGTCGCTTCTCATACCTTGCACAGAAGCCAGATGCAGTATCTGTTGGGGTGGTAGATTTTTTTATGTCAAGACCAGTTTGACTACAAAATCTTAAACCATCAGCTACATTTAAAAAAAAAAGGTATTAAATCAGTGATAGCTTTTATTCACAGAGAATTTATTCACTGACCTGGTCACTGATAGCTCTCCAGAGCCCAAGAAGTTTACTGAGCTACTGGTATCCATATTTTTTTCAGCTAATTATAAAAGATACTTGGTACAATGCATTTAAAAAGTCAGTTATTTTAAACATGTCAGTGTTTTTTAACATCTCCAAATTCTGTGTAAGATACAGATTTACATTAAGTGTCATGATTTACATTAAACAATGCCTTGCATGTGCCTTAGCATTGCTTCCTTGAGTATCTGCTCCGTGATCCTCCCAGGCAGGCATAGAGGATGGTGCAGTTCTCTGGCTCTCCCTTTCTACCCTTTTTAAAAATAGGAGCAATGTTTCCCTTTTTCCAGTCACTGGGGACTGGGCCTGACTGCCGTGACTTTTCAGATATGGTGGAGAGTGGCTTCACAACAACACCAGCCAGTTCCCTCAGGACCCTGGGATACATCTCATCAGGCCCCATAGCTGAATAGCTGTTTCTTGTTGACCAGTTAAAGAAATTTGCTGTTTGGCATTATAGTAAATTGATATGTCTTTGGGTTTTTGTCTCCCCTGCTAAGGTGAAGATTAAGGTGTGTAGAAAAGCGGTTTTGACAAAATGAAGAAACTTAACTTGTCAGATCCCAAAATTGTAAGATAGAAAACTTGGGAGGAATAGTGTGTTTGCAGAACAGTCTCACAGGACTTTGCTCCAATCAAAGGCTATAGATTCTTGCCTTGCAACTGATTCCTTATAATACTGATAGTAGTAGCAATAATAAGAAAATGCTGTTTCTGCTTGACTGGTAATGAAAGTGTCTCTGTGATTTCTTGTAATGCTGATTGGAACCACAGTAACAAATTTAATGATACAAAACAATTTCCTATTAAGTGTTAATTGATTATAGGTAATCCTTGTGAGTTTGAATTCATGAAATTTTATTCCAAAATAGAATAGTTAGCTACTCTAGAATCAGCAAAGGAGGGATCAAAAAAATAGAAGAAACAGCAAGATTTTCTAGAGAGAATTTTATATTATGTACAAAAGAGCTTTTTGTGTTTCCTTGGGAAGAGTATACTTACCAAAAACATCGAAGAAGGCAAAGTCCAGCAAAGGGGCTACTCAGGTTTTGATGTGTGGGTTGGCAGAATGATTATGAAAGAATAATTGCTTAATTCCATTTGTCAGCTTCAGGAGAAGACAGCAATAAATTTATAGAGTAGGATATTCTGAAACATAACTACTTTGCAGTCTTCTTCTATGTGCTTCAAGCCCTAGGTTGCTGTGAGAGAAATGATTGTCTAAAACTAAAGCTTTTGACAATTACGGGGTTTTTGTGGTGGGTTTTGTCTGGTATGGATGGGATCTGGTAGGTGTTTGGGCTTTTGTTGCTCGGTTTGGTTTTTTTAACACAAAGCTTTGGCAATATTAGAGGGAGGCAGTCTTCTTGAGCCTTGCTGTTTCTAGAAGGAATATAGTGTTAGGAGCTTTTGCTAGAAAAATTAAACATCCTGATTTCTTGAGCATTCTTGCATGGTGTGGGGTTGGAAAGCACTTAAATGTCTTTTGGATCTGCTTTGGACTACGTCAGGTCTTGGCACTGGATTAGAGCCTAAGCAAATTCTGTTACCTGCGGTGTAGTTTGTCCTAATGGGAAGGATGAATGTGTAATCTGGCTGTACTGGAGGTGAGGCAAAGAGGAGTGAGGAAGTAAACTGAATGATTGTGATAAGATAAGAAGCTAGATGAGAGCTGGGAAGTCTGATAGGGAGGGGCTATTTGGGTATTGAATTCATAGGTAGAGGTTGGTGTATATATAAGGAGCTTAAGAATTACTGATGCTGAGAGAAGGACAAGTAGATCTGATGAGGGTCTGCAGTGGGACAGTCTAGAGTAGCTGGGAGTGGGAAAGAAATAATTTAATCCTCCTTCCTGGTTTTTCAAGGCCTTAGAAATATTTCCCCCTCCCCCCCCATTCCGAGACATTTGGAACATCTCTGTTGCAAAATGTAGCATAGTACAGAGGCTCAAGCGATTGAACCTGTGCTGGAAGCAGTAGCTCTGCCTTACGTAGTGTGTCTGCTTGGCATCAGGCTGTACTATGAAGAAACAAGGTTGGTGCTGTGAGGAATTTTGCAGTCTTTCCACACCTTTAGTGTCTTGAAAAAGACTAAAATAACTCTTATTTACAATTCAAAACATAACCCAAATGTCTTACCAAATGTCCTCATATTCTAAGGTCCATGAAGGAAATAATTTGGAGATATTAATCATTGCTATCCAGTACTTATTGACTTGATTTTATTCTGGCAGTGTGGAATTTAGATAATACATAACTTCTGTAATATAGGTCATCTCTGTTTGAATAGTTCAAGAGTTTATCAGTGAGCAATGATCAGTTAAGTGTTACAACTGGACTATTTAACAAGTTTAATTTGATATCTGAAGTGTCTGCTATTTAAAAAAAAAAGACAACCTTGAATAGGTAGAAGCTGCAGCATTGTCACATTCTTTGTGACATACTGAGGTAGGTTTACATGAAGTGATTGCTGGGAAACTGATCTACTTTCATGTAGCTTGGTGACCTCAAAAAGCCTTAATCGGCTTAGGTCTTCAGCTGGTATTTCATTTAAAGACAGCTTCAGCAAATACAGTTCAGGGGTGGAAGGAAATCACATCACTCCTCTTACAAAATTCATAGAAATTTGTATTGTTTTGTTTTTATAATAGAAAAGCTAAAGATAACTTGGAAGGATAAGGCACTGCTGTCTTCGAGACACTTATTTTTGGCTGATTCACTGTCACTTGGTGACGCTCTAGTCTCTTGAAGATCTTATACTGTATCTTCTCACTTTCATTTAAAAAACAGTGCTAAAACCATTTAAAATTGTCATGAATACCAGTTGCTTACTGAGAAGCAGAGTTTCAGAGTTTTACCTCAAACTACTCTGTATTGATTTTATGTTCAAAAGAAAAAACAACTACATTTTTATTATTATTGTGTTCAGTCTCTAAATAATGACATGAATTTCAGAGACAGATTTTAGTTTATAGCTTCTAGGGTTTGTTTCTTTGTTGGCAAGTGCTGGGGAAACAAACTGTTTTGTTATTGACAGTGTTTAGAGGTTTGGTGAAAGGGAAAGCATTATGCAGTATTGAGGTCAGCTACAACAACTGTGAAATCGGATGTGGGATGTGCAGCTCTGTATTGCCAGCTCAGATTCATACTAAATCAGTATCTCCTGGGAATATCCACATTCCTTCTTGCTTTGAAAGTGAATAGAGTTCTATCAGGTAATAGCTGGTAAAACACTGTTTGAAAAGTAAGCTGGCTATTCATTTGAGCACAAAAGACTGTAAGAATACTGTAATGAAATGTGATCAGCAGCCTACTTTAATGGTCACGTGCACATCAGCAGAAATGAGACATTTGAGACATGGGTGATGGAGGCAATCCATGTTAGCTGCCAGCGTCCATGTGCATGTCACTGCTAACAGCTGGCTGTGGGAACTGTAGCTGAGAATACTGTACACCTGGAATTGTACATCTAGGTCAACTTCACCAGCCTCCCGCCCTCCTTCATAGTATTTCTTACTAATGGATTAGAGATTATGTGGCTTTTCCCCAGTATTGTTTTTATGTACTGCCCTGTCAGATGCCTTATCAGTCAAAGAGGTAATTATATGCATACAGATAAAATAGAAGTTATATTCTTGTTACAGCAAAATAACGTGTAAAATAGAACCTGTCTGCTACAATCATATC
The DNA here is from genome assembly GCF_000738735.6 of Corvus cornix cornix. NCBI lineage: Eukaryota > Metazoa > Chordata > Aves > Passeriformes > Corvidae > Corvus > Corvus cornix. The sequence continues at coordinate 19,340,718 of NC_046338.1, read as the reverse complement.
TTCTGTTCATATTTCTCTAAATACTTAATTTTGTGGTTTGCATTGGTTTGGATTTCATTTCTGTCAGCCCCTCCAGAAAACTGGTACAGCTTTTAAAACCTTTCTGCTATGTATGTGTTCCCATTGGGCCCTTAATTTTTTTTTGCTCACAAGACCTTTTTGTTTGCTAAAATGCTTTTGTATTAAAATGATCAGTTGATAAAATGTGATGTTCAAAATAGTCATGTTAATCCATTATCTGTCAAAAATGTATTGTCTGTAAAATTCATATATTAAGTTTTGATATGTTCTGCTTATTCAGTGTAATGAAAATGGCTTCTCATTTTTAAAACTTCGGTGTGGGATTTGGATATGGAAAGTTGATACACACTTCAAAGTTCCCATTCCAAAACGTTATTGTTAAGTGTGTTTTAATAATCTAGTAATTTGAAAGCTTTTTTAGATTGGCCTGCCTGCACTATGACACTACCAAAATTATGGATTTAATTTTCTTTAAAGCATTTTCTACAAACAATGCTTGCTCAAAACTGCTAAACTTATTCTGCTCTTAAAGAGCAGGTGAGAATTTTCTGCTCTTTAAGTACTTGAGATTGAAGGAGTGTATCACAAACTTCATAGTACTTACAGTAAGTTTTATCAAAAAAGGAAAGTTTTCAATGAAAGATTGAAATTTTGATTCCTTTATAGATTAAATATGTATCTGTCTGAACCTAAAATTTGGCTATTCTGATAAATTGCAGTTCTTAGGACTCTGTCTAAGATAGCTAAGAGAAAAGCTACAAAGGATTTCCTTTATGAGTGATAAGGAAATAGTCTGCTCAGGCAAAGTGTCGTTAAAATCAAACTGATCTGGAGCACACTTCAAAAAGTACTTTTTCGTTTTTTCACAATGCATTTTTTTAGTGGTGTTATTTTTCTTCTTTTAATGTTGCTGTCTCTTACCACTTGAATATGTTTTGATTTGGAGTCTCACTTCATCTTTTACAGACAGGTTGTCATTTTCATAGTGGTAGAACTGAGGTTAAGTAATTTTAAAGTTAATTGTATCGGGATAACTTTTGATCACATCTGTAATCAGGCATCAAAGTGAAAGCCTGTACATTAATTCCAAGCTAGTAGTCTTATTTGCCTGCCCCTGTTAGTGTAACTCAGTTGACACTTGAATAATGGTTAAAGCAAGCTGTGCTTTATTTGCTACTATCTTTACACAATCCAGAGAGGATGCAAACCTTCCTGTTCCAGGAAAGCATAAATAATTTGGCAAAAAGCATGTAGTTACTTCATGTAAAATATGCATCTAAAATAGCTTGCAATATCTAGCTGCATTTACTCTGAGCTGCCTCTTGGGTAGGGGAGTACTTCAGCCTGAACAAGCTTCTAAAAAGATGTCTTTAAACTTTAATCCAGAGTTCTCAAAGGGGATCGAATAGCTTGAATGTATTCTGTTGTGTGCTGCTGTTCCCCTAGTTCTTAAAAGAATTCTATGTACATTAAATTCATTTGTGTTAAATCTATAGGGACGCTTCATTTGGGAACTGCACATACAATCTTACCATCTTGGACTGTTTACAGGGAGTAAATAAGGTAATAACATTTTTTCTTACAGAACAGGTTTAAATTGATTTTTAAAACATGAAGAAAAATACTGTTAAAATAGATTATAAAACCTGGTTTCAGAGCAGACTGTGTGAATGAGTAGCATGCTCTCCTGAAGCCTAAGTTACTGAGACTGTGTTTGAGTAGTGATGGCTGAGAAAGGTTGCATTTTGACCTGTCTGGCCCGGCCTCTGACAGCTTTTTGAACTTCACCTCATGAATTGGAACACGCAAATGCACCAGCCCTGGCTGGGGGACAGCTCCTAATGCAAGACACTGTGCTAGGTCTGCTAATAGATCATTTATAACCATTGGTGAGAGGGAATGACAGGTGGATGAAATCAAGTGAAACAGATACCTAGATGTACTGTGACTTAATCTGAAGAGTTTTTGCATGTACTTGGCCCCAGCTTTCCCCAAAACACTTGGTTCAGTGTTTGACACTAATCTTTTCAGAATTGTTTAACATCCATGAAAACTAAAGTATCTTACTAGTGGTTTGATGTGTCACTTTAGCTCCAGTATTGTTTTCTTTAAAAAATTTACATCAGTTCTTAATTGGGGACCTTTAAATTTTGTTCATTTCCCATTGGCCTTGATGAAGGGAGCAGGCTATAGGAACAGTTCTGTACAGACACTTCATAGACCATTTGAAGCTCTTAAAAATATGGCAAAACAAATGTTTTTTAAAAATTGGAGAAAGAGAGATCAAGCTTAATATTTTTAGTTCTGTGGGGGTGGGAAAGGAGCTGTCAGTTACCAGCAAGACTGTAATTTGTGAGGCATTCTACGGATCCTGAAGATGTGAAGTAGTCAGTGCAGTCACTGTAATTTATCTGCAGCTAATACATCAAAAGGACGGTGAGAATCAGTTTTTCCTCCTTTGTTCTTATGAAATTTATTACTGGAATTTTGTCTAGTTCACCTACAGAGGTAAAAACACTTTGGGCAGAAAACATGTGCCTTAATTGAAAGTAGTTTTAGTTTACCTGGATAAATTTGGTGTTTATGTGTGTGTATATCATATACATGTAATTCAGGGGGCCTGAGTTCTGGAGTGCAGCCAGCCAGCCATGCTTAAATGAAATACATTTTTCAAAATCAGCTGTTCAGACAAACCTCTCAGTATCTTAGGTTTCGTGACAGGTCCAGTCACTGAGCCTATGTTGTCTATAACAAAGCTGGTTTTGTCCTAAAAAGGTCTTCTATATGTAGCAAACAATGGCAGTTTGATGATTACTGGTTTTAAATCATAGACCTGTGATGTGTTCTTATCACACCTTAATTCCAGAATGTTGTGCAATATCTGTATTTCTCAGAATGCAATAGGTTCAGTATAAATATACACTGCAGAAATGTCTTCCACCAATTTGGAATAAATTTTGGCTATGAATTTCATATTCATAGAATTGTACTAAAGATTTGTGTATAACAACCATATTGAAAACAAAAGTGGCATAATTAATAACAGTACAGTAATCAAATATAAAACTTCTTTAGTCCTGTAATAAATACTGTCTAATGTAGTCTAGTGGACTTTATTCTGCCTGTGAAATGTGTATTAAAAGAAATACTAAAATACAGATTATACATGGTACTGCATGTATATGCCATTTTGCCTAGGTATTATGGTGGTGAAACCAGACTATTATATTAAGTGCAGAAAATCGATAAACTCTCAGTGTTCGATGTTTTGTTATGTCTGACTGTATGAAAGTACATTTGGCATAGGAATCATTGAATGAGTGTATGACAAAAAGGGAATTGTTTTTTAACTTGTTGTCTGCCTTACAGAAAAAAACCCCACATGGTGGGGTGTGGAGAATCAATGTTACGATTTAAGTGATATGCAACAACCGTATGTCCCATCCTAATGTCTTCAGAGGGGAAATAATGAGCCTATTGTGTTTCAGTGACATTGTTGGAGTTCTTGTTGTCTGTGGTGTTAATCTGTGAAGAATGTAATGTTGTCTTAATGTAAAAGCTTCAATAATCCACAACCACAAACACTTAGGGATTTAGTTTTTCGCAAAAAAGTATTATAAAATGAGATTATACATTGTATTTCAGTGTGAACTGACACCTTGTTGCCTTTTAGGCCTTGCAGCATGGATTTTTTGACTTTAAGACTTTTGATGTGGATGAATATGAACACTATGAGGTTTGTACATTTAATAATCCATTGAATGTGTTTGAGTTACCTAAAATAAGAGTATACAGTATCCCCCAGCTTAAAACCTACTGGAAACACATTTTAATTCAAGTAAAACCCAGTGTTCATATGTTAGGTATGTACATGGAAACCTATATGCTCTTTGTGAAGAACATGCAGGATTACTATCCTTGCAATTTCAGTGCATCGTATCATAAATCTACTGTTTTCGTGTAGCATTTCTGCCTTCTGGGATCTCTGTTATGCTTTCCCAACATTCTCACAGGATATGATCCACAGTCTCTCAGCTGACCCACAGAATATGTTTTCTTTCAGCACTTGCTAGCCTCCTTCTTCCATTCCTATTAGTCCCAAATACATGACAGATTTTTGTAGCCATATAGATTAAGCAGATTTTGAGGGTTTTTTATAGTAAGGATGCATTATGTGGAATTCTAGTAAAGGAAATACATCCAAAATACTTCCCTAACAAAGTCCCAGAAAGCTAATAGATGTCATTCATTGTTCTGCCAACTTTCTTACAAAGATACTGTGGCTTTAGATGCTTCTGGGACTTCGTAACGTGCGCACCCTTATCTGCTAGTAGTAGAAAGTTATCTCAAGCTACATTGCTTTAGCAAAGCTTTAAAATATGCCATGCTGTACCTGTGGGCTGGGCTGTGTGCAGAGGAAATCTCAGGCACAGAAGGTGTACATACATCTGGTCCAAAATAGTTGCATGGTCTTTGTCTACCGTGTCTCACTCCAAGGAAGGGAAAGGGTTTTTACTGAAATCAGTGACAATCGTTTAGTTTATTGGACACTGTCTTTGGAACAACTATAAATTCCTGTAGTTTTATTGGTTAAGTGGAAAGATATATAAACTAGAGGTGTACTAAATATTTGGATATAAATTAAACCCTCTTTTTAAACTTGAGTTGCTTTACTGTAGCCAGTATTCTTCCCCTCTATTGCAGTTTTCAGAAAACTTGGAAGTAATGAGAATAAAGTTGCTTAGTTTGAAAATCTCAGTTTTAAAAGTATTTCCTATAACTGTATGTATTTCAGATACATACTGAAATGCTTCATAAATGATCAAGAAAATGAAGTCAGAAGAGGAGTAAAATGTGGAAAAAGTTAATTGACAGCACATCTATACAGTAGATGCCTGCAATAGGCAGTCTATAACACAAAACTGCCTATTTCACTAAACTTGAAAGCATTTATAGGAGGATTTCTGTATCTGTAATGTTCCCTAATGATTAGGTTGAGAGATTGGTATAGCCTTTGCTGGATTACCAAAATTAAATGAACAAAACTAAAATTTAAAGTATAAAATTGCTGCTTTTTTGTTTATTCTATGTACAAAAAGAAAAAGCTTATTCTAAAAACAAATGGTAGTTAGGAATTCTTGGGATTCTGTACACATGGTAGGCATTAGTCTGCTTGAAAAAGAGTATTAAAATAATTGACTAAAGCTATCCCATTATCTTGTTTAAGTCTTAACATTATTTTAGTTTGTGAAAAGTACATATATGTGAATGATGTTTATAGTAGGCTGCTTGCTGAGATTAAGAAGGAAGAACTTGGAATCATCTTTAATTTTTTGTCCATTTTTTGGTATGTCTTCTTTTTTTTTTACATATGGTGGTCAGCTTTATGTTTAGTTATGTCCTGTGCTATATTTCAAAAACTTTAAATGTTACAGGTTTTTGCTATGTTAGGTCTTCAGATGTGTGGTTATGTAGACAAAAGTTGCATACGACTTAAATGGAGCAGGCTAAAAGGAAATTTTATTTCATGTTTATAGTTCTTTCATCTTGCTGTGTTATCAAGGCAGCTAATTCCCCTTTTGTTGGACTGGAAGTAAATTACTGATTGGGTTTTTTAATAATAATGGTGTTTGCATGTAGTGTTGAGCACATATATACAGAGATACCTGTAGTTCATGTTGCTTAAAATTAAAATTACTTGCTGCGACCCCTGTAACTATAAAGAACTTAATCCACAAATAAAACTGGTGATACAAATACAAAAATATTTTTAGCTTACTAAACAGGACTTCTTCCCTTAAGGGAGTAGGGGTGCTGCAGTGCTGAGATGGCAGTCTGTGCTACCAATGGGGGGCAGGGGTCCTGGCTTGGCACTAAGGTTGGTTCTCTAGTCCTTATGCAACCTGGGTAACCTCCAGGAGTTTCCATTGTGCAAGGACGTTGGGAGCAAGCCTAATGGGCTCAGCTAACAAACAGTTGCTGAATTGATTACAGTGATGTCCATTATCAGAACCTTTCACTCATTAGGATGTTCTGATGAGCTGAGAGCTAAAAACACAAGCTTAATAATGCAGCTGAACTGAGTGCTTTGTCCTCAAAAGTCATGCTGAGAATAACTGCATTGCCAAATGAGGAATGAGCAGTCTTCAATTAAAGAAAGAAAAGAAGGCAGTTTTGAACTACAGTTCATGTTATGTATTTCCAAAGAAGCTTTCATTTTCAGCAGTGACAGAATTTGAAGAGCCTTTTTAGGTTTTCATTTAAAAGTGAGCAAGAAATGCAAAATGTCAGAGTTTGAAAGTTTATTAAAATCGAGTCTCTTAATTTCATTTACACTTTTCTTCTGTGGTTACCGGCTCATCAGACCTTATGCCAATATGTAAATTTCAGTTTCTACAGGGAAAGGGTAATTGTTTCGAAGGCTAATTGGTTTTTAATTTGTTTTCTGTGAGCTGGGTTTTTAGCTAGTGCCTCATGAGCAAGCACTTTTCCATAATTTTTGATTAAAACATAGAAGAATGTTGGTGTTTGTCAATGTTATTAATAGGTGTCCCAAATCACTGAACCTTCTCAAGGAGAAATATCTTAAATAAAGGATCTTTCTGCTTTTATTGGAAAGCTTCAGCAAATTTTGTGTACGTTTCATGTTATTAAGATAGATCTGAGAAGCAGTTTATGGTTAATTTGTCCCATAGAGTTAAGCTAGCTAATTACATTTGAAGTGTTTCATTTTAATGCAACAGGAACATAATAAAGAGTAAAATAAAATAATGAGTAATTTTTTTTACCTTGTATATACAGATACTAAAATGTTTTTCTCTTCTGAAATTTTTGTAGCGAGTGGAAAATGGTGACTTCAACTGGATTATTCCAGGAAAATTTTTGGCTTTTAGTGGACCACACCCAAAAAGCAAACTTGAAAATGGTATGGTGTATGTTTTAATGCTGTGCTATGCTCTTATTTTTCCAGTATGTAAAACCATCACAGCAAATGAGCAGAAGATAATAGAGAGTTATAGATCCGTTTTAATCTTCAGAAATAATCATCCAGTGAACATTTTATATACAATCATAGAACTTAATTCAAAAAGTTTTGGAATTCTTCTTTGCCAGAAGAATTTCAATTTTTCTAACAGTCAGTGACAAGGTGCCTGAGAGACTCAGGTCCCTTACTGTTCTTCTGGAACCTGCCACCTGATACAGTAAGTGTGCAGAATTAAAGGTGAGTTGCATTAAACACAGAAGACTCCGTTAAAGAGTTTTGTAACACAGACCAGAAAAGATTTTTAAAGGAAGCTTGCCTTTACTACTTGAGATACTTGGGATAATGTGCAGAACCTATGGAATGTGATTCTAGTGGAATAAAAGAAAAGAGAAGCTTGACTGGCAGAGGGGAAGTAGAAATTTTGTCCAGCTAAAAGGAAAATCAGTCATTTAAATACTACAATCAGTTTTTTTCTGAATTTGTCTGTATTATTTGTGCCATGTCCCACTGTTTATGTGAGCATATTTTCTGAATATCTACCTTCCCTCCCCACCCCCTTCTTCTGTTCTCTCATGTTTCTTTTATGACTGAAATGCTGCCAGTTTCATGGTGTCCACTGAAAATTTAAACAAAATCCAGAAAGCAAATATTCAGGTTGATTTGGGTTTCTTCCCCAATCATTGTTGCAGTCCTTTCTTGCAGATTTTTTTCTAAATTTACTTAAATTGTTCCATGGAATTTGGAAAACCTGTGTTTTATTTATAAAATATATATAAATGAAAATTACTAAATTAACACACTTAAAATCCAGTTACATAACTATAAGTAACCCTTTCCCAGGTGTTTGTAAGTACACATTACAAAGCTACATTTTTCACATTATGTTGTGACTCAAATTGCATTTACTAACGTATATGTGACTTGTCCTGAACAGCTGTGTTGTGGTTGGTCATTGACCCCCTTCCCTGTCCCCCTGTCTTCAGCTAGAGGATCCTTTTGTCTCTCAACTGAGAATCAAGGCAATAAAGCTTTCTTACTTCACAGTAAGACAGTAAGAAAGAATATTTTTGGTACTGCAGTTTATCCTTTGGCTGTTTCTCTCGTCCATAATATAGATCAGCAATCTATTTTCCTCATGAACAGTGTTTGCTCTTTAAGCATGCTTTTATTCTTTGATCTGCAGCTTGACTATAGATAAACAGCTGTTCTGAAGTGTTGAGTTCATATATGTCCCTAGCTTTATGTATAAATCCTCCTTGCAGAGGGGAGTGGGGACTTAATGGGAGACAGTACAGCGTTTCGCATAGGCTGTGTTTTAAATTTTTTCCTCCTAATACTTTTTTTAGTAAAAGTGGTCTTCATGAACATTTGTTGGACAATTTTTTTTTATCACTTAACATGTCTGTAACGAATAAAGTATAAAAGCATTTTTAATATTAGCATGTCTATCATTCAAAAAAGGTTTCAGGGACAATTTTGAGTAGTGAGATCTTGAGCTTCATGAACCTATGACATTAAATGATTGTGGCTTTATTTTTTTTATAGGTTATCCTCTTCATGCACCTGAATCCTACTTTCCCTATTTCAAGAAGCATAACGTCACATCAATCATAAGACTAAACAAAAAAATTTATGAGGCAAAACGCTTTACTGATGCTGGTTTTGAGCATTATGATCTGTTCTTCATAGATGGCAGCACACCAAGTGACAGTATAGTTCAGAGGTTCCTGAATATCTGTGAAAATGCTGATGGTGCCATTGCTGTACATTGTAAAGGTTTGTGCACTTACTCATTTCTCAGACTGAAATTCATAATAAGTATAAATCCATAGAGTTTATCCCAGAAATCCCACAGCATTTAAGAACACTTTCAGATCATGAGAGTAATAATGCTTTATGGTACTTGACTGAAAGTATGCCAAATATTTGTTCTTTTCCCATGTATATGAAGTCCTTACATCCTACACTGTTACTTGCAGTAACTGACAATCTGTTGTTCATTGTTCTGTGTTTTTTTTTAATATGACTTGAAAACTTGAGATTTAGTTGATGCAGGTTTCTTTTTTGCATTATGCTTTCACAGCATTATGATAATTGGCTAGGAAATGCAAAACACTAAAAGGTTTTCTTTGTGCTTCTTGACTGTTCTACATTTTTCTGTGGAGTATGAATTCCAAATTTCAAGTTGATGTGAGTTATTGTGATGCCAGCATTTCAAACCAGCTTAATTCAGCAAACCAGCCAGAAAATGTACAAAACATGCTTAATCAAGAGAGATTAACAAAGGCTTTTAAGGGTTCAGCTTGATTTATGCTTAGAATTGTGTAAGGACATTGTGGAGATGAATGTCTTGCCTGATCAGAAGCAAAAATAATGTTATTCATAATTTTCCCATGACCAGTAGATATGCATATGAAAGATAAATAGGTTTATATGCCAACAAGTTGTTACTGTGGGTAGAACCCAGAAATTCTGGCATTAATAAGCTGGACATCTGCTAATTGGCTAAATGAGAGTATAAACTATTGATTAGCAGGAGGTTATTAGTAGGTTGTTACTCTCCAGGGTTAGGTGCTAAGGGAATATAACATAGTAGTAGTAGTGAGTTAGAGATGTGCTTTTTACACTGAAATATTTTTGGTCTTTTATCTGACCATTTAGTAAGCAAACCAGCAATCTTGTTTTTTTTAGTTTTTACACCATCCTAAATAATCCTCTCCGGTGTTAAATCAACAGTTAACTCAGGCCGAGTTACATTGCGGAGGTGTTCTGAGCACTGCTTTCACACTAGAAAGTGCTTGTCTCAGATGATATAGAACAGTTAATTGCAAAGGATTGTAATGGAAAGTTTGTACATTAGCAGAATGTTGGAGCAAAGAACTGAAATCAATACTTCTCTTTTTAAATGAATCTTCAGAGCTTGTCTTCCAAGCTACAGTTATGGAAGCTCACTATGTGTGAACTTCTACCTTCATCCTTCTATCTAAATCATTTTTACTTTTGTCAGAGCAAGATTTAGTTATTGGTTAAATGTGAAGAGCTTGTAGTTGTGTGTAGAATTGTCAGCAGAGATGTCTGGCTGCTTAGAGAGTTTCCATTTGGATAGTTGGTACATAAATAGTAGGCTACTGTGAGACTGTAAATTGCAAATACTGTATTTGTGGGAAAAAGTTTAAATGGGGAAACACTTTACTAGTAGATGAGACACAGAGCTAGAAAGAGATTAATTCTCACTCTGTAGTTTGAGATTTTACTGATAGTAAAAGCTAATTTTTCTGTGTCTCTGTCCCCTTGAAAACATTGGGCAATGAGTTAAATTATTTTAAGCTATTGATACCTAAAATTATACACTAGTCAACAGTCATTGCTGTTTATACACATTGCAGTGAATAGTTTTATGTGTTGGTTTCACAACAAAACTGATTCAAAAAGAAAAAGCTTGCTTTTCAAAAAGAAAAAGGTCGCTCTGAGATGTGACTTGTATTTGCACCACAGTTTTTAGGTACGTGTGTTGGCCCCTCAAAGGTACTTTGATTATGTTTTTTTACTGGTATTGTAAATATAAAGCTGGTATCCAGCTTGATCACAGCTTTTTTTAAAAATATTGGCCTTTTTTTTAAACAAAGTTTGGAGTAGAATTGTTCAAGTGCCACGAGTGATTGCTGTTGTAGGTGTTCTTTTAAACACTTTTTCTAAGTATGAAATATTTGTATCTACAGCATTGAAATTGAATTATGTGATAAATAGGACACTGAATCAGAAATTCTTTCTTCAGATACTAATATGGTGAATAACAGTGCATGGAAGTTTTCTTATAGCCTATACTTTTATCTGATAATTATGGAATGCTCATTACTTCATATGTGGCTGTTGATACTTGTGTTTCTATAGCTGGCCTGGGGAGAACAGGAACACTGATTGCCTGCTACATAATGAAGCACTACAAGTTCACACATGCTGAAGCCATTGCTTGGATAAGAATATGTCGCCCAGGCTCTATTATAGGACCCCAGCAACACTTCTTGGAAGAGTATGTATATATATATATATATACACACACACACCTTCTTTGCTCCTCTCCATCCCTATCCATCTTGCACTATTTATAGGATCTGATTTGTCTACTGACATCTGTATGTTATTGCCTGTTAAATATATTTAAGGTTAGTTAATGGGGGATTGAAATCTGAGTTACTCAGAAGCAGTCAGCTTCTCTGGAGTTCTAGACCAGAACTTTTCATTTTGACCCCTTAAAGGGGCACAGGGCCTCAAGACTGCAGGTTTCTGTTCTGGGGAATTTAGGACTTAGACAAATGTGTTGAAGTGGACAGATGTGGACAAAAGATTAAATCAACAGATAGGATTTATTGAATATTAGCATCAAAAGAATAGTCTTTAAATACTTTATCATGTGTGGCACTTAAAATTAATCCTAAAATGGTATAATTTGTATGTTTTTTCTTTATTAATAATAAACTAAAGATTAAGTAAGTACTTGGCATAGAAAGCTTATGATCTCCATCAGATTCTTTAGGATATTGTATAATACATTTCTGATTTGGAGCTGGTAGTTGTAGTCAAACAAATGTATGGTTTTAATACAGCTTCAGATTTGATCCTGACTGGAAATGAATGATAGTGATGTAGTCAGTAAGTTTAGTATCAGTGGTTTCTGTGTTGTGCATTTACTGTTACAGTGGTTATGCTGATATATTTGAGCTGATGGCAGGATGATATTTACTTGGAGGCATTTTCACTATTATGGGAGCAAACATTTAAGAAAGCCCACTCCAAGTAGGAAAAAGAGAATTCATCAGCTCTGCTAGATACTGTGTAAATAGAGTAAAAGGTGCATCGATGCACTCGCATCTTAAAATCCATTGGATATTGGAGAGAAAGAGGTATTACTGTAATTCATAAGAGAAATTGGGCATGAATGAGCATAAATTTATTTAATTTCCAGTGCAACTAAATGGACACTACTCTGAGAGGTGGCTTGCCATTATTCAAAATACTGCAGATCACAAACTTTGACAAACCACAGGTGTTTACTGGAGGCAGATTAGTCTTTTTCAGACAGTGCTGATGCTTGGATACACTCTTAAAAATAATTTGCACAATAGAGCAAAATTACAAGAAAGGTAGTAGGTAATGTAAATCGTAAGTGCTGTTTACTTACAAGATAGGAAAAACAAGGCTCGTGTCCTTTGTTGGTTTGATTGAATGAATAGTTGGCTTGATTTTATAGATAGGCAAAGATCCTTCAGATCTACCTACATTATTCACAGCTAAGAGCTGTAGTGTTGTTCAGTAAGAATTTTCTACTCTCCTAAGGGTAGTAGATACCTGTTTTGAAAATCAAACAAAATTCAAGCAATGTCACCAGTGCTGTCAGCATGGGATTGGAAAAGAGTGTCAGTTACATCTTCCTAGTATCAAATGTCTTGCCCTCAGGGCTGCAAAGTTGAATCTGACAAAAAGGTAAAATCTTGCAGTTTCGATCTCCGAAACTTTATAGGTGTCAAAGCTTAATCTCTTAGGTTCTTTGAGGTTTGATAAGGGAAGTTTGACTAGTTTTGGTTTTTTTATAGAAACTCTTCCACTTAAGTGTGTATCAAATCAATTTGTTACTGTGTATGCAATTAATCGTGACAGATTTCAAAGGTATTTAAATTCAAGCATGTTTTCTAGGCTACTTCCGTTAGGTGGACTAAGTGGTATTCCCTCTCCCCCCCCCACCCTTTTGTTCTCATTCTCATGATGTTTTCTTGGGATGTAGTGGAATTTTTCTGGAAGTGCTTACCTTTTGCATTTATTATTGATCAAGCTTAAGACAGTTGGCTCAGATCGCCTTGCTCTTAAGCTTTGACGTAATATTTTGTTTCTGAACAAGAAAAGTTTCCAGTGAAAGTAGATTCTGATTTCATTATTTTTTTTTTCTGTTCAGTGTAGGAATTAATTTTGTTTCAATAGTATGTAATAGGGTCTCAGTTCTTGGATGGAACTAGCACGACTGGTACCTACCCAGCAAGCATCCTTGACAAGGAATAATGCAGCCTCATCCAGAAAGTCTGCTCTGCCCATTCACATTGTAGCAATTAAATTGTTATTATTTTACCACCTGTGTGAAGGATATATTCTTTCAGTTTCTGAGTCAATTTTGGAATCCTGTTGAACTTTACATGAATACATCCACTTGCACATCACAGGTCAGCTGCAGTTTCACTGCACAATATCTGTATCCAGAAAACTGACCCTAGTAAGTTGCAAAGTTCTGTAGCATCATTTATGCTACACGTGATGTATATAAAAGCATTGTTTAATATTATTTTTTAAGTTGTGTTTTAAAGGCCTTTAAAATATGATTGCAAATTCCTGTTTAGTTAACCCCTTTCTCCAGAAAGATTTGGTGGAATGAAGTTTTAGTACTGTGTGGTGACTACAGACTCGTTTGGTGATCTTGAAGGGTTTTTTGTTGCTGTTTTTAAGTCTGGAGTTTTTAAAAATTTTGTGATAGACATGTAGATTTTTTTCCAGATGAAAATGTACAGAAGGTTCAAATATTGGCAATCTGTAAGTGTGGCATGTTTTCATATGGTTTTTTTATGTGTATGCACATCTGTTGATATGAATGGCTTTGGTTTTGTATCCTGAAGGAAGCAAGCAATGTTATGGCTGGAGGGAGATCTCATCCGATCAAAGCAGAACCAGCGAGGAATTGATGCAAACATTAACAGAGTTCTTTGTAGCTTGAATGACATTTCCATCAGTGACACTCTGAATAAAGTGCAAGACTTGGATCAATACAAGGAGGTAAGTGTTCTTAGGAAAAATTTCAAGCAGACTGAAGCTGAGCTTTTAATAACTAGCTGTAGATAACTTCTAGATTTCCAGCTTTTTTAGGCTTATATTAGTATTAGATTGCTTTTTCTCAGATTAACTTTTTTAGAGGTCATAATTAGAACAAATCTCCACTTAAAAAAAAAAAGAAGAAAGATAAATAATATTTAAAACTGTTACAGGTAATTTTTCAGGGTTCAGAAGGTTTGCATTATTCCAAGTCATTCTCTCAGGATTTTAAGTTGTTTTTCTGAGAATGAAGGAAAACAAAAAGTCAGCTTTCCTCCCGGAAATAAAAAATTCCATGTAGTCCAAGTTTTTAACTAATAATGCGGGAGTGTATAAATGTCGATTCTTTTATCACAGTGTTAAAGATGAGGTGATGTGTAGGTTTAGGTTAAGGACTTTACAGTTATATTTTGGGAGCACAGGCATGAAGTCTGAATTGAAGTGAACATAGTTTTGTTTCCAGACTAGTAAAAATCTAAAACTGTAGTTTCTTACATTATGTATAAAAAACAGTCTAGAGGAACTATGCATTTGGTTAATCCCTCCTGAGGTCTGTAATGATGAAAGAGGTTTTAGGTTCCTGATGGAACCGTTTGCTTGATGTAGAAGACCAGGCATGTAGTGGGCATATTTTTCATGTAGTTACTAGTATAAATTAAAATAAGCATATATGATAATCTGGAAGAGTATTTTAAATGCATTTCTGTAAAGATGCTGTTTCCCTGTATTTCACTTTCTTACAGATGTCATATTAAAGCTGTTCAACATTCAGTTTTCAAAACATTTAACTTATTATCTTTTTGGGTATTTGGTTGTATCTCAAGACCTCATTAACTAGAATCTAGTTCTAGTAACTCTAGAATCTCAAAACAAAGTAATTTTCCCAGTCCCAGAAATTTATGATGTCAAAGAATCAGAAGAGAGGACAGCTAAATGCAGTAACTGGTGGGCTGGTAGAGACAGTGAAACAAAATTCATCAGCATTGTGGCTGGATGATAGGTAACAATGGCCTAGCATGTAATCTGCAATGAAATCTAGCTAAGCTATTTATGTTTTCCTATAGTGAAATATTATATATAATTAATATATATTTCCTACAGTTAGACTATCATATCATTTAATTAACTTCTATCATATTACTTCTGTCAGTCCTTTATGTTGGTTAATGGCAGAAACTATTGTTCTGTTTTATGCAGAGCAGTGAGTTCACTTAAGTACGAAACGAACTGCAGTAATAAAAATACTCCATCTGAGGTCAAATGAAGTGTAACTGGTATAAGTTTGTTTTCATCTGGAAAAAGAAAATCAGTTCTTCTCTTGCTTTGTGTTACTTCTGTATTTCTCTGCTACATAAGATACTGTCTCTCCATAATAGTTGGGTCTTAAAAAAGTGTTTTGAGACCAATCTGAAATTATAAATAGGTATTGAAACAGTGTTGGCATACACTTTTAATATATCTTAGAGTTTATAATATTTTCTAAAGCTAGAAGAAATGAGGATAAAACTCTAAAATGTGTTCATCCTATATTCCTTATTAAGTTCACATGGGGAAATTTTTTCCAAAACTTACTTTTGCAGAGAACATAAGAACTTTCAGGTTTTTATTTTTTAAATCTAGTAATTTAGTTAAGTTGATTTTTTAGCTCCTCTTGTGGGACACAGCTTTATTTAAATTTCTTCCTTCCTTGTGCATAGCAAAATTTTGTGTTACTGTTTCCCTTGCGTGTTGCTGACAACTTTAAAAATAGTTATGAAGAAAGTTCATGTTCTATAAAAACAAACTTCCTTGAAGTAAACGAATGCTGGCATTAGGCTTGAGCATCCTGAACTGTCTTTAAGGTCAGATTCTGCAAAAGTCCTGTGTGAGTATGTTTGTACAGAGGCACATTAAATGTACCAGAACTATGCAAAGGGTAGTGCCGCATCTGCGGAGGATGGTAGATCAGCCTTCTGGATTCTCATCTTTGTGAAGGAGATGCTCAGTACTTTGAAACTACACTGCTCCTAGGATTTGATAGATTCCCTTGCTTGCATACTTTTGTGTTTCCCAGAATGATTCTGAAGACAAAGCAGATGTGGAAGCTCAGAATGGCATGACACAGGGAGATAAGCTTAATGCCTTAAAAAGTCGGAGACGGCCTTGTTCTGCTACAACTGGAGCTCTGAGGTAATGATACCATTCTGAAGTGATGTGCAATTTTAAATTCAGTCCATGCTATCAGATCTGTGTGGCAAGTACATGATCTTGTTTAAGGCAGTGGTACTACCTGTACCACCTTTTGTGGTGGAAATTACTCCAGGTATGTATCTATTAGTTGCAGATTTGGTTTGTTAATCGTTTCCTTCTCTCCTTTTTTGCCATCTGTCTCCCTGTTTAGGGGTACCTTCTTACTGTGTAGCACTAAAAGATAATGTAAAAAATACTTCAAAATCTTCGAATTTAAATCTAGCATTTTAGAACATATGACTTGAACAAAATATTTTTAATCGAACTTAGTTGTCTTTCTGTAATTACTTTTCTATACTCCTTATATAAATTTAGAATTTTTCAGATCCAGTAAAAATGTGAACTGTGAAATTAAACCTGAAGTAACTCTCTGTTCTTTAACTGTAAATTAAAACACTGATTTTCAATAATTCTAACTCTTATTTTTATATTTTAAGCCAACCTGAGACATGCAGATATGTTTGGCAGAGGGGAAAGGCGTTTTATCCTTGGATAAAGTTTACTGCTTTTGTTTCTTCAGGCTGCAAGACATGAAACTGCACACCAGGTCAATATCACAACCCTTCAGGTATTGACTTTAAAATTTTTTTCTAAATGTGTATCACTTGACTAGGATCTTAATTTCCAGTGTTTTGGATCATTGCTAATCAATTGATGTGATAACTATTTCAGGCTTCTGAGCACAGGCAGGTAACAAACGTTTTTAAACACCTGCCAATTGCATGCCTTACCCCATTGAATCTAAAATACCATATGTAGGACAAAATTACTATCGTTATCAAGCGTTAATACTAAAAAGAGCACATTTTTCAGTTTCATGACCTGAATTTTTGAGTTGAATTACTCCAGATGGCTAGCAGTGGAAATAAATGTTTTACCCTTTCTTGGTGTGTAATTAAAGCTGCTCAATGTCATTTTCCTTCCATGCTTGTAGTTGGAGATCTGTACCCAAGTTTTTTCATCCTTTCATCCATTGTTGTATCTCCTGGTCTAGGGTTGGAGAAAATTAATTTTTTTAATTAATGTGGACAGCCATAACAGTAACAATTTGAGTAGTCCTGTGTAACGTACATACAGCTTATTATCAACACATGGAGCATTTTGTCATTAAAAATCCCACCCTAAAAAGAGCTGCATGTTCTGTGCAACTTAGGGAAAATGTTCATTTGGAAATGATGATGACCTCTTGAAACCTACAGTTTTGGTTTTTTCTACTCATACTTGCTCTATAAGCTCAAAAAGTACTCCTACTCAAATTTACACTTTAAGTTCTAAAATTTATGATAAAATTTACAGTAAATCTATAAAAAATGGACACTTGGCCTTCATAAATTATCAAGGCGAAAAGTAGCCTGTAACTGTTTAATAAGGTGCAGCTGTGGAAATACTTGGAGTGGGATATCTGCAAAGTTTTTTTTTAAAAAAGATGTTTTAAAAGGCAAACTTGAATTTTTGCTGTTGAGCTCTCAGACTTGAAAATTCACACTTTTTAAAATACCAGTCTGTGTACTGAAAGGCTTGTGTGTTTGAGAGGTATATTACAAAATCTTGCTTCTCACTGGAACTCTGCGCTCTTTTTAGACTGAATACTTCAGGTAGCCCAGAAGGGTCCATATCTCCTCTGAAGGCCTCCCGAGTGATGGCAGTTACTTCACCATCTGCAGAAAGAATAAGCAGACTTTCCACGTCCTCAGGCTCTAACCTTAAAAGGTTTTTTTTCTTCTTCTCATTTTGGTATAAATGCTTACTGTATCCTGCAGTGGTTGTCAGCACATCTGCAGTCTATGAAGCGCTTGCTGTTCTTGGCTATAAGAAGGCTTAAATTTACTTACAGAATGATGTGCTGTTCCACTAGCCAAACTTTAGTTGCCTACAGATTTAAAAAACAAGCAAAACCCAAAATCTATCCCACTGGTCTGAGAGTTTTATTGAGATTGTGTCATCAGACACAGTATTGCATTGCTCAAGTGGGTTGTTTTGGTTTTTTTCACTTATCTCAGTTTATAGATGTTTTGCAGGTATTCCCACAAGTCTCTATACTAGTACTCTCAGAATACTGAGTGGTAATTAATACCATTTTTTTAATGAACCATTTTTTTATTACTATTTATTTCCATTATTACTATTGTTCTAAGTAATTATATGTGTTAAATGACACTCAGAATGACTGGTGCATTTTTAATAACTATGTGCAGAAATGTTTGCCTGAAGAGAATAACCAGCTTGAGATATTTCAGGACACCCTATTTCTATTCTATTTATCATGTAATTTCTTGGTTACTTGGAGGCTTGTATCACAAAACTGATTTCAAGAAACGGAGGAGGAGTTCTTAAACTGTTCCATCTACACAAAGTACTTCAGGGTTAATCAAATACTGCCTAAACCTTTTAACACCATCTCCTGCATGTGTGTATGGTTTGACAGAGGTGAAAGCTGGCCATGGTGTAGTGCTTGAATAAGCAAAACCCTGACAAAGAATTCTGCTTTTCATTACTTGGGAGCTAAAAAATGAGCCTCTGTGCAAACATAGATTCTTTCAGAAGAATCTGTGTTATTCACCTAATGTCTTCTGAATTGTCTGTTACATTTTTTGTATATATCTCTACATACCTTGTGTATATTTTTTTTCCCTGCATGTGTTTTCCATTCAGCGTTTCCATAAGCTCCAGACTAGCCAGTTCTCTAGGGAACCTGTATGCTGCTTCAGATGATGATGAGAGCAAAATGACATCATCGTCCTCTAGGACAGGTTTTTCTGTAAGCCATATCTCCAGTCACCTGAATGGCAGCTTGCAGCTCCCACACAGGAAAAACCATGAACTGAACAACAACTTATACAACAGAAGCAGCAGTAGTGGCAACAACCTGAGCAGCCAAAGCAGCTTTCACAGCGCTGTGACAGATGAGTACACACCAGCCTTCCTTTATGGGCCTTACAACTCCTCCAGCACGATCCCAGAGTCAATTCCTGTAAGTCACAGTCACAACAGCACTTTCAGGCAGCTCACTGATGCTTTTCTTTCTTGCTTCTGTGAGCAAAACTGTTGAAAAAAGAATTCTTAACTCAGCATAATTCTCCAACTTCCTCTAGTGTGTCTGAATTGCACCTTTGTCTGTTACCTATCATTTCAGCTGCTTTTTTTTTCCATCTCTTCTAAGCATCTAGTACATGGAAGCTTCATGAAAATAAATCACACCTGAACTTTAACACCTTTCCTGATATCTTTTTTAATGGACCTTCTTCCCTTTAGATTTTATTTCAAATTATCCATAACAGTCTAACACAAGTTAATTTTATGACTTTATCTTTGTGCAGTAACAGATTTCAAGAAGCCTTTGTATGTATTACAGTAAATACAAGGTAGAACATCCTTAAAGATAGGACTTACTTGCTTTTCACTTGAAACCTACTCCCTTTTCTAACATCAAATGTGGAAAGTATTATAAGCAAGGTCTCACATTACAGCTTTCATTCTCAACAACTTTGGTGCCTTGGGCTTATTGTGTGCTCTTTTTCTGTGTAAAAGAGTCTGTATGAAGAGGATGTACAGATAAACTAATGCAACTTGGAAGTGTTTCTATACAAAACGCAGAGAGAGAGACTAAAGAAACTTCAATTATGAAATCAGAAATAGCTTCATCTATCCTAGGGAAAAAAATAAGCATATCTACTACTATAAATCTAAAATCAATTTAAAATTCCTGGTTTCCAAGGATTTGATAGGCTACTAATTATAAAAAATAGTACACTGTTTTTAATAGATTTTGCCTATGATTAAGGGAACCTGTCAGCCTCTCTTGACTAGTACTGACACAATTTTTACTTTTTTTTACTGGGTGGAAATAAAATTGGCTGTGTGTAAAATTAACTTCAGAGTATTGCACATTGCTCTTCTGTTTCCTTACCACTGATAAATTGTTTCAATATAAAGAAAGTTTTGTTCCTATACCTGCTAGTGGTTTTGAGTGTGGTGAGTCTGTCTTAAAACAGCTAATAACATATATTGCATGTAACTAGTTTGTCCTGAGAAAGATCATTCCTTGGGCTGTGTTCTCTTTTCCCTGTGGAAGTGGAGGACCTACCCTCTTGTTAACAGCTCAGATATGGCACCACTTACAGTTCAGAAGCCACATCTTTGTAGCTTGGGAGTGTGAATTGCACTTTCTGAGGATAGATGACAGTAGGAAATAAAATCTCATTGTTCCATTATGGAATTAAACTGCCATGTGACTGAAACCTAACCTGTATAGAAAGAACTTGGGAAATGAAGTTAGTTGAGGGAATGTGATTCTGTATTCTCTTACTCAGTGGGTTCTTCCTACTGTGGTAAAATCTGCTTGACCTAAAGCAGGTCTTTGAAATACTTTATGCTTTCAGACTCCTTGTTTACAAAAAAATGTAGCTTCTTATCCGCTACAGTTTATCTGGAAATAAGTACTGATATTCCATGATCTTAGAACCACTGTTCTGCATTGAGTTTAAAATTGAGTTTAAACAGCAGCAGTAACTTGTTTGCAAGGGAGTTCTTGAATGTTGCCACATCTTCACCTCTTTGACTGTGTTTTTCCCTACTACGTGTGATTGAAATAAACTATATATAATTGAGATTTTTCAAGTGAGATACAGAAACCATAACAGGTTTTCTATGATGAAACAAATTCTAGAACAAGAGGACTGTTCTTGTTTGACTAATTTGTTTAATTTCTTCAGGCATAGATGAGGAGAGAGGTGAAAAGCTGTATAACAAGCCAGGAGTGTTTGTTTTGAGACACACTGATGAGTCTTTCATTTGTTCATACATTCTGATTGCTCTGGAAAGTCATCCTTTTTACGTGTTCCCAGTCTTTAATCCAAGATGCTTACAGAATTTCAGTCCACAGGAGTTCAGTCCTCAGCTCCTGTTGAGTATACTGGAACTAAAAGTCGATATACCAACAGTGGCTGAGAAAAATCACTCATCTGAATAGTAAGTGGTAAATTGGCTGATTTTTTTTTTTTTTTCTTAAGTCTCACTTTCAGTACTGTCTCATATTTAATGTATCGAACAATAATTCTTTGGAGAGTCAACCCATTCCCATTCTTTTCAGTTGTTTCTTTTGTAAATTATATGCTGCCAGCAGCATTTCTTAGAGGGTTTTTTTTCACATTTTTCTTACAGCTACATATTATGCATAAAGTATATGCATGTAAATTTTCATGAGGCACCCTAAGGGGAAGAAACTCCTTGTAACTGTAGTGTGACTTAGTCATGAAAATAAGCTGATGTTATTCACAATGGGCCAAAATTTACAGGAGTACCAAATCATAATATAAAGCATTACAGAAACAATTAGCCTGTTTCCTCAAGCAGCTTAAAAGGTTGATTGTAAATATAATATCTTAAAAACTAAGAACTGTCACCTCCTTTGGAGAGGTACTTGCCATAACTTAATGCTACAAATGATTTTTAGCAGTGGAGGCCAAGTTAGTGGGCTTGTTCCATAAGCATAGGACAGGAAATTAAGTTTTGGTGACACTTTGTTTCTTTTTTATATGCAGATATTTACAAAATTCTAGGATAGTGTTGTGTTTCTCCTTAATCTCATAAACCCTCCAGGGTTCAACATAATTGGCTTGACACAAAAGTTCCCCAAATCTATGTGGGGAGGGAGGGTGGTTTACAATGTAACAAGTCTCTTCCAGAAGTGTAGCATGCCTTTCTTTCTTGGATAAGGATAACTTAGGAAAAGGGAGGAAAGCAAGGAGTGGTGGTTACTGTGTAGTTTAAGGAACGGGAAAAGAGCAATTCATGAACAGGTGAAAACAGCCATGTTGCTAGCAGAGAGGCACTTACAGCTCTGTTGATTGCAGTGGAGAAGGAAATTAATTTTTGTCTCTTTGCAGTGAAACTATTGTGATTTAAAATATTGATTTAAATGAAATATGCTAGGCATAGTGTAAAGTTTTAGGTTGAATGGAAAACATTTTTAAAGAAAACAAAACCTTTCTAAAATGCACAATTCTTTTGTTTTAAGAACATCTTTAATTTTTTTCCTACCAATCTCAATGACTTAGTAATGCATGGAAGGATATAAGGGTGTAACCTTTGAATAATTCTTGGTTTGATATTGCTTGCTGTTGAGTAGAGGTTACACACAATCAAATGCAGCAAGATCTTTAAATGAGATTCCATCTCTAGTCTTCTCTGAAGAGTGAGGTGAGCTAAAAATACTCTTATTTTATATATTATATGCTGTGATATGAGAAGCAGCATTTCTTAGTAAGAGTGATGCCATGCAAAGCCTACATAGCAACGTGCAACTTTGTTTTACCTGTAAACTAATACTCTTTCAATATAATAATGGCTAAAAAGTGTTCCTGTTTGGAATGTTTTTCAAATATGTTCTGATTAATGCATTTGCTTCTAAATGCACCCTATAGCCCTGTGCATCTATCCCAGTCACAGAGGAGTGCACTGAATTGTTACCCATTTTATGCACAATTGACTGAGTGGAGTTACTGTGGTATTCTGAGGTTTAAGGCAAGAGTAGATTTTTTGATCATTTAATTTCTGAATGCTAGGAGTGTCTGATAATGAGCATCTCACTGACTAATTCAGATGGTTTATTTTGAGGACAACATAAACTTTCTGAAAGATGATTTCCACTGATTGAACACAGTCATGCTTAAAGCTTTCACTTTTAAGCTGAAACTTTCTGTATCTCTTTATGTCAGTGTTACAGCCCTGTTATCTTATTTTCTTGTCATGGAGATATCTCATGCTAGTCATCTCAACTTGATTTTCTTTTGATAAGCTAAGTTAGCTCAAAAATCCTTTTGAAAAGTGTTAAAATTCTTTAGTGTTTGAAAATCTGTCTTGTCCAGAGAGCTGCTACTCAGTGTTATCCTGCTTAGAAATACACATCTTGTTTTATCTTTTTACTGTAATACACTGGAAGCTGAGGAGGAGAAGAAAAAAAAAATTTCTTGACATTGATGATACTGACTTCTATTTCTTGTATTTTAGTCCCATGTCCTGCATTCCCTGAGGGTGGTTTGGTTTGAGTTTTTTTTTCTTTTTTTGTGTGGAACTCCATGGAAAAGTATAATCTCTTTTCTTTTTATTTGGTTGGTTGGTTTTTTCTCCTTCCCCTCCCTTCTTCTTAACTGACCAAGGAAGATTGGTTTTTCTTACTGCTTCAGCCCCGACATGCAGCTGCTTTTCATGGCACTTACCAGTGGTCTGAAGCTCATCAGCAAAATACAGACTAGTATCAAGCCTTAGTACAAGTTCTGGCAGAATTCTTTTAAAAACAGAATTCTGTTTAATCATTTTGACTTCACTACTTCAGATGCTGAAGTTACTTGGAAGTCATGACAGCCCAGCCTAGGCTTGTTGGAGTGTTTGTGTTAACCTTGCACTTCTTTCTAATTGGAGCACATCGGATGATGGACCTGACAGAAGTCTATTACATGTCCTGGTGTTTTGTTTATTCACTTAGCTCATCAAAGGACTCTTGAATGATACTGATGAATTCTCTTTCTCTTTATTGCCAAAATCTCCTTTCCCTGAGTTAGATATCAAGCTAACCAGCTGTAGTAATGCAGTACTTTTATTTTATAAAATCACCTTATCACTCTTATTTTTTTGTCTTTATTAACATGAGTGGTTCAGGAGCATTTTGAGATGGTTAGGACAGCAATTTTTCAGTTCTAGTTTGTGTTCAGTGAACTCATTAATGAGCTTTTTCCCCAGTATGGAAGAGAAAGTTATTCACTGATCTTTTTTTCCCCTGTTCTGCAATGAAACGGCATTAATACTGCTGTTCCACATTCCATTTAATAAAAAAGAATAAAAAATAACCACAGCTGTAACTATTGTCTCCAGCCACATATTTTTCTCAGATGGTTTTTGTCCTTCATAAGTGCAAGCTTATAATCCACTTTATTGTGTTTATGCTGATGAACTAGAAGAAAAGTTTGATTTTCAAAGAGTAGAAAACTTGCTGTTCTACTCAGAATAAATACTTTATTTACAAATTTTACAAAGTGTGTATTTTGATTAAACAGAATCTCTCAAAATTACAATTTGCAGAATTACTCCCTTCAAGTATAATCACATTTAAGGTACTGCTATAAGATTTTTGCTTTGTTCTTAGAATAGTTCTAAATCCAAATGTTGCTCTTTAGTATGTATTTTTATTGGAGAATATGTAACTGGGTAGTCTCAAGATGAGTCACCTTTTGCTTCTATAGCTGTCATGGAAACCGGCAAGATGGAAACATTTCCAAAAAATTGAGAAGTGTTAGCAGTGTTTTAAAATTCATATACATCATCTTTACCTGTAACATAGTTTTTCTTAATAAGAACTTACCATTAATGAAGATAGGACAGGCTTTGCAAAAAACAGACAAACACTAGTGCATCATGCTGATGTGTAAATGTAGCAGACCCACAGGATCACTTCAAGTGTGTGTGCGTTTTCTCTAATGCATCCTGAGTTAGTTTAGTGGCTCTTGTGTGTTCATGGTAGTTCTTGCCTGCAGCAACATTCCTATTGCAACAGTGTTTTGGGACAGTTGATGCACAATTCAAAAAACTTAAATTACATTTTTGCAATTATCTGGGGAAAGTACATGTTCAAATCCTAACAAATAGCCCTAAATGCTGTAGGGTTTTTCTGTCTTGAAAGAGAATTCGGGCTGATGTTGTCCTGCAGTTGCATGTCTGCAAATACAGTTCTTGTGCCTTGGTGGATCTGGTGCCTATTTTCTCTTCCAGGAGGCTTTCCGTGCCTCCTGTTGAAGAAGAAAAATGGAAGTGATCTAAGCAGTTGTTTCAGCATGAGCTTCATTAGATATCCTTATTGGTAGTGAAACTATCTAATTATGAGTTCTTTGTTTAAATGTCTGTTACTTGGGTATAAAATGGCAAGCTTGACATGGCATGGGATCACTGTAGGAATACACATTGAGATTTCTTTTCCACTAACTGATTTTATACTCTCATCTTTGCAATTCAGCAGTCAATTTTCTTTGGTTTTTCTTTCTTCTTCTATTTTTACCTCTATTTTAAATAAGATTTTGTTAAATCTAGCAAATTACTTGTAAAAGTGGATTGGGGTTTTTTGGTCTTAATAAAGCTTTCAGAAGCATAGGCTATACTTTGAGTCATGGCAGATACAAATTTTAAAATAGAAAACTCAAAAGATTTAAAAGAAAAAAGGAAGAAAACCACAATTACAGGCTTTGAAACATTACAGTCAATTTCTTCAGACATGTGAAGAGATTTAAGAGCACAAATTACTTCCCCGAAAATGCAGAAAAAATCAAAACAACAAGCTGCTTCTGCTATATTTAAATTTTTCAAACTCAAATGTGAGTCTGTATATTTCACAGTAGCTCAGTTGTTACAGCTGTCACCATGTTTTTAGTAATAAAAATTTTTGTGAAGTCACATAGATTAACCTGGGAAAGATGCTGTTTAGATTTAATTATTTCTCTGTATTCAGAAAATACTTTGAAACATTAGGAAGAAATCATTGCAATGTGAAGTAGAGTTATGATGAGGGTGGGAACACACTGAAAAACGTATTTCTCCATTTGAAAGTAAATAAACTCTGCTTGCCCATCTGTAATGAAAATTACCAAAACATGGTATCCTGTTTCCAAACAGTATATGCTGCTAGATATTTGTTCTTTTTTTATCTGTTTCCCTGATTTTTTTCCTTTTTTTTGGAACTTGGATTACTAACAATTTTAAGAATTACAGTTTGAACTTCAGAATTTAAATTTAATTTATGGTTTGCTTCTTTTATTTAAATCATGATGTAGAATTCCTGGTTACTGCTGTCTGCTGAGTGAAGGGCTGGCGTTCACAGTTCTTTGTAACTAACACTTGCTGGCTTTGAGTGTACAGTGCTTTCTGGTCATCTTTCATCTGTCCAAGCTTAAAGTAATCTATTGCTGTACAACATATGGGAGTATATAATTACATTTCATGCCATTTTTAATGGTTATCAACTTTACTTGGGATTCAGTTTTGATGGATCCATTTCAAATACTGCACTTACTAAGTGTAACCATCTTTCCAGTTGTTAAAATACACATCTGAAAATGAGAAACCCTGGAGGATCATTAAGAGAAGCAGAAGCTTCAAGTGCTCATCAGCAAAGGGCTATTCCTTCTGCCTCGCTCTTACTACAACCAGACCCTTTTTAGTCAGTGGTATTCAAATCTATATGCTGACAGCACTTTTTCTAGGAAGGAATATCCAGATGGTCTCAAATCTTCAAGATGTGAAAATGCATTTAAAAGACAACTTTGAAAATACACACTGAGACTTAAAATATAGGGGAAATGTGGTTGTGTGATATTAGTTAGAGCTATAAAGGTATATATAACTGTATTGTGCACTTCTGCTAATAGGTTTCACTATGGGTACCAAAGAGCATTTCTATAATGACTAGTTAGGAATAGTAGGAAAATGGAAAACTGTGAGGTTCCAATCTGTCTTAGGAGTCATGTTGGTCTCCAGTAGTTCTAATTCTGAAGAATTGATGCAGTTTTAAAATATGTTTGGTTTTTTATTTGCTATTTGTTTATAACCATACTAATACTAATCTGGGACAGCTCATCACTATACAAGACCAGTTATTCATAAGAGTGACTTCTTAAACACATCTCTATAGGAGCTAATAAAATTATTGGATACTGTCTAAACTGATTAATCAGTTTCTAATAAAACTTCAGACTTTAGTAGAAACAGAAATGTAAATAAATATAGTAGACCAAGTTATGGTTTTCTCTTAATTATAGTGACTTGTTACTAATCCAGATTAACCATTTGCAGAGTTTCATTTTCATCTGGTTCTGGTAATCAGACATAAATTTATCCATGTGCATAAAATTGCTAATGTAGATTTTTTTTCCTCAATAATGAGCTACACCATATGTTTCCTTTATCATTTTCTGAATCAACATATAAAGTAAGCTGACTCTTTTACAGTAGCAGTTGGATTCTCATTCAGGATAAGTGGAAACAATTCAATTACAGTAGCAGTGGTATTTTAAAGGACTTATAACACTTCAAGAGTCTCAAGAAATTGGTTTGGAAAAGTAAGCGTAGGAACAGGCAAATTGATGGACTTTACTGTGCTCAGATTTTAATTTCTTCTATTTTATTCATCTTTACCTATACAGAGATTCAAGTCCCCCTCCAACTGTTTATTTTTCTCCTTTCTGTCCTTCCTCTACTGCTTAAGTGAAAAATACATGTTATGTATAAATAAAACCTCTCCAGTGAGTTTTAATCAGTTTTTCTTCTCCGCACAGTCCCTTCAGTCTGAGTATGTTCAGTACTAAAGCCTTGCTGCTTTGGTGAAACCTGCTGAGCTCTTCGAATCTATGTCCTTCATGGTGCAGAAGAACTGAAGAAAGGAAGCTGCTCATTAAAAGGAGGAACCTTCAATACAAGATGTCTTAAAACCTTAACACCAAGAGGAGACTTCTTAACAGGAAGAAATTTATCATTAATGACTACTGCAGATGCACTGAAGTTGAATTTATGGAAATTACTACCCCCATGTTATATACAAATTTAAATTTTTTATGTTGAGACAGCTTGAATATATTTCTAATGAGTTTCATTAAGACATTTATTAACTTGTGTACAGTGTTAAAATATGTATTAAGAGAATATTTTGGTAAACTATATATAAAAATCATGTAAAAACTAGAATATATTTTAATTTAGGGTCTACTTTGCTACAAAAATGTGTATTTTAAAGAATTTGTATATGTTTATCAAAGATATAAAATTTTTTTATGAACAAGAGATTTTTCTTGTTTTATGGGTCCATCATTATTGCTTAGAGCCTAATGTAATTTACTTTTTTATTAATTGGTCTTCTGGTAACTTGATAAAAGTCTAACTAGTGAGAGACTTGTTATCACAATATCAACTAAAAGTACTTGATACATTGTCTGCTTTCCACTTCTAGCTGCTAACGTTTCTTAAGGAAACACTATGAAAGAAAAATAAAGGGAAAATATTTGTTGAGATGTGATGTAATTACATCTTCTACTACAACAAAGGTAATTTGTGATGATTCAGTTGTACAGTTAACACCCTTTCAATATGTCTTAAAGGATTTATGTTTTGTTTTCAATGTAGAATGTTAACTTTTGCTATGCAATATATGCTGCAAAAATGAAGGCAGACCAAACTGAAGTTGGAAAAAATGTACAATGAATTTAGGTAGCACTGCATACTTGTATGCTTTTAACCTACATTTGGCGGTATGTGTACAATTTCCTTAGCAACACACAGTAAATGTTGGAAGTATATTAAATTTTCATCTATCAATTGGATGCTTCATAAACCTTTAAATTTGTTGAGCATATGGCTGCAGTAACCTCCTGTGTCATGGAATGTTTGTCAATAGTAAAGATGCCCTTTAATCTATGGAATGTAGAGTTTAGTCAGATGTGATCAGGAATGAGACGTAGGATGAAGTGGTGTTACAGGGAGGCAGTAAAGATTGTGTGTAAAATTTTCAGAACTCCACAAGTGCGTGGTAGGGAAAAGAACGTAAGCAACCAAGGATTTGATTTGCCACTAATTTACAAGACAAAAACAAAACAGAGTTGTTACCTATTGGCTTTTCCAGTATCTGCAGAAACTTGAAAATAAAACCTGGTTGAATTGTCAGTCTTGTTCCTGAAAACCTGTGAATACCCTGCATTTGCTTTAAAACTGACCTTAAGTGCTACATCATTTTTTTAAAAGATCAGATCACAAATTGCTATGGAAAGTTGTACTGAAAGTGTTAAAAAGCAATACTGAGAGCAGCTATAAAAATCAAAATCACTGAATAAAATTTACATGCAATATTGTACATTTTTGCAACTGTGTATATGTAACATATACACACACAAAGTAGTGTGTGTGCATATATATATACAATATACTGTATATGAATTATAGATTAATGGTAAGGTAATTCTACCTCTCATAAAGAATTTTCTCATGTACTTTGTTATAAATAGTTTTCCTTAATAAAATACTGATTAATTTTGAAATGTAGATATATATATATATATATATATACATACACACACATTCAGGTAATTGATAATAAAATGCCTTTATAAGCCAGCCTCCTTGTTTCTTGGTTTTTTCTTAGATCTTTTGATTATTTGATCTCTAATTGAAGGTAACTCTTCAAAATCACCACCTTTCTTCAAAACCATGTAATATACTTAAAAGTAGGATGACATTGCAAAAGGCCATTAGCATGATAGATACCATTTTTAACAATTTCTCTAAACCTTCTCATATTTGCTTTATATAATGTCAGGTATTTAATCAACGTGTTGATATTATGGTGATGGAGCTATATTTCAAAATACAGTAATTTCAAAGCTGTGACTGAATTGAGGAATCCTTCCTGGGTGAGGCCCCTTTTTACAGGTATAATACAGCTTGACTTTTTTGCATGTGCAACAGGATTCTTAGTCCCACCACCAGCAGGTTCTCTGCGCATAAGAATCGAAACAATTTAGCTTTCTTTAGCTTTTTGTCCTTCCTTCCTTCAATTAAAAACTAGTCACAAATGGTTCTAACATTTGTTTAATTCTGTTGCTGATTTTCTGCAATTTTTTTGCATTGCATGATTATTTATCTGTTATTTATTAGTGCTTAATATTCCTGTCAGCGTCTCTTGCAATAGAAGATGTGGACAGTGTGTAACTGTTACACAGCCATTCTAAAGGAATAGGAAAGCTGGGAATAGAGCAGATGCTTTCCAAGTTACCCAAATTCTGGTGACAGTCTGATCTAAAAGGTCAACAAAAGGCTTCTGTCACTGCATTCAGATGAATAATGGATGGTGATTTGGATGGGTAGAGTAAATAATATACAGCAAGAACAGCTAATTAAAATGTTTCTAGTACATAGGAATCAACCTCTCCCTTGGCCTTTTTCTAGACTTTTATTGATTTATTAGATGAAATACATACCAGCTCGTGTACAGTATTTTTTTTAGTTCATGAATAAGTCAGTATTCTACAACAATCAACTTCTTAACAGCAACAAAAAATGCTGGGACATTGAAGGGTCAGGGAGGTCTTTTAGAACCTTGTAGCTTTTAAGAAATAGCCTGAAATTTATTTCATATCCTGTGTTCACTTGTCCTTGAACTTTACCATTTCTGTTCCTTCTTATAGGAACATATCTGGTTCTGGGAAAACAAGCTGTAGCACACAAGATCTCTAAAACTGTGAATGGATGGATCAAATAAATCTAAAGGTCTCTACTGGGCATATTATTCTGTGGCTAACATCTTATGAAACAGTTAATCATCTCTTCTAAAGTATGCTTTATGAAGCTTTTTGGTTAGGGAGATATTTCTTGTTACAAATTCAGAGACTATTTTTCAATTAGAGTACTGCAGAAAGAGGAGGATTTTAGTTTCTATAATAACTGTTCTTTACTGACAGCTAAACAATGAAAGGCCTCAAAAGGTTTGACACTTGATTAGATCTACACTGTAAAGTGCAGCAGGCAAAAAATATGGTAATTAAGGACCTGATCAAGTAAATCACTGAGGTATGTCTTTACCCTTAAGCACATGAGCCATCTAATTAATTAAAAATGAATATAGATATTCCTGTTTGTAACAAATTCACCTTTGGATCAATATTTCTGTCAATTGCTAACGTGAGCCTTTCTGTAAAATAGGAGATGTGCTATATTGCAGCATCCATTAACCCACACAAACTAACTTTTTTGACTTGAAAAAATGTATGTTGCAACTACGACTACCTCCTAATATATTATTTTGGTATTGCCATTTTTTAGCATCAAGGGTTTTAACAGTATCTAAAAATGCTTTACGAAGGTCTTTGGTACAGATAATATTATGAGCTGTGATCTCCTGCTTTTGTAGCCTGTATCTAACCTACCTGTAAAAGCAGCTTTTTTCCTTAAACTCATCACAAAATTAACCAGCATTCCATATCTGAAAAGCTTTTCAAAGTAAATGTAAGTTCTTTTACTGAGTTTCTTATTAAGTCTTGTCCAGGTAAGGACAGTTAACATTTTGTCCCTGTTTGAGTAAAGCAGGGTAGAGTTCCTGGGAGAATCCCATGACTAATTATTCTCCATCTGGGAATGGATTGTTAATGCCTACCCTTCAGCCAGTTTTTAGTCCACCTCAGGAGCTGTTGTTCATCTCTGCAGGAACTGATTTTGGAGTGAGACCATTTTAAATACTACACCAATTCTGTGTTACCTGCGTCCTCACCAACACCAGTGTTCACCTCTGGCAGGTCGGCAATGCAGGATTTCCTGTGAGTTGAGACAGGCTGAGAGGTTTATGAAGAGATGTAAAATGTTCAGATCGAGAACCAGCTTCCTCAAATACGTACTGTCTTACAAGGATTGGTCTATTTATTGTGTTTGAAAATTTTCATTCAGAAAGGATATTGTTATTATAGACCAGTTCTAACTAAGATTGCAGAAGCATACTGAGCTTTCTCTTAACAAAAATAAGATCAGAAAAAAAACTGTTAAAAAGTGAGTATCCAGCAGAGGGATTTCTACAGTATATAGACTGTATTTCAGACAGAAGTGACTGACACTGGTTTAAAACCTTTCTTCAACTGAAAGTTGTGTAAGTGGGTTAGACCCAGAACACTGGTAAGGCAGGGAGAAAAGAGTCAGACTGTGTAGTTGGAGTATTTCTGGAGCGTGATAAGGTTTGGCTTTTTCTTTTTTTTTTCTTCTTGATTTAACAAGTTGAAAATCTGCTGAATAATTCATGAAGAGTGGAAGGGCTGAATCTTCCTGGAATGATATACAGTGTACGTACTGTGGCACAGGAGAAACTGCAAAGCTTTGTATCAGTTGCTGCCGTTTCTGCTGCGGATTGCAAGGTGCTGCTGCTTTTGCTGTTTTCACAGCTACAGAAACCTCAGTCGTGCTCTGGTCTGCCAACAGCCATTTGCCTCCCTATGGACCCACCTTCACCAGCTACAATCTGTAGAATCTCTTGCTGCATACCTGCCTTGGACACTGCTGTTCTTTGGATTGTTACTTGCAAACAGCATTTTCTGGACCTTGCAGCTTGTATGACTGAAACCTGCCTTAGAGTTCCTCAGCAGCACAGCCTCCCGTGTGCTTGGTGAGGACTCCTGCAGCAGAACTTCTGACCCAGACAAGGATGGGATTTACAGGGCAAAGTCAAAACTGAGCTGCATTCAGCGAGATGCCCAACGCCTCTTCCTGGAGTGCTAGCTCGCCTCTGCTGCTGCTCTGGGAGGACTCCTCCGGGACCCGCATCTTTCTGTCGCTGCTCTACGCAGTCTTAGCTATCTCAGGGACTTTATCCAATGTGATGGTCATCTATTTAGTCTTTTCCTTCAAGAAGCTGCAGACAACCAGCAATGCCTTCATCGTGAACGGCTGTGCGGCAGACCTGAGCGTGTGCGCCCTGTGGATGCCCCAGGAGGCCGTGCTGGGGCTGCTGCCCCCCAATTCCTCCTCCCTTCGCTCGGCGGAGTACCGGCTGCTCCGAGGGGGGCTCCTGGGCCTCGGCCTCACCGTCTCCCTGGCCTCGCACCTGCTGGTGGCTTTCAACAGGTACGTGCTCATCACCAAGCTGCCCAGCGTGTACCAGGCCCTCTACCAGCGGAGGCACACGGGCTGCATGATCGGGCTCTCCTGGGCCCTCGCCCTGCTCCCGGTCCCGCTGCTGCCCGGGCTCTGGACCCTGGGCTCTGCCCAGTCGGACGGCAGCTCTCGCTACACCGCCCTGCTCCTCGCCCTGGCCGTGCTGGGCCAGACTGCGCTGCTGCTCCACTGCTACCTCGGCATCGTGCGGCGGGTGCGGGGCAGCGCCAAGCGGGTCAGCGTCCTCAACTTCCACCTGCTGCACCAGCTGCCCTTCCCCGCCGCGCCGCCGCCGCCTCGCCGCGCCCAGCGCCGCCTCAGCAGCGTCTCCGTCCTGCTGCTCTGCTGCGTGTTCCTGCTGGGCACCCAGCCCCTGGTCTGGGTGAGCCTCCTGGGCTTCTTCCTGCGCCCGGCGCCGCCGGCGCTGCAGGCCGCCAGCTGGCTGCTGCTCTGCTCGCTCTCGGCCCTCAACCCGCTGCTCTACACGTGGCGCAGCGAGGAGTTCCGCCGCGCGGCCCGCTCCGTCCTGCCCCGCGGCGAGGGCCCGGCCGCCGCTCCGCGCCCCGCCGCCGCCGCCGCGGGCCCCGCCGCCGCCCCGCCCTGCCCGCAGCTGCCGCGGCGCCGGGGCACGGGGAGCAGCGCCAGCGCCGCGGCCGCGCCGCTCTGAGGGGCCGGGGCAGCGCCAAGGACCGCGGCGGCCGCGCGCGCGGGAACGGGCGCGGCCCCTGAGGCCGCTTCGCTATCTCCGCCGGCGGTCACCGCCCGCCGGGCAGCCGAGCGGCCTCGGCCTCCGCCCCGGTAGCGCTTCTTCCTCTGCACATTGTCCTGTTGCTCCTTTCTGACCCCATGCACTTCTTGCTCGCTCCCTCTTCCACCGCACAGCTGGGCAGCACCGGGTGCTTTCCCAAGGCACCGGGACGGACACTGGGGTGGGATCTCCCGCCCGCGCCCTCAGCCCCGCTCCCGGCACGGCTGCTGTCCACCCCCGGGAACCGGCCAGGACTCCAGCCAAAGCGGTGGATTTAGGAATCTGGGATAACCGGTAAATATGGCAACGCACGTAACTGTTGTTATGCTCTAAAGATTTCGGTATGAGACAGGCACATAGACAGCTCTTTTTGAGACGTACTGCAAGTTTGTTTTTATAAAATCGATGTAATTCTTTCAGCATTTAAAGTAGTTCTTTGAAGTGAGCTCCCTGAACACAAGGTTCATTTGTGAAGAACTGGCAGGTGTCTCATTACACACACACTCACACACAGACACCGGGAGCTGCTTCCTTTCCCCCAGCATACCTGATCTCTGTGCTCCATACAAGACCCTCCTTCAGCTTTCTCTGACAAACTTCAGGATGATGCTATCTATGGAAACTGTTAAAAACAAAAACATATGCAACTTTGTGGTGATCTGGTTTGGATATTTTGTTTTGAAAGCTCTTTAAGGCCTGTTTTAACAAAGGCCTCTGCCCATGGGTACTCAATAAAATACAATGCAATATGAAGACTGGTATTGTCCATCTAACCTTGTCACCTGTTCAGTTACCAGTTTGTTGTGCTTCTCTTAAATATATTATTGCAGAAGTATGATTTCACAGCCTCTGCCAGATACAAAATAACAGATTCTGTGCGGCATTTGGAAAGGAGACAACTCCTCGCACCAAAACTGCGGTGGTGAGTGCTGAAGGCCCATTCCTCTCAGGAATGGTCTTTAAATCCTTGTATTTCCTTCTCTTTTGCTTGACTTCCTCCTTCTTCTTTGACAACACGGTTGCTCTTGTTCTCATGGTGATGATACTTAGTGCTGTGTTTGCCTTTTGACACAAACGACTGGAAGAAGGTGGTTGTTTTCTGAATCCATGGGCATCTGCAAGCAGTATCACCTAAATTGTGCTGTCTTGAGAAGAATGGACTCATGGGAACATAGGAAACTTTGTCACAACAAGAGTTTGTTGCACTGGGTGACACAAACTTAGCAGCTCTCAGGAAGATATTTTAATGATGGGATAAGAACAAGGAAAAGACTTGTGTGATGGGTAATAACATAAAAGGCCCTTTGGCCATATTTTATGATGCCCTACACACTTTGCTCGCTTTACTTGATGGGGTTTGAGTTTCCACAGAAAATGCTTTAAGAGAAAGGGAATAATTTAATTTTTTCCCATGACTGGGACCTGTTAGGTATCTGTGATACAGTGATGTGTCTAAAAGCCCCATGCCAATACTGTTTCCCTCCATAAAAAAATCTCCATCATCACGGAAGAGATACTTATTAAGGTCAGGATTTGAAAAACACAAGGAACGAAGGCCTCAAAAGGATTTTTAATTGATATCCTGAAAATGTATGAACATCTTGAAAACAGCTTTAGCCACTTGCAAGGACCTGTGGAAAAGTAAGAGAAGTTTTGTAGAGCCTGAGGCTTACAGAAAACTTGTTCCTTCATCTTGGAGACAGTGTTCTGAGTGACAGCATCAGAATGATAGGGAGGGCCTGTAAGGAAATACTGAACATAGAAGATATGCAAGATTTATTTTATTAACACTGTGCACATATCGTGGAGAGTGAAGGAGCCACTATATCCTTGTTGTAATATCTCATCCTAATCGCAGTGGCTGTGCTTTAGCTTTCTTTGTGTAGCAAATGGAGAAGAAAAACTGTTTCAACCTCACCTATCCCAATATTGGAGAATATTCTGGTTCACTTCCAAAATAAAGCTCAACCAAGGGCCACCTGAGGGTAAGACCCTGTTCAACTATAAAATAATCCTTAGGCTGGAACCCACAGAAGAATGTATATTGCCACCTCCCACCATGGCTAGAAGAACTCAAGACACTTGGTAAAGTTCAATACTGGGCCCATAAGCAAAAAAAAACCCCCAAACTCTAAAATAAAACTTAGACAACTCCTCTCCCCTGTTTTTGGCTATGGAACACGTTAGTCTGGAATTAAAGCAATAACAGGTTTCAGAATTCAATGTCCAAACCATCAGATAACTGGAACTTCTGGGCTTCTTCCCTTGTAAAATAGCATGCAAGTTAAATCTGAAATGCCTGTATTTTATATAGACTACATTTTAAATGCAAACATGTATAAAAATGCTATGATGTACAAAACTCCAGACAGCTATCCTTATGCTATGCATCAATTCCAGAAAACAACTGGAAATCCCTTGGAAAGTTTGATGTAATTACATCTGACTGTAAATCTTTGACTGTTTCAATATACTCAGGTGACCTAAATAGCATTACGCAGAAAAAAAATTTATTTAAAGTAATTAAGAAAGAGTATTTGTCTCAAGATCAGTTTCTCTGAGAAATTACTGCTCTGAAAAGTCCTGTATGCCTTGTTCTACAGCCATAATCGTTGTATTTCCACATTGTAAATACTCCATGGTAAATTGCAATGGAAGCTTGGCTTGGCTTAAGTTCTCCTGGCTCTGTGGTACTGCTTCTTGGTTAAGAAAATGGATCTCATTCTCAGTTTTTGTCATTCTATGCTTTACTTTTACAGATGATTTATACGTGTCCTCTGCTAGTTTAATGGTGACTTTTTTTCGATGTGAATTTCTGTCATGCTCAAACAACTAATTTACAGACACAAGGGATATGTTGCCAATTGTCCTTTAAAATGTCTCAACCAAACAGTATTTCAAGAGGTGTAAGTGAAGATGATGGAAAATCCTGTCAGCAATTCTAATGAGGTTTTGTTGAACTGAGTTGCTCCTTTTCTCTGGTGTTGTGCCAAGCAAGTTGTCTGAGCATGGCCTAAAGCTGCCCTTCCTAGACTGGCTTGCATTGACATGTATTAGCTGGCTTCATGTGCATTAGATGGGAGGTGTGAGCTCATTAAAACGTTGAATTTATGTTGCAGTAGTGATACAGTAGTGCAGATCAGCCACATTGCTCATGTGCAATAGTTGCCTATTCCTTTGCTATTTTCTCAGGGCTTCTGGAAACAGGAGCATGTAGGAGATAGTAATAGGCTGGATGAATTGTGGCCAGTTGCACTGATGTGCTTGGAAAGTGCCATTTGGTGTATTATGGCCCAAATAAATCTGCCACTCAGTTTGTGGATTGCCCATGCAGAAATATATGGGAATCTGCTTTTTGAAAGTAAAATTGTGATGCCTCAAAATAACACCGTAAGGCATGGGTTATTTGTGAAAATTGCTTGTAGAGGGTGTTCCTGAAGTTATAGTTTGGATTCAATCTTTTGAAGTTACCCTTGATTTACAATAGTTATAAAAGGCCGTTATAAAGAGCGGCTTTGCAGAATTAGGTAGCTACAACAGTAGGAGTCTCCACCAAAACTGGGCAATCATTGCCCTCAATAAAGGTCTGTAAAAAAGTACAGGCAGCAAAGTGAAGCTGGGAAATCATGACAAGGGGAGACTTATTAGGACAGGGGCACTAATAGTTTGATCCTGAGAGACAACACAGAGAAAAATCTGGAAGCCAGAAGAGGCCTGGGATTATGATAAAATTACCCATCTCAGATTCTTTGATTCTTTATATGTGAGGAAATAGAATTCTATGCTTTTCTTAATAAATAAAAACATGCAATTGTATTCTCAATTTCTTCCTTTAACAAAGCATTCCATACACCAGCAAATTTTCTTTAAACTCTGAAATCAAAAAAGACTAAAGGTGTGAGTTGCGTCAGCATTCTTGTGGAGACTGCATTCAGCAGCAGTACTGGACTGACAAGCAGAGATAATATCTTAGCTAACCTCCAGATTCAGTCAGCCATAAGCACACTGTGAACCTTTTTTTTCTAACTACCAAGTTGATGCTATTTTTAAAAAAACCCACATACAGATTATTTTCAAATGAAGACATTTAAGTGTAGCATTTCATTAAAGAAAAAAGTGACAACATATACTTTAGCTTTCTATTTCATCTTAAATCACATAACTAGATTATTGCAATA
Organism: Corvus cornix cornix; assembly: GCF_000738735.6. Classification (NCBI taxonomy): domain Eukaryota; kingdom Metazoa; phylum Chordata; class Aves; order Passeriformes; family Corvidae; genus Corvus; species Corvus cornix. The sequence continues at coordinate 19,303,052 of NC_046338.1, read as the reverse complement.
TTCTTTAAATTCAGAAGTCCCTTTCTCAAATGGCAGCGAAAATAGCTTTTCTCGTGACTGTTTAACTTCTAAGAAAGCTACTTTTTTTTTGCTCTTTTATGTCAATCCTTCCCATGCACTGTCATCATTTTACCAGGGTAATAGTCTATTTTCTTTCCTTCTCTTTCCCTTTCTTCAGTATCTTCTGTAATTTTCTTCACTAAGGGAAAAGTTCTTGATTCTGCTGATCAGGGCACAACTGCTTGAGCAGTGTAAGTTTTGGGAGACAATTGTAAACTAAGACTAAAGAAATGATGGACAAATCCCACATACATAAATTTCTGTTTAAAGAATGAGTAAGTATTGAAGTTGGGCTTTTCCTGTGTAGGGCAGTGGAGAAATTCTGTGTCTATATTTACAGATACTTGCATTTGAGTAAGGCTGTGTAAAAAAAAAGGTAATATGAAAAAAAATCCAAAAATGGGTTGAAGGCTGGAGAAAAAAACCTTTGTGGTTTAAGAGTTCAATATTAGTAACTTAGCAAAAGTGACATCATTACAGAATATGCACCTTTATGCAGGTATTCAATCTATTACCATACATGGTGATCTAACAATCTCTTCTGGTGTGGAAAACGTGACTTTACAGGAAAATAGCTCTGCTTTAAGAGTGTGGGCCACCTTGTCTGTTTATTGTCAAGGAGTTCAATATGATAAGGGTCCCTTTGGAGCCTGCCCTACAAAAAGTCTGGGTGGATATTAATGAAACTAAAGAGCTGGAAACAATCCCGAGAAAAAGCCACTTGTGGCTGCCTTCTTGCCTGTAGCTTTGTGGGTTTCTGAAGAGGCATAATAACCACTCCAGGAAGGTTGTCTGTTTGGTGTTTAGGGAAAACTAGGTTGTCTAACCTGCAACCCCAAACATCAAACTTGTTATGAGTTTAAAGCCAAGCTTTTGAGAGTTGTTCAGAAGGAAAGCAAACTGCCAGTTGGAAGGGGAGCTCAAGCCAATCAAGGGAGCTGTGTAGCACCACAGATTTCACCAGGCTGAACTTACCCTCTTGTAAGACAATGGGTTGAAATAACGAATAATAAAAATGTGCCTCTGCCAAAATTTTTCATCATTCTTTAAATGTCTTTTTTTTCTGTACTTCTGTGAGATCCACCCCTGCTTCCAAAGTTTTTCTGCTGCTGTAGAATTGACAGCTGATGAAAACCATAATTAGTATTAATTACTAAAGAAGCGCAAAGGAAGGAAGAATAAGTCTCATCCTTATTGGACGGAATCACCTCTGGTGGTTCAACAACCTAGGCACACAGAACAGGAACAGAGCACCTGTTATTGAAAAGCTCCCCTTAAGACCAAAGATGCCTTGTGTTCAGGCTGTCTTCACCTGCTGTGTGAGAGTCTCAGGGAAGAATTAAAAGCACAGCTATGCTTCAGGTGAGAGCTGCATCCCCCCTGATCTGTTCTGAAGTTGATGATGTGATGGAGGTGTAATGTCAGTTGCAAAGCAACAAAGTGAGCATTAGCAACAGAAGAAAACTGTGAAAGGGAGAGCTTGAGAGACAAAAATGATGAATTGAAAAATAGTCGGTTTTGTAAAACATTTTGCAAACTTTGCTTCATGCTTGTTCCATATCCTCTGTTTTCTTCTGACCCCTTTGTCTGCCTTGCCTCTGTGTACCATAGTGCTGAGATAGCCAGTTCCTCAGCCTAGAACCTCTGACCCTGACTTTGATGTCATTTCATTAAACACTGTTTCTATGATTCTCTATAAACTTTGCATCTTCCATTCTAAGGTTCAGTGAAATGGCTGTAGCAGTGTTGTCGCTGTGGAGACAGGAGCACCAAGGTTTGAACAGAGTTAGTAACCAGGAATGTTGTGAAGATATGTGAGTAGTACTTCTTCATATCTATGTTTGAGTATTACTCCTTTGTGTTCTGTTGCATTTCACCCATGGCCATCTACACATACTGGAATAGCTTCATTGCAGGAGTGTCCTTTTCCATAAAAATATCTCTTTCAATTAATCCTTTTTTATAAAGGTAGTGATAAAATCTTGCAGGATTTGAAATGTTCAGCCATATTAGCTCCTTCAGTGAACATAATTGTCCCTCTTTCATTCAACCGAGCATCTCCCCTTGCTCTAGATTCGTTTTTCTCAGTTTATGGCATTATTTCTCTCAGACAGATTAAATGAAAGAGTTGGTAGGTTGCAATATGGAAAGAAAAAAAGCCAGTCTCACTACTGCTTCTATTTGGTTTCAAGCAAAGACATTTTTTATACCTTTCACTGTGGCTACTAGTTTTTTTTTCATATGCTAATTAAATCAAGGCAGTAGAACTATATTGTATTAAAAATAGAGATAAATAGGAACACAAAAATTATGCATTGTATATAAAGAGTAAATATAAGCTCTCTGATTTCCCAGCAAATATCTTGCTTGGCTCTTTGTTGTTTATTGTTAACTGTTATGTACATATGAACAGGACTAGAAAAGTCATGCAAATTTAACGAATGATGGCTCTGAGCTGAATTAAAGGCATGAATTAATTTTCTTTTATCTCATGCATCATTAAATATTGCTGTCTACTGATTATCTATATAATACCTGTCACCTGATAGCAACCACGGTCGTTATGGTAATGTCAAGATTATAATTATAGTCCCTTCTGCAATGTAGTCATACTATGCTAAAAAAATCCTTGAAATGATAGTGTCCCATGCTTGATATCAGCCCAAATACAAATACATTTTGAGATTGTTGAGGGGAAGATATTTTGTTACTAAGTTATTAACATTCAAGAAGAATTATGTACTGACATGTACATACATGTGTATGTAATTATGTAATATGTAGCCTTTTGAACTATGGCTTTATTTCATTTGAGATAGACAAAACTTGTCAGAACTTCATGTCCCTTGACAAGCATCCCTTTGGCTGAGTTTGGGAATTTAAGAATATTTCAAAAATGAAGTTATTGCTCAGAGAAATCATGTGAAAATTTGTTTGGCAGCATATATCAGAGTGGTAGATGAGCCCATACCCTTTTGCAGTAGAGCACATGATGCACTGGGTGTTCTGGCTGCTCCTTCCAAGGTCTCTGTCATGGCAGAAGCTGGTGACCCCCAAAGCCCAGAAGCTGATCTGGAGATCAGGACTCCTGGGAGACACATGTTTACAAGACTGCAAGTTGTGGGTGGCAGAGAGAGTGTGGCTTTCCAGAGGATAAAATAGGTCTGATTTCTGTAGAATGTATGGCAGAAGTCTGAGAAAAAAATCTAAGTCATTATCTGGTATCTTCTTCAGATTTTATTAATACAGTTGGCCTATTTTCTTTTAGATTCCAGAGACAATTTTCATTTAATTATAAAGAAAAAATATTGTCTGATAAGTGTACAAATGTATAAAACAGTCTCTTCTCAAATGTAAAAATGTTCCAGGAAAAGCATATTGAGGAATCTGTGTGAATTCAACTTTTGGAGCAAATAATTCAGAATAAAAACCCACTACACATAAAACTAAGAGCATTCTAACCATTATCTCCTCTAGTAACATCTAACACTATAAATATTATGTTAACCTAATGAATAAAATAGCTGATTATATGTTATTCTTATCTATAATTTGAAAGTAATTGTGATCAACTTAACCAGGGTAGAATGGCCCATACAAGTTTATATCTGTAAATGAGATACCAGTAGAAATACTGAAGTGTTCTTTTGTTTCTTATTCTCATCATTTACACAGTACTATATTGAAATACTGTTTTCTATTAATTGATTTTGGGAACAAAGTTGGTGACTTGTTTCATGTGTATTTGGTAACATTTTGACATCAGTATTTGGTTTCAAGCAGAATTGTACAAAGTTGTTTATGCGCCAGCCATTCTTAGGCTGGCACAGGTACCTGTTAAATAAATACTTTTATTCAGATAATCTATGGACAAGCTCTTGCCAAGAGTGTCCATGAAAAAATTCAGTGATGCCAAGGTTGTCTGTAGCTGTTAACCAAGGGTGTCTGGTGCTGGTGGATGCTGTCACAGTGCAGACCGCTGTGTCTGTCAGCTCTTTAGGAACAAGAAGGCTGCTCAGCTGCAGCTGCTCTCTTACAGGGGCCACCCAGTGATCTGAGTTGTTCTCCCTCATACAAGCCCATTGCAAAAGGCCACAACTACTGCTTCTCTCTAAAAGCTGCACATTTATGCCACCTTTACACTTTCAGTAATTTATCCTCATCTTCTTATCTTTATCATTCAGATTTATCCTCATCTCTTCACAGACTCAAGGAATAAGACCAGTGGAATCTCAATTAATTTGTTAATTATTTAGGTATTAAGGACTTAATATACCCTGATCATTTAAGAAGTTTGGTTGATTAGTAGGATTTCATGAAAAATCTTTATCTTGATATTCATTCTGAAGTAAATGTTTGAAGATTCAGCTGTTTTCCTATTTGGCATTAACAGCATTAACTACTTGGCACTCCAGTAGTAAGAAGTTCCTGTATGGTGCCAGTGGAGGAACAAACCATGCTCATGGGACAGAGCAGGAAATACCTATCCCTCCTGGTAGTGACGAGCACAGCAGTGAATTAGAAAGAAAGACTAAGCAAACTAGATTGAATCTTGTGAGTCCTGGCTCACCAGAAGCTGCCAAAGACGTGAGTCAGACCCAGACCTAGAAGAGACTTTATCTGTTCTACTACTGCAGCTCTTGTTCTGAAGTCATACCCTCATTAAAGGGACTGGATTTGTGGTATGCTTACATATAGTTAGGTCCTGCATATATTGCAAAGACAAATGAAAACCAGGCATCTTTGAGTGGATCTCAGATTCCATGTGTATACAAGGAAGTCCATTACCCTCCCCCCACATCAGGTGAGGGGAAAGTTACTTTCTCTAGCATTTTTCCTTTCTAGGCACCTCCAGGAATTTTCCAAGTCTCTTCAAATTTTATTCATTTGAAAGCAGAGATTTTTCTGTAAGAGACAAATGCCTTCAGCAATGTGAGAGGATTTAGTCATGCTGTCCTTGCTGTCCTGTGAAGTGTGTATTAGTATTGGTATGGTGCCAGAGCTTTTCCAAAGGCATTGGTAGCTTGCCTAGACCATCAGTAAGGATCTTTATTTTCCCATTTTGAAGGGGAGCAAAAAGACCTATTCTAAAGGAAAATACATGCTTTTGTCTCACATTTGTATTATCAAAGAGGGGTTTATTGTCAGGCTCCCCTAATTCAGCTGTATGTCTAGATAAATAGTCAAATAACTTGACAGCTCTATTAGTGGTTGTTCCCTGGCCCTACTTTTGCTACATCACTCAACTGTGTCCACACATGGAATTACTGAGGTCAGGAGAAGAGAAGCTAGATGGCACTATGGTCCAAAGGGATCATGTGCTGCCGGTGAACAGGGTGAAGTTGTGCAAGTTATCTGCTCTAAAAAGCCTCTAGAATTCCATAAACATCAGCAAAACCAGGATCATAATTTTTGGAGTGGAATTAGGGAGAGAAGAGGCTGATACAATTAGTTACCTTTTGGATTTTATAATACAAACAGACTTAAGCATGTAGACATGAAAAAGAATGCAGATGTAAAATGGTTTTAAGATTGCCTACACAGAAAAAGCTGTGAGAAATAGTTTATGCATCATTGCCTCAACATAACTTAAACATATTTGTGATTTTTAAACATATGCTCAGCTATTTCTGTTTATATATGTTATTATTTATGGAAGTAGATAAGCTATGTACCACATGTGTGCAATTACAGGAAATCAACACGCTCATCTGATTTGGTCCAGCAAACTAAAGAGGAAAAATAATCCACCCTGAAGCCCTCATTAAACCTTCCTTTAATGACTTTAAGGATAGAGCTAAAGGGACCTACACTGCCAAAGTATACATTTTGTTCAAGCAAATGTCTAGTGTAGTTATTGTAAGACATTCACTAAGTTGTCTGTATATACATATATTTTCACTATGACATGTCAATTTCCCTAATCTCTACTTTTTACTGTTTTTTAGTTAACAAATATATGTAATTAATCCATTTGTATTTTTATCAGAAATGAAAGTCAGACAAGAATATATAAATACAGTTTTTATCAAAATTATAAGGCAAACCAAAGTCTTTACCTAACCAGTAATTACTATTTAAGAGCACAAGTAGGCAGTTTAAGCTTAAGAACTACTTAGAAAAATGTCAAAGTTATTAAAACACAAAACAAATAAAAACATCTGGAATCTTTGAAAGTCTGCAGAGGTAGGCAGTTTAAGCTTAAGAATTCCTTAAGACGATGTAGAAGTTGTTAAAACATAAAACAAATAAACAAAAACATCTGTGAGCATTGGAAGTCTGGGGAGGTCTTATTTTGTACTTACTTTAAAGTCTCAATATTTGAAAGTAAATAGACCCCAGTCAGACAAACAACTTTCCATCTGTAGTAAAGCCAGCCTCTCGGCTTTTTCGTTTGTATCATTTGCTTATGCAGTGAAGGGTCTGCACTGCAGCATGCCATGTTTGAACCAAGGTCTTTTGCTAAAGGAAGAGTCCTTTTTTCTTTTTTTGGGAGTTCAATAGTTGTTGTTTTGGAGGTGAGGTATTGCTGTACAAGTTACACAAGTGTGCATCTGTCACAAAAGAGATGCAAAAAATAACAGATTTAGTAGGATTTTATGGCAGAAGGTAACCAAAAAATACCATACTGTTTTTTCAGAGTTCAGTATGTCGTTAATGTGACAGTAAGAGCTATGGATGAGCATGTAACTACTTTGAAAATGCTAGGAAATCTTCAAGGTTAGTAGTTGCAAGGAAGACACTTGCAGAACTTCTGCAAATCCTGCAAAAAAGGATGAGCAAGATGACTTCAAACGCTTAATGTAATTACAGAATTTTAATGCTTACACATTTGCAAGACAGCATATGAAAGTCACTGAAGCAAATTCATAGAACTGCAATCCTACAAGGACAGTGTTCAGGAACAAGCAGGAAAACAAATAGAGGAGTTGGAACAAAGAGGAGAAAATGGGATCGGAAGGAATGGGAGAGAGAGCAAGACACCTCTTTGGAAGTGAAAATGAGATAATGGACATAGTCAACACTGTCAAGAAAACAGGAAGTTTATCAAAGCTTCAGGAGAGGCTAGAAGAGAAGGAATCGTCTGTGGACAGGAGGTGCAGTGGAGGAAGTTCAAAAGTTTGTAAAAAGTGTGCAGAGAGGTAGGTGCATACTAATTTGGGCAGTGGGATTGCAGATTTGAAGAACCTAGTAGAAGGCTATTAAAACAACCAGTAGTAGCAGCAAACATATCCTTTAGGTTAGCAAAGAGCAAAAAAATCAGTTACTTTTAACATGGCAGTCTGTTTAAAAATAATTTAATAAAAGAAATTAATTTCACAGCAATTTTTTTTTTACATCTTCCTCGCATTTCAAGATACACTGAATTTGCCAGCTCCTGCTTTATTGTGTATATGGTGATTCAAGAGTCCTTCTTAACTCCTGTGCTTAGTATCAGTATTCTAGAAGGACATTCTTCAAGTTTAAATGGGAAAAACCATGCTTTCCAAGAAATGGAAACCGTGATAGGCCCCCATCACAAAAATGGTGGAGGCATTTAGGAATAAGATTCAGAAGAAATTATAACCAATTACTAAATCTTTCTCTTCTATCAGCAACATGTGAAAAACTATAGCTCCTGTTAACACCTTTTAGAAAGAACCCCTGGTGCTGATCTGCGCATTTGCATGGAATACAGAGATGCCACAGATTACCCAGGAAGGTGAGCATCATCCAGGTAGTACTACCTTTTTTCTAACTTATATTAAGACATGGCAGATCATGAGCCTCGTCCTTAGTTAACCATGGATTCCTGCTGCCTTATTTAAAACCAGCCTTAATTTTTAAATTTCTTTTATTATTTTATTTCTTTGGGAGTCACACATTTTTCCCTTAGTGGGGACTTTACCATGCAGTTTGCCACTTGGTTCTGGACTTCGGAGAACTGACTGCAGGTTTCAGCCTTCAAAACCCTAAGAAATACTTTAGGGCTGATACAGTATTTGTACAGCTGGGAGTGTTGCTTTGTGCTGCTTCAGCAACAAGGAGGAGGACTGTCTGACCTGACAATATTTCTGTGCTTTTCTTTTTTTTTCTTTTTGCCATTCAAGTGCTGTCCCCCTAGAATTCAAGGAAACTCATATTTTGTTTTTTCTGATGATGTGTCAAATCCTTTTAGAGTAGTGTGGATGTTGGCTGAACCTTCTGCAGGTTTAGTCTATAGTGGCTAAACTGAATGGAAGCCAAAAAGCTCTCTAATGTCTCTTATAAGTCAAGGGTCATGTTGTATACGGAGCAAAATGCATGTATAGTGACAGGAAGCAGAGTTTTCCCTATGTTTTAAATAAACAATAGCAAGTCCAAATTCTAGTTATTGGTGATAGGAAGATCTTTTTGTTCTGTGAGATTTCTGTTTCCTGTGACACTCTATAAGGTACATCTCCTTCATGTTTGCTGGCATTATTTGTGTTTTCTAAATGTATGATGCAGCACATTCTTAAAAATAACTGTCAACTTTGTATTTGTTTTCAAGAAAGTGCTGATACTAAATAAAGTACTAATTTTGGATTGCAGCAACAGCCATAAAATAGGCACACTCAGCAAGAAATCTAACATGACTGTGTTTTGGATTTAGTGTAATAGGTGAACTGAAGAAAGCATAATAAATTTAATGTACTTTAAATCTGTGAATATGTTTAAAAATAAGGTCTAAAAAATAATGTATTTTTAAGCTGCTTATCACACATTGAAACTGGTTATTTTACTTCACTAACCCTGGATGAACTTATTCACTAGATGGTTCATCAAAACAGTGCATTATAAGGGCTATATATTTAAAAAATACTAAAAGTATCAGGATAGTTAAATTTTGACTGGTGACTGTTCACAGAAAGTCCAAGCAGGGCCTATGAAATACGCCTAGGGCCTTGTGAGTGTTCTAGCAGTACAGAAAAACATTAAAACTTCTTAAAGTTGTTAATTTCTCTGAATAAATCAACAGTTATTTATTACAATGAAGATTGTTTCTTGGAAATACCAGGAGTGCTTTAGAAATACACAACATTCTAATGGGGTGTTGAATAGGTTCATTGACATGGCATTTTGCGACGTCCTGATTTGAAGAGCAGATCAGAATTTCAGATGATGATTATAAATACATTTATACTGCAATAGTCACTTGAAAATGACTCTTCTTATCAGTTTCTGATGAATTAATTTGTTTAACATCCTTGGAAGGTGCCAAATTAATTATGTTTGTTTATTTCAATCATCTGTGAATGTTTGCTGCCATATTCCATTGCAAATTACATAACAAATTCCCAACGCTGGCTCAGTGTTTCCAGAGACACCCTAGGTTAGTTGCCCTAATTCAGGTACAGTGTGTCTTCCAGGCTGCCTGCTGAAGAAGGCAGGCTGGAGGACAGAGTAGGAGCTGAGGCCAAATGTGCATTTTTCTGCTTGCTTCAGTTTAGGATTAAAACCCAGGCCTGCTACTGCATTTGCAGTTAAGGGACAGCTTGTGGAAAGACACATCCTCCTTTTCAGCTTCTGTTGCAATTGGTAATTTTGCTGTCATAGTTTATGTGCAAGTGACCCGTGTCTGCCTGCCCAAGGACTAAATGCAGCTTTCCCAGTGTTCCTAACCCATGAGCTGCCTTCCCAGGAGCTGAAGCCTTCCTTCCAGGACCCATGGTGTGGGGGAACGATAGAGATTCCCGCTTGCCCCTCACTCTTTTTTTGCTTTTCTTCTCTCTCTGTTTTCTCTCTGAGTGTAAACTTTGACCAGTACTGCAGTTCTAAGCTGCAGTATTTCTATTATGAGCAGGAATGTCTAAAAGCAACTTAACTCCAGCACAGCTGAGGACTAAAGAAAAAGCTGAGAACGTTCAAAACCAGTGCAACAAGCCAGAGTAAGGAGCCAAGCCTCCCTGTGCCTGGTCTGTCTGCAGCATTTGCTTGAAGCAGGAGTTAATTTGACCCGCACATTCCTTTTCTTTTTCTTTCAGTTCTAGTCTTGTCTTGCGAAATACAAGAGCTATTCCAACTTAAGTTAAGGAAGGGACCAATATCTAACAGAGATTAAGTTTTTACTGAGAAAGAATAGTTATAAGCAGGAGATTTTGGAACCATACAGGCCTCTATAGATCTTCACAAAATATCCAGAATGCAAGAAGGTTTTTCCATATTCCTAAACATTCAACTCCATCCATGACTATGATATTAATATTATATAAAATATTTTGAAGTAATAATGGATGAGAGGGGGATTTCCATTTCCTCTCTTTTACAAGGGTATTTCCACAGCTTTAAAACCCTCATTAAACAGTGTTTACTTTATTACATAGGTACAAAACATGTTCAGAGCTATTAAGATGTAGAAAAAGTTTGTTAGAGATTTTTTACACAAAGCCTGTGAGCCTCTGAGTTCATTGCTGAATGCTCTACCAGCTAAAGGGGTGGTTTCTTGCATTTTTATACCTCCATTTACAATTCTTATTTAATGATAGTAAGGATTCTTCTAGCAAAACATTTAAGCCTATATGAGGCTTGTATCACATAGTTAACTGGAACTAGTACACCGTATTTATGTTATGTAAATATTTCAGTATTTTATACAACTAATAATCAGAAATACTTTCCTGTGAAGTAACATCTAGTTATTTTTTTCAGTTTTGGGATTGTGCAACATGCCAAGAGCCTACACTGAACTTAGTATGATGAGTATTTTTTTAATCCTATCTTCTTTTGTTTCATTTCACAAATACCACATTTTATCCATTTTTTTCTTTTTTCTTTTTTCTTTATTCTCTTGGAGAAGTTTCAGTTTCGATATCTCAGAAATGTTTCCATGTTTCCAAGTAGTGGGGGCATTTCTAGCAAGATAACTGAAGGAAAGAATAGCAGGAAATCTTAATTAATTGTACTGATTTTGTACAAATGAAGTAACCGAGGGACAGAGCAGGAACTAGGTGGGAAAAGAAAATAGTTTGAGCACACAATACCAAGAAATAACATAGGACCAGATTTGGGAAGTATTTGGAAGCAAGGACTTTGAGAATTTAGCTAGTATTGGACATGCAAAGAGGTTAAATGTCTGCAAATACACCTGCTATAAAATATCTTACAGTTCTGCTAGTTTTAACTATCAGGGCAACTGCAGTCTCCGTTCCGTAGTGCCTTGAGCCATTAATGGCTTGTGAAAAAGCAGTCATCTGAGTGATCTTGCTAACTCTTTCCAGGTGCCAGTGAAGAAATATTTACAAAGGAGTAAGAGAGGTATTTGTCATACTGAATGAGAGACTGGCTGTAATTCAAAGTGTAAGAAACTGACTTTTAGAAAGGCATATTGGAAAGGAAATGAGAACATTTAGTGTGTGATTTTGAGATGACTGGAAAAAGTCCCAAGAGCAATTATGGTGATAGGAAATGTGAGACCTGTCAGAGTAGAAGAGAGTCTTTTAAAAAAGTAGAAGCAGTTTTGAAGTTACCCTCTGATTACCTGGGAAGAGAAAATAAATATACAAAGGAAAACTGGGTATACTGAAACCAGTGTATAAAGGTGCAGGTGCTTTCATAATTAAGGAGAAAGATAGTCAAACTGAACTACTGAAAATAAGATGAAAAACTAATTACCAGAAAGAAGAGTTTCAAAATAACTCTTAATTTACTGATAACTGAAAGAAACAGAAAGAGGAGAGTGCAGGTACTTAAGAGATGCTACTGCAAGAAAGGTTCAGAAGTTTTATATACCTGCTGTGACTTTAAATGCTAGTACTTGGAACTGTTCTACCACAGAGAATAGCCAGTGTTTGGTATTGTACAGCCTTGTAAAAACAGAATGTCAGAACAAGTTACCTTATTCAGCAGATTGCCTTCATCGTTCTAGGTTATTGTTGTCTGTATGGACAAAAGTGCCCAAGAGTTGCAAGGAACCAGAGGATGCTGGGCCTACAATAATCAAGAAGGAAGTATAGACATGTGATAGTGAAGGAGGAAATATTTTAAGTTCCTTTGAGTCTGAGAACAATTTTGTCTATCTGGAGATCTAAATGCTTGTGTGAGCACTGTGCAGATACTTTTCAAGCAGTAGCATGTAAATTTTTCCAGTGCTTTGCACAGTGGGGCTTCCCCAATTTTGACCTCACCAAAATAACTTGGAGCATTTGCCATTGCAGTACTGCAAAACTTGGCAGAGAGAGAGCTTCCCAAAGGTGCATTTCTCTTTGTAGCTATCTTCTCATAAGAGACAGAGTTTTTACATGTTTGTGCTCATTAGATATGTATACTTTGACTTCCTGTTCTCCACTGCATCAGTGGAGACCATTGCCATACTTGGAAGGCATTTGCACAACTACAGACTGTCCAAAAGGAAGAGAACAAAAGGAAATCATTGTGCATAAAGTTGTGCATGTTGTGAACATGTTATAAGGCAGATTCTTAATTTTGCCATTCTATAATGTACCCTATTGTGCATGGGACATCTAGCTGGCAATGACTGGTACCACAACTAGTTGCAGCAGAAGATTCTAACGTGAGCAAAGTTTTGTCTCATAGCATAGGCCCATCTGAGTTTGGAAATGGAAATAATAGTAATGACAGAATCTTTAATGTTGGAAAGTACCTCCAAGATTAAATGTAACCGTTGAATATTCTGAAGATTTTAAAACCTCCAGAGCATATGCTTTTGTATGTTTATTGTAATCTTTTTATGGTAACAAATATAAAGTTGTCTGATATTAAACAGGCTCAATTTTGGTACTTTTTTCTGTTGTAATTCTGTACTCCAAGTGTTATGCCACACAAAATCCCCACAGTTAGGAATCACTGTTGAGTCTAAATTCTGCATGAGGTTTTTCTCTCCATAGTCTAATTGTTGTTCTTTGCTTGATAAGCCGTCTGGATAGATTTTTAATGGTTAACTTTAAGACTTTCTTGTGGGAACCCAGAGGAGCCTGTGCTGTGGAGGGGCTCACAGCAGACATTGCTGGCTGCTGGGTTCAGGCACTTGGGTTCTCCACAAGTGCTGGGTTGTTATCTGTGAGTCACTCCTCATCCAAGCTTCACTGATCTCAGATTTCTTGTGTTTTATAAGATGGCCTGTCACAGAACAGTTCTTTATCAGGCCAATTTCTATAAATGAAGTTCTTTCCTCCTGTAACTCAAGGACTCCACAGGTGTGCTGCTCCAGGGACTAAAATCGCAGTTTCTGCTCGGAGGTGTCTGGAATTTAGGTTCACTTAGTATAGCAAAACATACCAAGGAAAATTGCTGTGAGGATCTGGGTCTTGCTTGGTGTTCTTCCCTTGTAGAAGTGGTTGTAGATGGAGGAAATGGGACAAAATGGGTGTTACTTCTCATATAAAAACTGTTTAGAAGCTGGATATGGCCTAAAGCTGTTTTTTTCTATTGCTCTGTTATTATATCTTCTCTTTTTAGTCTGTAATCTCAAAGCATTTCCTCATAATCATGAGGATATTACGGCAATTCCTATTAATAACAGGATTTAAAAACTTTCCCCTCCCTTGCAGCTTATTCAAAGGATGATAGATGTACTGAGCTGGACACACGTGCTTATATTGTACCTAGGCCAACATACTTGATGTAGATCACTAAAACATGAAAGACAGATGCCACTGATTAATTTATTGGTGTTTTCTACCCACTTCTCTGGAGCACCTCAACTCTATTAACTTTGATTACCTAAGTTAAGCACCTGAATTTTCAAGTAATAAACATTCCTTACTACTGTAATTAGGCAAATGGCAGTGTTCAGTAACTTTAATTGTGGCTAAATGAGACAAAGTTTGGGTACAAAGGGTCTCCTTTTTAGTCCAACCCCTCACTCATTACCACAATCAATTTATCTCTTCTAGTAAAGAAATGGAAGGCTTCCTGGGGGAAAAAAATATATCTGGGAACATACAAACATACAAGTTTTAATTATCTTCTTTCCCATTTTATAGCATGTGGATTTGCAACCATAATAGCAATTTAAAATAAAACATCTCATTGCAGAAATTCCTTCATAGCATGTCATACTGACAGAGACCATGGGAATGCAGCTGCAGGAGACCATCTGTCCTGTTAAGCTACAATGTAGGTGCATTTAGGACTATCCTGAGCACATGCAAGCAAGAGCTGAGACAGGTTTATTTGCTCTGAAGGGATGATGGTGTGTGTGTGTGTATGGTCTGGTCATACACCATACTTGGATAGTACCTCCATTTGAAATAACTGAAGCTTTTGATTAAAAAAAAAATTAAAACAGTAAAAATTTGCGGAGTTGTGAGCATTTTAAGGAACATTTTAAAATAAGTAATGTGAACAACTATATGTTTTTGGATGCAGGATATTAAAAATTATTTTGTAAGAGTAGCATTTATACCATGACATCTACTGGGGACTTTGCAATGACCAGTCTGTTTTACACAAAATTTTGTAAAATACTGGTGATGTAGTTTTAAACTCCGTCATGGCTGAATGAGCAAGAACTGTAAAACACATTTTCTGCTGTATTTGTAAAATATGAATCTACACAGGCATTCATATGTGTAGGAAATGATCATGCTTCAAAGCTTACCAGATTGAAAAAAAAATTTTAAATATCAAAAGGAATGTCGACTATTTTCTGATTTTACCTAGGAAGTTATTCTCTAGTGATTTTTAAGGATGTGAGTAGTATGGAAAATTTACACAATCAAGTGGAGTTAGGAGTGCAGACATTTTCAAAATAATCTTAATTGCCTGGAGATATCTCGAAGCCAAAAAGCCTTTATAGGAAAAATACAGTAATTCCCATCAATGTGCTTTAACTCATGAACTGTAAAGACAAAGAGTGAGGACTGGGAGGCTTTGTATTTTCTGATCAATTTTTTCCTTTCTTTGAGGAGGGGTAGAGCTTTTATGAAAGTCTGAAAATAAGATCAGTGCAGTAAAGCAGGAGTACAGGTCTAAGTGGATTCCATGCTGTTGCAGCCTGGACTTTGAAAATTACTGCTTGAGATGTCAGGAAAAAAATAGTACACTAAGCAAATTAAGAGATTCTAGGAAAATGCTGTTTTACATCTTTATCTAGAGAATTCGTATTTTACAAGAAAAAAAAGTCTGAGGTAATCTGAAAGTCTCCTAAGATCTTGGACATAAGTTGGAAGGGCAGTACTTCCTAAGCATCTACTATCCAGGCTTCTTACAAGCCTGATTCATTCTCTTTTTATCAAATAGAGAAAATGGGCTAGAACAGAGATATGCCTTGGAAGGGACCCTGAGATGGATTTTGTTTAATCAAGTGATGTCAATACAGATTTGACTATGTAATTTTTTTTTTGTTTCTACATATAGCTATTGATGTGGGAGTTTCTAAGAAAGTGTTTTGATCAATAGTCATCTTCACTAGAACAAGTTTGGAAGTACAAAGCACTTCCATTTTATTAACAGTATTTGATCCGTGACTAATTGCCTTTATCCTGTGAAGCTGTGTTTCTGTAAATGTATCTTTATGGTTTTAATGAGTGTTTTTAAAGTCTAAAACTAACCGTATAGCTGTATGAACAAGCTCTTCAAGAACTAGAAGATGAGTTTAGTTCAGTGCTTCAATTTTCCTATTTTTTGTGTGTATTTCTAAGACTTTTAATTATTCCTGTAGGATCTCAGAAACATGAGGTATCCCACAGTGAAAATGAGAAGACTGGTTTCTTAACTCAAGCTCACACCAGATTCTAGTTTGGCACATAACAGTGGTTAGTTTGAATAGATTTCACAGCTGTACGAACGCTTAATTTCAGTGACAGATTTACAAACAGGATGTAGGGGCTGTAATGAATGAGCTGCATTAAAGTAATCTTTTAGCATTTAGCATCAGTAGCTGAGGTTTTGAAAAACAGGAAACAGTTTCAGGGTGGAGACTTCAGAAGCACCTAATGTTCTTTAATATAATTGTGTGAATGCCTGTGTTTCTGTAACTATAGGTTTCTATAACATAGTTGGGGTTTATTATTTCGAATGGAAGACCCTACCTCCCTTTTCTCCCTAAAAGGTTGCATATAAAAAAATGTAGAGGGAAACTTCCAGTGACCTATTGCATTGTATTGTTTTTTTCCTAGCAAAGGTTGCTTTTCTCGGCAGTCATTCATAATTTTGAAGTCCTTCCAAAGGAAGACAAAGCTCTTTGAATTGGTCCAAAAGAACCAAAATTCAATGGCTAGTGCTAATTCTTGCCAATAATTTTCTGAAGTTACTGCAAATAAAGAACTCGCAAAACCTGATTGGTGGCGTGATTTACAGGGCCCGCATACAGACTCATGGATTTTTTGTATGGCCAAACCATTCTGGTCACACATTTCTCCACAGGGAAACAAATAAGAAATTTTAGTGCCTCTCAACTGCCTTAATCTTTTTTTCCCAAATTAATACATTAATACTATCTCTATTATTATTATTATATTATCTCTGATGCTTTACTACATAACAATGCTGATAGACGTTTATAAATATATGACTAGAATACAAATGAAAATAACCCAACTATAGTAATATGGTAAGAAATAGAATGTATTACACAAGTAAAAAAGTCAGCCAGGATGTTGAAAGCAATTGGGTACCTGCATCAGGGAGATGAATTCTGTGTTCTGTCGGAGAACACACATGACAGTTAGCCAAACTCAAAAGAATATATGCATAAATATTTATTGGGTTTTAATTAAAAATGTTTTTCAACCATTTTTTAAAGAGAACTGGAATTGATAATGGCTTCCCTAATTGCTTGTATATGGGTTTAATGTGCCCTGTAGGGAATACAGTACTTTTGAAGATTGATGTAATTCAACATATAGGTACATTGATTCAACATTTGAGTTGCCTACAAGGATTCCAATAGAACTTGGAATGTTGTAGCATTTTCTCTCCTTTTGCTACAACAGGTAAGTCTTTAACTTTACTGTGTAGTTCACTCACAGTGTTTTCCATTTCCTTTGAGCTTATTAGACAAGTCAAATGACAGTTTCTATCAGAAACAGTAGTCCTTGGCCTCCACTTGTACGCATGCAAGCAACTTGGTGATTTTGGCATTCACCCGCAAATCAAGAAAAACATTTTTAAATTAACTGAGATTTAAATATACCCGAGATGATTTAAGCTATAAATTCCCTGTCTTGTGGAGAATAGGACTAATAGATTCATTGTTGAAATGAGTCTTAATCCTGACAAAATACTATAGCATTTTTGTGGGACCAGAAAACAAATTTGTGTTTATGTACCTTTAATAAAGGTAGCTTATAGAAGACATTTTCAGGAGCAATCTGCATTATGCACATAAATCACTAAGTAAAAAGTTTTTTCTAAAAGAAATTATAACATATTGAAAAAGATCTATGTATTTTCTCCTTTGCATATAATTATTTAGTCTATATGCTACATATTAATATTAATATCTCATTATATTGATGTATTTGCATATGTTTCACATAACACAGAGCATTTACGTATTACAAGTGTAGGCCATAAGGTTTTGTGTTGTAAGGAGTTTTAAAACTGGGCAAGAATATCCTTCCAGTGGGGTTAAACTGCAGATATAAACACTGACATGTAGGATATTTGTAGGTGTCCATGTGTCAACTCATGCAGTTAGTGAAGTCCAGTAAAACTGGTCTAAGTCCTACATCTAGTTGGAATATATAAAAACTAAAAAATCAGTTTTTACATGGCAATGATTTTAACTTCTAGAACGTCATAAACCTTAAATTCCTTTTTTAAAATATATCTTTCTATAACTTACTTCAATTAAAGGTCAAATATAAAGGTCACAGACTAAATACAGGCAGTTCAAATGTTATAAATATCACAGCATAGATGAAATGAGGAAAATTACTTTTTAACTCTGAAGATTAGCATGAACTGTGATTTAATAAGTGAGAATTCCTCTCATTTCCAGTCAATGTTTCGCACTTCCTTGATTTAAGTATGTTGTGATTTCTGAAACTGATAGTGTCTGATTATACAGTAATTTGTAGGTGGGAAACTTTCGGGAAGTTTATTGCTGTCTTCAGACATAAAATGTTTAAATTATACAAATTTATATGCTCCAGTATTTACCAGTCTTTCTATGTATTGTTCATTCTACATGGGTTTGGACTTCTCAAAAAATTTTGTGGTTTTCACTATTGAAGGAATAATAATTGCAGTAAAGTAAGACAAGCTAAAGAAGGAACTCATATGTCAAATAAGGAGACATTATCTCAGCAAATAAGGACATTATTTAAAGAACTGCATGATGAACTTGGCCAGTTATGTGCAGTCTTCATCTTCTGCTGAAGCCACTGCTATTGACTATTGCTGTAAGTTAGACAGTGGTCCTACAGTAAATGCAAAAATGGGAAATTATCTGTTCCTCAGGAAGATTTTGCCAGAGCACTCTCTACTCTTGCATTTCTGAGAATGATGGGTGTCTCTGTCCAGGTGGCCAGCTTTGTCAGGATAATAAATCGATGCCCTTTCTTCTCTGTCCCAGAGGAACTGTGCAGGAGGGAAAATGGTCTTCCTTCCAGAGGATATTTGCCTTTGCCATAGTGATAGGAAAAGCTGATGAATAAATCAGCCAGAAAAAAACCAAAACAAAACAAAAACCCAGAAAGGTCAGAAAACTTAGGGCAAAGGAAAAAACAGTGAAAATACTGTGTATGTCAGGACTCTGGTTGCCATTTCATAAACAACCTTCTTCCTATTTTTGTATAATTTACTTGGACATCCTGTTTCTTTCTTTATCCCATGTGTGGGTTTGGGATTTTGAAAAGGCCTGTAGCCACAGAAAGGTTTCATCTATTGTGTACTGGCAGAAGGTGGAGGCTTTTCTGATAAGACTGAGGAATGTTTAAAGAGAGATAATAGATGCTACTAAAATGATAAATGCCAACTTTCTCCCACGAGGAGAATGGAAAGAAACACCACAGAAAGAAAAGAGATTTTTATTATATGCATTAGAGGTTTACTATTTCATATATTTCATTTGAAACATCTTTGCATTTTGAGATCAGTTTTGACATGATTTTCAAGCTGTTTTCCAAAGCCAACTTCCATTCTTTAGGTAAGAACATGTATTCTTGTGATAAAATTTGCATATTTTTATGCTATGGCAAAGACAGCCTTCTAAATTTTATCCATGCTTCATGCTGAGTGGCCCAGCATAGCAGGAGCTCTATAAATTTTCATGGTCCTCATGAGTTCAGTTACACTAATCCATGTTGCAAAGAAGCAAGCAAAGTAGCTCCTTAGCCTTTCAGTCATTCCGGTTTGTAGTGTTAGTAAATGTGGTGCTTTCAGGGTTAAAAAATCATTTAGTAAGTCATTACACAGCTGAAGAGGACAATGCAAAGTCTAAAAGTGTATCTAGAAGATTCTCTGTTTGAGTCCATTGGGCTTTAGACTAGGTCAGAATGGAAACCTAAGTAAGAAAGTGACATTATTAATTTAGGGAAATCTTACCTTTACAGCTACCAACAGGCAGCTCTGTGACACTTGTAGTGCAAAGTCAGTAGATGGTGACATGGCCCAACTGGTAACAGGACTGAGGTGGCCTGGGAGCAGTGCACTGGCAGGCAGCAACAGCTGTGGGACAATTCAAAACTTTGACAGAGGCTCTGTGCAAAGTTGGGATGCTAATAGCTCAGTTGATAAAGTTCAGTGACATTCTAGATTCAGAAATGACAGAGATTATTTTAAAGTAGCATGGAGAAAAAGATCTTGCAGTAGTAGTGCAGGGGAAAGTAAAACAGCAGAGCTGGTTTTAGCGTGGCGGAACAGAGCAGGTGATTCCTAGTTCCAACTGAAATAGTGTTAGGTAATACTATTAATTTCTATTTTTCTATGCTGTTTAGGATAAGATTTTAAAGGCTGCAAGCTTTAGAAATACATGACAATTTGTATTTCCAAATCTCTTAGATATTTCTCAAATTTCATTTGCTCGTATATTTTTCTTGTAATGAATTACACTCTCAAAAACACAGTGCAGAGACCTTTGGTCAAAGTCCCTGTGTAAGCAGTTGTATCATTTGTGCTTCCACCATTCTCAAGCTTTTGTCTTCTAATCTGCTTTTGGCAAGTGTCAGGGATGGGATTCTGGCTTGAAAAATTCTGACTGATCCACTGTAGGTATATTCTGTCCATCTCAGTCTCCTTGTAACAGCTACACTGATGAGCACATTCAAACAGGACTTGAATTCCAAAATACTGGAAATGGGGAAATAGGACTGAGATCTCAGGTACTAGCCAGCTTCTGGCCTACTTTCTGTGATTCTCACCAAGGTTTAGAGGAATATTTAATTAACTAGAAAAACCTTCTTTCTCTTGCAAAAGCAGACCTTTCTGTTAAAGGTTTTGGTGTACAGTTGCATTTCTTTTAATATATGCTGGAAAAGATAATAAGAAAATAGTTCTAAATGTAAGGCAGCAGCAGCAGCAGCAGCATGTAATTATGAAAAGGTTTCCTTCTGGTGTAAGAAGGAAAAAAGTGTAGCCTCCAACCCAAAACATGTAATGTGTTCTGTAATATGTGGAAATAATAATAAGAGAATAGGAATATTATCTATAATATCTATCATCACTGTATGTGTTAGCACCATTTGTCCCTTCATTTGAGCTACTTCATAAGAAAAGAGTTTTCCTGAAGTATGTGAGACACTGAAGCAAGACTTCAATAACATTTTCAGGATTTTCTGTAATAACTATTTCCTGTTTTCTCTTTTTTCTGGGTTTTGTTCTTTTATCTATTTGCATTATTTATTGTGTTTTGTGGAGCAATGGTAAATGATTCCTGGTTTGACAAGAAAGATTTTAAGTTTTAGCATAAGAAGAACTTAATGATATTTAAAAGAATTTGTTTTACCACTCTTTCAAATAGCCTCTTAATATGTGGCAGGGTCTGACATTCACACATACCTTGAGTAGTAGGTTTCTTAGAGAAGAACCTGTGAAATTCACCTCTATGTAAAGAGCTGTTACATTGGCAGGAATGGTAGATTTCATTTCTCTTTAACAGCAAGATTTTAAAGCTGCCTTGGGCTCCTGGGTAGTTCCTGCATATTCATATGGGAAGCATCAAGCTGCTCTCACTGTTTACTGAACACTTCTGCGTGTTGTAAACCCAGACGTGACAATCCAAACTATACTCACTTTCCCTACAGACTCTTGACATTCCATGAACTCTAGAGAGCTTTCTGAATAATGTAGAGATCTTGCTTTTGAGACACAGCCAGTAATTACAGCCAAGGTGAAACTGAAGTTCCAATCACATATCCAGTTAGGCTTGCACTGTGTTTAACCCTCAGTGACTTTAAGGAGTTACTATGAAATTGTTGCAACTGATGTCACTCAGTAATCATGAGATTACCAAGAAGTTGCAGATGACTTCTTGCTTGGTTTCATGTCCTATTTCTTCTAATTAGATCCTGACAGGATCTCTAGTTATTCACAATGGTTTGCTTTACAGCTATGTGCTATCCACACTCAAGTCCATAAATAATTGTGTTCGTCAGTCAAAACACTAACATGGTTGTCTGAGTTTTTCCTTTCGTTTTCTGTCTAGAACAGCATTGGAAGGATAAACTGAATCTTAAATGGCACACTATAGAAATCCTTATGAAAACAGCTTAATGCTGTAATATGAAATGCATTCACTGAAACATTAGATTTTATTAGGAAGAGTAAGAAAATAAAAGATCAAGGCAAGTTTACTAATGATTCACGAAACCAAAACTAACTTCACAAGGAATGTTGTGCAGGATTGTCATCTCCTCATTATTCATCTTTATAACCATCTGCAGCTTTAGTCTAAATTAATAGCATTTTTCAGCTGTACTGTACAATCCTTCTGAAAACTTAAAAAGCAGTTATTTCTTTCATTAGGAAAGGAATATGATGGGCTAGTAGGAACTAGTAAATAGTGCAGATTAATTCAGTAATTGCTTTCGTCCTGGGTAGTATGGAGTTTTGAACACATACACTGCTTACTTTTCAATCTTGTGATAAATTTCTCTTCATTCTTGTAATCATTCTGTACTATAGACTTCACCTGAAAATTTGCCCTCCTCTGTGTTAAATGTGCAAATCTTCTGGTAATCTTTAAAAATAAATTTTCAATTATTAATTTTCCAATCAATGAATTAGAAAAATAAAATTTAAAATAAACATTCCCATTAATAAATAAAATATGCAGGATAAAGAGAAACAATTTTTCTTAAATCGTCTGAGATCCTAAATTGTTAATAGACTGTATTTGTTATGTAGCAGCACATTTTGTGAAACCATGAGCTACAGCAGGATGCATATGCTGACCTTAGAGGTAGAATGAAAATCTCTTCATGCCACAAAAATTCAATAGCCATGATACAAGACACCTAAGAGTGCAAGAAAAGCAAAGTCAGCAGCTGGATCTTGGTGCCATAGCAGATGAATCAATATGATAAAATGTAAAAATAAATCACTTACAGGCTGATGGGTTTATGTCAAATACTTTAAATCAATAATACAGAATTCCTAGAGTGTATTTCTTTTTTGTGTGAGATGGTTGTGTTATATTCATTCAAATAATCTAGGAAACTCCGTGTAAGAGAATTTGCTTAAAATCTGACTGAATTCACCCTCATACACCTCTGGAAGTTTCTGTGCCTGGATCCTGATGGTCATGCAGATCCCAAGTCACCATGCTACTGATATCCTGAGTACTGAAAGGCACTACAGAGGTAAGATTAATCTCGAGCTCATGAGCCTACAAGAACTTAACTGGATTTGATCTTGGATCCACAAAAGGATTCAACACTGCTTATGAAACATTCATGTCTTTATATTTTAGAAACTGTGGGTTGCACAGAATTGTTCCCTTTCCCATTAGGATGTTCCAGCTTCCAAGAGAAAGCCCTGGCAATAGCTGCATGGTCATCTCACTTAGTCAGTAGTGATTTTATTCAGCTGCAAGAGAACCATATAGGTTTGTCTAGAGCTGAGCTGTTGAAAGAGAGCTACCAATACCCATTCCTCATGGTGCAGAGCTAACGACAGTAAGAAATTAAGTCAAATGGGGCAAAATTTATCCAACCAAGAGGGTCATTAAACAATCTGTTACTTATGGTTTGGTATTCACTTACAATTCTTGGGAAATTTCAGGAGAGATGCTTGGCTAAGAGGTATGGGAATGTTGGAAGTCAGATATTTCTCATACTAATTCAGCACAGACTTTTATCCTGCCTGACAGCAATTTCAAACATGTGTCGCACTTCTCAAGTTGCCTCTCTTATCACTAGAGAGTAACATGGTCTGTGATAGAGGGTGACACAACTATGAAAGTAATTCTTGCTCTGTTGTCTATATCGGACTACAAGGGCCGGGGCTTTGATGCCTAGCCAAGTAATTGTCTGTGGAGGGGAAATAAATTCCAGTAACTCGCATCTTTCTTACCCTTGCCTGTCAAGAAAAATTCAGCTGCTTATGGTTTTTAGCACTTAGCCACTCCTACTTTGGCATATTCTTCTCGTGGAGGTGTTAACAAACAAAGCAGTTAAGATGATACCTAACTGTCTGGGGGAAAAAAAAGAAAGAGAGAAATAGTTCAGGTAACAAAATAGCATGCTTTTTATTTAGGGTAGAGCACATTCAAGAGATAAAAGAAAGGTGCCAGATCCTTAATAGATTTGCATCTTGTTTCAAGCATCACTTGATTTATCAGTATATGTACAGAAACACAAACATACGTATTTTGCTACTGTAAAATGCTTTCTCTTGAATACTTGTCATTCTGGCTTGATGGAAAACTGGTTCATTCCCTCTTGTTTCTATTTGGAAGGTCAGTTTCTTCAGGACTTTCAGTCCACTTCCATAGACGGGAAGGTGACAAAATCTAGGTAAAAGGAAGACTTCCTTTGTGCATGTCTTTAAAAAAAAAAAAAAAAAATAAACTGAACAATCCCTGTAATTCTTACCTATATGGAGGATTTAAAAATTATGAATCTTGAATCCTGCAATGTTAAGTCATTTAATTTCTTTCTGACATCTGTGTAATATTTCTACCTGTTGGTGAGCCAGTCCACTGTGGGACAACAAAGATAACATTTCTATAACACAAGACAGCAAAAACACACAGCCAAGCACAGTTCTTCAGAACATGAACCATTGTAAGAGAATAAAAAAGAATGTATTCTGGTGGACAAGTTGAAGGACAATCAAGTAGTAGCAGTGCAGTTTTCAGTAGCCTGTCTAGGAGAATCCAAGTTCTGCATTTCTTGCAGGTGGAATGGTGTGTCACGGACCTTGCTCTCATCGTTCCCCTTTGTCTTTCTTGGTCCATAGGGACATCCATGTGCTTCATGACTGAAGGGCAGGAAGGATGTCGGAAACAGGGAAGTGACTGATCTACAAGTGCATTGGAGAGCTGCTGCTGGTGAGTAATAAAAAGCTTGGTCAAAAAGTTCTGCAGCATTGTCTTGATAAACTTCTGACCATGTGAAATACTGGCCTTAATAAAGTACAGAACAAGATTTAATGGTATTGGAATTTCCTGTGGAATGTTGGGGGAATTAAGTAACTTGCTCATATTCCTTCTTAAATGTTTTTATCTGACTTTACCTTGCCGTATCCTAAGTTCTAGCTATCATCTGCATGTTGACCCAGAGCCCACTCTATTTTTTTACTCTGTCCATTCAAAATGAGTTTTGTCTGGGTTTTTTTTTGTTGTTTTCCCCTGTGAGAACAAGTGACTTTTATATGCCTTAGTATACTCAGATCAAAATAAAAGTAGATCTGAAGTCTTACTTCAGAATTCCCAAAGAGATTTTGAATGCTCCAAGGCTCATATTTGAATTGACTCTTGTTATATACTAGATAATATTTCAGGAGGGAAACTTTTTTTTGCCTATGTCACTATGAAGAAAATAGGAGCTCAGCTAATAAAGTTTGGCTTGGAATACAGTACTTGGCACTTTAAGTATGTGGATTTAAAGGCTATCCAACGGTTTCGTTTTTAGATCCAGAATCACTAAAATCATACTTTCGGTTTTATAGAAATTAAGTCTGGAATTTCCACAGCTTTTCTCTTGCCAGCAACAAAAGACTAAGATAAAAAGTAGGGACTTTTTTCTCTAGTGGCTTTTATTTATTATTAGATGAAATTTTTGTTCATTCTGTGAAGTGGACAATGCCTCTGAACAGAAGAAAATAAGAAATTAGCTATTCTGTAATCTGCACAAGTTATCACACTTCTGTATTATTTTATCTGGCACCTCTGTGGATTCTGGAACTAACCAAACAGGAAGTGTCCTAACTGAGAAGCTGGTGCCTGAGAAAGATAATGCAGGAAGTAGATGCATTTATTTTTACATACAGTATTTAAGAAATTCCAGAAAAGGAAAAGAAGCAGATGATAAGACTTTCTTAAGATGTTTCTTTTTCTTTCCTTCTTGCAATAGATGACAAGTTAGATGTGGAGTACAATTGTGAGGTGTGATGTGGGTTACAGGGTAATGCGTTGGTGTTCTTTTTGTAGTTAGGTACAAAGTTACAATTCCTGAAACAGACACAACCCTTTAAATAGATCTGCATGTAGATCTCATCCTTCCCATCCGGAGATGAAAATTATAGGGAGTCAGTGATGCTCTCCTCCCCCTCCTGGGGCTATACAGAGGTTGTATTATTGTCAGGTGGTGAGAAAGCAGGTGGAGGGAGTCAGGAAAAGCAAAGTGTTGGGGAAGCTTTGGGAACTGAAACCCCAGGTGCTCTGAGGAAGGAGACAGTGTATAACCCACAGAGCAGGCTACTGAGGTTGCTGAGAACTGAAAATGTTGAGGCTGGCAGATCATTTCCGTCTGTATTATCCATGTAGTCAGCAGTATTCATACATGTCCTCCAGCTTCATGTTTTTTTGGTTATATTATCAAGATATGACCATATTAAAGGTACTACCTTGCATGTGGTGCCTGGAGGGCATTCCTTCTTTGCTGATGCCTGTAAGTTTTCTCTCCGAGATTAACTCCCATTTGAGTTACAGCACAGTCCTCTGGCTCTTTTTCTTTAGGCATGATCATCCTGTAGATGTATCAGACACTCTTTGCATGGGGTGGAAGCTCTTCATCCCAGATGCTTCCGTAAAGCATCAGAAACTCTGTAAGAGGCTTTCTGTACTCAGACCTCCAGTGCACACTCCAAGAATATCCTTCCTGAGATGTGCGAGGGCTGCAGTTCAAATGGGGGACCTAAGTATGGACTTGCTCTAACATCTCTTTGATATGAGGCTGAAGAACTGTTGAGTCAGACTTTGCTGCATCCTCTCACCTGAATGTCAAGCTTTCCACAGAAGGATTCTGACCTCTCAAGCTCTCAATCATCTTTAGTGATAAACACGTTGCACATGTTTCTGTGCTGGGCTTCTGTAGAGAAGTTATGATTCCAGAACTGAGTATTTTTAGCAGAAGTCCCAAATTGTCGCTCTAGATGCAGATACAGGAATGAAGTGCCATGAAGAATTTTATTGCTACACAGGAAACAGAATATCATGTTAGATGACTTTCCTCCCACCTTCTTTTTTTTAAAATTTCCTCTGCCAAAAGGATCATCACTCTTCACCATAGCTCCTTGGCCATGAATCACAAAATCAGTAGTGAAGGTTTTAAGAGTCCAGATTCTGCAAAAGATTAGCCTTTCAGCTAATGTCCATGAGACAATGCAGTATGTTAAAAAAGCAGGAAGAGGCGTATAAATGTTGGATAACTAACATGTTGGATAATCTTCATTTTGTTCAAATAATTCATTAAGATATCAAGAACTTGTTATCTCTTTTGCTTAGAAGAAACTTATAAATGCATCATATAGGTATTTAACAGGATTGCAGAAGTATGAGTTAAAGCAAATGCTTAGCACAGTTCTGAAATGGTTTATTTTCTTAAATTCCAGGAAAGTCTGATGTAAATATCCTGAAGGACACTTGTGTTTTCTTATGCCAGGCCAAAAATTGTGTTCAGTATTTCCAAACTCCCTTTTGCAACACACAATTGTTTTATCTTTGTCCATCAAAGCCTTAGAAGTCTCTTTTGATTACTAGATGTATTGAAAAACATGTAGTTACATCCCTGTGCTTAATTCTTTTAATCTTTTTTGCCTTTAGTAATATTCTTGTAATATTTGTTTCATTCCAGTCTTCATTACACTCTGCATGTGTCAAGATTTCTTCCAGTTGATCCTATAATACTTACCTCACTGTGGATGTAGATGCATCCTCTATTTTTACCCCCAGCATCCACCTCTCTGCTATTTGAATAAAAAGCTAGATTATCTGAACTCTCAAGGTCGAGTGCTAGAATTTGTCAGCTGATCTCTATTTGTTTACAGACAGAACAGACAATTCTGAAAATAAGCAAACTTGGTGCCCATTTTCCTATTTTGAGGTTGATGCTGAGGGTAGCAGGAGCAACAGTAAAGTACACATTCTTTTTAAAATACACAGAAGGCTCACATTTGAAGTTGTGTAAAGAGAAAGTTTTAAGAAACTTTTAAATTTTTTAGCAGATTTGTACTTCCTTTAGTAATATTTGTTGGCTAACTCTGCTCTTACTTGAACTGTCTGAATTCAGTTTGTCCGATCACTCAGTATAGCGGTCCCTCTGGTAAGCCTCCAGCTCCAGTAAAGTTGTCCAGTTTATTTTACTGAGAGCAGGATCAGAGTTATTTCCTATTTCATGTTATCTGATGAAGGACTTGATTAAAACTTCTCCAGCATGCAGACATGAACTCCTATGTTTAAATCTTTTTCTGTCTAGAAACTAATTTCCCAGAAACAAGGAAGTATTGCCCTTTCTCTTTCAGCTTAGCTTCTGATGATTATTTAAGGAGGCCAAGCAGAAGAGTTTCGTTTCTTGCTTCTCTCTGACTATGGTTTAAAAGTAATTATTTACAACGTAAGTGAGAGAGTACACTTTTCTTCAACAAAACCATTTTCTCTGAAGTAAAATCACATTGTGTAGATGTGTTGTTTCCTATCCAGGATAGCTTTTGGGGTTTTGGGTTTGATAGCAGTACTTCTAGAACAGTACTCTGCTTGCATTTTGTGACACTTAAGAGTGTTTTATTCTTCCTCCTTCTCCACCTCCTCCTCCACCTTCTCCTCCTCCTTCTGCTCCTTTCCCTCCTTCTCTAACAAAAAAATTATGATGGTGATAATAAAAAAATATTATGGTAGAATGCACTGTGGCAATTTAATTTAATTTTAGTTTTAGTGACTTTTGGTTAGGCATTTCTAGATGCTTCAGATTTCCCTGTTTTATTGCCTTCTGGGCAATTCTTGGATTGTCTTTGGTTTGTTTTTTTTTTTTTTTTTTCATTATTTACAATTATTATTATTATTAATAGTAGTAATACATACTTTCTCCTGAGATCACAATTTATCTTTTCACGATCTTTACATCCCTTTTATACTTATGTGTTTATGATGAGTGCATGAAAAAATTCGTTGATGCTTCTTGTTTTACCCAGTGTGTTTCTGTAGCAGCTTATACTCTCCAGCTATCCTTTGATGAGGATGCAAAGCTATGGCAGCATCTACAGTCATGTAAAAAGCATTAAAAAATACTTTCTGTAGAAGACATGCTTCCTGCAGGACAGCAGGGCCCTCACATCCTCTGATGCAACTCTCACCTGACCATGGTATTTTTGGAGCTAGCATGAGGTTATTAATGATATAAACTCTGACTGACTTAAAACATATATCAGTGGAGAGCCAATTTTTCAGCAAATACATTTCTTTAACATTTACAGCATTGCTACTTCAGCCTTTTTTTTTCCAAGTTATTAATCACTTACTAGATATTTGAATCTGTGCTGTTTATAAAATACAGACATCAAATGACCAAACTATTACATACCAAATGGTTTGCCAGAGACATTTTAAAAACATATATGTTTCATTTTGAATTTCTTACTGCATTTATTTAGTGATTTTTAATTGACCAATATAGAATCATTAAATTCTTTAGGCTGGAAAAGCCCTGTAGGGTCAAATCCAACTGTTAAACCTGCACTGCCATGTTCAGCACTAGACCATCTCCTCACGTGCAACAGCCACACATTTTTGAAAATTCCAGGGATGGTGATTCTACCGCTTCCCTGGGCAGCCTGTTACAATGCCTGACACCCTTTCAGTGAAGAAATTTTTCCTAATCTATGATCTTAACTTTCCCTGGTGTTATTCAAGGCCATTTCATCTCGTCCTGTCACTTGTTACCTGGGAGAAGAGACCAACCCCCACCTCAGCACAACCTCCTTTCAGGGAGTTGTAAAGAGCGCTAAGGTTCCCCCTGAGACTCCTTTTCTCCAGGCTAAATCCCAGCTCCCTCAGCCACTCCTTGTCAGACTTGTGCTCCAGCCCCTTCCCCAGCTCCATTGTCCTTCTGTGGATACTCTCCAGCATTTAAATGTTTTTCTTGAGGTGATGGGCCCAGAACTGGACGTAGCACTCGAGGTGTGGCCTCACCAGTGTGGATCACAAGGGGACAATCCCTGCCCTGGTCCTGCTGGCTGCACTATTGCTGATACAGGCCAGGATGCCATTGGCCTTCTTGGCCACCTGGGAACACTCTGGCTCATGTTCAGCCACTGTCAATCAGCACCCCCAGGTCCTTTTGCCCTGGACAGATTTCCAGCCACTCTTCCTTGGGCTTGTAGTGCTGCACAGGGTTGTTGTGAGCCAAGTGCAGGACCTGACACTTCATCTTGTTGAACCTCATCCAATTGGCCTCCGCAAACTGATCCAGCCTGTCCAGATCCCTCTGTAGTGCCTAAATTACTCAAGTAGTTGAATATATAAACAACTGAGATTTAGAAGCCTTTATCCATTCTTTGCATTTATAGCATTTTCCAATTGAAAATTATACATTGAAAATGTTACTTTACTTTTTTTCATAACATTGCTGCCTTATTAGCCATTAACAGTTGTCCTCAGAAATATTCCAAACTGGATTTGTATATCCCCTGCAAAGTGGTATTGGGAATATTAGTTAATTCAGTTAATTTGAACAGTATGAGCCTGATTCAAGCTGATGAAGTCAGATCTCCAGACTTCTGTTATCTGATGATATTTCTTCGTTTTTAGAGATCAAACATACTTGGTAGCACAGTTTTCAAAGGAAATACTGAGTCATGTAATGTTATTTACAGAGCTGAGCATTGTTAGAAGTATTCTGAAGACCCACAAAAATATTTTCATTAAAAGCAAATTTGAATAACTGCTTTGTCTGGGATATAGTTGCATTCAATTACTTGGACTTACACACATTCTTTCATTTTATCAGTTGTTTGCAGGATCAGATCTGAAACTGATTTTTTTAAATGCAGTAGGCACTGTATCTATGAGTGTTACCATTTATTTTCCTGGGCTTTCACAGAAGCAGCAGAGGGCGCTGAGCCAATGGGCACGGCCCGATATGGGTCTCTTCCTCCCTGCTCTGGTTTTTCCCGTCCAGGGATTTCCCACTCCACCTCGAGCAGAGCCCTTATAAAGAGCACTCTGGAGCTCTTGTAATAAACTGTTGCAGAGCAGCAAGATCTCGCTGTGCTTCTTCACAGAAGATAGAAAGCAAAACTCTTGAATTTACTTTCTTTACCCAGTAACAGCAATTACAAATGTTTAAAGAGATGGGAAGAACAAGCCAGGCTGTGCTAGTAATTTTGTGTGTGTTAAGGACTGGTAAGTTGGGGAAGGTGGGGGTTGGTGCTGCTTGTTTTATTTGTTTTAACTTTGTTAAGTGTAAACTGACCTAAAATTTGCTGTTCGATCTTTATTTCACTTTGCTCCAGTTACCTTTTCATTTCAGTGAATACAACTGTCAATTAAGAAGTTCCGTCAAAATGTCAGGAAGCTTTTTTTGACATTTACTTTGAGTTTTTCTGTGCTCTGCAATGACTCAGTCATTTTCCTATTGAGTTTGCTAAAAGACAGTCTAGGAGACAACTGCAGTGTATCAATGCATTTTTGACTTTTTACTGTCATTCCTGACAGTGTCAGTCAAGTTTGGTATTAAATGTCCTGTTGGAAGTGTTTCTGCTGTTGTCTTTGCTATCTACCTGCTACCTCTCCCCTCAAATGTTACAAAGTTTTAGAACCAGCTCCACCTGACAAAAAAAAAGTTATATTGTGCCAATGCATTTATTTTCATTGACAGCATTTGGTTTATGCCATTTTATACATGAAAATTATCTGTTAGTCATCTGAGTCTGTATTATCTTTGACAAAAATAGCAATGTTTATGGGGTGTTTTGAATATGTAAACCACTGCATGAGCTTTATTAGTTTAATTTCCACACAACTATAAAGTAAAGAATTGAAACATTGAAAGACCTCATGTCACAGTAGAACATGAGAAGAAATAGGGAGATAAAAGTTGAGGAAAATGCTGAATTGATGTGTGTTTTTCCTTTTGTAGTTAAAGCTTTTGAAATGGAGATTATACCTGCTAAGAGAATTGTTGCACAGATTGGAGACACACTCATACTCACATGCAATACTACTGGCTGTGCATCACCAAGTTTTTCCTGGAGAACACATTTGGACAACCCCCTTGGAGGAAAAGTCAGCAACCACAGGACATATTCTACACTGACTATGAATCCAGTTAGCAGTGTGAATTCTCATGCTTATCTTTGTACTGTCACATGTGATGAGAAAGAGAAAAAAGAGAAGCAGGTCCAAGTTGAACCTTACTGTAAGTAAAAATGCAAAATTCTCTTTAAATAGTACGTGTTGATAGAAAACTCAATAATTGTTTTAGATATTGTGGTTACCAGTTAGCTTTTAATTCTAGGATAATGAGTCTGCTATAGCTCAACATATACTTCCTTCTAAGATTCCTTTTATATGTCTCCTTCTCTGCTTAGCTTTCTGCACTGAAGGATTGTATGTACTAGTATTATTTTTTCTTATTTTTGGTAATTCTTGAAAGCCAAAACTGCCTGAATGCATTCACAGAGCTGGGGGGGAAAAAGAATCAAAGCCTTTGTAGTTTGCAGGGGAGTGATTCAGATGTCTAAACCTACCAGCACAGAAAACAGGATAGCACTAGTGTATGGATTGCTCTGAATGCCTATGTTTAGGCAGCTGTATCACTGCCCAGGTGCCATGCTGAATCTTACTAGATATTCTGTGATCATATTTCAGCAATTGTACAAATAAAATTCCCCTTAGTAAAAGAACTGCTTATAAAAGACTTGTAGGTCTTCAGATCAAGATATGTCTTGTAATAAAGTTGATAGAATGTCATGTTCTGAGCACCTCTAAACTCAAGATGTTTAATGTCTGGATCTTGCTCTTATGTTGACCCTACTATTCGTCTCTGCTAGTCTAAAGAAATTGATTTTATTCTTTTAGCTTTCCCCAGTGATCCTATCATTGAGATCCACTCATCCTTAGTTGCTGGAGAACCAGCCACTGTCATCTGTCAAATTCCTGATGTGTATCCCTCTAATGGCCTGGAAGTTCTCCTAAAGAAAGATGAGTATGTTCTTCATGAGAAAAATTTCTTTGAAGATGGCAGCACAAATACAGAGACCAAAATTGTGACACATACATTTCATCCTGTGGCTGAAGATATTGGGAAAGAGATTACCTGTGTGGCCAAGTTACTAATTCCTGATATGGAATTTGAACCCAAAGAAAGAACATCTTCTCAGAAACTTAATGCAAATTGTAAGTATTTTTGTACTAGGGCTTTCGCACAAAAAATGTTGAGTTTTGTGAAATGGTTTAATGAAGTGTGTACTATAAAAAATTTATAATCTGCACTTCTTACCTATATTATTTATGTCAATAATATACTGGATTCTATTGTATTCAGTACACTCACTGAGTAATTAAATATCCAGAAGTTAGGCAGAAGTTAGGCAATGCTTTAGTAACTCTCTTCTCTTGCCTTGGACAGTCTGTCAGAAAGTAAAGACCAGAAGAAAAATGGTATCACACTGCTAGATGTTTTCAAAATTGTATTGTATGCTTAGGAATTCCAATTTTAGTCATAAATGATAATTAGAAGAAAAAAAAAGAGAAAACCAAAAATTGTACACATTTTGTCTAGCTTAGCTTTCAAAGCTGTAAGCAAAACATCTTACTAAGCCTGGAAGAATTGTTCCACTGCGTTACTGCAATACACATTATTCATTTTTTTCTTAGTATTCTGTGAAATGTACCTCTAAAATAGCTAGTGTTAGAGATGTGCATGTCATTCTTCATTTACTTACTGATCTTGTCTTCCTTTTGTTCTCTTACAGTTGGTCCACAAAATACTATCATTACTGCATCTCCAGGCAACTCACCAATGGAAGGAGACTCTCTAAACCTTACTTGTGTGACTCAGAGTAACCCACCACCACAAATAGTTTGGAATAAATATTCGGCTGAAGAAAGCATTCAGCATCTGACAAATAACAATGTTCTTTCTATTCCCCATGTCCATTTCAATGATTCAGGACTGTATATCTGTGAAGTAATTAATCTGGTAACCAATAAAACAGAGAAAGCAACTGTGGACATTATTATACAAGGTACAATTCTGCTTGAGTTTCACTTGTATTATCCAGTACCTAACTGGCAGATCTCTGTTAGGTTGGAGGAGGCTGAAATATTGAAAATTAGGAAAATACGGGGCCCTCCTTGTTACATATTCAGGATGCAGCTTCAATTTAAGGCTGCTCTTCATGAGTTGGACTTTTTCTTTCTATAGTTAATTTTCGGCTAATTCTCTCTGTACTGCTGTTGTATGTTCACACTTCTATACATTTCACACAATGCAACATTCAAAGTCACAAAAGAATCTGAGAAAGTGGTGGGGGGACACACACTTGTTTCCTTGAAATACAATGTATGTAGCAGTTTCACAGGGACATCACAGTCTCCTTCTTTGAACTAATAGTTTTAGTCATTAGTAATAAATGTAATAGTAATTTAATGGTAAAAATCTTTTGGACATAATAATATTGTTGTTGTAATATTTTATGATTGACTGATTGATTGCTACTGTTTTGATAGAGCCAAAAGTCTTAGATTGTCTGGGATCAAAACCAAAATAAACAGATCCTTGAGCAAGCAATTCCCGCTTTCTTAAAAACCTCTCCATCTTTAGTACCTTGTGTTAGTTTAACAGCCTTTTCTTTTGTCATGCAGGTGCTCCAGTCATTACAAAATTCTCCATTGAACCTTCTACAACAGTTCAAGAAGGAGAAAATGTTTCCATACAATGTTCTGCTGAAAGTAGCCCTCCTCCCAAGATTATTTTAAGGAGAAAATCTGACAATGCAGACATGGGGCCTGACAGTGCCAGGAGTATCCTTCTTCCATCTGTGACATTCCAAAATGGAGGAGACTATGAATGTATAGCAGAAAATAAGTTTGGGAACAGTAGAAGTGAAATCACACTTAATGTGAAATGTAAGTATGTGTAAAGTTTTCCCAGTAATTCAAAATTATTTAGTTAGTTCTTCAGTGATAAATATAACCATCAAATTAAACAAAACCCTGTGAGAACAAAAAAATCAACGTTGTCCTCTGCTCTTCCCTAAGAAAGGAGCAGTGCTGACGAACAAAACAAAGTCATGAAATCTTAAATATAATGACATTCTAAAGTCCAGATCTGAATGAGTGAGAAATTGATCTACATGGTTAGAAGTACTTGGTTAGTATGTTTAGGCTATGGAGGGTTTGTATGGAATCTCTGATACTGTGTGCTTTACTTTCCTTTTTGAGAATGAAAAAGAAATTAATGTTGGGAGGCTGACATCCAGTAGGACATGTAGGATCCATCACTAAAAATCCAGTGGTGATTTACTATAGGACTCTTCCTTTCAGATGGACCAAAGAACACAATGATCACTGTTATCCCTACTGCTGCTCTTAAAGAAGGAGAAACTGTGACAATGAAATGTACTAGTTCTGGTAATCCAGCTCCTGTGATCTCCTGGAAGAAAAAGAAGGCCACTGGGGAATCTGAGAAAATTTTTAGAAATGCAACTTTAACTATACAGAACTTGAAAAGTCAAGATCTGGGGCTTTATGAATGTGAAGCTTATAATCCATTTGGCAAGGAAGAAAAATCTGTGAAATTACATGTTCAAGGTTTGTAGAACGAGCCAGAAAACAAGTTTTTTGGTTTATATATTTTAGGTCCAGATCTTCTTTGTGAAGGATGAGGTAATTCTGTCTTTGATGTCAATGGAATTAAAAAGTGGCCCTAACATCACTAAGTCATTTAGGAAGCTTTAAACAATGAAGCATGAAGTCTGCCTCAGTACAGATAGCTTATGAAATGTTCGTAAGTCAGCGGGGCTTCCATCACTCCTTCCAACTGACGAATGTATGCTTGAGGTAAAGAAGGTATGCAGTGCCTGTATTTCCTTCCAAACAGGCCTCAGTGGAAATCTGCATACAAAATATTCCAGGAGAAAGTGCATGCTGAAACTGCTCTGTGGAAGCACTGTGTTACAGCTCCTTGCTTCTTCCCTAAGTTACAACTCTGTTTCCTCCTCTTGCCATCTGCATTTAAGCTACACAAAATGCTAGTTCCTCAACTTAAAATGAAATGATAGCAAAGTTTCATTTTCAATAGTAATCAGGCTTCTCTCCTTTAGCTCTGCTGCTTCTGCCTCTTGCATGGCAAAAGGGTATTGCTTTGGGATCACTTCTGCCACCAATTCAGCTCTCTTCCCTATTCTTTACTATTTTAATAGCTGCACCAAAAAATACACTTTTGATTTCCCCTTCAAGCAAAGCAAAACAAGGACAAAGTGTTACCATTCCTTGCATATCTGCAAATGTTACATCTCTTAGGAGTACTCTATAAAAGAAAATTGCTGATGAGTTCACAACCCTTGAAACAATAGATAGCAAATATACCGCAGACAGGGCTTGGCTAAGGGATGCAGGAAAATACACATGCATACCTTTAATGAACTGGGAGAGTAGTCTCAGCACATAGTAGTTACGTCAAATGTTAGTTAATATAAATGCTCTACGGAGTTCATATTAGGATTTCTTTTATGCAGATAGAGTGACATCTTCAGTTTCATTAAGAATGAATTGTCTTTAAAAAAACTGAGATAAGTTGTACAGGTCTTTGTCATAAGTGGTCTTAATGCTAGTGAAAACTCCAGTCCAAAATGGTAGATACGCAAAATAATTGCTGCCTCAACATTTTTCATATTTCCACTTCCATCTTTTGAAAACAGGATATAAAATTGAGGAACCTAGTGGAAAAAAAATACACTTCTAGGACTCCTTCCTTTGCCTTTTCTGTTTCTCTTGTGTTGAAAGTGGACATAGACCTTTGGTTTTGTTGGTCTGTGCCCTTTCATGAACTCAAACAAATAAATAGTGAATTTGAAATAAGAAAAGAAGAAGAGGCTCCATATAATGTAAAAGTTATGCAACATACTCCATCAATTGATAAAATGTTCTTTTTGCCAGCTGCTGTTGGCTTCAGTGTGTGAAGGATAGCTGGTGACAGAGTAGTGTCTAAAGCCACGTGCTCAACTACTATAGTGGGCCCATTGACTGGATTAGTATTTTGCCTGTAAAAGCTGCTGATGCCTCACGAGTTTTGCTTCTGTTTGTTGCTAAATCCTACCTTGCATTTCTTTTCAGTTCCTCTCCAAAATATTGCTGTGTTAGTATATCCATCAGAAAATGTTAAAGTAGAAAATATCACTATTACATGTAGCATATATACCCTCAGAGATTGTCCTGAAAAAAAGCCCATCAGGAGAAATTATTCTGCCATCAATGAATGGAAATTTATACTCTGCACTGTCACCAAAAATTATGCAAGCAGATATGTACTTCATATTTCCAGTAAGGTTGGAACAACATTTCAGAGATCGAGATAGCTGCTGTAGATGGGTGGGTCTATTGCCTTAATCCTACTTTGTTTGTACTTTCTAGTGAATTTTTTGTCAAGGTGAGCACAACTAGTTCATAGCTGATCCTTGCATGACAGTACTGCAGTTAACCTAAAAAAAACCCCTCACCCAAAATCAAACCAAACAACCTGGTCAGAATAAGCTGTATTTAACCTCCTTTCAGTGTGGATGTCTTTGTCTCTCTTACGTGAGTTGGTGTGGTAGCTTTAGGGATAGGGCCAGAAAAATGTGGATCCCAGCTGCATTTCTGTCCACATGCGTGAACAGTGAGACTAATCCAGAGAAAGTTCTGTTTCACAAAAATAACTAAATATTGGACTTTTAAAACATGGTCTTCCCCTTGAAAGATGAATTCCAGGAGGTTGAAATGCACTCAAATGTTTCCTGAGTAAAGTATGTGGTATTCCTCTTGTATTCTTCATTAATTTCATGGTATTCTTCATTGTAGATGATATCAGATGGGTTTGAACTTGCAAAGCAAATTTAAGATCGAGATAGTGGCTAGAAATTAAAGTGTGTAATATGAAGTTACTAAAGGAGAAAATGTAAGGAAAACACAAAAAACATGCTTTGTGCATGAAAACAGAAATATGTTCCAGATGAAGGTCATTAATAACACTGCTTTTACAGTGATGTACATGTATCTGTTTCAAAGAATATTTACACAATTTTTTTCTCCTTTTGTCTCCATTTTCAGCAAGATTGGAAGAACCAGATCAGATGATACCACTGATTATTGCATTCTCATCTGTAGCAGCAGTAGCAGTACCTGCAGTTGCAATTTTGATCTACGTGTCAAGGCAAGCAAAGATCAATGGATCCTACAGTCTTGTAAAAGCACTCAGGTTGAAAGTGTGATCATGTGAATACAAGTCTTTAGTTGATAATAAGCGCATTTATTTATTGCTGTGACTGGTTCTACTCTTCTGTAACATGTGGTAACAAACAAGTGACTTAAGAACAGCACCATGTGATAGCAAATGGATTTTTTTTTTCATGTTTTGAGAAGTGTTTTGGTATTTAAATTAAAGGAAGAGCTAGAATCCTATCCTAGAAATTGGTAAATCACTTCTGTGTTGAAGCATGCTGAACAAAGAGCTCTGTGAAGAACTAGGTTTGTACATAGTGTATAATTTGTGTCATAAATATGTTCAACTAAATATCAGTTTGTAAAACTGAAGTCTTGTTGCAACTGTACAGAGTAATTTTGTTAATTCAAAGATATAAATGAATATTTCTTGAGCTGATCAGGTGATTTTTATTTTGTATTACTCTGCAGTACGAATGTTTTTTATATAATTTGTCTGTTTGTGGTAATGTTTGGAAAATGTTCTCTTTTCACTGATATTGCCATAAACTGCATCTTCAATGAAGTTATGCAATCACTGGGCTATGCATTTCTAACAAATTTAAACTAATTTAAGACTTCGAGGCTCATTTGTGAAATGTTTTATTTTAAATATTATTCAAAAAATGCCTGGGGTTATAATCTAGTAAATTCTAGGACTGCCAAGGTATTTTTGTAGGCTTTGATCATTCTTAGATCAATGTCAGAATTCTGTTATTTTGTGATGAGCCAAATCAGACTCTTCTTGTAAAATCTAAGCTGATTTTAAATATACTTTACCAATTTCCACTGCAAAATAAAACTGCCAGTAGATTTCTTTGACTAAACCCCACTAGTGATGCTTGTTTAAGATGATGCCAGAATACACATTACTGTGGAAGGAGATTGTCCTTAGCAGCAGCAGCTGTGGGTGTTGTGGGAAGCCCCAGATGCAAAGGCACAAGCAAGGCTGGCAGCAACCTCAATGCACAGGCAGGGGGCACAAGCAAAATCTGTGCACTTGGCAATGGTGGGCGAGTCGTTTCCTGAAGAAATGCCCTTCCCAAGGTGCTCACTGTGGAAATCTAAACCACTTGCCTGACTACTTTCCCTTTAACAGAGAACCAGTGTCTGCATGCTTCACTCTGGTTAGTGCGTGTTTCACCACACACTTGCCAGTGTTGGCAAAATGGCTGTGAAAAGTGTGGACTTCCTGTGCAGAGGCAAAGACAGAAGGAAGGAGAGGTGGAATTTGATAGTATTTATCCTTACCTCTCTTCTTCTGACTAGCAGTGGTGCTTTGGCTCATCTGGGTGCTGATATTCAGCACTGAAGGCAAAGTTGTGGGAGGTGCAGGCTCTGTGGCTGAGGTTGAAATGTATCCTGGTCCCGTGTGGCCTGATCCATCGTTCTAGGCACAGGAAGGTGGGCCTGGCCCCTCCAAACTTGCACACAGAAGCTCAAGCAGACATACGTGAAAATAATATATCTTTACATTATATACATGGTAACAACTGCTGCCAACAGCGATGCAAATGCAGGTGCTAGCTCTGGGATGAGGCTAGCTCTGGGATGAGGCAGTGGTGCACATCTCCCATATCTTTTTCATAGTGTGTTCAGCAGTGTTTTGTGCACAGTAAATCAGTTCATGCAAGATGTCTACCTAGATTGGAAAGGCAGGCTTGGAAAGTGGGGGTGTAGCAGAAAAATGGAGAGCAGTGTGGACTTGGCTTGGAGGAATGTGAGCATGCAGTAGGAGGGTGAAGAAAAGATTGAAGACAGAGGAGGAGGAGAGCTTTGACAGGCCCATGACATAAATTTCTTGGAGGTGGTGCCAGGCATATTTATTCAGAATAATGTCAGGCCTGTCTCAATGCTGCCTTGTGAATAAACCAGAAAGCATGATTTTTTTCCACTGTGCAAAACTTTGGTGCACACACATTTTGCCTACTCAGTGAGGTTCTGGTGTCTGTATTGCAGGAAGGATAGTTAGGAAAGACACAGAGAAGGAGAACTGGAAAATGAGACTAATTAAAATGCCTGGGACTTTCCAGGTTGGAGAGAGAATGCTGAAGGAGGTGAGGTTCTGACTGATGTTTTCCAAATGTGAAGACAGCTGATAGAAAACAACAGATGCAGAACTCTTTGCTAAATCATGCAATTCCAGAACTACAAGACACGCAAACTAAGGAGAAAGTGGTTTAACAAAAACAATGGAACAGTACTTCTTTACAGGGTGAATGTTAATCTTCTGGAAGCTGCTGCAGAAGGCTCATGGGGGATAACACTGTCAATTGGCTCAAAAGCAGAATGGAAAAAATAATGGGCTGAAGGTCCATAAACAAAAACGAAAGGGAGTAGGCAGAAATGTGTTGTACAGCATCCCTAATTCAATGGCCATTGATGCTGAGCAATACTCAGGATGTATACCAAAGGAACTGGCCAGTGTATGATGTCCTGAAATAATGTCTTTCACTGCTGGAGACATCCTGGGGTAGCTGGGCTGCTGGTGAGACCCACCAAGGTATGCCTTGTCTTCTTACTCCTCCTCTGAGCTGCCTTGGGCCAGATCTACTTGCAGAAGGGGCATGAAAGTTCCTGTGCTGTTTTTCCCTCTCCTGTGGACTGAAAAGACAAAAGCTGGGTGGAAGAGAAATAGGAGTCATCTTGCAACAGTGCTTTGGTACTTGAGTAGTCTTTACTGGAAATTCCTCCATGAGTTCCCAGTATCCTTTCAGCTGTTGGTTTCATCAGTATTTCTGATACAGATACAGATGCTAATGTCCACCTGGCTTGTCTGCCCTCTCAGGACCTCTATTAGGGTATTAAGTTACTTGAGTGGATAGGAATTGTTCTGTGATTTCAACAGGGCCAGCTTTTCCCCCAGAAACATTAAGTGAATAGATAGAACTTCCAGTTCGCGTTTTAGGAGAGTTTGCTCTTGTGTGGGCAGTGAGCTTCCTAGCAGTGAAATCACAAAGAAGGGTTTTGCCAGGGGATTTCCTTCCCTACTGTCTGGTTCTCGGTATTTTCCAGGGAACTAAATGATATCAGTACAAACTTGTCCTGTGGAGGCTGAAAGTTCACAGTCTAATAACTTCTCTTTTTATTCAAAATTACAGAAGGAATATTGCTTCTCCTTGCACAATTTCTCATAAGCAACTTGCAGAGCCTCTGCCTTGGCAAAAAGTCATGAACAGCAGCTCCAGCCCAGCAAGTTGTTTCAGAGCTGCCTTGAGGTCTAGGTAAGAGTCCCTGCCACAGGGCCTGTCTTTATGATCAAGAAAGTGGTCTGTAAAGCAAAGAGCTGTGATGGGTCCTCTCAGGTTTTCTCTATAAAGTCACTTCACAAGTTACAGATACGCATTTTCCCCTGTCTGATCTGTGCTCAAGAATAGCTGTTGCTTTTTTGTCCTCAGGACTTTAGCCCAAAAATACCACTGGGCAATGCTAATATGAGTCTGGATTTTAACAGGTGATTGCAAAATCTCACTCCCTCAAGTCAGTCCAGGATGTATTCTTTCTTAAAATATAAAGCTCAAACAGAAAAAGATACATTTTTTAAACATCTCCAAGAATGCTTTCAAATAATTTTTAGGTATCCTGAAGGGAACAGTTAATATATCCCATGAGAGAAGTGCTGTTATGTGCTGGAGATAACACTGTTGGCCTTGTATTTGAAGGGGCAGGCTCCTCCTGTTTTCAGGGCACGATCAGGGCATGATCAGGATGTTTAAGGGCAAATGATGATCTCCTGTCTCTGAATGGGGTAGGCCATTCAGCTTCATGGACTTGCTGCTGTGCTGGACCACATAATTTCTTTAAGCAGAGTGTGTTCCCCTGTAAGGGATCTGATCTGGAAATTCATCATAAACAGAGAATATGCAGTTGTCCTTGGTAATTAGTGGTGCCCTTCCAGTCATACATCCATGGCGTACTTCCTAATCGGATTTTTCTATCCTTTTACACCATTCTCCCCCAACTGATAATTTGGGCATGCTGCAACCAAGTAATCTCTTATTTCTTTGATAAACTAAAGCCATAGGGCTGTTGGTAGCTACATTTGTCTTTTCTACAGCAATAAATAATCCTTGTGGTTTTTTCTAAATCCTCTCCAGCACTACACATACCTTTTAACTTGAGGCAAAAAAACTTTGTCAAACTAAGCAGTCGGAATTTTACCTATACCTTTCAACTTACCAATCAAAACCTGACAGAGTTTTTGACACTACTCCATACTCAGTTTGAAGGCCACTTCACATTTTAGGAAGAAGTGAGAGAAGTGGTTACGTCAGGGAAACTCCCTCTCTTGTTCCATTGTCATTTGTGCAGCTCAACAGTCTTTAAGTCTCACAACCTTTTGGGATCCATGTGCTACATATTCTGCCACCAAAGTGGTGCAAGTTATGTTACTAGAAATATGGAAATGCTTGTAAAAAGAGTGATGTGCTTTGCTATTAGCTACCAGGCATCTTAGTAGTGTGTTGTTGCAAGTATCTGGGCAAAAGCAGGGAACAAAAGCAGGGAACAAAAGTGGGTACAAAAAAGCAGGGAAACTCCTGTCTGTCCCTCTGCCCTTCTCGCCTGAGGAGTCCTTCTGGTGCTGCTAAAATACATGGAATGGCCAAATGTGTGGCTGTGAGACACAGGAGTGGGAAGTTCCCCTTGCTTATGAGGTCCTTTTTTCCTCTCAGTGGTTCTGCTATGTTTAACAAGGGAAACAGTTTTTTTGACAGGTTGAAAATTTACCCTTACAAGGGCACCTTTTACTTTCTGCAATGCGAAGAAATTGGGAAGTTTAAATCTGAACATTTATTTTTAAAAAAGGAAAGTATGTATTTTATAAACAGATGTGATAGACAGTCTGTGACTCTGTGCTTATGTGACTAGAAGTAGGACAACAAATACTCTCTTTTTCTTTTCTTTTTTTTAAATTGCAGTAATAAACACTATATCCATATGTGTGAAAGGAGCCAGAAAGGAGGAAATATGAGGAAAGTAAGATCACTTGACTTTAATCCTCTTTGCTGTGTGTGATTGTAAAAGCCAAAATGTTCTGTCCTAATGGTGCTGATTTTTTCTCTTAAATATTTTTCCTTTCCTTTGAATGAGAGGCAGATATGGGACATCTGCTCTCAGCAGTTGAAAGAAATGGTGGCATAGGATGTTCCAACACAGATGTCATGTCTTGAACACTCCCACGTATTTCCAACTGTTATATTTCATGTTGTTCTTTCGTATTTATTGGAGATTTCCAGTGATGGAGATTATCAGTTTTAACAGTGAGGTAATTTTGAGACACTGCTACCAGTTGAGCTACAGGGCCTCTTTGCTAGTCAAACCTGGTAGATTAAACTAGCTTTTTACATTCCCAGGCACACGGTGTACAGGGCAGAAAACAGCCCTTGATCCTTTGGCACCACTGATAACATGCAGCTGAATGGAGAACTTCAGAACATGGGGCTGTGCTATTTACTTGACTTACAACTAATGGGCTTAAACAACAAAATCTTACCACAAGTGGTGGATTCATCTGCTTGTTTCAATATCAGCAATACATATAAAATAGAGTTAAAACACAACTGCATTCCATTTTTAAAATTACATTGAAAATGTATCTACTATTTTTCCTATTGATTTCCCGTTCAACTAAAAATGAATATTTGTCCCTTCGTTTATATCCAAGCTTCATAACCGGAGAGTGAGGCAAGACAGCATGATTCTTCACTGTTGAGTAATCATTCAGGCACTCCTATCTGAGAAGCATACAGAAATAAATATTTTAGTGATGTAATTTAGGTTTTGTAGATAAGCTCTGGGAAGAAGGAAAGAAAACTTCCTTCTTACAAACAAAATGCAATTCCAGTGCCACATTGTTGTTGAGGCTTTTGTTCTAGTTCATAGTCACAATGGTCTTGGTGCTGATAACTGAGCAGGGATGGAGCAGATAGCAAGATTTTTTTTGTATTGATTAAAGATCACTCCTTTTGAGAAATCATGACAGTGTTGGCACTTTTCCCAAGCTGTCTGAGGGGAAGTAAAAAACAAGAACGTGGCAGAATCAGGCTCTGCGTGCTTTTTCTGACAGCCAAAAAAGTGGTGTATCTGTAGAAGCAGATAAGGAAATTAATAGAATACAGGAGAATGTATTTTGACATCTAAAAGTAATTCCTAGGCTGAAATTCTGTGTTCAAAATACAAATGTACTGAAATATCCCATTTATTTTATGATACATATAAACTTTCTGTCAGAACATAATTCTTCTTTCTCTTGTTTCCTGTTTAGTAGTGTCTGTAGCAGCAAGCAGTTGAAGAGCACACTTTACCAGTAGGCTGCAAGTGTGATTATTCCTGTTTTCTTTCCTGTGTCTAACTCACTGTTAATTCGATAAAATGAGAAGGTATAAACCTCCAATATTTGCACTTCTTCAGACATGAAAATCAACTTTATAAAAGCTGTTGTGATTTTTAACTAGCAAAGTTCTCTTGCTGCAAAAATGAGAAACAGGTGAGTAGATGTGAGCTATGATCAAGGCACCTGTTTAGCCTTGGGCGTGATTTAATAGGGAAGAGAATATAAATTCTGTGTGAGCTTAATGCTGAATCACCCACAAGGTTTCTGCAGCTTTTATAGATGCATATGCTTAATTTTGGAATGAGACCAAATTAAGAAGGTAGCAAGATAATTTTAGGAAGACTCAGTGAAAGGAAAATGACATTAATTTTGATGTAGAGCGTGAGAATGACCACACCATGTCAAGCCAAAGCTTTTAACCACCATCAGGTAAAACTGAATGCCTAAAAAAAAATGCTGTAAAAGCAACAAGCATGGTAATATGTTCTCTAAATGCACTCCCAACCTCCAGCTTCTTCGAAGCTCAGGAGTCTCCTGAGTCAGAGTTTCCTTCACTGCATTTAGTAACTTGCAAGGGGTTTGTTTTCATTTTGACACTTGAAATTATGTAAATCCATAGCATGCACAACATCCTTGTTTGCAAGAGATGAAGTACTGCTTTGCTGAGTTTGAGATCTTACGGTGGTATGTTTGGGAGCTTTTGAAATTTCTGCCTTGTACTGTTTTGGTTTGTGTTTTTTTCAAAATGGAAGAA
This sequence comes from Corvus cornix cornix, assembly GCF_000738735.6. Lineage (NCBI taxonomy): Eukaryota > Metazoa > Chordata > Aves > Passeriformes > Corvidae > Corvus > Corvus cornix. The sequence goes on along the minus strand of NC_046338.1, from coordinate 19,258,160 downwards.
AGTGGGGAAAAGTTTGAGCCATCTTTCAACACTGAACTATCTAGATTTCTAGATAATGTCTGGGGCACAAGAGAATGCAGTGTGAAGAACTCTGCACAGCATTGCCACAAGCTGTCAACAGCAGAAGAGAGGGATTTGGCAGTGATCCCACAACCTAGCTGGAGAGCTGCATGTTCCAGACCTATTAAGGAGTAATTCTGCATGCAATTTATATTGCCACTTGCTGTATTTAACACAGTACAGGTGAGTAATCAATTACTTTCACATTTGAAGAACTCTCACTTAGATATTTAATATTCAAATACAACAAAGCAGGGGATGACTGTGACAGTCAGGGTCAGGACTAGCAGGAGCAAGACTGGCCGCCACACCTGCTTTTGCTCACTGCAAACAAAATAAAGCCTTCCCAGTCGTTTCCACAAAAACCCTGGGAAAATTTTTGAGGTAGATTACTTGGATTATAGGAGAGACTAAGGTTTTTGGTATGTAGAAGTCTGGACCAGAGGGTATGAAAGAATTTCTGATGTATTGTTAAATGTCCTACACTTATTTTAATAACAGTAATAATAAAGCATGGTAAGGACTATAAAACAGGTAAGAGAAAAATATTGGGAATCTTACTGAATTAGTAGAACATTTTAACAAACAGAATTTTATAAAAGATTGTTTATGTAGGTATTGTTTCCACTGTTAATGACAAAAACTTAATTTCAAGGTAGCATTTTGTATGATTTATCAAAATGAATATGTGAAACAATAGACCAATAGCATGAAGCACAGAGGAAACAAGAGCTTCTTTTGTTGGAGCCTCTGAAGAGTGTGTAATCAGAACTCAAGTCTATGACACTTGAAAAGAAAAACTGTCAGTTTTGAACCACAAGATTAACTTCGTTGCCTGTACTTAAAGGATGAATACCTCTTTTCAGTTATCTTTCCTGCAGCTGAACTGTCAAGAACAGACATCTTGAAAGCATGTTTTTTGAGTGTCTTAAAAGAACCATCCGCAGGATGGAAAGAGACAGAAGTCTGCAGTCTAAAGGAATGTAGTGCAGTGCACCTTCTAGGTCACCCTGATATTATGGCCCAAGCAAAAATTGTACAAAGAAGTACCCTAAATTTCATTTAATATGCTTGGCCAATCTAGTTCTTGATAACCTGATCTCCTAACATTCAAGAGATCACAAGCAGACTGAGTTAAAGCTATGATTTTTTCAAAAATACTCTGATGGCAGGTTTAAAAATCGAAGCGTGAGAAATTTTGTGGCAAATGCAGGCCTACTTCTCCATGTCATTTAATCTGTTTTGCAGTTTGAAATTTTTAAGCTGCAGATATGTCTAAATACTGATGCTAGGTAAAAAAATGTATCTTAGAAGGAAAAAGTATATTTCTGGACTGATTGAAGCCTTTCCATATCCCTCCAGTCATCAGAAATTAGAGAGAACACAGAGCCAGTCCCTTCTCAGAGGTGTACAGTAAAAAGAGAAGGGGATATGGCCAAAACATGTGATAAGGGAAGTTCCTGTTGTACGTGAGCAACAAATACACGGTGAGGGTTTTCAGAAGCCAAAACAGGACCTCAGCAGCTGGAGGACCTCTGCCCTTGGGGCTTTTGCAATTCAGCTGGAAAAGACCATGATCAATCTAATCTAACTGTAAAGTTTGCCTTACTTTCAGTGAAACACTGGACTTGATGATCTCCAGTGATCATCCCTGCCTAAATTTTTCTGTAACTATGCATGACAGAGGCTTCCATGAGATACCATTGTTTTTTTATAAGGAGCAGTGTAATTCCCGTATAAGAGCAGATGAAAAATATTCAAACAGACACTGATCTTGGGCAATAAGCAGCAACCAAAGTTTCACAAGAGGATGCAAGAAACATCCCTGAAGACAGATACAGGACCAGCTGCTTCTACAGCATTAAGGGGGTTTTTTCCATCTGGTATATATTGCCTAAAGGCAGGCATAAGATTCAGTCTATCTTCCAAATCCATGGCATAGTCATAAGTCTAAAAGTCCCGTAATTTCATGACTCCTTTAAAAGTGCTGTCCCAATTACTTCCTGTGGAAAAGAGTTGCACAGTTTAATAAGACACTTTGTGAAGAGTGTTTCCTTTGATCAGTTTAAAATACTTCTCCTTTTTGTCTTCTTGTTTCTGAGTAATCTGTATCACCCTCTCTAAAACCTCTAGTGCACTGTCACCTTTCATAAGCAATTATCAGTGCAGTACTTCCTATTCCAAAGGAAGTTCCATCATTTATTTACCTTAAGGGAGCTATAATGTTTCTTGGATTATTCTGCATCTTATTCCTTGCATTGTAATATTTTTGGGATATTGTTGTCTTAAGGTGACCTGGTCTGGCTGATAGCCATAGTTTCCAATCCCAAACACCAACTAAGTCAAAGAGAGGGTCTGCTCCTTACAGAAAACTAGTTTCTCATTCACCCCTCCCTTTTTTTCTTTTCCTCTGGATTAATTTTCTGACTGGATCAGGTCCTGAATTGAAAGTGCTGTAGGATCTCACACTTGTTTAGGCTAGTGCAACCAAGGCAGAGATGCTGATCATCAGGATGAAGACAGAGCCATCTCTCCCACTCTTGCATCAGTTGAAAGTGTCTGCGACCGATTACTCCTGCTAGCTGACCTTTATTTAACCATAGATGCACACTCAGCAGAAATTTTACTGCTCCTAGAACAGTGATTTTTAATTGCCTACTTATTAATAACTTCATCTAAATGGTCATTGTTCAACATGTCACACAGAAAAATTTCCTGTAGGAAGTGGAAAGCAGTTGGCTGCTCTCTGGAAGACTTTGATATTTATAAAGCCTGACCTGGATTTTCCAACTAATTTGACTGAAAAATATTTTCCATTTCCCAGAACAGTTTTGGTGTATTTGATAACCACATTTAGGACTTCCTTTAGAGTATCCTTGATTGAAAAGATTATGCAAGTAAATCTGTATTCCCAGAAAGAGTTGAAGGTTGCCTTAACTTTCTTTTAAGTGTGAAGACCTGTACTGTAAAGATAAATGAGACCATCAGAGGTCACACAGGATGAAGAATTCAGCCCTTACAAAGGAAGATGTGATGATGGACTATATCTCTCCTACCATTGCCCTGCAGTGCTTTGCAGCCATATCCCTTTCCAGCTTATTGCAAATGGCATTTAGGATCAGCCATCCATAAATCACCAATATCACCAAAAACCTACGGAAGTATAGATTTGCTCACCTTGAAAACTTCTAAGAAGCTTTGATGTAGGGTAAGGTCAGAATATTTTGGTTTAATGAATAAGCATTGAGTAAAAGAGAAGTTTTCACTTCTTGTTCAGTATTAGTTACAGAAAACACCTCTTCTGCTCATTTCCTGTTTGAAAATTCTCACTTGTACATCCACTCTGGATTCCAGTCGTGTGACCATTTCAGTCACATCCCATGAACTCCAGTAAGTGCTTCCCTGTGTTACTGGTATAAAACCTCTTCAGTGGCTTCCACCTCAGCGACTGCATTAGCCAAGAGTCCAGCTGGGTGAAACAGTGGGACACCAGCACAAACCCAGGGCTGTGAGCTGCATCATGGTGGTTCAGTGTCCACTGCCCCTGGAGAAAGCCTGCAGTCTAGAACCTTTTGCTAAGGAACCCGGGAGCAGATACAGAGCTGCAGACGAATGTATGCTCTGAGTCGCTTTCAGCAGTTTTGTTGTATGAGTGATACATATTGATATGTCAGCATCTTCCCAGTATTGTTTTGAAACAGCAAGTTGGTTAAGAACACATTTTGTTCCTGTTGTCTTGTATTATGACTCACTTTCTCAACAATAAAAAATACCAAAACCCCTGAAACTTTGTGTCAAAATCCATGAGCTGAGAACATAAATCTGCAAATAGTTGCTGTTTGTCTTCCTACTCTCTTCTCATAAACAAATTTCTTGGGAAATTATTTTTCATGATACTCTAGAGTCAGCTGCTTTACACACATATTTGTGTAACATCAAAATTCATGTCAACCAACAGCAGTGCCTTTTTAGAGGAGTGTAACTACAATGTGATCTGCCAGCCATCCATGCAGCTATTTAATCCCCTGACCTAAATTTGGGTGTTTGTCACCACCACCAACACTACTACTATTTGCTTCTAAGATTAAAGGGGGAAATAGTGTCTCTATCTGCATGGAGTTGTAAAGCTGTGCCAGAGTAGGTTTTGCTCTGTTTATTACTTCTGCTGAGGCAGAAGAGTGTTCTTCCTCATACAGTGGTAATTTTAGTGCAGGGTAGATAAAGCATATGTAAAAGTAACCTGCTGGGAAAGAGACCATTCTAAAATTTGAACACATTTTATTTAATCTTTTATTTCTGGGCTTTTGTGGATATTGCATATCTTGGTTTAACTGAAGATCAGTCTTACATTTACGTGAGAAAAATCAGTCTTGTTCTTTTCCTGCATGAAGTTGGGAAACCTCAGGAATGTCATGCAAGTAATTTTGTGAAATTTCTATCCCAGCTTCCCAGCAGTTTAGATGCAGTCTTAGTCATACTCTGAGGAACATTCTGCCACCTAAACAAGGAGTACTAAAAGAAAAACGCTCTTCTTTCAAAGATGTCTCTTGTTTATGGGCCAATAACTTATTTTGCTAAGGACTGAAAGGTAATTGCAAGACCTCACAAATCTCCATGTATACAGTGGGGATCCAGTTTTGCTAGAATGGTATTTGACTGACTTTCCTTTTTAGCTTACTTGAGCCATAACTCCCAGATAATTCATGCTGCCTACACATTAAATCTTACTTTGTCTAAGGCGGGTGAGCCAAGATCCTGCCAGGAGGAGTGACTCAGACATGGGGATAACCAGGTTCCCATGAAAGTCTCCCTCCAGGCTCTGTGGGTGCAGCTGGCTCCAGGAACTTGACCATAAACGTAGGCTCAGCTACAGCATTATATGCACGAGCCTAATTTGCCTCAGTCTCATGTGGTTTAAATAACAAATTGTTTGAGGCAAAAAACTCCAACCCAGCTCTGTAGGAGGATGTGTCTCTCCTCTATTTATGCAGAAAAAACGTGAATCCCATGTTATAGTATTCCTTTTATTTCATAAGACATCACGAACCACCATTTCTGCAGCTGTCTCTGCAGACAGAGGCTGGTGCTGCATTCATGGGAACTGAGCCTCTGCTCGTTTAAACTGTAGGAGGGGCTTACAGAGATGTCCTTGAACACTTTCTGCATCTCCAATTGTGGTTTTTAAGAAGTGAAGTGGTTTTACAAGGACCAAGGTTAGCTGGAGCCAGACTGTACTTCTAAATCTGTAGTCTAACAATACTTTGATATTGTAACGCTTCTCTCAGTAGATGTGAATGTGAGAGGAAGGGGGAAAAAGGAAATGAGGGAAATGTAAAGTTGGAGAGAAGGTGAGAAATGCACATAAAGCAGGAAAGAAATGAACTTGAAAGCAGAATGTAGAAAATAAAAATAGAAGCAGAAAAGGAAATTTTAGAAAAACAAGAAGTAAAAAAGACAATTTAAAAAAATTGTTTCTATTTGTCATAAGCACTTGGCTCAACTGCAACTGAGTCTGCAAGATGGAGACTGATAGCCTGCAGTGCAGGAAATGGGCATTGCTCACTTCTTCACAGACTCACATGCTACAACGAACTAATGAAAGAAAGAAAGAGAAGCTTAGACAAGTAGGGTAATTTAAACCCGCTAAGTGTCAGAAATTTTGTAATATGTCATGAGATCCTATGGAAAATTGTGCACTTTTTGCTGAGGTTTTCTTACCGTCTTCTGTTGAATTTTGTCCTTGTTTCACTTGCCCGTACCACCTGCTCAGGGGAGTGGTGGATCTTGGAAACAGCCTGCTTATGATTTACTAGAAACTTGAATTTCATGCAGTCAGATGTGGGAGAAGAAGCTTTAAGTAAAAATGGTTGGATGGTGGTGGCTGGCTCTGAGACTCAAATTCCTGGACAGTGGGAGCCCTGGTTTGTGCTCCCAGGCTCACTATGCAGCCCATGAGGAGTGGAGCAGGGAGGCATCGGAATTCTTGCAGGCTGCTACTGAGCCCTAAGTGGTATGTGGGTAACTTCAAAACTCAGTTCTTTCTGCAGGAATGTCATTCCTTCCATTTGTGGTCTTGTATTGTGGGGACCAACAGCCATTTCATCAGAAAACCCCAGTAGTCATTTAACAGTCAGAACAGAGGTGGTAAAGTTTCCTTCTTTTCACAGTATGTGCATTAAAGTATCTCCCAGGAAGTAAAAGATCCAGGTGTCAACTTCTTCCTCTGCCAGAATGGGTTTAACTACCTTTCCCTCCAAATTGCAACAATCCGTAGCTGTCCAATTTGCTGTGGGACAGAGTCTCTCCTTTTTTCCTGCATGATAACAAGGATGACTGGGGTGTTCATATGGAAGAAAGTTTCATTGATTCTGTTTCAGGATTTCTGTTTCATTGGATAAAACACCTAAATTCTGTCTAAATGTGGGCTTGGGCTTGACTCTTGACAGAATGGCAAGGCATTTGAATTGTGCTTATTTTACAGAGCACATATTAAATAATAAACAGGATACAGGAATCTGGCTTGCAGTCAGAGGACATAAATCTTGTCCTGGAGGTCACCATCCTATGAGACGGAAGCAAACAAATCTATCTAAAAGCACAGTTTAAAAACTTTTTGTGCTGACTGACCAAAGTATGTTAAAAGGAAGTTAGTTCAACATCACATTGACCTTTTCTCTATGAAGGTGGCTATCATTGATTCAGTGTCAGATTGCCTTAATTTCTTACTGCAAGCACAAAGGGTTACTATATAAAGTATTTTGTTTAGTATATGAGTTTTGTACTATCTTAACCCATTCTAAATAGTCTATTTCATTGTTAATAATCAAATCTGTCTTCAGCTGTGCAGGTTCTACAACTGATTATAAAAAAAAAGAAGGCAAAAAAAAATTAAACATGTCCTCAATTTCAGAGGAGATGAGCACACTGCAAGAATCATAAACTTCAGTGGAAATACAAGAAGCCACTTCTGGAAACAAGACTTCATACAGGTATGTAAATATTCCCAACTTTACCTGGGAGCAGGCTCTGTCCTATTGAAAGATATAAACTTCTAAACCAGTTAACTGATTTTCTCCAGAAGTCTGTCAAGTTTAAAAATTTTGCTCCAGTTGTAATTAATAAGATGAAAGAAATTAGCACATTTGAATGTTTCCATCAAATGGCTGCGTAGGTCTTTTCCTTGCCCTTCAGCAAAATCAGCAGCTTAGACAGATTTTGTTGTTGTTGTTGTTGTTTTTTGAAATAATTCCATTTCAGAAGTGAAAAACAGATAAAATAAAAATACAGAATTGAGAGTTATTTTTGAATGCTTTTGAGAACAGAGACTTGTACACTTTGGAATGGAAAGAGGAAAAACCCCAGCAGTGGTAATATTAAGAATCTTTCAGCTGAGAACTCAATGGTGTGTAACAAAATCATTGGTAAAACTGAGGAACTGAAGTTCAAAGCCCAGAGCTATGATGTGGGAAGTAATAAAAAGATGAAAGCTTTGAATAGATAGAAGGCCCAAGATTTGCTGGTCTTTACAAAATGTAATTAATTTTTAAGTCCTATTTTGAGTTCATACAGTTCAGCTTAACTCAGAGAGTCTTTCTTTCTTTACCGTTTTACATCTGATAATTTGATTATGAAAATGAACTCTCCCACATAGCAGAGAATGCTAGCAATCCTGTTCTGATAAGAGATATTTATACAGCGCCACCAAATCACTTAAACATAAGGGGGCCATGTGTTTATCCTCATGTCTGATGACGAGTCCACTGTAGCTATCTAAGATTTGTCAGCACATGTTGCTATTCCCTGTTCAGTCAGGGCCAGTGCTTTCCAGTGCTGCTTCAGGGCAACGATTTTGACTTACTTGGATATTCTGTGCATTTAATTGCTGTGAATTGAGACTGTTTCTTTATGCTTGCAGCTTAGAATAGATAGGTGCTGATTGAGGACCTAATTTTAACCTATCCTTGATCAGGGAGAAAAGAAAAATCTAAGGAATCTTGAGAAACAGAGCAAGGGAAGAAAGGACTAACTTTTGTAAAAAGCAATGTAATTGGTAAATTTTCATGGCAGAAAGGTATATTGAGTGAGCATAAAATGTTTGCTGTAAAGTATTTCTTAGCAAGCCATTATGGCAAAGTAGAATTCAAAATCATAGTTGTCTGTGGAAAATTTGGGGGAGATGATGGTGGAATAAAAGTGATGGAAATTATGTTCAGACTCATGGCTTACTCTCCCCTCCTTTCTTTGCCAAATGATATAATCTAATAATCATTTTATTTATGTCTATAGCCCAAAATCCATCTTCAGTTAAACAAATGTAAATTCCCATAGTCATGGTTTCATCATATTAAAAGCAAATATTTGCTATTATATTGCAATGAAGCCTTGACTGCTGTTTCTAAAACACAGTATACTGGGATTTGTCTTAGTCTGCACAGACATTTTGTATAAGACCCCATTCTATTAAAAAGTGAATTCTTTATTCATCACATTTTTAAATGGAATGCAATACCAATATAAGAAAGAAGTAATGACTGTAAGCCTGACTGTTCTGATGCTACAAACATTAATAGCTGAGAAAATAAATGATCTCCTAGAGCATTTCTGGATTACAAGAGTTGCACAAACTTCAAGTCAGCTGGCATTGTATAAACTAATAGAGTGCAGTGCATGTAAAATTCTGTTTCTAGAGAGGTTTCCAAATGAAAAAAAACCTTAAACCCCTTCAAAAATTGTCTTTTTATACAGGAACAATTTATCAGGTAAGGATGGTCTTAAATAGCTAGAAAAATATCTCTGGAAGGAGAGAAATAAAAATAACATTAGATGTTTTCTGAGCTAATACTTGTTCTTTTTATGGATCTTTGAAAACTTGTATGGTGTGACAGAAAATGTCTAAAATTTAATCCTAAAAAAGTTTTATGAGAAGAAAAAGATTCAGTTATTATTTGAAAGTGTGATTTTCAAATAAGAGTTCCTTGTTCTAGCAGATGTCCTATCACTATGGGACCCCAAATACTTTGGATTTGGAAAGCATTGCACAGAAAGCCTCCTGGGCAGAGGAGAGGCAGCTGGGTGGGACAAAAAGTCACACAGCTTGTGTTGGGACCTTCTCCATATGCGCACTCCACAAGAGCTTTTAGCTTTTAAGTACACTTATCGGTAGGCTTCCTAAGCTTTGAACTCTGGTCTTCAAGGCAGTAGAAATCTGGGATTAAAACAAAAATTCTGGTTTTGCCCATGTTTATGCAAGACTGTGTTCTCACTTGTTTTACCTGTCTTTCCTGACCTTTCTGCAGTCAAATATTAGGGAAGCACTTTTCAACTGATCTATTTTACTTGATTATTGGATATTGATGTTACTTCCTATTCTCTCCAATCGCCAACAGATTTGACATCTGTGCTTGCAGTTACTTCTTTTGAATTCAAGATGTAGCTCTAATTTAAAAAAAATTTCTTCATTGTTCCCATTCTAAAGAATTTGTGTTGGCAATATTTTCCTACATGCACCTTTGTTTAGTGTAGTGCTTTATTTAACCAGTGGTTGATATCAGCATCGTCAGTTATAGATAACCTGTGCTGGAATATTTTAGAGAATTCTTCCACATTATGTTTCCACATCAGTTGCCAGATAGGGATTTCAGGATCATAGGATAAGGTGGGAAGGGATCACAGGAGGGCTCTGGTCAAAACTGCTGCACAATGCAGGCTGAGCCATGAGCTTAAGCTGTGTCAGTCAGGGCTTTGGCCAGTCTGAGCATCTCTCATTTCTGTTCCTCACCCTCTGCCACGGACCATGGGCCTGATTCCATCTCCTCCATCACCTCTGTGCAAGCACTGGCCATTTGCTGGCAGGTATCCAAACCCATCCCCTCCCCAGGCTGAGCGAGTCCCGTTCCCTCAGCCTCTCTTCACAGAGCTCCAGCCCCAGACCGACTTCACCACTGGTGTTCTCCTTGTATGGAGGGGCTCAAAACTGGACGAAGTATTCTCAGCATGGGCTAGAAAATAGTAAATGTGTCAGTAACATTTTAGTGACCAGAACGAGACATCTGGGCTCAGAAGACGAACAGTCACCAATTGATCTAAGGGCATGAGAGGAGAAAAGGTTCAAAAATATCCTTTTTGATAGTAACAGTCAGAACCAGAGTACAGTATTTCCTGGAGAAATTTTTGTAACTGGCTGCATATGATGCCCTTATTATTTATCTTTCAACTTCAGTCCCCACATACCTGAGTGCAGTGCCTCTGATCATTGCATTCATCCAAACACAATTCTCTCTCATGCAAGTACACTAGACACACAGTTTGAGAGGATTTATCCCATTTCCTTGATACATAGAACTTCTGAGTCATTGCCACTACTTGTTTGAGCAGTACTAAATGTAAGCATCTTAGTTGTATCTATACACCCACACTGAAGTTTTTATATAAGATTCAAATGTGCCTGATTAACATAAGAAAACCCTGTGCATATTTGTGGAGCAGGTGCAAGCAATGTCTCATCTCTTCCTGAACAAAAGGTTAATACATTCTCACAAGTGACTTAATCCAACCTTATAGTTAAAAATTATGTGATTGTAAATGGATAAAAATGAAAATTAAAAAGCTTCAAGTAATGCGAAGTAAATATCAGTTAGTATTCAAAAAGGACAGGATGTTTAAAAGAAAAGTTACACCACTACTACCAACAACTAATTTGCACACATTGCATTAATTTTAAGAATTAATTATGCTGTAAAATTTAAGCTTAAGTACATACAGCACGTGCAATGTAGGAGTGTGATGTAACAAGGTCTGCAACCTGTGTTTTGACTTCTAGATTTAAAATCAAGTGAATTGAAAGTAATTGTAAACCTGGAGGATTTAAGTTTTATGGTGCAGAATCCCACTGAAAAGGGAAGGTAGGAACTTGGTAAATATGAATACCAGTAGTCTCAAATTCATTTTATGGTTTTTATCACCTCAGTTAAAGTCTACATGTAATGAAGAGTAATTAATCATTATATATAGAAAAATAAGAGGAATTATAATAAATAAGGGGTTACCATGAGGTGATAGGATGTGAATTGGACCTGGGTAACAAAATTCTGTGTGGGTGTGTCTAAGTGTGTGTATGTGTGTAGCAGCAGGTAACAATTATTTGGGGAATTTAATCCCATCAAGGAGTAAAACTTGTTGTGGATGACTCCCATCTAGAGATTTTCTAATCCTGAGGAGAAAAAGGTTGCATGAATATCCTTATCAAATCAGCTCCAGGTTCTCCAGTGCAGGCAACACAGCAGGGATGGCATTAGGGCACAGACCTCACATTGACAAGGCGAGCAAGGAAGGAGCAGCTCTGCAGCCTCTCCTCTGCCCACTGCTGGCCCCTGAGGTCGGGTCACAGGAGTGAGGGCTGGGTATTTGACCAGGCCTGCCAGGAAACCACCAAGGACTGCCAGTTTTGAATGACAGCTGCTCTTTGTAACAGACTGGTGGAGCTCAGGGAGATGCAGCAAGAGCTGTCAGGGTTGCTGAGCTGCTCTTTACTGTACATTTACCAAGAGGAGGTTTATTTCTGGTATCCTGGGTTTTATTAATCTTTGTTAAAAATGTGTTGGCTGAGCATTTACATGCTTTTCTACGTCTGGAAGACAAAAATTGCACTTCAGTTTTTCAATGGAATTTTTTTGCTCGTCTGAATTTTGTTTTATTTTGTGACTTTTAACTTTCATTGGTAACAAAATCTGCACATTTGAAAACCAAGTCAAGTATATTAATTTTCTGAATACTGGAAACAGGTAAAGATCCATTCAAATGTGGTTAATGAGAGCTTGTTTTCTTAAGCACAGACAGCAACTTCTCTGGGATTTTCTTTCAAGTTTTTTTTTTTTAAATACATTCAGAATTCTTCAAAAAGGAAACATTGAAAATCATTAGCAGCACAGCAATGATAGCAACTCAGAGAGGGGGTCTTCAAAGGATGTTGACTGTCTGTGTCCCAAACATACTTCAGTGGGTGTCTATTGCCCCCTTCAGACTAGTCCCAGTACTAGAGAAAAATAATTAGCTGGAAATTAATAGCATTCCTTTCCTTTCCACTAAGGAAAAAACTCTAAGAAGAAAGATATTGTTAAGTAGATGGTTGGTGAACATTTTTTAGATATTAGCAAAGGTCTTTCTTGTTATTAGAAATGCACGGTAATGCAATTAACTTAATTAGTACAGCAAACAACACCTCAAGTTACGTCTTCAGCAGTTAGGTTCAAAAGTCACAATTGAGGAAAAATGGTCTCAGAGCAATGGCTGCAGGATGGGCTGGAAAACTTGGAAATCAATTCAAGCTTCCAGAGTGCATTTATACAGTTTTGGTTAAGTGATTCCAACTCTGTGATTCAGGTCTTCATATGGAAAAAAATATGCTCCCTATTTCTCCTCTTACTTTCCTTCTACTTCAGAAGAAGTTTTTGTAGCATGATCAAGGCCAGCCTGGTAGAAGGTCTTCTTTACTTAATCCCCAGATGGGGGATAACACACCTTGATTTCATATGCCTATACAAACTGTGTGTATTTACAGTGTTCCATGTCCATACACATAGACATCTGTGTCTATAAAGCACCCTAATCTCAGCTGAAATTAAGTACTCCCTTCAAAAAGAACAAACCACCACCTCAGTGAAAATGTAGCCTCAGTTAGTATGCTAAGTGACAGGGACAACTGTAGCTAGAAAATAAAATTGTATCATGAGGTTACTACTTCGTGTCTGGGCTGTAATGTGGTACATGGATTTAGCTTGCCTGAGAAGGCTTTTTAAAATAGATGAAAAAAGAAGATATAAAAGATCATCTTACGCATTGAGTCTTCTCTCCCTAAGGAGAACAAGAAACTATGCTGCTGGAAAGTTATTTTGTATCCACCTTTCTCAAGCACAACCTGCTGAGATAACAGCACATATAAATACCAGCCTTTTATAGGGTGATACTGCTTTATTATTTAACCAAATGGCTAAGGAAGAACAGCAGTACAGATTTGATGGTGCATTTCATTCCATGTATCTCATAACATAAAGGTTTCCAGAGAATAAAACTTTCATTTTTTTAAAAGGGAAAGAAATACTGAACTGAAATAGTTACTTTCTACTTAGATAAAGCTGAGTTTTCAAAGCTTCTAACTGAAGGTCTTGCATACCTACAATATATTCTATTTGCTGTCCCGTTGCTACTCATTTTGCTGCTAATAGTAAAAAAAAAAAATAAAGTTTTCATTTTTCACATGACAGGTTCTCACCATACCAAGGGAAATCCTGGCATCAACCTTCAAGTTAAATCACTCTGATGTGACAGAAGGCTCCTCCTCTTCAGGCAGATTATACATCCATTGAAGTGTAGTGCAATACATCACTGAGGTATGTTGAGTGTTTGGCAGCTTGCTGCCTTTTTTTTTTTTAACCCTATAAGTTTGGGTTTATCATCCCCATTCCTTGGCACTCAATGATGTAGGTATCATTATTGGGGTCTTCCTCTTCTGACTTTGTCACAGTAAATTTGGCCTAAAAGAGGATTAGAAATATATCACTAATTAAGTTATCACACACAGCAGTTTAAATATTCAATATCTGATGTCCAATAATTGTATTGCCATGTGTTTATGTATATTACAGCTTTGACAGATTTAATTCAAAAAAACATTTAAATAAAAGTGGTAAAATTATCTAATCATTCTAAAAGCTTTTAACTCCAGAGTATGCTCACTTTCTACAGGAAAACTACCAGTTAATACTATAGCAATTGTTTTATCAATGCTTGTCCTCCATGATCAAGTTCAGCTCACTGCCTGATGAACTGTACATTGCCAGGTTACAGGAAAACAACTGATAGGTAAAACTTCCTGAAATTTTGGACTCACCTTTGTTAGCTGCTCTGCAAAGTGTATAGCTGTTTGAGTATGAAGTGTAATTGGTCCACTTTTCACTCTAGATACTCCCTTTGCTAGTGCCATAAAAATGATCAGCTGAAAGGGAGGGAAAGGTAATTATGAAGCCATTCTTCAGATTCTAGGAATTTACTGATTAAAAACAACCCAACCAAAACATGCAAAATGCCTGTAGATATAAAAATTTGGTTTTCCAAGTTTCATAAAAGTTCATGAAGCTGAGTTTGAAGAGTGATCCAAGCTCCAGAAGTTTGGAGATTACTACTGTAATACCTGTTACAGAAGAGCTACTTTTCCACAGTGGAGACTGCCCCTGAATTCCTATTACTGAATTCTTGTTACTGAATTCCTGTCACTACATTTAACTTTGCTCTCCCTCACTGTATTGCCCCAAAATTCCCCAAAGTCATGTCAGACTCCAGATTAGTAGATTACCTATATGGAGAGAAACTTGGGAAGAGATACTTTAATTCTAACACTTCCTGATCACATATTCACCAGACAGACACCTAGAAACCTCTGATTTGACTTACAAACATCACCATGACAAGAATACTGTAAGGTGTGATGTAACTCTGTACAGTTCCCATACACAGCAACTCTGGCTGTGGCTTGTTCCCACCAACTGTACTTGCATGCTTTGAAAAAAGTAGGATGAGTCCAACACCTAAATACTGACTGTACTACACAATACCAACGTGAGCCCAGGTTTTTACAGCTAAGAGGTAACATCATCCTAACTAAACCAGCCCAAGGTCCTTATCAGGCTAAGATAAGGCAGTGGAGGGCCTTCATTCTCAAATGCAGTTAGGTGACCAAGATAATCAGGAGCACATCCTAGATAGCCTCTAATACCTTTCCTTAGTATCATTCTATATATATAAGCAGGGAGCTATTATCACTGTACTACAGGGAATGCCAAATAGAAACAAATTCCTGCGTCTTTTTCCATTCTTACTGAGGGTTAGAAAATGGGAAAAATTTGAGGGTGTTGTGCAAAGCCAACAGCACTTGTGGTTCATAAGAACTGTACATGATTTGCTAATCCTTGTGATGTTGTGACTACACATCTCTGAGACTTCTAACATCTTGTTCCTTCCCTGTTCAGATCTATATTGTTTACAAGTAAAGCAGTCATGTTCTTGCTACCTCAACTTCATGTAAACAAATATATGAACCTTACTTGGTCTTGCAGAGAATCATCCACAGTTCCACCATGTTTAAGATTCTGAAGCAGCCTCTCAGCTGCTTCAATGCCAACCTTGTCAGAATTCTTTCCTAACAGAGAAATTAGAAAGCTGAAAATTACTATTTAAAGTTTTAAAAATACAAAAGAAAAAAAGCCCCATGAAATTATCAACTTTTTAAACCTTATTTTCATGCTCTTGCCTCAAATGTCTGCTAAAAAAAAACCCCTTCCCATCTTATGCTCATATACAGTTCATACTTCCTAAGCAGTGGAAAGAAAGTAGCCTCATTTAGTCAGAAAAACATTTGATTCAAATAATTTAAAACAAAGATCACTTCTATTCATTTTAATCAAGATTCACTCTTGAGCAAAAACTTCCCGTGTAAAACACAAAGTCTATGTTCTTAAAGTTCACAAATATTTCCAGTGATTCTCCAGTGATCCTTAACATTCCATTCTGATAAAAGGTAAAGTTAACAGTTTTGTAATTTTTATAAATTTCCATTTACTATGCTTTAAATCTGCTCACTTCTGCTGTCCTTTATTACCAAACAACATACATTTAAAAATGCAACATTCAAAGCATCAGATCTTTAAACAGATGATATCTCAGATTCTTATTTGTTACTGGTATATTCAGTTAAGTCTCAAAGAATTAATGGAATTCTTACCTCTCTTGCCAAGTGATGATCCAGCTAACAAACAACCTGTTGAGGTCTCTGCAACAATGCTACGCAAAAAAGAAAAAAAAATAAGAACAAAATCACTCATATTACAGTTTATTTATCAGAAATGTAATCAAGATCTAGCTAATCAATCAGCAAGATTAGAGTGATCAATAGAAAGCTTGGAGTCATCTTACATTATTCCACTTCCAGTCCCAATGGCTTGATCATCAGGTTCTCTGACAGGGTGAATGTTAATGTAAAGATCTCTGATTTCTCTTCTGATGCATCTCACTGCTGCTGCTGACATGTCTTTTGCCAGCTAACAAGACAAGACATAAACCCAGTAATTAGGTTATGTAACTACAGCAATACTTTTTCCTCATAAATCTAATTATTACAGTTAATCCCCAAATAAAGGAGCTACTCTATTAACTAGAAAAACAAAGAATTTTTATAAAACCCCTACAAGCAAGAACTGAACGTGATTTTTTTCTGACAGTTTTTCTACAAAATTAAGGTAACATTAAATGCTGTACAAATTACAGTTATAGAAATGTATGTAGAAACTTCAGTCTCAATAGAAATTCAAGAACTTTTCTTCATTTATAGATAAAAAGATTTGATTTTAGTCTTACCCCAAAACATTAGAGTCTAAAAAACACTCACCCCAAAATCAACTGCGAAAACCCCACCCCACAATTGTTATGTACAGAATACACTCTGTAAGAGCGAATACATAAAATAACAATTTTAAATGACAGGCAAGTGGGGACATATGAAGCTTATCCCATTCCTGTGATCTAATCATAGCTATATTCATAGGTTTGGAGATTTTAAGACCAAAACGAGCAATCCACAGCTCTTCAAAAAGTAACTAAGTTTCTCTTCTTCCTTCCTCTACTAATTCCTAGCCTGTTTGTGAGAAGGAACCCTAAGAAGATCCCACCACTCAGGACAGAAAGAATACAAAGGAGATATAAAGGAGAAAATTTCTCTCCTTTTAATTTTTGGCTATACCCACCCTTAACCTGTTCTAATACCCTTAGCAGTGGTTGAAAAACTTGTTGTAATCTGGCCTCCACCTATTAACAGTGCCCACAGTCTATGAACAAGGGCCCTAATTTCAGATTTAAAATAATTCCCATGAACAATACATAAATCAGGTAGGAGATACCCCTCAATATATGCTAAAGACTTTTGAATAGTCCTATGAAGGATCATGAGGAAACTATTCTCATCTCCTGTTTTAGCTTTACACTGCTGTGCAATGAACGAATTTTAGGTATGTCCAATATAATATTCTACAGCCTGAACAATTGAAACCATTTAATAAGGTTGCTTATCTTGTGTAAGAGTGCAGAAAACAGGGGAGTAGAGGAATGTTAAGCAGATTACATGCAATTTTATATAGCATACAAAGTTGGATACTACCAGAGCCGTTATCAGCACTTACTTTGATAGGCAGTGCTCCAGCAACAAATGCCCTTCCATATATCTTTGTCACTGTGCCACGTTCTGTTAAGTTTATTGGGCTCAGCTCTTTGACTGGAGACATCTGGACCACAACTTCACCACCTCCTTGAGGATAGTAGCCCCTTTTTAGAAACAGTAATCAGATATAACTAAATGCAATGATCACAAGGAAACTAAGAAAAGGGCCAGAAGACTCTTTGTATATTTCACTATACATTTTTATGTTCCCGGTTATCATACATACAGATTTTCTTGATGTGTGCCTTAGAAACCCTTATAATGGAATTAGGTTCTCTAACAGTAATCCTTTGTAATGCACATCTTATTAACTTCCTAACACTAACCTACCAGGCACCTCAAAAAAAAGCTCAGTAATGCACTGCCTGTTCAGCATGTGCTCCTCTCAGGGAAGCCAACGGGAAACATTACACAGCAGCTGTAGACTCAGCATGGAAAAAATAAGACAGGAAGGAATCACATCCCATTCATCATACGGTGACAGTACACACAGGGGCAGCTAATGCAGATTAGTTCATGTATTATAATTTCATCGCTCAGTTTGATTGAGAGCACCTTGTGTGTGCCCCTGAGCTCACACATACGTTCAGTAAGGCCCAGCTCTGCTGCACATCTCCACAACTCACCTCCTTTTTATATCACAATTAAATGTGAAATTGAACTTTTCAACTATTGGCTTGAACACCTGAAAAATAAACACATATAAAAACACAGAGTGAATTTATTTTGCATTGATAATCTCCCACTCTTTAATGCAATCTTATTTTAAAAAAAAATCAACACAAAAATTTCAGTTATATTATTAAAAAAACCAATAGCCAGTCTCATCCATATAGCTTATTTGACATTCCTCATATTTCATTATCAATGTCACTTTGTGTAAAAGGATTTTCTTATGGAAAACAGAAGAGTAATTCACAGCACTTCTAGAATAAAGAATACATTTTAAGTGAAATTTTCTGTAGTAATTAAAACCAAAGAGACCATTTGCTGTTTCAGGAAATTCCATGAAACATTGGTTGCTCTCTACACCCAGTACACTAATAGTGTTATATTCCCATGCCTAATTCCATAATCACAAATAGACTTGCAGTAAGAGCAACAGAGAACAGCAGTTACGTTGCACACATATTCATGGAAGATGCACTAAGGCAAAGGAATTTCTCCCTACCATGACTGTGTAGTCTATCTGAGGAGCCATCTCCGCATTAGTCCCACCTTTTAAATGGAGCTCTGATGGGGAAGCAGCAAACAGCACACAGGGCATTGCTACCTGCATCAGTAGACACACACTCCTAAAAGCAATTACAAGATACTCAAATGTCATACACTCACAATCCATAGAATTCCATAGAATCATTATATATCAAAGGCAAATGACTTTCCAGAGTGTTTACTTCTGCATTTTATTTTCAAAATTATCTATAAACTTATTAGTCTTAAAAAAAAAAATTTAAAACTTCATGTCCTTAGCAAGCCTAAATACGAAAGTTTTCATTTCACAATAATTGCATCTTTAATAGTTCTGTTTGAAATAAAAGTTTTATGTATCTTACTTAGTATACTGATGGGACCATGAAAACTGCGGGTTTAGGTAGCAGAAAAGGCTTAGGCAGCAGTAACACTTTAATACTTATTCAATAACAAAATAATTCTAAAAGCTACAAAATTGCTTAGGAGCTGCTCAGCGCAAGAGAGTTCAGGGG
Source organism: Corvus cornix cornix (assembly GCF_000738735.6). Taxonomy (NCBI): domain Eukaryota; kingdom Metazoa; phylum Chordata; class Aves; order Passeriformes; family Corvidae; genus Corvus; species Corvus cornix. The sequence continues at coordinate 19,239,134 of NC_046338.1, read as the reverse complement.
CATAGAGAATATGCTTTTAAATACAAGATTCCTCTATCACTGAATCTCTCCACATATCACAGAGATAAAAAAACTTCCAAAATAAGTTTTGCAAAAGTGAAAGTTTGTTTGGCAAAACAAAACAGTTATCTCATAGGGGTTTCAAACATAATTTTGAATTGTAAAAACAGTAATCACCACAGAACTGAAGATAAACATGGGTTTGTTTTCTTAAGTAACTCTCAAATATTTGTGAACCATAGTGTGTCTCTTTTTTTCTTGTGCTTAATGATTAATTCTACTGCATTGTTCCTTACCCAAGCTCTTTTGTGCTAAGTAAAAGGCATCAACTTAGTTGTTTATACTACTGCAGCTCAGAAAAATATTTCTTAACTTAAAGAAAATTTTAACTTATGCCTGCTCTGGCTTATGCTTCCAAACAGCTCTTCCAAACAACACCAGCTTTCCACAGCTCAGCCCACTTGGTCAGTTTTGCAACAGATTCCAAGAACAAAGGGCCCAACACAGAAATATGGAAGAAACAGATAGAAAGGATCATGGATGAAATATGTTCCCAGTTCCAAAAGTATAACACGCTGTGCCACTATGAGTGTAAGTAAAATGTCAAAATTTACCTTATTATATGGTGATAATTTAAGACCTCATGGATGTGAGGTATTTATCTAATTTAATGCATTTGGTCCAATATGTAACATACTAATGTGAGAAAATAACACCTAAAGTTTTAAATACATGGGCAGCTGCTTTTTGCATAACATGGACCAAGTGTTCAGCTTTTATATCAATCACACTTTTAAACTTTGCACGTACTTCATGCATATCCTGCCTATACTACATGTTCTTTGGTCACATAAATCTGGCTCAGGCAGCACATATCCTGGGTCATTACCAAAGCATAAATGTTCTTACCCCTCTGACTCCCCCATCTATTGTGATAATTTTAAAGTTATCAGAAGCTGTGTACAAAGACATACCCTGCTGTTTTTGTATCTGCTATGTGGGTTCCACCTTTGATCTTCCCAGGAGTGAAGGTTATTTCTGTTGAGCCAATTTCTCCACCATTCAGCTTCCCATCACACAGATCTCGAACAATCTCCAATCCAGACAGATGCTGAGGTCTTAGAATGACAATACAAAGTTAAAGATACATGCAGGTAGACTATATGCTCATGCTACATTAAAAGAACCAGTAAACACCAACTAAGAAAAACTACAATTGCAAATTTCGATCAGACAAGGATCAGAAATTCACTCTGGTTGCTACAGTACTTCTCCTGAGTTGACAGGAGCCAAAGGAGCAGCATTCAGGCCATTCTGGAATATGCAGGATTCTGGTATCTTTTCCACTAGAATGGGTCCAGACAGATAGATGAGATGCAGGAGCAGTTGCTCGTCCTAATGTGATAAATGTGTGGACAGAAATGCAGGGGGATAATGATGGCAATACTGGCTGAGCCAGAATCGGTTGCAGCGCTACAAGAGACTTAACAGGTTTTCTATGTACCTGCCTTGTGCTTGTTTCCATTAGTTAGGGTAATTTAAATAGGAAATACACCAGCTCTTCTTTACACTGGAAATACACTAACTGTAGCAACACTAGGATATGCACTAGCTGTTCTTAACGCTGTACGCTCGGTAAGCTATGTTTTGCTCAGGCATTACATGACTGTATTTCGTGTTTCAAACCGTGTTCTTCTTAGCATCTTCAGAACCATTTTCGAGGCGGCGGCCGGGCCCTCACCTGCCCCGGCTGCAGCCCGAGGCGGGAGCCGCTGAAGGCACTGGCGAAGGAACCCAGCCCGGTTCATGCCCTAGCGTTCCCACTCATTCCTTGTGAGCCACAGACGGGATTTTCTGGTAAAAAGGCTCTTTTAAAGCAATGGAAACACAGCGGTTTCAGACGAGAGCAGCCGAGGCCTTGCGCGGCCGTGTCCCGGCCCCGGAGGGCGCCACACGCCGTAAGTGACCGGCTGAGCGGCCCGGGACCGCCCGGGGAGGGTCTCACCTGAGGCCGGGCTGGCTCCGCCCGGCGCGGATCCGGCGCACCCGCAGCGGCAGCCCCAGCAGGCAGCTCAGCGCCGTGGACACCCGCAGGATCTGCCCCCCCTGCACGGAGAAACGGCGCTCGTCAGGCGCTACGGCACTTCCCGCCCACCCGGCCAGCCCTTACCGCTGCCCGGGGCCAGGTAAGCCGCGGCCCGCTGGCTCTCACCCCCTCCATGATCCCGCCATCTATCTCCACCATGTCCCCGTCCATGGCTGGCGGGGAGCGGCCGCGTCGATGGGATCCCGACGGGGTCCTAAACACGGCGAGCCCTCGGCGAAGCAGCCCCAGGTCAAAGAGTGCTTGACGATGCAGGCACGCCCGGGATGCTCGGGTGCCGGGGCTGGGGGCGGGCGGCGGTGCCGGGCAGGCGCAGAGCAGAGGCACCGCCCCGCCGGGGCGGCTCCGCCGCAGGGAGGAGCAGCCGCCGGGCCCTGGCGGCCAGGCAGCGGGGCGCGTCCCGGCGTTCTGCAGGAGGCAGTGCCTTTCTCCTGTTCTGCACGGTGCGCGGAGCACGGGGACCGGACAACAGAGGCACTTAGGAGGTCACAGCCATGGGTGCAGCGCTGCCGCCGGAGCAGAGCGGCCGGATTGCTGCCCTTCCCCGTTAAAAGCGAGTTTTCCTCAGAATCACAGAATGAATTAGGTTGTAAAAGACTCCTGTGCGAATACCACAATGTCAACCAGACCATGGCACTAAGTACCACGTCCAGTCTTTTCCTTAAACACCTCCAGGGTTGGTAACTCCACCACTACCCTGGGCAGCCCGTTCCAATGTCTAATCACCCTTTCTATGAAGAGATTCTTCCTACTAATGTTCAAAGTAAACCTCCCCTGGCGCCTCTTAAGACTATGTCCTGTCGCTTGTCACCTGGGAGACCAGGTCGACCCTCACCTGGCTACAACCTCCTTTCAGGTAGAACCACAGACACGGGCGTGTTGGTCTGGCAGGCGCGCTCAGGACTTTATTACACGTGTATCGGGAATGGCCGGACCCTTCGCGCTGCCCCTCCCGCTAGTGCGGCTCGGGGAAGCCTCACGCCCTGCACCGCCACCAGCGGCTCTGCTCCGGGAGCCCCCGCACAGGGGGACGCTCTCCCGGTCCCTCCCGTGGGCGTGTGCGGGCCCCGAGCGCCGCCCGGCCCGCGGCCCCCGCCCGCTCCCGGTTGGCTGTGCCGGCGCGGCCGCCGCCGGTTGGCTGTGCCGGGGGTGTGTGCGGGGCCGCTCTGCGCGGGTAAGATGGCGGCCGTGACCGCGCTGAGGAGCAGCTGCCGAGCCGCGGGGCGCCTGGTAAGGGGAGCGGGGGCCCCGCGGGCGGCGGCGCTCCCGGCCAGCCGGGGCGGGGAGGGATAACGCGCGGCATCCCCGTGTCCTGTTGCTGCCGTCCGGCGGGCAGACAGCGAGCACCGTGCCTCTGCAAACACGACGCGCTCGCGGACCTGCCGCCTCGGCAGTGCCCGGGGGCGGGCGGCGCCTCAGCTCCCCTCCCCGCTGTGCGCTCCCCGTGCTCCGCGCAGGTGACCGAGCCCCCGGCGGTGCCTGGGACCGCCCGCCCCGCGCTGCACAGGGAGCCCCACAATTGACACCCTCCGCCCCGCGCAGCCCCCGGAGTGCCCTGCCCTTGCCCATGCTCTCTGTGAAAGAAACGTGTGCCTTTCTGTAATAAGCCAGTGACATCCTCCTCTTCTGTTATTTCTAAGTCATCCCATTATTGCTTTGCCTATACGTTGCTGTGCCATCACCGCTTCTCCTCCCTTTGCATACCGCATCTGCACGGAGACGGTGTGGCTACACGTACAAAAAAGGGAAATGGGTTTCTTTGAATCCCAGGAGCCTTGATACTTAAAAAGTAGTTGAGATACCTTACCATAAGAAGTGAATCTACTTGGTTGCCTTTTAGGATACTTACAATCTCATGAACATAGATTTAGTTCATGCTTCCTTCTGTCTTCTTGTATTACAGTCTTTTTGCTGTTATGAAGAGTGTAGGCTTCCAATTATATCACCCCTATTTTGTGGGATGTCAGAGAAGAAATAGCTTTTGAAACTTAGAAACAAAATTAAGGATCGGTTCCAGTTTCTATTATTTTTTTCCTCTTAATAATTCATATTGTAATTTTAAAGCATGATGATGAGGAATTTTTAAATGATACTTTTGTAATCTAGTTTTAAGCTAGTAATTTATAAGTATTTATTAATAATTTTACTAATTAGGAGCACTGAAAATAACGCTTTCTTTTTAGTTTTATTTCTAACCATCTACTCTTAAATCCAGAGGGAGATTCTGATGAGAATGCTCATCTTATCCACCTTATCTAAGTACATGCTGAACTATAGAATTGGCTGGTTTATAGTGCGTGTTTCTTGCAAGCACATTTTCAGTCTGAGCCAGGGAGCCTTTGTGTTAAGTGGTAGGGAAATGGCAGTTACCAGGACACTGGGACGTGTGCTAGGTTTTTAAATAAGGGATGACATCGGACTAAAACATGTTACGAGGGGTGTTGCTCTAGTATATAGGTAACTATATACTTGGAAATATAGAATAGGTATGCAAAACAGATGCAATGCTCATTAAAATGACTCAATGGGACAGAAGTCAAGAGAGTTCAGCAGGGCAGTATCCTTTAATGCAAAGTCATTGCCTGTGAGCATGTACTGTTCAATTTGACTTGGAAATTTAGTGTTACTCAATCAGGTAATCAGTTCTCTGCAGGCTGCTTAAAAATATTTTGTTCTGAGGCCAGCATACATTTTCAGGATCAGTGGTAACTTAGAAAACCAGAGTTGGCTTGTTTTTGAGGAAACAACCAGAGCTGAACCTGAGGAGCAAGGCAGTTCTCCCCCAGAGTGTACTCAGCTCCGCTGTTGGCTCGGGTCAAACCACAGCTCTGTCAGCCAGGCTGGTGTGGCCTCAGTCCCAGCAAGAGACTGAGTGGGCCCTCAGTTTCTTTTTGCCAGTGTCACTCTGCACATCGAAGACTTGCACAGGAAAGGTGTTACCTTGCTGTGGCATTATTGCCTTTCAATTGCTGTATAGTGTAATAGTAGTGACATTAACAAGCTCAGTACCAGCAGTTATGTTTGGGGTTTATTGATAGATCTTTCCAGACATGGGAATATGTAGATGGGTATGCTATGGATATTAGAGCTAATTTTGTCTTTTAGGTACCGTTTTTATTTCCTTATTTGGCATTACACCAGTATTGTGGTGATTAAATGCTGAAATTGTAAGCACAGTCTCTTTGTTTAGTGGATTTTCATTTTTTCCTTGTTAGTAAGGAACACTGTTCTGTGAAGAGATTGTGTACTGTATTATTACTCTTAACATGCTAGCACACCAACTTTTTGGTAGAGAATGTGCAAAACTGAAAACCAGAAAGATTCCGTTTTTAAAACTGCTGTAGTTTTGAATTATTCCTACAGATATAATATGAAACAGCATGGTAACTCTTCTGTAACAACACCAGTCTCTTTTTTTGGCAGTGACATTACTAATTCACTACCTGCATTGGTAACCAAAGGTTAAAAACACATGGAAATCATTGTGAAACTTCACATTTAGAAATAGTTCAGAGATTTGATGTGCTCCTTGTGATCATCTTCACAGGTAAATACTGAATGTTTTTCATTTAGGGTCATATAAAGAGACAAGAGGGTTTTTGCAAGTTTGTGACAAAAAGGTCTAGTTGAACAATTTTTTCAGTAACATTTTTATGTAAACATATACCCTTCAAGTGGGAAGAAAGCAGAATTAAAAATAGGAGAAAATAGGATTGTGAAGAGGTATGTTATATACCAGTTTTGTAGTTTAAGGAGAACTTTAAATGTATTCCTAAAATATGACTTTTCGTAGCTTAAAATTGCCATGTTACCTGATTGTTGAATATGGAAAGTTGTTTGGAGGACCAATGGAAAAATTTTGTGTTTGCTTGTTATAGGAAGTAGAAAAATACTCATTTTAAATCAGTAGGTATGATCTTAGAGCAGGCAACTGAAAGATAACTCATATGATACAACTTTGATGTGTCCATTATGATGGATTGTGTTGTATAAATGTTTGTTCCTTAAAGAAAGGTGATATTAAATATAACTTGCAGTACTAGGTTAAATAATACAGAAAATGAGTACATTGTCAGTTCAGAATTGTATGGCCTGCTGAATAACGTACTTTTTAAAGAGCGAAATGTGGTAGCAAATAGTTGAACAGTTTGGGGTGTGGGGGGGGAAACAGGAAGTTTCATATGCTCTGTAGTTACTGAAAGGATTTTTTAAACAAGAAGTTAAAATGAACTTTCCCATGCAGGTGTGCTGTTTTCTGGCTCCTCTAAGAAGATAATTTCTAAATTTTACAGTTTTGAGCTACTTGAGGTACATTGTAGCACCTGAATTTTTTTCGTATCTCTGAATAAGTTAGAGATAGTATCTACAGAGAGACTGTTATTTTTATAACTTTTACAGCACTTTTAATACAATATAACACCAGAATTACATTAAATTTAATAAATTTTACTAGACAAGAACAGGTCTAAACTAACTTGTGTTGAGATTAATAAAATACCTGTTTATGTCAATGCAAGCGCTACCAGCTTTGCTTTTGTTCACAATCATGACTGATTACATGATGCTTTAAAGCATAAAGTTTTGTCTGAAGAATCTTTCAGAAAATTCTGTAGACTGTTTTAAATTGATTTCTGGATAAATATAATTGTAACCATAAAAGGAAACCATCTCATGCCCAGTTCTTACAAAATATCTTTGAAGCTAATTTGGAATGATGTTTACTTGGAAATTATTGCCTCCTATATAGGAACAAAAACGAAAGGGCAACTCCCTGTGCCCTCTGATGTGAATTTCCTTTCTGATTAGTACTTCTGATCAACCTCTGATGGGAATTAGAGCTGATGAAGAAAATGATGCTGGTTTTCCCTTCAGTCTAGGAAAATCTTCCAGCATTCATCCTGGATAGGAATATTTCAGATGGCTGATGTACTTGATAGTATGTGTGCTTTTTGTGTGCCTGTCCTGATTAAGCTAATTCCTGAGAGAAACAATAGCAGTGAATCACTCACCAAATCCTGTCATGATTTTTGTTAATCAGTTATGTCACTGTGACTTTGATCTCCCCATTTGTTGTGTTAGTGAAAGAAGTTAAAGAACTGCAAAGCTTTTGCTAATGTAAGGGTTATTGTATATTCAAGAATGTATTCAGCATCATTGTGTTTCGGTAAGAACTTCTCTTATATAGACTAGAATGAAACGATTTCAGTATTGATGTTACATCAGGAATGTTAAATGAGCTCTGCATCCTCAGTCCATTGTATTAACCCTTGAGACTTTTCTCCCCAGGTTTGCACTCATCACATTAGATCGTGCAGCAGCATTCGCTTTATAAAATCAAAATATGTGTGCGTGTTTGACAAATCTGCCCTCAAGTTTAGTCATCAACAGCGATTATTCAGAACATCTGCTGGTAATCCTTTTCATAATAAAATAATTCATTTTAATTTGCTATTTTATGAGTGTTATGTTAGAGGTTTGCATACGGCTGGTGTGTAGACTATTTCTGATTAAGTCAGATTTTTCTGCCTGATATCTTGTATTTAATGTTAAACATGCTGTATTTTCTTATTCTCTGTTTCAAGTTTCATGTGGCCAAATTGTCCAGTTTAAGCTTTCTGACATTGGGGAAGGAATTACAGAGGTGACTGTAAAAGAATGGTAAGCTCTGCTTTTCTGGAAATCCACTAAGAAATCAGCAGGTAGTTTAGCAGCTTTAGTTATATTATCAATTCATTATCTGAGAACATTTCCTGGGTTACTAGTGAAGTTGTTCTGGTTTCATTTTCCACATTTTAAAACCTTGTACATACGGAGCTTCACATTTTGTTCATTTGCAATCTGGTATATTTGTGAGTGGAAAAAGTGGAAGGAATGGGATGCACCTATATATAGGATTTTCCTTCAGTGATTAATGTTTTTTAAGTTCAGGAGACCTGTCTTTCATTGTGTTTACTTAGACTGAGCTTTAGAAACAAATGACTAGTCTGGAGAGTCCACATAATTTTATCCTATAACCCTTCTCTATTGCTTTTAGTAAAAGATTTGAACTTTTAAATTGTTTGTAGAAAGCCAGCGATTAATGGATTAAACAAAATCAATGTGCACAGTGAATGAAGGCAGTGCTGAAAGGCCTTGTTCTTTGCACAAATACCTCTCTTTGCATGGAAGACAGTGTTCCCCACTATCCATCTCTTTCCTGAAACTGATCGTGTACTTCTGACAATTTGAAACTAAGAACTTCCTTGCATTCAGATTAAGCTGGGCTCATTCTTATTTTTAGATGCTTTATAATCTGACAGGAAAACTCTGCTTTACTAAAGCAGATGTAGTATGTGTATAATGATATTCATAATCATTGTGTCATTTCACCCAACAAAGGGTTCTGCAGCAGTCAGGCAAAATGCATATAGCCGACACATCCAGTATGTAGAATTTGTCTTCTCATCTGGAATGCATTTCCATGTTGTGGGGATGTATATTACTGAACTTAGCAAAGGAATACACAGAACAGATTTTTACACTGACTGTGTTTCACAGTAGGCTGTGTGTTGCCTCCTAGGTACATAAAGGAGGGTGACAGTGTGTCTCAGTTTGACAGCATCTGTGAGGTACAGAGCGATAAAGCCTCTGTTACTATCACCAGTCGTTACGATGGCATCATTAGAAAACTCCATTACAGCATAGATGATATTGCTTTTGTTGGAAAACCACTAGTGGACATTGAAATTGATGCTTCAAAAGGTACTGTAAGCCATTTTTTTTTCTTGCATATTTTATGTTTGTTGCCATAAAACAATCAGTGACACAGAAGCTTACTTTTTCCTCCTGAAAATCTTAAAAGATTCTTTTCCCTTTATAAACTCAAGGAATTTAAATAGAGAAAGTTGCAATATTTTATTAGAGTTTAAAATCTCCTAGACATTTCCTATTGCATATTTAGCTTAAGCAGCAGCCTTTAACAAACTGTGTTCCCGTCCATATTAAATCAAAGTAAATAGTAAAAACTTCAGCTGTCACAGAATCACAGAATGGTTGAGGTGGGAATTTAACAAATGCTTATAATGTAGTAAAGTTAGTTACTTTCTTTTTGTTTGCAGGTGTTTCTCCAGAAGAAGATGTTGTTGAAACACCTCCTATGTCTCATGAAGAGCACACTCACCAAGAAATAAAAGGTCACAAAACATTAGCAACCCCTGCAGTTCGTCGCCTGGCCATGGAGAACAATGTAGGTTTGCTGAATAAGGTCCTGCTGCATTTTACCCAGCTTTTATATGGCAGTTTGACTGTCTAGAAGAACACTGATCTAGATGAAACACTTGTTTTCAAATACATTTTACATGTATGAAAACTGTTGTAGAAATGAAGAGGATTGTGCTTTCTGATGATTACGGTGGATAGAAAAAGAATTACTGGGCTTAAAACACAGCTAGGAAGCTTTAGGCTGAAGATTGAGAAGACCTTTCTAGAATAAAAATAAGAAACTGTCAGAGGAGATTCCTGAGAATCTCTACAGAGAAAGAAGGAGGGGAAAAAAACCCAAAACAACCTTGTTTTGTTTTTTAGATTTGTATTAGAGCAGAGGATATACTAAGTGATGTTTTACATGCTTTTCTAATGCCTTTTTTCCCCTATGAATATTCCATTGGTTTTGAAAGCTTATGATGCATTTTTGGAGAGAATTAACTCAAATGAATACTTCACTATTGATCCTGTGAGGTAATTAAGAGGTTAATAGTATTCTCAGTTCCTCCTTGAAGTATGCAATCAAACATAGTGGGACTAGTGGGACTTTTGGATGATTTGAACAATGTTGAATACCTAGTAAATTATAGAAAGGGAAAGAAAACTGCAGATATGTTGGATCAGAAATGGGAGCAATTTTAACCTTAGCTCACAATATAAGATATTTTTATAGTGCTGTGAAACTAAAGTGTCACAGCTTGTTATGTACTTTTCAGATTAAATTGAGTGAAGTTGTTGGGACAGGGAAAGATAACAGAATCCTTAAAGAAGATATACTCAACTACTTGGCCAAACAAACAGGAGCTATTCTGCCTCCATCACCGAAGGCTGAAATTGTCCCACCTCTGCGAAAAACAGAGACTGTGCCAGCTGCTCCAAAGGACAAAGCACGGAAAATCCCTCTACCTGTTTCCAGACCCATTGCATTTTCAGGAAAAGATAAAACTGAACCTGTAACAGGTAAATCATGAAATACAGAGTCTTGAGACCATGGTCACAGTAGGCTACCAGTAAATGTTGCTCTGTGAAAAGCTGATTCTTTTTGATGGGAGTGTTTCATGTTAGTGTTATGCAAGTGAGCGTTTAGGAAAACATTCTCTATAAGAAGCATCTCCACTGAAATTATTTTATGAAATATTTGTTGATGTTTTGGTTGGAAGGAGTTGGGCTGCAAATTGCATTTGGTCATTCTTCAAATGTATGCTGAAACAGGTAGGAATTCTGAAACATGGATTTGTCATGGTAGGGATCATTATGCAACGATAATGGCAAAGTGCAGCGAATTTAAGGGTTTATCAGTGCTTGATAATAGCATACTGCACTATTATGTGAACAGTATTCACACTTGTTCAGGAGAACAGTGCCATAAAAGACACTAAAGTAACAAAAAATCACATTAAAAGGGGAAGATTAAGGTTTTTTGCTTGCCTTTCAAGCAATGTTTATTGGGAGAGGCTGGAAAGAGAAATGCAGATTATCATATTATGATTTCACATTCATGCATACATAGGAGAGAGATGTAGTAATATAGTCTGAAATGTTACAGTCATCAAAATTGAGTTCTGTGAACTGAATAACTCAGTAAGTGCTGTTTACCCTGTTCTTTTCTGGTTATGGTTTGGCTTTAGTTTGGTTTTCGTAAGCTGTGTAATTTGTTTAATGGAAACAGATGAAATTTCACCATAACTTCACAGAAGCTCCTTTTGTTGGTTTAAGAAGACAATGAATATTTTCCAGGTTTTCAGAAGGCCATGGTAAAGACTATGAGTGCAGCCCTGAAGATTCCCCACTTTGGTTATTGTGATGAGATTGATTTGACTCAACTTGTTCAGCTGCGAGAAGAGTTGAAACCTCTAGCTGAACTCCGTGGAGTTAAGCTTTCCTTTATGCCTTTCTTCATAAAGGTGAGGCATGCAGCAGAGCCCTGCAGGGAGTACTTACACAGGTTTTGCCAAAATCTGTTCAATGATTGTTGTAAGTTTGGAGCACCTCTCTATCATCTGAGTTATGGCAGATCACAAGAAAACTTTAAACTTGTTTTTTGTTTATTGAGCCACTTATCAATTTACAGTTGGAATTGCAGCTAGGGTTATGCAATATAATTGAAATTTTTAAAAATATTAATGGGAAAGGGTAGAGTGCCTTCAGCATCATTTAATATGGAGGTAAGCATCACTAGGTGTTTGCATCGCACAAAACAAATTTTTGAAATTGTCTGTATTTTTTGAGCTCCTTTAAAATGAACCTCATATGAAATGCATCACCTTTGTTGTTGATGTTATTTTTATAATCTTTGTATTGCTAATGAATCCCTTAGATCTCTCACTGTTGTCCCTTCTATTGTTCAGAAGAGCAGGCAGTTGCACTCATTTAGTTGCCATGGTTCCATTTCCAACTGTTGGCCTCGCTGAAGGCTGATGCGATGCACTGCCTAAGCTGTGCAGTGAATGCACAGCTTAGTCTGAAATTTCTCATAATGCTGTTGCACTCAGAGTGCTACCTAAACACTCGTTCCATATTGTTATTAATCTAAATTTTCTCCTACCATTACTTCTTTCCCATGGAGCTCTCTGGTTATAAAATATAAACCTCTTATTTCGTTTCCTTTTGTTTTATTTAACCAGGCAGCCTCTCTGGGATTGTTGCAGTATCCCATTCTTAACGCTTCTTTGGATGAGAACTGTCAAAATGTCACATATAAGGTTTGTAAACTATGGATAAACGTTGTGAGCAGAAAGTGTACAGTAATGTCTAACAGGGGCTTTTCAGAAGCCTGAGCTAATTATAAGAACCAAAATTATGGTGTTGTGCAGGAAAATAATTTGTGTGCTCAGATTTTGAGATCTAGATTTGATTTATTATTGGTCTTGTTTCAGTAGATAGTTTCAGTTTGTTAGATAAGAGTCACTTTGTTATTCAGACTTGCCTCAAAAATGCATACTGATATGTTGATTTCCTATTTTTCGCCTGAATATAGGCCAAGCTTTTAAAATGAGAACATTTCAAATCTAATACAACAATTTTTAAGTAATAGCACAGTGGTTCTACTGTTCCAACACTCAACCCTTATATATTAAAGTACAGTCTTGATAAAAGTTACAGCATTTTCATACAAGCTGCTGGATTGATACTTCTGGGCAGCAAATATCTATTTTCTTAAGTTATGTGTACTTGCTCCTTGAAGTACAAACTCTTTTTGTGCTGTTTTATAAATAGCTCTCAGAATCCTTATATTCCTTCCAACAAATGAAAAGCAACTCAGTTTCTTTTATTTTTTTGTAATTTTAGTGTTCTCTTTAAAATCTGCTATGCATGTTTTGTTACACATGTGATCATCCTAAAGTGCGATGTTTTCAGTGTGAAATTGATTCCAGGACTTTGTATTCTCTGAAGGTGAACCTGTTAGCATCAATTTACAGTTTGCAGATGTGAGGCTAATATTAAAAAAACGACATCATTTTCTCTCCTCAGAGTTGTATGCAGGAGTTGCTTACTAAATACAGCACTTTCAGGTTAAAAAGATAAATAAGAAAAATGTAATTTAAGTGTCTTTTTATGTAAGATACATTTTGTGTTGACAGTTTATATTAATATCTGGTTAATGACACTTGTTGCAGGCTTCACACAACATTGGAGTTGCAATGGACACAGAGCAAGGTTTAATTGTCCCAAACGTGAAAAATGTACAAGTCTGCAGTGTGTTTGACATTGCTGTGGAATTGAATCGCCTACAGTCCTTGGGCTCTGCAGGCCAACTGGGAACAAGTGACCTCACTGGGGGAACATTCACCCTTTCAAATATTGGCACAGTAAGTACAGGAAAAATGAGAGCTACATCTGAAATCTGCTTCTGAAATGCAAACTTTACTGAAGTTTAATATGCAGAGAACAAAACCTGTAGCAAATAATTCAAAAGGCAATCTGCTTTGAAAAACAACTGTTAAATAATATCCCCACCTTTTCCTTTTCTAGATTGGTGGCACTTATGCCAAACCAGTGATACTACCTCCTGAAGTAGCTATTGGAGCACTGGGAAAGATACAGGTATATTAACTTTATCTCAGTGATGTGAATGTTAGCTAAGGTCATGAAAATGGAACATGGAGTCTCTCTTTGTTGCAGAGAAACTGCATAACTCATGGTTGAAAAGTTTGTGGTGTTTTTAGACGTTTAAATGTTTAATTAGAAGTCTCTTACGCCAAAGTTTTATATTTATTTTCTAGAATCCTGTTATATTTCACTCACATCTGTGTTTAGCCTGCTAGTTACTAAGAAACAATCTAAATATAGTTTTACAAGTTTACCAGCATGGCAATAGCAATTTTGCTATCATCAGGGAAAAAGCTTAAGAAGTATTCCAAAAATGAAGTTTAATTTCATGAGCCAGATAGCTGAATCCATACAGAATTTTGAATGTGAAGGCAGTTTTATATTTTCTGAATTTCAGGCTTTAAGTCTTTAATGTAGACATTTGAGCTCAATGCTGGAAATGAAATTAGTACTAACTGAAATTACTTCTTCTATGTGCTTCCTCTGAGCATTTTTTTAGAGATGCTTTAAAGAAACAGACATGTTGAGAACTAACAGTGCAATAAACTATTCAGGAGGAAACTTTTGAGTCAGGAAAGGCTGTTACTATTTCAGTATTTCCATTGTGGTGGAAAAGGGCTATGACTCTTTATTATGCAGGCTTGCAATATATTCTAATCTACAGCACAAACAGTAATGGAAAGGTCTTGGGTTTTAGTGTGGTGCTACTGCTGTCTATCTAATTCAGCAAAATGTTTAAATTTAGATCAACAAATTAACAAGAACAAAAAAAATACAGATTTGCTAATGGAAGTATCTATTATTTCTGTTTTTGTCCTTCCTCTGATTTTTAGGTTCTTCCTCGGTTTAATGGGAAAGGTGAAGTATTTAAAGCACAAATAATGAATGTGAGTTGGTCAGCTGATCATCGCATCATTGACGGAGCTACAATGGCCCGGTTTTCTAACTTGTGGAAATCTTACTTGGAGAACCCTGCTTCGATGCTGCTGGACCTTAAATAAAGGAAATCATGGCTAGAATATGCCTTTAAACTGTGGATTAGACTGAATAGCTAGAAAAGCTGTCTCTGCTAACATGTGCCCTTTGCTACGTGCATTATATAGTAATGTTATGTGGTTAAAAGTTCTCAACAGCTGATATCAGTCTCAGTTAGTTGTTACTTCTTTTAATTAGTATTGCTGTAATTTCTTCTACAGCAAACTGTCAAACTAAATAGGTCACAGCTTCTGAATATGGTGGTGGAATGTCTTTATTTTGCCTTTTATAGTAAGAATGATTGTCAGGCTGGTGTGACTGAGTGCCACTGCTCTACACCTGCAGTATTTATAATCTGAAGGGGAATTCTGGAGGGGCATACTCATAGTTCTTCCATTTTGGACACGTAAATTTATTTTAACAAATAATATCTGAATTCCCAAAAGGGATTATGCAAAAATCATGTACAAATAAAATGCCTTTAATGCTTCTGCCATAAGATGTTCAGAGAGCTTTTTGTTGTTTAATTGAATAAACCTCTTAAGTCTTTTGCTAGTCCACTTTTTCCTGGCAAGTACTTGCACAGGTACTCTTTATCAAACTATAAATGAAGAGGCCATATTTATTCAAATGCTTACTGACAACACTGATTGATAACTATCAAGGCCTTAATACTCTCTAGAATATCCTGTATTTTTACAGGCTGATAGTAGTTTCAGTCCTTAATGCTTTCCAGTTATTTTTATTTCTTATAGAAAGCATCTGTCTGTTAAAACCAAACAAGAAAGAGAAAACAAAATAAAAAAAGAAGGATCTTGTTTTATTATTTTGTCATTAGGTAAGCCTGACAGTAAGCTGATCGTGATCTACAAGCTTGCATTGTGTTATCGATACTCAGATACTAGAATTTGACAGATTTATCAGATTCAACAAAGAATGGACATTAAAAATACTGTGTGAGATAAGGACTCTTAAACTCAGATACAAGGCACATAATGAATAGGTTCAAGTTAATGCCTTTAGAACAGGAAACTGTTATGTGGCTTTAAGGTAACTTAACAGATCATGAGGATTGCACTGGTGATTTAATGGGAGATATGAAGAAAACTGTTGGATGTAAATACCTTCTAGACACATAAGTTTCACACAGACACAAGAAAAGACAGTTACATAGCCTTAAAAATGAATTTGTAATGCACAAAATGGACATTTTCTCCTTTTTTTAGATGTATCAAAAACAGGAGCATTCTCCAAAATTGTAGACCAAAGTTGTCTATTGCATTTAGCTGTGAAGATTTGAGACAGGCTGCCAGAGGTGGAATCCCTGCTATCCATGATGCTGAGACTGAATAAGAGGAAAGCTGGTAATGTAGGAGGGGGAGTGTGGAGCATCCATGTAAGGTGCTATTAATATTTCTATTGTGGTATAAGGGTCTTTATATAAAGGTCATTTCTTGCAAAGTTTGACTAATATATCATGCTTATCACCTATTTCATTTTTATCAGATTTATTTATTCCTAATAAAAAATATAAAGCCACAAAGAATTGTAGTAATATTGTTTTTATTTGTGAATTTTATGCAGGCAATCCTGTACAGGTGACTCAAACTCTTTCTTCTAGCTTTAAAGAACATACTGTGCTCAAGGCTACCAAAAGAACACAGCCTAATATCTACTTTCCTACAAGTATGTTGTTGTGGTAAGGGCTTAGGATAAAGGCTTAGGATATTTTTTAATCTGATGACCATTGAGAAAATAAATTGAGGAAATATAAGTGTATGAAAGAAAGCAATAAAATTACTTTGAGATATTTAAGACAGAATAATTTTACTTACACAAGGAGTGGATTGAAAGCTAAAGTACTTAGTGTCTTTCTAAGTAGGTATTGGTGTTCATGTATTTAGTTTGTGGTGGACTGGAGAGGGTCAGGGTTTTTTTGTTATAAAGTTCTGTGTGGTAGAGTTATAACCAAATTGATGTTACTTTTAAAATTTCATCTTCTTCACATTTTATACTCCAGTGCAGTTGGTTAGAACTATCCAGTTTTATGGCTTCTGCCTTAAATAGTCACCTGTGATTATTGTTGTCTCTCTTTCCATTTGATTGAAGAAAAAGATTCTGACAGACTTGTTCTCCTTTTATCTTCTCCAAGGGCTATTTGAAGAAATAGAATGTTAAATATGTTTCATGAGGAAGCATGAAAAGGGGTGAGTAATAACCCCTCTGCACATCCCGATAAAGATTATTTTTCTGTCTGGACTTTGATAATTTGCACTAAATTCTTCAGCAAGAGAATTCTTCAGCATGGGCAAGAGTAATGAGTGAAATACTTACTGATGTAATACTTTTTCTAGTTTATTTAGTCAATGTTGCTGTTTAATAGCACTTTGAAGCTCAGTTACCTTGCAGAGAAGCATTACTAAAGAAAGCAGCTGTTTTTAACTCAATACTAACCTTTTTTATTTTTAATTATAATTTTTAATTCAAAACAAACTCATTGTGTAGTATAACAAGTACTCCTTTGTTCTACTTGTTCACAATTTTTAAACTTCTGTTAAAGGGAGTCTAGTTTAGGGGAGCCCAGTCACACTCTGCAAACTGGGAAGACTTTAACAGTGGTAAATGCTTGGGGGGGTTGCAAAAGTGCCTCATGTGATGCCTTCTATTCTCAGCATAGGTTAAAATTAGAACTAGACTGACATTGCATTGGAGTCTGAGTGAGGGTTTTAAATGGGTTTGGTAATACAGACAAGATTCATAATTTATCTCTGCTCTTGTCCAGAAAGCAATGAATCACAGAAAATCCTTGAACACACCAAATAATTGAGGTAAGTTGTTGTTAAACTCTTTCTGATACTTGGAGGTGAAGTTTTTGGGAGATCTGATTACTTGGGAGTGAATTTGCAGCTGTTTTACAGCCACGTTTGGGAATTCACTTCTGAATTGTTGGCTGTGATGGCATGATTATTATGGTTTTATTTTCCTGACAAATAATAAGATCTAAGAACAAGAACTTTTTGATGGTAGTCATGTTATATCATGAAATACTCCTGAAAATAGTCATATACTTAGGCCCTTTGGTATTTCATGGTTCTAAGGCAGTACTTGTTGAATAGTACACTTTCCACAGCAAAAGAGAGTTGCCCAGAGTAAGCTTTACTGGAAATAAATATTGGTTTGACTGTATAGTATGACACTGGGTTTAGTAGTACAACTATTAACAAATGTCTCTTTTCTGCACAATTTGTATAAAAATATTTCTAGTTTTCTACCTAAAAAGGCTTGTAGTTCAAAAAGTGTCTCTAAGCAACAAGAAATTATAGATTAGTTAATCACTTGATCTCAGTAGAAATTTAACCTTGAAAAAATCATGCAGTTTGAATAGTAACCACTAACTGGAGCAAAAAAACCTCATGCATACATAGCATTACTGTTGCATATTGGGATGGGGATGGGGAAGGGTAGTTACTCTGATGACCATTGAAAGAGAAGCTAATCCTTCAAATTAGTAAATGTGATCACATTTATGTGGGGGAGGGAAAGAGGATACAGTCCTCTCTTTACAGGAAAAAAATCCAATTCCTCTGTAGGAACCCAAAGGCCAGACTGCACTGTGCCACGCTGGGGTTGCCATTTGTGTCACTTCTCAAATCCTGCCATTTTTCCCTAACAAACAGAGAACAGCTAAGAATAATAAATATTAATGTATTAGACCACATTCTTCTTTATTCAAGATTTATAATTTGATTTTTATGCTGTTTTTGCAACAGGAAGGAATCCTGACATTTTACATATTATTTGCTTACAGATTTTAACTTGATTTCAGTATAATCAGGCTTTACAAATAAGTATGTTAGCAAAAGATGTCGTAAACATAAAATAGAATGACTGACAGTTTGAACACAAAAATGGTCACTAAGCAATTGTGGCTTATCCAGGCCATACAGAATTATAACAGAAAAAATATAAAAGAAAAGATTGGTTCGAAAAGACAGACCTGCAGCAATTATTGTAGGGAAATATATGTATGAAAAGACATGAAATTCCTCTTTTGTTGTCACCTACCTGCTTGTTGGGAAGAAAATTATCCTTACTTTTTTAGTTTGAAGCATATGTAAGATATTTTTCTTACTTGCCCCTACAAGTATCAGTAAAAAGTTAGAAAGGGAACATTCCAATCATCAATGTTCAGAGTACACTGCTGCTGGCATGAAGTTTAGCCCTGCAAGCTTATCTGAGTATCAGTGTCTTGGCTCCAGTAATGAAAATAACAATGATTTTTAGAGGTATGCACTGATTAGGAAGAGTGAGTATCCTATTTTGCTGCTCCTCAGGACAATATGTATTAATTATCTCACTAAAGGATAGATAACTTTAAAAGTTTAGACTGAATTTAATTTTAAATGTGAGTTCTGACACCCAGTAGGGCTACACAAACATTCAAAGAGAAATCAGAAGAATTTAAAAGCCTTTTCCTAAAGGTAATGCATTACTAACTATAAAATACAATGTAATGAGTTAAGCTATGAAGAAAATGAATGCAAATAAAGTATACTAATTAATTTCCTAGAACAGTTCAGTTCTTATAAAGTGCAAAACTCCTGTAGCTGCAAGTATTTATATCAGGTAGGTGCCAGAATGCTGCTATCAGAATTTAACTGCCTTAGATTGCAGGTAACAGCTTAATTTCTTCCTGGGATGGGAATGAGTACTCAAATCTGCATTTAAGAATTATTAAGGTCAATGCATAGCCTACCATTGGAAGGAACTGAGAGAAGCAGTTGTTCACTGATAAGAATGCAGAGACTGCAAAAAATACCATTTCTTATTATAATAAAATTTATCTAGGTGCAATTATCTATTTTTATAAAGAGAAAGCAGTCAATAAAATCCTGTCAGTTCTTTACATTAATTTAATAACATAATGAAGTGGGTATTGCAGTATTTTAGTTTTCACATCACTGTCCCCATCTGGTAACTGATACATGAGGTGGTGCATTGAGCCTGAAATTCAGTCAGATTCCTGCAACTGAATCTGAACATGTAAAGGATCATGGCTGAAACTGCAGTTTGCCTGGGAACATTCACTGCTGTGAAGACACTCTGGGAAGTGAGAATACACAAGATAAATGAAGAATTACAGAAAGAAAAGGAATTCAGGCAGAGGTCTGCAGGAAGGTAGGTGAATTGTAGATCTTTAAGTATGTGAAAAGCTAGACCATATGTTACATTTCAGAAGACTGTAATTGGTTTCTTCAAACTCATCCAGACTCTGATTCTTTAGTTGTTACTCCTGCAGGATTCCCAGTGATTAGAATTTATCTAGTGTCTATGATAAAAATATTAGTATATAGACTAAATGCCCTGAAGTCAGATACTAAAATCCTCTGCTGTGTAGATATTCTAACCAGTGAAGATTTGTTATGCTTTCTTCTCCATTGAGTTATTAACAGTTATTAGCAGGGTTGCTTGGTCAAAAAATTGCCAGCAATTTTATGAAATCTGAAGAAATTTAGCATTCTATTTTTGGAACTCCTAATTAATCAGATGTGTTTGAAATGAAACAACAAATTCAAAAGTTACTGGAGAACACAAGCAGAAAGGAAGAGAATTGTTTTGTTGTTGGAATTCTTGCTTAAGTTCCCTTTGGAAATCAAGCTAAAAGAAGCTGATTGACCTTATTTTGTTGCACTTATATATGGTGGAATGGAAGGCTTTCATTTTAGGAGACTGCTTCAAAATGTGGTTTGGAACTTAATTCCACATGACTTTATATTCTGTGGCCCTCCTGCAACATGTTGAAAGTGAATTATGTCCTCCTCCTGAATGTAAATTTGAAGAACTGTAAATAGAATTCCTATAAATTACCTCAGCTGAACATTAAGTGTTTGTCGTCTCTCCAACTGGTAGTATATTAACATCCAGATATAATTAGTGTTATTTGACAGTAAGGCAATTGTCTCTTTTATTGCCAGAAAATAGGATAGTATTTATTGGCTGTATTCATTGTGGCACCACTGGCAGATCTTCTTTCCCTTGTAGGCTACTGCTTGTCTGGGAGGAGAGAGCTGCTTTAGCAAAGCTCAAAGAAAAAGTTATTAATGAAGGTGGAAGAGCAATTTTAAGGATAGAGGAAGAAGAATGGAAGGTAGTGTTGGTAGGAATGACTGATGCATTAGAAAACTACTATTTACAACTTTACACTTACAGTGGTACTATTTTTGTTCTATTAACTTCTCACTGTGCTTTGCTAACAGTGAATTGGGACACACTGTTGTGAGTGTAAAAGCAAGCTGGGTGTTTTTTAGTCCTGAATATTAAGCATTACTCTGTAAAAACAAAGCCCAAAAGGCTTTTCTGAATTAGAAATTATTTACACGGCAAATTATGATTTTTATTATGTAAATTCTCATTTAACATTCACACACCAGAACTACTGAAATGTATCAAGGTGGAAACCCCCCTCCGTATTTGGGTGCATGAAAATATTTCTTATTGTTTATTTTCTCTATCTAAGAGTGAAAATGAGCCTGTAGATCCCCAGAACACTGTTATTGTTGTTTCTCATGCACAGAGGTAATCTGCTGTTAATTCTGGCAGAGTGAAGGTCACCAGTGCTCTGAGCCATGCAGAAACACACAGCCAAGCTCCTAGAAAGTGATGAGAATTAGTCTGTGTTGAGGCCAGTGAGAACATGACAGCCAGACCCAGCCAAACTCTGCTGGTCTGCAGGCCAGTGGTCCTTGTTCAGAACTCTTTGCATGCAGACATTGTAGTTTTATTATCTCTCAGCTCTTCTGCTCTCAGCTGCTCACTGTTTTTACTGACAGAACAGGAATAGAATTTAGATCTCCCTTTATGTGCAAAAATCCATTTAGAGCAGTTTCATCTTCAGTTATATTGAATTTTTTTTAAAAAAGGAAGAAAGAAAGAAACAAAAACAAGCCTGAAACTTGTCAATGACAGAAGTGCAGGTATTTAAATCCTGGAAGCCAAAAGTAGGCAGGTTAAATCTGTGATCAGAATGACAACCCACATTCGTGTTCACTTCAGGATCATGGAATCATGGAACATGCTGAGTTCACAGAGTCCAACTCCTGGCCCAGCACAGCACCATCTCCAAGAGTCACACCCTGTGCCTGAGAGCATTGTCCAAACATTTCCTGAACTCTGTCAGGGTTGGGGCTGTGACCACTTCCCTGGGGAGCCTGTTCCAGTGCCCAACCACCCGCTGGAGGAAGAACATTTTCCTAATATATTGATGTAAACCTTTATAAAATATAAACCATTTCCTAATATGTATGATATTAAAATCATATCAATTATGCTTGCTATTCTTAGCATATTTTAGAAAACAGTTCCCAGGATTCATTTTGTAACCCACATGTTACAGTATAGCTTAAGAAGAAGGACAGACTGTTAGTGTTTCAAGCAAAACTTCTGCCTCAGCCTGTATTCTTCCTGCATACTAAGTTGAATTTCTTCCGGTTCACATTTCTTGTTGTAGACATTACCTTCATGCTTATTGAAACTAATCCACCTCCAGGAATGGCAGCTTCACAGAACTAGTTTGCAGAAAATTCCTCAGTTTATTGGAAGATTTCACAGTCTTGTTGTTCTGGATCTATCCCGGAATTCAATTGAAAGTGTACCTAAAGAAATTGGTGAGCTGTGCTTTCTTTTATTTTAAGCTGCTTTTCTAAGAAAATTGGTCTTGCACAAAATGTGCCATTTTTGTGCCCTTTGCTGGTCTCATAATCCTACTGGGTAGTAAGAAAACAGATTATTTAAATGGGACAGTGGGATAGAGATCTCCAAACCATAGATTCCCTTTAAACGGGGCTGGATGGAAGAGACATTTCTCTATGAAAGCTCCCCATGACAGAAGAAGAGCCTGTTTGCACAGCAGGGACTAGACATCATAATGCAGCTAGCAAAGTGATATTGAAAAACAGACTTTATGTTCTGAGTCCACAGCATGAGTAGCCTAGTCATAATTTTTTGGATTTGGGTTTTTCCTTGAAGCACTCAACTACAGTTCAGTTCTGTACTAAAGAGTCCTGAAGTGCTACTCTTTGCAGTTTGGTGATTTTTGTTTTGTTTTGTTTTGTGAGAACACAGAGCATTTATATAACAGTAAAAGGATAAGACAAAACAAGTAATGCTGTGCCTCAAATAGAATAAACGTGTACATTTTTCATTTGTGCTCTCTACAGGCCAGCTGACCAATCTCCAAGAGCTGCTTCTCAGCTACAACAGAATAAAATCTGTTCCTAAGGAAATAAGTAACTGCATCAGTCTGGAAAGACTGGAACTGGCTGTCAACAGAAGTATCTGTGATCTTCCTCCTCAGGTTTTGACAGACTGTTTAGTTTTGTTTAACGCATATTTTGAATTTATACAAAGCCAATTATCATTACACATTGCACTTCTGATTTCAGATTTGCTGTGATACTGTGATTGCACAGTACTACCCAGAAACACTGATGTGAACAATCTTTCTATGACTGGTCAAATTGAAGCCACATGAGAAGCACATACCTGAGTAGCTGAAGGAGCCAGTCTTTATTTTGGCCAGATAAATGACTTGGCAGTGCTGGGAGGGCAGTGATACAGTCCGTATCAATTTGTTTAGGCTGGTTATCTTCACTGATTTACCCCACTAAGAGTCTGATGCCTTAGCACAGAGAAGTTCCCTTTTGAGAGTATAAATTGGTACCATATGCTGGGGCACAACTGTAAGCATGTTTACCAGAACAGCCAGCTCTGAAAAGGGGTTGTGTGATTTATACAGTTGTCTGTGCAGAGTTGAACAAGTGTTGTTCTCAAATGCTGAAAACAATTATGGGAGACTAAAGACAACTACTCGCCTACTATGGAACTTTAATTTGAATTCACCTAAATGTGAGAGACCTGCATCTGTAACTATTAGTCTGTTAGATAGAGATGACAAGTATGTAACCATATTTGCTTGTTTTAATTTATTTAAAAAGCCAGTTGTGGCAATAGTTGACAGCAGTCAGTGCCTTGCAAAATTGAGTGAGTTCAAACAGCAATAGCCAACACAGAATCTTCAAATGGAAATATTAGCCAAAATCCAGAATTTACAAAATCTATGTGGATACAGGTTGCATGGGGTAATGTAGAAAATCTGTGGTTCTGTCCTATGGAGACTGCAGCAATGTGAACACTGTGAAGCTCTGGTTATGTGCACTTGAGTGGCATTCAGTGTTTAAACAGTTGGGCCAGATCTGCCATAAAACATCACTTGAACATCGCAAAAGCACGTGAAGGCATGATTCACCAAAGCACTTAGATGCTATGTTGCATTTTTAGAATGTCTTGCCAGAGTAGTAGACTTACAGCATGGAAGGTGTCAAGATTCACTCTAAAATACAGTCCATGCAATTTGATACATAAAAATCTGAATATTTGACTAATGAAAATGGCATATTGCATGCAGTATGAAATACTAAGGACAGTGCTGTCTTTAAAATTCTTTTTCTTGAGGCTTGGGGCATAGCTGCATTGTAGTCAGCAGTTAGGGCACTCACTACTGGGTGGGAGGTAAAGTCCCAAACCTACCTACCCTCCAGGCAAAACTTACAAGGTACCTTATTGTTAGGTACTATCAGCTATTGTAACTCAAAACCCTTCTGTGTTTACTGGCTTCAGAATGTGTTTTAATGTTTCTCAACGTTATTAGAGCACTGCTGTACTGCTGCAACAGCTACACAAAGTTGGATTAAATCTCCCCTTCTTTTCAGCTCAGTGATTTAAAGAAGCTTTCACACATAGATCTGTGCATGAATCAGTTTACTACCATCCCTTCAGCTCTTCTCAACATGCCAAATCTGGAATGGTTAGATATGGGGGGAAACAAACTCCAGGAGCTCCCTGATGCAATTGACAGGTAAGTAAAGCTCAAAGCTCATCTTGGTCACAATTCCACTGCATTGAAATTCTAATTAATAAATACTACTTCAATAGGTAATTTTTATGTTAACCTCACTCAAGATTTTATCAGCCCTAGTGTGATGTTTTGGATGAGCTGAAATAATCCATTCAATTAACAATAAATTCAGTATCAACTATAAGGTTAAATATTTACTGTCAATGATATTTTTGAACAGGGATTAGGTGATTATCTTGGATATGGGGCTTCCTTTGATAATTGCTGCCTTATGAGTCCTTTATGTGACTGAAAAATTAATTATTTTATGGTAATAACGGATATGATCTATTTTCTAAATCTTGATTTATTGCACAAATACCTATTTTTCAGAATGGAGAACCTCCACACTTTATGGCTCCAAAGGAATGAAATAAACTCTTTGCCAGAAACCATTGGTAATATGAAAAATCTTAGTACTCTTGTTCTTAGCAACAACAAACTTAAGGATATTCCACCTTGTATGAAGGACATGACAAATCTGAGGTAAGAAAAAGCAATAGAAATACAAATGAAAATACTAGAAAATATTTTTCAAAGCCTCTCTTGAGTTGTGTATCATAGTGATACTAAGGGAGAGGAAAAGACACTACCACAGTTGTAGAGATGGACACAATAAATCAGCATAATTACACAGATTAACAACAATTAAGGATTTAGTCAAGCAAGTGTAGTGAAACTTAGTAATAAGAAGTTAATTATGATAGCTACAGTCTCACATGAAAAAGTAAACTAAACCACATTTTCTCATTTCATAGCCCTCCCCCTATAATTGCCCTTTTATATCACTCTCTAAAGGCAAAAGCTTGCAGAAAAATACATGGCAGGCGTAAAAGTGACAAAAAGTAGAATTTTGCCATTGAGAAATCAAGCATTCAGAATTAAAAAAAAAAAAAAGATTAGGTTTAGGGACATGTCCTGTACTTGATATGAAAAATAAAAAATAATGTAAATTCTTAATTGGTAGAATTTGAACTACTCCTCAGTATACCATGACAGAAACTTTCCTGTTGTTTGCATTTTCATTTGGATTGCTGGATGTTGGCCATTTTAGAGAAACAATGCTAGTCTGCATAAATCATGCCTAACCAGTAAGACAGTTCCTGTTCTCAGCTCTTTTGGAAGCACCTCCTTAACTAAATATGTACAAACATAGGCCCAAGGATGGACCAAGAATAAAGAGAGACAGGACTGGCTCCTGCCTTGCAAAGCTGGGCGGAGGCATTTGCACTGTTCTCATCCACTCACCTGCTTGTGAAAGCTCAATACACCTGACAATGGGGTCAAAAACTGATGGAAAATTATGAGGACCACAATGTTTTTTGTCACCACAATCAGCTACTGTTAGATAGCATCTTCTTAGTTTATTTAATACTATTGATAGAGTAGTGAGTTTAGTATAACAAAAGTTTAATTTCATTTTGCTAAAAATAGTGCTTGAGAAATCTTAATTCAGTTTCAAAAGAGATCTTTTCTCTGGACAAAACTTACTGCAAGAGTAACCTTTTCTGGTGAATTCCTAGATTTGTCAACTTCAGAGACAACCCACTGGAGCTAGAGGTAACACTCCCTCCATGTGAGAACACAGATGAGGAGGAGCAACAGGAAATGTTTGGCATTGACTTCATGCACATGTATATTCAGGAGTCACTCAAGAAAACAGGCAAGGCTTTTTTATTAATTCTGATCTCTCCACAATACAGTGAGGAAGAGAGGAATGAACTGGATAAATAAAATCTAGGATATATATAGAAATGAAACATGAATAATCCTCTTAATAAATGAGTAGCTTTTTCAAAAAAATCTGTAAACAGGCTTTTACTGAGGGCAGGGGCACTTCTAACAGGAGTTGGCACAGTAGGTCTTCACCACAAACAGCATAGGAACATACTGGAACCATGGAGCATTGGAATAAATGTGCCTGAGTTATCTATACCATGAATAACTAGAAGCTGATGACTGTCTTTTGTATTTGCAAAATAATCAGTTTACATAGTGAAGGTCTTCTAGCACCCTTTAATTCATGAAGCTCAACTTTTCCTATTTTTGGACATTGTTCAGATGGTACTTCCAGAGGAGGATTAAGGGAGAAATGCCTATTTTCCCAACATATGTCTTTTAGCAATGAACTATCAATACCTGATAAACAGATGTTTGTCACAGCTTGCTTTCCCTGACACAAAATAAAGTCACTTAAACAAAATACCCCCACAGTTTCATCCCACTTCTAAAACATGACAAATATTTGCTATTCATAGTTTCCAAAGTAACAGCTTAAATGTTGCAGTTAAGAGACCCAAATAAGCACTTTGGAACAGATGTTCAGGTGGCAGCTGTTTTTTGCAGAGAGCACTTCACTGCAGATATAAAATGTTCTCTGTGATCTTCATTCTGTGTTTTGTGAATGCTTAAAAAATGATTGACATGCTCTTGATTTAGAACACTAAGCCAACTTTTTTCTTATCTATATTTCATTACAAAATTATACCACGATGACACTTTAGACATAAGTTTTCTTCTTGACTAGATTCCTTAGCAGCACAGGCTGATAAAAGTACTTAGGTCTACTTAAATATTTTAAGAGGAAATACAAAGCTATTCTGAACTTCAAAGTGAAAATAAAGTATGTTAACTTCTCTTAGTTTAACCTATTGTCTTTCAGGAAATCTGGAAAGTTCTTCTGGTTCTCCTCCTGTCATGAATCCAAATGAATAAAGAATGTAACTGTGAATGGAAGAAAATATCAAGTACAATTCTTCACAGCGAAGAGGCTACAACAGGTTTCAAATATTCTTAGGGGTTTTATATTTCCACTGATGTGAACTGGTTTGCATATTTGTAATTCCCAGTGAAACTGAAAAATACAAGACCTTTTCCAGGGTACAGGAAAGATGACAAAAGGGTTTTTTTGTAAGAAATGAATTAGCTTTTTAAAAAAGTCCAGATGAGTTTCATAGGGTTTGTTTTTTCCCCTGCCAATTCCAAATCTATTTTCTGTCATATAGTTGGCTCTGGTATCAAAGAAGGACTTGGGACAGCTGTCAACAGCACATTCTCCAAGGACACAGCAGACTCTGTGTAATACTGTAGTGCAGCCTTGTATCCTTGTTGTTGTAAATACTCAATCCGGCCATGATCAATCAGCCGTTTACAGAGGCAGCCGATCTCCTTTCGTTCCTCAGCACTCAGTATCCTAGTTTCAGAGAAAGGAAGGAAAGAATGAACAGCTGTCAGGAAATAGTTTTGTTAATTAACATTAGTAGTTAAGCTTAGAAAAACTACTGAAATCACTCTAAGTTCATTTCAGTCAGGCAAGCATGACTGTTGAAATATTTTGAAATGTATGTTCATGAAAATTGTATTTTTAAAGTATTTCCATAAGTTTAGTAATTAAATGGTTCTGCAAAACGCATCCATTTGAGGACCCAAAACAATTTAATGTGCCACTAGACACAGCTTTTCTGCTAGAGTCCATTTGCTAGGAAAACCAAAAATACATACCCTTGTAAAGTATCTGAACCACTTTCTGTCCTGCTGAGTGTTTGCTCATGTTCTTCTGTGTCATCAGTTTGATCTTCACTGTCTTCACTTGTAGAAGCTTTGCTTGTGGTTTCTCGCATGCCACAAGTGGCCCAACTACTCATTCTCTGAAAATAATGAAATTCCACTGGTCCCAGTCCTACTGATTTAAAGAACTCTCTGCCTACATAATGTGTCCAGTCACACTTGTGATGGCAACACAGAGCAATAACAATTCCAGCTACAGGCTTATGGTCCTCTGTGGTGCTTTCATTACCAGCAGATCTCTGAGGAGCCACCTCTGTCTGAGCAGCCCTGGAGCGTTTTGGTGCAGGCTCTTCATCTCCCCCATCACAGCAAGTGGTGTAACTTTCAACCAAGCATCTCAAAGCAAGATCTGGGAATGAACAAGTACATCCCCCCCCCCCAAAAAATATCCATAAACACCATGCCATTATTTATACAGGCTGTATCATGGTTGGGAATGTGGGAATGCTTCCCACAAAGAAAAATAAAATTATAGATCACAAATTAAGCCAAAAAGCAAGTTCAATGATAACTAAAAATTACAAACATGCTTTGAAAACATTAAAACCCTAAATGCTAAATTAATATTATGAGACCTTTTAGAGCTTCTAAGGGCTTATCCTCTGAATATTTGTTCTGCACAAGCGAGTTTAAAATAGTTTGGTTAAAAAATTGGCATACTGTAGGAGAATATCATCCCTGTAAAACACACAAGTATTTGCTCTAGAAGTTTGATATCTAGGACACCATCTATTTAATATGCACATGTACTTCTTAAATGCTTAACTGTGTCATCTTTGTCACATACCTATAAAGGTGTCATATTTATGTCTTTCTCTATGTAGTAACCATTTAACATTAAAAAAACTGTATTTGTTTAAAGTTTTCAGGACAGAAACACAATCCTGTTTGTGTTTGGGATACATATTCAGACAGCCAATAAAAATTTAGAAAGAAAAATATTTCAAAGAAGAGGCAACTGTGCTAAAAAAGTACTGTCAAATGCATGACCCACACACTATTCTCCGTTCTAATCTATTAAAGCCAAAAAAAGCTTCACTTCTGCCTAAAGTATCCTTACATCTATTATCCTTTTACTATTCCACTGGAGTTGACAGATATTTAGAATTTAATTACTGTATTCACCAACAAAGGGTTAGAGGGCAAGAACAGCTTAAAAGGACAGTTTGGAAGATCAGGCGAGAGCGTAAGGTTTAGTATCCTGACTTTCTGTAGTTCCTACATCTGTAATTCATACCTGTTGCAGCACCACACAAATGCTTCCCAATTCCTACCACTGGTAGTTTTTTCTTCTCCAAAATAGGTACCTTATCTGGAGGGGAAAAAAAAAAAACAACCAACAAAACCCCCATCCAATCCACAACTACCCCAGCACCTGTATGGTTTTTTTTTTTAAAAAATACGATTTCAGTGCACTTAGAAATAAATGTTTGCCACTACTAAAAATACATGGTACATGTATTTTTCATGTACATGGTACACTACTAAAAAAGATTGGTACATTCAGTTATAAGCTATTCGAAGGAAAGAGTCTTTTGTTAAGACAAATTAAAAGAATAGGATGCTGAGGCTGGGAAGCATATTTAACCACTTCAGCCTTTCTACACAGCCTATGAAAGGTAAATACGACATTGATGCATCTCCTGCTGACAGGTGCCTCCACAAATTCTGTATCATTGATGGTGTATGACTTGCTTAATTCTACACATAGAACAAACAATGCAAACATGTTTATTCCTGCAAAGGCTAAAAAACTTCTAAAATGTATTTGTTTTGCTACTTCTCATCTGTAATGATGTCCCATGAGTGTATAAAAAGCAGAAAACTTTAAAACTCCATTTAATATATATGTATGCATCTATGTATATTTACACATGCCTGTGTGTATATATGTGTATACACACAGCATCAACATGTCCAAGCAACCACTGAGAATAATCTTCAAATACAAGTATATTTAAGTGTGCTACGTACAAAGTGCTTGGAACCCCAGTATCTGAAATTTAAAAATAAGCCTCTATTTCAGAATGACAAAGGCCAAGAAGGAACTTACTTAAACATAAGTGCTGAATGTCTACTTGAAGTCTCTCAAATATAGAATCTCTCCTTTTATGTTTTCCATCCACCTATTTAAACAGGACAAGATCATTAAGTAGGAGTGGCCACAAATAATTATAATTTTTCTCCAGGTGTTAATGTCAGACTTTTTCCCTGTCAAGTCAAGTGACTTTCCAACATTAAACACCAGGATTTTTTTCTAATAAATTTGCTATTGGTGAAGTACGGAACATGTAACTTGTAAAATTTAAATTTATTGAGAACAAAAAATAAATACTAACAGCTTCAATGGCAATGGTTTAAAAACTATACTTTACTAATGTGACAATATCCTCTTACCTTGAATCTTGTGGTTGCCCTTTCCACAAGCAAAAACTGAACACTTTCAACATTCTGTAAGGCAACATCAACCCAATGAGACAGCTTTCCTCGCCCAGCTCCAAACTCAACAAAACACCTTCCTGGACCAAGTAAATGCAATTTTTCCATGTTACCTAAAATAGAAGCCTACAAACATCAAAAGATTATTTGTGAACCAAGCAAGTATTTACACTGTGTATTGTAATGCCTTACAGAAAAAATAATTCCTTCAACAAACTGCAGAAGACTTTTTTAAGCCTTCCTTTCAGTAAGGGATTAGGGAAAAGATGATGTGTGTACAGAGGATGTGTGTTTTGTTTTATCATATCAGATTTCCTCTGCAGGAAGCAACGGGCGCAATGCACCCAGTCACTCAAATTTGCAGCAGCACAATTTCACATTCAAACCCCTCTATAGTTATGAGTAAATCAGACCAAACCTGTTGTTTCAGGTGTTTGAAAGCAGATTCCCCGTTCTTTGGGTCATTTAAGGCTTCTTGTAAAGCCTGGTGGGACAGTATTTGTTCCTTAAGATGAAGTTCCAGGCCTGTAGGCAAATGCAAAACTTTTAGGTATAGCTTTCCAGTTTCCAAGAGTTCCTAGTTTGTAACACAATTACAACTGTGATATGAACTCAATTTGTAGCACTAACAAAACAGTCTGTTGGGAGCATAAATCTATTATCGTATGTTTATAACAGAGCTATATTGTTAACTGTAGTGATATCAGAGTGTGGAAAAAAAAGAAAAACAAAAGGAAGGGAACACAGGATTGGTGTTTCATCATTCTTTCAATCTATTTTACTTTCTGTAGTAAAATTTGGCTACTGGAAGTCTGCCTGATCATTATTTCAGATGTGTTTTATGCCATTGGTCTCATATTTTTACAGGTATCTAACCACAAAAATAACAATGAAATATTTAATCCATTCAATTAAAACCTCTTATTTTTAGTATTTAGTACTAAGCTCACCATTACTTGCTTTTTTCAACTTGATAATTAAGTTCTGCAGCTCTTCGATAGAGAGAGAAGATAGAGGAACCTTTTCAAGGAAAAAGAAAGCGACACCAATAAATATGAGACCATTCAATTTTTCTGTATCTTTATAGTCATATGACAAATTGCAACATGTAAGGACTGAACTTAAAACCAAATCATGTACTCACTTGTTTTTCTGGTATTTCTGCAACATCTTTTAAACCAGCATTAATATCTTGAACAAAGTAGACCTTTAAAAAAAAATCAAAAGAAAATAAATTTGATTCAGTTAATTACCAGGAAGCAAATAGCTAAATTCTTCAGTGTTCATAAGAAGGTATGTAGCAATAGGAATCCACTGAAGTAAGATTTTCCAAGAATTTTTCTTCCTATAGTCTGATCCTGAATCCCAGCCAGAAATTACTCTTCTGACACAGTTTAACACAATTGAACACGTTAATAAGAGTTACGCAGTCAGTGCTTACTAGACAGATTCCAGAGACCATTTTAAGGTGTCCCAGGTGTTACTAAAGATGGAGGTATTACTACTAAGGTAATACACCTTACGTATTACCAAGGTTTCCCAGGTATTACTAATTAGGCAGAAAGGCAGGCAATAAAGAAACCATCCTCTGCTTTCTTGCAAGAGCTGTTTAAACACGTCCTGTTCACTCAGCAGCTGTCAGCCAAGGTTTCTATGTCTCACTGCCAGCCTGACTGGAGCGGGCAGTTGGCTGGAATACCTGGAGCCTCCCTGTTGGTTTTACTTTCCCAGGACAACCTCTTACCCAGCCTCTGAAATGAATGGCACTGTGAGAGCCTGTTCCCTGGGTGTGTTTCTGAGAAAAATGAATTAAACGTTTTTATTTTTAACTAAGAACTGAAAAACTGTACCAAATTACAATGAGAAGGGGCAGAGAATATGAGGGGACTGGAATGTAAGTTGCATTTCAGCAAGTACTTATCGAGCTTCCATCCTGCCTTACAGTAGTGCTTTGGTAGAACTGCTGCCCTGCAGCTCACAGCTGCTGTCAGCACAGAAATCCTCTGCAGGGCTGTAATGTTTAAGGTCTAAAATCCGAGAGGAAGTGCTGAAATTACAGTGCACTTACGGGCCTTGGCTTCTCTCTTGAGTTACATTTTTTTAAATGCTTTTGTAGTTGATCTTCATATACAGTGCTAAAAGCCAAATGGAGAGAAAAGTAAGTATCATGGGAATACTGACAAAGAACAGGAAAAGCATTTACATATACTCACTGTTTTGGATCAAGAGGGCACGGAATTCTTTTTCTGTCATTTTGTTCCTAGTTAGAAAAGTTATAGAAAACACTTCAGCATGCATTCAGCGTCCTGTTTCAAAAAAGCTGTTGATGGGCATCAGCTTCATAAAACACCTATTCAGAATAGGTGGGTTAACCGGAACAGAGAAACTGAGACGACAACTTAATACTCGACTGGATCCTAAAAGAATAAACCCCTAATGCAAGGGCAGCGCTACTGCTGGGTTGAAGCGAGTGCCCGGCACACGAAGGCTCAAGGGAAGGCACAGGCGCTGCCTCTCCCCCCGTGCCGCCAGAGCGAGGCAGACCCCGAGCCCGCCCTCCCGGCCGGAGAAGGGTCCCCGCACCTCCTCGTGGCCGTGCTCTCCGCAGAAGCGCCTGCCGGGCGCCGGAATCATCCTGCAGAAGCGCCTCTTCCTCAGCACGAAGTAAGCGCAGCGCCCCGGCTGCGGCTCCGGCGCCGCCATTGCCGCTCCCGACGGCCCCCGCGCCGCCATGTTGCGGCCCCTCCCCGCGGGCGGGAGCAAGATGGCGGCGGAGCGCATCTTCGACCGGGCGGTGTCGGTGCGAGTGCGGGGCTGCGGCTGCGAGGAGCGGTGAGTGCGGGCCGGCCGTGCAGGAGCCTCTTTGCGCTCCTCAGAGGGGCTGCGAGCCATAGGCGCTTTTCTCCTGCCTGCCCTGTGCTCTGAGCGCTGCCGGGCAGAGCTCTGTGGTACCTGCGCTTTGGGGTTGCTGCGGGCATCCTCCGGTGAGGGAGGGACCGGGTCTGGCGAGGCCCGGGGCAGCCGGCGAGGGCCGGGCGGTCGCCGTGGGTGCCTCGCCAAGGGAGCGGGGCCGGCGGGGCGCCTGCAGCGGAGCGAACTCGCAGTGGCTCGGCAGAAGCGCCGCTGTGCCCGGGGCCGAGGCCACTCGAGGGCTGGGCGGCTGCCGGGCCCAGCGCGGTGTTTGGCGTCGCCCTGGCCGCAGCGTTGCCCGCGGGCCGTTCCGCCTCCCCCGGCACACCGCGGCCTCCTCAGCGCCCTGCGGCCCAGAGACCCGCGGGTTTGAGCCACCCGTGCGAGGGTGCGCACGGCGGTGGTGTCTGGGGAAGCCAGACATTCTGTATGTGAAGTGTCTCTTCAAAATAGCATGAATTTCGGCACTATGGGTCCTGTCTGGATGAGACAGTGTGTGCCTGACTCACCTGTGTGAGAAGCCGCGGAAAGGCTGATGTCCGTGGTGTGTGTTGTATTACAAGTGACTTTGTACTCGACAAGAAGTCATTGAAGACAAGGTAGCGCTGTATAAATGATTATCAGAACTTTGAAATTAATAAATTTCAACAGGCTTTTCCAAAAGTTCTAGTTCTGGACGAAGTTTCGAAAGTTCTGCCTTGCTATTTAAAGCCTGGTGGATAACAAGCAAGCAGCAAAAATCCAGCTCTGACTGAGGAGCTGCAATGACTGAAACTTACATCTTAGTTGTAGTCATCTGTGCGAACTTTCATAATGTTTCTGCCTAAATTTTTATTTTTAAAATGCCATTGATTGCTGTAATGCAGCTGTGAACACATGTTATTTGGGGAATGTTTTCTTGCTTTATTACTGAGTTTGATCTTTTTGTACACAGGAGATTAAATGTTCGAGTGAATATTGAACTACTGTCAGTTTCTAATCCTGTCCATAAAAAGGTTTGTAAATGAATCATATCTGTGTCGTTCATTAGGTATTACCTGAATTTCATTGTATAAACGGATAAGTAGAAAAAGGAAAAGCAAAATGGGATTTTAGTGTTTCCCATTTCACTTTATTTTTTATGTAATTTTTTGAGTAACTTAGTTGGTTTGGTATTGCGTTTTTCCACCTCTGCCTCCCCCCCAGCCTTTTTAGTCCTCTATTTTAGTTTGGCTGTTGATGGGTCTTAGCAAACTTGCATATTAAAAGTGTTTGGAGACGCTCAGAGGATCATGAGTTAGAGATTAAGAGTACCTTTAGTTCAAGGTGTGAAACTGGGCGTAAGGAAAAAAGTCTTTCTCAGGGAAAATAGCAATGAGACCACTACTGGAGATTTTTTAATCTCTTCTGTTGCATGTCTGATTTGTCACCAAACTGTTCTTTCCCCTGGCACGATGTTAAGGTTGGTCATGGGTTGGTTATAGCGTTGCTAAGTAAAGATTTGTTTGTAAAGCAGTACAGCAGCTTTTGGTAAGGTTCTGCTGCTGGTGGCAGTGCTAATATTATTTCCCACTGTGCAGGAGCAGTTCAGTTAGACGTGTGTACTGAGCTGCAGCCTGTGTCAGGGGGAGCCTGGAAATGCAGTTGAGTACAGCAGGGAGTGATCAGTCTAAGAGAGAACTTCCAGTGCTTGATGGGACATTAGAGCCAGCAGGCATTCTTATCCCACCCATCAATCCACCCCAGCTGGCTTGGGGTAGCATTAGTTTTAACTTGAACTGTGTGTATAAATCCCTGAGTTTGCTTATGTGTCTCCAGCTGAGAGTTTTGTTGGTGTTACTGGCACCTGAATTACTGAAACAAGTTGCAGTTGTGTGTATGTACATGTGCTGTGGTCACACTTTATTATGTTGGAACAGCTGACATGTTTCTCCTTACTTTTGTACTTCTGCTAGGGAATATCCTTCCCACAGGGGCGAGCACTGTTACAGGGAGCAGCTGCTTGGGCCTAATGTACTGCATAAAGGTTTTCCTTGCTTTCCCACTGTAGTATTTGAAGTTGTGTTAAATGGCAATGTTTTAAACATTCTGAATTAGTTGCCACAATTCTATTGTGGTTTTGGTTAAACAGCAAAAACATTCAATACCGTTTGCAGTGCTGGTTTAAAATATTTAAAGACTCCTGGGTAGCTTATAGTATTTTAATCATATTTAAATGTACATCTTTTCAGGACTTAGCTGTTCGATTGACTGATGATACTGATCCTTTTTTCCTTTATAACCTTGTCATATCTGAGGAAGATTTTCAAAGGTAAGTGAAATTACAGTATTTTCTCTGTGAAGCATTTCTAAATGGCAAAAAAGAGCAAGGGAATATTTTTAGCTTAGAGTGGTCTATGTTAGAATTCAGGTTTTGGCATTTTTCAGTTGTGGGGTTTGGTCAGTATCGTTCTCTGACCAGACGGTGGAGCAGCCAGGTTCCAGAGGGTGACCAGCTCAGATTACACACAGGAACGTTGGGATCCCGATGTTAAGTCCCATGCAGGGACACAGTGCCACTGTACCACAGTTCATGTTACTGCTGGTATCTTCTGTTTATCCTAATTGCTTCTTACAGACTGTTGTGTGTGTGTGAACTAGTTCAGGGAAATAATTACGAGAGGTAAGTGTGTTTGCATGAACATGGATTCACAGACCTGAGCCTGTGTCTTAGGGGTTTCTTGCATGATTGTACTGTTGGGTCTCATTTACTTGCTCAGAATTTGAGCAAATCATTGAATTTGGATTTCAGGCATGAACAGATGAACAGTTCAGTTTTCTGCTTTCTTTGGGTATTTATTTATTTCATTTTTTGCTTTGTTTTGGTGTGGGTTTTTTTGGCGTGGGTTTGTTTGTTTGGGGTATTTTTGGGGGGAGTGGCTTTGGTGGTTTTAAAAAGGGAGGTGTGATCAGTGTGTGGATCAAAAGGCAGAAGCAAAATAGTGTTTTGCAAGAAAGACATGCAGAAGTGTTTTGTTGTAGAGGCACAGCTTTGTGCATGCGCTGCTGGATGTTTGTGAGTTTGCTTTGTCTATGGAGAAGGGGGGCAGAGGAATGAGTGAGTAGGTGATAGAGGTGATGGCTGAGTCTCCCCTCCTTGTTCTGTGCTTGTTCCCTGTGCCCTGTCCCATAACTGCTCCAGGCTGTGCCGTGAGGATGATGCCTACTCAAAGGGCACATTTGTTACACCACAGCAACTTCTGGTTTTTAATTAGTGCAGCCCATGTGCAAGAACTCTTGTGATCAGAAGTATCCTCTGGGGATTATTAACCAAGATGTGCTCTAGGATGACCCTGCTCAAGCAGGGAGGTTGGACTAGCTGACCCATCATGGTCTCTTCCAGCCTGACCACTTCGTGATTTTGTGATATGTAGACACACTTCTGATTGAAAATAACATGCTAGTAAACTTGAATGACATGATCAGAACTGGTTCTTTCTACTAGTGTAAACAAAATATTTTATAGGAAATAAATTACAGTTCTCTGTATTGTTGACATTCTGGTTTCTGTCTGTTTATATAGTTTAAAGTCCCAACAAGGTCTC
The DNA here is from genome assembly GCF_000738735.6 of Corvus cornix cornix. Classification (NCBI taxonomy): domain Eukaryota; kingdom Metazoa; phylum Chordata; class Aves; order Passeriformes; family Corvidae; genus Corvus; species Corvus cornix. Next base: position 19,202,332 of record NC_046338.1, on the reverse strand, counting down.
TTGGTAGACTTCTCTGCTTTCCCGCAAAAATTTATAGATCTGCTTCAGCAATGCATTCAGGAGCAGAACAAAGATATCCCAAGGTAGGTCACAAGTGTGTGCCATGTTACTCTGTGTGTACCTATTGAGTTCTTAAAGTGCTTGTCAGTCACTCAGTCTGAGAAGAGTCAGTAGAACAAGGATAATCTGACCTGCCCCTGACCTGAATATAAGTTGGTGGATGTAACTGGCAAAACCAGAGTCTTGGGAGGAGAATTCTTTCTTGAGCAAAAACTGGACAGCCTTTTACATGCAAAAATGTATTTTATTGGGAAATAGCTTAGGATCTACAGGTAGTGTGAGAAAAAAATATGCTAAACATTTGATTGTCTTGGTTTTTGCCTAGGTTTTTGCTGCAGTTAGTTTCTTCAGCACCTGCGCTAGATCATACACCTGTCTCTTTAAATGTAGTGGAGACCAACCCCTTCAAACACCTTACCCATCTCTCTCTAAAATTCCTGCCAGGAACTGATGCGGAAATAAAGAAGTTTTTAGCCAACTGTTTGAAATGCCTTAAGGTAAAATGAAAGTTTATCATTAACTGCAACTAAACCTTGATGCTGTATGTACTTAAGCATTTTCTTCATTCTCAGTAATTCAGAAGAATGTACCAAGTTGTATGCACTGATTTATTTTTCCTTTTAGCCCAAATATGTCATTGCATGCAGCCACTTGGGTGCATGTTGTAAGATCTAAATGGTGACTGTGACCCTGGCACCGAAAGCAGTGCATTCAGGAGGCATTTGGAGTGGCAGCAGCTGAGGTGCTTCACAGTGTGCAGCTGCTGAGTGCTCTGGCTGCTGCAGCTCCCCTGCTCACAGCCTGTGCTGATGGCCAGAGCAGCTGCACGGGTGACTTGCTGCAACCTCTCAGTCTTTATTCTGCACTTGGCTGTAGGAAAGCGTGGTCTGCTGGTAATTGTGAGGCTTGATGGACTGCAAAGGACTAATGGCTAGAAATAGAAAATTAAAATTGGAATGTTGATGCATTTTCATAGCATGCTAGGTTTGATTTCATGAAAAATAAAGGTCTCAAAGTATGACTGCTGTCAGTTTCATAACCTGGGATTTGTTTTTCCTACTGTGCTGTCATGTTTCTAGGCACCTAATAAGCCATTTTATTACTAATATAATAATTATTAAGATCATTAATACATTATTAATATATTTTATTATTAATATATCTATTAATATAGATTCACAGTATTTCAGTTGATTTGTTGTTTAGGTAACTTCTTTGTAAACAAGTTTTCATGATAAGATTCTATTTCCTTGTAGAAATTTGGTAAGAATTTAATTTGGAGTTTTTACATTGTGGGCTAATGCCTTTTCTTTTAAATTTACTAATTATGTCTTATTCAATATGACACTTATTTAATAAGGTGATCTTTTCACAAATACAGTGGGTATTTGGGTGCTTAGGCATGCTGTGCTGGTTAAATGAAAGCTAAATACTAACGGTATTTTGGGAGCTAAGGATTTGACTTGGTGCCAATTTGTACGTAGGAGGATAAAATGATGTTGGAAGAAAAGCTTAAAAAAACTGAAGAGGATCTTACCAGGCAACTGAGCTACACTCAACAGGTAACATAAATTTTTAACTTTTGTGTGTTGTGCTTTTTTGATTTGTGGAAAATGTCCCTTTTTGTAGGCTGGTTGGTTAGCCACTACCTAGCCAAGATAATGGATGTGAGAGTGCATGAAAAGACAAGAACAGTCTACTGTAGCTTTTATAGAGAGTGAGTAAAGCCTGCAGCTGAAGAGTTAAATTGAGTTCTCACACTACTCAAGGAGAATTCTACTTTATTTTGTGCCGAGGTCTGTCTGTGTATGCACACACAGATTGAATACTAAATATATGGTCATGTGAAGATAAATGATAAATATACTTCATATATTCCATGGAAAATCATTTTATTTGGAAAAATTGTGAAACAAAGGTAAATAAATTGGAAGTCTTGGACTTTAATTACTCAACTTCTTTTTGATTTTTGCAGTCAGCATAGTAATCACTTTTGTATTTCAAGAGAATGATTTGGGTCAGATTCTACAATTATCAAGGTGACTTTTTTGACTATAATGAAACAGAACAATTCCATTAAAACTGCTATGAATTATTTTTGGAATGGAATATTTGTTTGCCTCATGTCTGCAGCTTCAGTTTGAGTTACTGGAATGCGTTTGCTGAATTGAAATGCAGAATTACAAACCAAAAAGAGGAAAAGATGCTGCTTAAGAACTTTTATTTCTTTTTTTCCCCTAATAGAGTTCTCTCTGTTACAAGGGTAGGCACCATCAGCAGGCTGTTTTTTCACACTTAAATAGTGGTTGGGAAAAAAAATGCAATTAAAAATTAGAATTATTTTTTTCACAGCGTTAAGAAAAATGCTCTTCAGCTTCTCAGTGCCTTACTTTTCCTGGTTACAAAATTAACATATTTCAGCATCTGGTGCTGAAATTTAGACTTTTTTTAATAGTTCCATGTCCTCTTAGTAAGAAACAGTAAAGAATCCTTCAGTATTGACTGAAATGCATACATTTTTAAACTCTGTGCTTTGTCAAACTTGAACAGAACTTGTCAGAGAAGAGCCGTGAACTTGACAAACTGAAAAATGAATGGACGTCCTACACTACAGCTCTGAGCAACAAACACTCACAGGAGCTGACAAGTGAAAAGGAAAGAGCTCTCCAGGTACAGTGATTGGAAAGAATAAACAGGATTCTTGTATGGGAATGGTCAGATTCATTGAATAACTGCTTCATTTCTTTGCTTCTCACAGGCACAAACTCAGTACCAACAACAGCACGAACAACAGAAAAAGGAGTTGGAAAATTTGCATCAGAAAAGTATTCAGCAGTTGCAGACCAGACTCTCAGAACTCGAGGTCATCAATAAGGACCTGACAGAGAGGAGATACAAAGGAGACTCCACAGTCAGAGAACTGAAAGCAAAGCTTTCTGGATTAGAAGATGTACGGCTTCCCAATACCCAAAATCAAGCTTCCTACTGTTAGAGCATTACCATGCTCTAACAGTAGTAAGCTTGCATAGGAAATATAGCATATTAAGTTTATTAATCTCTTCTTCATTCCATATTATGCTTACTATTTAAATACGTCTTTTTAAATTAAAATTACAGGTTTTCTTGAAAAATAAAATTCAATTCCTTCCCAACATTAGGAATGCCAAAGAGCAAAGCAGGAGGTGCTGTCCCTGCGCCGGGAGAACACAACTCTGGATGCTGAATGTCATGAAAAAGAGAAACTCATTAATCAGCTGCAGACACGAGTTGCTGTCCTGGAACAAGAGATCAAAGACAAAGATCAGCTTGTCACCAGAACAAAAGAAGTCTTGGATGCAACACAAGAGCAAAAGGTTTCTTCATTAATTTTCTTTAAACTTGGTAGAACTTTCTTAATTGTGGTTTCCACAGAGTAGCTGCTGACCAGTTTTTATGAATACAGCAAGTCAGCTTTCAAATGTAGTTAAGATTCTAAATTGTGGCATCAAAAGTATAGTTCAGATTTAATATTGTGGTACTGGAGTTACAGTTTATGGTATTTCTGGTAAGAAAAAAAAGGATTAATGATCCTATAAAATTTGACTGAAAAACACTGATTTCTTGTAAGGATAGTTCTCAAAGAATTAATGAACATTCTACTTGAAATCATAAGCAATGTCTATCACAGCTTTATTGTGTAACATTCTGTTCAAGGTGATACTGGAAGAGAGTACAGAGGAAAAGCAAAGGCATATTGAAAAACTGGAGACAACAATTAAGTCGCTGTCAGCTGAACTACTTAAGGTTTGTTTGAACATGACAATTCCCTTGTGCAACATCTTCCTTCTTCTTAGGTGTTTATTTTTGTAATATATGGTTTGGGTTTTTTTAATAGGCTAATGAAATTATCAAGAAATTACAAGGAGATTTGAAAACTCTAATGAGTAAATTAAAATTGAAAAATACAGTAACAATTCAACAAGAAAAACTATTGGCAGAAAAAGAAGAGAAACTTCAAAAAGAGCAGAGGGAGTCACAGGAGATGGGACAATCCCTTCAGATGAAAGAGCAGGAGGTATTGATGGGTTAACCTGTGCTGGAAATGCTGTTGTATGGACTTGGTTGGGTTTTGTGGGGTTTAACTTAGTTAGAGCAATAAGGTCTTAAATCTTTCCATGCAATAGAATATACTCTTTTGCTTAGTTAACATGTTTATTTAAATGTGTAATCAACTTCCAGGTTTTTTAATGTTAACCTGATTTGTAAAGGCCTTCCATTTGTATGGAAGAAAACTAAAATTGTTTTAAGAGAACAAAGCAATGTAATGGATGAGTCAGCACCCTATAGAAGGCACGTTCATGTGGAAATTGCTGAAGGGAACAAGAACAGGAACAGAGTGAACCTTTTTCTTCCATTAAGGACATTGTCCTGTTTAGAGTCCTTGCGCTAATTAATCACAGAAAAATAAAGGTCAGGAAGGATTCTGGCTGTCACCTTGTCGAAATCCTAGCTAAAAGTAGGCCTTCCTTTAAAAGAATTACCATATTGCTTTTGTGAAAAACTAAGTTCAAACTTTTTTAATTTTAGTACAACTTCATAAGTGCTTTTTTTGTTGTTTGTAGTTAGTATAACACTAGTAGTATAACTCCTGATGGTGTTATTAATTATTCTGGGCATTACAGGTTTGCAAGCTACAAGAACAGCTAGAAAATACAATACAAAAACTCGAAGAAAGCAAGCAGTTACTGAAAACCAATGAAAATGGTAGGTTTATACAGTTTGGTATCTCCCTCTGTAAAAATGACCCAGTGATCTCACTGCTACTGAAATGGATGGAAGCAGCTTTTGGGGTTTTTGTGAAGACCTGCAATTATTGTTGTGTATGGAAAACAAGCCTCTGGCTGTTGAGGTCATGCAATAGCCAAGAGCTGCATGCTGGGAAGCCTTCCCTTGGGGCTGTGGGGTGGGGTGGGTGCTCAGAGGCCTGGACATGGGGAGGAAGCTTCAACAAATGGCTTTGCATGGGACTAGAGAGGAAAAACACCCAGTGAGTTGTCACTTTTTGTGAGGAAGGGCTACTGGCCATTTCAAACAGCTTGTAAGAGGTAGCAAAATGGACTTGAGCTTTTTCTTCCTCTCTGCAGTTATCACCTGGTTGAACAAACAGCTGAGTGAAGTTCAGATGGCAAAGAAGCTGGACACCTCTGCCAGTGCCCATGGTGGTGGGAGGGCTGCTGTTTCACCTCACAGCATGGTAAGGTAGAGCTGTAAATACCAGGCTGGTGAGGTGGTCATGAGTTGCTACAATGCAGGGCCTTAAAGGAAGGGAAAAAAAAGTGCTTTCATCTTCTTCTGGGCCTACAGTTTTGGGTGGGTGTGGTTTGGGGTTGTTAGTTTGTTTTTCAACAATGTCATACCCTGCTGGGTGGTTCTTGTCCTGGGCCTTGTAGGTGAGAATCTTCTAAGCTCTCATTTACATAAAATACACAAAGCAATACAGAATTATCTTGGAAAAGATGAAGTGCAGTGTGAAGGCAAAAAAAAAAAAGGCATTTTAGTGTTGAGAGGTTAACTTACTAATTCTCTTTGTAAAGGTTAAAACTCAAAGTGTACTATTTGAATACTCTTACTAGTGATTTTCAGAAACAGGAAAGTCAGGGACTTTCAGAACGCTGCCTGCAATCATTGTTGAATAACGTAACTTGCTGGTTCTCACCCTGTGTTGTACAAATCTCTGCTGTCACAAAGCAGCAACAGGAACTGATGAGCTGCTTGTTCATAGTGGAAGGGCATGCTCATACAAAGAGGTTTCTTGATTTGTAGATGGATACGTTTAATACTTTAATCAATTACAGGGTGTGCAGCTTTTTACTAGCTGAGTGCTCACCTCATCTAACCTTTTTAAAGTTATGTTTTCCTTAAATGTACAAAACTTGGAAAAGTGATGTTTTCTTCCCATCAGGAAGACTCACATAAATGTTGGCTTTGTAATGGCAGTTAGTTGTTAATTGTGGAATTTTTAATCTCTACAATTACTTGAAGAATTGTGTTTCTCCTTTATGGATGTGTTTTTATTTCTTTTACAGCCTGACCGACCATCCTTTCACAGCTCGGGAATCAGTCATCCCATTTCTCCTTTCTATGCCTTCCAGAACTTTCTGGAACCGACACACAACAAAAATGGGAATTCCCAATGTCCAGTACCAAAGGCAGGCACTTTGACTCTTTTGTTTGGTTAAGAATGTGACAATACAAACTATCAAAGCACAACATTTTGACTATTTCTCAAAGTACATAAATATTTACTGTACTTACTCCTAGGCTCCTTGCCATGAATATTATGACTGTTATTCTGTATATTCTATGTTACAGCTAATGCTTGTCTTTAGGCTGCTTGTTCTTGCAGGCTTTGCTGCACAGCAGGGCCAGTGAGGTGTAGAAACACAAATCCCTGGAAATTTTTCTCTGGGAATGCTGTCGGGGGAGGGGACTCTCAGATCTGGAGTAACTCTTAACCTGCAGCTCTTTGTCGCTGCAGGTTCAGTTGAACTCACAGCTTTTGAAATTGAGTCGATGTTCGGATGCTCACACAGTGCCTGCAGCCGGTCACCCGGCGAATAAGGAGAAGTGAGTGTCATCTACTGCAATTTAGTATTTTCATTATTATATTTATAAAGCCCTTTGTCATTTTGGTGTGTTTGGAACCGAGTAAAATGGTTCTAGTACCAAGCGTAGTTCTGTGGTCTGCCTTTCTTCGTTACCATGCTAATGAATTTTGTGGTGGTCTGTCGAAACCAGAGGAAGAGCTGCGCTTTTCAGGAGTGGGCCCCAAAGAACAACAGTTCAGCATTGCTCCTGCTGGCAGATCTAAGCCAGCCAGTGCTGGCTCACTGAAAAAAATAGTTCTAGGCTGTTCTTAATGTACTCAGTTATAGTTCAACTTTAAATGGTAAAGGTCATAGAAACATAGTCACACTTCTTACTGAAGGTTTTCGTGAGCAAGTCTGTAGCTGCCCTCATTGTAATGCACTGATAATAAACTGCATTTGCTTTAAATTGTAATTGGCCTTTCTGTTTCTAGTGGTGATCAGCTGGGTCTGGAATCCAAGTATTTCAAGAGAAAAGATGACAGCATTCCTTTACGAGGGCTTAGTCAAAACACACTTAACTCGGGTAAGTACGAAACAATAGAGCAAGGCCTTATTTGCAATGTACTTGCAGGGCAGTAACAGCCCTGGTTCAATGCAGTGTCCTGTGCTGTTCTGCAGAGTACCTGAGACCCTACTTGCCAACCAAAGCCCAGCTGTCACCAAAAGCTGCTGGAACACCAGCCTCGGCCTATTTTCCTGGATCATAGACAGGGTTCTTACAGTAAGAGTCCTCTTTTAACTGTTGGGGGGGGATTTTTGAATGTCCTGCAATAGAGTGTTAGTAAAGTATCAGTGTGAACTGACACAATTTTATGAGCCAGTTTTCTTTGAGGAAGGGAGCTTGACTGACTTGGATGATGTTCCAGTGCTTGAGCCTAAGGACAGGAAGATAAAGCTTTAAGGAGCTTTAGTGGGAACAACACTGCTGTCACCAGGGCTGTGCAGAATTTCCTTAGTATATTGTTGACCCTGTAAATCCTCCTAAAAACCCACCTAAGTTCTCTGATTTTTTGTAACAGGTGAAATATACGTTCCCTGAGTGAGAACACTTACCTGAATTTCTATTTCTTGACTCCTTTCAGAGAAAGGATGAGGCAGAGGGAAAGCACAAGAAAACTGTGCTGTGCTGTCCTTTTCAGTAATGGTCAAGCTCATATGTTGGCATGACTGCCTCACTAACCTTCCCCTTACAGTTCGGTTTTAAAAACTTGCTTAATTTTGGAACCAGCTTATTTGAAGTGCATATAGACTTACACATCTCATACAAAAAATGCTAAATTATTTCACTGAAGGTATAAAATTAAGACTTAAAATTCTCACTGTTGGTTCCCCTAACTTTTCTGTGAATTGCTCAGTATTCCATTCCGTAGGCCACCACGTTAAAACATTAAAAGATGAAGTAGCTGAATAGTTAACTGTTGCCAAGTATCAACATTTTAAAGTTCCTTTATTTTTATATATCATACTTTACAACTGTAAGACTACAAAGAAATTTAAGATTCTCTTACACGTATTCAGCTTGTTCTGCTGTGTGGGTTCAAATGCTAGAATCATGTAATGTTTCTGTTCTGTGCCATCTTTCACTTGGTATCCCCTGCAGAACGAGCATGCACAGACTTCTGCCAGGCAAATACCCTTACAATAACTATTCCTTATTTTTGTTAAAGGTATTTCATTCCTTTTACTTTAGTTACTCAAGTGCACCCAGAGGATTGTTCAGTGATTCGTTTTGCTGTGTGAAATGTGTAAGTTTGTTTATAAATTAGCACCATGTTAATGTGTAGTGTCGGGTTTTGTCATGTGTGTTGCAATGGAAATATTAAATGGTTTTTATCAAAAGCTCTGATTAGCTAATGTTTCAGGAGTACTAAACCACCCTCTCCACTGTACTGCAATTCCCAGCTGAGGTAACCACCAGAACAGCTGTATTTTGTTTACCTTTCTCTGCAGTTTTCCTTGTTGCTTATTGTTCCCCAGGCAGTGCAGTGCCCCAGGCCCAGCCCTGCAGCTCCTCTCCAGCTGTCCTCAGGTGTCAGTGACTGAAGCTGTGGTGATTAAAGGAGTGTGCCAGCATCTCCCAGGCCTCTTAAATCAAAAGTGAACCACAGGTGCTGTGGGCCTGGGCAGCCCCAGCCAGGCCGGCTGTGTGGAACAGATCGTTCCTTGGAGCCTGGATCTGTGGCCATCCTGTTCCACTGGAGGCCCCAGGAAACAAGGAGCCAGCTGCAGGGACCCCGTGCTGCTGGACAGCAGAGAGCCCTTCACTGTGCTCAGGGCTGCTTTAGCTAACACAAAGCTCTGTGCTGGACCTCTACTCCAGCTGACTTTTCACACCTGCTGAAGTATAACACACATGCAACTACTGAATGTCACTGAAGCTTGGAAGAGACATTCACAATTATTTAAAAATTCATTAAAATATTCAACTTTATTAACAGTATATTTACATTTTTTTTCCTGCTCTTGGTCAACCATGGTGAATGTTCAAAGGTAAAAAAGCATTAAGCAATAACCACAAGATGAAAACATTTTAAACCTATACAATACTTTATACACAAATTTATACAAAGGAACACTTAAATAATACAACTGGACACAAAAATATACACTTTTAGAGAAATTCACATCAGTAATTGTATAAAGCTCTCTTCTGTACTAAGGGTCCTGAAAATTTAGGACTAAAACTTTAGCTCTGTAATGCAAAAGGGTTATTGTGACAGTCCTCAAAGGCCACTATATAGCACACGGACAGATTCAAGGCTATCAGCTTGTAGAGTTCAGTCTGTGTATTCAAGTTTTGAGGTCCTTTATGATTACGCAAACATCAGAAATAGAGTGGTTTAATAAACGGTACAGAGGAAAGCAGAGGTTTAGAGCCGGTATTAAAATCTGCAGGCCCAAAACACCCACTTCATATTTCAACAAGTGTTTGATACGACCGTTTATTCAAAAATAGAAAGAGTAAATGCACTTACATAAAAATAACTTTTACTGTTCAGCAAGCGTGCTCATGTGATTTTTATATTAGTACAAACTTAAAAAAAACCTGCCATGTGACTATTAAAAGAAATGATACCAGTTCACCTCCCTACTTAAGTACATTTACATTAAGGCTTTGAATGATCTGACCCAAGATTTTACAACATTAAAACGAATGGGTCCACATGGATGCCAGTCTGTCTCATTGAGACGTAGCATGACTAGAATTAAAGCTCACCACCGTAAGGAAACAGAAGGACACATGCTCATGCCTCGACTATTGTTTGTCTCTGAACTAGAATGTAAAGTTTAGCAGTAACAGTATTTCATGGCAAGAGACAAGGATGTAACAGTTTGTTTATAAAAGCAAGTTAGTTTTTAGTTCAATGGCAACATCTTTGGAGAAAGTTCCTGTTTCAATTCCTACAGATTTCATGCAGAGATGTTTCTTAAGATTACCTTAAGAAATTACATTTTGGTGGAGTTGGAATGTGTATCCCAAACTGCTAATGAAAGAAGAGTCCAAACAGTCTTCCTGGGATTTTTGTCATACATTTGTATCTTGCAGTAAAGGTTCTTTAGCTTCACCAGGAGCTTGTGGGCTGTGGGGATGGCCATGACTGCCACAGTGTTTCTTCCAGTTGCTGGATCTTACATTTAGGTTTGTGTGTTCAGGAATAAACAAGGCAACAAGTAATGCCAACAGCACAGAGCACGCTCCAAATAAGAACGGGGGTCCAGGAATTATGGAATTCTGAAAACAACAACAGTGACACCACGAAGTGTTAATGAGCCTTTAGACACACGTTAACAGCCTACAATTGCTAATTACCCATATTCAAAAGTGGGAAGAGCTGCTGCCTGACACACTAGTGAATACAGTGCAGGCTTTTAGAAGGAATGAGAAGGAACTTTACATCCTAAGATTTAGGACAAGGGAGCACATGGTTTTTATTAATGCTTGCCAACTTCCTTTTCTAGTGCAAGTTCTTCCTGCTGAGTTTCCCCAAAAGCTTAATAAAAAACCCCTGAGCGCTTGGTAAAAGGACAACAAAAAAACCCATACACCATTAGTAACTGTCCATCCTTCCCTCAAGGTAGTCTCCTTGCAAGGGTCACAGTTGTCTATGGCTGTCAGCTGTAGCTATTTGAAAATTAAACTAAACCAGTGCATGTAATTAACTGTACTTAAATAACCCTCCCTGAAGGACACAGAAACCTCTTGCTACACCCTTCATTTGCAGTCAGTGTAACAAAATGTAACACAGCATCGAACTGATGGGCACAGGAGCCCTTCCTAACAACTTTTGGAAGCAGTAAGTACAGAAGAAACGTACCTGTTGTAAATGGTATTGTGCAACCACACTACCTCCTGATGGTGATTCGGGCATGGGCAGTTCATTCAATTCAACGTGAAATATATAGAATATAAAACCATAAAGTGCTGGTCCCAAACCATTACAGAGTCCTCGAATTCCTGTAATCATCCCCTGAACAACACCTGGGAAAAGTGAAATACATGTTCTTACCTAGCTGTAGCTATACATAGATAATTAACTATTTCTGTTGACTTCACCTAAAAACTGATGCAGGCAGGAAAGCTCTAAATGGTGTTGCACTCTGGGTAGCAGTAAACAAGGGGTGCAAAGAGCCAGTCATTATCATGTACTTGAGTGGTTTTTCTATCTGCCTCTAGCAGAGGGCAGTGCCTGCCACGCTGAGCTAGTTCAGAGGCCAGGAGAAGGAGGCTATCCCTGCTGTCATTGTCTCACACGGGAGAGAGAGCACTGTGTGCAACAGCGAGGAACAGTGCACCGAGTTTGCTGAGTATTTTGCTACTACAGGGCCTTGCTGTAAGTCTTCCCTCTGCACCAGAAGTACATGGTACGCACACAATGCAACTTCCAAGGAACCTGGATTTAACGTGTGGTGCCCTAAGCTCAGGTGTCTGGGCTGCCCTGCCAAGACTCAGCCTGGCTGACAGCACTAAGCCCAGAGCCCAGTGTGCCTGCACAGTATTCCTTGACTAGAATTCCAAGAACCAGGAGCAAACCTACCCTGCTGGTCCGCATCAGCAGTTCGTGAGACCAGGGCGCTGACAGCTGGGAAAGTAATGCTGGACATGGCGGCCACAGCGCCGGCTGCCCACATCATCCTGCAAAACACAAACTGCAGTGACTGCTCTGGGGCTGCAGCTCTGCCCTGGGAGCGCAGGGACGCTCCACTGGCTATCCTGCACTCACACCCTATGCAGAAGGGATAAATGCAAACCAAGGCCCCACCAGCCAGGCCAAAGAGAAATGTGCGTACCATGGCTCTGATCCAAAGCCATACCACGCCAGCTGCAGTATTTGGAACCCCAGGCCCAGCAGGATGGTGTTCTTATTTCCAATGGACCGCATCAATAAACTCAACACTATTGTCTAACAGAGAAAGGAAAAGTAAAGTGTCAGAAAAAGAACATCTTATTCTAAATATTAAACACAGATAAGTTGATGAGTTAATGAATTAAAAAACAACAAAAAACCTGAAAACATTTTATACTTAATGTCAAATACATGCAATAAACTAATTCTTAAGTAGTGTTCTTCAAAAGCAGTATTTGCCTCTACCAAAAAAATCCAGTCGTTTAGCAAGTAATATGACCAAACCATCACCCCTTCTTTGATGCACAAAGGATTTAGTTTTCCCTTAATGAACCAAACCCTTGTTGTCAAGTGTTTTCATCTAACTTAAGAGTCTTAACCAATTTTTAGAGATTTAATAAAAAACAGACACAGAAAAGCTGAATCACATTTATGGAACCACAGTGTTCTCCATTCTCCACAGTGCTTCCTTCTTTTCAGCTTGCCAAGTCAATAACACACACAGCAGTAACTCACCTGTGCAATAATGGAAAGAATCCCAAGGACTGCTATAAATGCTGCAACACTTTCAGATGAAAATCCCATTATCTATATTTTAAAAAAGGCAATTTGATTATTAACCATAAACCTTATGTCATGATGTCACAAACCCCAGTGAGGGAACACACAATGCAGAAGACCAGTATTATTCAGCTCCTCATCTTTTTTCTCATTACATCAAACAAGTAAATGAAAATAAAGGGGCATAAATAGAAAACAATTAAATTGTTCCCTCAAAAATAAAGCCAGTTCAACATATTTAACCTCAAGAATAGTCCAAGAATAATGCAAATAATTACTAAGTACAAGAAACTGTTTTGTAACTCATTCATCACTCCCCTCTCCTCTCTGTCTGTCTAAAAGAGAAAAACAGAACAACAAGGGGACTTAAACCAGTTCGTGGGAGCTTCTAAATTACATGAGTTATCTGTACTTTCCATACTAGTTCAGTAATACTGAAAACTTTCTTTAATCCCGTAAATCTACTTTTGTTCAAATTCATACCAAAATGTTACATTACCTGTCTGAGGTATAGGAAGAAGCTGGAATATTGGCCTGCCTCTGGGAGGTAGGAAAGAAAGACTGTTATGCAGATTAGCAGCACAATGGAGTCCTGGCCGACTTTCTTCAGGGACTACGGCAAGAAAAAAGACTTAAAAAATATTCCACGTTCATTTCCAAAAAGCATTCCTAGCTGGGCTCTGAAAAGCCTGTCAATGAAATTGTTACGTGACACCACCAAAGCATTCCCTTTATGTTTAGCAAGATTGTTGGCAAAAGTATCACCAGTGAACCACCAAGGTCAAGCTTGAAGAAATTGCAGGCTTTGTTTTTCAAGCCTGAACTATTGTAAATTCAGTCTCTTCCCTGTCTCCAAACTCAGTATCTACAAGTAACAAAATATTCCCTATTTTAGTAGCTTACTGCAAAGGGGTCAGCCTGTTCCCATGAAATGGGTGCTCCCCAGGATGCTGGCCTCATCTTCTCTGGCAGCGATTCCGGTACAGCAACAAGGATAAAACAAATGTCCAGCAGGGCGATTGCTGTAGCCAGCACCACCACCAGGCTGTCTCCGTACGCTCGGCCAAGGTAGGCACCGATAGCAGGGCTGGTGACTAAACTTGCTGCAAAAGTTGCCGAAACCTGAAATAGGTAACAGCTGGTAAGATTTTCAGTGAGACAAGTCAGCAGTGTTCCTACCTACATTTCTTCCTTTTCAGAAGCCTAACCATTTTAATCACATAGTAATTAAAAGTAACCTTTTTCCTATGCCTATGTGGTAGCACCTGTGTATTTTAGACAATCACAATTTTTCAAGAAAAACTTTCTGATAACTGGACAGCAATGTGAGGCCCACAGCACTCTTGCATGTATTGACATAATTAAGTTTAATTAACTATAGACTCTACTAATACCTCTGGGAAGCAATGAGCTGTATTTAATCTCCATATTAGTGAAATAGGCAATGTCTGTTAAAAAAAAAAAATCACATGTATAAAGGGTATATTAAATGTAATATGCTGGTTAATCCAACTCAGTAGCTCTCAGCTGACCAGCTGGCCTTGTGAAAGATGTTAACTTAAAAACTGAAGGAACTTTCTCAACATATCTCAATCCCTGATGTGTACAGGCACAAAGAAACTATTTAGTTCTATATCCATTGCTTTCAGCTCTTCCTGCTGAATGGTAATGGATTCTGTAATTTAAACACAAAAAATAATTCTGCTAATCCATAATAACATGAGGCTGTGAAGGCTCCTGGGACCTGGCACGTTATCGGGAGATAATGGAGAAACAGAGGTGAGTTGTAAGAACTTAGACAAGTAACTCAGCTAAGTTTGTTCTGAACTGCAGCACAGCACAGTGACTGGAAACACAGGCAGGTGCAGTCAAGTACCACACTGTGGCAGTTCCAACACAACAGGTGAGATTTTTGAAAAGATGACAGAGTAGTACCACTGTGGACAACAAAGGAGGAATAACTAAAGCTCCTCAAATTACATCATTAAGACTGGTAAGAGCTGTTAAGACAGACACTCAAGATAGCTTTTAATACCATCATGTTTTGTTTCATTTAGAAGCAGAATATTCAAGAGATACAAGACTGGATGACAGGAACAATTAAACAGAAAAACCTGACTCCAAATTAAAAACAACTTGCCGTAGGAGCAGCTTTGAAAAGCATTACAAACTGAAGGGCTTAGTACTGAATACCACAGGAAAAGAGCCCAAATAATACATACCAAACCATAGGCCATGCTTCTCTCATGTTCTTGGGTTATGTCTGCTACATATGCAAAAACTACAGAAAATGTCACTGCAAAAACTCCAGACACGGAGATTACAGCAAAGTACCACCTAAGAACACGATAAAAAAAATTAGAACAGCCAAATAGAACCAAAAAGTCTATTCAATCCAAGTGCAGTTGAACAATAAATCACCTTGTCCAACTTATCCTGACAATTTATTGAGATAATCTTGGATAAAGCTGATGTGAACGTGTCTTGATAGAACTGTGTAACTTCTACGTGCACCAAGTACAAACAGCATGATTTTGTAACGTCTACAAAAAGCTGCTGTGATTAAGTACTACCAGGAAACAAGGTGTTCAGCTAATAAATTCAACTGGTCTATGACCCAAAGCAAATTAGGAACTTCAGTATTTTGAGAACCTGGTCATTGAAAGGCGTCAACATCTGCCATATCGTTATGCTATAGACACTAGCACTTGGCATTTGAAACTTAATAAACACTTAGAAACAAGCTCCTTCTGAAGAGAGATGAGCAGCCTGTGTGACCAGAGGGAAAATGGAAAAGGCTGACCTGAGCAGCTGGCACTGGCCTGTGTCAGTGCAGGCTGTGCCACTGCTGCTCCACCCTCAGGGACAGCACAGGGGTCAGGGAGCCAGCCCAGGCCTCTGACTCCTGCCATACCTGGGCAAGGTTCCAGCCAGTTAACAGGTCGATAAGGTGCACACAGCATCAAAGCAGGTCGATTTTAGAATTTGAGAAACAAAGTGTAAAACTTCTGCAACTTGTAGGTTACAAATGGTTATTTCACGCACCCGCATTACGTAAGGTTTTGATTTCAGTGTTGCTGGCTGGTATCTGAGTGAGAACTGTGGCCACAATCCATGCCTGCACAGTCCACTGGACTGTTTTCCAGCTTTGGCAGATGTGCTGGAGCAGGACATAGGGCTTACAGCACACAGATCAAAATCAGCAGCTATTGAAATTCTGACCAAGGCCTTTGGCCTCATGGCAGCTGCTTCAGGTTTACTGTTCCCCCAGCTTTGCACAGAAGTAATACAAAAGCCTCAACCTTCCATCAAGCACAAACAGCATTTTATCAACAATGCTACACACATAAGCATTAGATAGCAACCTTGAAAAGCAACAGCCAATCTGGTGTGAAACAATTTACTAACCATGGGCTGATCTTCATTAGTGGTATTGGTGCACAGGTGAAAAATACCGTTAGCAGCAAGAAGGACTTTCGTCCCCACACGTCAGACAGGGCACCTATGAGTGGGGCACTGAGAAACGACAATAAGCCCTAGGTGAAACAAAACATTTGAAGTTAGAACTAAGTGGTCAGACTCGTGATAGCTGACCAGAGCACAGTCCAAGAGCACTGGTATGACTCAAGTCAAGGGCTACAGTGCAATGCACCAAAAGCAATGTGACCAACCATCACTCATCTTCTCTCCCATGTCTGGTTAAATAAAATTTGAGGTCTGTTACCTCAGAACTACACAAAATTCAAAATGCAGATGATCCAGTCATACTAGCAGTTTCATGAACTGTGTGTTACTGTCTTCTTAAAATTCACATGAATCTAAGTAATGGAAAATACCCTACTGGGGCAACAAGCTCCAAGTAAAAAATTATCCACTTTTAACACCATATGCATCATTTGGGATTAATCAACTACCTTTTTATTTGCTGAACCCAATCAGTAGATATAGGCCAAGCAATACCTTGTTGAAAGTAAAAAGATGCACACTTGCCTTTTTAGCAGTAATTTATTCCCATTTTATTTATACTATGAAAGCCATATTGAAAAACCTCGTGACTGTTTCTCTCAGCTGGCAGTTATTTCTATATTCCTCCCACCACTCACTTTAAATTGTACTTGTGATTAACTTCTGTCAACTTACCTTTACACCTTGAATTAGACCATTCATTAGAAATGTATGTTTTGGGAAGGTTTCATGCAAAACCTGGAGAAGAAATATGAATACTGTCATTTACACAATATCAACTACAAATATTGCTCATGACACATCCAACTTTATGATGCACAGTAGTTTTTTTATTTTCATAGATTACAGAGAAAAAAAAGGAAAAAAAGCAAACTACAAACAATGTGATTAATCTTTCATTTGCAAGGAAGGCATTTTGAGATTTCAGTGCCTGAAATGTAAATAAACCACAGAGAACCTAGAAAATTATCTCAGACCAGACTCTCCACATGTTACTGTGTCATCTGTCGGGGACTGGGGAGAGAGAGAGAGAAGAGACATCACCATCCTGAAGTGGCTCTCAGTTTGGCGAGCAGAAGCCAGAAATGGAGCTGCCTCAGTCTGATTTGTGTTTAGATGACAGGGATTTCATTCAGTGACAATGTGCAGTTCATACCCAAGAGACTGTTCATGGGTAACATCAGCTTTCAGAGCAGCACCAAGACTGCATTTTAAGTGGAGTTGGCTTGGGAGATTTTTTAGCCTTAACTCCTTTTAATTTGTCAGCATGTATCACTCACAAATTAAATCCAAATTAAAAGCAACTGACTACATGAGAAAGTACTTTGGTACAAACACATTGATATGACTGTCTCACAAATCACAGGGATGCTTTGACTGGTGTAACACAGTCTGTGCTCTGAAGCTTCTGCTTGAAACACAGCCAGGTCAGCAAAGACCTCCTGTGTAGGTACACACACACTTGCATAATGTTACTAAATTTCAAGTGTATTTTTGCCCTTACATTTGTAATGTGCCAATGTTTTAGGGCATCTTGAAAGGAAAGATAATTTCATTACCACCTTACTGGTTTCAATCAGAAAATATTTACATGTAAGCTTGAGTGTTAGCAGACTTGCATGTAAACAGCTGTGCTACAACCATTACACTGCTATAATGAAATAATTGAAATTTTTGATATCATCCAAAATTACAGAACTTTTTTTTCACTTGCACAACAGAGCAGCTCAGTCATATGTAATTTTCATTTCATGTAATTCAGAAGATGCTGAGTGCCTTTGCAGTAATTGTCCCACCTCCCACAGAGTGAGGAAAAGCTCCTGAGGATTACCTACCACTAGAGTGGGAGCTGTCAGGAGTCCCCAAGCAAAAAACTCCAAGAAGATCACAATAACAGCATGGTAGACACTAGGTGAACCTATTCCTTGAGGCTGAAACAGGAGAAAAGACAGGTGATTAAAACATCTGATCATCTATCAGTCATGAGAAATGCATCTGAACAACTATAAACAGAAGGATTAATAATGAAACAGGACTCAAAATTTGGGAATAGTTACCCAAGCTAACTGGTACAGAGTTACCGAGTAACCCTTTGATGCTACTGTCCTGAAGTGTCCTACTCTTACTCTGCAGAATCCTTCACTGCCATCTCAAAAAATAAATCTCTTACACTGCCAATCTGGGAAACAAGGATGCTACAGGGAAAACAGACTCTTCTTCAGAGAATTAGTTTGTTTTCCTTGAAAAAATGCTTAAGTCTACGCAGAGCTGCATGGAACCAAAATTCCATGGTTTCAAAACACGGCAGTGGTCACACTCAGCTATCCCCAAGTCTCACTACCTGGTCTATCAAACAGCTCTTCTGTTACTAAAAGGCACCACTGCTACATACAAAACATGGCTCTAAACCAGGAAAGAAACTAAAATAATGAGCACCAGAAGCAAATCTCAGGAACAGCACTGATCACTTCCTAAATACTGAGTGCAGGCCTATCAGTTACAGTGTGCTTCAAATGCAGGAAGAGATGCAGATAAAAGGTTTGACAAAGGGAACTCGAAATTGTTCAGTGATTCAGTAGAAGCAGAGGTAGCTTTTGAAGAGAACAAAAAGAGCATGGGTGGGACAACCTGCTCATCTCGTAGACTCTGTAAATGCTGTCAAACAACATACCATAGTTCAACATTTGCAAATTAAGGATAGGGCTCACTAATTATTTTCATATGAAAGCAGTATGAATAACTCCTCAGAAATCTTACATGCATTCTTTCAACTTAGAAGTGCTGCCTTAACATCTACTTTGCCTGCTTTGTGCAAAGGTGAGTTACTAACAGAGCGGCCCTGATGTGATCAGACCCCACATTCACACTGAGCACACACACACAGGCTAAGGACCTCAGCTGCTTCCCAAGGAGGCTCAGAGGGATTTTATCAATGTGTGTAAGTAGCTAATGGAAGAGCAAAGACAAGAGCCAGACTCTTCTCAGAAGTGTCAGTGACAGGACTGGAGGCTCATAGTGAAATACAACAAATTATACTTGTACCTCAAAAAAGCAACCCCCTCTGAAACAGTTTCCATCTTCCAAACCCCAGTGGACATAGCCCTGAGCAAACTGCTCCAGCTGACCCTGTCTGGGGTAAAACACTGGGGTAGTTGGATTAATGATGTTGGAGGTGCCTTCCAACCTCAAACACAACACAATTTTAAGTTGCAGTTAGGTAATACTGGAGTCTTTATTAGGAGATTTATGCAAGCCACACCTAACTTTTCTTTCCAGATTCCAGTATTTCCAACATAGAAAAAAAGAGCTTATTGAACAAATGTAGGAAATAAATACAGAAAACCTCACTGCCTACTCACCCCTATTGCTAGAAAAAAATCATAATTTTCAAAAGTAACCATATCAATCTGTAAGAGGTGAATTACAGAAGTACCTCAGCACTGCTGTTTTTCTTTCCCAAGCTCTCTTCAGTAAATACAGACATACCATACAGATATTTCTGCTATATTTTCAGCCTAAGGAGGTAAATTAACAGTCTTTGTAGGTACAGAGAGTGGCTATAATTATCATCTCTTCCCACAATTCTTTTCCCTTTCCACCCACAATCCTTATTTTAGCTTTGGGTTAAAAATTTATCCAGCTCTGCACAAACTGTAAGTATCAACGTTAGCTGTTAGCTGTTTGACTCAGTCTCATAAAATCAGGTTCATTCTGATAGCCCCCAGATTCCTGTCACATTGCTGGCACATGGCCCCTCGAGGCATGACAGACAGTGAGGGAGGTGTCACAAACCATCCCACCCCTTCCAGCATGGGAGTCAAGAGCACCTCCATTCACAGCAAACACGAACGAAGGCAAAGGCCATCTGTGCCCAGGCTGCCCTCATCCAGCTCCGGGCAGCTCCGAGACCACGTGCACAAAGCGAAACAGCAGAACGAAAGCAGCGGCTGCTCTGCACAGGAGAACTGCTGCTGACTTTAGAGGCCTCGGGTGGGTGAGTGCTGCCCTCTGCCCTGTCATCCAGCTGTAAGCAACACCAACAGAGCTTTCCAACACACTGGCAAAAACGAACAGAAGCGACATTTAGATCACTAGGGTTCAACTTCCCTGCTTTCTTGTTGCTAGTGCTCACTTATCACAGGTACTTATCACAGATTATTTGTTCTTATCGACAAAAAAAAGAAGTAATTTAGTCACATTTAGATCATCATCTCTATAGCCATTTTTAAAGGTGTTGGGAAACTATCAAGAAACAAGGATGCTTCTGAGGTGAAAGGGAAGGAGATGAATAAGCAGTTACACTGCAGTGTATTAAGACACATTATAAGCATTCAGTCCACAAGGTTTCAGTACCAGTCTGATGCACCCTCCCAACCCAACAGGCACAGTGCAGGTGCTGGGTGTTCAGCCCTGCCCTACTCTACAAACCTGCCCCCTGTGCTTTCCAAAGGGGCTAACACCGTGTAATGCAATGGCCTAAGTGCAACTGAATCAGAAGGCCCTAGCCCTGGAGAGAAAAGACACAGGGGCCTTGTGAGGACAAGGTGGAACTGAGATGTTCCAACCAGAATAACAGCAACCCTCCTGCTACAAGTAGCCAGAGCGTTTTTCTGCCTGGCTAAACCTGCAGCACAAATAGGGCTCCAACAATGCCTTTTCCTCTGGTTATAGAGAAGATGTCTTTTAATCAAACACTTTGTACTCTCAGTCATGACAGTGATAAAAAGTGTACATGCCAGACAAGCCTAAGAACACACATCTGACAACAACAGAATAACTATCAAAGCAACAAAGGCATTCTATGTAAGACCACAGCTGTTGCTTCTCTGCTGGAAAGGAAAAAGCACCAAATGAAGCCTTAATCTCTAATTTGTTTCATGACTGCTTCAAAAATGCATTATTTTATGTAAGATGAATACATAAAGGAAGGAAAAATTAAAATTGTTGGGGGGAAAAAAAAAGTGTTGAAATAGAAGTTGTGGCTGCCCTACCCCTGGAAGTGTTCAGTGCCAGGCTAGATGGGATTTTGAGCGACCTGGTCTATGGAAGGTGTCCCTGCCCATGGCAGGGGGTGGAAATAGATGATCTTTAAGGTCCTTTCCAACCCAAACCATTTGTGATTCTATGAAATCACTTCACTGGTGTTACTGCCTCTCCTTTGGTGAAATCTGACAACACACACTTGAGTACAACACACCATTACATATTTTTTCTGTGATACAGCTACTAAAGCTGCAAATAGAAAAACACAAAAATACCACCATGCACCAACCCAAGCTCCTGCACCACCCACTGCCTTGTCGAGGAGACCCAGCAGAAACTGCAGTGGGAAGAGAGCCTTTGCAGAAACAATGGGTGGGTTTTCCTTTTTGCTTTTTTGGTGCTTGGTTTTTTGGTGGTTTTTTTTTTTTTTTTTGTTTCCCATCAGAAACTCTTTCTGCCTGTACCACTGCCTCATTAGCCATCTGTACACTCTTTCTGGCTCACACAATTTTCTCTGATGTCAAACAATTCCAAAATAAACCAATCAGGCTGGAAAGTGCACATGAAGATGCTTGATTAATTACTGATTTGCCAGTGGGAGACATTTAAGACATAGGGGCCATTTTCAGGTACCTGTTTCCCAGAATGTCACACACCATGCTGGGTAATGAACAAAGCAGATGAGGATGCTGAGCACTGAAGACTAACTTAACATTTCAGCAAATATTAAACAAAATTCTATGCATGAAGTTTCTGCTGTTGTTATAAAGAACACTCTGCTATATCAGACTTCATAACTTAAAAAATGTATTTAACACAAACAAATTCCCATTTATTTAAAGGCAGAAAGTATCACAAGCTGAACTTTTTGTAGCCTAACAACAATCTACATACCTTCAGCTAATGTTTATGGCCCATTTTTCCACTGTTTTCCAGTGTAAATTAAATTAATACAGAATGGGCGTTTGCATTCAGCTTTTGAAACTGGTGGGAGGCACCGAATGATGTAGCACAAGTATCACTGAATGCAGTTAATTGTAATATATATTTCTCCTCTCTTGGCAAAAGAAAGTTAAAGTTGAGAAGTTAGGGACACTTGGAAACACACTGTATCTTAATCAATGACACTCCAGAGAGAAATTATGAAGCACCGTGTCCCCTCAGTAACATTTACTCTGCTTGTACTACTCAATCTAAAACACTTGCATTTAACATGTGTACAAGGTAATCTCATATATTTCTATCTTTACAAAGAGCAAGAACACATCCTAGAAAACACCAACAACCATCACCAAAATTAGTTTTGCTTCCTAGCACTTAAGTAATCCAGCCAGTTGGCCACTTCGATGAACAAGTAATGAGACTCTAACACCTGTCTCTTCTCCATTATTGTTCCAAAAAGACAAACTGAAGGGCCATCAGCAATTTAGTCTGTCAAGATGTCTCGTTATTTGAAATAATGGCATTGTATTTAGAACAGGGCACATCGAAGCTACAGAGTGTTACACAGTGGAAAAAATCCAGGGGCAACAATACACTGCAAGTAATGGCACTCATCAATGTAAAAAAAACCAACCAAAAAACCACCCAAACCAAATCCAAGCTCCAGCAGCCCAAACACTTAACTTCCTTTATTTTTCAAATTTATGTATTTAAGAGGAAGCAAAATAGTGGGAAGAACTGCAAAAACCTTTCTTCCGGGAGCCATCTGCGGGACTGCTCAGGCGCTGGCGTCTGTCCCCCTCGCGGGCCCGTTCTGTCTGACCACGGGCACAGCGGTCGCTGCAGCCCCGCACCCGAGCCGCGTTCCGCGGCCCCGCCCGCACGGCCCCGGCCCTGCGTGCCCTCGCTCACGGGAGCCACGCTCGGCGAGGGCAGGCTCGGACAGGCTCCGCTCACCTCGGGCGGCCGTAACGACCCGCCGTGCCCCAGGCCCCGCGCCTGAGGCCGCTCTCGCTCCTGCGCCCCAAAACCCGGCCGACGCGAGGAACAAACTGCGTTTGCGGGCGGAGCGAAGCAGCCTGACACGCTCACAGGTGTTCCTCGGGCAGCCGTCCCGCGGACACCGGCCCGGGCCGCACCGCGACCGACACAGGCGAGGCCGCCCGAGGCCCGCGGGCCCACCGACCCGGCCGGACCGGGCCCTACCCGCCCGGGGCCGGCCCCCGCACCGCCGCGGAGGTCGGGGCCCTCCGGGGCCCCCCGCCGCCGCCAGCCGTGCCCCGGGCCGCCCCGCGCCCCCGGCCTCACCGTCCCGCCGTCCTTAATGATGATCTTCTTGGCCAGCATGATGCTGCGGTTCACGGCGCGCTTCTTCTTCTTCCCCGCCTGGGTCATTTTACCATCGCACCCCGGGGGGCGGCACCAGCGACGGCACCAGCGGCCGCTCCCGGCTCCCTTCGGGCCTCGGCTCCCTCCGTCCCTCCGGCGCGGCCGCCGCCACCCCTCACGCGCCCGCCGCCATCTTGGGCAGCCCCACCGCGCGCGCATTCGGCGCTGCGCATCACGCGATCGCGCCATTGGCCGCGCGCGCTCACGTGCGCCGAGCGCCCCGCCCCGTCCGCGTCGGGAAGCGCGGGCTGGCGACGGGAAAGCGGCGGCGCCTTTAGGAACGGGGGCGGCGGCGCCGCTGCCACGGCCGGGCCCCGCCCAGCCTCCGCCGCTCACCCCGAGCCCGACAACACCGCGGGCTAAAGCACGCGAGCGCGGCCCCTCGGGAGGTCCCGCGGGAGCCTCAGGTTCTTATCCGCCCTCCCAAACATCACTCGTCCCTCCCACCCGAATCGAAACAACCAGCCCCGCTTCCTCCTTCCCGGAACTGCTGAGGCGCCGCGGAAAAAAGGAGCAAAAGGACGGCAGTTCGTACGGGATATACCTGACATTCCCAGAGCCAGAGTACACAAACACAGATATAATCCACCCTAAAGATCCAGAGACAGACATTCTACTTTCTTACTGTCAAGTTTTAAACTTAGTTTATGAAAGCTCCGACACCTTCAAACGGGCAGGTCATCCCAGGTTCTGATTTACCACAACGCCCGCATGTAACAAGATAACAGGGATCAGCTTCCCCGGGGCAGCATGCCAATTAATGGAGAAAATCTTTTAGAATCATGTGCTGGCATTATTAGGTTTTTTGTGGCTTATAAATTCATCCACTGTTGATGTCTGGCATCACTAAAGAGCAACAACTGTCCATCCTGTACTATCATATTCACGATACAGACACAAGTCTCCATGGCCGTATCCACATATCAGTCTTTATGTTATTAGTCCTCCACCTTTCAGCCCTCTTGCTGCTTATCTCCATCTTCCCCAGCTCCTGCAACATCCCTGTTTCCCCCAAAACCTCAGCTGCAAATGAACAGCTTCCCTGCCCCTACCAACAGTGGAACCTCATCCCTAAGGTACAGACTGGCACTGCAGCTCCCACCTTGTTACCAAAGGGCTGCCAATCACTCACCACTTCAGATAGTGTGGGCTTAAGTTAAACCCTTAGCCTTAAGATCAAGCACCTCTTATCATAATGCACTTTTTAAGGAATTTAGAACTTGCTGAGGCACAACCCTACTCACGCCAATGTCACAGTGAGACAACCACAAGCAGACTCTAGCTCACAAAACAAGAGTGCGTCTAGCGGGTCCAAGATGTTTGCTATTATCAGGAATATGTTACAAGTATTAGGGTGTCACATGAAGTATTTGACAATTCTGTCCCACTTCTACTTGAAAAGGAGAGGGGTCTTCAAATGTTGACATAGTTTCAAGTCTGTTCCTCAGAGTGCTGTTAGATTTTGGTGAGAAAGTCACACAGACACGTATGTGACATGTAAGGGACTCATGTAAAAGAAGTCAACACAACTACACAATGCAAGCAAAGTCATTTGGTAACTAGGCTGAGAAGACAGTTTTCTATCCACACCTTCATATAAGACCAACACCTGTTATTGATGTCATTATCTCAAAATAAATGCATTTAAGCATCAAGTTTCCTCATGCAGAGGATTCAAACAATGAGAATGTAGAATAAACTTGCTTTTGCTGTCATGAATTTCAGCCAGCTATGTCTTCAAAAATCAAACTCCACTTACCTACACAAGTTCTGACATAATCTGCTCTAACATTATTTAACTTGTATATTAACATAACATTAATCTTAATATTTAACATTATTTAACACAAACTCCTGAAGAAAAGAAACAAGAATTGTCTGTTACATCTAAACACCTGCAGTGCTCAACCCTCTATACTATGAAAATGCATACTACTACTTCCTAACTGTAGAAGACATTACCATCATTTTGGAAGAGGGATGAAAAAGCACAGAATACTTATCTCCCTAGGGGGATTCCAAGGCATAGGCAGATGATGGCTTCACTGGTTTCAGATAAGATTCCTCCCAGAGTGCTTTTACACCAAACTTGAAGAACACTGTCCCCTGCAGAACCAGCTATGCTCCTTTGTTTAGATGGTGAATAATTGTTACCTAATGGCATAAAATTTTCAGTTTAAATCATGTTGCATATGAGCATTAAGAACAGGGCAAAATTGACAAAAGGAACTGACAGAAATTAAATGCCCTGAAAACTGCTGTGAAATGACCCAGTTTTATTATAGGTTATCTCCAGAAAGGGCAGAGAAACATGTCCTCCATCATACATAGCAATTGCTTGTGAATTCTGTTAAGGTCTTTGATATCTTGTAAATTATAGCTATACATAGCTCCTTACAGTGTTAGTGTTTTACAACCACACCCCATGCTATAACTTGATATTGATACCCAGGTGCTCCCTACCACCCCCGGTTCAGGGCACATCTGGGGTTTCAGACCAGAAGAGCAGAGAGTGTCACAAGAACACTGCTCTTGAACGTGATTCACAAGAGGTCATGACACAGTGGTCAAAAAGAAGCATGTCTCAGTCAAAATTAAATTGCTGGCAAAATTCAGTAAGATGTATGTTAAAAGATACCATTAACAAACATCTTACAACAGCCTTCTAGATTTTATAGAAAACTATGTTAAAATTATATAGTGAAATAATAATAACTGTTAGTTAAAACATCGTTTAATTTCTGCCGAAATATGCATAAGGCAACCCTCTCCTTTTAACAAAGCTCTCAAACAGTTTTTTTATCACATTCTTAATAAAGACAGTGCTTAATTTTAATCCGTTTATTACTACAGTGACATTATCTACACATACAGAAGAAAAAAAATACAGTATTTTACCTCAATGTGGATTTAAAAAAGGACTGTGTTAAGTCATGTAAGATGCATTCAGTGTTCAGCAGTGTTATATATACCAAAAAAAATAACCTTTTCCAAACTGCCTGGAAACACCATATATTAAAACTGTATTCAGTGTAATCACACACAAATATCAACATCAAGGTACAAAAACCTAAGACTACCTTAAAAAGTTTGCTACAATGTTTGAATAAATGATTTATATTTGGGCGCATGTATTGACAATAAGGACAAAGTTTAAAAAATCTAAAAGAATTATACTCATGGCAGCAAATGCAAACTATGCTTAACATATAAGCAATTCTTACTGAGCTATAAATCACTAATGAAATGAATATAGCTAATTACAGTCAGAATGATGCCAGAAGGTTGAAGATGAGTTAATGTTCCATGTCTACTCTTGGATGCAAATGTGCAGCAGACATTCAAGAACAAGAACAAGCACTGAATGGCAAGTCAGGACAGGTTCTTTTTTCTTCTAGGAAGAGTTATAAATTCAGCTGAGAAATACTTAGAAAAAGTTAAAAATTCAACTGAACAGAACTTTGGACAGTAACTGAAGCAGAAGATATAATTTAATCAATTCCATGTATTTTGTTGCATTTTGACCTGCATTTTTCTTTAGTAAAATGTCTCAATTCTAGATACCTAAAACCATACCATGAGCTTACCTGGAAAGAGCAGGGCTTTCCTCCTCTGGAAAATAATCAGCATTAAAAATGAAAAGAACAATTAAAACTAAGGCAAGGAAACACTACTTGGGAGTTTCTCATAGTAATACACCACCTTACATAATGACACATTACACATATATGGTATAATATCATATTATAGATAAATATTACCTTTCTAATACACAAAAAACCCCCGTTTTTTAATAACTCATTCTCACAAAACATAGATTTCAGATATGGAAGGAATGAATAATCCTCCTCAACACAATATCCAGCAAGAAACATTGTCGCCAGGAGGAAAATGAGAAACAAATTCAAATTTGGAAAATGATGATCGCTTAAATACAACAGAACACGCAGGGCTGGTTAGGAAATACATTAAAATATGAAAGTTGCTGACAACAAAAACCAGAAGAAATGCAACGTTTCAGTAATAAATTTTTTAAAAATTCAACAAAATCTATTGCAGTATTTTGAATTACAGCCATAAAAATAAGTCAGAAACACAAAACAATTACGTACTACTAAAAGTCTGTGAGAGGCCTGTATGCACACGAAACACAAACAAAATGAGATTGTTTTGTCTTTTTGAGGAAAAAAAAAAGACAAGTTACTAAAACATTGCAGTAAAAAACCAAAGATGTTATACTGGAGAAGTTGAATCGAGAACATTAATCTACCCTCTACTGACACAAATAAAAAGGGAGGTTTTCTTAAATTTTGTCTAAAACAATAAAGTTGAATAAAACTATACAATTATCTGAATTCTTTGAGAAAATACATTATTGGGCACTTGTGGATTGCTTAGAAATACACTGTGGAAAGAAAAGTTTATCTTACTTTATTAGACTCAAGGTTTTTCACCACTAAACTGATTTATTTTGCTTTGTTAAGTTTATCATTATTTGACCATTTATCATGTATCCCAGAGATTCTCAAATAAAACTACCAAATACCCAAATATTCAATAAATACTAGTACACCCAATATGTAAGTCTAGAAAAAAAAAAAATCACATAATTCAAGCTGTTGCAAATAAATACCTAGCTATAACTTCTGTAACTTCATAAATATTTAAATAAAATTCTGCTAAGTATAGGTTAGCCTCCTAAATATACAACTAAACTAACAAAACCATTGCCTGCCTAAAAGTCAGAAAAGTAGTTCAGAAAGGCAAGTTTATTTTTGGGAATTTAGACTCCTACAGAGTTTGCTTTTAGGGCAAACTCAAAGCACATTATCCACTACTTCCCAAAGCTCTGTGCTAGCTATTCCTCTTTGGTTAGTTAATGAGTTACAGACTTAAAACTACTCAAAAAAAAAAAATCCAAATGTAAAAGCATCTCAGTGAGAAAATGTGCATATGCTCTCCGATTGCAAAGATTAAAGAAATCAGTAAGCCCTCCTCAAATCCGTTCTGCTCTCACAAAACACGTGCTATCTCCCCTTGGCCAGAGTAACACCTCAGACAAGAGCCTTTCCTCAGCCTGCCAAAGGCTAAGGAAACACAGCTAAAAATTCAAATTCACTTTTCCTTTTCAGCAACAAGTCTTTGAAGAGATCTATCTTGCTGGAAAACATAACTGGACTGTCAAATGAAAGCATGGAAGTCACTGATTTACAGACAGGAGTTACTGTTCCTTACTACAGCAGACAGCATTCCAAAGCTGCATGGCATCCTATTCCAAAGCAAAGAGCACATATTCCTGGTCTTTCCTTTAAACATCCTTACTGACAAATATTGACAGGTGCACCTGAAATATTAAAACCAGGCTACATGTCACAGAGCTCCAGCCACATGGTGATTATTTGGTCTATTTGGTCCCTTCCTGTACAACTGGCTTTAAAGTGTTCTCAACCCTTACGTTTTTTGGACACTTTTTTTTTTAGGAAAGTAACCAGTTATATCACCTGAACACTTCCACTGCTGTGATTCATGAAATCAAAAGTATTATTGGGTAGGCCAAACTCCAACTGAGAGATTACTAGCAACACTTCCCGCCTCATTTCAGAGCTGAGTGGCTCCCATTCTGCACTCGGCACTGCTGCGAGCCGCTGCCCTACACACACATCTTACCTCATGCTGCACACAGGGGGCAAATGGCTAAATGTGACTTTTCAAAGATTGTGCCACATTGAATGTTACAGGTAAAAGTTTCAATATTAACACAGAATGCCCATTTAGAGAGTTTTGACCACCAAGTAGCAAAGCTCCTACAATTACAACGTGCTGGGACAGATTCACAGTTCACAAAGCTTAGCAAGCCCTAGGCATAGCTCTGATATTTCTTTAATGTCTTTCTCTGATAAGATAAACAAACAAAACATTGATAAAACATGTAATTACCAACAGAAGGAAAACACTATTTTTACTTGACTGATACAACTGGAATTCTTCCTTTCGTGTTTACAACACTTCATTAAGAAATCTCAGAGCACTCTTACAGAATCTCCTCGTCTATCAGATGAGGTACTTTGGTAAACATTTTAAAACACCCTTCTCTTACACGTTTTCTTTAGCACAAGACAGATATGAAAAAGAACATGAAGGGAGTGGTGGTGGGGAAAAAGGGAAAGACATTTTTACCACTTGCCATTCTACTGGTAAGGGACTCCTGATACGTTTTTGTATAAATGCACCATCACGGGTGTCACACGAAGTCACCCAACATTAACATCCATTGTGAACAGTCTCCTGAAAATCAACGATTTTTAAGACAGTTTTTTTTGTTTATTTGTTCCAGATTTTTTTAGTGTTTCTGACTATATGCAAATACTTCAAGTGAAGTGTTCATAACAGTCTAATTGATTTAATTGCAGCAAGGTTTCTTTTTGAAGTTTTTTCTTTGTTTGAAACAGAACAACAGCATGCTTTTATATTTATCTATTGCACAATTAATTGCTTTTTAATTATGTTTCCTACTAAAGTAATTCCACTACTAGACTGAATAGCTCCAGAGAACCCATTTTGGTCTGTTGGCTCAAGGACTCCCAGAACAAAATAATAATTAAAAAAAACCCATCAAAACTCTAATTAAGCCATTACATAGAAATATACAGAAAAAGCCTTGAAGAGTTCATGAGTAAACAACACTTGTTTAAAAAACACCTCTGTAATAAAGTACAGTACAGTATACAGATGCCATACCATAATATCTCCAGATGGAGCTGTTACAGACAATGATAATGCCTTTAAAATGCTTACTATGGGCTCTTTGTTTTTTTTTAATTGTGGTTTAAAAGAATCTCCAGAGGCTATTTAAAGCACAAAAACTACTTTTAAGGTTCTACCAAAAAGATGATTTATAATCAGTAAAATAACAAGAATGAACATTACATCTGAACAAGCACCCATCAGAACCCTACTCTTACTCCCAGGTTAGCATGGTAACCTCCCACTGGTGTTCCCAGAGTTATTCCATCTGCTACAACACTACAGGCTGATGAAGGCTGCAGTATTCCTCTCTTTGTACTTCGGTGAGAATGTTAACATTCTTACAATAGTTTTATATAAGCAACAGAATTATAATATTATCATTTAATAACAGATTTCTGTTATTAAATCTGCCTTCTAAATATATAAAAATATTTGATATTGTGAAAGCATCTTTCAATCATATTTCAATTTTCACAGTTTTAATAAGGAGTACCTAATTAGAACCATCACTTTAGTACTATGACATTCAGCTCGTTTCACGTAAATAGACAAACAGTTAAAAACATATTTACTAAGATTAAATAGAATCAAATCCCAAAAACATACAATCTGACAATGTTGTCGTGTGCTCTTTCAAAGAGTGCATAGGACATATTTCTGCAGCAGTCAATACAGTAATTATTTTGATGCAATCTCAGTCGAAGCTGTAAACATTCCCAATTGTAGTTTCTTGGAAACTTTTGGTTCCTTTCATGTTTTTATTAGCAAGTTGCACTGGGCATTCCCCTGACATTTCCCCCCCATCAGTTACAGACAGCATCATCCTCCACCTGTAGCCCCTCTGGCTGTTCAGAACTACTCATCAGCACTTCTTCAATACATTCAGGGCAGTCATCCTTCCCTTGCAATGCACAGTGACACTTCCACATGCCCGTGCTAGCAAGGCCCCCAGTGCATGATCTCGAGAAGCAGGTTGATGAGGAAGTCTGCTATGCCTTAATGGGATTTCCTGCAGGTTTGGGATCATAACCATATAGGAAAGTAGCTGCTATTACAAGGATGGCTCCGAAGAAAAAGACACTGGATAGAATAGGGATGAAAAAAAAAAGTTTGTTTTAGTTGATGCAAATTTATTTATGCAATACAATCAAAAGAAAGGATATTCTTCCATGAGGAAAACAGGAAGATAAATTATATTTGTCCAATGTATAAAGAACACAATAATTTGTACATTTTTATTTTTAGAGGGATGCAGAAAGTTGTTGAAATAAGTAACGACAAATTAATGTATCATTATATTAACATATTCTGAAAATTAAAACTATACTTTCACGGAACAACTGTCAAGAGCATCAGATCAATCCTTCTTTCCTTAATTTTTTACCTAAAGATGTGGGCAAAATGGAAGCAGGAGCTGAAAAAAAGCAGCTACTGTGGTTAACTACCTGTTTTTAACGAATTACATACATCATGTTGTTGGAGCTGTGTTTGCTCTGAAGTCCTAAGCTTACGTCAAAACAAATTACTGCTGCCTAAGAACCAGTTTGCAAGTCAGTATAATCTAATTTTTGGCAGATACAGAAAGATTTGTCTCATGAAAACACAATAAGGGCATCTTTTCTATTGTGACATTTTGGCCTTTCAAGTTGTTTTGATAGTTACAAGTCTGATACAAAATAACCAAAGCCAGCAGACAACCAGTACACATTTTAGAAACGAATCTTCTCATAGACATGACAACATCAACAATTTCATCTTCTGAACCAAATACTAAAAAACTGTGGCATATGACATGATAATCCTTCAGAGGATACATTTAGCCTATTTTGGGACACGGCCCCTTGCAACCCATTCAAGCATTTAAGTACTTGACATCTATTACCCTAATCAAAAATGTTGATGTAACAGAAACAATTATACTGTTTCAGTTCAAACACATTGTTAGCATAAGCAAGGTACTAAAGATTAAATTTGATTAACTCAAGTTAAGCAATTTTTATTAAATTGGATGTCTTCAAGTTCTACATGCTGCTACTTGGCTCTATTTAATTTTCAACATGTTTGCAGAAGCTGTTAAGTTACTTATTAATTTTCCATTTGAGCACACAGAAATTCTTAAACCACTTTCGACATTTGTTTTAATGGGACAAATATAGTCTACTTATAATTTAAGCTCAATGTCTTCCACTTCTTAAGCCTAGATAGCTACTCCATTTCCTTTTTTGAATGTTTAAGTAAAGCCCTGATAATACAGAATCACAGAACAGGCAGGAATAGAAGGGACCACAGTATTGCAAATATATACTTTTAGATAAAAAGACGTTTCTTTGTACCAGATACAAAAGTCGTAAATATTATTCAAAATATTTGTATGCCATGAGTACATGTAACATGCAAGGAGTGTTGGTCAGTCACAAGCAAAATCGTACTCCTACATCTGGAAGTGGGATTATTAATTCTACACTCCATACAGGAAGAGCACTGGCAAGACAAGCAGTGTTCTGAACCCACCCATGTACAAAACCTGTGGTACACAGAGCTCATCCCCAAAACATCAGGACACTGTACAGGGCCTAGAAGAATGGAGCAAGCACTCTTCTTTCTTTCTCACTACTGAATATGGTGTTGCCTTTAGAAATAGCTCTGCCTTTGGGCTTCTGGGTGCCCTTGGGCAACTCAGTGCGGCAGCGTCACTTCCGTGAGTGCCGTGACTGCAGTGAGCTGTGCTGGAGCGTGTGGTGCGGCCGGTGAAGGGCAGCACAGAGGCGATGTCCCCGTGCCAGCCCCTTGTCCCGGGACACGGAGCAGCGGCAGGGGTGCAGTGCCCACCCGGGGCCGCAGGGGGCGCACCGGGCGGAACAGCGGCACCGGATACCGGCAGCAGCCCGCAGGGAGCGGGACCCTCGCCCGCCTGGAAAACTCACTGTTAGCTACCGGATGGGGCTAAACCTTGATGTGCAAGTTGTACCTAAGCATTCTGAAAGTGTGGCTTGGACGGGATTGGGTTTTTTATTTATTTTCGCAGTTATATCTGGTAAGCAATAAGTTTTCAACTATTTTTTTTTAGTATACTTGGGAAGTAATTCTTACCTTGTAGGGACAAAATCTTGCAGCCAGAAATAGGAGATCAGTGTTGACAGTATAATAGAGAGAGAAGTTGCAAATCCCTTTAAAATGTTGTCTGCATATTTTATAACAGCAGCAATCACCAGCCCTCCAAGTGCCTGGAAAAATAGTGAGGTTTGGATTCATAAACAGATAATTTGACTGAGAGCATCTATTTTAACACCATGCACCTACTTTAGGAGAAGCTATTGTCTGTGTTGAAGAGCAATACATTTATTTTATATTATGGATTTGCACTGTTGAAAATAAATATTGGACGAGTAGTTCTTTCCCCATCAAAGAAATTGTTGATTGTATCACCACCATTAAATGAGTGGAAATGCTTGTACTGAACATTTTTAGCCACAGGAGAAAGACCATATAGAGAGATATTTTTAAACATTACAAAATAAATAATGCTTATTTAATAATGCACAATACTTAATCATATACCTGCTATATATTCTCCAGCTTTTCACTGAGAGGTTTATGCTAAAAATGATATATCAGACTTTTGACTATAGAATTCTCAATAACTTCACTGACACCTATTAGTTTCCCCCGTTATTTATAGAAGAGTAAATCCCTGAGTACCTTCATAGAAACATGCAACACAAGGTATCTCACCTGTAGAACAACCACCACCCACGTAAGTTTATTGTATCCTTGAAAAAATCCATTCTTTGACAGTTGTTCTCCATCATAAATGTAAACACCCATCAGTCCAAATATGCTACCAAAAAATCCTGAAAGTACAAGATTGATTAAAAGCTTCAGGTGAAAAACATGCACACGGATTCCTCATCCTTAAAGGCTGCTCGTGTATTTCTGATTTTAAAATTGGACTGTCACTTGCAATACCATCACATCCAAATGCAATCAGTCCTGTTCTCTTTTAAAAGCTATTCTCCACACATACAAAGAGTTTTGATTGTTTCCATGAAGATATCTTTATATACTTATCTTCTATTATTTTCTACTGGAATGGAGTGATTTTTGTTTATGGCATATAGTAAAATTCACTTAAATGCAATTTCAGTTTTCCTGAAACTAGTCATGACTGAAGGCTGAAGTAACCCTATAACCTGGAGAGAAAACCAGGAAAACACTCAGTGGAGGAGAAGGTCCCTGGCACAGCAGGAGCAGCAATTAGCAGTTTGCCAATTCAGACAAGGATCTTGGAAGTGGGATTCTCCTGAGCCAGTCTCAAACACAATGAATGTTTACTAGTAGAGACTTAATGTCAAAAGCTGAAATTGGGATAAGACTGTGGAGCTTTTAATTTGGCGAGTAGTGTTCTTCTATCAAATGGGAAAGCTTTCTCAATCCTTCAAACATGGCATAATGTAAGCAGCTACTCTGTGACTGATGTCTCCTCTAGTTCTGAGCAGGAAAGGGGGAACACTTTTTTCTGTTCCTTCTCTGTGAAAAGCTGATTTTCATCACATTTCTTAGCATCTGAAAAAGGCAGCATTGTTTTGAACAAAATAACACCTTCTGCTTGATAAGAAATAATGCTTTTTGTAGGCAGAATTAAAAATGTAGATAATTCAGATTAAACCATTTACTTATATTTTCCAATTGATCTGCTAAAATAAAGAAATAAAATTGACTATTCATACATCCTTATTATGATATTGGTATACATTAAAAATGGAATTTTAAACAATTTCTTTTCCCATTATTTTCTATAGTTTTAATAACTCTCTATGGATATGAAAATGAAAACCAGGTTGGACATAAGGGTTTTTGGTTTGTGTTTTAAGAAAAGCTCTATTTCAAAGCTCTTGCTTATGAATGACTTGCTCCTGAATAATACAATGTCTGAAGTGGGCAACTACCTTGCACTTGCAGAAAGAACACACCAATGTATTTTTGAAAATGTGATTTCATGTTTTATGTATTTTGTAAAGGCTGTATAGCAAAAGCTGTATTTATTTTTGTATGTATTTAATATATATTGTTTAATGTATTTATGTATTTAAATAGTTTCTAAAATCTTCACGACATATGACAACATTAACTTTATTTTTGAACAGAAAACAACCTCAATAATAAACATTCTACTGAACTTCCTCTTGAGGCAGACCAAGCTCACTAAAAAAGTAAATACAAAACACAGGTGATCTGATTCTCACTACAATCAGACATTTATGTCTTCATATATCACTGTTCTAGCTATTCATAACCTTGAAGAGTGTGTTTAGACACAGCCTGCTCTGATCTCATTGTTTCACAAAGAAATTACTGGAACATTCAATATATGACCAGGCCAACTACCAAACTACGTGTACACCTGTGTACTGTAGAAAAATCTCAACAATGTTTTAGAAGAGATCATCGATTCTTCAGCAATTATGGATTCTTACTGGAAATTATTTCAGATATCTGCTGCCCATGAAAGCACTTTTAGCATGGAAACTGATAGTAATAATAATAATCATCATCATCATCATCAGCTTTCCTTGGTAATGGATTTTATATTGCAGCTCCACCCAAAACACCACATCTTACCTTAAATCCTGGACCAAGCCCCAGCTAGCAACCCTTCTCTGCCCCCCAAAATTCCCTAACATAACGCTTCCTGATGTATTTCCTACACCCTGTTCAGGAAAACTTAGTTTGAATATACACAAGCAGATAGTAAGGAGAGGTTTTGATTCCTTTAGCTATACTCAGTTTCAAAATATTATGGTAACGTAAAAATGTTATATTCAAAATTAAGTTCCGCATTTTTAACTGAAACCATTTATAATTAAAACACAGTAGTAGGAAAAGAAAGGAAAAAAATATGGCTTATTGACCAACTATCTAATTACTAAAGAACCCACACCATCTCCTGTTCTTGCAGTACTGCACTACATTCTACCAGACTCAATACCCAGCTCTGATCCACTAAGTCATCTCATGACTTAACTTCACACTGGATTTGATCACTAGTCTGGTCTAAGGTGCTGGGAAGGTCAAATTCTGCTCAACACATCCATTCAAATATGTCATAAATAATTATTGCCTACAGGTGAAGACCAGAGGGATTCCATTAGAGAAACAAAGGCAACAATAAGCTTTGTTCCTGTTGCAGAAAAGGAACAAAAGGATATTGTTGATGTCACATTTCCAACCCTGTAAACTGGACAAGAGTGCTTTGAAGTGAGGGAAAACTCACTCAGGAACACAGATCAATTATGTTACCTTTAATATCTAGGGTCTGGAAGATCCAAGACTGCTTTGGGAATAAAAGATATTCTCTTACTGGTAAGTGCACAGTAGGTACACCTATTTAAATAGTTAAGATGAACTGGTCTTTTGCATATGCCTCTCCCCAGTGATTATGCACACAACTGAAAGAAACTGACCTTTGTATTGAAATAACAGTAATTAATTACCTCAACTTTATTCACAAACAAAGCAGATTTTATGGCTTGGCACTTTTAATAGAAAAAACTGCCTACCCAGGCACAAGAGAAAAAATACATTAATTTTAAAACATCTCAAAACATTGACTTGGAAACATATTTTGTTTTAATATTCCTATATTCTCTAAAAAACAGTAAAAAAATTTCAACTGATAGATTCTGTACCAATGTACAGATACTCTATTAACAAAGTAAATCAAGAACTAGATTGAAATCAGAAAGTAAATTCTATAATTCCATCTAGCAGAGTTTAACTTTCAGTTTTAAAATAACATATATGCAGCATACTAAAATGTTGATTTTTTAAAATTTATACATTCATTTTGCACAATTATCGTAATGCTTCAGAATGCAATATCTCTAACAGATGACTAAAATTAAACTTACCAAGCTGAATGTTTCTGATCCACACAGACTGCTTAGTTTCCTTTAAAATTTTCTCAAAATAAACCCCAGCAAATCCACTAGAAAAGCACGCTATGAGAACTGCAATCAGGCCTACAAACTGTGATCCTGCTGAATGCTCCTTAGCAGGTGTTGCTTGAGAGTCTGAAGGCCACTGGATGTAAAAACAGTTACACAAAATTCACTGATGAAATCAAGTCATGAGCATCTGTAAAATGCAAACTTGGTTTCTACCAACAGTAACAATTACTAAATACAGATAATCACATGCCTGTAAAGCTTTGTATTTTGGACCACAAATACTTTTAAAGGACTGCAAAGCTACAATTTTTCTTTCTACATATTTGTAAGAAGTAAAATTGTGCCTGAACTGGGACAATACTCATCAACTTAAACAGGTGCAGGATTTACGTTTTATAAGCAAGAACTGGTTCTGAATCACAGTGTGACTTATCATTATCTGCCACCAACTTGCGCCACCCAACAGTTGGTTACCTTACAAATATAAGCACAGTTAGAAAACTACTTACACCAGCTGTCTTTAAGATGGGATGAATTGTCTTTTTCATGTGCCCCTCTTTGGTGATTGTGCAGACTAGTTAAATCTGGCAATGTGTCAAATGCTATTTGAATAAAATGCAATGCCATAGACAAAAACTTTCTGAGGAGTCTGTTAAATACTGTCAGAGTGTTTTGTTCTCATTTTTCATTACTGAATTTAATCACTGTATCTTTTCCCAAATCCTTAAGTTTTAAAATAAAAATTTCTAGGATATACTAAAATCTGCTAAAAATTCTTAGAATAGTCTCTTATCCCATGATCATGCCCTCTAAGAACTACAAACTCTGGTACTTGCACTATTTAGAACTGAGGCCAATTTTGCTTTTTGAAATAGTCCAAAGTAAATGTGCCATGCTGAAACCATATGACAAAGTGAACACAGCCTGTACTGGCAAGGAAGATCTGTGAATTCCTAATGTCTGAAGAAATGTGCTAATAAACAGTGCTATCATTATTACTTGCAGGTTGCTCCAGAGGCCCTTTAACATTCTACAGTAGAGCACTGGGTTGCAAAAGAGGTGTTATCTTCTGCTTTTGAACCATTTCTGGTGTCCTCCAGACCTGGCCAGTTGTGATTGGTAGCTCCTGACTATACTCTGGTGCTCGTGTACAGCTGGTAGAATCAGAAAGCTGAATAATCAGTATAGAAATCTGTATTTCTTGAATAAACATTAAAACCCCACAAATCACCTGCTAATATTTACCTGCACAAATGCCACTCCTGTCATCAATATTACCAGTGACAGCCACTGGTATACACCCAGTTTCTTGCTCAACATGGACACAGAAAACAATGCTGTGGTGAGAATTTTCAGTTGATACGTAACCTAGAAGAACCAGAAACAGTTACTACTACTACCCCATAATTCATGGGGGTTTTTTGAAACTTACAGAGAGTTCCAAATATGCAATACCTGGTATGTGGCTGCATCTAGGTTTGACAATGCTACATATAGCAAGTTGTTCTGAAGAGTGTAAATTCCTGAAGGAATAGCAAGTTTAAGAGTTTCCATGGGTTTGTTAAGGATCTCGTCATGTAGCACTCTGTTCAGAGTCCGTAAATTGCATTCTACCCAAAGAAACAGTAAAAGAAATAGATATTCACTAAAAGGAAAGGGTGGGGAATGAAAGAGAAACAGCAATATTCTGTTCTTAAACTGTTGCCCCTTTTTATAGCTATCACTATGCCAAGACCTGAAAATACTATGTTTGACTTTAACAGGTTTTGTATATGTAAGGAACAATGGCTGCAAATATCTTCTTACAGCCTGAAGTATCAGAATGAAAACAATTATTCAAAATAATTTGAGATAAACTTATTGAAACCATATCAATAACTTAAGATAATATATCAAAGAGTACCACCTAAAAGTCCATATGTAGAATCCTACAGTCATCAATATTTATGCATAGACAATGACATTTTTAAGCTGTTGAAAATCAAATAGAAACCAGATAAATTCAGTTTAAAATGTACAGAATAAGAACTGGTGTAAATGTGAATACAGTTTTCTATTTTTTAGCTTAGAACTATGATTCTTCCTGTAACAATGAAATTGCTTCTTCCGTTCTGCATCTACTGTTTATCACAGGTTTCTATTATCATTCATGCTTTGGACACACTTAAAGCTTTTAGTTTTTAGCTACTTCTACATATGGATTTCTTAAAATGCCTGAGCAAATGCAAAATTTGAGATGTAAGCATAAAATTTATTCTTGCACTCCTCAGTATCCAAATTCTCTTAAGTAAATATACAGCATAATTATTGTCTTTCCAAGACTATTTCTTACACAAGGAGAAGGGAAATGCTTTGTTGTATGCCTGTACTCACATGGCTGCTTTGCAGTTGCCACTACAATACAGCATATTGATTAGGAAAATTACTTGGTGCAAAATTTGACACATACTGCTGTCTTTGTAGACTAATAGAACACAGGCCAAAATCTTCAGAAGTTCAGCAATAACTACTGCAGTAGAGGATAAGTAACGAGGTCCTTCTTCTTTCAGTGTCCGAGAATAGCGCATGGTCAATACTAAACTTGTGGTCTGAAAAACCAGGATGCCCAAGGAAAGGTACTTTAAATTAGCAGACATTTCTTGACTTTTTTCTTTCTGAAACAGAAAAACAGAAACGAACCCAAAGGTAATATTGCAGATATTGGGAATCACAGATTTCTTTATGTAGGTGAAGGCTCACAAGGTATTTTCAAGCTGAAGGTGTTTTCTGCTGTGGTACAGCACAATGCCCAGTACTCCTGCTGCAAGGAGCTCTTCCCAGACTGAAGAGTTTTTCCCACTCTTCCACCTCTGGCAAGTTTGTCAGGTTGCAGTCTCTGCCTTGCCAGGCGACACCGTCCCAGCAAAAAAGGGTGAGGGTTGGGCTGCTTTAAATAAGAATGAGAGGCATGCCTGGCAATGAAGGGAGAGTTGTGGGAAAGCAGAGTTGGAGAGGAAGACATGGTATGGAGGGGCTGCAGGGGAGGCTGCTGCTTATCCTGCTAATTATCCTGCTCAAAAAAAATTCATTGACTATAGATGACTAGGTGACTGCAACTGCTTACTCAGACTGCACTGACTACCACAAACCTTATGTTAGTAAAGCTGTACCATCCTCATCTCTATTAGGAACTTCCACCAAGTTGATGCAGTTTTCTTTACAATTTGTCATCAATTTAAAGGATTAACTTATCGCAGAAGACTAATAGAGACAGTAATTTTCATTTTGCAAGCAAAATATATGACAAGGAAATTTGAAAAAAGCTTGCTGCTACTCAGAATATCACATAATTTTTGCTATCCTTCATATAAAGAACTTCTATACACACAAACTAATGCTTGCTATAAAAGATTACCTTCTGCTCCCTTCACTGCCCACTTATTCAGAAAAAGAGCCACTTTTTATAATGCTGAAGTTAAATCAATAACTAAGAGTTTACAACTATGTTTACAAGCAAAAGAAAAACAGTAACAAGCCAAGACAATGCACATGGTTCTCAATTTCAGAAGTCTAGACACTCACTGGGTGCATATGGCAGAGCTGTCCCTGTGTTTTACACCTGCAGGCACACAACTTCGACTCATTAACTATCCAGCTCTGTTCACACTGCTCAAGGATGTGCTGGTACCTCTAAATATTCGTAGCTTGAACTGAAGCTGTTTCTTGCAGACTGCATTTCTCTAGCTCAAGATGCATTTTATTGCTGTTTTTGTAGACATTTGGAGAGCTGCACTCTTCAAGTATTTCTGACTTGCCTTTATCTTGTCTCTAAGCATTTATAGTTTTTCCCCAGTCAAGTATTCAAAGTCAAATTATTACCTATATGACACTGATACTTAAAAGACATTGAAGTAACCTGCAAATAGGTGTGAATTACCAACAGCCACGAAGATATGAAGTACACACTTGTATCCTACACAGTAAAACTGTTTATCTCAAAAATCATGCCATTGTAAAAATATTTGTAAAAGTATACTGGCAAATAAGGAAGAAAAGGATGCCAGGATGCAGAAACTGAGGAAGAAACACACACAGTTCCATTAAGGAATCTTAATCGGAGATACTTTTGTACGAACTACAATCTCATGTAACTTCTGAAGAAACAAATACTACAGCTGCAACTGCACTGAGCAATATGAATCACACAGAAATACAAAGTATGAAGGAGAAGAAAGCTGCAGACAATACTGAAGACTTGATGTTTTTTACTGGTTCTGGTGGAACAATCCATTACACAAGAATGTTAATTAATTAATTAATTAATGTGGAATTATGCATCCCCAACAACAAAACTGAGATGATCTGTTAGTTGAAGAACAACTTTGAAGAATAAATTTGCTACATCTGAGAACAAGGAAGAGAAAAAGAACAGTTCCTGCAAAGGGACAAAGAAGGGACATGCATGTTCAGAGACAATGCTTTCTGGAGAAATGCCAGCAACACAAAGAAGACAGAGGGACAAAAAGGTAAAGGAAAAAAAAAACCACTGAGAGAAGTACAAGAATTGAATTTCACTAAAAGGCTTGTCTATGATACTGGAGAAAAGTGACATTTGTGTGAGCCTGCCTGAACAAACAATTTCTTTCACCTTTTCCATCTACCTAATTTTTTAAAATTGAGACCTTAAAAACTGGAAATAAAGAGCAATATATTAAGATGAAAAACAGTGAATTTCATGAAAGCACACATACAGATAAATAAGTTTTTAAACTTTTTGGTTTTCAGTTTTCAAAATGCTTCTGAACAAAATATAGATAATGGGAACACACATATCCCTCCTGACTCAGACCCAAACTTTTGCATTTTGTCTGCCTGTGA
This sequence comes from Corvus cornix cornix, assembly GCF_000738735.6. Lineage (NCBI taxonomy): Eukaryota > Metazoa > Chordata > Aves > Passeriformes > Corvidae > Corvus > Corvus cornix. The sequence goes on along the minus strand of NC_046338.1, from coordinate 19,160,407 downwards.
AGTGACACAGTTCACATTAATTTTTTTGCTAAAATACAAGCACCTATTTATGAAGCAGCTTAAAATGTAATTTTAAAAGTAAATCACTAGTGTGCTGTTCATGAGCAAGTACCAAAGCAATCAGCATGAAAATAAACCAAAAAGCACAACACTTTGATAAGCCCATCAGGAAAGCCATAAAGAACACAAACCACGTAATTATCTTGAACTTCTGTCTTGTCTTCCTCAGTAGTCATGAAAAAAAAGGGAACCCTCCTCAGACAGTGTATCTCAAAAAGGCAGCAGTAGCAGGAAATATTTCCTTACTGTAGTCACTAATGCAGTTTTGAAGTTTCAAAAGTTCACACAAAATGGAATCTAAGTATCCAGCGTGATGGCTGAAATAAGGGTGTTTGTTAAAAGTTGTCCTGTCACTGGTCAACAAGACAGGCTTGTAGACAGAAAGTGCATGAAGTTTTATGCTGGACTTACAAACTGGTTCACAGAGCAGGAACTAGAGTCCTGAAACGTACATATGCCAACAATATAAATACTCTCTCTTAAGCACACAGAACATTTAATCAGCTCTCCTGGTCCCTTCTCCTTCTTTTGAAAGAGCTGCTTATCAGCCCACAGGCCTCTGTGCAAACTGGGGACGGACAATCCAGAAAAGGAGCAAAGTACTGAACTTCAAACAGTTGGGGCTGTCTTCAACTGCAGCTTCACAGCAGCTTTAGATTTACAGGTGACTACCAGAGGTGTAAGCACTCACTTGTAGCCATGAGCTCCTGCTACCCTCACAGCAACAGCCTGTGCAGTCACAGAACAAATGAACTGTTGTCTTCAGTAACAGCCCACCCTTGGATTGTCTTAAACCAATAAAGACACTGACGTTCCCAATGCATTTCCTGTACAGAGTTACAATATAGATTTCTTACTGGGCTTTGGATGCACTACTTGGTACTCTGAAGGATGCATCTGTTTGAAAATTCAGATTTAGGTTTGCTAATTCAAAGACTGGAAGGTGGGTGGTCACATGAACTCTGTCTTTTGAACTGTATCTTACAGTGGAGTGCACTAAGGACCTGCACTTCCCTGACTATAATACTGAATAACCTATCTCAGGGACTGGGCTCATTACTCTTTTCTTCTGTTAGTTTATGTTAAAAAAAAAAAGTCAGCCGCTTCTGCGTCATTTCTTCAGTAAGCAATGGACACACCCTGCAGCCACATGGAAGGCAGCCCTATACAGGAGCCAACACGCAGGAAGCCAAAATGGGATTCGCAGCCACGTAAAATTTGAATTCAGTACACACAGGTGGGTGAAATACAGGTGGAGTCTATGTGAAGAGCTGTTCTCCTTCAAAGTAAAAAGGAGAAGGATCCTGGAAAGGTTTCCAGAACACAAACCAAAGCAAAGCAGTCTATACAGGAAGTAATACTTTCAGCTCAAAGTGCCATACTGTGCAAAGTCTGAAAAATAACTCTTCAAAGGAAGCAGATTTTTTAAAGTGGAAAATCACATATTTCCATCTCATAATATTAATTCAAAAATGAATACCTTTCTGACTTGCAGATTTTCGTCTCCCTTTGTAATACCTCCAACCCAGGCTAAAATTTAATAGTTTGCATTTTATTTTGTCCCTACACTTTCCCTCCTAAAATGCTGGTAAATGCTAATGTTTGCAGAGGAAATTAGGCCATGATCTATTTGACTTAATGAACAGCACACCAAAACTCATTGATATTAATCAGGGTTTACTACAGAGCAATAAGTTTACAGGACTTTCCTTAACCTTAAGATTTTGTCTTTTAAAGATCTGATGGTATAAACTTCTGAGTTTTTTCAGCTGCTAAGTATCTACCATTACAAACTTCTGTGCAAAATTAAGGCACAGTCTTGAGTTTGTAGAAGGACTCAAAATCTGACAGAATTACAGGGAGTATCAGAGAAAACTTGCAAGAAAAACTCCAAGCACTTGACACTATCTGAGGTAAATGACAGACCAAAAAAAAGAAAAACTAACAATAAATTCCAGCAAGTCTCGTAACAAAAATGCAGGTTAAATTCACCAAGAGATTTGACAAAAATAACCTCTACTGGAAACTACTTCTTTACTCCTCCATACTCTGTCACAAGTAGAGTTTAATTTAAAAAAAGAAAAAAAGTAACAACTATCATGCTCCAAATCTTCACAATGATGTCATTATATGAATTAAATACCTTCCAGCCTAGCTGTGAAATGTTTCCACTGCTGACAGTCTTTTAGAGTAAAAAAGCCAAGTTACAGGAGTTCTTTTTCTTAGCTCTTATTCCATTTTATGACTATTCAGTTTAACATTGCTTAACCAAATAAAAGGCATTTGTGTATTAGTCAAAATGCAAAGCCCAACACAGAAGTAGACAACCAGCCTCTCAAAATGCCAAAGGCAAAGTTTAAATTTTCTGTGCCACTACACCAAATTCTCTATATGGGATCTGCTGGAAAATAAACAGACTGAGTCTGCCTTGTGGAAAGTAAAGTACACTGTGTCATCCCAGTGGTACAGGTATAGACTTCCTGGGCATTTGCTTGGAAATCAGGATAACAGATTACAGAAACAGGATGGTGCTCTCAGATTTCTCCAGTGAAAGATGAACCTAGTGCTGATGCTACACCTATACAAATATAATAAGCCGTCAACAAAGGAAAAAGCACAATTGGAAGGTGAAGTAAGAGCTAACTCACAGAACTTGAAGAACCTATTTTTACAAGGCTTCTTTCAATGCTTTTCATACTTTCTACATGCATTTCCCTCTTCCCTGTGCTGGGTAACACACAAGTAACATGTCATTTTCTGCAACACAATGACATTCCTCAGAGGAAAGTTCTGTTCCATAAATACTCTTTCTTTTTGGAGTGAATATAGATTTGTATTTACCAGAAGTAGTATCTAATACAACAAATATTTTAAGTATAGAAATAAATGGAAGGAAGGAACCTCATAATGTTCAACAAGGCCAAGTGCAAGGGCCTGAATGTGGGCTGGGGTAATTCAGGAACAGGCTGCCCAGAGAACTGGAGAAAGTCTGTCACTGTAAGTGTTCAAGGACAGGTTGGACAGGTTTTGAGCAATGTGGTCTAGTGGAAGGTGTCCCTGACCACGGCAGGGGGTTGGAAACAGATGATCTTTAAGGTCCCTTCCAACCCAAACCATTCTATGATTTTATGACAAATATCCCACATGGTGCAGAGGGCGCACAGACCTCTCGAAATCTAGTTAAGTGCTGCTGAACTGGGGCCTGAAGTAGCTTTTACATACATACAAATAATTTAACTGCTATATTTGGACTGCTATATTTAACAATACATTTCTTTCTCCTCTCACCACCACAAGATGTAATCTGTCATGTCACTGTAATTTTAATAAGGCACGTCCTAAATATTTCTAATAATCTTAAACCTTGCATTTATCACTTTAAAATGTCACTATGTTTTCCATTTTCCTCATACTGTAAACAGGTCTGTAAACAGGTTTCTTTTTTGTTCCCTCCCTTAAGCTATCTACAGTTTCAGACGTTCCTCCCCAAATACATGGCACTTTTCAACTAAATCACTGCAAATCACTTCATCATTTTAAAACTTACCTTGTTCTTTCTTTTGGTTTCCAGTTTCTTACTCATTTTTCTTGCTGGAGACATTATAAAGTGCACTAAGTACACTATGAAAAAAACCAAAACTGTGTTTCTCTTAAAGTTTGTACACTTCTTCAGAAGTGTGGTTAAAAGCAAATCCTCTAACAAAGCTTTTTCCCTACTCTTCTAGCAGAAACTGAGGAACAAAGATTTTTTTCACATGAAGGTTTCCTTCAGGCAGTATTTCCAATTTCTCCATTTACATAAAAAAAATCTTAACTGGTGAAATGAATTAAAAATATAACTGCATTCAAGTAATATTTTAAAGACAAAGATATCAAGTAGAACGCAGAAGATCACTGGTGGACCTTGCTCCTGCAACGTCATCTTGCTCCCTAGGCATAACCATATCTCATGTACTGGTTTTGGCTGGGGTAGAGTTCATTTTCTTCACAGTAGCTGATAGGGAGCTGTGTTTGGGATTCGTGCTGAAAAGTGTCGATAGCACAGGGATGTTTTCATTGTTGCTGAGCAGGACTTAACTCTTTTCTGCCTTTTCTACCCCACCAGTGAGGAGGCTGGGAATGCACAAGAAGCTGGGAGGAGCACAGCCACGACAGCTGACCTCAGGAGACCACAGGGATATCCCAGACCACACAGAGTCATGCTCAGTACATAAAGGTGGGAGAAGAAGAAGGAAGGAGGGGAGGTTCAGAGTGATGCTGTTTGTCTTCCCCTGTCCACTGTTCCACGTGATGGAGCCCTGCTTTCCTGGAGATGGCTGAATACCTGCCTGCCCATGGAATGTGGTAAAATAATTCTTTGGCTTGCTTTGCTTGCATGTGCAGCTTTTACTTTACCTACTAAACTGTCTATGTCTCAACTCACAAGTTTCCCACTTTTACCCATCTGATTGTCTCTCCCATCCCACCAGGGGGGAGTGAGCAAGTGGCTGTGTGGTGCTTAGTTGCCAGCTGGGGTTAAGCCACAACTCTTGGCCATTTTAAAATCATGAAGATGGTTTTTAAAACTGGCAAGTGCACTTAAGTACAGAGCAGTTACACATTAAATGGTAACCATTAAAGATCAACCAATGATTGCTCCAAAACCTTGGCTTCTGCCAAAGATAGTGGAGGCTGTATCAGTGATTCACCAGCCATATATCACTCAACCAGGAAATTCCATCACTGCCAAGTCTAACAAAGGGAATGCAATTACATATTAACTATTAACTAAAGTCTAATTTCAGAGAATGTTATAAATTGCTTGGGACTCAGGTAAAGTTTTCTTATATGTTGACAGAAAACTGAGCAGAAAGGGAACTTGGATGAGTGTTTTCATGAGCTCCCAAAGGTTTTCTGTTTGTTTCTTTCTTTCATTTGTTGAAAAAAAAGTACCATTCTAATCTATGTATCAGGGAGGAAGAGTAAAGCATTGTGAATCTTAAAGTGTGAAATTTGTGGCTAAATGTTCTTTAAGCCCACCACCTTAATCCTTTACACCAAACCTAAGAATCCAGACATCATATTTTTTGACTGATGAAAATTTGGTTTGATGAATATTATACAAATCACACACTGAGTATAAATATTCAGCATTCAGGAAATTCAGGCCCTCATTGAGCTAAATGTTAACACCAGCATTTCTTATAAGAGGAAGACTTCAACTCTGCCCAGTAGTGCAATAGTTTTATGTTGACATAACAGTCATTAAGCCAGACTCTGCCTGCCAGCGCAGAAATTTGATACAAGCTGCCTGAACGGCCTCTCATTTTCACACAGTACATACACTGTATTCATTGTATAGATCACAGTATAGATAGATCCCAGCAGCCACATTCAGACTCTGGGAGCAAGGAGCCATTCAGTTCTCAGTTTCAATTCAAATAACCACCCCTCCTCAAGCACACAGGAGTGCAAGGCCACGAACCAAAGGACTGCTGGAATGCAGCTCCGGCAGATGTATCAAGCCAATGAAGGAGCTTGATTTAAGGTGCTGAAAGACTGAACATTGAGTCCAGCTGGGGTTCAGCTGCAGCTTACACTTAAGCTATTTATGAATTACAAACCAAGTCTGGGTGCTTAAGGCAATACAGTGTGTCAAACACCTCAGTCAAGGTGGCCTACTTGGAGTGGAGTAACACAAAGTAGATCCTATAGTGAAAATCAACCTGTAGGCACTTTAATTACAAATAAAATTAGACAGCTGTACAGCACTGAAGGGATATAAATATAAGACAAGGTTCAGAAATTCAGTGGCAAAATCCTGAACTCTTAACCATCTGACATTATCATGCCAGATCCTAAGAAGTACAGATGTTAAGAATCTCTCCTCCCCTCTAGAGACATCCTCCATTGATGTGATCCAGCTGTGCAGCCTCCCGAGCTCCAGCAAAAGCACAGAGCCTGCACAAGCAGCATGAATATGGTATGAACTGAAGTAACCACTGAAGAATAAGCCCAGCTAGCAAGCAAATCAAGAACAATATGGGAGGAATAACTGTGTCTAGCAAGCCTGTCCCAAAGGTAAGTATGTGTTGTCCTTCCTTAACACTGCCAACTTCTGAACTGTTTTGAGGGGATGTGTGACTTGAATTCCACAGGTACCTGGCTCAGATGATCTCTGCCTTTTTCTTATTATTGCAAACAATAGCATAACCAGAATAAGGAATTAGGCTGTGTAGGCAGCCTGTAGGATTGTTAAAGGCAGAGTTACTCCTAACAATACATTGCTCTAAAGAAAGCAAATTTATACTTACTAGAACCAGTCTTTCCCCAAACCAGTATTTTTGCTACACATGTTACTTCTACCAACCAGAACATCATACATCCCAAACCAATGGATCTTTATCTCCCAGAACTGTGAATTTCAATCACAAGTTCTTCTCACAATGCCTAACAATGTGCAAGGGAATCATGAACTACAGTATCCAGAGGGAGAGGTTATAATAAATCACTTTCTCCACAACTATCACCTCCCTCAAACTCACCCTGCAGCCTTTAGCTCAACTCAGTGTGCACACTGTTAAGTCAAGTGTAATGCCTATGGAGAGAGGCAATCCCACAGATTTCAGGAAAAGCAGTCCATCACCTAATGTTAATTCTAAGACCCACTTTGTCATTCTGCACATACATTCCCTGAAAAGCAAAGGTTGTCTTAGATCCCAGTCCTCCTGTGTAGAGGCCACTGTGAAAAATAACACTTCCCACTGTGGTGCTCACTCAGTTTTAGAAAGGTTTGTTGCACGTGTTCTTTATGTTCCACATAACACACCCCTCTGTTGCCGAAAGCTGTGTCAGTCTTCTCCACCCAGTCATTCCTTTAAAATATTTTATCTGAATCCAAGTGTTCCTCACTCTGGTTTAAAACGTAGTTTATAGGATTTAATAAAATGAAACAACTTGGTATGCTTTCTGATAACTATCTTTTACCTTTCAGTTTATTCCATAATATGCATTATTACATTTTTAATCTCTATATTCTCTGAGTTTCTGCTTAATCCATAACTACTGTACTGCTAGAGGGTTTCTCATTTCAAAAACTTGGTATAAAATTGTGATACCATGCAAATACTTGTAAAATGAGCATTTCCGTGAACTTTACATGAGCACCTCATCACGCATAGTGAGCATCTTCTCAGCAGAGCACCAGCAAGGGAGTCACAACCTCAGCAGCACTGACACAGCTCTGGCCAGATCCGTGCTCCTTCCCAACTTCACACGCAGCCGCTTCCCCACAACAACTTTAACTCCACCTTCTGCCTCTTCCCTAAACCGCTCCATTTCCAGACATTTCTCCCGGTGATTCTTCAATCCCACCCTTTCCCCTCCCCAGCCAGCTCCCACAGACCTGCTTCCCGCCCCACCCACCAGCCCCAAGCGTCTCCCCCGCCACAGGCCTCCCTCAGGCTCCCCCTCACGCACAGCCCCGCACCGCTCCCCGCGGGGCGGCCCCGGCCGGGCTCTGCTCCCACCTGCGCGCCCGCCCGGCGGCCCCGCTCGCCCCTCACCGCCGGCCCAGCTCGGCTCGCTCCGGCTCCCGGTGCTTCCGGGAGCCGCGGTCCCGTCCCGCAAAGGCTCCGGCTGCAGCCGAGCCCCGCCCGCTCCGTTCCCAGGGCCGCGGCTGCAGCGAGAGCCGGCGGCGGCCGGGCGGGCCCCGGGCCGGGCCCCGGGCAGGGTTCGGCGGGGCCGCCGCATGAGGGGCAGCGGCGCGGGGCGCGGGCGGCTCCCGGAGCCTGCAGCCCCTTCCGCGCCGAGAGCGGCCCGGGCCGCCTTCCGCCCAAACCGTGAACGGGCAACTTCGGCAGCCACTGACACGAGCGTTTTGTATGAAACCCATGACAATTTATTAGAGAATGGCAGGGCTGGTTCTAATTAAGGTACGGACCTCTCCAATAGAACATTACTGTGTTGTCCGAAGAAACAAATTGTTCACCAAATTTTGAAGATCGTATATAGGCATAATTTTATGCTTCAATTACAGGTTGATTTACCGATGGTTGGCAAAGGGTAGTGCTGTACATAAAAACCGGGTGAAATCCTGTCCCCGCAGAAGTTGGTAGTTGACTTGAATGGAAATCTCTCCCACGAATTACAATTGTAAACCGTGACAGAAAAGCACACTACTAATAATGGTAACTGTAAGAGCAGGCACACGTTCAGTAAGACATTCATTAGAAGTAGGCTTTAGGTGAATGCGCTTTGTTAACACCAAACAGAAGGTGGCTCTGAGAGCTCTGAAAGAGTTTACTGCAAGGTCTGGAAACCTGAACTCAAAAATGGGCTGTGGTATTTCAGCGACCACACTGATGTACCTGCTTGCAGATGTACGCATCACTCATGAAATTAAACTTTCGGATATATGAGGTATAACGCGTTAGACTAAATACTTGAAAAAAGGAGTCAAGAAGTTATGAGTTTTATGAATTTAATTTTCTACTCCTTCTAAAGAAAAAGGCTTTATTTTTCAGCAGATTTTAGTTTATCAGCCTAATCTGGGGTACATTTGCCTCACATGCTTCTCTACAGAATTCCAGGTATTTGCAGTTGGTTTAAATGGAGTTCATTGTGTCTTTGCTCTGAGCTGTTTCACTTTTCTAATGATTAAACTTTAATTAACCCCAAAAAATTTCAGTTCTGTGGAGTTTTTTTGGTTTTTTGTTTTTTGGGGTTTTTTTGTTTGGTTGGTTTGGTTTTTTTTGTTTTTGTTTTGGTTTTTGTTTTGTTTTGGTTTGTTTTTGCTTTACAATCTCCATTTTGAATTGCATTTGATTACAAAAGACTAAAACCAATACTCTGATACCACTTCAGCATCTTTTCTTCTGTCCCATGGAGAACTGCTTATCAGATGCTTACATTAGCCTTGTTTTATGCGATGATTACGAGGCACAGTGCTCAGTTTACATGTATAACAATTTATTACACCTTGTCTGCTTTGGTTAATAACCAGATATTTTTAAAGTATTCATTTGTCACACCAATCATTTCAGGTAGGTGTTCATTGCATTCACTATTGGATAAAAAGAAATCATATAGGTAGGGTACAATATGCTCTCTTAAAATGATGCCTAAAACACTGACACAGCTAATGATATCTACTAATGACTAAAACCAGAGGTAAACTAATGAGAGGCATGACATACCAGCTAGACATGCAACATAACAGCTAAATAGCATCTGCCAATTTGGCTTAAGGGTATTTTTTTCTTACATTCAGTAATCTAATAATACGGAATATAATCCGTGTTTAGGATGTCAAGTAACTCTTCAGAAGTTCATATAGACCATTTTGACACAGCAGCAGAGAGAGCAAAGGCACTCAAGACACTGAATAACATCAGGAGTTGAGGAGTGGAGTGTTTCCCAGCAGAGCTCTGTAAAAAAAAAAAAGAGACATTTGATAAACCCATTCCTAATTAGTTCTCTTTTTCACTATTATAAAAGCGTAGAAATTTTCAGAAAAGTCTTTTTCTATTAGCCCCTTCTATTATGTAGACACTTCTGATGTGAAAAGATCACGTGCCACATTTATATCAACAGGTGTCTTTCAGTGATAATCAGGGTCAAAAGTACAAAGCACCTATGTGGTCCCACTTCTCTTCACTTTTGTTAAGACTATTTCATTTATTATTTTGCACATGTGTTCTCAAATGTTTATTCATATGTAGGAAATGTGACAGATTTCAGTGTTCTGTGACATGTATAGGAAGAAAACAGTAGAAACTACAAAGAGGAAAAGTTCTTACCACTTGACTGCCGCCTGAGTAAGGTGATTGCTGAAAACAAACAAACAAATACATTTATAGAGGTGTTCCCAGCCAATGGTTTTGAACACAGTTTTTTTCCTATGATCAATATTTTAATAGCTTAACCCACAGCATGGTTTTAAGTTGTTTAAGAGGAAAGTTGAACTAATATTAATACAGAATGTTCTTTTTAGACCAATTAGTCCCAAAATTGCTCTTTCCACCACCCAGGTTCTTTGTTTACTAAGCAAAAAAGATGAAAGTGCTGTGATGAAAGTATTCTTACCGGTTTCCCAGAGTAAGTGCTTCCTGAGCCAGAGCCACCCTGTGAAATAATTATGAACTATTTAGTTTTGTCATACAAGACTGCAGTGAACAGTGTCCAAAGAGCACACAGCAGCTTGAAAATGTCCTGGATATTAGTGGGTCTGGTAGTGATTTTGATTTTACCATTTTCACTGCACTTTCTCCCCCTACTTTAATTGCATGTCTCAAGTAAGCACAGCTGTGTCCTTTTTATTGCACGAACAGTTTCAGAGTAATGGGTCAAAGCAATGTGTCTTGTCTGAACTACAGAGTTGGAAACTGAATCAATTGCCCCGATATTTAAATGCATCATTCTTATTAGAATGACCCAAGCATGTTCCTATGAGTAAGTAACAGAGTATATCAAAACTGTGCTGTGGGAGGAATAAATGCTGCCTCATCCTAAGGTTCAAGTTTGAACAAAATATACCAATTTTTATTGGTGATTTTTCTCAGACATTTACCATTGTAACATAATTTAAATTTCACCTTCATTATTGTTACCTATCTTAAAACCCAATATCCTCATTTCTAACTTGGTTGCAGAATACTGAAAGAAAAATATCCTTACTGGCTTTCCTTGATGACTGCCTCCTGAGGAAGAGGAACCCTGGAAAAAAATACCTGGTTTTGACTCTAAGTCTATTTGTGCTTAAATATTCTTGCTATCTGGAATAAAAGACCACAGAAGAATGAACACTGTTTTGTATCCAGTCATCCAAAAATCCCAGGCCAAACCTTATCTGAAATACAAATATTTAACATCTTTCTGAGTATTCTTTCAAATGTTGTATTGGACAATTTAATACAAAATTCCCAAGAGGAAAGAACTGCTTTGTAGTTGTGTTTAATATATGGAATAGAAAAAATAACAAGATCCAATTAAACAATAATTCACCTGGTATCAGTCTATGGTTACATTTGGGAAAAAAAGGGCACCACCAACAAAAAAAGGCAAATGTTAAGAGTCCTTTACTCTACAGCTCCTACTTAAAGAAAACTCTAATAAGAAAGGTAGTTGAAAATAAAAGTGGATACAGAAAAATTAGATGTTCTGAAAGCATCTTATTCAGTATTCTGGTGAAGTGGCTCTGCTTACTTGAACGGCTTTGCCAACAGGAAATGTTACAAGCATTAAGTCTTTAAGAAATGCCATCAAATAGGTACAGAAAATGTCTCACCTTTAGGATTCATGTATTAGAAAATGTAACATTCATAGCCACTTTTTAATAAAAAGTACATCTTCTTTTCTATAAGAGATAAGCTAAAACATTTGTATCTCCTGCCATTGAATGACAAGAGCAAGGTCCAAATTACATAGTAAAAGTAGTAGTCTGAAATGGTAGAAGTTGAAAATATGCATAGTTAAATGGCAACTATTATTTCCCTTGAAAAGGAGGTGTTTTCTTCAAAGCAAGACAGAAACACTTAAGACCAATGCATCCAAAATCAATGAAAAACTGAGCTCTGAGCACGAAGTGTATGATTATTTTGAATTTGAATAGAAATAGCTGTTCAGAAGTTCCTTACACACACAAACACACACACACACACACACAGACATAGACGAATAAAAATCCAGTGGTCTCATTCTGTGATTACTAGAAGTTCAGCTACATAGTAAAGTGCTGTCTCAAAACCATGAACTGTGTGAAAATAAATACTGCGTTTGCATTTGTTGAGAATATCCCAGAGAAGTAAATCATGTGACACTCTTTGCATATTAAAGTAATTCTCAGAAAACTGTCTAGTCCATAACTAACTAGATATAGGTTTTTGAACGGGCGTATAAGAAAAAAGAAAGGTAAATTTGATTGGTTTGTACTTACTGGTTTACCATGTGGTCGGCCTCCAGAAGGTCTGCCTCCCTGTGAGAAGACAATCAAACTTGTATTAACTGAATGAAAGATCTTCTATCACTGTCTTGAGACAATTTCTGCAGTACTTAGGACAAGCTTATTTGGGTGTTCTTTGAACAGAAAAAAGTAAATGAGCTACCTAAAATTTACACTCTGTACTACACACCACAACAATGGCAATTTGAATCAAGAAAGCAGTGTTATGAAATAGAGCCTGGCAACTACAGTATGTTCAGAGGAATGTTTTACACAGAGCAGTAACTCTACTATAGAGTAATTTTAACCAAATTTTTTATTCACCTTACTGAAACGACTCCGATCTGTATTACCTCCACTGTTTAAATTTATTAAAAGGGCCAAATTAGTGCATCTTTCAGCATCAAGTAACTGACCTGATCGAGAAGGTATGTTAGGGAAGAGTTAGGAGTGATGGGATGGAAAGAGAATATACTCACCTGCCCACCATACTGGCTGCTTCCTGAGGGATAAGATCCCTATTAAAAAAAATTACAGAAAATGAACAGCAGTTACTTTTTTTTTTCTGGGCAGAATGGAACATCACAGGGCTCTTGACATGAGATCTCAGTAATAATCTGGAAAGTATATTAATCTAAAAAGATGTAGTGAAAGACTTCTGACTTAATGCCTCTAAGTTCCTCAACAGCTGAAAGTAGTAAACTGGACAAACAGGCACAAAACACCTGCTAAGACTGTTCTGTTACATAAATAAATGGATCACAAGAGTCTTACATATAGCTCTGTTAAAGAGAAAAAAAGAATCGACTTTATTTGTGATTTTTTGCTATGTCAGACGTGTTCAGAGAGCATCGTGTATTATTGTAAAAACATTGTTATTATTACCAAAGAGATAATTTGGGAAAAAAATTGATTTTTAGCTGTTAAAAATCGTCTCTGTTCTACATAAGATTTTTTTAATAGAGTGATACTGAACTCCAATGCTTGCCAGTGGAGTAAAAAGAAATTATTTTTTTTAGTATGGTAGAGTGAGACATTGCAAACACAGTAATACTAATGAAAAATAAGCTCCATCTTATGAATTAGTCATCCATTTCATCTGTCAGCTATTTGCACTAGTAACATTTCTGAATCAGTGGCAAACAGTCTGCATATGGCACATGCTTAACAGGAAGACTTGAGTTGAAGCTGAAGAAGAAAGTAGCATTATTGTCTGCAACACACCAGAATTTATATTTTTAAAGCAGTATCTACTGCTATATTTTGTCTCAAATTTTCCAAGTATTTCATGTAAACATAAAAAGGGTTAATTAAAATAATCACTTGAGATAAGAGGCATTCTGACATAAAACAACTAGAATTATGATCTATGGAATTTCTTTAAATGAAAATTTGTTTGTGCTACTCCATTTCAGCTACTGAGCAACAGTCCCTGTTTTCAAATATTTATTAAGAGGCAAACGACTCTAAAAAACTGTCAGTAATTGCACTACATGATATTTTTCATTTAATAAATTGCAAGCAGAAAGATCTTGAAAACAAAGAAAAGTAGCTTGCCTGTCCGCCATACTGATTGCTTCCAGAATATGAGCCCTGTAAAAAGAATGCAAAATTTTGATAAATACTTTTTTTAATAGCATCAAAAATTTTAAATGGCAAAAAAAAAAAAAAAAAAAAATCCTGGACCTCATATAAATCATACTGATGACACTGATAGTAAGTAAGAAAGCTTCTATAATTACAGAGTAAAATTTTGGCTTTTGTATATAGAAGGATATAACTGAAATGACTATAGTGATTGAATAAAAGCTCCATGCACTCCCTGGAATTATTGTACCTATCTCTGTGACTAAACTGAACTCAATATTTAATGCCTTCTGGGCAAATATGACACCTGAGCCATGTTTATTCCTGAGGAACTAATCTGTGTAAATGTTAGAGACAAACTGCCTACCTGTCCACCATGGTAATTGGTTCCTGTGAAAGAGCCCTGTATTCAACAGAAACAGCAATGTTTACTCTGTATTAACTTCAATGTCACAAGAGGAAAACCAAGAGAACATATTGGCCTATGGCAATGATCAAGTCATTTACACTGATTACTACTATTCTGATTCATCTTGACTTGTATGTCAAGTAATATATATGTGTGTATATATAATGTATATATAAATTATTATTATTATAATTTCTATTTATATAAATTCTAATTTGTATGTTGTTTTCAGCACTTTTGAGTCTCAGAATTGGCATATATTCCATGAGTTGTATTACTCGGGCATGTCATTTTGCTTGATTACACAGACCAAGAAAGAGAAGTAGTCATCCAAGCAATTTTGACTATACTGAAAAAAACAGGTAACTGAACCCTCCTTTGGAGGTAAATTAACTTGATCTTAGCAAAACAGTGGGGGGATTTTGTATGTTTGGGGGTTTTTGGGTTTTTTTTCAGGAATTTACAAAGAAATAGGAAATATACTAATTAGACAGAAAAATGGAAATAGCTTTAACTTTTCCAAATGTGTTGCTCTGCTCCATTCTGAAAGCATTTGGAGCCAAGATTTTAGATCTAAGTTTCACTAGTTTAATCATACTGTTAATAACTATCATAACAGCAAAGTCCAAAACCCAACAGGTCTGCTATGAGATATTTGGGAAACAGATTCTTAAAAAAGTCCCAGGCCTGTCTTACAAACTGAGTAGCTAGTTTTGAATACAATACTATGGTTGCAAGTCATTTAATATTTTTGTTTTTAGCAGATTCAAAATTGCTCATTTTAGCATAATGTGGAAAAAGCTTTCATCATACACAGAACTTCACAGACAGAATTACTTCAAGAAATGGAGTTCCTTGGGAATTTTCCAGTATGTGTACATACTATGAGAAATATATAAAGACAAAGAATACTTACTGAACCTCCACCGGGGCACACACACCCACCCTGTACAAAACACAACCAAACTTACTTTCCTGGATCTATGATTGGAATAGGCCTCTGAATTAGTTACAACTCACATTCTGCTACTGTAAGAAAATGGACTATAAAGCACTGCTCATAAACTTATCAAGCTCCACTTAAAAAGGTAGTTTCTTTCTCCCTTCGCTGCCCTTTTAGGCTAGCTGTGCACTTACTGATCAAGTTTTTAAATAGAATCTTCTAATTTCTCATTTAAAATTTACAGTAAAAACCTAGTCACCAAAAGGGTGAGTAAAAAATTCTGAATACTAATACAGATTTTATTTTTTTTTCCCTTGAGGAGATCAGAGCACCTAGAATTTTGCCAAGGAAGTGGTCACAGCACCAAGCCTGTCAGAATTCAAGAAGCATTTGGACAATGCTCTCAGACACATGGTGTCATTCTTGGGTGTCCTGCATAGGGCCAGGAGCTGGACAGGATCCTGATGGATCCCTTCCAACTCAGCAAACTCTATGATTCTATGAATGCATACATCGCTCTTTAGATGACTTCCAGTGGAGGCCTATTAGGTAACTTCTACTCTGATAAAGCTTAGGGAGAGGTGGCCAGGGGTTCACTATTTGGTGTCTCACTTTCCACATTCAATCTAAATGAAATGTGTGATGGGAAACAGTTCTTGTGAAGGAAAGTTATACAAAGCAATTTGTGAGTATATGACACTAGCAGAACTGAACAGTAGAGAGGAAAAAAGCTTACCTGTCCACCAGATTGTCTGACTCCTGAAGAAAAGCCCTGGAAAAGATTAGTAACTAAATTACTTCTGTGTTACTGGGTAGCCTTTTCACTTGTTCTCTGTTGTTGTCAGTCTTTCAAATTGCTTGCATTTAAACATTGCACAAAAAAATTGGCTTTCTTAAACCATGATATGTTGAAGAAACATTTCCATGCCACAGGCCCCTGTATCATTTGCTCTTAACATGATCTGAAATACCAGACAGACTCCTACTCAGCAATCCTCAGTCAGTCTGGCTTAAAGCCATTCTATCTTACAATGTTCCTTTTTTTGCAAAAAATATGGGTCTGTTTTCCTGATGAACTGTGTACCCAAACTACAAATACCATGAAAGTAGAAGTTTTACCTGTCCACTGTACTGGCTGCTTCCTGAAGAAGCTATACCCTAAAGAAATGAGAAACCATTTATATTTGTTGCACATTCTTTAACTTATGACCTGTTACAGAAAAACACACTTTCATTTGTCTTCCATGGATTTAAGTGCCCCAGGGACATGAACATTTACTTTATAACAACACTGAAATCCACAGGCCTTTACAGTGGCTGCAGTTTAAACAGAACAATGACGTTTGAATCAAAGTCAGCTTCAGGCAGGTGTGAGTAGTGCTGCTGCCCTACTTTACAGCAGCCTTGTGTGTTTTGCTTATGTGAGTGGGCTGACACAGCAGAAAGTCAGATCTATTCTGCCTAAACACTGTTTTGGTGTAAGACACCCCTTCAAAAAATATTCTGTTTTTCACAAACCTCCCCCCCCCAAACCAGTGAACAATGGAAAAAACAACTTATAAACAGAAAAACAATTCTCACCTGTCCTCCATAATGGCTGCCACCTGGTAAAGATGGATCCTGAAGCAAAGGTGCCAATTATTTCTCAAATCAGAAAGCTTCTTAAAGAGCTTTTTAAAGAAACACTATTTTTGCCTCTTTTGCACAATGACAAATTACAGGAAGATAAACACTCAGCCTATTGCTTTATGTGTCACCCCATACTAGAGGCTATACCTCTAGGCAGCACTGGGAACCCTATCCCTCATCTTTCACTTCACAGGGGCATGGAACTCCTCTTAGCAACTCCTCACCCTCTCCCCTCTTCCAATTAGAAACCATACTGCTTCTCAGACACCAACTCTGATTCTGCATTTTGCTGATGGAAATGAGGTAGAGAAGGGATAAATCTGCTTCCAGCCACTCCTTACTCTTAGAGCTAAGAAACCTTGACAACAGCAGGGCAGGTTGGAGGGTCGAACAAGATCAGAACTGCATTTAATACAACAGAAGCAGCAGATCTCCATAGTGTTTGTATTGCTTCAGATCATACATCTTTAGATACCTATCTATTATCAGATGAACAGAGTTTTCACAAAATACTTTTTTCAGTCAATATAGAAGAAGCAATTTTTGATGTAGAAACTGTATGTTAGAATAAGAACTACACAGGAAGAGATTCTCACCTGTCCTCCATACTGGCTGCCTCCTGAAGAAGGTGACCCCTGAACAAAAAAGAATTAAATGACCTCTATATCCATGTCATAGTACCCCTTTAAACCATGTTCCATACGAAGGAGTAGCCAGTTTCTTTCACCGCAGAACTGTGAGTGTACCAAACCAGACTGTGCCAAAATGGGTGAAACTCATCTGCATTTACCATGATGCATGAGAAATTCCATCTTAAAAACTCTTCTGTGGCTTGGTATCACATACATTTATAACCATTATATACTTAGCAACAAATTAGATAAAAAATGGACAGAAACCCCCAAACCAAACCCCAATCTCCTTAAAATGTTCTTTTACACAGAGAACTACCAAATCTCTTTGATAAAGTAGCAAGGGAAGAATGCAAGGAAATAGAATACAAGGGAAAAATACACACCTGTCCACCATATTGGCTGCCTCCTGAGGAAGGTGAACCCTGAAAGTAAACAAAAAGTGGAAACTGAAACTTTTTTGTACCTATTTCATAGACTCATAGAATCATTTAATGAAGCTTTAAAAATTCTGGTTAGTTTCATTAAGTACTGATATATTTCAGAGGCATGATGTCTAGTCCTGCAAATTTCAGGAGTCAATTGAGTCAACCATATATTTCACATTCTATTTTTTCTTAGTCTTGGATAATGATCTTTATCTGAACTTGTTTTGTTTAATCACAGTAGCATCCAAACACTACAGAGTAAGATTTACTGAAAAGATTTTAGATTAAATTAAAGCTAAGACAGACAGACAGGTGGACAATAAATGAACTACAAAAATGGGGACTATTAATGCTTACTTGTCCACCATACTGGCTGCCTCCATAAGAAGATGGCTCCTGGAAAAAAATTGATAATTAGTTATTTCTTAATATCTAATTACTGAAAAGAAGTGGCAAAGACATCTACATTTTGTTATTTGAATGTTTGTGTATAATTATCCCAGAATAAACTCTGTGGTTTTTGTCTTTCTCCAGTTCACAATATTATTACAGAGTATAGACCACTGTCAAATTTCTTGAGGTCCTTAATATGAGTCAAATATTTATAAAACAAATATATAATATAACATATTAAAAAGTAAGAGCTTATGTGTCGTCCATACTGGCTAGCTCCAGAGGAATATGAATCCTGTAAAGAATACCAGATGAGTGAATTACCTGCAGTAGGATTTCCTTAAAGCAAAACATGACTCTGCCAGGACAACAGGAGCATGAGAACAAGGTACGAGTGAAGACAGGTGAGCAGGATTTTCAGAATGCTTTAATAACTATAATTTAAGTTGAGCAAGGTAAATTGGGAAAATACCTGAGATCCTTAGCAAGGGTGGACAGCAAAGACCTAGTGCTTTGTTTGTATGACATGTTGGAAAGGTTAAAGTGCCATTCTTTCCAGTTCTTTCTCTGCTCATTTCTGGAGAGTGGCTTTTTTTTTTTTTATTTGGAAAGCTGAATGCTGGGCCAGAGCTAGCAGTAAAATATTGGCTACCTAACAGGACTCTGAAAACCAAACTAAGAAAATTTACTGAAACTTCATACAATAAGAGGTCTCTTTAAAGAGGGGAGATTGGATTTGTTTTTCTTCATAGTGGAATTAGGTCAAATAGGAATAAAAAATGATGCGTTTTTATTCATTCTTTCCCCATGCGTATTTTTTTTGTGAGCTTCATTTTGCAAGTTTCCCAAAACAAGGGTAGTTTTTGCTAAAAAACCCATTGTTGTAATTTTTTGTCCATATCTAACCCAGTGATGAATTTCATTTCCTGAGCTTTTGCTCTTTTTACCCAGTTCCCATATAAAAACTGAACTTAATTGACTGAATGAATAACCATTGTTTTCAGAAGTGGCAAACTGTCTCTCCTTTTGGAATGAGTGCTTACTTGGCTATTGTACTGGCTGCCTCCAGAAGAAGATGAGTCCTGGGGAAAAAACAAACAAACCAAAACAACCAGTTATTTTGGTCTAAAAGAAGTATTTTGAAGCAAAACTTCTCGAAAGATAGTAGTACATAAATACTAATACTAAACTTTCTTGCAGTAAATGATCTAAGAGGAATACAATCACATAAATCATTGTTCTTGGGGGATATTTTTACATAATTCCAAGGAAGCCAATGGAATTGGCTCCCAAAGTAAATATTTTTACTGGTATCTACCTGTGTTTGTGACAACATTTTTCATTGTAAGACTTCTCTTTGAATGAAAACTGTTTCAAATGGAAAGAGAAACTGGGAGCGCTGCATGAATGTCTTGTGTGTATTTTTTAGTTACAATTAAAAAGAATGTCCTGCGTGTATTTTTAATTGTACCTAAAGTAGGTTATTTTCACAAGTGTATGACTTCTATTAGGCACTGACTCTTTTTATCCTCTCTGGACACTAAATTGATAAAGCAAACAGAGGACACACTTAAAAGCTAATGAACATTGCTTACATTTGCAGAGGAATCACTTCTGACTAAAGAAGGGGATCCGCCCTAGAAAGGAAAAAATAAAAGGAAAATTAGCCTTTGTCTTTGATCATAAACTAGAAATTAAACAAAACCTTAGAATGCCTGTTCTATGGCATTTCAAAGGAAGAATATCCCAGCCTGAAATTAATTACACTTACACTTATTTTTATCAATTTGCCAAGAGAGAAAAAACCCCTTTTTTTGGCCCAGAAGATCATAAATCGTGAAGTATCATATTATATCTACCCATAACTCATTGCCTAGGATATAAGAGTACTACCCAAGGTGCAGGAATGTCCTTTACATGCTACATGTGGATTGACCACATATGATCTGCCTTAGAAAGCAGGGATTACCCTGTTTCATAGTCCTTAAATAATTTCATATGGACTTAAAAGCACAAGTGAGCAGTAACTCAGTTTTTGTTTTTGTTTTAAATTTGGTAAACATTGATTTTTGATAGAAATATTTGACTTGGTATTATTTTAGCTTCCTTTCATGATAGATCTTTTGTCAATCAATTCTGCTATTTAATGCAGTCTTTTGGGTTTTTTTGAGAAGAGGCACACATCTCTGTAAATACTGTATGGTAACTGACATCACTGCTCAGAGAATGCAACTCACTGCCAGCTTTGGGGCTTCCTGGCTTTTATAAGAAATAATGCAGCCAGCAGCAGTAGGGAAGTGATTGTCCCCCTACACTGAGGGGGGACTGATGAGGCTGCCACCTTGAGTCCTCTGTTCACTTTTGGGCCCCTCACTACAAGAAGGACATTGAGGTGTGGGATTGTGTCCAAAAATGGCAATGGAGCTGGTGAAGGGTCTGGAGTACAAGCTGTGTGAGGAGCAGCTGAAGGTGCTGGGGTTGTTTAGCCTGGACAAAAGGAGGCTCAGGAGGGACCTTATTGCTCTCTACAGCTCCCTGAAAGGAGCTGTAGCCAGGTGGGGGTTGGTCCCTCTTTCAAGTAACAAGCAATAAAACAAGAGGAAAAGGCCTTGAGCTGCTCCAAGGGAGGCTTAGATTGGATTTCAAGAAACAATTTCTTCACTGAAAGGATTATCAAGCACTGAACAGGCTGCTGGGGAAGGGGCTGAGTCACCACCCCCAGAGGTATTTAAAAGACATGTACATGTGGCACTTAGGGACATGGTTTAGTGGTGACCTTGGCAGTGCTGAGTTAATGGTTGGACTCAAGGCATTTTCCAACCTAAATGATTCAATAATTCTGTAACGCTGAATCTTGGCATAATGAGAAATAACTCCTACCATATCAGAAACATCTAAGTCACCAAAGGAACAATGAATATAAAATTAAGAGTACATTCAAATAAGTAAGTTGGAAATAAATAGGATCTCACATAATTTTCCAGTTAAATAGTTTAGTAAAAGAAAATGTATAATGAGCACTTACAGAACTTCCCCCAGAACAATCACATCCACCCTGTAAAGAATGCAGAAATTATTTAAGATATCAAGGGCACAGGACTGAAGTGGGTTCTAGTTACAACTCAAATTACTTCTACCATCCCAGGCATGCAAACCATAAAGCTACATTCTTAACTGCCCAACTTCTAGAACTGAGTCTATTTCATCCAATGCTACTATTCCTGCAGTTATTGTTCTGAAGGGGCAACGTACTGCTAATTTTTTTGTCTTCAAATTTTCTTACTTACAATTTTTGTGATGTTAGAAACGTTACTCATCAAAAGGATGAGTAAAAAATACTGAGTAGTACTACAGAAAGCAATTTTTTTTTCCTAAACAGGCCAGAGCACCTAGAGTACATGCAGTACTGTTTCATATTACAGATGATACAGAAAACAGGTGACTTCTACTTTGATAAAACTGACTGTGAGATGGCCAGGAGTTCACCATTCAGTGTCTCACTTTCCACTTTCAATATGCATGAAATTTATTTAGCACCAAAGCAGCTACAGAAACTCAGATGCATGTGCCAAACAGTTACTACTGGCTACTCTGGCTTGCAGGATGTCCAAATGACACAGCAAGAGAAAATAATGTGTTGCTGAGGCTTTGGGCAAAAAGGACTGTGGTGAAGGGAAACAGTTCTTGTGAAGGAAGGATAAGAGAAATAAATTTGAGTGCCTGACACTAGCCCAGCTGAAGACTGTGAAGAAAGAAAATCATACCTGGCCACCAGACTGGCTGCCTCCTGAGGAAGATGAACCCTATAAATATTACATTCTCATTTAAAAACTTTGACACGTGCATTTAAATACAAGGTATTGTCTTTTACTCTTTTAACTATGTTTCAAAAGATCTATCAGGCTGAGAATGCAGTTTTATCTATAGAAAGATTAATGAGGGTAAAATAAACCACAGAGTAGTCTGGAAATTTAGGTATTACCAATCTGGTAATATTTTCTTGAAATATGTACATTGGGGGCAAAAATGTCTCACAATAACAACAAAGAAAAAAAATTTCCCACCTGCCCACCATACTGGCTGCTTCCAGATGAAGATGAGTCCTGAAAACAATAAAAATACTTTTATTTAAAATATATAAATTAATGCCAAATATTTATTACTTTCATTTTTCCTGGTGTTAAAACATCAGTTAATACATGAATTGTATTTTGACTACTCTGCTTGCATTTGGACTTTTACATAGAGATATATAAGGAAGAATGAATCAATCTTGTTCACAGATTAAAAATTGCTGTAATACAATATGAGGCCTCAAACTTTTGTATGACAGATACTTGAGATCAAAAATACAAAGATTTAGTATTTACCTGTCCACTGGCATAGCTACCACTTTGAGAAGATGACCCCTGCAAAAAGAAGACCCAATTTATTTTAGTTTGAAATGGTTTCTGGAGAACAAGACTGTTGTACACACACAATTTTTAATTTTTTTATTCAAACAGTTTGCAGTTTGATTCCACAAGACATGATGCCAGATGTCATGATATTCTGGGAAATAAATGGTTTGGTGTAATATGCTCATTGGGATAATTTTTAAATAGTACAGAAGGGAACTGTAAATAATAAATAAAATAGATGCTTACATGTCCACCTGACTGGCTGCCTCCTGGGGAATAAAAATCCTGGAAAAATGTATTGAAATTACATGAAAAAACCAAACCCCCAAAACTGCAAAGATCAGAGTGGAAGATAAACACTCCTTCTTGCTTCTCCACATTCCTTATTTTATTGTCATGGATTATTCAAGAAAAACAAAAAAAATCTGTTGTCTTTCTGTATAAAACAGCACATGCCCCTTCATGACTAATTGCTCTTTTGGTGGAAGATATTCCTTAGGATACATGAGTTGGAAGAGTTATATCTCCAACAAAATAATTTATCAGTCTGTGTCGTTAGAATAATTACAGTATGTGCCATGTAAAAATAATAGGAAAAAGGAAGCCTTCATAAGTAAGTCATGCAGCATAACAAAGCAAAGGGCTGCATTTAGAGTAAGTGCTGGACAAATGATGGTATTGAAGCCCTTTGCAGTAAAGCAATGATATAAAAAATACAAGGACTTGAACAAATTGTGCTATCGCATTTGTGATGTAAGTTTGAGATTCAAGAGCACACCTCAGCATCAGTTGGGATTTCTAGCAGAACTTTAACTCTTTAGCCATACTCTCATTCCCTCTGTGCTTGAGGACTTTCTGTCCCCCACTGGAAGCTGCCCCAGGGTTTCCACACAAGATGAATTTAGGTGCTGGCAGTTGCCAAGCACTAGGGCCGGCACCTGGCAATACGTAAGGAAGGAGGGCTTACCCGCTCACTCTGGCCGTCACCAGTTGGCAAGGCAGAATCCTAAAAAATATCAGAATCTAGTTATTGCCATGGCAAATACTACTTTTTCTTTCTAAGCAGGGGTGCAATGCAAAGGAAAGTACTGCTTGTGGAAGGTTGAAGATGTAGGCTGTAGGATAAGCAGTCTACAAGTTCTTTCTCTGCTCATTTCTGGAGAATGGCATTTCTTTATTTTGAAAGCTGAATCCTGATATAGTGAAATAAAGGAATGAGATCATATCTCAATCTATTTTATTTCCTCCAGAATGTTTCAGTGAAAAACATCAGCATTTGGAAAGCTGTCTTGATTTTTTAAGACCAAGATGTGGTACATATCTACTGTTATACCTTAGTTTCTTTCAGAGGGGTTTTTGGGCCCTCTGTAGTATCATATTTTAGCTTTCTTGAATACCCATAAGAAGATTTTGATATAGAAACTGCATTGAAGCTATTGACACAGTATACTTGTGACTAAAGTGCACAGCTGAATTTATAATTATTTGCACAGAGCAATTTCCTACTAACGAGGACCCTGGAAAACACTTTAAAATTGTGAAGTTTTATAAACAGCTTCAGCAGAATTATTAGGAAATATACTTTAGTCAGGAGAAAAGGCATCTTCCTAGGAAAAGCAGGCAGTTTTCACCACACTATATGAAAACAGACCATTCCTATGCAATATATAGATGAAGGAACTTGAGTCTTACATATCTGGCATTGGCAAAACAAACTAAGTGTAGCGCAAATTGGGGATGGAAAGAGGGAAGTAGTCATATACTAATATTGAGTTTTGATGGAAATTGTGAAATAAAAAGAGCTTTCTTTTTAATTGCTACTTCTAATAACCAATTCAAAAAATGTTAGATTGTTAGAAGTTAGAACTGTTGTAACTGCAATTTTAATTTGTGAAGTCCTTATCATGCATAGCACAATCATGTGACACCAGATAAGGTAAAGGTCCATGTAAGCACCTAGATACTTTAAAAGGTAGTGAATTATGATATTGATATTGTTGAGAAGAACTGCTTACACTATCTTCAGTTTCACTGCCTCCCATGGAAAGTGAATCCTGTAAAATGAAAACCATTTATTTTTATATAAAAGGACTCTTACATGCTCTTAATTGTGGAGAATATAAAATAGAAGAATAAAGCTAACTAACTGCTTAGAATCTCCAATTTTACCTAAGCTAGGGAATGTGCAAAAAAAGAAAAAATATGTAACTTTATCTGTTGCTTAAGCAGAAGAGGCTGGAAAAAGCCCCCTCCTTGCAAACATGCATTTTTATATGGAAAAACTTTTCAAGGAAGTTAATTTGCAAAGCTTTCTTTATATTCAAAAATCCCATTTTTTAAACTTTCAACAGCTTCTGCATAAGTAAGGTGTGTAAAAGTAAATGTACAAAATATTTTCCTTTTGAATGAGGAAATGTTATGCTAATGCATAAACAATAAAGTACTTAAAGCATTGAATAGTCACAGGGCACAGTTAAAAACAGCATACATAGTGCATCATGTTCTCTACATTATGGAAACATTTTAAGTTGCTACAAAAATAAAGAGAAACAAAAGTTAAAATGGCATTTTTGTGGTCGTGGTCACTTAAAAGTAACTGAAACATAGAACCCAGGACACATGAGAACCAATACAGCAAGCTTAAGCTTTTGATGTAGGAGACAACATTTACCTGGCCATAAGCGTCAGAACCACTGTATGTGGAAGATCCACCCTGTTCAGAAAACATAAATGATTTTCATATTGCAAACAGACTCTTTTTTTTGGATGCTTACTGTAGGGATCTCCTTCTTGGCAGATTTAAAAATATGATTATTTACTTAGTTATCAGAATGGTTAGGCAACTCAGAGTTATGTCCCTGCAAAACACTAATGTAACATACTTTTTAACTCAAATTCTAACTCCACTTTTGAAGAGACCTTTATCTTACAGGTAATTCAAAGCTAGCATTATTGAGAAGAATAAGCCATAAAGGTTGGATGCATCCCACCTTGTACTCCCCTATAAACTTCCAGACTACTTAGTTAAAAATATATACAAATTTATTTATTCCTCAAAGAAAAGACCACTTTCATTAGAATGTAGTGAGAGCCAAAATACAGATATAGCTGTATATTTACTTCACTCAGAGTATTGGCCCTCAGCAACATTTACACAAAGAGAAAAAAAAGAGTATTTACCTGACCGTAGGATTCACTGCTGCCATCATAAGCAGAAGACCCTCCCTGAACAGAAAATAAAAAAGGCTGATTAATTTGATTCTCCCAAGAAAGTGTTTTCAATCATTCAAGGACACAATAGGAGTGAAAATAAAAGAAGTCTGTTATCTCTACAAACAAGAAAGAACACCTACCTGTCCGTAAGATCCACCAGGATAGAAGGAAGGCCCTCCCTGCAGAGAAAACATAGAAATTTACTGGTTTGTAGTTGAATTGTTTTCTCAAAGAATACTTTTAGTCTGCTCCTATGCAGGCACAGTGACCAGAATATTTACCTGATTACCGTAGTAAGAACTGTGGGACGAACCTGGGCCACCCTGAAAGAAAAGCACAGACCAGCTATTTTCTTGCAGATGAGAGTTTAAATACCTGCATACCTGGTTCTCACTTTATAGCCTGTCTCCCAGTTTTAAGCTAATTTTTAGGTGCCTAAATAAAACTCAAGACCATTATTGTTAAAGTGGAAGAAATCCGGCAGCAATTTTCTTAGCCTGCTGAAACTTGAATTCTGCAAAGAAACTGCAAAGACCATTCTGTACTGTTCCCTGTGAAGCTGCTCACCACCAGGTTACATCAGGGTTAATTTAAGTTTTCTGCTCTAGAGGACAACAGTTGAGTCTGTATTACGCTATGTCATAGCACCCACAATATTGGGGGTGAAGGAACCAGGAGGATGGGAGTCTGTATTATCCTGGTGAGAGAGGAAGAACAACTACCTGTCCATAGGATCCTCCAGGATAGAAGAAGGGCCCTCCCTGTGCAGAAGACAGAATGGGTTACTGGTTTATATCTGGCTACTCCTTCAGGGAAGGTTTCAGATGGAACTTCTGAATAGGGCATTTTAACTGAACGTTTACCTGGTTACCAGAATATGTGCTGTATGAAGAACCTGGAGCTCCCTGAAATGAAAACATAAACTAGCTATTTTCTTGCAAACCGGATGGTGGAAATACCAAGGTATCAGAATCTCACTCAAGGCCAATACTGTTGAACAAGAAGGGACTATTTATCACTAATTTTTTAGTTAGATGAAAGATCATTCCATGAAAGTTGTAAGCATAAGTGTGTCTTTTTCTCTAACAGATTTCATGTGGTAAGGTACAAACAGCTGATATAATTCTTAGGTGTTATTATAGACTCAGCTTTTGGGTGTTGTATTTCACAACAGCCATTACACGGGGAATATAGAAAAGAAGATAAAAGAAGTCTGTTATCTCTACAAACAAGAAAGAACACCTACCTGTCCGTAAGATCCACCAGGATAGAAGGAAGGCCCTCCCTGCAGAGAAAACATAGAAATTTACTGGTTTGTAGTTGAATTGTTTTCTCAAAGAATACTTTTAGTCTGCTCCTATGCAGGCACAGTGACCAGAATATTTACCTGATTACCGTAGTAAGAACTGTGGGACGAACCTGGGCCACCCTGAAAGAAAAGCACAGACCAGCTATTTTCTTGCAGATGAGAGTTTAAATACCTGCATACCTGGTTCTCACTTTATAGCCTGTCTCCCAGTTTTAAGCTAATTTTTAGGTGCCTAAATAAAACTCAAGACCATTATTGTTAAAGTGGAAGAAATCCGGCAGCAATTTTCTTAGCCTGCTGAAACTTGAATTCTGCAAAGAAACTGCAAAGACCATTCTGTACTGTTCCCTGTGAAGCTGCTCACCACCAGGTTACATCAGGGTTAATTTAAGTTTTCTGCTCTAGAGGACAACAGTTGAGTCTGTATTACGCTATGTCATAGCACCCACAATATTGGGGGTGAAGGAACCAGGAGGATGGGAGTCTGTATTATCCTGGTGAGAGAGGAAGAACAACTACCTGTCCATAGGATCCTCCAGGATAGAAGAAGGGCCCTCCCTGTGCAGAAGACAGAATGGGTTACTGGTTTATATCTGGCTACTCCTTCAGGGAGGGTTTCAGATGGAACTTCTGAATAGGGCATTTTAACTGAACGTTTACCTGGTTACCAGAATATGTGCTGTATGAAGAACCTGGAGCTCCCTGAAATGAAAACATAAACTAGCTATTTTCTTGCAAACATTTACATAAATGAGTCCATTCTGAATTTCTATTCTTTCAAATAAAACATTACAGCAACCATTAAAAGAGAATGCTGGTTAGTACTTTCTGTTAGAGATAAGGAAAACTTTAGCAGGTTCTGTTATTTCCTGTTCAGGTTAAAACATCTGGAAGTAGTACTAACATTTAATTTTACTCTTTCTAATTACAGAAGCCTATGTCATACCTTGCAGACTCTATGTTGTTATCAACGATCATGACCTTATGGTCTTTTTAAAAATTGCCAGAATACTGAACTTCCGAAGTGTAAAGAGTACTTAGGAGAGCATATTTTTCAGCTTACCACTTAAAGGAGAAGACTATTTACCAGTACATGACATTCACTATTACTGTCACTTCCCCCTTATATACAAAACAGGGAAAGTATTATTCTATGGCTGCTTCCTCTGAGACTATTTGTAGACTAAGATCTTGCCTTTAAATGAAGCTTGGAGAAAAAGCAGAACAATTGCAGTGTGAGGAATTTGGGGATCCACATGAGTAAAACCATTTTTTCCTTTGAAACAAGATGGTTTAAATATGTATAGCTTTGACTCTTAATTTATAATATTCTTCAGGTTTGAAGAGACTTTTGTGTAACTCACAGCTTTTAAATCTAGAAGAATGCTTTTTGCAAGAATTTTTCTCCTGTGCTGAAGAATCTTCAAGGAATCACAGAATAATCTGAGTTGGAAGGGACCCAAAAGGATTATCAGGTCAAACTCCTGGCCCTGCACAGGACCAGCCCCCAAGAGTCACACCATGTGCCTGAGAGTATTTTCAAAATGCTTCTTGAACCCTGTCAGGTTTGGTGCTGTGACCACTTCCTTAGGAAGCAGATGACTCTCTCTTTTATGTAAGATTTATAAATAGTAGTTTATTTGTACATGTACATCTATCTGTAGCTTGCTTTTTCATTATTATTAGAATGTAACCTATCATGGCCAGTCTGTTTACATTCTAATCTAAGCACTGTAGCTGCCATGTGTAGAGGGCCCTGGAGAGAAAATGAAGTTCATTTTTAAATTCAGTTTATTCCTTTGCAAAGATCACTGAATTTTACTGTTGGCTGGAGGCAAAGATCAAGTCTATTGCTACACAGTTTATCAAAACTAAATTTGATCTGCTGATATGATTGCAAACCTGGAACAAGCTCTTGTGTATCAAAGAGGACACATTTGCACTGAGAATTGGTTTCTGATGTGTCCAATTTTGACGTCTTATTTTCTTCATGTTTCAGTATTATTTATTTTAATAGACTAGTTTATGTTTTAAAGCATGTAGGTCATGATTACTGCTTAGCCTCAATTAGATGAAAGAGGTGGTATTGTACCTGACCAAAATTACTGTTGCTATATTTTAAGTTAATGAAGTTAAGTTCAGAAAGCAGTAATTTCTTTATACAACTAGTTTGCTTAAATAGAATGGGTTTTTTAATAGAAAGAATAATCCACAAAATGCTTTTTGTCGAAATCAAAAACTAAAAAAATACTACACCATTCAAATGGGTTTATGTAAATACAGCTTCAATAAAAGGTTAAGAAATATGTATCCTGATAGAAGACAGGTGACTTTAAAATCCAAGATGACTTTAAAAGCTAGAAGCCTGGTAAAACTAGTCTATAATGCCCATATAAGCACATTCCTTGGCCTTTTTCCTGGCACAGAGGCATTGCCTAAAAGAAAAGGTTATCCAGTGCAACTGAAAATGAAATTTCAGTGATTCTCTTTAGGGGAAAGAACAATTTAAATGTTGATTTAAGATATTATATTTTGAAATATATTTTGACATATTGAAATATCAACATATTCTGATATTTTTAGTCACAGTTATTTTATTGTACCAGTGAGAAAGACAAGGAAACTAAGCTGGATGCAACTAAATACTGTGGTTACTACGAGGTATATTGACTGCTTTTTGAAACTAATGACTAATTAGCTCATAATAGTCAAGTGACAGAGCATCTGGATCACCAAGCACACTTACAGAAAATAAGTGGCCAAATGGTAATTATGCAGTTAAGTGGAACTCATTCTTTCATTTAATTGTGTATAGTTCTACCCATACTAAGGAAATTACCATTAATGTTTAGAGTTAACCAAATGTTCGTATTTACAAGGTGATTAATTCAAAATACTCCATTATATAGAAGGAAGTATAAACTTAGAAAAATAATTACCTGTCTATGACCACTGCTTCCATCAGGACAAATGCAACCACCCTACAAATTAAAAAACAAAGGAAACAAACATTGCTTTGTGGAAATCTAATTATTTCAGATGCAAAACTGTTTAGGGGAAGAAAGCCTGTGAGACTGCAGAGTAGGTGTGACCTTTCCTGTACATAGAACAAACGAGGGGAAAGGACAGATGTGTATGTTAATGTTTGCTTTGGAAGCCAGGCTGATAGTGCATCTCTAAGTGTGATGTCTCAATGACAGATGCCTCAGCACGAGAGAAGTATCAGGGTAGTCAGGAGTATCACCATTGTGCTATCACCAATAAAACACGTTATATTGAAACAGTGCTAAAAAGTGATTTCAGAGAGCCATTTCTGAAAAATTTAATGTGAATAGGGTGACTTCATTTACAAATTAATGGATAACGTCACCAATCTTCTACATAAAACTACTTAAACTCTGACTCCTGAATTTAGTTAGTTTAATTACCAGGAAGATATCTGAACAAAACGACTTAAAAATAAAAGAAATCCTGACCTGATTACTTGATCCACTGGTTGCAATAAATGATCCACCCTGTGAAGAAAAAAATTCTATTTTATTAGCATTTTATTAGAATCTAAAGTATAAAACTATGTAGTGAGAAACTCTAACACAAACTCTATTACTTCCCTGCACCAACAAGCATAACCTGTTGAATTACTGTGAAAACATAAATTAGGAGGAAACATAATTAAATGACTGGATACAAATCACAGGGAATGGGCATTAGGAAAACTAATTAAGAAAACAGTTACCTTCCAGAGCTCAGAGATCTGTCTGTACCCTTGAACTAAATGTCAAACTCTCTGAGACAGAGGACTATGCTAATGTTAAATCTACATAATGCTGGGTGTACCAGGATTTCAGATCCCTGGGAAGCTGATAGGTACCAATACAAGATAAGATACTAAAAAAACAGAACAAGGTCCCACTCTGGATCAGTTAAATTTCTCATAATTCTCTAATATATACACTGCTGCAGCAGTACATAATCCTACAGAATATGAAAGCTGGATGTACTTTTGTAACAGAAATACGTAATCCCCAACATGTGCCTTCTTACCAAATGCTAAATAAAACAATTATATATGTATGGCCATTACCATCACTAGAGCATGAATATTTCTAAAAAAAGAATCTGAAACGGTATAGTTTGTATTTTTCAAATGAATTTTACAAAATGTTACATAAAGAAACACCTGCAATTCTTACCTGCTTGGTGGGGTGAAGGAACAGAAGAAACTGTGTATTCTGGGCCCAATATCACTATTTACAACTGTGCAAAATTATAACTTTATAGGGAAAATGTTGTCAAATCAAAATGGTATCCTGCAGCACAGAAAAATTACTGGAACCTAATTTTCAAAATGAAATGTAATTTATCAGAAAGCTCCTTGATATCATTCAGTTGACACTATGTTATTACCTGGATGTCAGACTGGCTGCTATTTGAAGGAGAAGATGCATTCTGTGAAGAAACAAAAAAATGACACATTTATCTGTAAGGGTAATAAAATAAAACACATAGTTCTATTAGGAAAGAATGACCTAACCCTAAACAGAATTAATTCTCTTTTGTAGACACTGGATCCTTCTTCTTTTTTGTAGGTAATACACAAGGAGCTACAAGGTTACCACTACCAGCAGTAGTTCAGAAGAAGTGACAAGAATGGTTTACCTGTGCATCATAGGCTCTTCTACTTAAAACATGTGATGTGTCCTGTAAAAAACAATAACTTTTACTATTAGGAGATGAAAACTCTACGATCAGTGATACATCTTTTTTTCATTCCATATTATTTGTTTATAACAGGTGCAGACCCATTATTGTGTACATTGAGTAGGACTGCATTATTATAAAATAAAAGGCTATTTGCACATAATTTTTATGGGCTACTACTGAGTCTGACTTGCAACTATACAATACACATATCTGTATCTCCTACACAGCTGCTGAGCACAATAAATTAGCAAACATTATTATTCCATCTTTCTTCAACTAAAATGTTAGCTGTCCTTTGTTTGTATGATACTCATTTAATTTTAACTTTAGCTTGGACCAACTCTGTATGTGCTTAATGAAGAACAAGAATTTGAGCTGCCCTATACTTCAAAGCATGATTTTCATGTCTTTTTTTTCATATATCTACTTTCTTTAAAGAAATTCACCCAAAGAGCAAATACCCAAGTAATTTTATTTTACTTTCCCCATATTTAGGAGAATATCAACTAGTGAAAACTTAATTAGGGAAAAATTAGGTATAATTAAGATAGATTAGGTATAGGTTGGACCAAAATCCTACAAGCAGGCCTACAATCCTACAAGAAAAAAAGTGATACTTACTCGGGCAACAAGAACTTTCTTCTTTGCACAACCAGAACGCTGTAAAGAAGCCACAAGCCTGTTATTACTTTATGGGTGTAGTCATCTACATGAAATGCTTTAACAAAAATCTACTACTTGTCAAGGTGATGTTTGGAAAAGGAAAATGTCCAGATATTTCATTGTATTAGCAGTAAGAGCCTTAAAAAGCATATTCTTTGTCTGTTTTCACTTTATCCCTTTCAACAGAAGTTCCTGCTTAGGGGAGTCTCTCTCAGCTGAACCACTGTAGTTTAGAGAACAATCTGTAAAAGGATTCTCTCTTGTTGTTTTTTTGCGGTTTTTTTAGCATTCCCCATCCTTCTTTGTGAGAAAGTTTAGAAGCAAACTCTTTTACAAAGCAGTCCAGCAATACGGACTGGATAGAGAGATAACCAAGGGAATACTAACATCTTTCATGAGCAAAGGAGGAAGTGACGATGCTCCTAAACAGGGCTTGCTGATGAAGGATGTCTTTTTTCAGAACATTTAGAATTGAACATAGTGCAACGCATTCAAGGTAAATACAAGCCAAAACAAAAGATGTTTTCAGAAGGCCTCCGTACTTTCTAGAATACATTTGGTGCAGTACTTGAGTACTACAGAGGAAAAATAGGGAAAACAGTGAATGGCTGAGAACTGAAAAGGCAAGTAGTTGATGACAGAAGGTTACTCTAGATGGCAGTAAAACAAAAGGAGGTTGTGACAGATGGGAAAGCTTCTCTATGAACAGAAACAAGTAGGAGAAAATGTAATTTATTTACACAACAGTATATTTGCTTGGTGACAATCTATCCATGTTAATTCACCATTTCTGCTTGTAGGACAGATGGAAAGTCTTGACACAGATAATAATACTGGGTAATACTGGGAACAAATGTTGCTCTAAACCAGCAGCATGTAAGTGGCTTTAAATCTGAACGAGTGAGCAAAGCTTGAGATGGCTACATGCCTCATGTACACGGGTGATTAATTCCCAAATAACTGTCCAGTTAAAGTGGATATATTATGAATCGAATGTATTAGTATATATTCTTAGAAGTATTGTGCCATTTTAATAATTGTGCAGCAGCCTTGAATACAGAGAAATAATTAACTTTTTGAAGGGTATTATAAAGCAATCATATACTAAAGGTCAACTGGTCTAATATAGAAGTGTTCAGTTACTAACACTGTCTTTAATCATTATAATAATACAGAACAAACAAAGTACTTACCTGATTATTGGCACTGTAGGTAGTGTCATTCTGGAAAAGAATACATTATTTCCTTTTTTGAGAATTATTTAAATAAAGTAAGCTTACAGAAAATTGTTTCCGATACTGCATACAGATATAACAAAAATCACTTACTGCTGCCATTCTCCACAGCCTTGTCTAAATTAGTTTGAAATTCTACCGTTCTAGTCTGGGAAACATTTTAATAACAACCTTAGATTGGTAGAAATGTAACATGAAAAGCAGTGTAATATCTTGCATTCATTGTATATACCTAAAGATTTTCTTTCAGGTTTGGTTTTTTTTCTTTAATTAATGTAAAATGTACCCTTAGACTTTGGGGAAAATCATCTGTTACAGGAAAGGCATTGAAATATTTTTATTCATATTTCATTTCATCATGTTAAATGCATTTAAAAGCACTAAGTGTATCCGTAAACATATGTATGACAATTTGCAGCAAGAGAAGAGGCAGTTGCTGAAACAGCTATTAGTGTGGAAACTCAGCATTCTTTCTGGATCATTCTGCACCAAAGACTGCATCTAGCAGAGCAACATTTTCTCATCTACGTGAAAAATATTGAGATGAAAATATATTAGAGACAGCATACTCACATCATCACAGGCATTGGGATTACTATCATCTGAGAAGTCTTGTGAGTCCTAGAAGGACATCAGATACCAGTTATTTCCTCAAAAGTATGAATTGCTAAACATACACTTTCATGTTGTCCTCTACAAGACAGAAGAGACGCTCATGCAAAAGAGGAGCTGAGTTAAATTAAATTGCGATCTTTATAAGGCAAAAAGGAGCCAAATACATAGCTGCAATAGTGGCTGACAGAGAATGTTCCAATCTTCAGTAAAGAAATAAAAAACAACAAAACAAATCCAAACCAAGAAAAGCACAGAAACAATTATGTTTTATTACATCTTTGAGAAAAATGATGCAGGGACTACGAATAATATGTAACCAGGAGAAAGAACTACTTACCTGATTCTCATAATAGGTGTCTGAAGATGATCCACCCTTTAAACAAACAAAAAACGCAATGAAAATTGGAGAAAATTAGGATATAGAAAACCTGATTTTGAGCAGAGGCTAAAGTTTATATGAACTGATGTACAAGTAGTGAAATAGAGTATTACTTACTTGGCCACCACCATAGTTTTGTGAGTAGGATCCATCCTATAAAACAAACAAATATAAACTCTACTTCAGAAGAAACTGTGATTTGGCTCAGAGGCTGTAAAGCTGGAATAAACAATTGACTAGGATTCCTTTGAAAAAATACAATTTTCAAGATATCTGGACAAATTATCAAATATTATAAAAGTTCTTACCAGGACAAAATCAAGGTCTACCTACCTGATTGTCACTGTAACTTTGGGAGTATGATGATCCACTCTGCTAAGAAAAAACACCAACAAAATAATTAGAATTTACATTACCATAGTGCAATCAGCCATCACAGAAGTTAAAACCATCATAAAACCTCAGTGGGAGGCAATACTTACTTGGCTACCACCATAGTTTTGTGAAGAGTATGAACCACCCTGTGAAAACAAAACAGCAACAGTTATAATGCTGGAGAGCTGAATTTTATCTGAGTGCATCCAGCTATCCTATGTTGCTGAGTTCTATGGAAGTTCTATGTAACTTCCACTTTTATATAAGTGGAATTTCAGGGCTGATAAAAAGTGTGCCTGCAGAAAATGAGTTACAAACTGGACACGGAGAGACTCTGCAAGATTCTATATCCCCATGAGCAAGAAAACTGTACTGTGGATTAGAATTGCTTTAAAAGTTTTTACCAATGGATAATAAAGAGTTACCTACCTGACCGCCCTGTGATCCACCCTGTAAATCAGACAAAAAATGCTTTAGACACTCACTGTTTGGCCATGGAATATTTTTGGTATACTTGCTTAGGAAGAGTAAGAAGCAGAGGCAGACATGCAATATAGATATAATTTCTAACATAATGAGCACACACTGCCAGTAATGCAATGGTAAATACTAGATGAGACATAAATCAAGGAACCTCAAACATTTAACTTTAAGTAATGTCTACTGCACAGATGAGTTCCATTTGGAACACTCTCTAGAGAATGTATCTTTTTTTCTCCTGTAGAAAACGTAATTTATATAGAGTGAATTTATACAGATTCCCCTGGTAGCATTATTACTTAGAAAGCTGTGACCTGTGAGATACAGTGGCCTCAAGGAGAAGGTTTTAAATAAAGCACTCAGTATGTTTCAATGTGCCCTCTTTAGAAGAGGAATGTAACTCCCTCCAGTGAAATCAGAAGAAATGTAGAAGTATTCAAGTCAAAAGTGCATAATAAGAACAGTGAAATCCTGAACTATTGAAGTGAGCGGGAAATTTTCCATTTGCTAAAATGGGACTGAGGCTTCATTCAAAACAGTCAAAAATGAAATGAGAAGTATTATCTTTCAATGTTCTAGAAGATTTTAGAACAAAATTTAAGCAATTTCTTTTTTCTTAAAAAGAAATAGGTCCTCTTAAAAATATTAAAAGCTATTATAAAATATATACCTATTTAATATAGAATTCTATCAAGTTCCAAGTTACATACAGTGCATTGTATATACTGTACCACATAATAACTATATATTGAAGCAACATCTAAGTTGTTTGCACATTTATAAATATAGTATATATTTATATTGCTAAAACACAGTATTTATTGAAACAATGAATCTATCCAATTTTTCTGTTTCTTGTGAAAACTCAGTAAGAATCAAAAGAAATGTTGTGAACAAAAAAGAAATCATCTATTGCTGCTTTCTTCCTAATTTTTAACATCACAGGGATGACTTCTTTAAACATAGTTGACATCTTTTAAAATAGTGGTCTGTAGAGCTCCAACACTTGAATTTGTAACAAATACACATGTAGCTGTCTATAATTCACTGCAAAAACAGTGAATTGTTAAACCAGTTTGTTTCAGGAACCTCAAGTGGCAGTCCTAAAATATTTTTTGGCTTTTGATAGGAAAAGAGAGGCTGGCGAGTTCCAGCCCTGATTTAAGTCATGCCAGTTAAGGAACTGTGCAGCAGACAACTTCTTTCCAGAATCTGGCCTTAATGTCCTAATGATTTAGATGTTTCACAGACATAACACTAGGAAAAAAGGGGCAAGAAAGACTCCAAAGCCCCTGTGATACTTCTGTGTATAGGAAGATAGTCAGTTCTAATCTCAAAATTTGTAAGATTACATGGATTTGTGCAATATGAATCTGAATTTGGGACTAATTGAGTTAGTGTCAAAACTAATTGTGGATGCATCTTAAAATAAGAGGAGAAAGACCATTTACCTGGTGGCAGGGATTGCTATCATATGAAACACCCTGTCAAAAACCAAACAAACAAAAAAGTAAATGCCATTTTTCTTGCAAAGTAATTAGTTTCCTTAAAATTTCTTATGTGTGAATTAATGTAACAAAACTCAACATATAACTTTACAGAGGGTGAGTTAAATTTTATTTAACCCTTTAAGTGTGTGGCTTTACCCTCTGCCACTCTCATACTCCCATACAAGAATCAAGACACATGCACACAGATGATCAAAGGACTACTTGTGAGCCACAATGAAAGAGGTAGGTTGGTAATTGATGTCTCTCTGTACCATCCTAGTTCCTGTTGATTGGCAAAGATGAACTGTTGGTGGGATTTTTTGGAAGCAACTGTTACTGTTGGGTAACCATCTATCTAAATGT
Source organism: Corvus cornix cornix (assembly GCF_000738735.6). Lineage (NCBI taxonomy): Eukaryota > Metazoa > Chordata > Aves > Passeriformes > Corvidae > Corvus > Corvus cornix. The sequence goes on along the minus strand of NC_046338.1, from coordinate 19,123,180 downwards.
GACCATCAATCTCTTGCTAGATTCACCCACCATGCATTTTAGGCAAGGCTTCTGCTCAGAGCCATTCATTTACCCGTTTGGGGTATATCTTGTGATGACAGGATGAGGAACAGTACACAGAAAGAGTTCTGCCTTGGCTGTCACCCTCCCATTATTACAGCACAGGTCTTCTCTTGATAAGTCAACCCATGACACAGCTTGGTGGAAATAATCCGTTCTTCAGTGTTTATCAGTGTCATTGCTGGTAACTGTGTCCTTGTTGTAATGCTCCTTATGATGCTTTCACATGCATTTTCATTCATGCCTAACTTCTATCAATCCTAATATTTCTGCTAAGTACTGCTAAAAATGTCTGTATTTATACTTATCTTTCATTCTGGTTGCTTTCCTCAATATATTTATTTAAACATAGGTTTACTATTGGCCTCACCCATGATCCGTTCACCTGGGATCTCATAATCAAAGACAATGTCTTTACACCATTGCAGACATACACAAGATGAAATAGAACCAGGATGAAAACTACTAATTTAATTCTTATTCCATTTGAGTCACTCTCTATTCCTATCATTTTCTATAGGAAATAAATGGAGTAACATCCAAAAATTCCCAAGCAAAGATTTTATATACTTATTAAGTAGACAGATTAATCACTTGTTTGTCTTCCATGTGTAATTCTAAATGGGAGCAGCCACTTCATATTGGTTACAAGGGCCAACAATATCAGCCTTTCTTGACCTCTGTGCTAGATAAGTCCATGTAACAATGAAAGCAACAGATTTCAAACTAACAAACATTATAAATTATTAAAAACATGCTACTATTGCAAAGAAAGCTGGGTATAGTTTTCAAATAGTTTGGAGAAAAAAGTCTTACTTGTCCACAACCACTGCTGCCACCATAAGAAGCAGATCCACCCTGCTTGGGAAAGAAAAAGACCAGCTCATGATCCAAATATTCCTATTCTCCATTTCAAACAGAGATATAAATTTTCAAGGGCTTTAACTGCCAAGTTGCTTCCAAGGTAGAAGACCAACTACATCTTACTGTGAATTATCTGGTAAAGTACTGAGTATGTTGAATACTGAAGTGCATCAGAAAGCTGAAACCTGCATGCACTCCTTTCTACAGGGGAAAGTGCTGCTTCAGTGAGCCTATTGTCAGAGCCATATGAAAAAAGTTCATGAGACTTAATTCTAAAGAGTACTTACTGTATTATTTCAAGTAAGAAACAACAGAATTCTCAATACATATATGGGAACACCACATACATGCTGTATAATGACCAGTGACTGACTGATGCTTACCTGTCCATAGGAGCTGCCACCTTGAGGCTGGTAGCCCTGTAAGAAAGGCAAGGAGTCACTTGTACACAGAGCTGTGTAAGTGCAGTCCTAGCACAGCTGAAACAGAATCACAGAATGCCAGAGAGAAAAGCACATTTCCATTAAGGGTTCCTCTCTACTATGTTATTTTTTCCCTCATGGTGTTTTAGTGGTACAAACCAAATCAAGGACCACTCAGAAGCACCAAGAAGGAAAAAAGCCCACCCATGCCCCAAAGCCCATTTACAAGACAGGCTCCAACAGAAAGGCTCAACACATTTCAGCAATGAAGTCTCACCTGGCCGTAGGACTGGCTGCCTTGGGAGCCCTTTAAATAAAGAGAAAATAATTACCACCTTGACAAGGAGGCTACTTTACAGAGCATAATGTTTATGGAACTAACGGCTGCATGTGGGATTCCCTGAAACATTCTTCCTGTGCCAAAAGACACAGAACAGAACGCTAACAGCTGTGCCTCTGTGCAGCACGTTGTCCTATTCTTAGCAGAAGCCACAGCCCAAATTGAGACACAGAATGCCAAGGGAAACATCACTTCCAAAGTGTGCCAGTCGTGTCAGCCACAGAAAGGTCAGTAAAGAACTTTCTGCAGAACAGCCAGTTTGCTTACCTGGCCATAGGAACTGCTGCTGCCCGAAAAACCTGGTCCACCCTAAGACAAGGACAGCATTTGGTTACTTCCCTTTCAGTAAGGGAGCCAGCCTGCATTAGCAACAGCCAGCACCTACACCCTAAGGCCACACAGGGCAGTATGAAGAGCCAGACATCTCCTGGCACTCATGAGGATGCTGCGTGTGATGATTTCACACACTGGCATTCCAGATCAATAAGTAGCACATGCATAAATGTTGAGTGTGACAATAGACAGTTTCAGAGAAAATGTCCATTAAAGTTCAAAATCTGAGGGATTGCCCAGTGTCTCTACAGTGCCACAAGTGCTCCATTTCTCAAATGCTATATGACTAAAATACAGCTAAAATATTCTCAAATGCTAAATTACTGATGCGTACCTGGCTGTAGGAACTGCCACTTTGAGGTCTGTAGCCCTGTAAGAAAGGCAAGAAGTCATTTGTAAACAAAGCTGTAGCATCTTAGCACAGCTGCAGCAGAAAAGTCCATTTCCACCTAAAGTTCCTCTGCACTATGTTCTTTTCTTCCCTCACATGGTATTTCAGTGGTACAAACCAAAATCAAGGACTACTAGGAAACATCAAGAAGGTAAAAAATGGCCCATGCCCTGAAGTCCATTTACAAGCTCCTGCAGAAAAGCTGAATACATTTCAGCAAAATGTCTCACCTGACTATAGGACTGGCTGCCTTGGGAACCCTTTAAACAAAGAGAAAATAATTACCACCTTGACAAGGAGGCTACTTTACAGAGCATAATGTTTATGGAACTAACGGCTGCATGTGGGATTCCCTGAAACATTCTTCCTGTGCCAAAAGACACAGAACAGAACGCTAACAGCTGTGCCTCTGTGCAGCATGTTGTCCTATTCTTAGCAGAAGCCACAGCCCAAATTGAGACACAGAATGCCAAGGGAAACATCACTTCCAAAGTGTGCCAGTTGTGTCAGTCACAGAAAGGTCAGTAAAGAACTTTCTGCAGAACAGCCAGTTTGCTTACCTGGCCATAGGAACTGCTGCTGCCCGAAAAACCTGGTCCACCCTAAGACAAGGACAGCATTTGGTTACTTCCCTTTCAGTAAGGGAGCCAGCCTGCATTAGCAACAGCCAGCACCTACACCCTAAGGCCACACAGGGCAGTATGAAGAGCCAGACATCTCCTGGCACTCATGAGGATGCTGCGTGTGATGATTTCACACACTGGCATTCCAGATCAATAAGTAGCACATGCATAAATATTGAGTGTGAGAATAGACAGTTTCAGAGAAAATGTCCATTAAAGTTCAAAATCTGAGGGATTGCTCAGTGTCTCTACAGTGCCATTTCTCAAATGCTATATTCTGACTGATGACTGACTGATGCTTACCTGGCTGTAGGAACTGCCACCTTGAGGCTGGTAGCCCTGTATGAAATTAATTATTGATACATAGTTACTGTATTTGTGAAGCAGATGACTTTCTAATGTCTCTTTGTGGGGTAAGAAAGCAGAATAAGACAGAGAATGTACAGACTCTATGGCTAAACTAGAGTTATTTTAATATTTTCTATTCTGGAGGAAGAGGTGATCACCCCGTTTATTGAATGACAATCATAGAGTAGTTTTACATCTGTCTCAGACAGTACTCTAATCCTATGAGGGTTTTCCAGGAGGGGACACAACATTTCTTACTATGTTTATTTTTCCTTTATTTTTCAGACTCTGGGCTTAGATGGCTAATGCTGAATACTAGGTGAATATTGATTTCATATATTTGTATTTTCCATTGGCCCCAATTGCATAATTCCCTTCCTCTGAGGGAAAATTCAGGTGAAAAATAATTTTTAAAAATTAGGAAAGAGTCTTAGAAAAAATATAGGTTCATAAAATGGAAACAAAACAATGCAACTCAAAGTAGCAGGTCAAATGAATTAGCCAAGGATGACTGTATTAAAAAAATTTCTCAGTAATATAAAGTTACTGTGGTTATAATGTGCTGTTGCAATCTGCCTTCAATATAATCTCAAAAAAGTGCAGTTGTTTCATGTACATGCAGACCTGTGCCACAGCAGCCTGGGAGACTTATGAAGATAGGGATTACCAAAAAGTATTTGAAGTATCATGTCTATCTTTGCTATCTGACATAGAGATCTTGACAAAATTCATAGCTATGTTAGGGCTGCTTCAATTTACATAAAAACTGTGAAGGGAGGTAAAAATTCATCAGTTGCAGGCTGCAACACCAAATCTTCATTCAGCTGAGAACCTGACCCAATGTTCTTTATTCCTCAACACTACTTCACTGCTGAGAGCAAAGGAGGCAGCAAGAACTGACTATAAATTTGTATTATACCATCAACTGGAATGGGAACAGCATCAAATAGACTATTTCTACCATAAATTTATAAAGTTCCAAACCCATGGAAAAGGTAAGACAGCAGCAGAAATCTCGGATTTCTGTATCTATCCACGAAAAACACAATGGTCATGTTCACAACAAAACATTTGAAATGGAGTCAGAGATATATTGGTTAAGAATTCAGTGTGAATTGAAAAAAATTATTTTAAAATCTGCTAACTTTTCAGGACAATGACCTACACTTTCTCAAATGTTCTATTCCAACCGACATTTACCTGTCCATAGGAGCTGCCACCTTGAGGCTGGTAGCCCTGTAAGAAAGGCAAGGAGTCACTTGTACACAGAGCTGTATAAGTGCAGTCCTAGCACAGCTGAAACAGAATCACAGAATGCCAGAGAGAAAAGCACATTTCCATTAAGGGTTCCTCTCTACTATGTTATTTTTTCCCTCATGGTGTTTTAGTGGTACAAACCAAATCAAGGACCACTCAGAAGCACCAAGAAGGAAAAAAGCCCACCCATGCCCCAAAGCCCATTTACAAGACAGGCTCCAACAGAAAGGCTCAACACATTTCAGCAATGAAGTCTCACCTGGCCGTAGGACTGGCTGCCTTGGGAGCCCTTTAAATAAAGAGAAAATAATTACCACCTTGACAAGGAGGCTACTTTACAGAGCATAATGTTTATGGAACTAACAGCTGCATGTGGGATTCCCTGAAACATTCTTCCTGTGCCAAAAGACACAGAACAGAACGCTAACAGCTGTGCCTCTGTGCAGCACGTTGTCCTATTCTTAGCAGAAGCCACAGCCCAAATTGAGACACAGAATGCCAAGGGAAACATCACTTCCAAAGTGTGCCAGTCGTGTCAGTCACAGAAAGGTCAGTAAAGAACTTTCTGCAGAACAGCCAGTTTGCTTACCTGGCCATAGGAACTGCTGCTGCCCGAAAAACCTGGTCCACCCTAAGACAAGGACAGCATTTGGTTACTTCCCTTTCAGTAAGGGAGCCAGCCTGCATTAGCAACAGCCAGCACCTACACCCTAAAGCCACACAGGGCAGTATGAAGAGCCAGACATCTCCTGGCACTCATGAGGATGCTGCGTGTGATGATTTCACACACTGGCATTCCAGATCAATAAGTAGCACATGCATAAATGTTGAGTGTGACAATAGACAGTTTCAGAGAAAATGTCCATTAAAGTTCAAATCTGAGGGATTGCCCAGTGCCTCTATAGTGCCACAGTGCTCCATTTCTCAAATGCTATATGACTAAAATACAGCTAAAATATTCTCAAATGCTAAATTACTGATGCGTACCTGGCTGTAGGAACTGCCACTTTGAGGTCTGTAGCCCTGTAAGAAAGGCAAGAAGTCATTTGTAAACAAAGCTGTAGCATCTTAGCACAGCTGCAGCAGAAAAGTCCATTTCCACCTAAAGTTCCTCTGCACTATGTTCTTTTCTTCCCTCACATGGTATTTCAGTGGTACAAACCAAAATCAAGGACTACTAGGAAACATCAAGAAGGTAAAAAATGGCCCATGCCCTGAAGTCCATTTACAAGCTCCTGCAGAAAAGCTGAATACATTTCAGCAAAATGTCTCACCTGACTATAGGACTGGCTGCCTTGGGAACCCTTTAAACAAAGAGAAAATAATTACCACCTTGACAAGGAGGCTTTTTAAAAGAGCATGATGTTTATGGAAGTAACAGCTGCATGTGGGATTCCCTAAAAGCACAAAGTAGACAGAGCAGTATGCTAACATCTCTGCAATACATTATCCTATTCTCATCAGAAGCCATGAATGCCAACATTGTGCGTATTGAATATTTGTGATATAGAGCAGTGGGCTTCCTGTGGCCTTGATCCCTAAAAGTCATACCTACCCTTTTGAAACATTTTTCTGGTTGCATGTAGTGCTAAACAGAATATTGACAGACTTTTGCATCCTTCCTAACCCCAACCCCCAAGAGGAGAAACACTTAGAGACTGGCTTCACACTTCATACTTGAGTTCATACTATGAATATTCTCAAGTTTTAGTTTGCAATAATCTATGACACCATTATTTGAGTACTTGTTAAATTCACACACTGTTTTTCACACAAGTAGCTTTAAGCAATCCTGGAAGACATTGCACATAGTTCCACAATTATGATTTTTCATCATTCTTGATATGGCTAAGCAACTACCCTTTACAACTTTTGGAATTTGAGGTCTAATATGCAAGGGATCTGAATCTATCAGTCTGGGGCTGATGGTGCAGTGTGAGCCTAGAATCACTTCCTCTCAGGGCCATGACCTTTATGCTCTGAGTGGAATACACTCATTTCATGTCAACCCATCACACACAGAAATACTTTTGTGAGCATCACAAACAAAAACAGTTGAACACCAACATCAGATGGTATTTTTATGAACAAAAGCCAGGGAAATAGAAATACCTGCACCTATGAAATCCATTTTTAAATGCAGAAAATGATTTCTAAGTTGTGATGGCCCTGTTTTAGTGAAGTCTACAGGAATATTTATAATACTTTTTAAGTTCACTTACCTGAACATAAGTACTGCTGCTGGTTTGCTGTTTTTGTCCACTCTACACAGGAACAACAACAACAACAGGTTACTTAATTTTAAGAGAAATTGCTTATGCACTAAGCCATTTCAAGGAGCAGCTCTGTCCCTCTATCTACTAGACAGTTTGAAAGCCACAAAGAGTTCATTACACCTTTTCATACTTTATGCCATCTCCATGTGCTATAAGATGTATATAAAGATGCTACAGAAATAGTGTTAAAAGTATATATATATCTCTTCTTATCATTTTCTTAATGAAAATTAATTGTATAATACATCTTGGTGTAATATTGCGGTATTTGAAGTGAGTTAAAATAATTCTGCCCTTCAAATGTACGACACATATTGCCTTTAAACTCATTGCCTTTAAACTTTGTCTTCATATTATGACCAGTATTTTTTCATGAATAGGTACAACAAACTGTTGACAAAGTCTTTGACAAAACAAAAATTGAAAAAGCCACAGTTACAATTTAATCTAAGGAAAGTCACTGCAGAAAATATTTTGATTCCCACGAATTACGTGGATTATGAGAGGAATAAAATGATTTTTATATCTACACAATGAAAACAGTTAACCTGTGCAACCAAAACACTGTACATTTAAAGTCATAAATTAAATAACGAGGAAATCTGATTCCTTTCTTTGCCAGCATTCATCACTAGCCAGGGAAGAAAATAATGCTATGTATTTTGAAAGTGATGATTTCCAAAAGACTAATTTCAGCTGGGGTAACCTGCTACTGATCTTTTGATGAAAGTGAGAATTTGTTGTTGTAGTCTAATGGACTAGCATCTAGTGGACTGGCTAGCCATTAAGAGTGGGATACATGCTAAACGTGCTAAATTGCAAAGAACCCAGAAAAATATGCCTGAATGATATTCATAATACTTTATGAGCATGCTCTTAATGAGATTGGATTGTAATCAACTTTCCAAGTGCCTGGTTATCAAGAAGCAACATTACAAATACAGTTCACCTAAGCATTAACTGTGGGATTTTAAAAACGTAATTCTGAACTGGCTGTTTCCATTAAAAAAACAAACACTTTAAATGAAAATGGAACTGTGCAGGTTGTGATTTATATTTAATTTGATATTGACTAACATTCAAGCTTTAGTTCTAGAATTCCATCCTCCTTCCTGAGCAGACCAAGATGGTCAACTTTTGCCAATTTTGAAAGCACTATGGAATTTGCATACAGAGGTTTTCAGATTTTTTAAGTGTCAAAAACAGCTGCAATGGTCTTTAATCAGCAACCAGCTAAGATATCCCCTTTGCTGTAATTACAGACATGCCCTACTCCACCACTGTAGTTCGTGGACATCTAAGATATCTCTAAGCTATCCACATACCCACAAATGTTCCCTAAGAGACAAATTATTAGTTTATCAAGACAAAGCTTCATTTAAAACTCAAGTATAATGGCGAAAAAATGTCTACCTGTACTATGATTCTTGTAGCAGAGCTTCCCAAACTCTGAAAAAAAAATCCAGAAACAAAGAAACATAATTTAATTGTCTTGTTTAAAAGTAATGCACTTAAACAGAAAATACTAAGTTGAACAATTTAGTTTGTGAGAATAAAGGGAAAGGTCATATGTGTTACGTATTGTGCATCAGTTCTTAACACCCAGCATTCAACTAGGTTATTCTCAACTCTGAAAGTCTGGGGAGGCAGACTAAGTAATTTTCTACTCTTAAATCTTCTGTGGAGAGCAGCAGAGCACAGGTTATGTGCACCACCTTTCTGCACTACCAGTCAGCTTGGCTTTTCCAAATGTGGGGAGGGAAGCTAAGACATCATCATCCCTCCAACCTGTCTCACTGCCACTGGACATACATCAACACATACAAATCCATTTCCTCTTCCAGTCATTTGTTTGCTGAATTCTGGGGCATGAGGGACAAATGTAGAAGCGTGGCACACACCATCCTGAGACAACTGGTTTGATCCCATAAGAACTATAATAATACTATAGGAATCACAAGAAAAAAGTAAGCGTACCTGAGGGAAGGTGTGACGCTGCAAATGAAACAGAAATATATTTAATTATTTTGTACAAGGGCTTGCCCAAACAGAATATTGCAGCAGAGAAAGGGAAAAAGGGCCCTTATATTTCAGATGCAATACACAATGGAATGTGAAAGAATGATATAAAAAGGATGGCATAGAGCAAATGCATCTTAACCTTTATTCATGTAAGAACAACATGTTCTATTAGAAATTAAACATCTATAAAATATTACATTATAAAAACTCACTTTAAGCACCTGAAGGCTAAACTTACTTTTAGTTCCAAGTAAGCAGAGTAGAATGTAATCATTTAAAAATGAGAATCGAAGTGAATTTTCAAAAGAAAATTGCAGTAGAAACAGAAAATCAAAACTATTCAGGAACACAGAGTTTGCATACTTTGAGAGACCTGGTGTCTACAGCTAATCCATTATCTCTGCAAGAACTAACAGCAACCACAGAACCATGAGATTTGTACCTATCTTACAACAGGCCTTCCCTGAAGATAACTATACACATAGGGTAAATCCTGCCTGCCAAAGAATTTTCTCCAGGGATATTTCCGAAAAATTAAAAATGTAGATATTTGAAAGTCTTTTTGAGTCAAAATTATTTGTAGAGAAAATGTGTATTGTAGAGAAAAAACTGCTTACCACAGGTGGAAAAGGGTTGCTGTTGGCAACGACCACGACCTATAGAGAAACCAGAAAAATCTCTTTACTCACCACAGAGATTAAATTGTTAAATATGTTAGAAAAGTGAAGAATACTGAAATCTGTAAATTTACAAACTCTGATAATAATGCTATGGAAGATCCCTTTTATAAAATATTATTTTTATTTAAAAAATTCATTCACATTACCAAGAAAAGAATTATATATACACACACACACATAAATATATATATACACATGGTTTACACAAGAGTATAAGAAGATAAAAGATTTGCCCCAAACCACACAATGCCTCAGCTGTAGAGGCAGAAGGAGGATTTCATGTCTTGTACCATATCCCCTGGCCTGTACTGTGTGCCCTTTTTGATCTTCAACTTCCCACCCCAAACTAGAAGATCAATTTATTCTGTCTTTATTCAGTGTTATGCTAAAAAGCCCCTTGATATTGAGTTAATTAAAAAAAAAAATAAGCCAAATGCAGTAACTGTATCTTCTGCTTAGGTGTTAATATTTTCTCATTAGAAGCTCTGCCCATCTCTAAGAACCAAACCAAATCAAATCATATTAATCAATCTGGGTTAAAACCTTGGAAAGTCTTGACTGAAATAACAGGAGTCAGGCCAAGTTATAACTGGAACAATTCTTTTCGCCTTGAAAAGGAGTGCTTACCTTCTTACTGGAATCTGAACTGCTTGAAGGGACAGACTGTAAAAAATACAGAATCCATTTGTTGCTTAGGTAAATGTATGGCAAAAAGAGAAGTAACTTCTAAAAAAATGGATATAGCAACATACACCAAATATTCAACTCATCTGCTGAAGTTATTTCCAGATATGATCATTACTAAAACATTTGAAGAGAGTTTGCCTTTATCCCCTTCCACAAATTTAATTATTGTTTGGTAAATTTGGGCACAAAGGCTTAGCTTTTGAATACCTTAGGGAGCTAAAAACATGTTGGAAAACACAGTTACCTGGCCATAAGTAAGACCACTGCTGGATAAGGATGCACTCTGAAATAAAAACATAAATCAAATATTTATTTATACAATACTTTGCTAATTATTAACCTGTTTTCAAGTACAAATGAAATAAATGAGATTGACAATAAAAATTTGTCTACTAATCAAAGACTTAATATGCAAATGTTTTAAAAATTCCCAAATAATATTGCTCAATATGCAAAATCCAAAGACAATGATTTTAACTGATAAAAAACATTACACAATGAGAATTATGACATTTTAGTAGGGTAACAAATTAAGAGTTTATAATAGGTGATTTTATGTATACCTATGTGTACATATACACCCTTAAATATAAATGATTGGGCTTTGAGGAACTGACAAGGTAGCATCTTTTAATTTTGGGTTTTAATCTCAGAACAATACCTTAAGCCAACACTATTTTCCTGAATATATTTAGGAAGACTTCAATAGCTCTACAGAAAAGAATCAAGTGCAATTTGCAGTAAGGAGATGAGTTAAGAAGCAGAGTAGGAGACAATCAGTAAAAACATCTATAACCAGCTTACATCTCTGCAGGCTTGTTGGCCATATGCACCAGCAGCACCTCCCTAAGACAAAAAATAAACCAGTTATTTCTCATCATTATTTTCTATTTGGAACAGAGACTCCCACATGAACATTTATTAAATAATGCCATTGAAGGCTAGGAGTTACTATAAATAGAGTTATGCTGGGGACAAAAAAGAAAACGTAAAAGTAGTGCTTACAGGGACACATCCACTCTTGCTTATTGTGTAGACTACTCCACCCTGAAATAAAAACAGAATTCAATTATCTCCCTATAAAAAGCTCAAATGGGGAAGACAGAAAAACCCAATGCCATGCTGTTTATGGCATGAAAAACTGTGCAGCTGGCAATGTGTATGTGCAAGCAAGGGATAAGCAAGTAAAGAGGTTACCAGTTCACTGTCATGGCCTGTAATAACTCTAATTTAGTATGACACATTAATAATGATCTTTACTTCATATAACTTCCATCAACTTTGTTACTGGTCATGAAACCTTTCAAAATTTTACTGAATGGATCATATTTTATAAAAAATTAATAACTTTAAGTAGCTATATGACAAGATGAGAAACTCAGCTCTTAGAAAAGAATATGTATTATGTATGAAAAAAAGGGAAGAAAACTAGTTTTTAGCAGATATATCAAAATAATTTGTATTTCTTAGTATCTGGCAATTCCAGTTACAAGTAGTAAATATTGAATAAATTGAATATTACCAGATAATTCACCAATAAATATAACTAGTAATTAGTAAGAAATATATCCTTGAGAAGCTCAGTTCAAGAAACTGGAGACATACCAGAAAGTATTTAAGAGTTAAAGAGAAAATAGGCATATTAATGGTAGTGAACATAATCAACTAAAAACCAAGTATACATTGCTGTGGTTAATGAAGTGAAAGTGGTGAGAATGCAGACATACATACCCCAGAAGTTTTAAAAGGCTAACTAAACAGCGATATCCCCAAATTTTCAACTGCATATATAATCTGGTGTTAAAAGCAATATAGATATTAGATTGGAACAAGCTGTTGAGTTCAGCAGAGTGGAGGTAGTTGAACTTAGCCCAGGTACAAACACACTGTTTACTGGATGAATAACTCTGCCTTTCTGGGTTAACTAGCAGAGAAGATATTTCAGTACTGTACTAAATCACCTCACTACTCTGTAGCTACAGAATTTTAGTCATTCAAGGTTACTGAAGGAAAACATACAAATGCTGGAATTTAGAGCTCATACCTGACTGCCTGAATAGCTGTTCTGCGAGGAACTGGAAGGTCCAACCTGTAAAGAAACCAAATTGGTATTTATTACTTTGCTGAAAAATTACTTTTATATAAGTGATTTTCAGGAAAGAAAGTTCTACTTGGTGGGAAGAGAAAGAACACACAAAGTAGTTTTCTATTACTTCATTCCACCAAACTGATACTGTTAAAATTATTTCAGAGATCTTTCAAGACATAATCAAAACTGTGCCAATCCAGCTGTTATAAATAACATAATTCTGCTGCTTGTATCCTTTTTTATCTGACCTCATACACTTGATATCCATCATTGAGGAGGAGACCTACACCATCACAATCATTAAAAAGTAGATGAAAGATTTTACTGATATGACTATGCAATAATTAGCATATTTGCTGTAAAAAAGCAAAGAAGGAAAAGAGGCTTCTTCACTGAGCTGCAAGTGATAGTTTTTAGAGGAAAAAAATCAAATAGCTGTATTTTATATCTAGATCATGATTTGCAAAAGGCAAGGTTTCAGAGCTGTTGAAATAAGTGACCTTGAACAGCAAGAAAACACTAAGAATAAAAAGAGAAAACAGAAAAAAGAAAACTTCTATTACAAAGCTACATCAGATTAGCTAGAGAGAATCTACAGAAGGGAATGGTAGCAAGTGTGACAACCCTTTAGACAGTTTTGGATTTTTAATCAACAAAGATAAACTAACAAAAAATTAAATTGAGTGACGAAGGGTATAAAGACATTTCTAGAAGCAACTTTTGACTAGGCCTTGAGATCTTGGGTAGTTAACAGCATGTCAATATCTTTGGAGAAAGAATATTTACCATGATGCATCGGCCTGTTGAGTAAGTCCCTCCACGCTGCAAGAAAGTACAGGTTCCAGTTACTGTTTATTGACTGGTGTAAAAATATTACTTTAAACAGGAAATCAACTGAATTCACATTGATGGTCCCAGCAAAGAAATCAAGTGTTTCACTGCTGACAATACATTACACATTTTAACAATCTCATCTGAGAACTAATGTTAACTAATTCAAAATAGAAGTACCTTCAAAACTGAATAGAAAAATGAAAGCATAAATGTGATATTGCTAGGACAGTAATTTGAATGGTATAATATAATCCTCACGCTACAAGCGTGAAACAGTAGAACAAGAATTCTAAAAGTGAGGTAACTGAAAACTGGGAAATCAAAGAAAAATTGCTCTTACCTTGTTACATTCTAATTCTATCATAAGCTGTGGGGAAAAAAAAAAAGAGGAAGCATTTCCAAATTATTTACTGCAAAAAAAAAAAGGCAGCTTATTATAGGAAATAGGAAATACAGCTGGTGAAGTGAGAGATTAAAGACAGGTGTTCATTCTTGATTAGATCACAAGTTCACATAAATCAGTGCTGCTACAGACAATACAATAGATTTGAGGATAATTTCTTTACTTAAGCTGCCAATCATGTTTAATATGTTTCATATAAGCATAATTCTTGGCAGAAAAAATTTTACCAACTCCTTTCAAGAGTATGCTACACAGTTACAGTTCCCAGAGCTTAGGGCAGCAGCTGAGAACAGCACTGTTCATCAGAAGTACAGTACAGTTCTCCTTATAAACAATTTGCTTTTTTTTTTTTGCTTTAAGTTATGGATTGTTTTGATAACTAGATTATTACTGTCCTCATTTCTGTGGGAGAAAAATTATATTTACTTTATTTCTTCATCATTTTAGTAAGTGGATTAGGCAGTTAAATTACAATTATTGAAAACATCTAATGACTTTGGCCATCTTAGTTAATGAATAAATGACAACAAATATATGTCTTATATCAAGCCAAAGATACTTTAATTACTGTATTAATTTCTATCATTCAAACAGCCTCAAAACATACCTTCCTTTTACTTTTTCCTGTCGCATTAACTGACACAGAATGTATAGGTGTGAGAGTTTTGCTTTGAATTCCAACCCAAAAATTCTCTAGATTTTGAACCACAGTTGCGCTAGAAAGAAAACAAAATAATAATTATTTTTCTATAACAGTATTTTAACATAAAATACTAATAAGCTCTCCTCCCCCTTTGCCCCCAGCCAAGAATATCTACTCTGTTTTGGTGTTAAGTGTATACAGTACAAGTTGCACAGAATACTTTTCCTTATAGTGACATATCATCATCCAACATAATTTTGAAGATAACTAAAACAGATGCTGAGAACAAGCAGAAGAGGTGTAGGCACTCTTTGAAGAGGCACTGACTCCAGTGAGGAGTCTCAGCTCAAATGTCCATAAGAATTGTCACACACTGACAATCTTTATCTGTGATGGTGAGCTGATTCTCATGGCATTAACGAGTGGAAGCAATTGTGGTTTTCCTATTTTTTGCCTATTCTTTGTATTTCTCAAGATTTAATGAAGCAAGGCAAAGATGCCCCTACCATAAATATGCACTTCAAACAATACAAGATATCAAATATTTAGGTATTTTCCAATATACTTCAAGCATGCATTTGTTAGAGTAGGTGGAATTTTTACAAGCTTCAGATCTGCAAAAAAAGTAGCATTAAAAGCAGGCTAAATAAGTCTTCTCCTGTTTCCAAAATTTAGTTCATGGGTCATACATTTATTTTAAAATTTATATTAGAAGAATTTACATCAAATTACTATTTTGCCACTGTTCAAAATAAAAAAAAAAGATATAACTGAATAGAGCCTGAACTGAATAGAGCCTGAACTTCATCTTTTCAGGGAACAAGTTACATTCATATTGTTGCTGTTTTAATTAAAGAAGTCAAAGTGTAAAAACTGGTTACTCAAAGATCCATTAATAGTATTGTGCTTAATTGAATTATTTAGATATATTAAGATCTGTAGGACAGTGTTTGTCTTTTTATCTTGAAATGGAAATCATATTACTTAATGAACACAGTGGGAAATTATGGTGAACTATGAAAAAACCCATGATGATGGCAAGACTAGAATATCAGAAATAGCAACACAGGTCCATCTCAACACAGAATTAAAATTTCAAGGCAAAAAAAATTTGAAAAACAACTATTTACATAAATTGAAGCTCTCTAGCATCCTGTGGAGCAATCCATGTTGTTGTAACTTTCTGTTTCACATCTGAGTTGGCATGACTTACTGCTGAATTCTGCAATTAAAAAGGAATACATATAATTATATAAGATGCAAAAGTGACTTTTACCTGTATTATTACAGGAACTTTCTCTACTACAACAGGAAACACTGATGTAGTTCTAAAAAGAGCTAGGGAATTTCTACATTAGGTTCATATCACATATAGAGGATATATGTAGTTCTTGAGAAAGCCCAGTTTTTTAAACTCTACTGATGAAATAGCTTTGCTGTATAAAGAATGATCCCTACTTCTATTATTTAAAAAAAACCCAAACGTCAGTAAATATTCCAAAGACTGCACACATACCGTCATGTTGTGACATTCCAAGCCTTTCGTGTTTGGATCTGTAATTTTAAAAGTACCAACAGGAACATCTCCATCTATTTCTCGAGCTTGTAGATTAAATCCTTTAAACCCAGCATCTCCAAGTGCTTCTAGAGTTACTGTGAAAAGAGATATTTTGAGAAATTTAAGTTTCATATACAGCTAAAATTGCCTGAATGTTTACCATGTAATTTGCTTCACTCCAAGGCAGAAGACTGTATGTGCAGTAATTCCTTTAAACCTTGTACAATTCTAAAAAACATTAAAAATGCATTTCTTAATTATAAGGAGAAAACCAATAAAGGTAAAGGAAAAAATTTAGAAAGGCACTTCTGTGTAAAGTAACATGAAATTTATGATTTACTAACAATTTTAAAAGGAATTCTGCTCTACCAAATAAGCAGTGGCCCTGCTGACCAAAAGGTTATTTATTTTCTGTCTAGTTAGGCCTACAAAGTCAAACTTGCTATAGGAGAAAGAGAATTGCATTTCCTTCTACCTCTGTTTTAAAAGAAAAGATTAGCTTTCATGTAAGGCTGAAATGCAGAAACTTTTTTTTTTAATGTATTGTAACTGCAAAGAGAGAAACTACAGTTTGGCTTCCATGTTCTACATTAAATATGAAAACTTAATATAAGCTGCTCAATATTACTCAAATTTTGTTACTGAAGGAGCTGAGAAAAATATGGAAGAGAGCAGTTTCATGCTTCGTGTGTATCAAAACTGACATTAAATTCGAAAAGGCATAACCAAATTTGTTATGATCTATTATAACTTTTCTTTGCTAATTCCATTATTAGGGACTTTGGCAAACAAAATCAGAATAATTTTTTATGCACAGAGGCATGTGTCAACATTAAAAACAAGTGTAGATGAACTGGGAATGACACAAAAGTGAAGGCAAAGACCAATCATACCTCGATAATTTAGCATTTCCAAACACCTGCATAATTAGCCTTCCAAATGTCATCAACTTTCAGTCCTAATTCACTAATTTTCCCCAGGTGTCACAGAAGCAATGACATGGAGCCCTTGAATGCAGGACTAAATGCAGCAGGGATGACTTGTAGGAGCCAGCACGTGGCATGTCACAGTGAAGCTGCAATATTCTCAGTGGAAGGGGACCTAAAGCAGCTCCCTGAGACCATGTACGGGCTGCTTACAATTGGGAGCATGAGAAAAGTAGTGCTAAAAGTAGACACGGTTAGGGGAAAAAAGGGACATAAAAGGCAAGGTTAGTAGCATCTGGGATTCAATATTTTTGTCATGATAAATCTCATTTAACTTGCTGAACAGTCTGCATATACTTAAATCCATCCACCATTTTTCTGTCAATAGTATTTTAAAAGTAGGTATCCATATTTAAAGAGCCCTCCCATCTTTGAAGGAGCTCTTCACACATGTTTTCCCAAGAACGGCAGCAGCAGCAGGACTCTAAGGCTTCTCCATTCTTCTCCCTATACATAACTCTCTGTGGAAGTACGTCCATGCTACTAGGTTAAAGTAAAACAGAATCCCAGCTAGGGAGTAACTACTTAGTGAATAATGCTCTTTTTCAGCTACTGAGATCCAACAATAGACATGTGACAGGTCACAACTCTCTTCCACTTCCACGCTTCTTCTAGCATGAATGGCTAGAAAAAGAAGCATTCACAAGTTACTTGAAGTGTGACAGCACCATGAGGTGGCATCATAGTGTGGAGAAACAAGGCTGTTAAGGTGTGCCATCCAGAGAGCAATTTGGGATTAGGAAGATAAAAAGGTGGTTTAGGCCACAACAGCTCCACCTCCTGCAATTTGATAAAATCTGGGATGCAGCTCTTAGAAGGATGACTCAAAATGTCTCACTCTTGAGTTGTCTCATACTGCGTCTTGAATTTTTATTTTCCTGTAAGATGACACCATGTGAAGAACTAATGAGTAGGATCTCTTTGTATTGCAGAGGCCTGATTCAAATACTCAAATACAAAGTTAAAGAGCAACTAATTATTAGTCCAGTTTGGCCAGCTGTCCCACTTAATTTTAATTTTGTCACAAAAATTACAGCATAAAGTTAATATATATTTATTAGATGAAGAAAAAAGAAAGAATGCATTTTCAGTTGTACAAGTATGTACATACAGATATAAAACAGAAAAAATAATAATATCTCAGATATACAAGAACAAGATTGAAGTTAAAAAATAAATTATCTAGACTGAGAGGAAAATGGAGGAATTTTTATGAAGATAGGTAATTCTGGAAGACACGAAAAAAGATTTTATGTCATTCAGATTGTTTACCTTGGACTTCATTTCCTGGCTCAAAGTTATCAAAAGATACAGCAATAATATATGGTGGTGCAGATGTCTGAGGTTCAGCTTCATAGTTTGGTAACAGGGAATCGCAATCAATTGAGGTATTTGTCTGTGGAAAACCAAGGATTCCAGGCAAAAATATTCCACAGAACAAAAAAACAAAGCAGGAGTGCCTTCTCATCTGTGGAACAAAAAGACAGTACAGTTCATAGTAACTTCTTTTAAGTAGTTGCCATTTTGAAAAAGATCTGCTTTTCTCCAGGACAGGAAAAAAGGCAAGCTCAGAAAGCTGTACTTTCTTTGCATTCATGTATTTTGAAGAAAAAAAAATTAAAGTACTTATATGCACTTGCAGAAAAGTGGAATAAGAGACCCAAATATTATAATTTAATGGCAGTTTAAATTTTCAGGTTACATGCCAGCAGTCCATTTACAGCCATGTCTGCTGCATTACACCTTAGAACTAGAGAAGTCTTTAAACAGAGTTCCTCACTGTTGCACTGGCAGATCTAGCTCAGCTCCTTGGCTATTCAAGAACAAAGATGTAATCCTTGCTCTCCCAAACTGTAGATATAACCATGACTAGCATGCTCTCCTTTGACTGCTTTCCCTACTCTCACCTCCAAGGGATGGTCAAGAAATCTAGTTAAATGCCTCAGAGTACTCTTAACGTTTTTCAAAATATTTGTTTCCTGAAGGACATAACAAAAGACCTCTGCAAAATCCTCTGGAACTTCTAAACAATTTAAAAATACTAAATTACTACTGCATGCTTCCTATGGGTTAAGAATAAACTATAGCCAGTACAGAAATTAAAAAAAAATAACTGAGAGACAGGACTGAAGTCCATTCCTCCAGGACTGTCTGTGAAGAAAAATTGTATTTTCTTTATAGTTCACTTGTAGTATTGACATTGATGGTAAACTGTTTCCAAGAAAGAAAGGAAACATTTCCCAATAGTATTCTCAGGTGTTTAATACCAGATTTTACACCCCATGTTCAAAGTCTAAACATTCAAGTGTGGCACTACATAATTTAAAAGGCCATTACATCTTATGAAGAACTCACTCTACAAAAATGCTGATACAACAGTTAAATTTCCAGAAGTATTTAATAATGCTATTTTACATGCTGTCTGCTACAGGATTGCCTTGTGTGAGAGGATTGCCTTGTGTGAGATTTTTTTACGCATTTCAAACACAAGGTAAGAGATATGTTCAATTTGAACCATCTACCTGTGTATCTTAATTCATGCATGACAGTGAAAGATCATTTGGTTTTGTACGTGCTAATGAAATAAGTAACAGAAGCATCTGGGAGCAGGGGAAAAATATGCAGTTCCAAACATCCCTGTACTTAACTCTGAACTTCAACAACTTTTTAAAAAGCCACTGAGTCAACAAATAATAAAACAGGTGACTGTGAAGTGCTGAAAGGTTTCCAGGTAGGATGATGAAGGTTTGCATGGTGTCACAACTACTCAGAGCAGCAACCAGGAAAGTGATACATGCAAGTTATCATGTCTTTAAGCAGATGAAGACTGTACCTCTCTAAAGCCTCATCAAAGTGTCACTTTAATGGATCCTGGTAAGCATCATGTTTTGGTATCAGCACGCTGGGTGCGGTTATCCGATCTCTTGTGATGATTTTGACGTGGCCCACCTCTAATTAAGTTTTAAATACAGCATGTGGGTGCTATTATATCAACAGATGTGGTAAACAGTGATTTAATATGAACCAGTCTATGTGTTGTTGAAATCTTTGTCTGACTCATGGAGAGATGGAAAAAAAAAAGGCTGTTTCTAATTAGACGTTCTATTCCAAAGTGCAAAGCCCTAGTTTAGCTAGGATTGGAAAATTGTCTGGAGCTGCACTCTGCCGTGAAAGAAAGCCAGTCTGAAATCTTTCCTCTTTTTCTTGCTAGAAAAGAGCCAGAAATATAAGTACAACATGTTGAAACATGGCTGAGATGCCTTCTCTTTGTATCAGCTCTCTGATTTAATGGTTCAAAAGGTATTCTAAGAGTCCCATCATGCCATTTTTTGGAACTAGCTTTTAGATGAGAAAGAGAGATATTAACATTTTAAGAAATTCCAAGTCCAGACTTGAAGCAGAAAACTTCTATGGGCTCCGAGTTCCAATACATACTCAATGCAGTCATGTTACCTTGGATCACATATTTTACCTTTTCACCACGAAAAATGTAAAGAAACAAAAAGTAAATATTTATAAAATACTATCATAGAGAATTCCGGCAAATAAATGTTATTTGCAAACTTCCAGTTGGATATAATTATGAAAAATTAACTATATCCTCAGTTTCTTCATCTGATGGAAAAATTCTTAATACTTTTTAACCACAGATTCAAAGCTTTTTCCCTATGGGTCTACATGGCCTTCATCTTTTCAACACCTGAGTGGCCACCTTAAGAATCCTCTTCCATATGTAGTCTAATATGACTTCAGGCCAACAATTAAGTCCCTGAGTGCTAGTTAGCTACTGTGTTCAAAGTCTACTGGACTCAGGAAGAGACACTTTGGTGGTTTGCTCCTCCAAAGCCTTGGGCAAACTTCTGAATAGAGACAAAAGTTGTTTTAAAAGCTTTTAAATATAGAGCATTTAACTAATATGATAAATACCTTTCCGTAATTTGAAAAACACAGTCCTTGCAAGTCCATCCTGCCAACAGTTTAAGACTAATTCCTGCATACCCCTTTCTATTCCATTCTTTATGAGTATTTTTCTCCTTCTCCTAGACACTCCTGATGAGCCACAGACTTATTCTTAGCCTTTGAGAATAAGTATCGCCAGTTAGTGTGCACCCTGTCCACCACATCCCCAGCAACACACCTTATCGACCAAGTGCTGATGCGTGGGCATCCTCGGGTCCCTCTGTGGTCAGAGCAGAGGAGCTGCAGCCGGGCAGCGCTGGTGCCCCAGCAAGATGAGACAGAGGAGGCGGGAGGCTCGGCCAATCCGTGCTGAGGCAGGAGCCAGCGCAGCCAATCCGGGCCAACTGTGCATCTGGTCTGGAAATTGGGACACCACAGGTGGGACTGTCCTGCCCAGAGCTGGCGGTGACAACACAATCCTCACAGGTGAGTCACGCCCCTCTGACCTTTCCCAAGGCATCTGGCACAGGCAGGGCTTCTGAAGCCTGGTAGCCTAAACCAGTATGTTGACTAAAATCAAAAGAATCATGCTATACCAAAAACCCTTACTAATATTTTATAAACCATTCCTGTAAAATATTCTACATTAGTCTTATTAGTCTGTTACCAGAGAGTATTCTGCTGCTGTTTTTTTGCTTTTCTACTTTCTTACAGAAAGTAGATGGAAAGAGATGGAAAATTCTAATGATTGTGGTACTTCCAAGCATTTTCTCAGAGCAAAGAGTTAATGAGGATGTTTCTTCTCATGCACCTTGTGGGAAGAATTGAAGTTATTGTGACTGACCTACACTCAAAACTAAACTTTTTTTTTAAGTTTTCAGGATTTTCACAAAATCTCTACTGGAGATTGGGAGAAGTCCAAAGGCTGAATGACATATAGAATAGGATATGGATTAGCTGGATAGGATCTACAATTATTTAGCTATTATTTGTCAATTATCTGTCCAAATGCCTCTAAAATACTGACAGGCCTGGGGCTTTTACCATCTCCCTAGGAAACCAGTTCCAGCACATGACCAACCTCTCAGTAAAGAAATGCTTCCCAATGTCCAGTCTGAACCTCCCCCAGCGCAGCTTTGAACGATTCCAACACATCCTATACTAGACACCAGGGAGAAGAGATCAGCACCTCCCTCTCCACTTCCCCTTCTCAGGAAGCTGTTACAGGGCAATGAGGTCACCGCTCAGCCTCCTTTTCTCCAAACTAGACAAGCCCAAAATCCTTTGCTGCTCCTCACAGGACATTCCTTTCAGCCCTTTCACCAGCTTTGTTGCCCTCCTCAGGACACCTTCAAGGACCTTAACAATATGACAGACACACAGAATTCTGTGAATCTATGAGTCCATGATACCAGGAAATCCATTAAACAAAGACTGTTCATAAGATCCTTCTTCAACTCCTTAATGTTTGTGCATTTAAAATGTAGTTAAATTCAAAAGCCCATAGCATTTTAAGAACATTATCTATTTTTAAGATTAAGTGCATTTAACTAACTGTACTCTCTTTCAGTTAATTACCTTGAGTTAATGAGTAGCATTTTATTTACATTGTTCCATTATGAAATACATTCTTTCCTATCTACTGCTATCCATTGGGGAAGAGATCATAATCTTTCTTCTCTTACTGTACCACCAAACTTACCATTAATACCAATGTTATAAATAGCAATGAAAAATCATTCTGCACACCACAAATGCAATAGCATACCAGCAACACCATCAAATAAATTACACAGTAAAGGAATGACAACTGCTCATACTAGAAACACAGAGCCAAAGAGATGGGATCTCGCAAATGCATAATGCAAGACCTCCCTCACAACCAGCTAGGAGATACTGAGAGGTAACCAGAGGGATCAGAACTATTTCTCCAGGCTACTTTGAGTAGCAGTGAGTACTCCACGAATACGTGATTTGACAGTCAGATAGATAAATGTCAGGCAGTGAATTGCTATAATCTCGGTAATATGGTTATAAAGAAGCAAAGATAACACAAGCAATAAGCTTTTGTTGGCTGTAGCACTAATAAAATACTACTCTGAATAAGCTGGTAAAGACTCAGACCATTAGTTTACAATGTGGGAGTTGTAAACCTGCGTCCCTCTTACACAACGCACTGCTTGCGGTTTATTTCAAAGGAACAGTATTCCCACTGAATCAAACATAGGACACTGATTCAGTATTAATTTACCTGTATTCCAGAATTGCCAGTTTAAAAAAAGAGTCTTTTTCAGGTCTACACACTTGAAAGAATGATTTTGAGATCATAATTTAAATACCAATTGAACAAGTGGTAAACTCCCGACTCTAGTGAAACGATGATTACACAGTTTGCTATGTACTGAAACTCCTGTGCAGATCAACACTACACTGTGTGCACATGGAATTCCCTGGTGCTTGGAATGCCTTCAATGCAAATTCCCGTGGGAATATTAGCCTCTTTTTTTAGATCTCTGATTGTATGTAGCCCATAATGGAGTTAGCTGGTCTTTCTTTAAAATAATCACATTAGATTTGTGCCACCGACAGTGGGCCAATTCATTTTAGGAACAAGACAGAGATCATGGCAGAGAGGCCGGAGTCCAGAACACTGAAAGGAAGAGGATACCTACTGGGCAGTGGGTGAAAATTTTAAAGGGCATGTGATGGACACAGGGGAAACCAGCTACTCACCTAAGCAAAAGACTGTCTTCTTGAATAAAGGACTGAAAACCCTGGCAGAGTTTCCAGTACTACTTTGCTTCTACTAAAAGTTGTTTAAACCGAATCAGACAAAGCAGCTCACTTCCTTCTTCCTCACTGACATCAGGACCTCTAACTGCTTTGATGTTTCCCACCGGTGACAGATACACCACTGACTCTTGGACTATTCAGGAGAATTGACAAACTCTTTGCTCAGACACCTCACATGTGCTAGACACAATGAATGCTGTAACAGTAGCCGCTCCAAAATTATTTCAGAGAAAATGTATATAACAAGCAGTCTTACAGATATGAAGAGCTGAGTTTATAACAATTTACATCATCTGTTAAGTAGTCCAAACTGACTCTATGGAACAGTAACAGTGAGTGGGAAGGGAGGGAAAGAAACTTAATTTCTTCCAAGCATTATTTTTCATAATTCTGAAAAAACCCACAATTATTTCTGAACATCCTTGACTCCTCTTAAGTGTCAGGTGCCTTCCCAAGCTCTCTCAGTCCTTTTCTTTGTTTCTTCCTTGCTTAAACAGGGAAGGACAAGAATAATCCCTACAAATGACAGAAACAAAATTTGCTCTCCTGACATCTATTTTGACAATATGAGAAATTTCTGCGATATCCCACATTCCATCTCCAAAGGAAAGTGGCTTTCTCAGTGTACAGTATTAGTGCTGTAAAGGGATGTTATCACTGCTGCAATTGTCCAGCATACCTTCTGTGTGTAACTCTGGAGTACTCAACCCAAGTTACTTTGAAAAACATTCTAGTCTAAATTTAGTGGTGAGGATTCTTAATAGCTATGTGAATTGTATCATAATGATTAAATGAAAAGACAGATTTATTTAGTCTTCCTTCAGAAACAGCATGTCTTCTGCCTTATACTAGTAGGTCAATATTTACATCCTGTTTCCAAGGACTTAAAGTATTGCCACATTTTTTATTTATAAAGGAACACTTTGCTTCCTATGCTCAATAAATAGATTCCCTTCTTGAAAATACACCAACATATCATACAGTAATATTACACATTGCTCAAAATAACTCTAGATATAAATATGGTGTTATTCTTCAGAAAAAAAAATTTAAAAAACCCATTGTAAAACCAACTAAAATTTACATAGTATATTTTGCACTCCCGAAGAAATATGTTAAGTATCTTCTTGATAAACATTCAACTCTCTGATAATTCAGCAAACCATGTATTTCTAGGGAAAAAAAAGAAAATTATCCTTTCCTACATATTAAAAAATTTCAACTCTTTGTTGTCCTTAATGTCTTCTCTTTGCTTATATTAGCACTTTTCCTGTCTGATTTAAACCCTGCCAACATTAGTGTCAAAAACCAGTAACTATAAATAACAAAATGGTTCACACCCCAAAAGTCCTAGATAGATGATGTCACTGGGAGCCTTACATGAGAATTAGTGAGCAAAAAAAGGTTTGACTTGACTTGACATAAGAATAGAAAGGGAGTGATCAAACGGATTACTTCTACCAAACCTTTTGTGTCACAGTAGAGATGAGGGTGAACAAGACTGTGCAGAGCTGATGGATGCCATGCACTTATGTGCTGCTCAGGAGAAACACCTGACATGAACAGCACATACAAGAGCAATGACATATGAACATTGCATCACTTTATCTCATGCATTGTGCAAGCTAACAAGTAGTATTGTCCCTATGTGCTTTTAAGGTAAGTGCTTGGGCGTGGCTGCAAACATATGCAATACTTCATCTAAGCCACAGTGACTACCTTTTGTTAGTGATTTACCAGACACTATATTCAGATTTAAGTAAACCTAAACATCTGTTAATGGAATGGAAGAAATGGTAGTAGAGGGATCCCGCTACCAAGAAATGCAGTCCACAAGAAAACTGAAGCCTTAATATTAACAATCAAAATTCACTGTTCCCCTAGTCACAGAGAAGATAAATGGTCTCTCTTACATGCATCACCTACTGGTATTATTGAAAAATTCTCTTTGATTGTAATTTGTATTTATAGATCCAGAATACTTCAAATACAGTTGAAATATGTTCACAGGCTATTTCTAAGTCCCTGTGGCTTAGAGAATTCCCCTGCATAGTGGGGTTAAGGCAGTGCACTATCCATTCATGAGTGAGCAGCTGGGATTCAGATATGTAAGTTCAGCTTTAGAGCTTCTGCCAATCCAACAGTACTGGGTCAAAACTAGCACAGGTACAGGATACAAAACTGACTTGTATAAACTCACTTTGCTGATGTACTCTCAGTCATTCAAAAATTTTGGCTGCTTAGGCTAACTGCATTTTGGCTAATTTGGGAGACACATCGTTGCATGTCTGTAACAGATATCCATGAGACCTGCACTACTGTGTGATCAAACAAGGCATGAATCTGTTATTAATAAACATAGAGCTGCAGTTTATAAGAGTTTCTTCCAATCTTTCAGGCAAAGAGGGAGGTGTCCTTGCTAGTGGACATTCCTTTGGAATTCAAAATCAACTTTAAACACTTGCTATTCACTCCTTGAAAAGAGTGACTAAAGGAAGTAGATTACTTATCTTTGCGTCAATCTATACACGTTGTTCCTAGGTAAGAGAATGAGACTGTAGATCTGGGGAGTCCCAAGTTCATCATTTACAGAAGCCAAAAAGCTGTCATCCTAGAAAGAGACATACTTTTTTATGGGAAGAGAGGTTGTCTAATTTTGCCTAACTACACGTGCACAACTACTCGATAGTAGAAACGAAGTAGAGGAGAGAGGGAAGGTATGATGGGCCCGTGGCTTCCAATAATATCACATTCCCAAGAATTAGCCAGTTGATAATATATTTTGCAGGACATGATCAACAAGGCATTTGATATTGTACAGGTTTCCAGCAACAAATAGTAACACTTCCACTGCATTTTTCCTGTTTGTCTCTGAACACGCCTTGCAAACAGTAATGAAGTAATCCCCACGGCTCCCTGTGAGGCAGGGAAGTATTACTGTTTATACCTAATTCTGCAGATGAGGAAACCAAGTCACAGAGGGATTAAGTGACTTGGCCAAGGTCATATAGAAAGTCTGCTGCCACTCATGGTATGCGTCAGTCCTTGTCAGCACTCAGTGACACTCCCTGAAAAGTTCACTCAACCCCTTTCTCTGTGTAGGCCAGCATCTTTAAGATTTCATAAGTATAATCTTCCACCCTAACCTTGACTGAAAGAAGAAACTTCATCAGCCCAGGTCAGAGTCAGGCTGAGCATGATTTCTTGCTTTATCATTAGGACTCCTGATTATCTACAGGATTCTACTTTATTTTCACCTTTGCCCGAAACTCTTCCTAATGGACTCCTCTAATTTAAACCTAAGTAGGTGGGCAGGACAATATCCATACAATAAATACATGCAGTAATTATTTTCAAAGATTCATACATATTTCTCTCAGGACACAAACCTTCCCATTTCTACTCCTGCACTTAAAACTCTTCACCATCCTTTCCTATACAATATAAATCAGCTCAAAGTTTCATAAATTCATGCCATACAATGTACATATATTTATACACGCACACACACACATATAGATAGCATAATACCTCCTGTATAGACAGTGTTACACTACAGATGGGAATATCTAAGTGTATAGAGTAAAAAATAGCAAGGATAATCTAAAAGAATTAAAACACACATCTTAAAGTCTTTTACAGTAACTTTCCAAACACAATCTCTGATGTATTTTATGTGTAAGCACTTATGTGTTGCATTTCACATCTTATTTCCTTGTATTTGTGTATCAGAACAGTTACTGGACTTCATTTGGATTTCTTTAGGTGTGAGAAACTTAAGTGAACCTCTTGTGTGACCCATACAGTGAACAGTGCTTTTTGCTCAGTTTAAACAGAAATACTGAGATTCAGCCACAGCAAATCAAAAAGCCCAGTGATGAATCAGCATGTTTAAGGCTTGAGACCAGATCAACCAGAACCATTTCTTCTATGCTGCTCATACTAGGTTTCTGGTGCTACATCAAGCCACTAAGATCCTCCTTCCCCTCTCTCACCTTCTTCAAATTGAGATCTAGGATTCTTGCATTCTAATCTGTTTCTACTTAAAAGCAATGCTATGCCAATAATAGCAAAGCTCTTCTATTATATTGCTAGAAAAGTAGCAGAGTTGCTCTTGGTACTTTTCTTTCACTTATTCAATAATTGAGCTTTTCAGATCATTCATTCATAGCACTGCTCCAAAATCAGGAGTGCCTTTTATTTGAGGACAAAAGGAGTCATTCTGTAAATAAAAAAATAGGCATGAGAGCTGCAGGAGCTGCCATCTATTCCTTGCTCTGTCACAAATTTCCTGTATGACTCTAACAAGTCATTAATTTCTATATGCCTCATCTAGAAAATGAGATAATGACATTTAACTATTTCATTGGCAGGCTTAATGGTTGTGAAATTTGCTGAGCTTCTTGGATGGAAAGAAGTTGCTGTCAGAGTCAACAGTAATTGCATGATTATGTTTGGTGGTAAGGTTATAGGAGAGTCACTTTGTAACAATATCACAATTCTGCGTTACACAGACAAGATTGGCTAATCAACTGAGTCACTTAGTGAGAAATTCGTGTTTTACTTTACTTGTGGTACCTGTGCATACTGTCTGGACCCCAAAATCAAGATAACTTTTTAATGCCCTGTAAGTCTGTGGAAAGAGATACCTTCTTTAGAAAATAAGATATCCTTTCTCTACTGTTAGAATCTAACGGCAAATATCAGCCTACAAAAGACTTAGAAACATGTCTATGGGCTTTGAAATCTGCTATGGATTAGTACAACTCACCATGTGACAGATCAGTCATAGACAGTAGCACATATATTGATTCTTTGTTGATTTTCCTTCTGATATTCTAGAAAGCAAGGGGACTTGAACTAATGTATCTGGTATTCACATACTCTTAGATGGGAATGCATCTGTGGATTCTGAACACATTTGTGAAAAAATATCTCATTCATTCAGTCAGTGGAAACCACAGTAACTTAGGATCTCTAAAAAACCCCACACAACCTTCTTGGAATACCCTTTGTGGACGTTGGTATCTAATGTTAGATACACATACACAGTAGTTTTAATTTCCCAAAGTTTCACCACTCTCCAGTGTCCCATCATCTCTCTTCTTCTCATCTATATTTGCTGGAGTTTGGGTCTTTTAGGTTTACGTTCCTTTAATTGAGAAGATGATGGGATATCAAATATGCTTCTAAATTGCTTTTGGCCATGAAAAATGTGATGGCTATCTCCTACAACCTCAAACAACTCATGCTGACAAAATGATTGGTAACATATTTTTGGGCAACAACTTGAAACTAATGCTTCTGCTTCCACCATAGCAAGCCTCATTTCATCTGTGATAAGGGATTATACTGGTCATTTAAATTCTCCGTGATGTTTTAATGTTGGTAAAACATCAATGACCATGTGTTGTTTCCCTCTTCAAAGTAAAACGTCACCTGAAGGAAATGTATCTGTTTATGTACACTGTTTGTAAATAGCCAATACCCCAAAACTGAAAAATCTTGATATCCACACCCAGTACCTTGAGTACAGGAAATAACAAGCCATCTTTTTACTTGAAAAAGGAACTTAATCAAGCATTCTCTTTCACCAAATACATGTTACTAAATACCAAGGAAGAATAGCAGAATTATATGATTGAGAACATAGTATGTAAGAGACAGAGAAAGCTATTCTTGTGTCATTGTCTACAGATGACATTCTCAAAGGCAAACATGGCTTTCATGGGATTATAGGTTATGTATTACAACCATAGCAGAAATAAGTCTTCCAATCATAGTGGCACTACAAACTGTAGCACTGGTCCATTCAATTCACAATGCTTTAGAAATCTAACTGAATTTTCTTCTAGGAAACACCATCTGTTTGCTGGACAGCCACAGAAAAAAATATGAGATCTTGGAACAATTGTGATGTTCACATATTATTCGGTCAAACATAGGGCAGCTAGCTAGATAAACAACATTTAAGATTTCAGCACGCCGTTTTGCAGTGGTTTACTGAAATCTCTCCACAGCAACACAGCTGAATAGGATCCTCTCACACCTGTCACATTTCATGGCATCATGTCTTAAAGATCAGGACATCCCACAACACCACACTGGTGCCTATTGAACTACTGTATCATTGGAAAGTGAATAATTCTGAGTAGGACCAAAAGGTGTAATTTAAATAGATTTGTAGCTAGTTGCATTTTTCATTTCTATCACCAAATTAGTTGATTCACATCAACACAAGCAAAACAAAAGACCAATTATGATATATGTGTCCAGAACTCTTACAGTGAGTCAGCAGGTTAAAATATTCATTCTGCAACTAGCACATTAGGAAACACACATGATCTAATTAGTCAAAATCCCTAAAAGAAGAACAAATAACCATCTACTATAGCAAATTTCAAAAACTCAATCATAAATGAGTTGAAATAGGAATGTGCAGCACAGTTCGACAGTGAATGTTTCTGTTTGGTAGTGCTAACTCTGTTAGTATCAGTACTTTAAACCAGTGACAAATTATGAATTATTATGTTAAGATTAGAAATTAGATGCAGGAATACCTGAACTGACTGCTCCACTCCTCTTACTGTTTTTTGTCTGGTTCTGTGCTCAGTAAACCCTTCGCAACAAGAATAATCTCAATATAGATTTCTACTAAGGTGCTCAATTCAGACCCTTGCAAGACAAATGATAGAAGATATGCTACAGGAGACAGCATTAAATCTCTGAAAACTCTCAGATTAACTTTACTCTGAATTTCAAAACAAGAAGGTTCACCTGTTTTGCAGATAGCTGAAAAATAGATGAACTGTGGCAAGAACTATCCAACACCTAAAAGTGATCATCCACTAAAGCTGAGACTTTTCTAGCACG
This sequence comes from Corvus cornix cornix, assembly GCF_000738735.6. Lineage (NCBI taxonomy): Eukaryota > Metazoa > Chordata > Aves > Passeriformes > Corvidae > Corvus > Corvus cornix. The sequence goes on along the minus strand of NC_046338.1, from coordinate 19,092,798 downwards.
TGTTTATACTCTAGAATCTCTAGTTTTAAAATTACATCAGGGCATCTAAGTTCCAAATATTTACTTTCAGCAAAAGGAATGCAGTAACTACTCTGTCTAAGCTGATCTCCCTGACAGTTCTGGACAGGCCTACACTTGCTTACAAAAACACAGAGATTTATAGCTAAGAAAGAGCCCTACTTTTAACTGAGAAGGCAGCGTATGCCAGCAGGACCTAACACTCAGTGGAGAAAAATGTGAGCCTTCCATGACTAAGGTAGGCATTAGAAGATACACAGCTGGGAGTGGACGAACCGGAATGGGCAAGGTCGAGAGTATTAAAATTTGGCCTATTTCTTCTAATTAAATGCTCACAGAAGGATTGTACAGGGACAAGGTACCATACAGTTGGTATGTAAAAAATAGCAGAAGTAAACTACTCTTCAAAAAAAGTATTAGGAAGAAGGTGTATGATGAGTTCACGCAAATTAGGAATTAAAAAAAAAAAAAAGAGAAGATGGGGGGAGGCATTTAAAACATCGAAGGAAGAAGTTAAAGTTTACTTATTTTCTCCCTGAATCTTGCTCTTGAAATCTTTTTGGCTAGATGAGTGGAAAAAGATATAATACTGTGCATCAAGCCCAGCCAGCTTATTCTCAAACTCTCCAGGTGATTATCTTTCCATCTAATTTGAACTGTGTGAAATTATAAAGGACATACCGTACCATGCAGCTACAGAAGCTGCTGTGCCAAGATTGCAGAGCTCTTAAATTGGACAAACTCTTGTCCCTTGCTAAGAAGGCAGAAGCATATAAACATCGAAATGAGAAAAGTAAAAAGGGGAGAAAAGGAGCCATAAAAGTCAAGTACTCTACTGGACTGAGTCCCCAAATTAAGAGCTGCAAACAATATGCAATTTCCACCTTAACATTTTCAAAGCTTCAGGTTTGAGTAAGCCTAAAGTAGCTCTAAAGGACTGAGAATGCTACTAGACATTACCTTCATGTGCAGCTCTTTCCCTGCCAGCTTTTTCTGAGAGCAAGTAGAGGTCTTTGAAAGTCATAAGCTTTCTATTTTCTCCCCATATAAACCCCCATGCAGACAGTTACAAGAGCAAGGCAGAGATGACCAACAAAATGATCAGTGGCCTAGCTAGCCTCTGAATTAAATTTGCTCCTTTTTCCTATCTCAATATTAAATGTTTAATGGGCAACTACAGGAAGTTTATAATTTCACAGCATAAAAATTAACTTTCAGTATAATTCATGTTTGTAATATATGGTGTTACTAAGTACAGAGCAGAGAAATTAACTCTCTTTATTATTCATATATATAATAAACCTCAAATTGTAATGTCTAGGTGCTTAGCTGCAAGGTACCTGAAGTTTTATATATATATAATTTATATTCCAGAAAAGTTTAAGTGACATTTAATTGCAGAGGGCCACTTTGTTGGAGGGGTTCAACACAAAGTTCAAAGGCTGACACTGACCTGGAGCCCTAGGGAAGTGGGATGACCCTTAATTGATTATGAATTAATTTTGTTGCTAGTGGAGACACATCACAAAATTTTCTGACCTCTTAGTTAATGGTAACCTTGATTCCACGAACCTCACTGTAGAAACACAATCTAGTTGGATACATCTAGTTCCTCAGTATGCTGCAGCAGCTGAACGCAGAAGATGTGGAGATGAGAAAAAAACTAATAGAAATTCTGGGCAAATTCATTTTGAGACATCCAACTCATAGGCTTTTGCCCCACCTCCCCCCAGAAAAGGAGAATATTGTCAGTATTTTAAGTACTGAGAACAAGGATTATTATTTTTCCATCCCCTTAGGTTAGTATAGTTGAATTTGCAATCCTGGATTCTCAGAGCTTTTGCTTTTCTAGCTAAAGGGGACACTCTGCTGCTGTAGAACTCCCTCACACCAACACTGAGGTTGGACCAAAATCTAATGGTTCCCACAGCTTTGGCTTAGGATGTCAGCCATGCTGCTGCTATTGATCTGCAATGCCACTTGTGGAAATGACAAACTGAACTTCTTCTAAGCAGTTGAGAGAGACATTTCACGCCATAAAATAAGAATTTATTAGAAGTGCTCATGTATTTTAAAAATGTGAATAATAGTAAATTAGAGTAGTATTTTCCACTTACTGCTAAAACAGGAAAATTTGAATGCCTTCAAGACACAAATTTCTAGGTATGTTTATTTTAGACAGACTCTTTTTGGCCATCCTCTTGAGTACCAGAAATCTTGCAAAATTGTTTCTTCAATTTTTGTGCAATCCAAGACTGAGAAACACAGGCTGCAGCATTATTAAACTAGACACTTTTCATTGCAGTGAAAAGTTGAACAGTGCAACCATGAGTTTATTATTGCAACATGGGAGCAGGTTTAATTGACACTGTCCTACAGAAACAGGAGTCCAGTAAGGCCCTGAATTTCTGTCTAAACAAACACAAATGGTGGATAATGGAAATAATCTCCAAAATCAGGAAAAAAGGAAAAAAATATGGGAGATGGCTGAAAATTGCATCTCTTTATGCCTCAGCCTCCAGTACTTAATAACCACAGAAACCCAGAAACTAAAATGGAAAGTGTAGCATTAGTGGCACTCTGATTTCAACCCAGCCACATCCATTTATTTTGAGAGAGAATACAGAAAGAGGAGAGATGGTTTTGTGAGAGAGCCAAAGCAGTGCTTCATGTTTCATCACATCCTGTTTTCAACAGTTTCATTAGACTTACCCTACAATTAATTTTAGGAGCAGATCTTGCAGCACCGTAAGGATATCTGCTCTTTCCTGGCTTTGTGCTGCAGAATCTCACACTGAACTGATGATAATTCTAAGCCATAAACTTTTTCCAAGTTCATCAACGGTCTGTAAAGAAAATTATTTGCTGCATTCCAATGCTCTAGATGACACATTAGTCTTCACCTGGAATGTTGGGGAGTTTGTAACACACCTTAGTAATGTGATCTACTTCCTACTTGATCAGCTATGACCTATTGATATTATTTTGGAGCTTAGAATGACAAAAACCTAAATTTTTCAAAAATTGTTTGCTTGACAGGCAGAAATCCAGTGGATCATACAAAACTAATGAAGTGCTAATGAAGAATGACAATTAAAAGCATAGCATATACTATATGAGGGCCTAATGTAATTTTCATTAACAAGGCTAAAACTATCAGTAGAGCATGTTCAGTGTAATGGATAGACTAGAGGCAAATTAATAAGTATAGAATCAGCTATTTTTTAGACTATTTTTCCTTTAAAAAGTGTTTATTAATAAAATAAAAGTATTTAATAATAAAAGGTTGAATTTAATGTGAGAGAAGATGTATCATTATCTGAGCTGAAGTTTAAAGTATCTTCTTTTTGTGGTATTGAATAAAAACAGGTTCCTAAAAATGAAGCTTGGATACCAGTAACAGCAATGTCACTTACAGTACCAGAGGATAATGGTAATTATGCTCTCCACTTGCAAGCTTAGCAAAATTATACTTAGTGTTATGAAAATAGGAGGGTGTCTGCTTCAATCTATTTGCTAATCTAGATGAAGGACCCTTCTTTGCTCAGAAATGATGTGACAGGAGAGGTGTGGATACACGTATATACACAAAGAAGACTATTTATTTATATGGCTTGGGAAACACGAAATTAGGTGTGCCAGGCTTGAGCAACACCTATTATCATTTCTGCAGATAGCTTACTGCCCTGAAATCAGTCCTGTGATAATTATTTCAGGACTTGATTAGGTGGCATTGCATCAGAACTCCATTTTCTACTTTATATCCAAACCATTTTTGCAGTTCCAAAAGAAGGTTCATCCCAAAGCACTTGATTAGGATGAGAGAAAATGTACTTTCAGAAAATGATGAGGAGGAACAGGAATGGCTCAGGAAGAGGCAGGTGGCATGGATCAGTGACACTGCTCATGGTAGGCTTATTCTTTAACGGTAACATATGAGAAGTCTGATGCGTACCAATATCTGAATATGCTTAGGTTGGTAACTGAAAACAACAACTGTTTCATCTCCATTTATTCATCTTTTTCTCAAGCATTGAAAGAAAAAACTTGCTGGGTGGTTCAACTAAGTAATTTATATAAACAAAGGTTTCTCAATGACTTGGAATAAGAGCCATTTCTTGGATGTGAGCTACTTGCATGTATTAGGTATGAGCACTGTGTAGCATAAATTTACTACTGCTGATGGTCAATAATTTCCTTATATCCTCATCTTGTGAGCAACTTCTAGATTATCCAACAGAACATTATTATGCAAGAAATCATATACTGACACTAACTTGAGATGTTTTCAAATTTGATGTATAAAATTGTTAGTTGGGAACTAAAATTTCTATCTGCATCTTCAGCAAGCTTTCATAAGCCAAACATAAGTCAAATATACAGAGTTTTTTTTTTAAATTTCCAGTAATTACTCTTGGATTACTTCTAGAATTTTTGGTGCTTGAAACTATGTATGACTAAAAACTCTGACTTAACATTTTTAAAAAATGACCACCTAAGTGATCATTTCTGCAAAATGCAAAATCTTGTCATACAGATGCAGCACTTGGAACCACAGAGAGAAGAACAGCTAAAGAAAATGCTTTTATTATGGCCTTCTTTCTCAGAGAACCATTTGATTCTCACCACAATAACAATGACTTTTAGAAAAAACCATAGGAACAAAATACCAATTACAACAGATTAGTCCTTGAAAGAAAGCATCCAGAAAAGGTCTGCTCATACATTACAGATTTTGGAAACAACATTATCATTGTTACCTGCTTACTTCTGATAAACTTGTTATGCTAGCTTCGTTGTTGGTTTAAAAAAATTTTTAAAAATTACCAGTAAAAACTTTAGCCTTATAAATCAAGGAGATTGGTAAAGGTGTACCTACTCTACTCCTAAAAGCACCAGTAGTTTAACTTAAGCTTAATTAAATAAGAATTTAGTAAAGAGCTATTGAGAATTGCAGTAGAAAGAGCATGAATGTGATCACATAAAAGGACACTCCTTTTCTCTCCTGTCCTGAGAACTCCCTAAAGTTGAAGAAATTACCCAGAATTGAAAAAGTCTCCCTTAAGGCCTAGTCTCCCTGCCATGGACTGGATGTAGGAAATATGTTTTGTAAATTTGACTGTAGATTAAAAGTCCAAATACCAAAGACTGAGCAAAAACACTTTGAAAACTTTGTCCAACAAACCAAACAAATGTGTTATTGTCAACTAATACTTCTGAAAAAAAATCATTGAGGAGATTTTAATGATCCAAGATGGAATCTGAGAATGTGAACTGTAACCCAGAGTAGACAACTGATTAGGGCAGCTCCATCTCAGGAAGTCCTTCTGATTCTGAGCAAGGTCTGTCTGCACCTATGTTAATGCTATCATTCAGACCAGGAGGATACTTTCACCTCACTCCTGAAGCACAGGTATTCATTACTTTTGCAAATCTATCTTATTCCTCATTTTTTAAGGTGCTTTGCAGATTTCATTCTAGTCCATCTAGCCTTAGCAATAACTATACTGTGACCAAATCTGATTGATCCACCAGGGCCTTATTTATGCCAAGTCAGCATCTCTCCTTACCTGTTCACTCTCATCTATTAAGAGACAGTTGTCTTACAGTATCAAGAAGGACTCTCCTATGTGTAAGTTAAATAAATTCCTGGTGGTAATCTATTTTTACATTTTGGGTAAGTGAAAATCACTTTTAAAATATTTTAGAATCTGGAAGTTGCTTCACTCATTAATCTAAAATACCTTGACTTTGGTGACCTGAACACAAAGATTTAGTGAAAGACACTTAGTGGAAGATTTCTCTTGTGTTTCTTTGCAGCAGCTACTGATGAGCTACAGTGAGTGGGTAACATGGAGATGCTGCATGTATCTATTGGGTTGAATTCCTACTGGGCTGACTAATTTAAAGTGGCTTTATTTCACTTGATAATGAATTATCATTTCTATCACTTAGACTCTTTAAATTTGTAAAAATAAAAAGATGCTTGTTAAATAAATAAAAAAATGTTTGCAAGAAGATTCAGTAAGCTTACCAGAAGAAGGGTTATGACTGCTTATGGCATCATGATCAACCCATAACCACCTTCTTGGAGCTTCCAGAGAAAAACTTAATACAAATATATTAATTTTTTGATAGACACTTGGAAGGCCCAAGAGAAGCCCACAAAGAAACTCTTTTAACTGTGGTCTTTCTCAGTAGAAGGAGCTGATGTTTATTGTTCAATATCTACAGGTCTCCTCCAGATGTGCCAGAACTGGGACATGTGTCTTGGCACTGAGAACTTGTCAGTCAATCAGAGTCTAGATAGTTCTAAAGGTATTCCTTGACTGTTTCCCAAGCCCTTCCTTTCACTCTGCATAGCAGTGAGAAGTCACTGCAGGATGTGTTCTCATGTCACCTGGGTTGCGCAGAGTATTCCCTCTCAAATGCAGAAGCAGGTGAATTCCCATTCCTTCAGCAGCTAACACTGTACGGAATAGTCAGGTAGCAATTTTTGTTCAGTATTTATCACATTTTTTCAGGGTGAATTTGAAATCTACTACAAGGAAAAAACCAACTCTCTATAAATAGTCAGTCCCTAGCAGCTGGACAATGTCCCCTTTTTGTTGGAAAATAGTAAGCAGTCCTGGAATCATATCTGAAATACTTAATTAGAAGTGCAGTGTATTTCGTATATCTACATTTTCAGGCACTTCTCTCTTCACCAGTCTGCAATTGTTTGACTGGGATATAGTTTAATAATGCTTCCCAACACAATGCCCACAATGCCCACAAATTCCTTATCAAAACAAAAGCACCTGGCTTCTGTTTGGGATCTCATTTCATGGTAATAGATAGTATTAACAGAAGTATAGTAATAGATAGAATTTCTAACAGATAAAGACTCAGAACAACTAGTGTAATACCTGCTTTGGTAGTGTAAGTAGCTCTAGAGCCTAATTTGCAAAGTTTCCTCACTACAGTTAGCAGAATATTAGACAATGGATCTAGAGGCTGAAGACAAAACATGCCTACAGAGGCCTTTTCACCTATATGCTTGTTTATTCATTCCCAATTAATTTCCTACAACATTTCTGACTCTTCCATCATACAGAACATGGTCTTCCTGTGCGAGCTGTGGCTTGTACCAACTTCCTAGCTGACTAGAAAAGTCAATTTTTAAACCTTCATACCCTTCTGGAAAATCTTTCAATCCTGAGGCTTGATTTACCAGGCCAAAATTCTCCATCCTATAGACCAAGATGACATAATTTTAACTAGACTACAAAATCATTTTTTTCCTCAGGTACGTGAGAATCAGATTCTTTAGTCTACCTTTTTCAAGATAAGGCAAAATGTTAACAATGTTAACAATGTGACTTCCTAGATGAAGTAATAACATGAGAATACACACAACTCCTAGTATTTTGAAGAGGAGAATCTGCTTTGGAAGACAATGGGAATGGAATATACAAAGTCCTACCATTGTTTCAGTATCACATAACCCTGGATATAAGGTGCACACAAAGGCCTGAACATAGCGGAAAATGCAGAAATTAACTGAAGAGAACCTAACAACAAAGAGCTGCAAACAGGTGAGGAACAGGAATCTAAAAATGCCTGTTTACAGGGAAGCATGACTCATTGGGTACCTTTTAGTGCAATGGAAAAAGGGAGTCCCTGGTGTGTATGCAAGCCAAGCAGTTTACAAGACCAGTGAAGTGCATGTGCTCTATACAGATAAATACTGCTGCCCTCAAGACAGCATGTTTTTCTGAAATAAATAAATAAGCTTCACACTAGTACTATTCCCCTCCATATACTAGTCATGAAAATGCTTTGAACTTAGACTTTACTAAATTGCAGATAACTAGCTCATTAACTAAGGAAAAGATCATGTGTTTTTGAAGTGGTTGCTCTTGTCCTTGCATTTGATTGTCCCCTTGTGTCTTGGATTACTCATGATTTTAAGACTAAGTGTAAGATTATCACCTTTTGGAGGCGAAGACCAAGTATTAAATCTTTGAAGCACAATGAATCCTAATTAGGTATAATCAATAATAATTACAGTTGTGTAATGGAAAATAGGAAGGTGAGGAAAAGGAAATGGCTGAGATCATAATAATTACTTTCTATTAGTACTAGCAGGGAAAACTAGTGTGAGAAGCTGGCCCAACTATTTATTTGGGTTTTCCTCTGAATTGAAATAGCTAAGTTAAAGTCTACCAAGTATGCACTAAACATGATTTATAACTTTAACAAACTCTGGAAGCAAAGTGCATGAAGTACGTGTATCACTGAGGGGTTTGGTAACCTCTTCGGAACGCAGCAATTACCACCTACCTGGCAAATTGGAAGTGTTACATTCCTCTGCTAGTTATCCACTCCTCCATTTAGCCAGAGGTCAGGGAGGAGAAAGAGGTGACTCTTAAGGAGGGAAGGGTCAGAGTCACAGAGTATTCTATCAGAAGAGCAAAGATACACTAGGTGTTAACCTCAGAATATAAAAGCCCCTTCGCATGGAATGTGAAAGCCCGTGTTATACCCACTCTCGTGTGTCATACCCATGAGATACAAAATAATTTGGACAAACCCAGAAATTTAGCTCCATGACACTTCTGATCTAATGTTTTATGTTCCTACTGAGTGCAGGTCTAGGCCACTCCTGGTCTTCAGTGGATTTTTTTGTTAGGATGGCTCCACAGAGAAGCTGCTGACCATCAAGGCCGTTGTGGGTACAAGAGTCCCTCACTGCTGTGCTAGACTGGGCATATAGAAAACCAGTGTAATCAGTTACTGTGTAGCATGTCTAGCAAATTAACGCCTAAATCCTCTGATTTTCGCTCTGCACTATGAATCTACTGCCCTGCCTTCTTAGGGACATCAGATCACTACAATCAGGGGACTTCGGCTCATGAGGACGGACAAATCAATTTTCTTGGGTTCTTCCAATCTGACGTTCCATCTACTAAATGAATTCCTTATGGAATGCATTATTTTTTTGCAATACATTGGAACAAAATTATGATATATAACCTTCCATATGGAGAAGTATTAATTTACTACAGTCCATTATTTTAAAGATTTTCAAGCTTAGTATGATGTTATCCACAGTATGAAAGGCTATTTATTAACATCATATCACCCTTTCACAAAAGAATAGCATCCTTATAGCAACTGTAATTATAGAGATACATCAATATAAATATCCTTAATGGATCTTTTAATTAGGTTTAGGAAGTGAAAATATTTGGGAGAGTCAACTCAAGGTCAGTTGTCTAGGGACCACTTTGCAGTGATTCATCACTCTGTGGTGATTCACAAAGCACTGAGTGAGAATTTCCACAGCCACTCAAGAAATTATGTTATCCCAGGTGCTACAGCCACAGTCACAGTGCTGTGTGCACTGCTGAGGCACAAATGTGCCTTTGCAGCTCTGTTGTAATAGGCTTAAACATCCACATCCACGAAGGTACTTGAAATAGTTCGAAACATTATTTTAAATGAGAATAAAGAGAGGTCTGCAAAACAGCATAGGAAAAGGGTAAAAGGGAAAATACAAACATATCGCAAGTCAGAAGAAGTACCTAAGGAAGAACGTAACATCTCATAGACAGTTAGTCCACAGGCTTTAGCTGTGGAGCTAGATACTTTCAGCTTCAAATATAAGCTTCACAGAAACAAAAGTTTCATCTTTAAGTAATTTCTTTTTATACTTGCAATGCTTTCTCTATCAATGTGGAAGTAAAACAAAGGTAGGAGTGTGTGGCTTCCAGGAATAGTGATAAAAACAGGTGTTGTTAGTGTAGTAGATAAACCTGTGGTCTACACATCTGAACATCTAAATTATGGAATAATATTTTAAAAAATCAGCCTGCATAAAAGTAATATATAGACTACTATAACTTTTATGCATTAGTTCCTCATATTCTATGTAATTTTCTGCATGTGTGGCATGGTGAATAACATCTCCAAAGGTATTCAGTGAATATCTGAGCTGTTTCATTGTATAAAATCATACGATGATCCAAAGAAAGAACTGTCCTGGAAAGTTTTGTGACACATTTCAGAACTCAGTTTGTAGACCATGCTTGAAACAGAGCCCAGAAAGCTGTTGTGTACAGCTAGGTCAGACATGAACATAGGCTGTGAGGTTTCCTGAAGGCTAAACATATGTGACTGGTGTGAAAACAAAGGAACTGTTTGCAGGAGGTTAGTATTTATTTTTTATGAACTAAATATTTAACTATAGGTAGTGCAATGTAAAGGCACATGCACAAGCAGACCTGTAGGCCTGCTGCAAAGCATGGTGAGATTTGGCATGGTATAAACTGCTGTATAATCCCTGGCACACGTACAGTGGGATTACAGATCAAGCACATACAGGTGAATCCTGATGATAGGGCAGACAGAAGCAGCTCCTGAGGAGGGCAGTGCTCAGACAAAACATCAGTGTTGCTGGTGGGAGGGACCTAAGCAGACAGAATTAACACTGTACAGATGGGAAACTAACTCTGGACTTTCTGTGTTTAAATGACTGTGTTCTGCTGAACTTGACGCTCTCTAAAAATATTACCCATTACCAGTCACTCCTCATCCATATGTTAACAACAGGAGGGGTTTTTCTCTTTTAATAGTACCCCCAGCAATGGAAGCAGCATTTAGAGATCACATCCAACAGTGGCAGCAAAATCAATGGTTCTTAGCTTAGAAGACAGATACCTGTTCAGCTAAGTTGGATTTTGGTTAGCAGCATTCTTACTTTCAGCAGAAAATAGTTACTGACTAACTGTGAAGGGCAGTGAAAATGACCATGCAGGAAACAAAGACCAAAACTTTCCAAAAAGAGGTGTGTCCACAGCTAGTACTACCTGTCATCCACTTTCCATAAGTTATGAAGCGACCAAAAGTTCTCAGAGTACAGCAGGCACAATTTTCCAAGAAAGAAAGATAAGGACACAAAGACACCTACATACTATGCCAATGTCCCCTCAGTTAATTCAGAGCAATCCTTGAATTTTTAGCACTGGAAACATCCAAGCATGAGTGGTGTGTACTAATCACTATCACAACTATTTAGCATTTCAAAGCATCCTCGTATGAGTTTCATGACAAAAAATTTAACGTAACACGATATTTAACAAAGCATTAATAGTAAAAAAACCTAAAGATGTAACATCCTTGACTTCTACTGCTTCCCCCCCACGTTTGAAAATACATATACATCAAACACATACATGTTTAAAGAGTGTATTTATTAGCAGTACATTGAGTATATAATTACAGCAAATTGAGTACGCCGAGAATTAAATTTATGAGACAAAAGATACTATTACAGTAATTATTATTCTGAGTTACTTTTGTATATGACATCAAAAGACTTTAAAATGTTACATTCAAGCACATAAAACCTTTGAGTCTGATGTAGTACTTATGTTTCCAGGGATTTTGATGACTTCTGGGTGAAATTCACAGTAGCATTTTAGCTATGCTGAAGAAGGGTGAAAGGTGGAGAAATTGAGTCCACTTTAAGACACTATAGTGAACTGGCTGAAGAGCTGGAAATAGGGCTGACAAAATAATGCACGATTTTGACTTCAGCCAAGTGGAAAATGTTTTTTCAGCCTCTACAGGAGTTCTCCTCCCCATGAGATTTCAATATGTAAAAAGTACCTACTTTTCAAAAGTGAAAACCAGAAGAGAATTGAAATAAGTCTGGAAATTCATGTGTGGTTACAGCTAGTTCCTCAAGGTGCTCTTCCCTTCAGTGGCCCAGAATTCTTAGTCAGAGTACTGTTGCATTTTGGTGTAACAGCAGCAGGGCCCTATGGCTGTGCTGTCTGCTCCACTGAAGCACAGGGTCATACAGACCAGCCTGTAGGCCCACACTAAGGTAAACTGCAGCTTCCCCCCCTCCACCATTTTTGCTGTACTACAGCCTGCAGCCCCACCAGACATCAGAACTTCCTCTCTTTCCTGCTTCCTCCCTTTGAAAAACCCCACGGGTGAGGAAACATCCTCCTTGTCTCTCTGGTGTTCACTTAGAAGTCCTTCTCCCTTTTTGTCATAACCCAGCCTCAACCATCACCACATCGCTGACCTTCCTGAAGGATTCACTGACCACCAAGCAGTAGGCTGCTCTTCAGACAGTCAAACCTTAAGATAAAATTCAAACACTGGATTTCTGCCCTCCAAGAGATTCTTTTTGAAAGAGCAATACTGCAGTTCTCCCTCTAAACAAATATTTAAGTGCTTTATAATTTGAATGGCAGTAGACATAGAAACACCCACTCCCACAATTAAACGGAGCCTTTTATGTTAAGCAAAGTCAGGGAGGATAGGAAGCAAGATGACATTTAACAGCAACATTCAGTTTAGAACAGTTGGTTCATAACCAGTAAAAAGTATCTGCTGAAATTTGGAAGAAATGCTTAATTACCTAACTGAAGACTTCTTATCTCAGCTATTAAACTAATAAAAATTCACTTTTTTAATATAACTTTCAGACTTCTCTGCTCAATCTTCCAGCACAGACAAAACAAGACTTTTGAATAACACAAGCACAAATTTCTAAACCCTAATGTTTTTAAGGAATTTTTGTAAGCTCAGCTTTGAAAACATGATGGAAATAACCAGAAGAACACCTGTCTGCTACTACTAACACACACATACACACCCCCCCCACCTCTCCTCCCCCCCCAAACTACGTTTTATTTGCTTTTAATATTCCTGAAGAGAATGTTTGCACCAATTTGATAAATCCAAAGTACAAAATTCTATCAGCTTTTTGGGACTACAGAATTTAGAGTATGTTCTGTTAGACTCCAACAAAAGTATTGACAAGGAAGGCAAAAACCCCTATGCATGACTGCTTTAAGGAAACTACTGTGACAATGAACCCCATCACAGTGTAGACTCCCTACCCTGGAACAAACAATAGTGTATTGCATTACCACATCTGATTGATGCTTTTAACTGCTGTTTGAAAAGGTGCATAAACTGTCTAAAGACAAAATTATGCAAAAATAAACCTGCAATTATTCAAGGCATGGAAATTAACTTACTCTATGTTTACTCTGATCCAGGTGATAACAGCATCTGGCTCTTAAGTTCAACTAAATGGTGCCTGGAGGCCTTGGAAAAGCTCTGCAGGAACCTAACTGCTCCAAACACATGAGTATGGCCCTCCAGTGGCCTGCAGGGAGACCTCCAGCAGTACTAGCCAGCCAGCCATCACAAGAAAACAAAACCACCTCTTGAACTGCTGTCCCTGTAGGTCTGATTATAGGCTTTACGAATTACAAAATTACCTTTAAAATGTGGGTGTTCCCACCCAGCTTCAGCAAGTGGAATAACTGCTAGAAAATGCAGCCCGTTAAAAACACACAAATTTGACAGCTGGAGTCTAAAGCTGTAGGACACAAGCACCTGGACTTCTTCAGCTACAGACTCTGTACCTTTTGTTACAATATTTTATATAAAGCTGTTCTAAGTCACATAAAATGACCTAGTATTTCATATCACTCTTTTTATTCTTTTTTTCTTACCATGTCTTAATGCCTGACTCCATCTATATTCCTTCCAACTGCTGGTATTCTTCTCCAGACTTCTCTATCACTGGACTTTGTTCCGAGATTACAGCTTTACCATTACTTTTGTCTAACAATATCACAACATAAATCTCAGGCCTCCAAATCTTTCATACTCCATGAGAACAAAGGTGTTCAAAGCAAACTACGACAACTAAATCTAAGCACTTCACAGTTTTCCTGGGTCAAAAAAATATTAATTTTCAATTAGAGTTTCATATTTTTTAGCCTCACTTTTCCCAGTTGATTGTCCTAGAAAACTGCTGTGTGCAAGCTGAATGCCACTAAAAAAAAAAAAAAAAAAAAATTAAAAAAAAAAAAAATCCATGTAACAACACACAAGTTAAAATACCCACAGTTATAGCAAAAGATTGCCAAAGCAGAATTATTTTCAGTTTTCACATTAAATTTTTTTTGTACATAAACAAAACATTTAAGGAAGCAGAAAAAATTTGTGAGCAATTACAGAAGCATTAGATGAACTATGATGCAAATAATAAATACATGCCTAACATACACCTGGTTTCATATCCTAGCATTTCCCATTCTTTAGGAGATAAACAGATTCTTGAACTTTGCAATAAAACAGAGAAACAGATTATTGGAATTTTTAATAATGAAATACTCGTTAGTCAGTAAACCATCAAAGATGTATTTCTTTCCCACTTCCCCTACGTGAGGATATATTATGGAAACATTTGCTAAACATTTAAAAACTTATTATGATTTTGACATGCGGGAGACTTGAGCTGCTAAAAGCCAGAAAAGCGAGTGTGGCTGTGCAGAACTGCAGAGCCCTGAGGGAGCTGGGGGGAGCTGAATGGCCCAGCCGGAGCAGGAGGCAGCAGCGCCACGGGGCCAACTGGCGCCACCCTCTGCTGCCAAGCTGGAAATGTTAATTTTTATCTATAATGAAGAGCTGCACTATCCTTGCCACATCTATCATCCCCAGCTTTCTACTGAGGTGTTCACTTCCAGCCAGCCTACCGTGCTAGTCCCTGGATTACCATAGATTCAGGTAAGATCCCTTCTAACGTGTCATCCCTGATACTTTAGTCAATCATTCACATCCACAAAATTTATACACTAACTTCAAGATCCTACTCCAAGCTCTCCTTAGGTATAATACTACAGCACATCCAGACAACACTTAACCTACTATTGCCCTCCAACGACTGCTCTTGCTAAGACAATATTACCTCATTATTTGGCTATTCTTCAGGATGTTACACAAGCGGCTGTGAGCTTTACTCCTGTATTTAGAACCAATTTCTCATTTACAACTGGAACCCCTCTCCAGGTCTAGGCTGTATCTAGGACCCTTATAGACAATGGCCATAAGAACAATTACAAAGAAATTTTAAAATCAGCCCCTGAATGTATCCCATAAAAGAACAGATTGTTCATTTTGCAGTAACCTTTTCCTTGAGATGTCACTTGCAAAAATAAATCAATCTTTCACCTTTCTCAAATTTTTATAAATGGTTGTGACTCTACAAATCACCTTAAAAAAAGACTTCCACTACTATAATTTAATCCCATTCTGGAGAATCATGCTTTAAAATAATTGTACTTATAAGTCTGTAAGTCATGTGACTGCAAATATCTTCCTTTAGAACTGATTAGAAAACATCATCTTATGTTTCTCACCACAACATAAAATTAAGCACCAGTTAATTTGCCAGTCTGAACTCAGAAACACAGAATTCCACAAGAAACTTACCTCCATTAGTACCTGGAGTCCACATCATCCAGCTTAAGACCCTTGCCAGGCTGCAGCATAATTCTCTTCCTTCATGGCCAGCTTTCATTCTTGTTGCAAAAAGGCACTACACAAAGAATAGTCTACCTGTCTGAAGTTGTACTGAGATATTGCTGTGGTGCACAAAGGGAAGTGCTCATGAATCTCACAAATTGCATAAGCTTATGTGAACTGAGGTGAACAAGTTTATTATTTGTCAAATACAGTCAGTCAGTGGTAGTGATCTTTGTGTAGTATGCTGAGATCATTACACAGGGTGAACTACCACATGTGGCTGAAAGGTTGTAGACAGAACAGACACATCAGAGAGATTAAGATTTCTGAAAGAAACAGGTTCAAGGAGGTATTACACAATGAGACAAACGTGTTACAGGCCAAGGGGACTGGACAAGTGTTTACAGAAACACAAGAGCCTGCAACAGCACAGATGGCTCAGACTGCCACCTGACTAGCCAGAGTCTTCTTGCTATATTATTCCCAGGCTCACTTTCGTGCCACCACAAGTTAATTCTCCTTCAGAATCTGACCCTGTAAAAATCAGCAATCGCTAAACCAGCATTGAAGTTGTGCCTTGTTCAGATGCTCATGCTTGGAAATCAACATTCCCCATTAAAAAAGGCCATTGGTCCACTTGGTGACCTGCACTTTGATGCAAAATTCAGAACTAGGAAGCCTCTGTTTTAATTTAGTCAGCAACTTCTGAGAAATACCAAATGCACAGGCAAATCTTGCAGAATGTTGAGCTCTCCCTTGTATAAGCTCCCAAGTTTGCACAAAACCCCAGATGCTCATAGGCAAGTACATTTTCCTTCTTGCTGCTTCCAGGCACATTTAGAAAGGCAAACAAGCTGTTAGTCGGGGCAGGTTTCGCCTGTTTTCCCGAGAGGCGTGTGGCGGAGCGGCCCGCAGCCGGCGCTGTCCCGCCCGTCCCGCCGCTGAGGGGCCCCGGCCGGGCTGAGGCCGTGGTCCCGCGGTCCCGCCTGGCCCTCATCCCGGCTGAGGCCGTGGTCCCGCGGTCCCGCCCGGCCCTCGTCCCGGCCGCCCGGGAGGGCGAAGCCCTCTCTCCGGTGGCGAGAGCAGCGGGCTCTCTTCGACGGGTCCTGCCTCACCTCCCACAGCAACGCGGGCAGAGCTCGTGTCCTGACTGCAGGCGCTTCCACAACTGGCATCTGCAACCGCCAAAGGAGCCTTCAAGAGAAGCCTGCTAGTCACCACTAACATTTCATCCATCTGTTCCTCCATTGAGCTGCTTGAGGTGCCATGAGGGCTGAGGTGGCAGCTCTGACCTTAGCAACTCGCCCCAACAACTCAGTGACTGGTCATTTCTAGATTTCCTTAACCACTTTTCAATAGAGTATTTATTAAAAATAGCATACAGTGGAATAATAAACTACTTCTTAACAAAAATGCTTGAATAGAGGATTAGAAAAAAAATCTTATTTTTATAAAGCATGGAATGAAATGGGGACACTGCAAAACATACTCAGTATACTAGACACCTATGCTGTGAGACTTTGATTTTACAAAGCAGAGCTGAAAGGTCCAAAAAATGCCTTCTCCATAGTGACAGGAATTTTGCACCAAAAGTTAATCACTGTAAGACTTGAACATCTGTAAATCAGTTAATCAGGACTGTTGTCTTGGTGAATTTGCAATACTATGACTTTACATATATAAACACTTAGAGCAGAAGGGACAGGCAGAGCTCTGCTAACCCAAACCCATTCAAACTCAGCTAGGACAGCTGACACTGACACCAACATAAGAATCTCTGTGTAAGGCTCAAGTTTATGTTTTCCTTTTTTTTTAAAAAAAAAGCTGGTTTTTTTTAGTAAGTGTTGTTAGCACATTTTAACATTTGACCTGAGGACTTAATGATCTCTCCCCATATGTAAAATTGCTACACATGAACAAGCAACATCAGCTTTTTTTTTTTTTAAACAATCACAAGAAAAGGTTAACTCTGAATTAAAGAATTTTATTTTGTGCATTTCAGAAATGAATAATGACATTTTCTAAAATCAGTCGTTGCTGTGATAGACAGACATGTAAAGCTTATGTTTCCATTTTACATTACAACATGCAGTATGAGAATGGTACATTAGTTTACTTGAATTCTCAAGTTAATAATCTTTGAATAAGCAAGAGCTATTAACTGTGTAAACATCAGTAACAGTTAAAATTATTTCAGTTGGGAGGAAAAATAATTCTTAATGTGATACAGATCAAGAAGCACCAACTGGAACACAGTCGATGCACAGTTCTTACTGAGTTATTTAGTTTATTTCTATTTTACCAATTATAAGTTTGCATTACTAGAAGTTCTAGAGTGTAAAATATAAATGATAATGATCAGTCAATGTAAGTCAGCTACTTTTCGGGGATAATGACTTCATCTATTTGGATATCAGCTCATGCTATGTTAGATTTAACATTGTTTTCTTCCCTCTTAATTTTTAAACTGTCTGGTTTGACAAAGTGTTGAGTAGCTTTTTGAGAAGAAAAAAAAAAAAAGAAAAAAGAAAAACCCCCAAACCAAAAAACCACCACCCCCCCCAAAAGTTAATAACCTTAAATCTTACTTTTGTTGCTACTTAACAGCAAAGTCAACCAATACATATTTTTTCCCTATTTAAAATATTTGTCACTAAAACTATGCTCAACTAATCAGTGCAGAAGCAACATTATAAATGGGCATGTTTAGAAGTTTCATAACATACGTATTTTTGTGTACACAGTAGTGATTTATCTTTAAAATTTTACTATTAAATTAGAAAAAAACCCTAGCAGTGACAAATATGCAGTCTATATCAGCAGTGCAGTTTGCAAAACTGGAAAGCAATCTGTACATAGCATAGGAAGGTCTTGATGAAAAATTACTCATGTTTTTTTTTCCAAACACTTAAAGAGTGTTATTGCCAATGTATATAATTTTGACACCTGGTGGAAATCTTCAACAGTCATAGCTCTTAAGCTTCGCTTCCAATTTTAAAATGTTTTCATGAAGTAAGAACAATTTTTTTTCTGCCATTTTGTTCCTGTTTTCTAAGCCACAGGAGCCATAAAACATACCTTGAAATAATAAACAAGAAATAAGTATCCAGGAAAACAGTAAAGCTGGTGAAACAGTAGGACATAAACCTTAATATAATTATCAAGAAATTTGGAAAGTTTAGTGCAGTATGAAAAATACTTTCTATGCCTTTGCACATTAAAAAAATAATCTGTAGCTGACATTTCAGTAGCATTTTTGATCAAATGACATTTCTTATGCATTGTGTCGAGAAAATAAAAATTTCCCAACCCATGTACTGCAGCAGCTCAAAAGTTCAGGTATAATATAGACGTTACCTATTCCTAAGGACTGAACACTTCAGCAAGGGAGTTAAAATCCTTATTAGCCTTTCAAATAAATAGTATATAAGTATAGCCATTTCTTACAATTCATCTCTCTTGAGCCTGTTAACTTGCCCTTACAATATCTACCTGAAATACATCTCCCTGAACAAGACAGCATGTGTGCACTGTACTTTAGACAGGACACAGAAACTTTAAAATACAGACAGGATAAAATCTTGATCTATGTGTTTTAGTGCATTATAATTACATCCTGTATTTATTTTTTCAGCATATGTTGTCCAACATTAAGAAATAGTGCTTTTGCTTTTCTGCCTTGTGATGTGGGAAGTGTTGGCAATCTCACTCTCTGCCTGTTTATTGCACTAAGATGGAAAAATTGTACGAAGAGTTGAGAATTACCAACCACACTCCTCTCAGTCTGTGAACCCTGATACGAACTTAAGAAGGACATGTAGGCATCCAAATATGAAAAAACACATTTTGCATCATGTTCACTGGATATGCTCCCAAAGGACACCACAAAGAGGTAGCATGCTTATTGTTATTGGTGTAATTTCAAAAGGCCCAGAAGCCTCACATTCTCCTCTCTGATAGCAGGCTAGTATGTCTTTCCACTGTGTTAAGTGTTTCCACCTGATTAATAGAGCTAGGATTTTCCCAGGAATGAAGGGCTGAGGTGACTCTATCTCTTCAATAAATGAAATTAATAAAAAGTCAAGCACGTTGGCCTTCCCTAACATATAGGCTGTGCACTGTATGCACTTTTCTTATGAATTACCCATGGTGAAAAACAGATATAGATGAAAAAACAGCTTTGCTATATGGCTCATGGTATTTAAATAAATCTAGGTTAACATACGATGTTACCTAATTGCTTGAGCTAACTCTCAAAGTTTTCAAAATTTTATATGTAACTTCAAAAGCTGATTTATTACGGTATTCATACACTTTATTTCTGTTGCTGCTTAGTGGAGTGTTCAACTGAACACGTACAAAAACATCCCCATTATACCGTTCAATGGAGAGGTAACATATTATGCCTTCATTAATGCATGGTGCTAGAGCACAAAGCATACCAAACTCAGAAAACTAGAGGTTAGTCTACTCCCCCTTAAGCATGCATTTGCAAAAACATCCATTTACTCTTTAAGAGACAAAGAAAAAAAAACATAAGAGCTGTGCTACTTATTTTTAGCTCAGGAAGGAGCTAATTTACTTCACATTAAGATTTTGTTTTGAAAAGGCTAAAAAACCAAAGCCACTTAAAATTAAGTTTGTGCATATTCTTAAAATTGCTCCTTACTAAAACTTTCTGCATCAAGTGTGCACTGCAGTTTTGTGTTATTTTATTGTCATGGCCTGATTTTCAAAATACCTACGCCCCACACAGTTTTAGGGCACAGGAGCTGCTGGCATTCAGCGTCTTTGAAAGTCAGGACACCACTTGAGTGATTGTGCAGAACAGTTAATTTCCCTTGCAGTGTAAGCCAAGTGTTCACTTATGCCCAATAGTGAGACCACAGAAGTTTCATCAAATCAATCAAAAGAAACTTTTACAAGTCATAAAGGATTTCAAGGATAACACCAATCGACCAGGCCTGAGTTTCACAGCTAAAAGGACAATACTGCCCATTCTCATTTGTAAGTTCTGGAAGCCCTTTCCAGGATGATCTGATAAAAGAAAACACAAGTGAGTACTGTTGTTAGATTACAGATTGAAATTAAAAGAACATTTCATTTTAAAACCTTTTGGAAGATTAACTCAGTAGGAAACTGAAAAGCTTGACTAAAGGTCAGCTGTCCTACAAGCACAGTATACCCTTTAATAACTGAGATCTAATTAATATTTTTTTCACCTGCAGCTGGGAATTGTAGTGGAATCATCTCTTCTTCGAAGCAGACTCTCTGATACTAATAATAACTAAACTTACACAACTGGTGTGTGCTGCTCCTGTTTCTCATTCTGGTAACTTTGCATTTGGAAAATGGTAACAATGGTACTCAAACTACACTTGACATTGATTATAGTGCTAAAAGGTGACAACGGCTGGAAGACAGCATGATTACATAAATCTTCTTTTCCTCTGCAGGAACAAAAACATCCCACAAACTAGCACACTTAAAAAATATAAGTAGAGCCTGTTACTACAATAATTATTCTGTACAGAAAAAATGTAATGTATCGAAACAGAGTAAAAGTACACTACTTTAAGACAGGAAAAGCAAAGAGCATTACCAAACTGCTAGTTATTTCTGATACTACCAAACAAGAGATGTGGACAAGACACTATGTAAGGCAGTATGCTGTTTAACAAATCCTCTTTTCTTCCCCATGTGGTCAGACAAACTCTTCTGTCAAGAGTCCTACTGTATTACTCTTTTGGGTGCAAATAAATACCTGTTTCATGTGCTGCAGAACAGATTATATGGAGGAGATACCAAGGGCAAGATTTTTTATTTCAGTTTATCTCAAATCCTTAATAATTAAAAATAAAATAGACAGCAAAAGAGAAGAAACAGTGTGTGGGTTTGGTGGTTTGGTTTGAAGGAAAACTCAAAATGCAAGTTCCTCTGTCTCCTTAGAAAAATCAAGGTTATTGGTATGACGGCTTCAGAATCTAATTTCCTCACTTAGAACACAATAAGTCCTAACAATATTTTGCATCATTTTATCTGCTGAAATTTTAATATATCACTACTAGCCCTTTAACTATTATGTTTTAAAGTTTGTTTTTAAATACTTACGATTTTTAAAAAAAAAACTCACTTTTTTTCTGAAATTGATTTCTTGTATGAAATTAGATCCTAATCTTTACATAAGATTTATCTCACCCAGTCTTCACATGCATAAGTATTAGGGATTCTGCAATCTCTAAAAGGCACTAGATCTCACCTGTATTTGAAACCTGACTTGAGATCTGCAATTGCACATATAGCAGTCAACCTCCTATCTAGAAAAGAGATCCTGTTTATACAGAAGATCTGTACTCTTACATGCACTTGGATGGTAGATACCACTAGCCCAGTATTTTGAGTATTTGGAATCTGTGTTTGTTGTTATCTTACCTTTCAAGATGAACATAGTGGCGAGAAAGAACATTCTTAATCATAACTACAGTTTTTGCATATATCTCTGGACCAATCAACCTGGAGAAGTACAATTTGGCACGAAGAAAATACCCAATTGGCCATAGCCATTCCTATGGAAAGAATGAAGAGAGATGATTATCAAAGCAGTAGGTTTGAAAAGATGACAACACTTTTTCTAAAATTGAAGGAAGTAGCTCTTACAGGTCCTTGGTGATAATTAAAACCTCTGGCTACATTGTAGTTGTCATTGTCAAGAGCATTATCATATACTCCACAGTACACCATATCACTGCAAGAAAGAAAAAATGTATTATGCAAAAAAAGCCTAATTAAAAATACACAGAAATGGAAAACAAATCAACCAAATAATTTGTCATTTACATTTATTGATGGTTAAGTTATGAAGGTCTCCACCAGGTTCTGTACTTTACATGACAGTGGAATTCCAGATAAAGTTTAAATTTGTAGGAAAATGGTCCATGCCTTGAAAGGACTTAAGAGTCATAATTTTACCCTTTTACTCAAACTGTAGTGCTGTACACTGCATCAAACATAAGTATGTCCCAAGATGCAAATTCAACATCTTTGGTATGATGCCAAATTTGACTTGCTTACTGTGAGGCATTCAAAACCACTCAGCCATTGCCTATATAAAGAAATCAATCGCACAGACTTTTAGAACAGCTAAACCAATTGTTCTGGAAGTACTTCCTGCAGCCTTATTTCATAAGTATATATGAAAATTTCACACCATCACCACCACCCCTGCCCCACATCAAGTAATTCCTAAACACAATAAACAGTAGGAATTAACATTGATCGTATCTCTACTGTACTTACTCTGGGTCTAAGGTTTTCATGCCTAATGGACCAAGAAGCTTTTCTTCTGCTATCTGCAGAGCTTTCCAAGCTCTCTCAGGTGAGAACAACTCAGGGGCCTAATAAAATAATAAAGATTTAATGAATAATCTCTGTGCATAAACACACATAAGGCTGTGTATATAAATGCAGAAGACAACAAAAAGCTTGAGCTTTGTATTACTGAATCAACTCCTAGAACCTGTAAGTCAGAGTAAGCAGGAAAACAGAAGGTATCCAGTGCTTTTTTCAATTTTGATTTTATTTTAAAAACCCTTGCCAAGTAGTATTACTGAAGCTCTTTAAAAATCCAATAAAAACAAAGAATCTATCCTTTTTAGCCAATTTGATGGGAAAAGCAGCCTCCCAGACCTAGCCATAAAAGACATTCTGAATACAGTGAGCACTGCAAATTGGCAAGTCCCGTCATGATATATTCTTAGGAGGTAGTCCAAGAGAACCAACATTAAAAGCATGGAAAAAAAGCCACTTTCCAAAAGTTATTCCAAGCAACGTATGTTCCTGACAGAATGCAATGCAGATGGACCTTAAAGTTTTCTTTATAACCAACTAGGCTTGCATTTAAGTGCAAAGCCCTCCTCCCATTCCCCCACACTTACCACAACCATTGCTATTGGAAAATTTGGCCTGAGCTGGTAATCACACCATGGACTCGAAGCTCCATAGCTGTCTTTATAAATTCCACGTTTGTGTACAAGATCTGGGTGTTTTTCATTAGGATCTGCTGGATTCTCAGAGACAAAGAACAGCCTTTCAAAATGTCCTTGAATTTTCCTGTCCCACTCATCATAGGTGATAATCTCCTCCTTTCCTGCAAGATGTTACATACAGTTTTAATTTTCTGAAATCAGCCACAGTAGCAACAGCAGAAGTATGCTTCTTGAATTCCTGACACTTAATGTAACAGGAGCAGATCTAGCATCACCTCTCTCAGTTTTAGGCCAATTGTACAGATCACAGGAGGAACAGCTCACTGAAATTTCTAGTGAGACTAACACAACATCAGTCTTCACAGGACACATATTCACTTGGGCTGGGTAAGCTTAAAGTAACTTTGTGATTAGAAGAGTATTCCCTCTAAAACATGTGGGACTTCCAATGATATTTATGTAAATATTCCCAAGAAGGGGGTTTCTGTGTTATGAATACTGGGGGGCGAGAGGAAGAGCAGAAAGA